>NC_071394.1:78964390-80384827 GCF_022682495.2 Desmodus rotundus | reverse complement strand
ACTTGAAACTTCAGCTATACTTTTACATATTTATATAGCAAATTTTATTTTGTTTTGTAAAATAAGAAATTGATGCTCTTATGGGGCAATTCAAGAAAAATAGCTAATATTATCAGATTATGTTCAACAATTGTTTGGGGGAGTGAGATATCATTAATGTTCCCCATATAGAATTCTTTAATATTGCATACAAGAGGAATTCTTTTCCTTATCCCTTTGAACTTAGGTGTAGTTCATTGGACAGTATGGCCAATGAAATGTGAGTGAGGACGCTGTGTGCCCCTGTGACAGAAGCACATAAAGGTCGGTACAGCTTCTGCCTATCACTGTCCCCTGCTACCACAGCCAGGGGTGATTCAGATGGTGAAGGCACAATCAGACTGTGTTCCTGAATGCATGATGAACATATAACATATGTAAGGAATCAACCATTGTTTTTTGAAAACTTATCAGATTTGGAAGTTGTTTGTTACCGCAGTATAACCAAGTCTATCCTGACCCAGCCAGGGAACTTTACTTTTCTTTGGCTCATATTAGCTGAGCAACTGCTAAGTGACAGGCACCATGTTAGGAAGCAGGTTTCCCAAGATAAATAGTGCAGTTTTCTCTCTATCATAGCTTCATGGATAGGTTTATTTTAAAAAACTAAATTATAAACCTACCATGTTAAGCCTTGGGAAAGTAAAAGTAAGCAAATAGATTTGCATTTACCTTTAAGGACCTTACAGTTTGGTGGGACTTACACTGAATAATCACACACACAAAATAACTCATTATCACAATTGTGATGAATAATATGGGTAGAGAGTACTAGATTCTGAGGTGAGGGGGGCAACCTAGCTTTGTCAAAAGGGTGGGACTATCAAGGAAGTCTTCTACGAAGAGGTGACATTCACGCTGAGAACCAAATAATGAACAGAGATGTCTCAGCCTCTAGCCAGAGATGCAATGTAATCATTCTACTTTGTAAAAATCTGTTCCTTTCAACCCCTTCATTCTAAAGTTTCCCTATACCATCAGCTTCTTACTAAGCAAGTAACAAGACAAAAATTTGTAAGAGAGCCAAAGCTTCCTAATGAAAGTGATTGTCAATACCAAAAGAATTATCCAAACAGTCCCTTGAATATGTGACTAGATAGTAGTAAGGAAGCACAAGAATTTCTATAATATTTGTATGCAACTAATCTGCATGGTAGCAAAAGCAACTTTCCATTTTTATGCTACCTGGAGCACAATTTTCTTGTGTACTTAACTATTGGAAACCAGCATTATTCCCCATAATTATTTCTTGTCTTATTACTATCCGATGTTGCAATATTTAAAGTTTTCCTTTGCACAGCACCAATGTAACAGTAGAAATATGAGCCTTTTCACATTTAGATATTTAAACATTTTTTCCTAGGGAAATTTTGAGAGATGATGTTGATAACACTACTAATAATTTCTCATGTTTAACCACACAGTGTTTCCTTGGAGAATTAAAACAACCTTTCAAGGTAAACAGGGCCAGAAATATTTATTTTGAATGATAATACTGTGGCTCTGAAAGTTTCTGAGACTTTCCCAGAGGCTATAGCTAATGGGTAACTGAACATAAAAGGAAATTCAGTTCTCTTGATAGTACAGTTGCGAGACAGATGAGGTGTATTCGATCTGGCAGTTGAAATACGTGGGCTTGGTTTGCTGTTCTTACACTCACTCTGTGATCTTAGGCAGGTCACTTAACCAACCTGAACTTTATTTTCATCTACAAGGTAGAGAATGACAGCTAATTAATGGGCCTATTGTAGGCATTAAACAAGATGAACTGCTTTGTATTCATGGAATCATTTATTTACTTATTCAGTTAGATGTTAATTAAACCCACTCAGTTCCAGGTAGTGTGTAGATACTCAGAATACAGCCCTGAAACTCTTTGCTTTTGTGGAACATTTTGGCCTGCATTTAATAGTGAAAGAGCTACAAAGCTCTCATAGCACTATTCCCTTCTACCCAGACTCTTTGTATAACCTCTGACATATACTCATTGGCAGCACTATGAAAACTGTTCATGGTAATCAGGCGGAGCGCTTAATATTAAAAGGAAATTGATCACCACTACCTTACTACTACTATTGCCACTGTTTTCCTTGGAGATACAGGTTTCTTGATTTGAAATGATGAGAAAATATAAACAAATAATACTAATAATAATATTAGAGTTACCATCCACAAAAACTTTCCCACATTCAGCTCCTTTTGTGTCCCCATTTTCTTTGTTGAAGAAGGTGATCATCAGTTTAGAAATGTAAAACCCACCACTGATAAGGATATTGAAGGTTCTACAGGCAGGGTATCAGAAATCTAGATGAGTCCCTTTGTCCTGTTCTGGGTGAATTGCACTTTTGCTTAGACATTGGTGATTCTTTAAAAAAGAAGGGTGGGGTCAGTAGATAGTAAAGCTTAAAGATTCAAGAGCTTGATGTCAATCCAGTGTCTAATAGATAGATGGTTTATGCAACCACAGAAAGGGAAGAAGCCTAACTACAAGTATTAATGTCACTGTCTCCTTTAAAAAAAAAATATGGTTAGATCATAAAATATTTTGAACAGATCTATCTAGATGTAAGTAAGGTTTTACAGAAAATCACTCAAGAATTTTTTGTTTTCAGCTTGGATAAAAGTAATCCTCTTTAGAAGAGGATAGAGTCAGTGAATTCTTAACTGGTTGAACTGTCAAGCATCAAGTATGGATTAAAATCAACTAGAATTTAGATGGCCTCTGTCCTTGGTCCTGACCCATTCACTGCTACTGATGACTTCTATTAAGACCTCAAAAAGAGGTTCCCAAACATCCAAATCACCTGGGATGCATGGGAAAAATAGAGCAGCTTGAATATGCTGTTGGAGATTATGATTCACTAGGTATGACACGGGCCATGGGATGCTCTGCTTTACATAAGTTACCTTCATCAATTTCTAAGAGACATTAGTTGGAGGATAAATTAATACATGAG
This sequence comes from Desmodus rotundus, assembly GCF_022682495.2. Lineage (NCBI taxonomy): Eukaryota > Metazoa > Chordata > Mammalia > Chiroptera > Phyllostomidae > Desmodus > Desmodus rotundus. The sequence goes on along the minus strand of NC_071394.1, from coordinate 80,381,831 downwards.
GTGACTGAATTATAATATTAATTGACATGAATAAACTGAAAGAATAAATTTAATGAAATGGCATTTTAAAAAAGAAAAATGTAAGGTTTATGTTGGAAAGTCTGAAACCTCTACATAATCACATGAATGGGGAGTGATAGTTATAGATCAGTGAGTAATTACAGAAAATATTTAAGGGGAATTAGCTGACTGCTAAATAAACATGTACCAGCAGAGGGCTGTGACTTGCAGCAGAGCTAATGTGAGCTGAAGCACTAGATATCTGTAAAGGGATGAGTGATGAACTATATAATTTATAATTTGCCCCACAGTTTCCACTATCTTTGAAGGTTGTGTTCAACAACAAGAATGCCATAGAAAAATGGAATTTACAGCTTAGAATGATTTGTAATCCTAGTCCATCTAGTCTAGAAGTATTTGAGCAGGGTTCTGTGGATTCCCAGGGTTCCACAGCAAGTCTCCCTGGTGGGAGTGGGCAGGGGTGGGTGGAGCTCAGTGCTCTACCCAGAAGGAAGCCCCAGCCCCATGAGCTCTGCTATTGTCTGTTCTACATCTAAGGTATCCACACAGAGGTTCATACGGAGGATTTAAGTTTAAATTAGATTGATTAAAATTTAACATGTGGGAACAAAGCTGAAGAATTACTGAAAAGTATGTCAGTCTTACAATTTACTGTCAAAAATAATATTGGTACATTTCCTCAAAAAGATGCTGAAAGAGGAAAGAAACATATCAGTGCTCTTTTCATTAATCTGAGGAAAAAATGTTACCAAGGGCAAAGAGGGCCTGTAAAGGAGACTTTATATATATGTTATATAAGTGTGTGTGTGCACATGTGTGCACATGTATGTGTGTATATGGAGAGAGAGAGACAAAACCAGTTTTTTACAACTCTATAATACATCACCTGCACACTGTATTATGTGTTCACCACCCCAGCTCAAGTCTTCTTTCATCATCATTTATGCCCCCTATACCCTCCTCTACCTCTCCCCATCCCCCTTCCTCTATGGCAACCACCACACTGAAAAACACTTTTTATTTCATTTTCTATGCAGCTCAGAAGCAGTGCATACATTTTGACCTTGGTACATTTTGGTGTGGTGAGTCTATTAATAGAACACACCTCATGTTTAAATAATCTAATTATTTCTCACATAAAGGCAGTGAGCAAATGATTTGTGGGACGTTTTTGGTGCATTTTTATTTCCTTTGTTGCAACATAGCTCTTTGCTATTTTAAATGACATTGAATGCTGTCTGTAAAATTGATAAATATTTGCATTTAGTCATTTTATTAATAAAAGACTTAATTATGCTGAATCCATTTTATTTTCTGCAAAAGAAACAGAGCCTTAATTAGCTTTACTTCTGGACTCATTAACCCATACATAATCTTTGATTATATATTAAATTTAAGTAGAATTTAAATCTTTTCAAGGTTTTCTTGGGATAAAATTTAGGTTTTCTCCCTACAGATTTGTTTTTCTTCTAAAATGCTAATTTTATTGGGGGGACAAGATGAGGAATATTTATGGTATTAGATAAATTTAGACAATCTCTATTGCTATAATTACAGAGCTAGAAGACAGTAACTTCACTACGCTATGAAAGGAAAAGGCTAAGTATGATATAAACCAAAGAAGAAAGGCCATTCTCAGAAACCATCTGGATAACAACTTCAAGTAGAGGCTGTGTACCTTTATAACAGTGTTATCTGGTAATTCATTCATTGCATTTCCTGAGCAACTGCTTATTCTGCTTTTTTTTAAAGAAAGATTTTATTTACTTATTTTTAGAGAGAGAGGAAGAGGGGGAGAAAGAGAGGGAGAGAACCATTGATATGCGAGGGAAACTGATCAGTTGCCTCTCACACACCCCCAACTACAGACCTGGCCTGTAACCCAGGCATGTGCCCTGACCAGAAATTGAACTGGCAACCTTTTTGTTTGCAAGAACAATACTTAACCCACTGTCACACCAGTCAGGGCTATTGTGTGTGTGTGTGTGTGTGTGTGTGTGTGTGTGTGTGTGTATGCTGTCAGGAAAACAGAGTAAATGCAAAAGAGAGCTCATTCTTAGTGGAAAGTCATCAATTTAGGATAAGAAATAAGATATGGATACTCTCGTAATAGACTTAGTTTTACAATCCATCCAGGAGTTACAATGAATGATGCAGAGTAAGAGTCACAGTACCATTACTGAGTGCTTCCTCTATGCCAGGTGCTGCAATTGCAGGTATCATCATATTCACACCTCATAATGCTCATTTTGGAAACTGAAAAAGAAAATGAGCTATAGAGTGGTTAAGACACTTGCCCCAAGGTCACACAGCTAGTATGTAGAGTGGGGATTAAGTGAGCTACTGAATAGTAAGCAATAATGATGACAATGCCCAGTGTCTGAGCTCATAGATCAGGTGGTGGCAGTGGCAGTAATAACAATATGTGTCAGTATCCTTCATCACAACCCTATGAGCAAGTTACCAACTTTAATCCTAATATTTCCATTGAGAAACATGTCCAGAAAGTGCAAATACCTTGCTTGGGGACACCAAGCATTGAAGTGACAAAGCAAGAATTCAAATCTATAATTTTCTTCCAGCCTTCCCAACTCTGGAGTTTAGATTGTATTTTTCAGAGGGCTAGTATACTCACTGAAACATTTCTGCAGGGAGGGACAGTGACAACACTGGCAATTAAAGGCTAGGGCTGCAGTGATATTCAGGAGAGACGGGGTGGTAAGAATTGAGGAAGGGGGAGATTGCAGGCATAAGATTGGTTTCAGCTTGGAGCTTATCACATCAATCCGAGTGGGATAAAATCAATGTAATGAGAAACAAGATTTTGGCTTTGACAGAGGGATGAGAGAGAGAGAGAGAGAGAGAGAGAGAGAAGAGGAAGGATTTATGGGATTTAGTGACTGGCTATGGGACCTGAAAGGGAGATTTTATGTGGAGCAAGAACACTTTCAAGGCTAAGTGTATCTTTTTCATTCACGGGTATCATCTGTATTGCTTAGCTCAGCATGTGCCTCCCAGCAGGGGCTCTATAAACACTATGTAATACATTAATCAATGACCAGAGATAATACCAAGCTTGGAGCCTGTGTCTTGTGCTGAAGCAAAAGCACAGAAAAGGGTTCTAATTTGATAGAAAAAGTAATGTGATTTTGCATATGATGAGTTTGAGCTGAAAAATTGAAAATGAATTGAATATAAATTGGAATTGAATGTAAGAGACCCAGTTCTCAGGCAGTTCAGCTACTTGTATAGGAGATAATGGTAGAATCAGTCCAAGGGAAAGAGTTTTCTTAAGGAAAGTAAGAACAAAACAGAATGGAAAGGTGAGCCTGGACCCTAAAGACAGGAGCAAAAAAGGAAAGGGGGACCAGAAAGGGATAACAGGAAGGAGGCCTCTGAGATGTACAGTTGTGGTCCCCAAGGAAGCAATGCATTTTCAAAAAGAAGCAGCTGTAATGGTGCCCAGGGCTGCATACTGAACCAGGGGAAGTAGAATGGAGAGTAGTCCTTGAAATGATCAAAGGACTTTATCTACAGAGATCTTTTTTGTTCCTATGGTGTTGCTTCAAGTCATATTGCCAAGAGTTTATGCAGTGATTGTAGTGAGAAACTGAAGACCACTCATTGAGAGATGTTCAAGTCAGACCTGAGCCAGGGGGTTCTTAGAGGTGAGAAGTCTTACATGAAGAAGCTATTATTCTCAAGATTAGGAAAAGCAAATCATCCATGTTGATGGACTATGTTATAGGCTAAATTGTATCCCTCAAGAATTTACATGATGTCCCAACCACAGTAATCAGAATGTAACCATATTCATTAATAAATTTGTTAAAGAGGTGATTAAATTAAAATGAGCTATTGGGATGGGAACCAAATCCAATATGATTGGTGTCCTCATAAAAACCAAACGAGACACCAAGGGTTTGTGTGCACAGCAAGTGACCATGTGAAGAGGCAGCAGGAAGACAGTCAGCTGTAGGTCAAAAAGTGAGGCTTCAGGAAAAAACAAACCTGCCAATGCCTTGACCTTGGACTTCCAGTCCACAGAACAGCGAGAAAAATAAATTTCTGTTGTTTAAACTCCCCAGTGTGTGGTGTTTTGTTATGGCAGCCAGAGCTGACTAAGGCAATCTGTGAGGTGGGCAGGGGGGACGATAAGTGTGGGAAGAGGGACAGACAGTATAGGGGGAATGGACCATAGAGAACACATGAATGTACAAAAACAATATGGTCAGTTAAGAAATTGAAACAATTAAGTGCTTATTGTCAAATAACCTAACCTATATGATATGTATTGCTCACTTACTTTTTAAAAAATATTTCAGTATTTGCCTTTTCTCACTGAATATACCAATTCAGTTCTTTGAAATTTGAAACTTGGTGTTCAAGCTCCCTAAGGCGTAATCTCTTTTTCCATTCTGCTGCCTTCTGTTTGTTGTTCATTTCATAAATAAGACCTACTGCTACGAAGGTGAAGGACAAAGAGGCTGTCACTCTCAAGTCTTTGCATGTCATTATTTTTTATTCGATCATAATTGGAATATTGATCATCAGTCATCTAATACCATTATCTTACTTATTGTTTTAAAGCAGTCCTGGACTCCCTTCTTGCTTCTTTACCACTTCATGGAATTCTGAGATTGACTCGGGTTAGTGAACACTAAGAATTTCTTTCCCCACCTATGGAATCTAAAGATTCATAAACTCAGAGCCTCTCCAAGTCCCTTTCTTGTCCCATGACCATTTTGTGAAGAGGGTCATGGATGAACCCCTTCAAGTTAACTCTTGAATCTTACTATCTAAAGCAGAGAATTAAAAGCAGTTTGTATGGCTCCATCCTTGTGGATTAGGCACATTGTTTCCATTTTGAATGTCCAAATAATCAGCAAGTGGCTAGATAGATGGAGATATGTGAATAAGTGATGCGTTTGTAGACATCCACAGGAAATGCATGTGTTAATCCTCCTTTATCCTCTGAGTTCCCTGTCCTAGAGTTCCCTGCTAGATTTTCTCAAATCTAGCCCAGTATGAGAACAGCAATATTTTAAAATACTTGACAAGATTTCATTTAGAAAATCAGGCCCTTGAGAGTGTTCTGAGAGGACTGACTCTGCCTCTGTCTGGGATTTTTTTTAATCCTTTAACTGTTCTCAAGGTGAATTTAAAAAATTATATATATATTAATTTTTAATATATATACACACACACTCACATATATATACAAGATGTCTAGTGTGCCAGTAAAGAATCTATTGGATACTTTCTTTTAGTAGAACTTGATAATCTCTCTTTTGTAGAGGTCTTAAAATGGAATTTGTGCTCATCCAAAAACACTGTCCTGGAACTTATGTTACTATGACCAGTTCACCCTGTGTTAAAAGTGAACCAATGTCACATGGTTTTTTGTATATGATTTGTAGGCATAGCTGGAAGTTTCTACGCCAGAGGCAAAACTTCAGGATGGGTCACATAGCAGTTTCAAAAAAATAACAAAACATTTTTTTCTTTTATTAACTTTAGAGAGAGGGGAAGGGAGGGAAGAGAGGGAGAGAAATATCAGTATAAGAGAGAAACTTTGATAGGTTGCCTCCTGTACACACCCCCAGGACCAAATCCACAACCCAGGCAAGTGTCCTGACTGGGAATCCAATGGTCAGCCTTTCAGTTTATGGGACAATGCTCCAACCAACTGAGCTAACCAGCCAGGGCACATAGTGCTTTTTGAGTTTCAAAATAAATACATCTTCTACTCTCCAGAATTTAGAGATGGCTTGTATTTTATTCAGGCCCATTGGGAAAATAAGGAGGAATTTTACATTTTGTACTCTCAGGTTGAGCTTTGAATTCATAAGTGAGAACCTTGTAAAATTTTAGACTGTTGAGTTAGAGAAAGACTCATAAATAAAGTGTATTCAGAAGCTCAGAAAATATCCTTTAAGCCCCATTGCTGAATTTATAATTTAAATGAACCCATTTTGATTATATGATTAAAGCACTTTTAGACCCAGAGTCTTTAAGTCCTTCAGGGTTTCCAATTATACTTATATGATATATGTATATATTAAATTTACTTATTTTTATTGAAGTATAGTTGATAAGATGATATTTTGATTATAGTTTATGAAAATGGAAAAACTTACCACCAGATTTTGTTGATGACTTGGGATTATAGTTAAATTCTATTCTACATAGGCTCCCTGAAAATGATATTTAGTGTCAGTATAGTTAGTTCATTTAATACTGCTTAAAACATATGTTATCCTAGATAGATACCAATGTGTCCCAAATTCCTATCTCTAGCCCTGATCTGCTTTTTCAAGTACAAAATTGAGTATGCATTCATCCACCAGACATGTCTACTTGGTTGTCTAAAGGCAGACATGTCCACTTGGATATCTAAAGGCATCTCAAAATTAACATGTCCAAAAAGGAACACTTCATTTTTCCCTTAAAATCTGCTCCTCCAGGATTCCTTCTCTTGTTAGGTAAATAGCACCAGTAACCACCCAACAAAACAAGCTGAAAATCTAGGAGTCAACAACCTTGGTTTCTCATCTCTTCTTTTTCCTCCCTTTCCAATCCATCAGCAAGTGCTATCAATAGCACTTTTCAGACATATCTCAAATCCATCCACTTCTCCCCATCTTCACTACTCATACCCTAGTACAAGCCATCATCGTCTTTCAAGAGGAATCCTTCATAGTGATGTTTTCATTTTTAAACTGACAACACAAAATTTAAAAGTAAAAATAAGACAAAAATAGTGTTGATTGATTTGATAGATTCTGTTGCTATATTATCATATCTTTATGAAGATAGCATTTATGAAACACATCTGCTGTCAAATGAGTTAAACATTTATCTAGCAAAGAGCACATGATAGAATAAATATTCAATTTACTTAAAAGTACCAGGGAAAAAGGTTTTTTATTGAAATATTTCAACAGGATGTGGCATTTTATTACCAGCTTTTCAGCCAGTGGTTCTCTAGGCTCCTGAGGCATAAACGGCCAGACTTTACAATTTTAGATTTAAAAAACAACTTGCTCTGATGTTAGAAGTCACTTTCAGGTAAGAAAAGAAGTCTTATTTTATATGTATAATTATCAGGTTTAAGTGAAACTGACAGCCTGGAAAGGTACAATGAAATTGCTTCAGGACAATAGCAAATGTGAGTAAGGAAATGCCAACCTATCATCTTTAATGAAATCACATACTTCGAGTTAAAATCTTTGTCTTAGTGTCTTATAAAATAAAAGGTGAAAGAAAATTTAAAGAATCCAATAGCAAGGATGAAGCAAACCAACTGAGATTCATTTTAGATGCTTAAAGAAACCCTCTTCATGAAGACACAATGCTTCAGAAAATTAGAATCTATGTTATTAAACAAAAAACATTAATTACATGGTTTTATTCTAGCAGAGCACTGGAGAATTATTACACAGAATGTTCTGTTTCATGATTTGTTTCCCTTACTGCTGAGTTGAAGTTTTAACAAAAGAAATATAATGGAAATCAGAGGAACATAAGAAACTTGGACTGTCAAAATAAATGGTCACAAAATATTAAAAAGGTCAACTTCATTAATAAGTCTCATTAGTATTAGTTCAGAAAGAAAAGCAAAATAAATCAAGTTATGATTCCTTACAATTGATGTATGGCTCTGTATTGCATTTACTATAAGAGCATAAAATCAAATGTATTAGAAAGAAATATATAACATAGTGGAACATTTACAACAAAGAATAACACTATGTATTTTTGTGTACATTAATTATAGATAGTTACAACATTAGTATTATAACTGGATAGATGCTTACAGTTTATTTAATATAATATTTCATGATTTGGCTATAAGTTGTCCAAAGTCATCATTAATAACATTAAATCATATAGTGGAAAATGTGTTCACTTTCAAATTCTTACTGTCTTAAAAATTAATGGAATTTTTCAAGCATACACAGAAGAAAGACTAGAAAAACAAATCACCATATACCAATCACCCAGGTTTGTCTCTTGCTAAATTTTGGAAATTTTCACCCATAATTTTTCAAGCACTTTTTAAGTGTTTTTGTTTCCTCTTCTTCTGGGACTCCAGTAACATGAAATGATAGATCTTTTGTTAAAACCCCACAATGATATCAAGAAGTCCATCTTGGCTTCATATCTATCTTTCTATAATAGTTTAATAGATAGCTGGCACTAAGACTTTGCTAAACTTTAGAAAAATATTTGTTTTTTTTACAGGTAACTTTTCTTTATGTCATAAGACACCCATTTAAATTATGGTAGTGATATAGGAATTCCTTTGAAAAATAAATTTTGAAACAATTTAAAGAATAAAAAAGTAAAGAATAGTATGATGGAATTTAAATATGACAACAATACAACTATAAATCCTTGATATTTGGAAAACCCTGATGAACATCTGATGATGCTGTTATGTCACTGTGGACACTCAGAGAGGCAAATGCCTTCTCCAAAGCATCATATCATTTGATGGCAATCAGTGCTAAATTACCTAATGTCTACTTTGTTGCTTCTTTTGAGCTATGCTTTTTCTTGAAAGAGTGCTGGGAAGACTGTGAGCTCAGGACTAGAGTTCTGGAATGTTTGATTGCAGTCTTGTGAAGGCAGGGTCTGGTATTCCCTATATATTGCTATTTCCCAGCACTTAGTAGAGAGTGGAGTGGAGTGAGTGCTTGATAAACATTCCTAAAATCTGCTGGATATTAATACTTATCCTTTAAAATATTATCTTTTGCCCTGGCTGGTGTGGCTTGGTTGGTTGGACCATCATCTGATGGACTTAAATGTTCCAGGTTTGATTTCTGGTCAGGGCTCATACATAGGTTGTGCGTTCTATCCCTGGTTGGGGTTCATATGGGAGGCAACCAAATAATGTTTCTCTCTCACACGGACATCTCTCTCTCTCTCTCTCTCTCTCTCTCTCTCTCTCTCTTTCTCTGTCCCCTTCTCTCTCTGAAAGCAGTGGAAAAAGTTCCTCGGTAGAGGATACAAAAAAAATGATCTTTTACTTCTAAATAGAGCATCCTTGGCTGTGATTGAAAGAACTCCTATCCTTCATGAAGCATGGATGGACCTGGGAAGTATTATGCTAAGTGAAACAAGCCAGGTGGTGAAACACAAATACCATATGATCTCACCTATAAGTGGATCCTAATCAACAAAGCAAACAAGTGAGCAAAATAGAACCAGAGACACGAAATAAAGAACAAACTGACAGTGACTAGAGGGGAGGGGGGAGGGAGATAATAGGGGAAAGAAGGGGAAGGGTCAAGTCAAGGCATATGTATAAAGGACCCATGGACATAGACAATGGGGGCAGGGGAGGATTGAAAGTGGAAGGTGGGGGATGGGTAGGACAGGGGAGAATAATGGGGGGGAATGGGGGCAACTGGAATTGAATGACAATAAATTTTTTTAATTAATGTCAATTTCTCACCTTTTTCCCCAAAGTTTAGCTATTTATGACAATATCCCAAATATGTGATTTTAGGTTCCCTTTATCTCAACTAGTCAGTCTCAGGAACAAGTCATATAATTTCCTAACTGTGGTTAGGGTTTTTCCTAGAAAGGAAATAAAGAATATGTTCTAAGAGACCAGGTGGTGAAAGCAACCACTCATAATGCTACAATGTTCAACCATTCTGAAAATTCTTATTTTAAGACTTTCGCTCAATTGGTTTTTTTTTCTAGTTTACTGAGGTATGATTGACATATAAAATTGTGTATTATTTAGGTTTTGCATGTGATTTTTCAAGTGTACAATGTGATGATTTAATATAAAAATATAGCTAAATGATTACTGCAATTAATGTGTCCATTATCTCAAATAGTTACTTTTCCTTAGCAAATTTCAAGTATACAATACAGTATCACTAACTATAGTCACCGTGTTATATATTAGATTCCCACAACTTATCCATCTTATAACTGGAAATTTGTGCCTTTTGACCAACCTCTCCCCACTGCCCCTAGCTATCAAATCCCTGGAAACCACCATTCTACTCTCTGGTTCTGAGTTGAATTTTTAAAAATTCTTTATGTAAGTGAGGTCATATAGTATTTGTTTATATTGGGTCTAGTTTGTTTCATTTATCATAATGTCCTCCAGGTTCATCTATGTTATTGCAAATGGCAAGATTTCCTTCTTTTCTATGGCCAAACAATATTTCATTATATCTCTGGCTCTATCTATTTATCCATCTGTCACAGTTTCTTTACCCATCTGCTGATGAACACTTTAATTGGTTCCCTATCTTGGCTATTGTGAATAATGTGGCAATGACATGGGAGCAGATATCTTTGTGACTCGATTTCATTTTCTTTAAATATATACCCAGAAGTGGTATTCCTGGATCATATGGCAATTATACTTGTAATTTTTGAGGAACCTGTACACTGTTTTCCATAATGGCTGCACCAATTTACGTTACCATTAACAGTACACAAGGGTTCCCTTTTCTCCACATCCTACCTAACACTTGTTATATCTTTCTTTTTGATAATACCCATCCTAACAGATATGAGATGATATCTCATTGTGGTTTTGATTTGTATTTCCATGATGATAAGTAATGTTGAGCACCTTTCATGTGCTCATTGGCTATTTGTGTGTCTTCTTTGGAAAATTTCTGTTCAGATCCTTTGCTCATTTTTAAATTGGGTTATTTGTTTTTGTGCTACCGAGTTGTAGGAATTTTGATTTAATTTTTGTGATTGGTGTAAGATAGGAATCCAATTCCATTCTTTTGTGTGAGGATATACAGTTTTTCCAACACCATTTATTGAAGACACTATCTTTTCCTCATTGTGTGTTCTTTGCACACTTGTCAAAGATTAATTGACACATTATGTATTGGTTTATTTCTGGGCTCTTGATTCTGTTTTATTAGTCTGTGTTGATATTTATGCCTGACTATCCTGTTGTGATTACTATAGCTTTGTAATATAGTTTGAAATAAGTGTGATGCCTCCAGCTTTGTAATCAATATTTTGAGCAGACATTTATAGAGCTCTTATGTTTGTGGGACAATGCTAAATGCTGGATATTGATTATTTTTTATTGACACACCAAAACAACCCTATGAGTTAGATGTTATTATTATTTTCTTTTCTAAAGGATAGAGACTGAGGGTTAGAAATATTAAGTAATTCATCCAATAAAATACAGCTAATGGTGTTGAAGGTGGATTCAATTTCGGATCTTTCCAACTAGAGAGACAAGCTCTTAATGTCTACTCAAATTTATCCTTGAAATGACTTAATAATTTAAGAGATATTCTTGAGGTAGAAAGAGTGGAAGACACAGAGTTAAGAGGACCCCTTGGCCCCAGCTTTCAGATTTGTGACTTTATGTCCTGATGTGAAGTGTGAATATAAATTTCAGTCACTTAAAACCACTTCCTCAGTTTTTATATTACATCGATAACTCCTGTATGATTACTCAATAATATACCCTTGATACTCTTCTTTAATTAGATAACTATGAATATAAATACAATGAAGAAAATAGTATTGTTAAGTTCTTCCTTGGTTCTGCAAAATGCTTTGAAGGCAAGTTATGTGCGACCCCACCATTCCATTGACTTTTCTTCCTTTTTCTCTCCCTTCTTTTCTCACTTCCTTTCTCTCTCGAAGGTTTTTATCAAGTATTATATAGGTGTTAAGGAAGTGCTAGGATCCAACTAAGACATTTTCTGGATGTAATAAGAAATATTGAAAAACAATTGAAAAGGGATTAATTTTAAGATGGTGTGATTCAATATCATTTAATATTTTATATCACCTAATATCACCTCTCATTCTAAGAATGTGCCCCACAATTTGAGAATCACTGGCTTAAATTCTTTGAGAATTTTTGTGAAAACCCAACAAAGGAATGGACATGGGATCATTCATAAACTAGAAAGTTCTACAGCTCTTTCCTTTGGACTTAAGAAACATAAACTCATAATTTGGTGGTAACATTAATAGCACCTCTAGCTCTTCTCCTGACTACCAATAATTTATATTTTTCCAAAAATCATCTAGAAAATGTTTCCAAATGATTAAGTGGCTGAGGACAAGAGTTATGTGATTAGACTTAATATGAGACTGAGTAGAAGGAAACCCTCTATTGCAAATTTGCATGAACATATATGATATGCCCTTTACTCTTTGCATGATGGAATCAGTCAACAGCAGTTCTGAAGTATATGCTGTGTTTCACTTCTCTTACAGAGAAAAACCAAATATGGTTCTTAACCTCACAGTGCTAAAATTCTTGGCACAGACTATGAAAGCTAACCGACTCAAGACACAATGTTAGTCCTGTCAAGACCTTACTAGATGAGCCCTGACTGGTGTAGCTCAATGGGGTGGGAATAGTCTTGCAGAGCAAAAGATCGCCAGTTTGATTCCCAGTTGGAGCACATGCCTGGGTTGTGAGTCATGTCCATGTTTGGGGGCGTGTGAGAGACAGCCAATTAATCAATGTTTCTCTCCCTCCCTTTCCCTCTCTCTAAAATAAATAAAATCTTTAAAAAAGACCTTCCTGGATGAATGATGAATGATATCTTGGGAGCTGTAAGTAGGTAGAAGTTCATTCACCTTTATTTCATCTCATCCAATACCAACTGGGCTCCTACAAATGCATCAGGTCTATGATCAGTACTAAATATTTTGGTAGCACACAACTAACATATGCAGAGTACTTATTACAAATGAGGATCTATGGTGGTCAGCTTTACATGTTTCTCAAAACTGACAAATGGTTATCAATCAATCCTTAGTTTATAGATAGGAAATGGGTCTCAGAACATGCATATGCTAAGTAGCTGAGTGTGATTTGAACCCAGTTTTAATTGACCTCACAGCTTCTGTCTTAGCTGCTAAGCTTGACTATCTCACCCCCAAATAAAGAAGTAAATGTCCTCTATCCTGTGGGAGTCCACAGTTCCATTGTGCCTGCCATCTTAGAAGGCATGGGGCAGTGCTGAGTTCTGGAGTAATGACAAGGTGTCTGCTTTCCTTGTTAACAAGCTTTGTTTGAATCATTTTGATGGCATTCTTAATGCTCCTAAAACCTACTTAGTATTTGTTTAATTATAATATAGTCTGGCACTTTGACATTTAATTTTCTCGTTTGGTTGTAATTATCTTCTGTGAGAATAAGAGCAGAGTTGGATTATATTTATTTCCTTTCTTTCTTTTCCTAAACATGCAAATCTGACTGTGACTCATTGTGTTCTGATGAATCTCTTTTCTGGGTGACCGACCTGGGATCAGCCTTCAAGGATGTGGGTGAGCAACCAGCCAGGGTCAACCTGGTAGGAGTGAGAGGCTGCTCATGCAGCACACAGTGCAGCTCTACCCTTGGTCAGCTTATCAGGCCAGGCTACCAAGTGCCCTGTTAGCCTCGGCAGCTGGTGGTGCATCTTGGGTCACAGGAGATACTTGACAAGACAGCGGGGATCCTGCCAAGAGGCCTCTGCTATTTTTTCAAATAATTAGGATTTTTCAAAACAAAAGTCCTTGTCCCTCAAGAAGCCCATTTCTCTGGTGTCAGGTTTTATTAGGCGTGGTAGTCCTCCTAGGAAAACTGCAATCTCTTTAAATCAGAACTACCCTTTAATAGATCATGCAATGTTTCATAGAGCAAAACAAATGTCTTACACATACACACACAGCTTTATGCTTGCATAGTGATCTGACCTGATCCCCAAAACAATGCTGTAAGAAATGGTTGCCTATAAGCTAGTTATCTGCATACCACCTTTGCAATTTTCACCACATCTATGTACTACCTTATATCCAAACATATGACTTTGTTTTTCTTTCAATCACTCTACTTTTAAAATAAACGTAATTTTTTTTACCATACAATTATGTTAGAACTCCAGAATATTTAGAAGGGAGGATATAAATCTGATTTTTCACACAGATGGGTTTCACATCTCTTAACCTTTAGTTTTCTATCGGCATTTTCAACTTACTGATCTCCCAATGCTACTCATCAGGGCAGCGTCCATTTCCTTGCATGCTGAAGTTTACTGTAATGTAAAGAGAACTTTAGCACCATTATGATCTATGTCAGTGATTTTCAAACTTTTCCATCTCATGGCACACATAAACTAATTACTAAAATTCTACAGCACACCAAAAATATATTTTTTGCCATTCAGACACAAAAATATGTATAACTTTGATTCGTTCACATCAGATGGCTATCATTGTGTTGTCTGTTTTCACTTTTTTTAATTTAATAATCTAAGGGAAAAGAGGTAAGTGGCTCTGACTAAAAAGATAGTCAGCCATTGCATTTTTAAAAATTCCTTGTGGCACACCAGTTTACCATTGCTGATCTGTTTGATTGAAACAACTTTGCATGTACCTCCTAATTCTTCCTCATCCCTCCATTCAGCAAAAGACTCCACTTTACTAGTTTCAGAACTTGGACAGTGGGTGGAGAAAGACAGAGTGGGGAGAAAGATAGGGACATAGTCATAGTCAAAGAGGTCAGGTTTGTCAAAGAACTAGGCCAGAGGAGGGGTGGGGGAAAACAGGAAGAAAGGCTTATAGAATGGGAGCTATTGTGGGGTTTTGGGGTATGAAGTGGAAGGTTCTGAAGCAGCTGTGGGGTGTGAGAGGTCAAAGGGAGGGGAAAAGCTCTGGGGCTATGCTTCTGTGTGTTAAAGGTTGGGTTTCCCAGGAAGCTGGCCCTGAGTCACAGACTACTACCCAGGACATTTGTCTGCAAGGACTTGGATCTACATCTGTGGAGAGGAAGGAAGATGGGGCATAGAAAGATGAGCTACAGTGTAGTCACAGAAAAACTTCAGGTGACTCTAGAGAGTTCTGAAGTCAGGATGACCCTTCAGATCCATCCCCAGTTGGGACAAGGGGCCTGCACCTTTGTGCCATGATCAGTCATTGAATTTGGGTGGTCCCAGGAAGAGGGCATAGGTTTGGGTAAGTTTGGGAGAGTTGGTGACAGCTGAGCTGCTGGCAGCATGACTCCACAGCACAGCTAAGGAGATATGTTCCTTACTTTTGAAGGACTATCCAGGTGGCATTTCACAGCATCCATGACACTGTGTGCTATGAACTAGACTCCATTTAATATTTTTAATGAGCCCAAGTAAAACTTGAGTTACTTTTTAAGTAGTGTGTGTGTGTATATATATATATTTTTTTCCAATGGTGCATTTAAAGTGTGACTGTGTAGAGACCGAACTTCATGAGGTTCTAAGAGTTATTAGATTTATGCCTAGAAACTTGATATTAGATTGGCCATATATTAATTAATATATGCTCACAGAGCACAAATTTCCATAAGTAGAAAAAAAGGGGATGGGGTAAGCAGAAGTGGGTTTTTTAATTTTTTTTCATTATTAAACATTTTTCCCCAATAGCCCTTTATTTATTTATTTTTTAAATATATTTATTGATTATGCTATTACAGTTGTCCCATTTCCCCCCCCACTCCACTGCATCCTGCCCACCCCCTCCCTCCCACATTCCCCCCCTATAATTCATGTCCATGGGTCATACTTATAAGTTCTTTGGATTCTACATTTCCTACACTATTTTTACCCTCCCCCTGTCTATTTTCCACCTATCATCTATGCTACTTATTCTCTGTACCTTTCCCCCCCTCCCCCTCCCACTCCCCTATTGACAACCCTCCATATGATCTCCATCTCTATGATTCTGTTCCTGTTCTAGTTGTTTGCCTAGTTTGCTCTTGTTTTTGTTTTAGGTGTGGTCGTTAATAACTGTGAGTTTGCTGTCATTTTTACTGTTCCTATTTTTGATCTTCTTTTTCTTAGGTAACTCCCTTTAACATTTCATATAATAATGGCTTGGTGATGATGAACTTCTTTCACTTGACCTTATCTGAGAAGCACTTTATCTTCCCTTCCATTCTAAATGATAGCTTTGCTGGATACAGTAATCTTGGATGTAGGTCCTTGCGTTTAATCTTGGGGAATGTAATTATGATGTGCCTTGGTGTGTTCCTCCTTGGGTCCAGCTTCTTTGGGACTCTCTGAGCTTCCTGGACTTCCTGGAAGTCTATTTCCTTTGCCAGATTAGGGAAGTTCTCCTTCATTATTTGTTCAAATAAGTTTTCCATTTTTTGTTCTTCCTCTTCTCCTTCTGGCACCCCTATAATTCGGATGTTGGAACATTTCAAGATGTCCTGGAGGTTCCTAAGCCTCTCCTCATTTTTCCGAGTTCTTGTTTCTTCATTCTTTTCTGGTTGGATGTTTCTTTCTTCCTTCTGGTCCACACCATTGATTTGAGTCCCAGTTTCCTTCACATCACTATTGGTTCCCTGTATATTTTCCTTTGTTTCTCTTAGCATAGGCTTCATTTTTTCATCTGGTTTTCGAACAAATTCAACCAATTCTGTGAGCATCTTGAAAACTAGTGTTTTGAACTGTGCATCTGATAGGTTGGCTATCTCTTCCTCGCTTAGTTGTATTTTTTCTGGAGCTTTGAATTGTTCTGTCATTTGGGCCTTTTTTTTTTTTTTTTTTTTTTTTGGTCTTGGCGTGTCTGTTACTTTAAGGGGCAGAGCCTTAGGCGTTCACTGGGGCGGGGTAATGCTGTACGTGGGGGAGGGGCTGAGAGGGAGCAATGGCGCCTGCTTCACCCCCCTCCGGATTTCAATCTTTCACTCCACTACCCACAATCAAACTGGGCCCCTCTGGTGCTGGTTCCCGAGTGGGTGGGCTTGTGCACACTCTAGGCCCCTGTGGGTCTCTCCAAGGACCTCTCCCGTGAGGCTGGGAGTCTCTCCTGTTGCTGCCCCAACCCCCATGGGCATTTTCAATCAGAGGTTTGAGGCTTTATTTCCCTGAGCTGGAGCCCTGGGTTGGGTGGTCTGCTTCGCACCCGCCATTCCTCTGGTTTATCTGTGCGCGAATGTGGGGCCGCGGGGTGCTACCCACTGTTCTGCCTGCCCAGCTCTCTGCCACTCTGAGTCCGGCCCTCTCAGTTTATCTGCGCGAATGTGGGGCCGCAGGGTCTTCTAGTGTTCAGACTGCCTGGGTCGTTCCTCCCACACTCCGCCAGTCTGGGTCCCACCATGGCCACGCTAGTCCTCTCCACCCCGGTGCCTGTCTCCACCCCTCCTACCGGTCTGGATGAATGTTTATTTTTTATTTCCTTGGTGTCGGTCCCCCTTGCTGTTAGATTTTCTGTCAGTTCTGGTTGTGTGAGGAGCCATAGTGTGTCTACCTACGCCGCCATCTTGGTTCCTATTAAACATTTTTTTATTGCTGTTCAGTTACAGTTGTCTGCATTTTCTCCCCTCCACCCTCCCCCTTGGTTTTGTCCATGTGTCCTTTGTAGTAGTTCCTGAAAACCCCTTTCCCCACTATCCCCTCCCCACTCCCCCCTGGTTATTGTTAGATTGCTCTTAACTTCAATGTCTCTGGTTATATTTTGTTTGCTTTTTTCTTTTGTTGGTTAGGTTCTAATACCATATGATCTCACCTTTAACTGGAACTTAATCAACAAAAGAAAAAAGCAGAAGTGGTTTTTATTGTATGTTAATAAAGCAGTTGTTCTGAGAAATTAGATCTTTCTGACCTTTGAATGAGGAGATTAGGAATTTTGGCTACATCTAGATTTTTATTCTTATCAAATTATGATCAGCAAAAGTGAAAGTGGTGGTCTCTTTGGAGCTGCTGTCAGAGAATTTAAGAATAAAAGAAAGTGTTTTATCGAGCCCCCTTGTCATAGTGCATTGTGAAACAGTGTATTAAGTGAATAGAGTGTGTTTGGGTTCCACTTTTAGTGAAGTACTTTTGGTTCCAAATAATCAAAATATGTCTTAAGCATAAAAAAAGAAGGAATGAGGGAATTGTTAGACTCAACATGACTGGGACACAGTCCACATGATATCAGGTTGGCTTCATTCTTTGACAGGCTTTTCCACAATGGCTGGGCTTACATCCCAGTTTAAGTACTGAGCAGAGTTCCAGCCAACTCAGTGGGGCTGATGCTCTTTGGTGGTTCACTTAGGTCATGTTCCATCCTTGAACCAAACACTGTGGTTGGGGGGTAGGGTATCTTTATTGGGGGTTATGTGGGAAGCCAGAACATCCCATGAGCCCCTCTGGAAGTGGGTATGGATTGAGAATGTGGTAGGGGGATAGGGGTGATTCCCTGAAGGAAAATCAGTGTGGGGTCAACAGCAACAACTAAACAGATATATGAATGCCAGACAAAAACACATGACATCTATTATCCTTTCAGACAAAAGTTAAATTTCTTTGCCTCTTTGCCTCTTTCATTTCACGTTACTTTTGTTCTCTTTTCCTCACTGCTCATATATAAAATGGGGCTGATGATTCTGACTTGGCAGGATTGGTACAAGGATAATTGTTAATATGTTAGCACATAAAGGTTCTTTGAAACATAGGAGGTGCTCCCTAATTAAGAACTATCATTCTAGTTAATAGCAAACACACTCTGGGCTCTATACTAGCATATTTGCAAGTATTATTTCACTTTCAATTAGGAACCTATGAAAACCTTTAAATTGGACCAAGCACTTTTGTCCAATTTTTGGGACATTTAATATTGTCTTAGCCATGACTTAGACATGAGAAAACATGGGATATCTCAGCATTTTTTATAGTGCACAGTAACTGGCAACAGGGAAATTGTCCTTTCTAAAGATCATGATAAACACATGTGTTTTGTAGCCTAATTTTGAATTTTAATACAAAGATTGAGCAGAAGTAGATAGAATTCCAGTCAAGCATTTCTCTTGAGGATACATTTAGCAAATCAGAGAGGCAAGAATACATCCTCTGAATGGCCCCCAGGAAAGGATGAATGTGAAATTCAAGTGTGATGGGTTTTGATGTAACTAAAAAGTTAAAGATAAAGGACACTGTATACCTAAAAGAAAGGGACCCGGGCTGATCCCTAAAAGATGATACGGTGCCATTGCTGATTGCTTCCTGAGGACATTTGCCATTGTGGGGATACAATGTCAAAAGCACCATGTGAGAGGAAATGGAACAGCCTACATTCAGCCAAACCTGGGCATGTATCCTGTATTGGGAGCTTAGGCAAAAAGATTTAATGCCCTATGCCTCAGATACATCATCTCTTCACTATTCATTCCCAGTGAAGCTCTGGCTTCAGCCTAATTATATTTTCTAACTTTTAAAAATGTACCTCTTCCAGGAGCTTTCTTCTAAAATATTCCCCCTGCCTGGAATGTTCATCTCTAACTTTGCCTGGTTACTCAATCAAGACCTCTTCCTCCTTGGAAATTCTCTCTGCTCCCTGGGTTTCCTCATGCCACTATCACTCACTGTACTCATTCAGAGCCCTCTGCCCTGGCATTTTGTGTCTCTCCTTAGACTGCCAGCCCCATAAACTGGGGGTAATGTCAACTATGTTCCCTATCATATGTCAGTGTCAAGGAGAGTGCTAGGCCATAGTTAGTCTTTGAATGGATTATATAATTAAAATGAAATATACTGGTTTTCATCACAAACCACTTCTGATAAAAAGCTTTTGTTTAACTTATGGAGAAAAAACATTGAGGATGCTTCTTCCTAGAATTATCTCTACCTCTATTCAGAGCTCTAGCTGGGCTTGAAAATAGTCTAATAGAGCACCATGAATCTTTCTGTGTCCCTCCCTGGGAGTTATCAATAGCACCATTAGCATCCACTACCACTTATGGAGTACTTACTATATGCTACATACTATATTAAGACATTAGTAATAATTGCTAACACTTATGAGAATTATGTGTGAGATACACACACTATTATGAGGGGGGATTTAAAAAGCCAAAATATATTTATAAAAATTGTGTATTTATTCTTATGTGTTTAAACATCAGTCACCTTTTCCATTTGATGCAATACACTTATTGAGATATTTCTTCCACTGCTCAAAACAGTTTTTGGACTCATTGATTTTGATGCCTTTTAGTGCTTCTGCCATTTTTTGTTTCACCTCTTCCACATTGGCAAGACCTTTCCCTTTGAGGACTTTTTTCTTTTAATTTTAATTTTTTATTTTTATTCAGTTACAGTTGTGTGCCTTTTCTCCCCATCCCTCCACCCCACCCCAGCTGAACCCCCCTCCCTCCCCCACCTCCACTCTCCCCCTTGATTTTGTCCATGTGTCCTTTATAGTAGTTCCTGTAATCCCCTCTCCTCACTGTCCCCTCCCCACTCCCCCCTGCCCATTGTTAGATTGTTCTTAACTTCAGTGTTTGAGGACTTTTTTCATCTGGAGAAATGACGACAACAAAAAGTCTCTTGGGGTGAGTTTGGGTGAATAGGGATGGTGGGGCACAGGGATCATGCCATTTTTCATCAAAAACTGCTGAACACTCAGCCTGCTATGGGCAGGTACACTTGTAAATTACCCATCATGAAATGGGCAAACATGTTGAGTCTTCAAAAACAAATTAATTGAAGCCAAATGCAGCCTCTCACAACAATGCCAGCTGGTACACTGATACAGATGTGTTCCTAGAACAGTAACCTAGTGGAAGAAGCCTGTACAACAACGGGCCCACCCTCCAGAACATAATTCTGTGTTTTGGGGATTCTTCACTTGTATATATAACATACATATTACCTCATTTAATTCTCTCAACAACCCTACATGGTGGCACAGTTATTACCTCTCATACAGATGAGAAAAGTGAGGCAAAGAAAGTTTAAGTAACTTTTCCACTATCATATAGGAAAATAATGGTAGAGCTGAGATATGAACCAAGATGAATGGGTTCAGAGTCTGCTTTTTCAAATGCTATGCTAACTCCATTTTACAGATGAAGAAATTGAAACTTATAGAAGTAGATTTACATACCCCAAATCTTGTGGCTAGTAAATAGCAGAGGCAAAATAATAATTCCGGTGTTCCTGCCTCTGGCACATTGGTCCTTGTTGGCCATGGCTGTTGCCCTTTTCTAAGCTATGCTGCCTCTTATCAGTCATGAGCAGTGAGAAGTCTTCTAAATATGAGCTTATGTTATAAGTAATCTCCAACTTCCTTAGGACTAGCAACTCTATTGCCCAACTAAAATTCACTATCAATAATTAAGAGTTGCGTAATGGTAAATTTACCATAAAGAAGAGAAGACATGAGAATCAGTCCCAGAAATGGTACCACATGTCCTACCTTTTTCAAGGTTTCACATTAGTATATTCAAAGTGGAATATTGGATTGTTTAATTCCAGGCAGAAAGAGTCAGGTTTTCAAAAGTGATACTGCTCTCTGGTTTCAGAAGCAAAAATCAAATAGATTCTCAGGCTACATCATTGCCCATCAACTCTCCAAATTACCGTTTTCCATTCCACATTTGCCCAGCCAGAGGGATGACTGCATACACTAAAGGACCCCTGCAATAAAGCTATACATGATTCTTGAGGAAACAGCATTTGTGTCTGTATATGCCTATTTGTGGACTCTTGGAAATCTGTGATATTTCCTGTGCTCTTCAGCATCTTTGGGGATTAGAGCTGCATTTTCATAAGGCTGTTGTGAGAATCAAGGGAAATAATGTGTGGGGAAAGTACTTTGAAAACTGCAAAGTGCTGAACAAATGGAAAGTGGTATCATTATTATTGTCCCAGGAATTCAGTTACACCTCAGGTGCCTGATGGTTCAGCCAAAATACGCAACGCAAGTAGAAACTCTTGTTTTTCTGGGAAGTGTGATGAACTAGATCTCATTATCTTATTGGGCAATGCTGTCACTTAGTAGGCAACATCGTATTTTTATTTTTATTAGCTTTTATTTATGAATGAATTTATATACCAGAAATTCCACTTTTCATTATGTAGAACATTTTTCATTTTTCCATTTATGTGGGGAAAAAACATACTAAAGTATCATAGGTAAATCTCCAGTTTTTCTTGACTCACACCCCAATTTCCATCTGCCCTCCTTCCTCAGAGGCAAACATTGTAATAAGTATATTGTGGTTCTTCTATGCATTTTTATGCTTTTCTGTAAATGCATATGGCCCTATAAAGCTAAATGGTGTGGTTGGGAGTCTTTAGCATAAATGATAAAATTCTATGTTGATTATTCTTCTATTTGGACTCAACAATGAATTACTGAAAAATATGTCTTGGATATTTATTAGTTATATATACATTTACATCACTCATTGGAAAAGTGTGTGATGTTGAACAGGATTAAATACACCAAAATATATTTTACCTATCTCCCTAATGGTGAATATCTGATTTCTTTTCCCTTTTCCCCATATTATAGGTAAGGCTAAAATAAACAGTCTCATACGTGCCTTCTTGTGCACGTTTCTGAGTGTTTTCTAACATAAATACTAAAAAGTATAATCATTGGGTCGCAGAGTATATGAGTCTCCAAAATGGATGCACATTTTACATTTATTCCTTTCACTAGTCTTAGAGAGTGACTGTTTCTCCACATTATCATGGAACTATTGCCAAACTTCTTCATGTTGATTATTTTAATGAATAACAAATGACATTTTGTTGTCTCCTGGTTGAGAGATTTTCTGTTAATAACCTTTGTTTATTTGTCTACTAAACTTTTTCATATTGATGTAGAAGTTCTTTACATATTATGGCTGATAACTTTTTGTCTGATATATATATGTAAAACATTTTCTAAGGAGTTATATATATACAAACATCATTTGGAGAAGTAGAATATAGCATAGATAATTTCTTCTCATATTTCATGTCCCAGTGTAATAGTCTCCTCCTCGGGGAGATCTTCGATGTCCCAGATCAGATGAGGTCCCTTGTCATATCACAGTGTGCTTTCCCTTCATTGCATCTGGAATAATGCTAAATAGTTATTTGTCCAATAATTATTTTTATGTCTATTTCCTATGTTAGAACATAATTTCCCCAAGGTTAGGGCTGTGTTTAATCTTAGCCAATATTTTTCACCTGATCATAGCACTAGCACATAATAAATATGAAATAAATATTTGCTTAATAATTGTATGAACTTTGGAATCAGACAGACCTAAATTTAAATCTTAATTCTTCCCTTTTCTTAGCTTTGTGACTTTGCACAAAACTCTTAAACTTTTAGCCTACATTTTCTTAACTATAACACATTTTGTCAACCTATTTTCTACTCAGTCTTCTTTTTTAGAAAATTTGATGTTGAAGTCTAGCTTTAACTCTATTCATTCTAACTCAGAATTTGGTATAAATAAAATCTTGTTTTCATTCTGTTCTTATTAACTCTGGATTATTAGTAGAAAAATAGTGTTTACATTGAGGATCTCCTGGTTTGGTCCCTAAAGACAACATTAAATAAGATTCTAAGTGTACTTCACTTTTTATTCTTGCTTTCTTAAAAAATTGAGCAATTACATTTACAATTTTTTCTTTATCATGGTAAAATCTTTTACCTTTAAAGCAAATCATTCTCAACCTTTCTGGATCAAAGAAGCCATTCAGCTTTCTTCCACAGATAAAATGCCCCCAAATTTCCCTGGGTAGTAAGTATGTTAAATGGCTATGGGCCACACTCCCAAGATATGAAGTCTAGAAAGTATCCAGTCATGTAATACAAAAAAGTGAGACATTTACTGAAGAAGATACAAGAAACATTGTACATAGAACAGTGTCACCTCAGTTCCCTTCAAAGGAGGCACCTTTGGACTTCACACAGTTCTCTCACTCACCATCAGCTGTCCCGTTGTATTTTCCTGAATCTCATCGATGGTCTGATATCTCTTCCTATTTTTTCTTTTTTTTTTTTAAATCTATTCCATTTCAAAGGTGATTTTAGTTTTGAGAAAACTCAGAAGTTGCAGGACACCAAATCTGGGCTATAGTGGGGCTGAGTCACCTGGGTGATTCGATGTTTTGCCAACAAAACTCTATACCAGATGTGATGTGTGAATGGCGGACATGTTGTTGTGTTGAAGCTGCCAATTGCCATTTGCCCATAGCTGCAGCCTTCTGAATCATCCAAATAGTTTCCGTGGAGGAATGTTCAAGCTTAACACAAAATTTGATGCAGATTTGTGGCTCTACTCACTCAACCATTTTTAATGTGATAGCCACACAGTACACATGCTCATTCAATGGCATATACTGCTGCCACTGCCACTGACTGTACAGTGAAGTCATCATTGTTCACATATGTGCATTCCAGTCCACTCTCCTTGGCTACCAGATTACACCGATGTTATGCAAACTATCTTGTTATATTAACAAAGGCTGGACTTCTTCCACATAGACCTCATATACCCAAATAAGCTGAAACACCAAGTCTCATTCTGTTCAGAATTACTTCTCCAGAATTTTAGCTCCGAGAAAGTAGGAATATGTTCAAAGAAATAAAAATGCCTTAAGAAATCATGCTTTAAACAATTTTTTAACTAAAAACCAGTATTAACCACTAAAGCTATTCTGAATATCACCATCAGATAAAGTTTTCAATTATCTCATATTTATGGGGACTATTTATCTAATAAAAATCATCAGTATAAATAGGCATATCCATCAAAAATATGTACCTACTAGTCTATTCCACCCTATGAGAAGCAGTGCACTGTTATAACCCACATGGTAGGTAATAATAGATTTAAGAGCTCTAAATCAACTTGTTTCAGGGCCTGACCACTGATTATCAAACAGTTTTGATGTTGGAGGGGGGAAATCAAACTGGGTGCTGGTTTCTGGTTCTAGTTTTCATGTGATTTGGAGAGTTGATAGATGGTCATCCTTCTTTGCCTAAACCACAGAATTATTGGAGAAAATGTTGCCAAAGGCAATTTGCACATTGCTTCTTGACTCTGTTGAACTATTTCCTTATAATAAATTTCCAAAAGTGTAAATACACCTCTTAATGACTCTTAATATGTGAATCGATTCTAGTGTTTTTCCAGAAGGGTGGCACACATTTTCAGTGCTACTGGCAAAATATGTGACCCATTAATAGTAATAGTAACAAAATGGCTAGCTTCTGTTTGTTGAATGGTTATTGTGTGCCTGGCACTGTGCTAAGCACTTTATATACATTACCTTATGTGAAACTCATGACAACCCTGTGCATCAAATACAATGATTATGCCTATTCCCAGGTGGAGATAGTGAGACTCAGAGAATCAGAGAGGCTAAGCAAGTTGCCTAAAG
Organism: Desmodus rotundus; assembly: GCF_022682495.2. NCBI lineage: Eukaryota > Metazoa > Chordata > Mammalia > Chiroptera > Phyllostomidae > Desmodus > Desmodus rotundus. The sequence goes on along the minus strand of NC_071394.1, from coordinate 80,356,656 downwards.
TTACACATCTCATGACTGTTGCCTTTCCACATGTGAAGTAAAGATAGTAATAACTAGCAACAACCGATAAGAAGTATTGCATGTTTAATGTATATAAGTATTGTATGTATATCCATTGTATTATATAGTATGTATACATTAACTTTTTCATTGTATGTAGCCTTATCACTATACCTTTAGCTACATGGGGTGTTGTATTTCATTTTTTTTCTTTTTCTTTTTTCCCCCTTATTTAGTACGTACAAAATCATCTATTGGGATTTTTTTTTAAACTTCTTTTTGTTAATTGTAAAGATGAGCATCTTTTTTGTTTCACAACTTGAAATAAAACCCTAAAAGTGTATTGCATCTATGTAAAGTCCAGCTCTCTGTCATAATCTCTCTTTACCTCGATTTTCTCATCTCTTGTGAGGATTAAATGAACAGAAAGCATGTAAAGCACTATAATAGTTCCTAGTCCATACTAATCAGTCTAATAAGGATAGCCATCACCTAATAAATAATAACCACATGGGCATAGCCAACCATTTATGCTTGAACTCCTGCAGACCGGACCAGCTATTGCTGGCTGCATCCTTTCCTCCTTGGAGTGGTTACACCTGCATGCTGTACAGTCTCTTGTACAATATGATGTCAGCTTCACAACTGATGAATCCTGGAGCTGGTATGCCCTATGAAAGAACTTTCTCATTGCCCTTCAATTCAGTGATAAATCATATCATGAGGCTCCTCAAGATCTTTTTTCTAAGAAAAAGCTGTTAGCCTAAAATAAAACTTTGAAAGCTCCCTTTCTGACAAAACAAAGTTTATAGAAGCAAAACCTGAGGAATAAAATGGTAAAGGCAACTCTGGGAAAGTCAATATCCCATGTGTAGAGGAAGAGAGAGAGGGAGAAGTTTTCAATCACTCCTTCCCAAGACATCCTAAATCAGTGTCTCTTCAGTATCTCTTTCAGGAACTCCATTAGTTCAGGTATCACCTCCTTTTCAGCCAACATCTTCAGTTCTCAGATTGGCAACATACTTTTTTCTTAAGATGTCAATAATACTCCTGGGTATGTCTCTGGGTTGTTAGGTCTTTAGTTTGAACAGATGTGTCATGAGGGGCTGAGTTCTCTGTCCAGCTCAGGGACCATCAATACTCAAAATCTGACAAAAAGGCAAGCAGTAAAGTTTAAATATTTCATACCTGTGCTTTATTTTGTTTTACTTCCTGTGGGAGCTCTCTGCTATGATTTCAGGCTTCTTTAGTACTAGAAAAAGGGAAGCAGTCTAAAGCCTTAAGGACATTGGTATTCAAAATATGGCAGGGTGTGTTAGTTCTGGATGGCTCTAAGGGAAAGAGAGAAGAGAAAGGGCCTTCCAAGGTGACCAGGTAGCTGGAGTAGGAGTCTTGGCACAATTACTTACTGAGACCTGGAGCCAACCACCTAACCTGTCTCCAAAATCACAGGTCTAGAGAATGAGAGGATAAATTCAAATTGCTAGTTTTTAAACTTCTTAATGCAGTAGAGCCCTTTAAAAAATCTTAGTTGAAACTCTGATGTTTAAAACAGATAGAAATCAAGCTACTCTGGTTAAAATAGAACTGTGGGGCTCAAAACACTACCTACTTGGCATCCATTTCACTTACTTCTCCCCTTCCATTTCTCCCCCCCTTCAGCCCCTTCCCCATTCTCCTCTTTCTAGATGCTTCTGAGGCACCTTTAAAGAACACTTAGGCCCCAAGGATCACATTTATGAAATCACTGCTTTCAGCAATTCCTTACTTATTCTGAAGATCTATGGTATGAGAAGCCAGGTTAGTACTAGGCCATCTAGTATGTAGTAGAAGAAAAAAAAGACCATCAGCTGGGGAGTTAGACAGACTTGGTTTTCAATCCAAGCTCTGCCACTGACTAGCTTTATGACTTTGGACTTATGATCTTTTTACAAAAATTCTTTCTCATCTTGAGGAAGATGATAGTTTCCTATGAATATGGTAATAGCCCATGAACAATGTACACAGGTATTAATTCTCTTCTGTGTCCCAAGAACTGCCTTTGAAGAAAATAAAAAGTGACATTGAGATAGGCATTCAGATAGCTTCAGCAAAGAAATTATTTGGGATATGTACCATACTTATAACATAATGGAAACAGAATTTGCAGTTAATCTTAGAGATGGGTAGAGAAGGGAGGAGTTTTCACTGTCCTGAGATGGTGTGATGAAAAGGAGAGGTGAAAGTTTTCTTAGAAAAACCTGGGAAAGAAAATAATCAAGTAACCAATTTGCTTTTGGGAATATGATGCGCCCCAGATTTGATTGTTCATCTTCTTTAAATGAATTTAACTCCCAAATAAAGAAGGACTCTGCAGTTCCAAAGCTGACAAAGTGACTTCATCAATGAAGTCTAGGTTTGGTGTCTTAGAAGAAGTGCCTTAAAAACAGATTTTGAGTTGGTAGTAAATGCAAATGGAATCCTAGCCTCCATTAACAGAAGCCTACTTTCTATCACAGAGAGATAGGCCCTCTTTCCTTTCTGCTACTTCAAACACACATAAAGAAATGCCTTTGAACAGGTCCACTTTAGAGTATACTTTCAGAGTAATCTATTAGATGATAGCTACTAAGTGAGGAGGGAATGAAAACCACAGTCTGTGAGGAATGTTTGAAGGGCCAGGAGACCCAAGCTAAGAAGCAAGGAAGAAACTAAGACACTTCTTGTTAGGTGAGGAAGCAAAAACATGACTGTTCTCATGGCAAGATAAGTTTTGTCAGAACCATCAGCCAGAATGAGATACAAAATGGAGAAATTTTCTCCAACCTAGCACCATTCACCTAGAAACTCAGAGTTCTGGAGGAAACCATCTGAATGGATGAGCTCAGTACAAAGCCTGCTGCACTGACTAAAAAGGATCTAGCTGTGGTGGACTAGATTATGATGCCAACTCTTCAGCACCTCCCAAGTAACAGAATTATACACCCAGTCTCTGCTGTGTGACTTTGTAGTTATTCTCACTAAAGTTTATCTATATCTACATCTACATCTATATCTATATCTATACCTATACCATCTAATCATATATATATATATTGCATCTTGGTTTTGTATTCAACTATGTAATTTGCTTTGGCCAATTGAGATAGAAGTGAAAGTGTGTCAGTTCTTAGTCTGGGCCTTAATAGGTTTCTCATATATTTGCTCATTCTTTTGTGTTTCTGCCATTTTCATGAAAAGAAAATTCCTAAGCCACTCTGTTGTTCAATGGAAATGAGTCACATGAAGCAGAACCATATAGCTGTGCCCACCCTCAACTCGTTTCTGTAGAAGAATGAGTGAGCTCAGCCAAGATAATCAGAGCCATCCCAACTGACCAGTAGATGTATGATGAAAGGAATGCTAATATTTAAATGTGAATAAGATCTTGGGGGCTCTTACACAACAATAGCTTGCTTTTCTTAGAGAGGTACAGTGTATTAGTCATCTATTTCCACATAACAAGTTACCCTAAAAATTCAAAGCTTAAGTCCTGGCTGGTGTGGCTCAGTGGATTGAGCACCAACCTGCAAACCAAAGAGTCACTGGTTCAGTTCCCACTCAGGGCACATGCATGGGTTGAGGGTGGGTCCCCAGTAGGGGGTATACAAGAGGCAACCATACGTTGAGGTTTCTCTCTCCATCTCTTTCTCCTTCCTTACCCCTCTCTCTAAAAATAAATAAATAAAATCTTTTTAAAAATTAAGGGCTTAAAATAATAGTAGAGGGTCCAGCAAAAGTAGATTTACAGTTGTGAGTACATGCAACACAGTCTATTCTTGCATTATTGTTTATTAATCATTGTATTATTTTCCATAGGAACAACTGTAAACCTACTATTGCCCCAACTTGTATTTATTATGTCTCACAGTTTCTGTGGGTCAGGAATCCAGAAAGCAGCTTAGCTGAGAAGGTCTGCCTTGGGGTTTCACATGAGGCCACAGTCAAGGTGTCAGCCAGAGTTGTGATTACCTGAAGGGCTGGGTAATTCATTTCCAAATGGCTTGTAGGAACTGGATGGCAAATAGGACTATCTGTTGGCTGAATGCCTCACTTCATTGCCACATGGGCTTCTCTCTCAGGCTGCTTGTGTGCCCTCACAACATGCCACCTGGCATCCCCCACAGCAGCACAGCAAGAGATTTCCTAAGGGAGAGATCAAGGAAGAAGCTCCAGTGCCTTTTATGAGATATCCTGGGAAGACATATATTGTCACCGTTGCAACCTTCTATTCATTTGAAGAGTCACTAAATTTCACTCACTCTTAAGGGGAGGAGAATTAGGGTCATTCAAAAGTAAGAGTGTCAAAGAATGCATGGTCATACTTAAAAATCACTACAGGCAGGTACTAAATTAAGTGATCATTTGAATTGACTAAATGGGGAAGAGGTAGTTTCCCTGCAAAAAAAAATAATAATGTAATTGCCCCCAATACATATTTGAATAATTTCCTCAAATAAAATGCTGTAGGAAGTGGAAGCAAAATAGTCAAAAATGAAAATAAAATAAAGAAGAAATATCCATTTAAAATGTCATATAAAGTGGGCTTAAACTCATTTGGTATGACCCAAGGGAAAGAACTAGGGTCGATGTGTACAAGAGCTAGAGTAAGACAGAATGGCTTGATATGTGTGATGGAAGAGCCTCTGAGATTGTCCAGAAGGAGAGAAAAAATTGACAATAGAGTAACCAATGGAAGAGACAAGGTACAGAAACCAGATGTAGTGCACACAAAAGGTTTAACTGTGATGCTGCCTAAAAAGGCTCCGGTTTGAAAGGCAGAGGTTTATAAAACCCATAAGGCTTTGAAACCTATAATGCAGGTGGATAAAGGAAGAGAGAGGTGAAATTCGAGTATTCATAAAGGCATTATGAGGAAATCTGTGAAGAGAGCTACAAGTAAAATAGCAAAGCAAGCACCAAAGAAGATAACTGGATTTGCTGATGAGCAGCCTGCAGGTGTGCAGTGAACAGACTGGCCATAGATCAAATAAATGCTTGATGAGAACCATTCAGTTAAGAGCATGCAATAGTCATTGTCAATGAGAAGTAAGAAAAAAAAAGGATGGTGATGCTAATAATGTTTACTGCCAAGTAGAATTGTACCATGGTGAGACCAGGAAGCTCTACTCCAATCACCAGCCATGGGTAGTCAGATCTCACTACCTCCCACCATATTGCAGGTGAACTGGCCTAAAGACAAATAGCAAGAAGGTAGAGAAAAAATGCAATGAAGCATTGTTATTTGAGTACTATTTAGCCAGTTTGTCTATGAAAAGCAAAGTTTAAGTATCACTAACTGCAAACTTTTAGAGCATCATGCATCTAGCCCAGGGGAGAAGACAAACTGTGGTACAGGTTAATGAGAGAACAAAATCTGTTCTGTTACAAAGGACAGCAAATACCTGGTGCTATGTCTATGTTCATGTGGACATCACTAGTTGACTTGACTTTCTTTCAGAGTCTGAAGATAGCCTTGGGAAACCTTATGGGAATGAAAATGGTGCTGCAAACATTTCCTACCAATCGGTCAGAGCTGTAGTACAGGGTGAGCCTAATTTGCCCTTCCTAGGGCTGATCTCTGAAAGTTGAGGAATTCTTGGCCAGCAGGAAATGAAGGAAAGCAGTGTCCTTGGCAAGGGGGCACCTAGAGAACAAAGTATTCTCCAGTTCACTAATCTTTAGAGACAAACATTGCTCCTTAGAAACAAAGAGGTTCCACTTTTCTTCCTTAATTTCATTTATTCAATCTTATCTGCTCACAAAGGAAGAACAGTATGGCAGAAGAAGGGGCCCCTGCCATCCCTGTTGACGATGGAGTCAGAAGCTGGGAAAGGGGTTGGAAGAAGACCATTTCTAGATCAGGCCATCTTGGCATTTAAGGCTGGATAGTTCTTTGTCGTAAGGAGCTATCCTATGCTTTGTGGGATATTTAGCATCATCTTACTCTCTAGGTACCAGGTATCTGTGACAATAATATGTCTCCAGACATTGTCAAATTTCCCAATGCAGGGGTGGGGATGGTTTAGAATCACCCAGTTGATAACCATTGCTCTAGATGATAAAAATAACAGAGTAGAAATCCAACATGAATTCCAGTTTCTCTCTAAAAAATAAGGTAATATTTTATAACTCATTAAGCATGATAAGAACCTTGAAGGATTCTAGAAATTATGTCCTTTTACCATTTTATGTGTATTACCACTCCTCTTTGTGGGAATCCTCAATGAGAAAAATGGCCAATGTATTTGTGGGCGTAGCTGGGGATACACTTTCCAATTGTAACTGTGAGATAGTGGAAGCAGGTGGGGGTGAAGATTGTGCACTCACTGAAGGAGAGGGGAACAAGTCTGGTCACAGGTTGAGGTCAGTCCCACCTTCAAGTCTTTGTTCTAGCAATGCTCTCTTCCAGGAGCTGTCTTCCCTCAGATCTGGGTGTGGCTAGTTTCTTTTTAAATCAAACAGGGCTCAGTTCAAGTGTAGTTATTTCAGAGACTGCCCAACTGAAGAGTGTGTCCCCTCAATCATGCTTATTGCATTATACTGTTACATTTTCTTCACAGTAATTAAGCTCTGGATTTGTATTCTTATTTGAGCACATGTTTATTTTTTATCTCCAGACACTCAACAGATTATGAGCCCAACTGGGGCAAGGATCTAATCCTTTTCACTCATTGCTGTACTGGCAGCTCAAGGAATGTTTGTTGCACAAATGAACAAAACATGGTATGCTTGACATAATCATTACAACTGTGACAGTAATGCAAATTTGGAAGTACATGGGGCTGTGGGAGCACCCGGCATGGAGGCCTAAACTGTCCCAGAACATGAAGGAATGTTTTCTAGAAAAAAGTGGCCTCAAATATGAGACCAGAGGTCTCTGACCAGAAGAAGCCACCAAATGTACCCCATGAAGTGTGAAATAAGATGTTCTGGTATCAGAGCCAATGTCCCTATCCATTACACTAAAGAAGAAAGACAGATGACTAACATAGTTAATGTCCCAGAGGTGAAAGAGAACATGAGGTTGGGAAGCTAGAAGGAGTCCAGGATGTATTATACAGAGCATAAAGAAGAGAGTGGTGTGAGTATTGAAGTAAATCAGATAGAAAGAAGCTAGATCAGGGAAGAGCTCATCAAAAGACAATGCATGAGCAAACTCTGGGATTGATTTTTAATTGACCACAGTTCTTAAATTGGAGATTAACAAATGTGATCCTATAAACATCAGAATGGATTTAATTTCTTGTGACCAGGTCCAAATTCTCAGTTATTACTATTTAGAGCAGTGTTAATAGTAGCTGTTCTACCTCCAATCACCATTTACAAAGAACAAAAACACTGAGCCCATGTGTTAGGCAAACTGGTTTCCTTAATTTTTGAAGAAAAAGTGACAGAGAATTACTTTTTATCCTGAAATAGATGGTTTGTCCAGCTGTAGATGCTGTAGAAAGGAAGATGAATGTTAACTAGATGTGAACAGTAATTATGGTGATTATGTTTTCTGAATAGCTATTGTGAAGAGCTGGATTCCCATCTAGAATGTGATATGAATGACATTTTAATAGTTTTTATTTATTTATTTATTTAAAATTTTAATTGTTGTTCAATTACAGTTGTCTGCATTTTCTTCCCACCCCTCCACCCCACCCTAACCAAACCCACCTCTCTACACCACCTCCACCCTACCCCTTGATTTTCTCCATGTATCCTTTATAGTAGTTCCTGAAAACCCCTCTCCCCAATATCCCCTCCCCACTGTCCTCTGCCTATCATCAGATTGTTCTTAACTTCAAAGTCTCTGGTTATATTTCTTTGCTTTTTTCTTCTGTTGATTATGTTCCAGTTAAAGGTGAGATCATATGGTATTTGTCCCTCACCACCTGGCTTATTTCACTTAGCATAATGCTCTCCAGTTCCATGCATTCTGTCGGAAAGGGTAGGAGCTCCTTCTTTCTCTCTGCTGCATAGAATTCCATTGTGTAAATGTACCACAGTTTTCTGATGCACTCATTTGCTGATGGGCACTTAGGTTGCTTCCAGTACTTGGCTATTGTAAATTGTGCTGCTATAAACATTGGGGTGCATAGGTTCTTTTGGATTGGTGTTTCAGGGCTCTTAGGATATAATCCCAGCAACAGAATTGCTGGGTCAAAGGGCAGTTCCATTTTTAGTGTTCTGAGGAAATTCCATACTGTTTTCCACAGTGGCCGCACTGGTCTGCATTCCCACCAACAATGTAGTAGGATTCCCATTTCTCTGCATCCTCCCCAACATTTGTTTGTTGACTTGTTTATGTTGGCCACTCTGACTGCTGTGAGATGGTACCTCATTGTGGTTTTAATTTGCATCTCTCTGATGGTTAGTGATGCTGAGCATTTTTTCATATGTCTTTGGGTCCTCTGTATGTCTTCCTTGGAAAAGTGTCTGTTCAGGTAATTTGCCCATGTTTTAATTGGGTTGTTTGTCTTCCTGGAATGAAGTCAAATGAGTTCTTTATATATTTTGGAGATCAGGCCCTTGTCTGAGGTATCATTGACAAATATGTTTTCCTATACTGTTCGTTCTCTTTGTATTTTAATGCTGTTTTCTTTAGTCATGCAGAAGCTTTTTATTTTGATGCAGTCCCATTTGTTTATTCTTTATTTTATGTCCCTTGCTTTAGGGGACGTGTCTGTGAGGATGTTGCTGTGTGGAATGTCTGAGATCTTCCTGCCAATGTTTTCCCCTAGGACTTTTATGGTGTTAAGAATTATATTTAAGTCTTTTATCCACCTTGAATTTATTTTTGTGTATGGTGTAAGTTGGTGATCGAGTTTCATTTTTTTGCATGCAGCTGTCCCGATCTCCCAACACCATTTGTTGAAGAGACTATTTTTGCTCCATTTTATGATCCTGCCTCCTTTGTCAAATACTAATTGACCATAAAGACTTGGGTTTATTTCTGGGGTCTCTGTTCTGTTCCATTGGTCTATGTGCCTGTTTCTATGCCAGTATCAGGCTGTTTTGATTACAGTGGCCTTGTAGTACAGTTTGATATCAGTTATTGTGATCCCTCCAGCTTTGTTCTTCTTTCTCAAAATTGCTGCAGCTATTCGGGATCGTTTATGGTTCCATATAAATTTCTGAAATGTTTGTTCTATATCTCTGAAATATGTCATGGGTACTCTAATAGGAATTGCATTGAATCTATAAATTGCTTTGGGTAGTATGACCATTTTGATGATGTTAATTCTTCCAATCCATGAGCATGGTACATGCTTCCATTTGTTTGTGTCTTCCTTAATTTCTTTCTTCATTGTTGTTAGTTTTCTGAGTACAGGTCTTTTACCTTCTTGGTTGGGTTTATTCCTAGGTATTTTATTTTTCTCGTTGTTCTATTAAATGGGATTTTTTTCCTGATTTCTGTTTATGCTGTTTCATGGTTGGTGTATAGGAATGCCTTTGATTTTTGAGTATTGACTTTGTATCCAGCTGTTTTGCCAAATTCATTTATTAGGTCAAGTAGTTTTATCATGGAGTCTATAGGATTTTCCATGTATACTATCCTGTCATCTGCAAATAGTGACCGTTTCATTTCCTCCTTTCCAATTTGGATGCCTTTTATTTCTTTTTCTAGTCTGATTGCTGTGGCTAGGATTTCCAGTACTATGTTGAATAGGAGTGGTGAGAGTGGGCATCCTTGTCTTGTTCCTGATCTTAGTGGGAAAGGTCTAAGTTTTTGTCCATTGAGTATGATGTGGGCTGTAGGTCTCTCATATATGGCCTTTATTATATTCAGGAGTGCTACCTCTATTCCCTCTTTACTGATTGTTTTTATCATAAATGGGTGTTGTACCTCATCAAATGCTTTTTTCTCGTCTATTGATATGATCACGTGGTTTTTGTCTTTGCTTTTGTTTATGTGGTGTATTATGTTTATTGATTTGCAAATATTGTACCATCCTTGCATCCCTGGGATGAATCCCACTTGATCATGTTGTATGATCTTTTTAATGTACTGCTGGATGCAATTTGCCAATATTTTTTTGAGGATTTTAGCATCTATGTTCATCAGCGATATTGGCCTGAAGTTTTCTTTCTTTGTTATGTCTTCATCTGGTTTTGGGATTAGAATGATGCTGGCTTCGTAAAACGAGTTTGGGAGTCTTCCATCTTTTTGAATTTTTTGAAATAATCTGTGGAGGATGGGGGTTAGCTCCCCCTTAAATACTCTATAGAATTCTCCTGTGAAACCGTCTGGTCCAGGGCTTTTGTGTGTCGGAAGCTTTTTGATTACTGTTTCAATTTCATCAGGCATTACTGGTCTGTTCAGGCTTGTGCTTCTTCCTCATTGAGTTTTGGAAAGTTATATTTTCCTAGAAATTTGCCCATTTCATGTAGGTTTTCAAATTTTCTGGCATACAGTTCTTCATAGTAATTTCTTACAGTCCTTTGTATCTCAGTGCTGTCTGTTGTAGTCTCTCCTCTTTCATTTCTGATTGTGTTTATTTGGGTCCTCTCTCTTTTTTTCTTGGTGAGCCTGCTTAAGGGCTTGTTGATTTTGTTTATCTTTCAAAGAACCAGCTCCTGGATTTGTTAATCCTTACAATTGTGCTTTTAGTCTCTATGTCATTTAATTCTGCTCTGTGCTTGGTTATTTCCTTCCTTCTACTTGCTCTGGGCTGTCTTTGTTGTTGTTCCTCCAGTTCTTGTAGGTGTATGGTTAGGTTGTTCATTTGAGCTGTTTCTATTCTTTTTAGGTAGGCCTGTATCGCTATAAACTTCCCTCTCAGGACTGCCTTTGCTGTGTCCCACAGGTTTTGGGTTGTTGTGAGTTCATTTTTGTTTGCTTCCAGGAACTTTTTGATTTCTTCTCTGATCTCATTTTTCACCCATTCATTGTTTAATAGCATGCTGTTCAATCTCCATATTTTTTCGTGTTTTGGGATTTTTTCCTTGAGGTTTGTTTCTAGTTTCAGTCCCTTATGGTCAGAGAAAATGCTTGATATGATTTCAATTTTCTTGAATTTGTTGAGGCTTGTTTTGTGTCCTATCATGTGGTCTATGTTTGCAAATGTTCCATGTGCATTTGAAAAGAATGTGTATTTTGCTTCTTTGGGATGAAAGGCTCTATATATATCAGTTGAGTACATTTCATCCAAGGCCTTGGTCAATACCACAATATCTTTGTTGATATTTTGTTTAGAAGATCTGTCCATCTTTGACATTGGGGTATTAAAATCCCCTAGTATAATTGTGTTGCTGTCAATATCTTTCTTGAAATCCTCCAAGATTTTCTTTGTGTATTTGGGTGCTCCTATGTTGGGAGCATATATATTTCCAATGTTTTTGTCTTCTTGGTGGATTCTTCCTTTGAGCATTATGAAGTGACCTCTGGGTCTCTCTTTATGGCCCTTCTTTGGAAGTCTATTTTGTCTGATATGAGTATTGCTACCCCTGCTTTTTTTCTCCTGTCCATTTGCTTGGAATATTTGTTTCCAGCCCTTCACTTTCAGTCTGTGTAGGTCTTCTGTTCTGAGGTGGGTCTCTTGTAGGCGGCATATGTGTGGGTCATGCTTTCTTATCCATTCAGCTATTCTATGTCTTTTGATTGGAGCATTTAATCTATTTACATTTAAGGTTATTATTGATAGGTATTTACTCATTACCGATTCTTTGTATCTGTGTTCTTCCCTCTTTCTCTCTTTTCATTCCTTTCCTTACAGCAGCCCCTTTAGCATGTCTTACAGAGCTAGTTTGGTGGAGTTATATTCTCTTAGAATTCTTTTGTCTGGGAAACTCCTTATTTGGCCTTCTATCTTGATTGAGAGCCGTGCTGGGTAAAGTAGTCTTGGTTGCAGGCCTCTCGTTCTCATCACTTGGAATATTTCTTGCCATTCTCTTCTCGCTTGGAGCGTTTCCTTTGAGAAGTCAGTTGCTAACGTTAGTGGGGCTCCCTTGTATGTTACTTCCTTTTTCTCCCTAGCTGCCTTTAAGATTCTTTCTTTGTCTTGGAATTTTGCCATTTTAATTATGATGTGTCTTGCAGTGGGCCTCTTTGGGTTCCTCTTGCTTGGGACTCACTGTGATTCCTGCATTTATGTGACTTTTTCTCTCATCAAATTAGGGTAATTTTCCATCATTACTCTTTCAAACAGGTTTTCTATCCCTTGCTCTTCCTCTTCTCCTTCTGGTATCCCTATTATTCAGATATTATTGTGTTTCATGTTGTCCTGCATTTCCCTTAACCCGTCTTCGTTCTTTCTGAGCTTCTTTTCCTTATCTTGCTCATTCTGGGTGTTTTTTTCTACCTTGTCCTCCAGTTTGATGATCTGGTCCTCTGCTTCATCAAGCCTGCTTTTGATTCCTTCTACTGTGTTCTTCAGTTCAGAAATTGTATTCTTCATTTCTTCTTGGCCTTTGTTGAGAGTTTCTATTTCCTTTTTCATGTTGATATAGTTTGCAGTGAGTTCATTGTAGTTCCCCTGTAGTTTTTGGTAATTCTGTGTGAGCTCATGAAGCTTCTTTATAATCAATTCCTTGAACTCAGAATCTGATAGTTGACTTGCCTCTTTTTCATTTAGCATTGTTTCTGAGACTTCGCCCTTTCCTTTCTTTTGGGTATTGTTTCTTTGTCTTCCCATTGTTTGTGAGATTATTCCTGTTAGCCTCTGGTTCTTAAGTTGCTCTGTTCTGACCCCCCTGAGTTTTTGGCATAAACTTCTGTGATAGAATACCTGTGAGATTTTGTGTACAGTCTCCTTGATCTCCTGATCTTACTGATCTTGGGCTGTGGTTTCTGTTGGCTCTGTATATGTCTTTGGTTTTTGGTTCTTGTTGGGTCTTTCTTTGGTGGGTCTTTCCCACCAGCTGGTTATCTGAGGGTCAGTCTGTCCCCCACCTCTTATCTTCTGTTGTGCAGGTGTGGGCAGGTTGTGTTGGAACTGGTTCTTCCGTGTTTACAAGGTTTTGAGGCTTTTCTCTTGCTCTTGTTCAGTTGTTTGTTCTCACTATTTAGTTGTATCTCCAGATAGATCCTGGGTTGAGTTAATGTGACTTCCACTCCCTCCTTCACCTTCTTCTGTTGTTATCTCTTGGTGATTCCTTTGTTGGTGGGTTTCCTCTTCCAGGAGGAATCCTGGTGTTCCCAGTTTCTTCCCACTCTTTTTTTATGGTAGGCCTTCTCTGGTCTATGGGTGTGCGTGTTGAGCTTTCCTTGATTTGCACTCTCCCTGGATCCTGTGGTCTCAGTTCACTCTGAGATGAGGTGCAGACACTCCAAATTCGCTGGGCACCCTCCCCCGGGTGGTTCCTGTAGTCTTAGCTCCCTCCGAGATGAGGTGCGAGCACTCCTGTGTGGATAGGCACACTCCCGGTTGCTGGGCACCCTGCCCCGGGTGGTGCCTGCAGTCTCAGCTCCCTCAGAGATGAGGTACGCACATTCCCAGGTCAATGTGCACACTCCTGGACTGGTGAGTGGAGGGGTGGAGAGCAGACTGGAGCTGTTGCTGCAAGGGAATTCCCCAAAGTGCCCTAGAGGGTCTTTTTCTTTTGGGAAAAAATCCTCCTGCTCAATCCTGTGGCTCCCTCCGTACAAGGAAGGGCCTGACCTCTCACACAGCTCACCTCTTTAGCTAGGCAGGGGGCTGTCTGAGTCAGGATCTCATGCAGCCCAACTTTCAACTCTCCTCGGCCAGCGCCTGTGGTCTCCCTGGGTTTTCCACTTCTTCCTTATTCCCCTCCCTGCGACTTCAGGCAACCAGGTCTCTCACAGTATTGCTCTGGCCTTGTTTGGCAGCGGAGTGGGCCATTAACCCAGCTCTCTCCCAGGAGTCCTGTGGCAGGCCCCGCACTTGCAGGCCTGGGGTTGCAGCCGCCCTGGTCCCCGTGGTGGTCCCAGGGACCTTTTTGTCTTGAAGCAATCCCCTTACCTTCTGTTCTCTCAGTGTCCTCTGTACTTTTTGGTCTCCTATCTTCATAAACACTGGGCTGCTTTTGGCTGTTTGCTTTGTTTCTCAGTGGAGTGGGTAGGTGTTTTACCCAGGTGCAGGGGGAAGTTAACTCAGCTTCCACCTATCTCGCCGCCATCTTCTCTCTCTCATGATTCTTTTAAATATAGTATCTGCTTCATTTATTTTACATATTTAATAGAAATATCATGGTTTAGACAAGATTATTCTGCCCTCTCAAGCCAGAATTGAAAAATTTACAGGAGGGAGAGGCATTACATTAACTCTTTTTAATCACAAATTACAAGCCAGCAGTGTACATGAATATACTAGCATTTATTTAATCATGCATTCAACGAATATTTGTCGAGCATCTACCATGTGTCACATGTCATGAGATGAGTGGGCAGTAACCCACACCATTATTTGGTGACCATCTTAAGGAAAAGGATATATTTCTATCAGTATTAAGGGTTCCCTATCTCAACTACTGCAGCCCAGGTTGTCTCTTCCAACCCCTCTCCCAGCTGAGAAATGTGGCTGACAGGAGGAGAGAATATGGTGGCCAAGTAGGTGGAAGCTGAGCCACTTGCTTGTGCCCCCAGCATGGATTTTCAGCTGATTTTCTCACAAGTGACCTGAACAATCAACAGTATCTCAGCTGATGTGAATTTTTAAAGCCAAGGAGTACAGAGGATGCTTTGCATAGTCTGCACCTGTACAACAGCGTAAAAGGCATGGTGGGTGGTGTGACTGTCAGTTAGCCAGCTGAAGGGAAGAACCTAACAAAGAACAACCCCCAAACAACCAAAACCCAATTACTAAAAGAGAGTCCATATTAATGGCACAAAGGGAATTCTAAGAGCATCCAACTCAGGAGGTCAAGTAGACTGCACCACTGAGTCCCAAAGATCTCCTACCACAGAAGGCCCCATGAAGACAGGAACTTAAAGCGGATCAATCTAATATGCAGAAACAAACAAAAAGAGTCACCTAAAATGAGGAGACAAAGAAACAACCTCCAACTGAATGGAAAGGAAGAATCCACAGAAAGAGTGCTAAATGAAATTGAGGCAAGCAATCCATTAGACATAGAGTTCAAAACAATGGCTATAGGGATGCTCAGGGAACTCAGTGAGAACTACAAGGAACTTTATGGGGCTACAGGGAACTTAGAGGGAACTACATCACCATGAAAAAGGACATAGAAACTGTGAACAAAAGCCAGGAGGAAATGAAGAATATAATATCTGAAATTAACAAGACAATAAAAGTAATTAAAAGCAGGCTAGATGAAGCAGAGGATCAAATCAGCAAGTTGGAAGACAAGGTAGAATAAAAAAACACCCAGTCAGAGCAACAAAATGAAAAAAGACTCAAAAAGAGGGAAGATAGTTTAAGGGAGCTGCAAGACAGCATGAAACATAACAATAATTGCATCATAGGAATACCAGAAGAAGAAGAGGATCAAGGGTTAGAAAATCTGTTTGAAAAAATAATGACAGAAAACTTCCCTACCATGGTCAGGGAAAAAGTCATGCAAGTTCTAAAAGCACAGAGGGTCCCAATAAAGATGATCCAAAGAGGCCCACTCCAAGACACATCATAATTAAAATGGCAAAATTTAAAGACAAAGAGAGAGTCATAAAAGCAGCAAGGAAGAAACATCTAGTAACATATAAAGGATCTCAAATAAGGCTATCATCTGATTTCTCAACAGAAACACTACAAGCCAGAGGGAATGGCATGAAATATTCTAAGCAATGAAAAGCAAAGGCCTACAACCAAAACTACTCACCCAGCAAGGCTCTTACGTAAAATGGAAGATGAAATAAGGAGCTTCCCAGACCAAAAAAGGGTAAAAGAGTACATCTCCACCAAAATAGCATTGTAACAGAAGCTAAAGGGACCTCTTTAGGAAAATGAAGAGAGAGAGAAGAAACAGGTACAAAGGGGAAAATGGCAATGAATACATACCTATTGATAATAACCTTAAATGTAAAAGGATTAAATGCTCCACTCAAAAGATACAGGGTAGTTGAGTATGAAGAAAACACGATCTGCTTATATGCTGTCTACAGGATACTCAGCTCAAAACAAAAGATCTACACAGTCTGAAAGTGAAGAGATGGAAAAAAAATATTCCAAGCAAATGGACATGAAAAAAGTGCTGGGGTAGCAATACTTTTATCAGACAAAATAGACTCAAAACCAAGGCAATAATAAAAGACAAACAAGATCACTACATAATATTTAAGGGAGTAGTCCAATAAGAGGAAATAATCCTTGTAAACATATATGCATCCGATATAGGATCACCTAAATATATAAGGGAAATCTTGGAGAACTTTAAGAGAGAAATTTGACAGCAATACAATTATCGTAGGGGATTTTAACACCCCAGTGTCAAGAATGGATAGGTCATCCAAACAAAAAATCAACAAGGATATTGTGACATTGGGCGACACTCTAGATCAAATGGACTTAATTGATATTTACAGAGCATTTCACCCCAAAGATGCAAAACATACATTCTTTCAAATGCACATGGATCATTTTCAAAGATAGAACACATGGTAGGACACAAAAAAACCTCAACAAATTCAAGAAAATTGAAATCATATTAAGCATCTTCTTGGATCATAATGGCTTGAAAAGAGAAACCAACCTCAAGGAAAAAACTGAAAAATATTAAAAAACATGTCATTAAATAACGTTGTTAAATAATGATTGAGTTAACAATGAGACCAAGAAAGATATGAAAAAGTTCCCAGGCACAAATGAAAATGAACACACAACAATCTAAAACCTGTGGGACACAGTGAAGGCAGTTCAGAGAGGAAAGTTCATAGCAATACAGGCCTACCAATAGAAGAGAGAAAAATCTCAAATAAAGAACCTAACTTTACACCTACAGGAGCTAGAAGAACAACAAACAAAGCCCAGAGAGAGTACAAGGAAGGGAATAATCAAGGTCAGAGCAGAATTAAATGACGTAGAGACAAAAAAATAATAATTCAAAGGATCCAGGAGCTGGTTCTTGAAAAGATACACAGAATTGACAAATATTTGACCAGACTCATCAAGAAAAAATAGGACCGAAATAAATAAAATTAGAAATGAAAAAGAAGTTACAACTGATACCACAGGAATACAAAGGATTATAAGAAATTACTATCAACAACTACATGCCAAGACATTGGACAAGCTGGGCAAAATGGATAAAGTTCTAGAAACATTCTTCTGAAACTGAATCAAGAAGAAGCAGAAAGGCTGAATAGACCAGTAACAACTAGCAAAATCAAAGCAGTAATTAAAAAAACTCCTGACACACAAAAGCCCTGGACTGGACAGCTTCACAGGAGAATTTTACCAAACATTCAAAAAGAACTAACTCCTATTCTTCTCAAACTATTCCAAAAAATTCAAGAAGAGGGAAGACTCTCAAACCATTTTTATGAGACCAGTATCATCCTAATTCTAAAATGAGGTAAAGACACAAGAAGAAAGAAAATTACAGGCCAATATCTCTGGTGAACATAGATGCTAAAATCCTCAACAAAATATTTGCAAACTGCATCCAGCAATACATTAAAAAGATCATACACCATGATCAAGTGGGATTCACCCAAGGGATGCAAGGAAGGTATAATATTAGCAAATAAGTATAATACACCACATAAAAAATGAAAGACAAAAACCACATGATCATATCAGTAGATGTAGAAAAAGCACTTGTTGAGGTATAGCACCCATTTATGATAAAAATACTCAGCAAAGTAGGAATAGAGGTTGCATACCTTAACATAATAAAGGCCATATATGAGAAACCTAATGCCAACATCGTACTCAATAGGAAAAAACTGAAAGCTTTCCCCCTTAAGATCAGAAACTAGACAAGTGTGTCTGCTTTTGCCACTCTTATTCAACATAGAACTGGAAGTTCTAGCCACAGCAATCAAAGAAGAAAAACAAATAAAAGGCACCCATATTGAAAAAGGGGAAGTAAAACTCATTATTCAAGATGACATGATAGTGTACATAAAAAAAACCCTATAGTCCCCACCAAAAACTGCTTGACCTAATAAGTGAATGTGGCAAAATAGCAGGTTACAAAGTCAATATTCAGAAATTGATGGCATTTTTGTACACCAATATTAAACTATCAGAAAGACAAACTAGGGGGGAAAATCCAATTAACTGTAGCAACAAGAAAAATAAATCACCTGAAAATAAATTTAACCAAGGAGGTAAGAGACTTGTTATAGAACACTAGCAAAAGAAACTGAAGAAGATACCAATAAAAGGAGCATGTACTGTGTTCATACTGCCCAAAGAAATTTATAGGTTTGATACAATTTCTATTAAATACCAATGGCATATTTCAAAGATCTAGAACAAATATTTCAAAAATTTACATGGAACCAAAAAGACCCCAAATACCCTCAGCAATTTTGAGAAAGAAGAACACAGTTAGAGGGATCACAATGCCTGGTATTAAACTATATTACAAGGCCACTGTAATCAAAACAGTTTGGTACTGGCATAAGAACAGACACATAGATCAATAGAACAGAATAGAGAGCCCAGAAAAAAAAAAAAACCCACATGTCTCCATGGTCAATTAATATTCAACAAAGAGGGCACAAGCATTCAATGGAGTAATAGTGGTCTCTTCAATAATTGGTGTTGGGAAAACTGCATTGGTACATGCAAAAAAAAAAAAAGACAACCAACTTACACCATACACTGGAATAAACTAAAATGGATAATGGACTTAAAAATAAGTCATGACCATGAAAGTCCTAGTGGAAAACATAGGCAGTAAAATATCAGATAGCCCATGTAGCAATATTTTACTGATATTTCTCCTAGGGTAAGGGAAATAAAGGAAAAAAATAAACAAATGGGACTACATCAAATTTAAAAGCTCCTGCATGGCTAAAGAAACCATCATCAAAATGAAAAGGGAACTGCCTGTATGGGAGGACTTATTTGCCAATGATACATCAGACAAGGATTTAATTTCTAAAATATATAAAGAAACCGTAGGATTCAATGCTAGGAAGACAAACGATCCAATTAAAAAATGGGCAAAGGATCTGAATAGACACTTCTTCAAGGACATACAGATGGCCCATACACATAAGAAAAGATGCTCAACATCACTAGCCATCAGAAAGATCAAATTAAAACCACAATGAAATATCACCTCACACCTGTCAGAATGGCATTCATTAATAAATCAACAAGCAACAGGTACTGGCGAGGATGTGGAGAAAAGGGAACCCTAGTACACTGCTGGTAGCAATGCAGACCTATGTAGCCAGTGTGGAAAACTGTATGGAATTACCTCAAAAAATTAAAAATGGAACTGCTTTGAGACCCAGTGATTCCACTGCTGGGGATGTACTCTAAGAATCCTGAAATACCAATTCAAAAGAACTTATGCACTCCTATGTTCATAGCAGTACTATTTATAATAGCCAAGTGCTGGAAACAGCTTAAGTGCCCATCTGTAGATTTATGGATCAAAAAATTGTGATACATTTACACAATGGAATACTATGCAGCCAAAACAAAGAAGGAACTCCTACCTTTTTGGCAGCATGATGAAATTGGAGAGTATTATGCTAAGTGAAATAAACCAGGCAATGAAAGACAAATACATATGATCTTATTTATAAGAGGAATCTAATGAGCAAATTAAACTAATTAGCAAAATAGAACCAGAGGCATGGAAACATAGAACAGACTGATAGCAGCCAGGGGATAAGGGGGAGGAGGATAATGGTGGAAAGAAGGGGAAGGAACTAGTCAAAGATCAGATATAAATGACCCCTGGACATGGAAAACCCTGTGGGGATTTACTGTGGGAACAGGGGGGTAGGTGGGTAGAGGGGAGTAAAGGGGCAAAAATTGGGACAACTGTAACAGAATAACAACAACAACAAAGGAAATGTGGCTGACATGTAATGATGAACAAGATAGGCTCAGTCTCTGTTCATAGCTTTCTATGGGAGGTCTTCAATGTTCAGTGGGCAAATAGTATACAATGTGATGGGTCATCTAACAGAAGAAACACTACATGAAGCTGTGAGTTCACATTTGTTGGGGAAGCATGCAAGACAAGGGAAACTTCTCAGAAGAAATGTTGTATAATCTGATAGGAAGGTGGTACCAAATGCAGAGGTAAGGCACAAGTGAACAGCAGATGCAGAGTGTTGAAGGCAAAAGAGTACAGTACACATTCAAGGAAGGTAAAATAGTTCTGTACAGATGGGTTATTAAGGATGGATAAGTGGTGTGTGGTGTTAAGGTTATAGGTAGAATTTAGTTTTTAATTTAAATCAGGTCAGAGCCTGCGGACAGGTCTTTATCTTAAGAGCAATCATACGCAGATAAAGAGTGTTAAGCAAGAGAGTGAAGTGATTAGATTACCCTTTGAGAATGATCCCTCAGGCTGCCACATGGAGAGTGGTTGGCTAGACCAAAGCTGGGTGCAGGGAGAGTGGTTGGGATTCTACCTACTTCAAGAGACAGAGTAAGAGATGGGGATGGTTTGTGCTAGGAGATATAAAGGAATAAATGGAATTGAACAGAAGATTAAGTAATAGAATCTCCAAAACTTGGTGTGTATGGTTTTTTTTTGTAGCTCAAATTTTGTGTTAGTGGAGAACATTTCAATGTGCAGGTTTCAATAACAACAAAATAATAACAATAATCAAAACAATGGCACTTACTGAGTGTTTACTCTAGATAGGCACTTGATCAGCACTTCTCATTTCGTCTTCACAACCTCACCATGAATTAGACATATACCTGTTATTCTTCCTGCCCTACAGAGAGAAAACTGGGAATCAGAGAAGTTGAATTTCTTGCCCAGGATCACACTCCTAGTGGGTGGCAGATCTGGGACTTGGGAAGTCTGATCCTTGAGCCCATGTTCCTGCTGGAAATGAATGTTGGAGGACAATAATGGAATTTATATAGAATCCAAGCCTTGAGGTGTGTAGGTTAAGAGTGTAGCTTTTTACCACCAAAATATTGTGTACTTGTCAGGACCAACATACACATGAGATTTTCAGTAAGATTTGTTCCTTTTGCTGTACAGAAAACATAGGTGTGAGGTAAGAAAGAGAAAAAAGGAAGAAGAGATCAAATAATTCACAGAAAATCATGAGATGTCCTGCGCCTTCTCTATTCCAGGCACTATATTCTCCTAGGTGCTTTATTTTTACTCCTCAAGTGCTGTGTGCAGGGAATGTACTATTTTTTTTTAATCTCCAAGCATCTAGGAGGCAGGTGGCGTGGTTCCATTTGATTAATTCAGAACCTGAGATGGACAGAGATTTTTCTTGATCCCCAAGGTCATCCATTAGGACTGGGCAGAGCCCAACTTGGCTCCTGTTCTTTATCCAGAGCACACTGCTGTCTCTCACAAAGAGGAAGGTAGAGATGCCTGAGGCAGGTACACACTCAGGCACAAAGAAATAGGATTTCAAAGGTGGGAAAAAAGAAGGAAAGCTTTGTTGAGTGTAGAATTTGGAGCTGGGTCATCTTACAAGCAGGTCTCATTAGAGTAACAGCAATCACTTCTCTTCACATTGCCTCAAGTTCACTGTTAGCAGGAATGTGTTTGATTAACTTTAGTGCCCCAGTTTGAATTCCACAACAATTAGAAGTCAGGACCAGAACATAAGTTCCAGTCTAGATATTTTTACTGTTGGTAGAAGTGATTTGTTGCTCTTTGGATTATCACAGATGAGTCCATGCTGAGTAATTGAGACTCTAAGCAATGTTAGTTGGCATCTGAATTTTCTTGGAATAGATGATACCTTGGACTCACAGTCCATCTGTCCTAGTCCCAGGACCATGTAATTGGAGGACTGCAAATATCTAACAGTTAACAAAGCATAGGCAGTTTAAATGATTTAGTCACTTGCCTATAGTCCCACATGTACTGGTGGTGAAGTTTACAGAGTTATTCCCATTGCATCTTGGTTTTTCATGGAGAAATCACAGAAACAGTTCAGGACTGTGGCAGCAATGGACCACTGCAGGATAGACCAGGAGTGGTTCCAGAGTAGTAACACTGTGTCCAATTGGCTTCCTTATCCCTGTGATTAACACAGTACCTAGTTTATAGTAAACTCTCAAACAATGCAACTTATTTATGTCTAATAAAGGAGCAGTATAGTATAGTGGTCAAGCCTATGAATGTTTAGCTCAGTCTGCTGGGTTCAAATCATCCTAGCTACATGTTTGCATTTAGCTCTCTTGACTTCAATTTCCTCATACATAAAATGGAAATAACATTGTTGTAAGATATCCCATTTAAAGTGCTTAATAGAGGCTGATGTATATAGTAAGTGCTCAGTCTTAGCTGTTACTTATCTATCATCATTAATAACCTACAAGCAAAGTGTCTTACTTCATAATCTTTCATTATTTTCCAAAGGTATGTTTGCTCAAGAAAAAAGGAATACACATCCAGAAATTGTTCCTTTGAGTGGTAGATCCAGAGGTGCAATCGTCTTGTTTTGGAGAAAGACATATAGTGGGGTGAATAGAAAAAGTACTCATAAGTTAGATTGTAATCCAGAGGGTGTGTCTTCACTTTTGAAGAAGTAAGAATGCCCAATAGGGTGTGGCTCAGCAAAAACACTGGACATACTAAAGGCATCTTTCTATTAGATAACTGACTAACATGGCTCCTCGGTATGTGACATATAGTGCTCCCCCAAATGTCTGTGGAAGTCCTCAGGTTTTGGCATGGCTTCCCCTTGGCTGCTCACAGAAAGCCTTCATAATCACATACACTCTGCCCTCTACTTATCTTTATGAGGTCTCTCCTCTCTGACCCAACCAAACTGCTCTACGATTTTGAGCCTCCCTACTCTCCTTATTTCTCATATCCCTCACAGAGCCAGGTGATCCTTATCTTTTTTCCCTACAGATTGATCAGCCTGCAGCTTTCTTTCTTCTTGATCTCATGTGTTAATAACATAAACCCTAAATCCTTAATTTTTTCCTCAGGGCCTTCCACTGTGATTCTCAAAAACCCTTTCATTTTTTCATACAACTCCTGATAAATCAACATCCATGTCTATCAAAGCTATTGTTGTAGACTTCAACAACACATTTTGGAATTCAGAAAAACTAAACATAGATTTTATTTTTCTCTTTCCATTTCTGCTGTAACCACACCAGTTCTCCTTGAGGCAACATGGTGCTTCTAACTGACAGGAGGAAGGGTCCTAATCAAAGAAGGAACAGAAGCGCAATGGTTGATGCTTCAGGATCATATCTGGTTGTGTCACATCCATTCATTGTGAATTCTACTTTCAAGTTTCAGCGACTTGGCTCCTGTCCTTGACTCATTGCTGACATTGATCTCTGGGCTTTCTGTTTTGCCCCTATGAAGATATAAAATGAGGAGTGTGCTGGTGAGGTTATCCTGAAATTCACACTTGTTTTTCATATCATAGTGCTTTGCATGAATTTTCTAAAGTTTCATTACTGTTCCTGAGGTGTTCCTAAGTACTGGGGGCTCACTATGTGTGTCTCATTTAGTCTTCACAATGACCCTATGAGGTAGATGCTACTATTGTCTTTATTTTAAAGATGAGCAAACTGAGATTCTGAAAAGTGGAGGCTATCATATTTGCTATTTATCATGTATTTCAAGCTCCCTCTTTGAGAACTGATGCCTCTTTGGAATGGTGTGCCCATATAATTGGCTTTGATAAATAAAATATGAGTAGAAGTGATACATGTCACTTCTGAGTGGAAGCTCTAAGAGCCAATACACAATTAACCATGCTCTATTTCCCTGTGTCTCAATGATGTCCCAGATACTGAACACTCCCTTTGCTTGTGTTCTTGAATAAGGGTGACATAAAGCAGAGTCCCGTCCATTCCTTAGTGGACTGGAAGCAACATGCAAGAAAGAAAATTTTGTTGTTTTCAGCCACCAGGTTTTCATGACTTATTAGTACAGCTTAACCTTGCTTCGATTAATACAGAAGCACCTCATTCATGCAGTCATTTATTCATTTATTTATTCAACAAATATTAAATATCTGCTATGTGCCAGATGAGGACTAGGTAATACACCTGCAAGTCTTTATACCTGTCTTTAAAGCCTCTGGTAGCTTGTCCACCAAAATCATGCACTTCAGTAAATGATGGAGTCAGCTTTATAACTCAGACCATTGGATTTCGGAGTTTGTGCTCTGAAATGCTGTATTCTAAAATATCAAATAGCTATTTTTAGAACAGTTTAAATTGGTTTTAAAATCTTGTAGGTTCTGGGTCTGGTCTATCTCAGAGAACATAGCAGGCTAAATTCCTTATGAGTTGTCAGTTCAGTTGTGATTGGGCAATGCATATTGGCTGAGTCTCACCACCAAAAAAAAGGTTAAACAAGATGCCAAAATGTTGACAATGATTTAAGGGGTGGGCATTCACTATGTTGTCTGAATGCCCAGCATTTTTAAATACACTGTTATGTTTGCAGGATTTTTCCACTTAATGGGTTGCCCTTCCTCAATGTGGAAGCCTGAACACTCACTTCCACCCTCCTTTGCAGCTAAAAACAGGCAAGTGACCATTCTCCACTGACCAGACTTCAGTTCATAAATGAACAATCTGAGGCTTACTGTTGAGTGCTGTTAGCTGGTAGAGGAAGGAGAGGCCCCTGGCTCTAAGGAGGAGAGTGATGGCAGAGCTGAGTGCCTGGCATGCATGTGGTATCTGTAATGAGGCTGCAGTGTTAAAAGTAGTTCATTCAATAGTACCAGTGCTGGGAGAGAGCAGCATTCTTCCCATCAGGCTAGTTTTGGAACATGATTTGGGGATTATTCCTGGAAATTTGGCATTAAGCCCAGTTCTCTAAACCTCCAATAATCCTGTGAGCTACCCACTATCCTTTAATGAATGTGTTTTCTGTTTAACCACCCACAGTCAGTTCTGCTTCTTGCCAGTAAGAACCCCAACTGATGGAATGTAGAGTCTGAGTCAGAAAAGTTTTGAGCCAGAGCTTGAGAAAAGAGAACAGCAAATGTCTAATCTAAAGATGTATGTGTCGTGGGTGGAGAATTAAAGTCTAGGAAATCTGAAATCAAAGGTAGTAAGGATTGAGAAGGAGATGAGCTTCAGGTCCATCTTGGACATATTGGTGTTGGCAGCATCTGTCTTCAGGCCCTTGTCCTATTGGATCTGTTCACTCAGTCATTAACTGATATTTATAGAGTACCTACTAGGTTCCTAGCCCCAGGCTAAGCAATGGGGGAATATAATGATGAATATGCTAGACATAACTCCAGTAGTTTTATATAATGGAGAGTCTTACCATACTCAAATGATCACAGTAATGAACAAATATATAATTCCAAATTGATAATAAAAGAAAGTTATATTCTAAGTGCATATAGTAGAATGACATGAACAAGTATGGGAAATCAGGGAAGCCTTCCTAAGGAAGTGGTTTTGGAGCTAATGCTGAAGGGGAAAAAGAAACAGAGGGTGGAAGAGAACAGAAAAGTATTCCCAGTGATGAACAAAGTTACATTAAAACATTAAATATGGCTGAAGCCAAGGAAGTGGGGACTGGGCAGTAGTTGACAAGGCTGCAGATTTAGGCATAAGGCTGGTATTAGCAATCCTATAAGCATTTTGAACTTTAACCTAAAAATTGCCAGAAATATTTTGCCTCTCCCTTCTGCCCTGCAAAGTTTCTGTTGAGAAATCAGCTCCCATGTATGGTATCTAACTGCTTTTCTCTTGCTGCTTTTTAAGATTCTTTCTTTATCTTTAACCTTTGGCATTTTAGTTATGATGTGTCTTGGAGAGGGTTGGTTTGGATTCATCTTGATTGGGACTCCCTGTTTTTCCTGGACTTATATATCTATTTCTTCACCAAGTTTGGGAAGTTTTTAATCACTGGTTTTTTAAACAAGTTTTCAATCACTTGTTCTCTGTCTTCTCTTTCTGGTACCTCTATGATGTAAAGTACATAAAACATAGGTAATATAGTCAATAATATTGTAATAACTAGGTATGATGACAGGTAGATACTTGACTTCTTAAGGAATCACTTCATAGGTGTACAAATGTCTGAAATTAATATAGTATTCAATGTCAACTGTAATTGAAATTTTTTAAAGTAAAAAAAAAAGATTACCAGGAGATGCTGAAGTATTTTATGCATGGCCTAATGGAATCAGATTTGTGTTCTA
Organism: Desmodus rotundus; assembly: GCF_022682495.2. Taxonomy (NCBI): domain Eukaryota; kingdom Metazoa; phylum Chordata; class Mammalia; order Chiroptera; family Phyllostomidae; genus Desmodus; species Desmodus rotundus. The sequence continues at coordinate 80,330,465 of NC_071394.1, read as the reverse complement.
TCTGCAGAAAGATAACTCTGCTGGAGTTATGGTAGATAGCTTTAATGAGAGATCAATCGCCAATAACCAAACTTGCTCTCTGCATATTTTTAGTAGGTGGATTTTACCTTTACTACTACCTTTAGGGTTCCAAGTGTTCATGCCATTATCTTATGCCCTTTGAAGCCTGGCAATGGAAAATGCCACAAATCAGTGTGCTGTCATACTTTACCATATTAATGGTTAAATTAGATAGTGATCACACAGTGGCATTGCTTTGTTTACTTGTTGGAAGCCATAAAATAACCTTCCTCATTAAGGAACCATTTTCCTACTACAAAGCAAATTTGGAATGGATACAATGTGTCTTTAATCTCTCTTTAATTAAATATGTTACCTTCAATCATATTCCCACAATTCACCATGTCTTATCTATAAGTGACTTGAACTAAAATGCTCTCTTATCTTTCTGTCACAATTTGTCAAAGGCTCAGAAGGTCACTATCAATGAGAATGTTGAGGGGCAGGATTTGGTGTGTTTGGTCTTAATGAGTAAATAATGAGTAAATAATTGAGAAAGAAATCTAAAAATGTGTCCCTGAGGCTTATATAATGGTGTATTTGGTCCACAAATAACACACAATAGAAAATTAAGTTTTGCTAGTTAGACTAAAGCCATTTTATTTTCATTCATTAACAAAGGTGATAAGGACAAAAATTAAGGCAAGACCCTTGGAACAAATTGAGCCCTAAGTACCACTTCAGCAGAGAACAGTTATACTAAACTAGAACTTTAAATAGCAGTGCTCTGGATACTTTTGGCTTACTCTATTCAAAATCACTGTGAGTTATTGTCTGTTATGAATAAGTTGATGGCAGCTGCTGTTAATGGTGATGGTTGCTTGGGGATGGGGGACTGGGAAGAAAAATCCCCACCAGCTGTGTTTTCTATGCTTCCCAGATGCTAAAGTTTCCAGTGCTATGGAAGAATAATGGGGGAGTTGGACATTAAAAAAAGAAATGATCTTAAAGCTAGGAGCTGTGGTGTCATCAAGTAGGGAAACTTTCTCCATTTATTTTCTTAGTAACAATGGAGGTGAGACTAAGAAACCCTAAGAGGAACATATATATCTGAAACAAAGACAAAGACTCTTTGTTGTTTCTTGCATGTCTTGATTGACAACCTCTGTTATGAAGCCAATACTGTGCATAAAATAATGATCCTTATGTGGGAAGAACAGCAAAAAAGGCTTACAGTGGTTTAATAACAGCTTTCTACTAGCTAGATAGCTGAAAACTTAAAATGTAGTTGACAGTAATTAGTTTTGTGTTTCTTTTTTATTAAAAATGTAAAACATTAAGTGTCATTAAAAAAGAAAACACATACAATAGAGATCCATCCGATGAATTCCTTAAGGCGGTGAACATTCCACCTTAGCCTGGGTTCCAAGTCTATTGAATTGGAAGAAATGTAGAAGGAGACTTTTCATAGAAAATTGACCAAGAGGCTTTTCCATGGGAACAATGATAGTGAGATGTTAGCAATGCTGCAAAAAGTGCTTACCCCTGCCTCTTTGGTGCAATTCAGAAACATTGTGTACATTCAAATGATCACAAAAACTTTCAAAACCAACCTGTTCTAATAAAAAGACTGGAAAACTTATCCACTAAATATTTTGACACAATCAAGATCTAATCTACCTGCTAGTGAGTTTATTTTTCTTGAAGTTGAAAGAGAATTTATTTGTGGGTGGAGAATATGTGAGTCTGATTGTTGACTGATTACACAAACAGGAACTTTTCCACTTACATATATCATAATTACAACCAATATCATTTGTACTTACACTGAAGTTAATTAGCTAATATGTCCTTGTTTATGCCTCCCCCTCTAGTATATGTGCATATTTTGAAATTTACCACTTTCGAACTTAGAGTTTGGTATTAAAGTACTTTCCCTGTATCTCTAAGTAGTGAAAAGTTTTTAAATTCAGTGATGTGCCTCAGGAGGCTTGTACTGACTCACTAGTGCCAGCTGTTAAATTTTCAAAGATTTTATAAGCTGGTTGTTAAGCATGGTCATTATTAAAAATTAAAACATATAAACATACAATTGAATAAGTTACATTTAAGAAGAATAAACATTTAAAATTCACCATCTTCTAATTATTTTATTACATCTTGCTGTTATCTATGCCCCTGAGGTTACTTGAGTGTATTGTGTATGGTGAAAATATTCCAAAAAGGCATGCCAGTGCACATCTCTTCCCAACACATTGTTTGACAATGCATATTGGTAGCTTAAAATTGGTCAATATTTATACCATGGAAATAGGCAAATGCTAGATACCAGAGTTTGATTTCTTGTTGTTTTGATTGTCTAGACCAGAGCTTGGCAAACTACACCCTCAAAGAAAAATTCTATCCCAAAGAATTAAGAATGTTTTATATACTTAAATAGTTATTTTTTAAAGGAATAATATATGACAGGTAATAAGTGGCAAACTTTTTCTGTAAAGGTCTGGAAGTAAGCATATGAGGTTTTGTGGGCCAGAGATTCTCAGTCAGAATGACTCATTTTTGCCATTCTAGCCCCAAAGCAGCCACCGGCAATATGTAAACAAATAGACCTGGCTGTGTTCCAATAAAAATGTATTCCCATAAACAGCATGTGGGCCTGATTCGAATCACAGGTCATAGCTTTCCAACCTCTAAACAGGAAGTTCTAAAACAGGAATAATTAACTTCATGTTTAGCCATTGTCCTTCTAATCAACAAATAATAACTGTAATAATAATCTTTGAATCTAGTCAGTGCCCTTATAGAATTAAAGTATCAATGACGTTTTGCTGCAGAAAATTGCAACACAGTTCATTTGATTCACTTTGCAGTTACATTAAAGGAAAATTCCATCTCTAAAGGCTTGTTGGTCAATTATGTGATGACAGTTGTGAAATGATACTTTGCAGTTTTAAAGCCCTTTAAATTTGCCTGATTCACTAAGCTACAGAGGGAACTCTCAAGAAGCAATGGAATTTCACAAGCAAGACACAGACATATTCATTCAACCCACTTATTTTATAAGTAATATGAAACCACATATTTGGGGTACACATTTAACTTTTATGAGCCTCTTTCCCATTGAATCAGTGAATGTTACATTTCAGCTCACATGGCTATCTGCATTAGGAATGTTGGTTTTATAGATAGTGGTATTTCATTCTACTTTATATGAGTGTTCTTATGTGTAGCCACATACATTGAACACATACCCATACATAGGACCTGTATCAAACATTCCTGAAGCACAACTGTTATTGCTATGCTCAATCTCTCCCAATGATCTGGAAAATCTGGTCTCAATTTCCCAGATTTTAGGTTTATGAGTCACTAAGAATTAATAGAATACCATCATGTGCCCCTTAATGATGGGGATATGTTAGAAAAATGTGTGGTTAGGTGATTTCATCATGTGAACATCACAGAATACACTTACACAAACCCAGATGGTATAGCTAACTACACACCTAGGCTAAATGGTATAGCGTGTTGCCCCTAGGCCACAAACCTGTACAAAACAGCATGAGATTAAATCAAGCACAAGAGAAAATGATATGACCCAAAGACTGAGTAAAGATCTAGATAAGGCTCTTGCTTGTGCAACACCACATACTATTTTACAGCATTTTTTTTGTAAGTAGTAAGAGTACACTCTAAAGTAATATTTAGAAGTGTAATAAATACATAAATTGATAACATAGTTATTATTAGTAAACATTTTGTATTACATTGTGTGTGTTGTGCTTATTATACGTCTGGCAGCACAGTAGGTTTGTTTACACCGGCCTCACCATAAACACATGAGTAATGCATTGCACTTCAATGTTTCAGTGGCTATGATGTCACTAAGCCAGGAATTTTCGAGGTCCACCACCATAAGATATGTGGTTGGTCATTGACCAAAACATCTTTATGCAGTGCATAACTGTAGTTGATTTAATAGAGCCTTAATAGTTTGTATGCATTTTAATTTCCTCTTGGAGGGCAACATTTATGTGTCTGTGCACATTCTTTCCACTTGCTAGAGTCCCTCCACATTCATCTTAAAAAGGAACAGTACCTCAATAATATCTGACCTATAAAATTCTCATTTACTTCAGGCGTGAGAAGGATCACAGCCTGTCCCCTGAATGTTCTGTAAATAATCAATGTACATAATGGTAAAGCTGTTGGAGGTGGATTCAGCCCACCTGAGTTCTGGGCCTGGCCTTGTCTCTGGGTCATTGGGTCAACCTAGGCTAATTGCTTTCCTATATCACCTTCAAAATTGCTACAACCATCAAAACTGAAGTAGAATTAGACTAACTCTAACATCCTTTATAGTTTACATTTTGTGATACCAGATACTTTGAGTTAGAAAGTACATCCCAGGCACATCATTACTTTCCTGCCTATGCTCATGGACTGAGGAGTGTGGTGAACCTGAACTGAAGGTCTTGTGGGTCCAGACAACCCCAAAGATTGAACACTGGCAGCCCTCCTGGCATAGCAGGTTTCAGGTCTGTTTAGTTTGGCCCATAAAATGTTAGTTTTAAAAAAATTATTTGTTAATATTTAAAAGTCAGACATATTTCATATTTATATTTAATATAAAAATTTGTATTGTCAGCTCTTCTAGAAAAATGGAAGATCTAGCAGTCTTGGTCCCCCATTTCCTCACTGCAATGATCTGAAGCTGAGTAGCTGCCAGCCCCAGTACGCTGGTCAGCAAGGTGGTCGAATATCTGTATCCTGAATACAGACTACGAAAGGTGATTTTCCAGGAAAGGCTTGTGAAGCTCTCATGTCGGGAACACAGTGAGCTCTGCTCTCTAATCACAAAATAGATAAAATATCACTGTAGACATCAGCTCATAAACAACAGTAAGGATAGGTTCAAGTCTACTTGGTGAGATTCCAATTTCTTCACATTATAACTTTCCTAGGGAAATAGCTATGATCATTTGCATAAATTTAAGACCATATCTACTGAGGAATAAATCTAACAAAGGAAGTACAAGATCTTTAAGAGAAAAAAATTGCAAATGTTATATCTAAAAGACAAGAAAATGGGTTAGATATAATATGCTTGTGGATGAGAATATTGTAAAGATGTAAATTTTCTTCCAATTAGTCTATAAACTCAATGCAATTCTAGTTTAAAAACACATCAAAAAATTTCAGGTAAATTTACTCTCAACTTTATCTAAAGGAGTAAAAGCCAATAAAGACCAGAAAATTCTGACAGAGAAGACAAAAGAAAAGGAAATGTCATAACACATATGAGGCTTATTGCCAATATATTATAATTAAAACAGCATGGTATTGGTTTAGTAATAATCAAATACACTAGTGCATCAGAATAGAAAGCTAATAGAAAGCTGAAAAATAGATCCATGCATCTATACAAATTGCTCTATCCAACACTGAAAACCAGTGGAGTAAGGATGAATTATTTCATATGTAGAGTTAAAAAAATTGACTTTCTTTACACAAAAAAAGTAATTGTGTTTCTACTTCCCTCTGTACAAGAGTAAACTCCAAAAAGATTTTAAAAACTTAAAGATTAAAAACAAAACACTAAAACTATTATAACAAGTAGAAAAAGAATTTTATAATCTCAGGTCTTGGAGTAGTTTCTTAAAATAAGTAATAAAAGCAAATATTTTTTAAAAAGATAAATTACTTAGCCCTGGCTGGTGTGGCTTAGTTGGTTAGAGTGTCATCCCATATGGAAAAGTTGTGTGTTCGATTCCTACTCAAGGCACATATTTAGCTTGTGGGTTCAATATCTGGTCCAGCGTGTGCTATTGCCAGTCCACACACTATGGTCCCCACTATGCGCATATACGGAAGGCAACCAGTCCGTGCTTCCCTTTCTCATTGATGTTTCTCTCCCATCCTTCTTCTCTTTTTCTGTAAAAGAAGCAATGAAAAAATGCCTTCAGGTGAGGATAAAAAAAGATAAATTACTTAGACTTTATTAAAATTTGTTTTCATATGACAAAAGATAGCTTAAAGTTGAAAAAAAATAATAGGCAAAGAACTTGTATTCAACTATATAAAGAACCCTACATTCAGTGAAGAAAAAAATACAAATAACCCAATAAAAAAATGGGCAGAAGATACTAAGACGTAATTCACAGGAGAGGATAACCCTAATAGGCAATAAAATATGAAAAGATAACCAATCTTACTAGTGATCAGGAAAAGTCATATTAAGGTAAATGAAAGCACATGTCACACAAAGACTTGTTGTTTAATTTGTAATTGCCAGAAAACCTGGAAACCACCAAATGTCCACTTACAGGTCAATGTATAGACAATATATGGTATATCCATACATTGGCTAGAAAGAAACTAAGCATTGATACATAACAATAAGGATGAATCTCAACAATCATTATGCTGAATTTAAAAAATCCAGCTCTAAAATAAAATATATACTGTGTGATGACATTTATTTTAAAAAACTAATCTATGGTGAAAGACAGCAGATCAATTGTTGTCTGGTATATTAGTTTTCTATTGCTGCATGATAAATTACAACTTAGAGACCTAAAGCAATCCACATTCATCATCTCACAGTTTCCATGGGGCAGGGATAGCTGGATTATCCGCTCAGGCTGAAATCAGGGCTGCAAACTCTTCTGAGGCTCTGAGTCCTCATTCAAGCTCTTGGGTTGTTGGCAATATTCAATTCCTTGCAGTTGTAAGATTAAGGCCCTAAACTTTGCAGGCACCTGTCATTCTCTGCTACATGCCCCTCCCCACAACATGTCAGTTTGGTTATTCAAGGACAACAGGTGAGTTGATCTGCTTTTTGAAATCTTTGTAGCTTCCTTTTCTGACCTTTAGAACCTCTATCAAAGGGCTCAAATAATAGATCAGGCCCATCTGGGTGACCTCCCGTGGAATAACTTAATAAAATTAATCAACTTGATTAGGGACTTTAAGCCAATCATTAGGGACCTTAATTACATTTACAAAATCTCTTCATCTTTGCCACACACTGTAATTTAATCACTGGAGTGCACCACATCTGGGGTTCGAAGTTGACAGATGATTTTCGGAGAAGTGTGAGGAAACTGTTGGTGGTAATGGAAATATTCAGTATCTTCATTGTGGTGCTGATTTCATGGGTATATACATCTCTCAAAATTCATCAACTTATACCCATTAAGTATGTACAAATTATTATATGTCAGTTATGTATCAATAAAGTTGTAAATTAAGAGAAATATTTTCATTCAGATTGGCAAATTATTGAAAGTAACAAGTATAAGCAGTAATTAGGCATAATTGAGACACACGTACAGTGCTGAGACAGGGGTGTATAATCTAGAAAAGAATTTGGTCAGACCTAGGAAAAAAGAACTATATGGGCATATCTTAAGGCTCAGGAATGCCACCCTGGCTGGTGTGGCTCTGGAGTGAGCACCGGTCCGTGAGCCAAAAGATCACTGGTTCAATTCCCAGTCAGGGGACATACCTGTTTTGCAGGCTGGGTCCCCAGTAGGGGGTGGGCAAGAGGCAACTACACATTGCTGTTTCTCTCCCTCTCTTTCTCCCTCTCTTTCTCTCTCCCTTTTCCTCTCTCTAAAAATAAATAAATAAATAATCTTTTTAAAAAAGCCTCAGGAATTCCTCTAATAGATATGTACTGTAAAGCAACTCACATACCTCCATCAAGAATAAACATAAGATTGTTCATTGTATATTGTTTTAATAACAAAAATAGAAAACAACTTAGGTGTCAATTATCAGAAAAATGGATAAACATAGCATATCACAAAATATGAGTTTTTATAAATTAATGAATTAGGTATGTATATATCAACATAGATCTCAAGTCTAACATTGCTTAAAGAAAGCAAGTTGCAAAATGATTGTTCAATATGATAACATCTACATAAAAGGACATAAGTGTTAGAAATGAGCAAGAAAGAGAGGCAGGAGGAACTGGGTGGTCTGATACAAATGCCTTTATTGGATGCTGGGCTGAAAGACTGGCTGAGTCGGGGTTGACTTCAGCACCGGGGGTAGGCAAGAGTGTGGTTTTTAAAACAAAAAGCGTGGGGTTTGTGAGGGGGGAGAGGAAGGGTTAGTCTCTTCTTTTTCTGGGCAAGTGCTTCAGGGTCCCAGGATGTGAGCCGGGACAATGGGTTAGGTAAAGGGTGGGCTGTTCCCAGGTACAGGAGGGTCAATCTGGCCACCAGCTATTGTAGCTGGCACCAGGTGTCTATTGTGCATGGTGGGAGAGAGTATCGATTAAGCTTCGGGCTACCAAGACAGTAGGGACCACTGAGTAGTAGGCAGTCCAGAGGGTTGGAAACTGGCCTGACTGGGTCATTAGCAGTCTGGGGGTTGGGGATCTGGCCTGACCCTTTCAATAAGGTTAAAAACTAAGGAAATTGAAATAAAGTATGAACTTTAGTTAGTAATAATTTATCAATATTGGTTCACTAATTTTGACAAATGTATCCTAGTGAGGTCAACAATAGGGGAAACAAAGTATGAGGTATGTGGACCTCTGTAATATTCTTGCAACTTTCCTGTAAATTTAAAACTATTCTAAAATAAAACACTGTTGTTGTTTTCATTAAGTATCACCTAATGCACCAGAAAAAACCCACCCCACCTTGGGTGTGGGGTGTTGCTGGAGATGTTGAGAAGTGTTGCTCTGAAGGCTGACAAGTCTTCCTTGCAATCCTGGCTCTACCACACACTGCCCTTGTTGCCTTTGACCAGTCATATGACTACTTCCAACTTTCATTTCCTCTTTTACAAAATGTGAACAAATTCCTACCTTATCGATTCATTGAGACATTAAATGAGAAAATTGTGTAAAACATTTAGCACATAGTGATGGCTCAAGCACAATTATTATTAGCATTTTATTATAATTCTTACACTACTATTACCTCGGATGTCTTTGTGTCAGATAAGAAAACCATAGTGCTCCAAATATATATTTATTTATTTTTTCAAAAGCTAGTTTGAGTTATCTGCTTTTTAAAAAAGATTTTGTATATTTATTTTTAGAGAGAGGGATAAGGAGAAAGAAAGGGGGGTGGGAATATGGATGTGAATGAGAAACATCAGTCTGTTTCTTCTTGTACATGTCCCATTGGGACCAAACCACAACCTAGGCATGTGCCCTGGAATCAAACCAGTGACCTTTCAGTTGGCAGGACAATGTCCAACTGAGTCACACCAGTAAGGGCAAGTTGTCTGATTTTAACATATCAGTGCTCCAGGACAAGCTTGTGATTACTCTATTAACAAACATCAAAAAATGTACATGATGTTAACAATCTTTTTGACAATTTGGGGTATTTTGGAAAGGGGGGCATATCGTTAAGTTATACTGAACATTATGCTTAGGTAGGAGAATTTTCTTTCCTATTCTTCATAACTCCCAAATAAAATCGCATTACACCACTTTCTGTCCAAATAAAAGAGAGAATACAAGGGAAAAATTGTATGTAATCATGGTCTTCTTCCTCCTTCAGCCAAATTAAGGGAGGGGAGCAGAGAGAAAACAAGACCCTGTGTGCACATTTTTAACCTAGTAATTCTTTTTGCTAGTGTATGTGCCTGATCCCAATCACACTAGATCCATCCTCCTAGGGAGAAGGAAGGAGAAAGGGCAGAGTCTGCCTACAGTTTACGCACAATTTATAAAATGAAATTTTGTGCTGACATAAAAAATCCTGTCTCCACAGAATAGTACATAGGATGGGGAGAATCCTTATAATACAAACATCAGGGGGAAAAGTTAGGATTAAACCCTATTTACAGGGTAATTCACATGGATGGGGGAAATGAACAAATACTCATTTGCATAGAGAAAAAACTAGAAGAATATACTCTTCAACAAAACAGTGGTCACCTGAATTGTAGAACTTTGTAAACTTTGTTCTTTATACTTTTCTGTATTTTCTAGATCATAATTAACATTATTTAGAAGAGAGAAAAAGGAGGTAAAGCAGGTATAAGTTCATTTAATATTATGGGTATATGTGCTAGGAATCATGAAAGGCAAATGATAGTATGAAAGTAGCTTATAGCCCCAGCAGAGGATGCCTCACATAACTATGTGTGTCAAGGTGCTCCTCTGCAAAAAAAAAAAGGAAAAGAAAAAAAAAAGAAATGGTCTTAGAGACACCATTTTTGAGCTATCACTATTTCCAAGCACATTTCTAAGCACTTGGCAGAGAATCTTTTATTTAATCCCTACAGCAACTACATAAAGAGCTATCTACTCTAGCCTACTTGCTACAGGACGGGACCAAAAAACCACCAGAATTTATTTATTAAAAAATGTGTATTTATTCTTACATATTTAAACTTCAGTCACCTTTGAATTATTCTCCATTTGATGCAAAACACCTATGAAGACTTTTTTCCCACTGCTCAAAACAGTTTTTGAATTCGTCTGTTTTGATGCCTTTTAGTGTTTCTGCTATTTTTTGTTTCACCTTTTCCACATTGACAAAACCTTTCCCTTTGAGGAATTTTTTTTTAATCTGTGAATTCAAAAAACATTGCTAGGGGCATGACTGGGTGAATAAGGAGGGTGGGCACAGGGATCATGATGTTTTTGGTCAAAAACTGCTGAACACTCAGTGTAGTATAGGAAGGTCCACTCTTAGATCACCCATCATGAAATGGGAAAATGTGTTGAAAGAGTCTTCAAAAGAATTCACAGAACCCCAATGTAGCCTCTCACAACAATGCCATCTGGTACACTGATACAGATGGGTTCCTAGAACACTCACCTAGTGGAGGAAGCCTGTATTACAAGGGGCCTGCTCTCCAGAGGATAATTCCTTTTTTTTTGGTGGGGGGTCCCCTTCATACAAGCTTAGGCTCTGGGATCAGCCTGTCTTGGTTCAAAATTCAGGCTTTATCCCTTACTACCTATGTGACCTGGGCAGGTTATTACACCTCTCTGAGCCTCAGTGTCTACATCTATAAAACGGAGTTGTTATAAGTACTGAATGAAATAATGACACCAGAGTCCTTAATATATCTTGTTATATAGTAAATGTTCAATGTTCAACAAAATTGTGCAATAGTTATCCCCATTATGTGGATGAAGATGTTAAGGCTTAGAGAAGCTTTTATTGTCTATGGTCACATGCTTGTAAGTGGAAAGGCATTCAGACACCTGTCTTCTCAAGCACCAGGCTTTTAATCATATACCAGTAATTACTTTTATTGCTAAGCCACATAAAGCTTAATACTTTACAAACAATTGGCTTGAACTGAAATTTTTCTTTTGTGTCTGTAAATAAAGTTTAGTTGATTTGAGCTTGAATTTAACTTCTAAATTTATTTGAAATCATTTTCAAATAACTCTAACACCCAAACAAGCCTTCCAGTTCTACCAAAATAAATATACCTGTTGTGTATATTTATTTTGAAGGCAACATTTTCTGAAGAACTCATATGACAGAAAGGTGTCCTCCCAAACCTTGAATTTGGAAGACAAAAAAAGTCTCAAGCTGTATGTTTGAAAGGATGAGTTATATAAAGTGCTTAGTGCTTTATCTTAAAGAATGTATTACAAAGCCCCAAGGAAAAAATACAATTTAAAAGAATCTATTACCTTGATTTTATTTACTGCTTTTTTTTGAAAGCTAACACTAAGCTTTATATGAACATACAAAATAAACCATTTCTTGGTATATTTCAACTTGTCTGAAAGTCAGTTTCTTTGGTTACAGTTCAGAGGACATGTCTCAGTGAAAAATAAAAGATGTATTCACATTAATTATTTCCCCAGTGTATCAACTAGGATGAAATAAATGCTGGCCTCAGAAAGAAAAGTAAATTCTTAGAACAAAAGTTCTAGCAGATTTCTGTCCTTTGATGAACTCAGCATAACTGTCCCAATTGGAAGCCATATGGAGCCATGTCTCAGAATCCCAAGAACTGGGTTCTAGTCCCAGCTCAGCCATGGATTGACTCCCTGAGGAGCTCTGAGCTTCTCATTTAATAAATCTTGGTCTTGATCTCCCACCTAAAAAATGAGGAAAGATAATAAAGCAGTGGTTCCCCAAACGGACTATGTCAGAATCTCCTGGGGGAAATCTTAAAATATACAGATTCCTGGGGCCAACTCCAGATCTACTGAATAAAAATCCCTGGCTATTTGGCTTTAGAGCCTGTATATTAAACAAGTTCATTAGCTAGTTCTTGTATATCCACTTAATTCTTGCCATGCACTGGTGTGTGGTAACAACCAGACTGAAGATCCCTGATATCCAAGGTCTAGGCCAATTCTACTGTTGTAGGACACTGATTCTTTCAGTACTTCTCACCTTAAGAAATGGAAGCTGAGTAAATCCATAATTCGCTCTAAACACTGGTTTCTTCCGATCTAATGTTGTATCTATGCTTATGTATATATAGCTTGTGATACTGTGATATCACAAGAAATTGATATTTCTTCTTCTCCCCCAGTTCCTTATACAGAGAGCCTAAAACCTTGTAAATTCCTGAGTGATGGGGCTGATAGGAACACCTTTTCCTGAGCTCCTAAATCCCTTGGAATTTCCTGGGTAATAAGTCTTTTGTTGTTATGAGGCAACTCTTGGTAAGCCCTGAGACAGAGTCAGGATGGGGCTGGTCTTGGTCACCAGGAAGCCCAAACCTTGATTAGAAGCTTGTAACTTTCAGCTCAGCCCCAGCCTCTTCGGAGTATAGAATGGCTGGAGATTGAGTTAATAATCTATTGTACCTGAGTGATGAAATCTCCATAAATACTCCTAAATGGTGCTGTTCAAGGATCTTCTGGGTTTATGAGTGCATCCACACATTGGGAGGGTGTCATACCCCAATTCTACAGGGATCGAAGCTCCTTTGCTCAAGACCCTTCCAATTGTGCCCTGTGTTAAGTCTTCAAGTTGTTCATTTGAATCCTTTATAATATTCTTTATAATAAACCAATATAGTAAGTAATAGAGTTCTGTGAGCCACTATAGTAAATTAGGAAGCCAACATCTTATGCTTGGTGCATTGCATCATTGCTTCTCCTAACTATAGACAGTTTAAATACCCAACATAGAGGGAATGGTTAAATGAGTTATTGTATATCCATCATATGACATATTAGCCATTAAACAGAATGATTTATGACATGAGTTCCACTAGGTCAACTCTATGTATGCATATTGTGTCAGCAATTGTTACATAATAAACCACATAAAACTCAATGCTTACAAAATAGACATTCACTATTTCTTGTTGCTCTTTGGATAAGCAGACTTGCTGGGGATCAGCAGGGCTTGCTCTTGTGTCTGTAATCAGCTGTCAAGTCATCCAGATACTGACTAGCCTAGACAACCTCATCGACATGTTCAGTGGTCTTTTGGCTGTTGGTTGGGCAATGGGGGTGACTGTACCATGTGTCTTTTTCATTCAGTAGACTAGTCAAAGTTTATCCTCATACTTGCTTGGAAAAGTTCCAAGAAAGAGAATGGAAACTGCAAGGCAATTTGAGACCTAGACTCAGAACAGGCACAAGTTCACTTCTGCTACATTCTGTTGGCCAAAGCCAGACGTAAGGTGAACCCAGGCTCAAGGAGTGCAGAAGTAGACTCTACTTCTTGCATAAGAAGAGCTGCAAAGTCATATTGAATGAGGGTGGATATAGGAAAAGGAATAAGAGATTCAGTGTTGGGTTTTTTTTTTTTTGTAATTAATGTACCACATAGATGAGCAATAAATAACTAGAAGGCACATAAAAATGCAAAGAATTGATGTGTTGGCAAGGCTAGGGTAATAGGACTGTGGGTATATTTTTTCTTTTTACCTTTATTATTTCATGTAGGTAGCTATAATATTGGTGGTGCAATAAAGAATTATTGAAAGAAAAAAACACAATAAGGGAAACCATGGTGAGAAAATATTTACAACTCCATTACTCACTATACTGAACAAATTGTATCAATAATTCGTATGTCATAAACCAACATATTATTCTATTCTGTAGAGCATGTAGGTGGAAAACAATGGAAAGGTCCTCAAATTGCTAAAGCTATAGTTGTCTAAGATATAGTCAGTGTCCTTGGATTTCAAATGGAATTTAATCATGACATACCCAGTAATTCTTAGCATTTATGCACACTCTGCATATTACTAGGGCTGGTATCACCTCAGGGCTATAAAACTTTGGCAGTCTCTGGAAACCCTAGGGAACAATTTTTACTTAATGGCCCTGTTTTTTCAATAGTTGAAATTGCCCATTTAAGAAGCAAATTTTTAGTTTTTTTTAAAAAGGATTGTAACTATTTTGAATATGTCATTCTTTAAAAGTATAAGTTGTTCATGTCCTTGTGTTTTAAAATAGAGTTGATAGAAAATATTTTAATCATTTTTGACAATGTTGTTCTTTGACATAATGCAATGACCTCCTCAGAGCCCAGGCAGCTAAGCAGTGTTTTTTTTCTTTACATTAAATTTTCTAAGAATAGTATGTGTTCAAATTCTTATTTATGTCCTTTTTATTGTTTCTGTGCTCTCTTTTCTCCCACATACTCTCAGTGTGTCTGCTTCTGAGAGTCTGTTCCATTTTACTTGGTTCCTTCTTATGTGTTGTCATCTTAGAAAAACCAACTGTATTAAGATTATTTATAAAACAAGAGTAATTATGCTCTAAGGAAGGGCCAGGGAGCTCTAATCTGAGTTAGGTACTTAACCTTTAGTGTATGGAACCTTGGTGACACATATTTGCCTGATTGTTTTCTGATTTTTGCCAATATCCAGAGACAGATAAGAGCTAGATTGTTGGAATCCAAAGCCTTGACACATCACTAGGTGTCAAGGAGGTAAAGATATAAGTGACCTGAAATAATAAATAGACTAAATACATTCTAGATGGCCTAACTATGCTCTGAATATTAAGTATTTCATAACCCTATTTTGTCAAAGATTAGCTTGTCAAATAAATTATGGACTTTTTTGAAGTACTGACTTATTTTTATATTATAAGTTAGAGTGCAGGGTGGATTTGCTTGTTCATTCATTCCACACCATCATTCATTTACTCATACACTGAGGATGCATATGCATATACACAAACACACACACAATGATAGAAACCCTGTCCTCATGGAAATTAACATTCATGTTTAGAAGATAGAAATATAAGCACATAATTGTGAAATATTAACATAGATGCTGTAACTGAGATATGTGAGCCACTATAGAAGAAAAGAAAATGGAGGCGAAAAAAGAACCCCCAACCCCAGACCTTTCTGTCTCTGTAAAATGTAGTTGATAATATTCAACTAACAGGTTTATTGAATAAGAATGTAAGAATGTATTAGGATCCTGGATAATGACATATGCACTTTTTAAAAAAGTTTATTATACAAAGAATTATATGTAAGCATTGGCAGAAAGTATATGCACTCTGCTTTTTGAGAGACTTGTATTCAAATTTTGATTTCATCACGTATTAGGTAAGTTTTTACTTAGCTCTACTTTCCTTTTCTGGAAAATGATCCTGGGGTTAATTTCTGCCTTGCAGCATTGCTGGGAGAAGAAAGTAAAAGAATATAATTAGAGTGCCTCACACAGTGTCTGCAAAAGAGTAAGTGTTCCACAAATGTCAGCTCCTTTTTGTTTTGCCTCTTTACAGAGGTGACAAGTGGTCTGGGTTCTTGAGGATGAGTAGGAGTTCAAAAACCAAATGATAAGACTCTAATAGGAAAAGGGGATTTTCAACAAAGAAAATGTGGAGATTTGCTTTCAAAAATGGAATATGATTTGTGAAACTGTTTACTCTATCCAGCAGACCTAATAAATCTTCTCTCTTTCTTTGTCTTCAATAATGCCAGTTTCTACTGGATCTATGAACTCACCTGTACCACCTCACTGATAAAATGTATACGAGCCCTCATTGCTATAAACCTAATATGGTACTTATGAAAGAGAAACCAATAATACTGGATGAATTAACACATTTTTAATGTGCAAGGAAGAACAAGATTTCCTTTCCACAGTCATATGCCCAGGGTTTGAAAAATCATATGGAAGAAGCTTGACATCTATTTATAGTAGTCTCCCCTTATCCACAGGGCATACCTTTCAAGACCCCCAGTGGATGCCTGAAACCACAGACAGTACTGAACCCTATATATACTATGTTTTTTCCATACATGCATGCCTATGAAAAAGTCTAATTTGTACACTAGGCACATTAATAGAGTAACAACAATAACTGATAGTAAAATGGAATAATGATAATAATATACTGTAATAAAAGTTATGTGAATGTGTCTCTCTCTGAAAATATTATACTGTACTCAACTTTTTAATAAAAAGGAAGTACTTTATGGCTTATTTTTGGCGTGCCCAAATTGCCAGCACTTTGGGACCATTATTAAGTAAAATAAGGGCACTTGCGGGTAGCATATACATGTAAAGTGTGGATATACTGGACAAAGGAACAATTCACATCCTAGGCAGGTCAGAACAGGACTTGAGAGATTTTGTCACACTCCTTAGAATGATGCACAGTTTAAAATTTATGAATTGTTTATTTCTGGAACTTTTTACTTAATGTTTTTGGACCATGGTTGACCACGGGTAACTAAAACTGCAGAAAGTGAAATTGTGGATAAGAGGGGACTGCTGTGTTCAGAAGTGGTCTATCCATCCATTTTCTGAGCACCTATCTCTTGCAAAATATTGGGTTAAAGGGGGATATAAACATGAAGATGGCTAACTATGACCCAAAGAGAAGGAAATGTGGTTAATACAAGGAAAAACTAAAATGGATGGCAGTGGGAATTTACTTGGTCTTTGAAGAACCAGCAGAGTCATGTTTATCCAGGAACAACATGAAGGCATTCTATTGGAGGGAACAGCATAAGCAAAGGGGCTGAGCATGGACACAAATGGCTAGAGAGAGAAGCCTTCTCTGTTACATGAATCACCAAGCCTTTTAAAAACAAAACAAGCACAAAGACAAAATCATGCAGGAGAAGTAGAGCCAGAACCAACCTAAATCTTTCCTTGGAGCCCTCATGAAAAAGTCATGGTTAAAAAAAAAATGTAATGGTTTCCTCCTTCCCTTTTCTCCTTTCCTGCTGTGACATAGGCCTTTCAAAGGTACCTGTAGCACTCCCTGCCGTGGGTGTGCCCTCTCCCCCAAGCTCTCAGGGCCCCCACACAGGCCTTCAGCATCTTTCTGTTGTGACCTGGTCTCTCAGCCTGAGGACCATGGGTTGTCAAGCAGTATAGGCAGGAAATGTAGATGATTTAATGCTTGCAGTATCCAAGAAGGGGAGGGAGTTGGAGGGTAAATGCACCAGCTTCCTGCACCTCATGGTAATCTGCTCATTCATACATCTTTTGTTCGCTCCCTTATATTTTTTGTTACCTACCTTCACTTTCCTGTTGCAACCCCCCACTTTCTTTCTTTGGAATCACCTTCCAAATAAACTACTGGCACTTATATCCCTTTTCTCAAGAGGAACTTGTCAGGAAGGATAACCTAAGACAGCATTGCCTAAGCTACTGGTGGTACCCAGAGCAGCAGAGCTAATGAACTCACTTGGGAAGAGTTGGGGCTGGTTCCAGGCAAGGCAGCAGAGTCCAAGCTGATTCTAGGAAATGGTTCAAGGTGTGTTTCTGTTGGTCTTTTGACTTTGCTTTTTTAGTTAGTTGTATTTTAAGGAGGGTGTAATGAGTTAATTCATATGAAGAGTTTAGGCAAGGTCCTGGCACATAAATATTAGCCATGGAGGGAGAAGAAGAGGGAGAGAGACATTGATGTGCAAGAGAACATGAATTGGTTGCTTCTCATGCACCCCCAGCCAGGGACCTGGCATGCGACCCTGGCATGTGTCCTGACTGGAAATTGAACCAAGACATCTGGGATGGCAGGCCAGTGCTCAACCCACTGAGCCACATCAGCTACGGCTTTCCTCTTGTTTTTGTGGGAGCAAGCTTACTAGAAGAGGAGGACCCAAGACACAACAGAGAGGTGAGAAGGAGAGGTAGCCGTATTGGCTCATTATCATCTTCTACCTCCATGGCACAGATTCCAGAAGGCAGCCTTTCTCCCTGTAGATGAGACTCCTCTTCTTACTCAGAGTCTTTGTTGAATATGGGACTCGCCTTGTGACAAGCCATGGTTGCCTTGTTAACTGTAACTTAATCTAAGCACTGGCCTCATGCACTTATACCTTGTCAAATTCACAGGGACAAGAAGGAGTTGGGGAGCCTCCTGGTTGATAAATCAGGTGATCAGGGTTTGGAAATGGCAATTTGGGTCTTTATAAGTTGCCCAGGTGATTTGGATGTGTAGCTAGGTTTGAGAAACATATTGCTAAATGGCTTTGATCCCCAGCACGTGCAGCCAGGTTTGAGAACTATGCTGCTAAGTAGTTTTGATATACAGATTGTGGTGCTATAACAGAAAAGGTGGACGTTTTTCCTCCAACCAGAGGGTAAGGCACACTTTCCTTAGACTACGACTAATGTCAGAACAAGTCGTGCTTTGGCCTTTTAAAAGTAGTTCCTGTCTCCACACTTTTCAGAGACAAGAGGAAAGGGGTTGCTCTTGGCACTGAGATAAGTGACATTTTGCAAATATCAGAATGTCCTGTTCTTCAAATTCACTCTCTTAATTTGTATCATTTAACAACTTGGAGATGGTTTAAGAAGAAACTAACATTTTAAGGAAGACACTGGATTCTATTTTAAAAAGAGACGCACAGCTGAATGAGAAAACTGCCTTCTCTCTGTGAGAGTGCACGTGGCATTTTGAACTGTTCTAAGCAGGCCCGCAGTAATAAATGATCAGCTATCAGAGGAAGAATATTTGTATCTTACGTTTATGGAGGGAGACACTGAGCACAGAGACTAACAGGAACTCTTTAGTATTGCAAATTTTACTTCTCACAGTACTTTCACAGGAGCTGTCGCTTGGCATCACAGCTGCCCAGGGAGATAGCTGAGGCTGCACCACCACTCCTTGTATCCCTGAATCCAAGGGTTTGGAAAAATGTAAATTAAAAATGCAGGAAGCATCCCACAGATAGGAGGAATTTTTTTATTGTTGTTGTTAGTAAAACTGTAGAGGTTTTATTGGCCAAATGGATTGGCTAAATGGATTTCATTGGCTAAACAAAAGATATATTTGCTTTAAGCCAAATGGCCAAATCCCTTATCATAGAAATCCAGGGACACCTTTGGCATAGACAGACTCAGGCAAAAGAGAGAGGTTTTTCAAAGATTTGAGAGCTCCCAGCCCTCAAATGAAAATACCCCAGGTCATTTTGACTGACTCCATTCCCTTGGGACATAACATCATCACCACATACATCCCTAAGATTGGAGCTGGGAGTTAAGTGGGCAGAATACCTTCAGATGGAATCATAACCAAACAGACCAGGACTGGAGTCCTCAGAGCTCCGTAAAAACACTTGAATGTTATAAAAATTCGTCAGTTTGTAAACTCAATGGGGGAAAAAAAGACTTTCATCCCCTTCCCCACCTACATCCAGTTTTATTAAGAGACATAATTTGGTCTGGGTTTTGGAGGCATGTTTGTGTTACAGAGGGATTTTAACACAATTTGTTGGGAAGAAAAGGCAAACCAGAAAGCCATTTTGCAAGTATTTGATTCTTAAATCTATCTTGCCTTAAGCATTAGCAGGGAGAGAGAATGCATGTCATTCATGTTGTTATAATTACTATCAGGCTTTTGTTATTTATATAACCAGCAATATCATTCCCATTTTATAGGCGATGAAATTTAGAAAGGCTAAAAGGGTCACATGTGTACATATAGTTGGATATGGCACATCCCTTCATGGGGAAATGATCCATGAGAAAAAGTCATGAATCTCTTGATCAAATTTACTATTCATTTCTCAGTGTACTGGGCAAGATCATTGAAAATGGGCTCTGTGTTTTCCTTCTCTTACTCTCATTACAATACTAACAAGATTCATATAAAAATAGGTCCTAGGGGTTCTTTCTGACATAAAGTCTTTATCCTTAGTCATAATAACAACTATTCATCTCTGATTTCACATCAGTCTTTAAAAAATATATGTGTCAGAAACAGCCAAACTTATAAACCATCTATTTGCTGATAGAGCTCTATTATTAAAAAAGAAAAAACAGAGCTATGTCTTTGCTTTTTTTTATTAGAATTATAAATATGAGCTTAATAAAGTTCATTCATTTTATCCTGCTTAACTATTTAGTAAAGACTTATTTAGTACCTACTATATGCAAAGCAATATTGGGTACTATGCAAGACAGCAGGAAGACTGATTCCACTGCTCAGTTTTATGGTGGAACCACTTTTAACTCCTTACACCAGAACAGCAGATGTAATCACCAAAAAAGTATGCAATTGAAATACATCATGGCTTCTGCTTTCCAGTAACTGTAAAATCTGTCAGAGAGGTGTTGTCCAGCTGCCCACCTGGTAAATGCTAAACTTGCACACAATAGCAAGGCTGGTAATACAGAGACTTACAGCCTGGAGTTTGGAGTCACACAACCCAGGTTCAAATCCTAGCTCTAGCTCCTTTTAGTTGTGCAAATGTGGGCAATTACTGAACAACAGTAAATCTTAGCTTTCTCATTTGTAAACTGAAGATAACAATGGATTCCAAGTGACTGGGTTGAATAATAATCAAATGAGATAATGCATGAATGGAGTTTAGGCTAATAATACCCAGGAATAAGTATTAGCACTATTATTAATATCAGAAAGATCCTCTGCAGGAAATGACAATGGCCATATTCCTCTGTTAGATCAATGGTTCTCCATTATTTTTTATTTAAGACATAAAACTTTCTGTTCAAATGCCATCATGTACAAAAGGCTTGAATACAGGATAGTAAACAGTGGATTACAGTGGCATGAGGTGAAGTAGAGAAGGGTGTGGGGCCCCTAGAACCATCTCCCCATCTCCTTTGTGTGCCAAGGAGCATTTCAATGGAATTCATGGTGTGCAGCTTAAGTTCTAGGATATTAAAGATCATTTTTAATTTTTATTATACAGGGATGTGACATGATTTTGGTCATTTGAATGTGCCATCTGTATTCTAGTACATATATGTATGTAGAAATATTTATTTTACTATTGTACTTTACATTTAAAAAATTGTGAGGCTACAATATGTTCACATGTTTACCTTTATAACTAAGAAATACATCATGGTAATTCAGTATTATTCATTCAATAATTCAACAAATATGTAATGAGCATTATTATACACCAGACCCTGGTAGTATTTATGCAAATAAGTCAGAAACATCCTAAGTTCCTTTTGGACAGGGACCATGTTTATATTTTTCTCTGCTGTATCCAGAGAACTTAGCACATACCTGGCATATAGCACACACTCCCTAAGCAATTGTTTTATGAAATTTTAGGATAATGAATTATTGTCCTTTCATGTAGGAGATTAACAAAGTTGTCATAATCCGAGAACTGTTCTTCCCTATTGAGAACATGGGCCCCACCTAGGCTTTAGCTGAGATATATAAAATCCAAGTTCCCTTCTCTCCAGAGTCAAAGTATTTCTGAGATACAAAGGGAGTTTTTAAAGGCCCATTGGTTTGCAATATTTAATTAGAGCAGGAATGAAAGCAGAAGGCTAATCAGCATGTAATAATTCTTGACTTTTTGCCTGAGGTCCAGGGGAATCACTGATGGACATCCGGGAATCCATAAATCACCCTCCACCAAGTGTCAGAAAGAAGCAACTTCCCACAGACCTGCTCTAAGTAGACTGACCAGTGTAGTATGAATATTCAGAAATGCTGACACTCAAAACCATTTTAAACAAATATTTGCTTCAAGTCATATACCTCAATGTTTTTCTGTAGTCTCTCATATTCCAGTGAGGGGAGAAACTGCTAAATCTTTCTGAACAGGATGTGAGTTTTCCTTTCTTTTCCAAAACAGGAAAAGCTCTTCCCTCCAGGAGAAATGAAAGAGCCACGTGTTATCTCTATAAAGCAAACAGAAGCTGACAAAGAGTGTCACTATCAAGATTAGAGTTATCACCATTATTGTTATATGCTGGATGTTTGCTATAAACTTAGCAATCTGTATGCATTACTTTACAAGTATCCAATTTTATAGGTGAAGGCATGTGACAAGACTACATAAGTGGTAAGGGATAGAAGTGGAGCTCAAACCCACCTGTTTTGGATAGTCAGGTAGGAAAGAATAGACACATTCAATCTTGAATAATTCAGGGAATATAAAAAGGGATAGATTAAAAAGGGAGGACAGGGTTTAAGTAAATCACAAAGGGGTAGTGCAGATCCAGTACCTTGGGATAGTTACCCAGAGGAGCTATTACCATCCTACACCTGAAGAATCAAGTTGGGGAAGAGAGAAAGACAGACACAGATAAACTGTTTGGAGAAGGCAACTTCACAGCACCTGTGGCCTTCACTGGAGGGATGTAACCAATTTGCAGACCCTTTAGGGGGGACAAAGAGAATGAATACCCAGACCTTGGTCTCCTCCTACACTCTGATCTCCTAGCAGAGTATTTCTTTTTATTTATTTTTTAATTTATATTAAAAAATATTTATTGATTATGCTATTACAGTTGTCCCATTTCCCCCCTTCACTCCACTCCATCCTGCACACCCCCTCCCTCCCACATTCCTCCCCTATAGTTCATGTTCATGGGTCATGCATATAAGTTCTTTGGCTTCTACATTTCCTATATGATTCTTACCCTCCCCTTGTCTATTTTCTACCTACCATTTATGCTACTTATTCTCTGTACCTTTACCCCTCTCTCCCCCTCCCATTCCCCTGTTGATAACCCTCCATGTGATTTCCATTTCTCTGGTTCTTTTCCTGTTCTAGTTGCTTGCTTAGTTTGCTTTTGTTTTTGTTTTAGGTGTGGTTGTTAATAACTGTGAGTTTGCTGTCATTTTTACTGTTCATATTTTTGATCTTCTTTTTCTTAGATAAATCCCTTCAACATTTCATATAATAAGGGCTTGGTGATGATGAACTCCTTGAACTTGACCTTATCTGGGAAGCACTTTATCTGCCCTTCCATTCTAAATGATAGCTTTGCTGGATACAGTAATCTTGGATGTAGGTCCTTGCCTTTCATGACCTGGAATACTTCTTTCCAGCCCCTTCTTGCCTGTAAGGTCTCTTTTGAGAAATCAGCTGACAGTTTTATGGGCACTCCTTTGTAGGTAACTGTGTTCTTTTCTCTTGCTGCTTCTAAGATTCTCTCCTTCTCTTTAATCTTGGGTAATGGAATTATGATGTGCCTTAGTGTGTTCCTCCTTGGGTCCAGCTTCTTTGGGACTCTCTGAGCTTCCTGGACTTCCTGGAAGTCTATTTCCTTTGCCAGACTGGGGAAGTTCTCCTTCATTATTTGTTCAAATAAGTTTTCAATTTTTTGTTCTTCCTCTTCTCCTTCTGGTACCCCTATAATTTGGATGTTGGAATGTTTAAAGATGTCTTGGAGGTTCCTAAGCCTCTCCTCATTTTTTTGAATTCTTGTTTCTTCCTTCTTTTCTGGTTGGATGTTTCTTTCTTCCTTCTGGCCCACACCATTGATTTCAGTCCCAGTTCCCTTCCCTTCACTATTGGTTCCCTGTACATTTTCCTTTGTTTCTCTTAGCATAACCTTCATTTTTTCATGTAATTTGTGACCAAATTCAACCAGTTCTGTGAGCTTCCTGATTAGCAGTGTTTTGAACTGTGCATCTGAGAGGTTGGCTATCTCTTCATTGCTCAGCTGTATTTTTTCTGGAGCTTTGAAGTGTTCTGTCATTTGGGCCATTTATTATTTTTTTTTGTCTTGGCCCTCCTGTTAAGTAAAGGGGCGGAGCCTTGGGTGTTCACCAGGGCAGGGTAATGCTGGTCACTGGCTGTGACGCTGTACGTGGAGGAGGGGCCAAGAGGGAACAATGACGCCTGCTCCACTCTCTGCCAGATTTCAGTCACTCCCTCCACTACCCAGAATTAAATTGGGCCCCTCTGGTGCCGATTCCCGAGTGGGTGGGATTGTGCATACTCTAGGCCCCTGTGGGTCTCTCCAACGACCTCTCCTGTGAGGCTGGGAGTTTCTCCTGCTGCCACCTCAACCCCCATGGGTGTTGTCAATCAGAGGTTTGAGGCTTTATTTCCCCACTCTGGAGCCCTTGGTTGTGTGGTCTGCTTCACTCCCCAGCTGTTTCTCCCAGTTTATCTATGCGAGAATGTGGGGCCACGGGGTCTCTCAGCTGTAGCCTGGCCTGCCCCATTCCACAATCTGCCACCTCACTGAGTCCGTCAGCCACTGCTCTTCTGAGAGTCCTCTCTGTCCCGGCTGCTCGTCTCTGCCCCTCCTACCGGTCTACATGAATGTTTCTTCTTTAACTCCTTGGTTGTCGGACTTCCATACAGTTTGATTTTCTGTCAGTTCTGGTTGTTTTTTGTTTTTAAATTGTTATTGTCCTTCTTTTGGTTGTGCGAGGAGGCGCAGTGTGTCTACTTATGCCTCCATCTTGGCCGGAAGCTCCCCAGAGTATTTCCCATTGGCTGCACCTCCCACTGAGATGCTTCCTGTGGTGGGAAGGTACAAGGTGAGTCATCTTTTGTGGTCTCATGTGGTGATGTGTTTGTGTTCCCTAGGTCAGCCTGTTGAGACTCCCACAGAGAAGGTGGGAAAGGGGATCTAGAGAGACAAACAGAAGCTGTCTAGCACAATGTCTGCCTAAAGGGGAGTGGCCTCAGCTATATACATTCTGCCTCCAAATGTGTCTGTCTATCCCTCATTCAGCAAATCTTCTTTGCTTGTCTGCTTTGTGCCAGGGACTTTGCTCTGGGTTGAGGACGTGGAGACAAATACAATATAACCTGTGCTTGAAGACCTTAGACTCATGGTCTAAGATGGTCCACAGAATGTGTCCTGAACATTTTTGGTTTGCTGTTTTAACAACCATTTTCTCTCCTTTTTCCTCCCATGCAGGGCTACATTTTCACCCAAATATCCTAACACTCCTCAAATCTCATTCCACAATATATCTTAGCTTCTCTTATTTCCACAAAGGTCTCCACTATATTCAGGTTCTTTCAGGAAGCCTTGAACTCTACTGAGAAAGCTAATAATCTAATAAATTTTCAAATTATACTGATACTATTCTATTTCATGAGGTATTTGAGAAAGAAAAGAGACAGAATTAGAGAAAAATATTCTTTCTCCTATGAGGGAAATATAAGAAAAGAGGCCTAGAAAGTTTGGCCTTAACTCTCTATATATCCTACCTACCTAAATAAAAATAAATTGCATTTTACCCCTGCTAGGAGTTGTGCTCAGTCAGAGCAAGGAAGACACCATTAAAGGTTTCAGGCTTGTTCCATGAGTGGATTGAATGTAAGTGCTCTCATTGCTATAGCTTGAAAGAGCTGAAATTGTTTTTTGCAGCAAAATGGAAGAACCTTATCTAACTCTACTGGTCATTTATTAGTGTGGTCAGAGTAGTTTCTTTGTCTTCAATTACCTCCCTTCCCCAACAGCAAGGGAGAGATCCTCGTGGTGCTGGAATTTTCCTCTCAGTCCTTGCCAGATGCTTAGAAAGCTAGGCCTCCCACTGTCCAACCCCTAAGCAGAGAGGTCTAAAAGGACCCCTTATGAGAAGCCACATGTTTAGAAAAAGAAGCTATAACAGAAAGGAACTATGGCATTTACCAGGAGGTGTGTCTGCCAAAGAGGAGAAAAGCTTTATAGTTCAGAGAAAAAAAATTATTTAAAGTTGTCTGAAGGCCATGTTCATTTGAAAGATCAGATTTGAAGATCTGACTGTATTGGAAATTAGCATTGCTAATGAGGTTTTCAGAGACTCACAGATTATTTTAATCTACTTAACCTTCTCTATAAATACTCAACCTAGAAAACACTCTACTTCTATTTTTAATAGTCTAATAATGGACAAATGTTATTTTTTAGGCTTAATGCTAACATCATTTTTGAAACAAATACCATCAAATAACAGCAAATTATTTTTGTCAGTTCCAATGGCATGTTAGAGAGTGGTAGTTAACTTTCTGAAATGTCTGACAAATTGGAGGGTAAAACAGTGTAAGTGGCTAGCTGACAAGACTATATATACAAATGTACAGTCAGGTGTGCAAGTACCACCTGTTCTATGTGGGCACGGGTGAACTGAACCCTGGGAACACAAGCTCTTATAAAATATTTGGTCTGTATGATTTACAACAGAAACTCCCCAAGAGATTTGACATGGCCTCCACTTAAATCAATAGGATACAACCTTCCTTATTTCAACCCTGAATAAGGAAGTGAAAACAATCTGTGTCCAGAAAGGTGAATGAACCAATCATGCTTGTTCACCTGCCCTGCATTTCAAGACTAAGCTCCTTTGATAAATGTAGGTATTTTTGCCTGTTTCAAGCCTATTTTTTGTGTTGATTCATTCATTTATTAGATGTTATTAAGCATCTACTATGTGCCAAGTATTCTCTTAAACACTGAAGATATGGTATTATACAAAACAAACAAGATTCCTACTTTCCTAGAGGATATCTCCTAGTGAAGGAAGACAAGCAATAATTAAATGAACAAGTGAATAAGCCACCGCCAACAACAGCAGCTAAACACAGGGTAATGTGAAAGGCAGTGATTGGGCAGAGAAAGGTTTTTGCTTTTTGTTTTTTGGGTTTTTTTTAGGTTATGTGGTCTGGGTAGAGCAGATAGGAGCACTGAGAATTGAATGACAAAGGAAAAGGCAGTAGCCAAAATCAGGAGAAACGATGTTCCAGGAAGAAGGAAAAGCAAGTGCAAAGGCATAGAAGGCCAGTGTGGTTGAAGAGTATGGAGGGAGAGGGTTAGAATAAGATGAAAACAAAAAGGTAGATGCAGTCACATCATATAATGCTTTGAAGGCATTGTTAAGAGTTTGAGTTTTACTTTAAAGCTACTGGACAACTATTGGAATGTATTTCTTAGATGAGTGATATTATCTAATTTATACGTTAACCAACTCAGTTTGGATAATATATGGAGAATGATTTCTAGGGATAAGAGTAAATGCAGGGAGACCTGTTGGGGTCAATTGCAGGGTCCAGGTGGGAGATGATGGCAGTAGGGTGGTAGCAGGGAAGACATAGAGCACCCTAACACTTTCTCTGGAACAAAATGTGAGGCAGGAAAAACTAACCCAATCAGCAGAATAGAATTGCACTAGTCTTAGAACCTTATTTAGTCCAAGTTGACCCAAAATATCCTTCAGAGATCATTCAGTGAAAACCCTTCAATTTAAATATGGAAAAAATTGGGACTTCTGGCAAAGATGGAAGCACAAGTAGACACACTGTGCATCCTTGCACAACCAAAAGAAGGACAACAACAAATCTAAAAACAAAACAAAACAAAACAACCAGAACTGCCAGAAAATTGAACTGTATGGAAGTCCGACAACCAAGGAGTTAAAGAAGAAACATTCATCCAGACCAGTAGGAGGGGCGGAGACAGGCAGCTGGATGGAGAGAATTCATGGCAAGCCAGCCACCGGTGGACAGGACGGCCCCACATTCGTGTGCAGATAAACCAGGAAGAACAACTGGGGAGTGAGATAGACCAAGCAACCCAGGGTTACAGCTTGGGGAAACAAAGCCTCAAAACCTCTGAGTGAAAAAACCTGTGTAGCTTGAGGCAGTGGGAAAAACTCCCAGCCTCACAGGAGAGTTTGTTGGAGAAACCCACAGGGTCCTAGAATGCAAACAAACCCACCCACCTGGGAATCAGCATCAGAAGGGCCCAATTTAATTGTGGGTAGAGGGGGATGTGACTGAAAGCTGGCAGAGAGCTGAACAAGCACCATTGTTCCCTCTCGGACCCCTCCCCCACATAGAGTGTCAACAACGTGGGTTGCCCCGCCCTGGTGAACACCTAAGGCTCAGCCCCTTTACTTAACAGGAGTGCCAAGACAAAAAATAAATAAATAAATGGCCCAAATGAAAGAACACATCAAAGCTCCAGAAAAAATACAACTAAATGACAAAGAGATAGCCAACCTATCAAATGCACAGTTAAAAACACTGGTAATCAGGATACTCACAGAAATCATTGAGTATGGTCAAAAAATAGAGGGAAAAGTGAAGGCTATGAAAAGTGAAATAAAGGAAAAGGTACACGGAACCAACAGTGATGGGAAGGAAACAGGGACTCAAATCAACGGTTTAGGGCAGAAGGAACAAATGAACATTAAACTAGAACAGAATGAAGAAATAAGAATTCAAAAAAATAAGGAGAGGAGTAGAAACCACCGGGACAACTTTAAACATTTCAACATCCAAATCCTAGGGGTGCCAGAGAAGAAGAGGAAGATCAAGAACTGGAAAACTTATTTGAAAAATAATGAAGGAGAACTTCCCCAATCTGGCAAAGGAAATAGACTTCCAGGAAGTCCAGGAAACTCAGAGAGTCCCAAAAAAGTTGGATTCAAGGAAGCACACACCAAGGCACATCATATTACATTAGCCAAGATTAAAGAGAAGGAGAGAATCTTAGAAGCAGCAAGAGAAAAGGACACAGTTACCTACAAAGAAGTTCCCATTAGACTATATGCTGATTTCTCAAAAGAGACCTTACAGGCAAGAAGGAGCTGGAAAGAAGTATTCCAAGTCATGAAAGGCAAGGACCTACATCTAAGATTGCTCTATCCAGCAAAGCTATCATTTAGAATAGAAAGGCAGATAAAGTGCTTCCCAGATAGGTCAAGTTAAGGGAGTTCATCATCACCAAGCCCTTATTATATGAAATGTTAAAGGGACTTATCTAAGAAAAAGATAAAAAATATGAACAGTAAAATGAAAACAAACTCAGAGCTATTAACATCTGAACCTAAAAACAACAAAAACAAAAACAAACTAAGCAAACAACTAGAACAGGATCAGAATCACATAAATGGAGATCACTGGGAGGGTTATCAACAGGGGAGCGGGAGGGGTAGAGAGGAGGAAAGTGTAAAGAGATTAAGAAGCATAATTGGTAGGTACAAAATAGACAGGTGGAGGTTAAGAATAGTATAGGAAATGTAGAAGCCAAAGAACTTATATGTATGACTCATGGACATGAACTAAAGGGGGGGAATGTGGGTGGGAGGGGGTGTGCAGGTTGGAGGGGAATAAAGTGGGGGTAATGGGACAACTGTAAGAGCATACTCAATAAAATATATTTAAAATAAACATGGGAAAAAATGAGACATGGACAAATTAAGGGACACATTCAGGGTCATTGAGCAGACAGCTGGCAATCCCAAAACTGAACCTCATACTCTTTATCTTCCAGGGTGTTAAATAAGGTGCCCAGGTCCACAAAGAATGCAGCAGAGCCTGGGCATGGGCCTTGTCAACCTGGTAAACCCTCAGACTACCCCAGGGGTTCCCAGTCTCTCTGTGTGAATCTGTACAGTGGGAAGAGCTGTTAAGTTATGGCAGGGTTGTGTATCCATTGGTGGATTACTTGTACCCTGGAGGCTGGATAAATAAAAGTGTAAGTAGCATTATGTGGCATTTAGAGTGGAGTGGACAACAGTGTGGGGCCTGGCATCCAGCTAAGTTCAAGCCTGGGCTTTACCAATTATCAACTATGTATTTTTGGATAAGTTACTTCCCCCTTTGGGCCTTGGTTCTCTCCTCAGTAAACTGGAGTAAAAATAGCAACTATTTCTAGTTTTGTGAGAACCACATAAGGTAATTCACTTATACAAAAAAGATAAAATTTAGAATAGTACCTAGCACAGAGCACATATTCAAGGAATGTTCACTATTATTATGTGGAAGACAAAACTTTTTTTTCTTTTACTTGAAATGGGGCTCTTAATATTCAAGACTGATGAGAATGACTCACTCTCCACCCTGGAGAAACTATTAATATGGTTCCCCACTATGGGTGCATGGTTGGGACATGACCTCTAACTGTTTTCCAACCCTGCTCCTTATCAGCCACTGGGCAAGAGCTGTGGCCTCTGCACAGGAACATTAGTCCTTTTATCAGTCCTTTGTTCATTTATTCAACAAATGCTTACTGAGTGTTAACAAAATGCCTGGTGGTTCTAAGTCTTTTTTTTTCCTGCTTAACTTTTTGTTCACAAGCTTAATTTACTCTTTTGATTAACTTTTCCTCTTGAAATGCAGTGATATTTCAATTGGCAGGTGAGGGTAAGGGGAGGGGGAAATAAGGTTCCCATCAGAATTTCAAAGGGGCCACAGGGTATAAAAGGTTTGAAGCTTTCATAAGAACCCTGAAAGGTTATGTATGAGGAACAAGCAAATCACAGGAGGAGGAGGAGGAAGGAGCTGAGGATGGATTACAGTTTGCAAGTGCGTAGTGCGGCTTTGAAAGCACTACCTTAGTCATCTCTCTTTTGTTCCCCACATCTCCCCACCAGCAGCTCTATGAGATGTTAAGTATTCCCAGTTTGTAGAGGACAAACTAAGGCTCAGAGATCTTAAGGGACTTTCAAAATCACATGTCTAGTAAGTGAAGAGCCAGGTTCAACCCCAGGTTGTCTGATTCATTCCCACCCTTCAGTTCCACTGAGTTGTTGCTGTATGTATGGAGAAGGAAGAAGGGGAGTAAGGGGATAAGGGTGATGATAACAATTTATGTGGTGATGAATGTATGTGTATGTTAGAGACAGAGAGAGGGACCCAAAAACAGACTTAAGGCCAATTCTGAACTAATAACCACAAATAAAAAAACCTGGCTAGCCAAGATAAGCTTTCAGCTGGGTCATCACCTGCTGCCCAGAAGACGAAGCAGATACACCTGAGCCAATCTGACATTATTCCTGGACCAGTGAGATTTTGAAGTGGGGAACCTGGGGAGAAAGGCATACAGGTTTATTTCACCTTCACTGTGGTATAGAGCGCTGAGAACTTGCCCTGGGGAAGCCAGTGTGAGGAGCACGTAGCCCATAGGCAGCCTCTCCATGATTCAGTGTCAATCCCTCAAACACAGGTTGCCTCAGGATGCCAGGATTTCAACATCCCACATGAGTCAAGCTCAGCTCCTTCCTGAGGAGGCCCACTTGTAGCAGACCCAGGTCACATTACACCTCTGAAACCTTTCAATTTTAAGATTTTGAAGGAGAAGCCTTTAAGTGACACTCCTGCAAGGAATAAGCAACCAAGTTGCAATTTGTTTCTTCTACAGTTGCCTGAGCCCCCAAAGCCCATCTTCCCATACTCTCACCCTAAGGATTAGGATTATGTGTGGGTAGTGTACAAATTTCCCAGAGCAGTGGGAGATCAGGCTTAGCACCAAGGCACTGCTGTAAAAAACTAGGGCAATTTTTTTTAAACAAACTTGTAAACATTTACTGAATCTATGCAAATCTATTCTTAAGAATTTTATAAAACCGCCACTTCACACTCGCACATCCAACACACAGAACCCTGGCTGCTTTTTCTTTTCCAGTTTGTTTTTAAGATCCATGTTTGAGGGAGGAAGGGGTTTACGGAGTAACAGGGGAGATGAGGCTCTCTTCATGATGCAGCTGCTGCACAAAGCAGCCCCAGTGGTGAGCAGAGAGCCCAGGGTGGGTGCTCTCCAGGAGGGCAGGAACCACCTCCCCTCCAAGCAGGCAGTCTTTTCCAGAGGGAGGTATCAGGTTGCTGTACTTCGGCTGTGGGTTGTCACTGTCTAATAATATGACTGTTTTGCCATCTCTCTGCAAATAAGGCAGAAGCTGCTACCTGATTGGTATAACATCTCACTTTCCCACCTCATTGATTTTCCTGTTCCCCTCCTTTGCTTCATAAAAAAGAGGGACAAGTGGCTGGTGCTGTGACAGAGAAGCTTTATTTTTAGTATGAGACAACCTCTATTTTCTTTCAGGAAAGGGAAGTTGGATTATCAATTCTTTTTGTAAATGTGTATGGTGATATTTGCTCCGGTAAGTTCTTATCTCTCTTGATTTACGTCTGGCTGTGCATGTACATGTGAGTGTCTCATACAAACGTTTTGGCTGTATGGTCACTTTTCTTTCCGATATCATTTCTGAATCTTTGGTGATAACATCTTTTTTGTTTGCCTTCTTTTGTTCCTGTGTTTAAATAGAAGAGGTTGTGCTGTGATAGTGTGATGCTTACCTTAGTTGTTGAGGGATGTGACAGTTTTCTTTTAACATAGTAAGGAAACTAAGGAAACTTACATTTGGTTTTATAAAAATGTAATGTCATTGTATCTCACCTCCCTTTAGAGAGTTTAATGCCCTAAGTATATTCATTGAGCTACAGCCTGCTTACTGTAATTAATTAAAGTTTCTTTGTCTGTCAGAGCAAGAATTTCTTTAATTTCTTAAACTTCATAAGCAGCTACCGAATATTTTGTGCTATGCCGACAGGGTTGTGCTAATTGCATAAGGTCTTATCCCAAGATAGAATGAGTGAGATGAGTCTTCCCTAAGATTGGGTGCATGCACCTTTAAAAGAACTGAATTTATGTATAGGATGCATATCATTAAAGTCAATCTCTAGCATTCCGTGAAAAGATGTAATGACAAGTGGCTGTCACTTCTCTTCTCTTCTGTCTTTCTTCGCATTTATGCCACCATCTGCCAGATGCCCAGCCCTGGCTCTCATGTTTCTGTATCAGAAGCTGGCTAAGAGAAAAGTTGTTGTTATTAAATTCAAAATAGTACAAAATGACTATCTTGTTGCCACTGCTAGTAATGGCTTTTAAATGCACTACCCGGTTAACTGCCTCTTTTTCTTTTTTCCTAGAGAGTATTAGAGGGTCTGAGTTCTTTGTTGTTAATTCAGAAGTCTGGGAGAAAGTCGTTTAATATAATCATCCTAGAAAGAGATGATAAGATGATCAAGCAATGGCTCTAATGGAAACAAACAAGCGCTTTAATCTCTTCTTTTTTTGTTACACTGAAAGCAAATCTGCATAGTCTTTTTCATGGTGAAATGAACTAGAGAATATATTTCATATATTTATTTATAATGAAAGTTAAAGGCTTTTTTGAATGAGAAACAAGAGGAGGCCTGACTTATATTTTTTTAGAGATTTTAAAAGTAAAGTGGGAATATCACACTTGCCTAGACCTCTCAGACATAGCATGTTTTTCAGAAGAGCAAATTTTCAGACCTTGAAGTAGTCTAAGGGCAGCTCCTGAAGACAGCAATGCACATCAGGAATGCTCCAATCAATCCTCACGTTCGCTTCCTTCCAGGCATCCCACCCTTCACACATTCTTTGCACACCGGAACAAAACTATTCATTCTGACAAACAGAATTTTGAATTTTGATTAATCTAGTTCAGCCTCAAAGGTAGACAAATCTCCCCAATCCACATGAACTTATTAATATTGCCTCATTCTGGTCACAATAAGCATGCTCCTAATAATAGCCTTAGATGCCAAAAACCCTCCCGGAACAATAGTTCCTTAGCAGATAGTTTGTTGAAAAAAACAAACAAAACTTATCATTTGGTTGTTGGCAATTAATGCAGAGTGAACTCAACAGTACTAAACATCCCTCTCCCTCCCCCACATCCCTTAATGTTTTTGTCATCATTCACCTTTCACAGCTGTTGTAACAGGTTATGTTCAGGGTCATTAGAGAGTTTATGGTCATCTAAGGCTGTTTGGTAACATAAATTAATGAAGATGTGAGGAGGATGACCACCTATGGGTGAAAGCATTGTCTTTTCCTCCAGGTTGTCAGCTTACAAAAGTGTTCACTCCACATATGTTCAAACCCAGTGACACAGGAAGGACAATGGGACATTTTTATCTTAAAAACGTCAGGACCCTTAGTTTGACTTAGGGTTAGTGTGCACAACAGTCTACAAGCATTATTTCGGGAAAGCCCAGAACATCATAGCCAAAAAACTCTTGTAATCTATTCCAAGGAATAAAATTCTGTGCCAAGTTGGGGAAAAAATAAAGGGAATTTTTATCTCACAATGAGATCATTTATTATTTTCAGCAAAATGCAGATGGCAATAGTGGTGTTCATTTAGAAAGTACCTACTATATGCCTTGCACTGAGCTAAACACTTTATGTGGTTTATTTTCTTTCATCTTCACAACCATTCCATGAGGGAGATAGGTCACCTCTCAGTTTACAGGTGAGACAACGGAGGCCTAGGGCAAGTATGTAACGCACTTGAAGCAACACAGTGATGACGGTGATACTCAACCAGGCAGGCTCCTTCCATGGTCATGCTTTTTATTTTGACCCTCTGTCAGGGTGTTCCTTCAATGGGACAATCTACAACCAACTCCTAGACTGGAACAATATTAGGGCCTTACAATAACACACCAGATGTTTTTCTCCCTTCTGACTCTACATAACCTCCTTCTCAGACTGTGCTTTTGTGACACAAAGCTAATTATGGTTTGAAACTGGAGAATGTGTTTTATTTCCACTCAACTCGTACGGCTACAAAGATGTGGATATGACCAAAGGGCACCAGCCTGGGGAGAGATACATGCACAAGCAGCTAAATTAAGGTCGTTTTTTTAATTAATCAAAAGAAACCCATCCCTTTAACTTTCAATGTTTTGAACATAGAGTAAAAAATAAAGAGGTGACAATAACTTAGAAATGTCAATATCTCACGGTATCTGGTTTGTCATTGATGAAAATTAAAAAGCAGTTGCAACTGAACTGATTCATGGAGAACTTTGTGGAATTCTCACCTTCCTTTTACTCCCCAGCCTGATTTTCTTTCACTCTTTGACTAGCTGGAAAGGGCTGAGATGGCACTTCAGGTAGAATAGTTGCAAAGCACCTGCACCACCTGGGTAATTAAAAAATGAACACAGCTTCCGATAAACATGCCGAGAGGCGTGACAAGGTAGAAATTCAGAGTTCCCAAATGCATTCTTTTGCACCTGAGCACTGAGCTCCCCATTTGAAATCCATTTAAGCAAATAAAATTCAGACGAGTCTTATAAGAGGAAAATGCAACTGACATAGAGTCAATGTGTTTGAAATTTCTCCTCAACTAGCAGTTTTCAGATGAGAGGCAGAGCACACCAGTTGAGGTGAGGTGAGTCTGTGAAATGCTGCTGTTTCTTCCCTCCAGAGAGAGAGAAAGGGTTATGAGTGATGAAAATTTTGCTAGTTGATAGAGCCTAGCTCAGGACACCCTTGCTATATTTCACTGAACACCAGAGGGAATTAAAAGAACACCACCAACAAGAAAACAAAAAACAAAAAACAGTCCACCACAAATTGGGAGCATAAAGAGGCAAATTTTGAAGTGCTTGTTGACACAATATTGATTTCTTTGTGTACTCTTTTCCATCCAATAAGCAATAGCTTTTGAGCTACCCCCAGTATAGACATTCTGTTAATTAAAAAGAGTTCAAAGTGTAGTACACAATAAAATGTTTCCAAACGGTAGTCATGTTCATCAGAGGCAAGGTTGGTAACATTGATTCTCTATTACCTGTTTTTCTTGTTCTTAAAAAAATAATTTGGTGGTTTAATCAGAAAGTGTGATATTAGAGCCAGCCATAATCAAGGAATTTAAGTCAACCTGCTTTTTCTGTCAACTTTTATGATGTAAATATTGAGTCATAAAGGAAGCACTTTTACTTTAATGAAATATGTTGTGGTCAGCCACAGTGCTCATCAAATGTAGGCTATCCCATAAAACTGAAGTTAGAGACAATTTTATGAAAAGCACCATATTTCAGTCTCCATCTACAAGATACAGCTTTCTTCAGAGAGGTGACCAAAGCCAAAATAAATAGCAGGAAAGATTGTACTTCATCTTACCTATGTTTCCTTCTGCCTTTTCTTTGTCTGTGGATGTGTGTACTTAAACACGTTAATCATTAAGAGCATAAAAATGGTCTATTAAGTATGGAGAAAGCAGCTGGTGTTAAGACATAATTAGTGTTGGACAAGTCTTGAATTTATCAAACATTCTTAGCTGGTGTACAAATACAGCTGGTGGTCCTAGTCCATGCATGCATAAGAAAATGGAATCAGAGAGGATTTGAGCCTGGTATGGGCACACAGTCCTCCAGAAGAGGCTGTTAGTCATTGGTGTGTCTTTAAATGTTTAAAGATTAGGGATGAGTTGAAAATGTGAACACCTCAATCTCTCTACTCTGCAGACTAATGGATCTGCATAATTAATATATTTTAATTGGGATCATTTTTTAACACAGATTCTAGCTGAAAGTACTAATGGAAAATTGTTTTGGGGCAAATTCAAACACATTACACTAGTTTCTGGAAAGCTTATCCCCAACACAGGGCAATCATTTTACTGTGGGATTTTGCCATGGCCAATATACATGTACAGTCATGTCATTATGGTCATTTGCAGGCCTGATGTATTATTGAGCATAAAAGGCTTCTATTGGTAGTCCCCATGTGATCTCTTTAGTCCCGTTTATGGAATTTTTGCTTCCACCCAAATTACCGCACATTGTCTCAGTGGAGACTCCTGGGCAAAGATGTGACAAGTATTTTAGGGACTTATTTTATTTCTGGTAAAATGTGGCTTTAATAGTGTTTGCATCCAATATGAATTATTACTATGAGGATTTTGTATCTATCTCTCAACAGTGACCCCATAATCTTTATCTGGCTTTGGATCTCCAAAGGGAAGGAAAACGTATACAATTTTTCAAGACTTATGGCATTCAAATTGCCTTTCTATGAAATTGAATGGTTGAGACAAAAAAATGAAATAAAAAGCTTTTATTGGGGCTACATTTGAGAAAAGGGTTAGAGCATTTGACTTCACCAGGCTATCCTTTTATTCATCAACTATTTAAAGATGCTTACCATGTGCCAGGCACTACACTAAGCGTGGGAAATACAGTCATGAACAGATAATATTTGCATTCCCAGAACCAAGTGCCTTCATTTTCCATTTCCTCACCTAAACCTAGTTTCTATTCCATGTCCCAGGATGTGCCTCCTTAAACCATAATTGAACTGCTCTAGTAAGACATTTGCAGAAAATATGTGCTTTTTGTCCTACCTGTTCATGCTCAGTGAAGAAACAAGAGTGAAGCCATTTATTTACTGTGATTACTGTCTGGGTAAAATGGAGTGGTTTGAAGGGGAGCTGGAAGAGGCCTTGCAGTGCTTGTATCTTATAAGCATTATTTATTGCTCCAGGCATTCTCAGATTTGAAAGGCTGGTCTCATTTTTGCTGGATGTTGGATGAGGAATAAAAGGGAAGACTTCAACAGGACAGAAAAGAAGATACCAGAGTAAACCAAGAGGACCTAAAATTTTCACTGGCAATCCAAATTAGATCTAACTTGCATTATCTGGGTCTCTGTGGGTGTTCATTCACTTGTCCTTTTATTCAACATATGTATATATTGGGTGTCCACTTTAATCCAGTGCTAGCTGCTAGGACAGGGATACATAAAATATACTAGCTTCTGAACTAATGGAACTTATAATAGGCCAGGATTTTTCAACCTTGACACTATTACAATTTTGGCCCAGATTAAGTCATTTATGTAGGGGTTATTTTATGCATTATAATGTGTTTAGCAGCATTCCTGACCTCTACCCACTAGATGTCAGTAGGAACCTCCCTCAGGTTGTGACAATCAAAATTCTCTCCTGACACTATCAAATAACCCCTAGAATAGAACTGCAGTAAGAAATTTAGTAATACCATCAGCTTTGAGCAAATCTTCCCATCATATTTCTACCTTTCTTACTTTCAGATATTCCACTTCATGATTTACTCCAGAATTTTTAAGTTTCTCCAAATGCAAGTCTTTTTTACTATTATTAGTCCTTACTTCTGTATAATATTTCACCACATTTACTTGTCTTATTTCCAGTGTCTTATTTGATTACAGCAATCAACAAGTGAAACAATACTACTAAACTATTATAACCTTTTTTAAAAAAGATTTTATTTATTTATTTTTAGAGAGGGGAAGGGAGGGGGAAAGAGGAGGAGAGAAACATCAATGTGTGGTTGCCTCTCATGCACCCCGTTACTGGGGACCTGGCCTGCAACCCAGGCATGTGCCCTAGACTGGGAATTGAACCAGCGATCCTTTGGTTCACAGACTGGTGCTCAATCCACTGAGCCACATCAGCCAGGGCTAAACTGTTACAACCTTTTGACAGATGAGTAAATGGACACTTAGAATGATTATATGCCCAAAGTTTTGAAATTAATAATGGATAGAACCTGGATTCACACTCATATGTCCTGATTAAAATATGCAGTGTTTTTATGCAAATTTATAATATTTAATGAGAAAAAAAGGTATGTTTAAAGCATACTTTTTCTCTTGAGGCTGCTTTGTAAAGGAAGGAAGCGTAGCAGTGGGTGGAGGCCAGAGCATAGGAGGTCCACTGACTAGGCTTCCTTACTCAGTATTTATTAGCTGGATGGTTCTGGACAGTCCACTTACACTTTTAGAATGTCCTCAATAGTTCAGAGAACATAAAGTGATGCATTACAAAAGCCACAGGGAGCCCTAGAGATGAGTCTACTAGAGTGGAGAGAGCACAGGTTCAAAGTCAGATGGACCTACTGAATGAATCAGCATCTCAGCAGGAAACAGATGACACCCTCAAACCATCTGACCTCTTGCTGGTGACTATAAAACATTAAAACTTAATTTCTGTAAGTCAGAAAATTGAAGCCCCAACAGTTGAGTTTCCCAAGTCCTTATGGTGAATTCAGTACAGAAGGAAGAGAAAAGCCCAGAGAGCTGAGGAATTATTTCAAACAGAGGAAGGACAACTTATGGATCTGCACATACCAGAAATATATATGCTCTGGGTTATTTCCAGAGATGGAGGCACCTGAGAGAAGTCCCAGATTTTTAATTAGATGCACACGATGCTACAGAGACATGGGGCTTCTTGATAGATCTTAGAAGAGTGGTAGACACAGAGAGTGCTTCAAAGACAGATGGTGGTTTGAATGGCGCTCATCACACATACCTGTGAGCCTGGATAGATACAGAGCTTTCCCACTATACCAATCCTTAATCATCTCATGAGCTCTTACTTTTTTCCTCAATTTTTATTGTTAACACTGTTACAGATTTCCCCATTTTCCTCCTTTTTGCCTCCCTCCTCCAAGCCCCCACTCATCCTTTCATCTGGTGATCTCTTAAAAGGTCTCTGTAACTATTAAAACCTTTGTGTATTTACCAACATAAAAGGCCTTTTAAGCATATTGCTCTGGCAGAATATCCATTAAGAAAACTATCTTCTGTCTACATTGTTTTAAAGAACTGAATTGGAATGAGGGGAAATAGGTCCAGATCTGCCGCTTACAAGTATACATAGCCTTAAACAATTCATTTGTCCTTTCTGGGTCTCAGTCTCTTCATCTGTAAAATGGAAACAGTGAGTGCCCATGTAGAGTTACAGAGAGGATTGCTGACATATGTCACAGACGATATGGGAAAACCCTTTACAGGCCATGCCAGCCTAGACAACAGTATAGTTATTTCCTTCCCTCTGGAGTAAAAATCCATTCTGCTATTAGATTTTACTCTATACCCTCACGAGTACATGAGGTCAGGGGAAACATTTCCCCATCGACCAGGAAAATGACTGTTGTTATGGGATGGGTCTAAAGTAGTCTGGAAATGCTTTGATGGGTAATTACATCTCAAGGGGAGATTGAAGTTGATGTTATAAATTTCAGAGACAGAATAGCATCACAGAAGAGCAACTATAATAAAAAAATGAATATGGATGGAACT
Source organism: Desmodus rotundus (assembly GCF_022682495.2). Classification (NCBI taxonomy): domain Eukaryota; kingdom Metazoa; phylum Chordata; class Mammalia; order Chiroptera; family Phyllostomidae; genus Desmodus; species Desmodus rotundus. The sequence goes on along the minus strand of NC_071394.1, from coordinate 80,290,712 downwards.
GGAGAGCATTATGCTAAGTGAAATAAGCCAGGCGGTGAGGGACAAATACCATATGATCTCACCTTTAACTGGAACATAAGCAACAAAACAAAAAAGCAAACAAAATATAACCAGAGACATGGAAATTAAGAACATTGTAACAATAGCCACAGGGGAGTGGGGAGGGGATAGTGGGGAGAGGGGTCTATAGGAGCTACTATAAAGGACACAAGGACAAAATCAAGGGAGAGGGTAGAGGTGGGGGAGGGAGGTGGGACTGGCTGGGGTGGAGTGGAGGGAAGGGGAGAAAATGCAGACAATTGTAACTGAATAAAAATAAATTAATTAATTAAAAAAATGCAATATGGGTAAAGCAATTCCCAATGATCAACTCATCTTAGGATTGCCCCTAAATTTTGCTTTCTGCTCCTTGGAACCCTTTCTCCCCCATCTGTCCAGACATGTAGACTATTAGTTGTGCTGGGGGATTGACATAGCCTCTAACCTTGGCCCATCACATTCTAAAACCGTGACCTTAACCCTCTCCTCTCTCCACAGAAGCTCCTCAGGGTAATTGACAAATCCTGATTCTTCCTTCCTGAGGACTGAAGCTCAGGGAAAGCCTCTTGTCACCTGCCCTGGTTACCTCATTAGCTCTGGTGAAGGAAATTCAAAGGTTTCCAATTTCTCATGTTTTGTTTACCACAAAGCATTTCCTGACACAGATGTTCAGAAAACATGGTTAGCTTACATATTTTCCAAGGCCATTATCAACTGGCAGTCCTCTCCCAGACTTGGCTCACCACTTCACTCTAACTGGTATTTATAAACTCCTCATCCTCTGAAAAATTTGGAAGATACCTCTTCTAAACCTCTCCCAGACCTTTTAGTTCCCCTATATACTTTTTTCTCCCTCTCCTACTGACTCTACTCTCTAAGAAAGTGTTTCTCAAACATATTTTTCCCCGTGAGGATCTCTTCTGGAAGGCAAGAAAGTTTTCTCATTCATTCAGTCGTTGATTTGTTCATCCATTCATTCCTTTATGCTTCCTGCTGTATTATTGAGCAGCAAGCATCCTAGGCCCAATGTGAAGATTTGGCATATACAGGTGTCTGAAACAGATACAGTCCCTGCTTTTGTAAGATTTGCAGTCTAAGAGGGAAAGAGTCCATTTAAAAATACCTCTAAAGTGATTTAATTAGAATTGTAGTAAGTGCTAAAAATAAAAGCTAAGCCATCTTGGGTACTAATTATGTGACAGGCACTGTTCCAAGTGTTTGAAGCATATTAATTCATTTAATCCTAACAACCCTTTGAAGGAATAAGAAGAGAAGAGTATTGGAGCCCAAAAATTCCAGAAGGGCATGGAATCTTTTAATAATTCTAGAAATACTGGAATGAGGGTCACACAATAGGACAAGATGCTAAGAGTTCAGGTAACTGACATTTATGTGGTACTTACTATTTACCAGGCACTGTGTTCTATACCTCACAGGGTCTATACTTTCACATCAATGCCATGAGGCATCACTAATATTTTAAGGTTGGGGAAAGGGGATGTAGAGAGTCTGAACCACTTGTCCAAGGACACACATTTTGTGAGTAGTGATTCTGAGACTGCAGCATCAGTGTGTCTGACTCCAAGCCCAGGCTCTTACACACTATATTAACCTGTGAAAAGCTAAGTAGAACACGTCTTACTTGGTTTATTTTCTGGAAAATACTGGTAGCATGGAGGAAAAGAGAATCATTTCAATGTGCATCTGAATTAAGAATTTCCTTCACATTTTGCCTCTGTTGTATGTGTGTGTGTGTATCTTCAAATATTCTCAATGCCTAATATCAATTGTTATCCTGTTCCCATTAATAGACCTGAAATAGACCTCAAATAGCACTCCTCTTTTTGCTGCCACTCCCTAGTGTCTAAGACCTAGTCCTTGGCGTAGAGTAGACCCTAAGTAAATGTCTGTTGAATGAATAAATGACAGTCATGTAGAATTTGCTTTACTAGCAGATGTATGCTGTTAAATAAGTCCTTTCAGGCCTCCTCGGTCCAACCAGTCAGATGGAGAGTAAATAGTTTCTTAAATTTATCAGTAGGATATAAGAATGAGAGAAGAGTGGTAAGAATTACAGCTCCCATTTTTTTCATGCCCCTATGTGGACCAGGCAGGAGGTAGAATATGTTAGATACATTTAATCATTGAATTCTCACAGCAGTCCTGTAAGGTGGGGGATATCATGCTCATTTTACAGAGGAGAAAATGCAAGGCTTGACAGGTTGAGGAATTTGAACAAGGACAAAGAACTAGGCAGTGATGATATGAGCTTCACCTGCAGGTGGCCTGAATCCAACACCTTTGCTTTCAACCAAAGCATTGGGCCAATTTCTCTTTGGATTTTTGTTCATTTATTTTCATTTTTCACTTGTTTGTTTTTTGCCTTAACGTCCTTCCCCTCAAATCCATCCTAGGATCCCCCTCATCCTTTATAAAGATTGGATACCAAACACCAATACCGATAAAAACTGCCTTTTGTCTTCTGCCAGAATTGGTAGACCCTGGGAAACTCCCCTCTTTGCCGAGTGTCCCCCACAGCAGTGCACTCCTCTGGACTGTCTTAGCAGGACAGCGCTCAGCTGGCTGTTAATAGGGAGATTGCTTATTGCCCTAGGCCTTTGCCTATTTCTCTCTATGTGTAGTCATCACTTCCCAAGCTAAGAATACCTTCTCTAGCTTACCTCCAAGTACCACAGAGGGAGTTACTTGAGGCTATAACGTACTCAGAGCCCTCTTTTGTTCTCTCTCCCAAGGTAAGAATTAGCCTCCTGGCAAACTTGGTGCTTTCTCTTTGAGTAAATTCTGATTCCCTGAGGAAAGTTTTCAATTCTAATCAGTTATGTTCTTGTTTTATTAAATTAATATTTTACTTAGAATTGTCCTTTTTATTATTTAATTTTTACTCCCTAAGGTCCTAGCAGGTCATTCTTTTCTTCTAGAACTGAAGGACATGTAAGAACTCACCAACAGTCATAGTATAAGCACAGAAAGTACATTTTAATGAGCTCTTCGGTAATAGTTCTTACATCTGCTAAAATAAATTAGGTCACAATAGGATTGAAGGGATCTTCAAGTACTTCAACATCTAACAAACTGGCTTTATTATCTAGAAAACAGGAAGAAGTGAAAAAAAGCTGCAAATAAGAAAGTCATTAAACTCCTGTACTTAATAAAGTGTCAAAAGTCTCAGTGGAACAAACTCTAACTTGTATTACATGAGAAAGACGGAAAAGATCCCCTAAAGTACACAGGCCCACAGACCTCAAACCTTATCAGGGACACACTGAATATTTGCCAAGCACTGATGCAGTAAGGCAGAGGTCTCCACTGTGAGGACTTGGTTTATACCCGGCACATGGAAGATTACATAATTATCTTACTCTTGGATGATGCTGTAGGTGTTACTGATAACATCAGATATGATGCTTTTGGCATTGACTTTCTCCTCTTGCCTTTCTACATTCTAAATGGTAGAGTTTTCAACCTAATTCTTATGAACAACTTTCTCCTTTCAAAACGATAATTCATTTTTTTCTTACCTGTCTCCTCCTAATCTTAGTTATACGTACACCTGTTGTGAAAATCAGAGAGTATTTGGGGCACTAAAATTTGGTTCCTTTTAATATATAATAAGGTAATTTAATTGTTGCATTAATAAAGTCTAGCAAAATCTAATTAGGTTGATTCTTCCTTGTATTTATGGAATTTATTTAGCACTGCCCTCTGCTTTTCTCTTTCTTGATGTTCTCTCTTTCTCTCTCCCTCCCTGCCCCCAGTACTTCTGTCATCAAATCTCTTTCTCTGATTCTGACTCTGACCTATCTATCTCCCTCTTTTAAGGACCCTTGTAAGTGTATTTGGTCCACCCAGGTAATTCAAAATAATCTCCGCAGCTCAAGGTCCTTAATTTAACTACTTCTGCCTGGTCCATTTTACCATAGTATTTCCATGGAAGGAGATTAGTACATAGACATCTTTGGGTAGGTCATTATTCTATCTACCACAAAATTATAAAGGAGTGATATAAGAATAGTTACATAGAGAAAGTGGCAATTGAACTAAGTCTTAAAACACAAAGTTGGAGAAGGCACTCCAGGGATAGACAGCAGCACATGTGAGGGCTTGTAGGCAAAGAATGGCCAAGATTGCTTGGGGAAGGGTAGGGTTGTAAGTAATTTGTTGTTCACTGAACACAATGAGAGATGAGACTACAGAGGGAAGTGAGAGCGTGAAGACAAAAGGTCTTGAATACCATGCTAAGGAAGTTAAACTCTGTCTTGCAGGCAGTGGGGAAAGGGGAGCAGGTCTTTGAATGATAGTAAGTGGGGAAAGGGAGGCAACATAGTCAAATTTGCATTCTCCATATATCACTCTTGCAGCATAAAGGAGCCTGGAAGTTTTGGGGCAAGGCTAGAGGCATGTATAACTGACAGGAGATCAAACCACTACTCTGGGCAAGTGATAACAGTGGCCTGGACCAACGTGGTAACAGGTGAATAGAGAAGAAAACACGGCTATGATCAAAATTAAGAATGCAGAATGAACAAAGCTAGGTGCCTGTTAGAATGAATGAGATGAAAGAAAAAGGAATGTAAGATGCTCTCTGGTTTTTGACTTTGGTGAGGACTGAGGAGGTACCATGGGCTGAGACTGAGCATATCTCAAATGAGGCTGTTCCCTGGGTTCTAGGAGTCACTTTAAAAGGAACAAAGCCTTTAACTGCTCATTAAGCCCAATGCCCAAATGCCCCTTATTGTTTCATTTCCAATATTTCATTGGACTTGTAGCATTAAGAAATGAGTACATAATAATCATAATCATTAATGAGATATGCTTCCTCTGAAGCAAGCCCTACATTACCCAGGCCTTTCTACTTCCCTATGGCCTTTGTCTACCAGTTATTCCCAGAGAACATGAACACATCAAACCATAAAAGCCAAATGCAGCAACTTCCTCCTTTTCCTTGAGCAAGTCTAACACTTCCTTTTTTTAATGTGCAGATTTTTTAAAAGATTTATTTATTTATTTATTTTTAGACAGAGGGAAAAGGAGGAAGAGGGAGAGAAACACCAATGTGTGGTTGCCTCTCACGTGCCCCCTATTGGGGACTTGGCCCACAACCCAGGCATGTGCCCTGACTGGGAATCAAACCCGGCGACTCATTGGTTCGCAGGCCAGCACTCAATCCACTGAGCCACACCAGCCAGGGTGTTTTCTTACATCTTTGCTCTGGCTGTTTTCTGGACTTGTGTTAAAGCATCGCTTCTAATGCTCCCCCTACAGACCTCTGGTTCTCAGCATTTTGTATTTCATCCTAGCATCTACCAAATACAATGGTAAGGCTGAATGAGATCAAAATGAGCCCAAGTCTCTGTAAATCTCATCCAAAAGAACGTTCTACTCATCTTCGAATTCTTCAAAAAGAGGAGGGTGTCTCTGAATTTGGTTAAGTATTCAAGTCTGACAGTCTACAACTGATGGCTCACCTCCTGGCTATAAGACTTACTTGTTGTGTGATATTAGAGAAGTTGCCATGTTCTGAGCCTCAGTTTCTGCAATGTAGAAGTAGGATAGTACCGATCTTGCAGGCATGTTGGGAAGATCACTTGAGATAATGCATGTAAAACATTTTATTCAAGCCTGGCATTTGTAAATGCTCTCTAAACATTTCTTATTCTTTTGATTATGAGTATTTTATTAACAAGTATTATAATGTGCCTCATGAATAAATAACAAGACAAATTTCATGTGGTAAATCCATGTTCTTCCTGAGGACTTGCCTGGTCTTGCCTCAAGCCTTATCACATGCTATTTATCTTCCTCCTCTCTCACTGCAGCTACAAGAGCTCCCTGTTATTTCCTCAAACATGCCAAGCAGCTTGCCCTTCTCAGAACCTGCACCCAAGGCTAACTGCTTCAAGACTACATCCTTTTCAGTCTTTTGGGCCTGAATGTCCCTCCTCAAAGAAACCTTCCCTGTTCACTTTATCTAAGAAGACCCACCTGTTATTCTCTACCACTGTATCAGCACATATTTTAATTTTCTTTACTATAATTTTATATTTGTTTATTCATTTATTGCTTGTTGCTCACACCATAGTTTAAGCTCCAGGAGAGCAGTATCTATCATTTATCTATCTATCATCAATCTATTGTCTCCTGTACCTACACTTCTGGCAGACAATGAATATTTACATTTAGATGTTCATTTTTTTATTATAAGGAAATGAGCATATACCTCTGATAAAATTGCTTTGGATGAAAAGACTATTCCAGGAAGGGTCATATGTCAAATAAAACCTTGAATTCAGTGGTATGAATTATTACTCATTCACCTTTAATTTAAGTCATTGAATTATACTTTATTCCTAGAACATAGGGTACCAGCTTCCTGGAGTCATTGATCACAGAGGTCACAGAAGGTGTCCTTCCTAAATTGTGTATTGTTATAAAATGAGCTTTAAAATGATGGTATCACATCTATTATGACAGGGAAGAAATAAAAGCATTAGACTGGGAAATTATTGTTTGCATACTTCAGTGTGCATCCATTATAATATGCATTTCCAACCAACTCCACTAAGGAAGTCAAACATCATAAGGTTTTTAATGCTCTTAAATTGGCCTCTTGGGCATGCCTTTTGGTTTCCTGTAATGGGAAGTGTGTTGGTGTGTGGCATCTAGACCCAGGGCCATCAGAGAAGCAAGTGGAGACTGGGCTCCATAGTTCCATTGGGCTCCTCTGCTCTGCACACACACAGTTCAGTTGGCCTGGCTGCTGCTAACCACATTTCTCAGAGACCAGTTATTCCATTAGAAATCAAGTCAGTGCCACACATAGTCATTGACATTCCCACATGCTGGTAGGTTTCACAGAAGAATCTGCCGCTTTCTTTTTTTTTAAGATTTTATTTATTTTTATAAAACTAAAAGGGAGGGAGAGAGGGAGTGAAACATCAATGTGTGGTTGCCTCTTATGTGCCCCCTGCTGGGCACCTGGCCTGCAACCCATGCATGTGCCCTAACTGGGAATTGAACTGGTGACCTTTTGGTTAGCAGGTCCACTCTCAATCCAGTGAGCTATACCAGCCAGGGCAGGATCTGCCACTTTCTTCTAGAGTTGAGGGAACAAGATAAAGCCATTGGCTTTTACTTTACTGTAGAATATTTTATAGTTTACCTTTTCACTAAAGTTATTTTCATTCATGTAGCACCTTGTACAAAATAACCCAGCTTAAAAAAATCAGATCCCAGATTTTCATACTAGACAGAGTTTGGGTGTATATGGAATAACAAAAAAAGAAATTATTAGATAGTGACATAATTCTAAAGGAAGTGATTTATGGTAAGTACTGAAGAAACCTAGATTCCATCAGAAACTAGTGAGACCTGGAAAGGACCTTGGAAATAATAGTTGCCTGAAAAATACCTGCTGAATGAATGTGAGAGCCAAGTCTAAGAAGGAGGTGTGGTCTCTCCGTCTGTGGTACCTCATTAGCCTGAGGTCCCTGTATCACTGTTGTGGTCTATGGAGAGCCTTAACAGGTCTCTAAATCCACCAAATCTGTATGACAATTTTTAAATATATGAGTTAAAATATTTTTATGGAGTAAATCCATAGCCTTCAGTTACTCCCCAAAGGGTCAATTAAGGTAAAACACCAGCCCTCAGATATTCCCCATCTCATCCCAACAGGGTTCCCTAGATGACCATTATCAAATTCCCTCTAAAACAAACTTATCTTATTCCAATTTACAAGATAATTTCACACCTTGGGATGTTGTCATTCAATTATTATAACTCATTTATCTATTTTATCAGTGTTTCTGCCTCTTTTCCCTTACCTGACTTCAAATTTTATGTCAATGTCTTTTCTACTAATTTCTAATTCAACTTATTTCCTCTTAGACTCTTACCTGGACCACTTCTGGTGGACCTCTTAAGTACTTTTATAAAAACTTGTGGGTTCTGTCCTGTTTGGAGGAAGATGAGAAATGTATCTCCATTAGTTCAACAAAGCAGTATCAAATGTTCCTTCCTAGCTAAGCATTTTGTTTTCCCTACTGACAGTTCTGTTGTGTTGGTCTTTATTTACCTTCATCAAAGAACTTTTCTCTAATATTTTTTCCTACTTTTCAGGTAACCTGCCTGAGGTGCTGGAGGTTTGTTCTGGGTGTGCTTACACTCACTGAGGAGATCACTAATTTGCAGATGTGATGAGAGCACTCCTGTAGTATGGGGAATAAAGAGATAACCAAGAGATGGGCTGTGCTCTCAAAGGGCTTCCAGCCAAGCAAGGAAAAGAATGTGGTGGCATCGTGCCTTGTTGTGATTCTTAATGGTTTCATCTTTAATTAATTTCTTCCCACCTCCTCAGTAGATATTTAAACTTTTTCTTAGTTCCTCAAATTCCTAATCTCCTCCTTCATTTTATTCACTATGTGATCTCACTTTTTTATTCACTGAGAAGATTGAGGCCCTTCCACATAGGCCCCTAATTGCCCTCCTTTTGAACTCAGCATGACTCCCTGCCCATCAAGTACCTCCCTTTTGTCTCTTAGAGGAAGAGTTGTCCCTCACATTCATTAAAAACAGTTTTGTTGGTCAACTACTGTTAGCAAGGCATTTTCCACTTATGTTTCTCTCCCCATGCCTTCCAATTTTCTCCAGCCCATGCAATGCCCTTCTTTTAGAGTGATATCACTGTTTCTTTCATAATTGTCTCTGATTCCCACAAACAAATAAGGTGGCTTTGATAGTATTTCAATCTTGCTAGATGTGTTAAACAGTGGCATAAGTTTAATTTGAAAGACATAAGTTTTTTTAAAGGCCGTTCTGCTTTTAGTTACAAATCACTAAATAGTTTCACATTTTCGGTCTCTTCTGCAGTGCTAGAGTTGATGGTTTATATATGCCTATGTTTATCAGGATAGTAAATATGCACTCAACAACATTATACTCAGAAACTAAAACCAATATGTTAAATATTAAGTAATTTGAGGTATTTTTATCAAATGATGGTGGGGATTTTTGTCTTATTGTCTAGGAAATAATGTCCTTTACATGAAATGTATAATCCTTTAGGCTATAGTGATCTTTCATTTCATTAAAACATAATGAGAAAAGGCTTCTCTCTCATAATGAGGCAGAACTAAATGGATTCTTAGAACAATCAATAAAAGATTATTAAGAAAGAAATTTTTGTTAAAGAAAAGAGAATATATTTTCTTCTAAGTCCTGCAGTATTATAATAATATAACAGAATGAGACTTCCTCACTTTAAAAGGTGTTTCAGGAATTTTGATAAAATTATTTTAAATATCTTTTTAAAAACATGAAAACTGTTTACATATCTATTAAATAAAAAAACTATTGCATTTTGTCTATACATACACATTCATATCAACATTGGATGCATAGATTAAAACAATGAAGGACAAATAACAATCATTGTTTTACTCTAATGCATTTGAAAATGTATCTTTGGAAAGGTTCATGGAAAGAACTCTGGCTTACTTTAAATTACAGGTATCTAAACAGGTCATATAGTTGAAGTAAATGAAGATTTATAGAACCCTAAGGAATAACTGGATTCATGGACATACAGGCAAATAATCAAAACAAACAAAATTTGATTCAAAATATTGCTAATTTTAAATTGTTTTGTTTTCTTGAGAAGGACAAATACCATGTGATTTCACTTATACTGTATGTGGAATCTAAAGAAGAAAATAAATGAACAAGCAAAATAGAAACAGACCATCGATACAGAGAATAAATTGATAGTTGCCAGATTGGGTAAAAAAAGGTGAAGGGATTTAGTAGAACAAATTAATAGTAACAAAATCATCCTAGGGATGTAAAGTACAGCATAGGGAATATAGTAAATAATATTGTAATAACTATATATGGTGTCAGGTGGGTACTGGAAATATTGGGATCACTTTGTATATTGTATACATGTCTAACCAATATGCTGTTCACCTGAAACTAATATAATATTGAATGTCAATTGTCAAAAAAAAAAGATTGTTTATAAATGACAAAATTTAAAATGACATGGTTGTAGATTTGGTTATAATGCAATTGATAAAGCACTTTGCTTCATTATAAGATATAACATTTCCAAGATAACAATTTCTTGGTAAGTAATAATTACTACGCATGACATAAAAGAATAATATAAAGCCCATATTTTTTGACTTAACACACAATCTCTTCCTATATAAAGACCAAACAGTATACAAGATTTTAAAACACTGTATGGGACTTATTGGAAGTGTGCATTAAGCATTGGAAACAATTCATAAATTCCCAATGTTCAGGTTACAAAGACCCAGAGTACCACTGCTTGATGTCCCCACAGGGGCAATCACCCTTGCCTTGTCTGGTGTCACTGACAAGACACCTGCTACCGCTGAGAGTTTCCTATTTGAACTTGACTTTAAAATTTTTCAAGTTTCTTCCTAGGGTGGGTTGAAATTTCTAGAGCATCTATTTTGATAAAAATATACGTATACAAATAGAATAGTTATTATTATTCTGTTTGGCAAAGCTTCCCATGTAATTTCAAACATATTAAATAGATCTCATTTCTTCAAAAGTTTCTCTTTTATAAGGAGAGGGAATAAATCCTTGAGGCATTCAGGCACCCATTGGAATAACCTTAAGTCATTTCTCAGTTTTTAAAATTTAAACTTTGGGAAGGTTGTCAAACAAGCTTAACTAAAAGATTATAACATAACCTTGTTGTAAAATATATATACATACATACATGTATATACATATTTTTGTTATAACCCTAAAAGACATTGATCAAACTTAAAACCAGTTTTGATATCAAATAATTTGTCCAAACCACAGGATCCTGTTTAATTTATACTAGTATTTAATATATATTTTTATATTACTAATTTTTATTGTATTTTTTAAATTTATTTACTTATTTTTATTCAGTTACAATTGTCTGCATTTTTCTCCCCATCCCTCCACCCCACCCCAGCCAGTCCCACCTCCCTCCCCCACCTCTATCCTCCCCCTTGATTTTGTCCTTGTATCCTTTATAGTAGCTCCTATAGACCCCTCTCCCCACTATCCCCTCCCCACTCCCCTGTGGCTATTGTTACAATGTTCTTAATTTCCATGTCTCTGGTTATATTTTGTTTGCTTTTTTGCTTTGTTGCTTATGTTCCAGTTAAAGGTGAAATCATATGGTATTTGTCCCTCATCACCTGGCTTATTTCACTTAGCATAATGCTCTCCAGTTCCATCCATGCCATTGCAAAGGGTATAAGCTCCTTCTTTCTCTCTGCTGTGTAGCATTCCATTGTGTAAATGTACCATTGTTTTTTGATCCACTCATTTGCTGATGGGCACTTAGGTTGCTTCCAGTACTTGGCTATTGTAAATTGTGCTGCTATGAACATTGGGGTGCATAGGTTCTTTTGGATTGGTGTTTCAGGGTTCTTAGGGTATAATCCCCGCAGCGGAATTGCTGAGTCAAAAGGCAGTTCCATTTTTAATTTTTTAAGGAAATTCCATACTGTTTTCCACAGTGGCCTCACCAGTCTGCATTCCCACCAACAATGTACTAGGGTTCCGTTTTCTCCGTATCCTCAACATTTGTTTGTTGATTTGCTTATGTTGGCCAATTTTTATTGTATTTTATAAACAGTAAAATTCACCTTTTTAATGTAGTTTTTTTAAAGCATGTAGTCATATAACAGCCACAAAAATTAAGATACTAGTTTTGAATATTTTTAAGCCAATAAAATATTACAACCTCGTTATGCCATCCAGAAGTAGAAAACATACCACACATAATACACAAACACATATCACCTATAGTCCATACACATAATTTTAATTACTAATTTTTGTAGAGAAAGCATAGATTTTCCTATTTGTTTTTGACAACTTTTAGGAAGACTAGAAAAGGGGATGGAAAGTCCTAAATACCAAGCAAGAAGACCTTTTGAGACCCTCAATAAAAGCTTTAAGGACTGTTAGTGAGTGCAGTGCTGGAAATAATGTCTTGGCTCCAAGGAATGAGCAGTAGGAAAGAGCCTGGATGGGGTTGCTTTGGCCTCTGAAAGGTCAGAAACCTGGTAACAGAAGATATATGTGGCAGATAGAATACTGGGAGTCATAGTCCACACCAGCAGAGAAATACAAAGAAAGGGATGTATTTACCCTGTGCCTGAGGGTGACCTTACCAATGACGAGAGCACCAGCCAGATGCACTGAGAATGGACTTAACCCACTCAGAGAGATAGATATGTAGCAAGCCAAGACTTAGAGGCATCCCTGTAAGTCTCTAGACTGTTTTGGGACATTCTGAGTAGAGCAAGTGCCCTGTTAAGCTGTCCCTGAGGATCTCATGGAAATTAATAATGAAGAAAAGATGGTTAGCAAACATTCAGTCAGTGTCAAGATTAGTTTTCTCTTGGGAGCTTCCTGAAATAGATGACAGGAATGGGTGTGGTTGGAAGAAACCCAATCTGAAAGGGGGGCAAAGGGGAGAAGTCTGAGGAAGAGAAGTAGGAAGATGAGATGAAGGGGGTGTGAAAGAGTCAGACAAAGGGACAGTAAAGCAGCTTGAGTTTAAAATACCACTTTTTTCTCTGCACTGGCAGGCAGGCCCAGTTGTTCCCAGGATTGAGCATCTCCCAGGTCTCCAGAGGGAGAATTCAGAGTGTTTTACAGTTGGGTGGGGCAGGGCATAGTTAGAGTGAGGCAAATTTGAATGAGAGGGATAGGAGAAAGAGGCCTGGAATCCCTGCTGAAAGTTAAAATCTTGTCTGCTCTCAAGAACTAAACCTAAGGAGGGGATTGAGATGGTGACAATACAGGTCTAGTTGGAGGATAGTATTACAGTTAAGAGATAGATGTTCATGGGCCAGACTTCCTGGTCACCCAGTTTGTATTGAGGCCAGACTGTGTTGCAATAGGAAATCAAATACTTGGCCTTGAGGTCTGTATGTCCCAGAGCCTTCAAGTTCTTAAGCAGACATCCCAATGGGGAGTCCCTGGGTGGGGTGGATTGAGTATTGCCCATGATGAGAACTACAAAAAGAAAAGGGAAGGATATCTCAGGGACAAGAACAATCAAGGTGTGGAGGGCAGGATTTGAGAAGGATGTCCCAACTCAAACAACCTAGAGTTCCGTGGCCAGAGCTGAGAGCAGACCAAACATGAGGTTTGTGAAAGTCATAGACCCAGTACTGGGGCTTATGACAATGAGATGAGGGGATAAGCTATCATTTTTGATAGGATATTTTCATCCCACAATTCAGAGAGGCTTAATAATTGCTGGCCATAAAGATGAGTGAGGAGGAGGCTGTCACAGAGTCCGGAGAGACAGACAGAGAAGGATTAGAATCCTCTCTCCAAGTCTTACAGAGACAGGGTTAGGGGGGGTGGCCCTGGTCAAGCTTTCTGCTGCCCACTGCTGCCCTAGTCACAAGTCTCAGGAGGCCAGAGGAGAGGGAGAAATAGAGAATGTCCCAGTATGGGCCACCAAAATGTTAGGGTGGTTGATGACACGGGCTGTGAAAGAATTCATAAAGAGAAGAAAGTACAGAGAGTAAAGGTTTTTATTTTTACTTTCCCAAGGAAGAGAAGGGGCTAGGTGCAGAGATATGCACCAGCACCAGCCCTGAGGAGTCGGTAATGGTTGGTTGTAGAGCAGGATATTTCAGTTGGACTATAACTTGTTTCAATGTTATTTTTGGGTGCAGGATCCGTCCCGTGGTTGTGGTCTGGTATGTCCTGTTTCATAAGTTCCTGGAGCCTCTGAACCTTCAGGGTACTTCCAATAATGTTCTAGTCCTAAGGATAAAGGCTCATAAAACAATTAGGGTCAGTCATGCTTTATGGGGTCTAGCTAGCTCTGGCAAAGAGGGCCTGAGAAAGTGGCTTTTGTCCTATTAGTTATGACTAATTCTTAACTGCTCTTTTCACATGATACATGATCCTGTGCTTGTCTTTCATTAAGGTAATGCTAAATTTAAAACAAAACAAAACTTTTAAAAGAAGAATGGAGAACAAGAGAAACTTCTCTGTTTAATGGCCCTTGCTGTCTAGTGAAAAGGCATTAATTGAATGTGGCCAATTGGTTATTGATCAATATTTTTTCCCAAGTAATCTTCTGTTATTCTAATTTGCTTTATGGATATCATACAACTCTAGTTCATGAAATACTAAAATCTTAAAGAAGAAATGCCAAATATACTGAATTCAATCATAATAGCATCCCATTTGACTTTTTTTTCTATTCAGAGAACACTGGACATAGTAATATGAGGCCTTCTCTAAAAATTAAAAATGAGGTTTAAGGCTTGTAACTTAGCTTCAGGTAAAAAAATCTAATCACTCTACATTATTATGAAAACCTTGCTTCTGGCAAGAAATAGTTCATGCTAGCATATTCAATGTGTATTTCTGAACTACAGAACAGTGGCTCTGATCCTTTACCTTGCTCTAATTTTTCTTTCAAGCAGAAGTATGCTATTAAGGTATTTATCATCAGTGATTTTCTTCAATTCTCTAAGAAATGGTTATGGTAGGTAAGGAAATTGAGAAAGTCCACATGATAAGTTTACCCTGGAAAAGTGTCAAGTTCAAAAGCAGTATAATAGGTAAGAAATTAATTCATCAGACTCTCTAATCAGGTATCAGAGAAGTGTTGTCAGTTCTAGGTGAGAAGCCCTGTTGAATTTTTGTTTCTTCTTGTTATTCCATTGTGACAGATATGAAAGAACTGGAGTTGATTCCTTTAAAAAATACTGTCATTGAATCTGATGAAAGCTAAGTCATACTTTTTATTCAACTATGATTGACATATGTTCCCATGACATATTTTGAAATATTTTTACCTTGACTCCAAAGAGTGACTTTGCCAAAATATTTTAATAAATAAGCAGGGCAAAAATATTGCTCTATTTATATTCTCTATAAGTATAAATAACTCAAAGGTAGTATTGAAGATAATTCTGGAAGGGAGTGGATTTTCTTTGACTTTACAATTTTTATTCAAATGAAAGTTAAAAGCAGCACAGCCATCTATTGACAGGCCCGAATTTACTTTGCTCAAGTCACTGAGAGGTTGTCTAAATTTGCATTTTTAAGAAAATCTCTTTTGAGTTACCCAGGTTATACAGGCTTATTGGAAGGAATTGAAATAATATGAAAATCATTGTAAACAGATTCTGCCTGCAAAATCCTTCAATATAAGGACTTTTGTAAGGACTGTAGACCTTATCTATTAAAATGTATATATGTATATACATTTGTATATGTGTATATATACATATGTATGTATGTATGTATATGTGCAAATATTTCCTTTTTTGGAAATGCAATGAATGTATGTTATACTTGGTGATTTGCTTTTTCTGCTTTATAAAAGATTATAACTTTCTATATTTCTATTTATTTTTAACTACTATATAATATTCCATTTGTTGCCTTAGAATTTATTTGATTACTCTACATTATTTTATAGGCATGAATATTGTTTCCAATTTATTTTTTACTATTTCAACCATGCATTTTACTTTGAAGATTTGTGTCAGAGTTTATGTTGGAAAATAAAATTTGAGCAGAAATTTACATTTTAATTTATGGGCCTGTGTTAAATTTAGCTATTTTGTATTTCACATAAAGGCACAGAAATTTCTAGGTACTGTCCAGGGAAAAGGAAATGGCCAGATATTGAATGGGCTTGACTTTCCTGTCTTGATTTTATAAAATGTCATCAATGCTTATTTTACATCTGCCCCTTTCTTTCATAAGTTCCTGTGGTAAACAGTGGAGACTGACTAACTAAACAGTCATTCCCAGGCCTTGTGCCCTTGCCTATCAATAGAGCCCAAGAAAACTTAATGTTTACTTCCCAGTCTCCCATGAAGCTAAGGGTGTCCAGGGACACAGCAGGCATTTTGTGACTATGAGGCAAAAACCATAATAACCAAAGAGATGTTGGCCTCGCCATCACCAACACCAGTAGTCACCTGGTTTTGGACTTCTCTATATGTATAAAAAACATACGGAGAAACCACTACAGGTCAAACTTTGTTTAAGCCAGTACAGGTCAAACTTTCTGTTACCTATGACCTACTTTACATATTTTACTGATCCAGTTTCCAAGCTGCAGGTTGGAGAAAATGGAAATGGAAAATTTTTTGTTATGCAAGTAATTTGGAGTTCTTTTTCTGCAGTGCTTGGTTAGAATTCCTCAGGTGATTGTATGAAGTACTTCTGTTAGGCTGCTTTTGTCTGGGAAGTTGCCACACAAATCATAAAGCAGCAGGAAGAACACAGTGTCCCAGATTTAGCAGGTAGCATGAAATGGAATGCAGTGTGGAAGGTACTGGAGCTGGTTAAGAAAAAGATGATTATATACAATGACAGCAAAAACATATGGCTCTATGGGGGAAAGCTCTTAACAATGGTTTTCAATGCCTCCAAATCAGATACACTTATATTGTTTTCCAGGGACAACTTGCAGTTTTTAATTTTCACATGATGGTCCCAACCCATGTTTTACAGGATTGTTCACAAAAGCCTTCTGGGTCAGAGTGTTGCAATAACCATAAACTGATGTAGCTTGGTCAATTTCCTTGGAAAAATCCAATATCAGCAGGAGCAGAAACACTAAAAGAGAGGAGAATTGAACAAAGATGAGTAGAAATGGAATGTTAAGTTTTAGAAGTTGGGGGCCTCCTCGGGAGCGAGTGGGTATGAGGGAAGCCACAGTTAATCAAAAACTCTTTCTGCACCAGAATATATCCTTACAGGAATTAATCCTTAATTTTCTAGGGCTACTTTTGAAGTAATCAGCTTCTACAAATAGCTGTGTTTCCAGAAATGCTCTTCAAGGGTGCTGAAGACAAATGGTTCATCAGCCCAAGATAAATCATAAAGGGAGATGGGACAAGAGGGGCTCATCACAGTGGGTAGAAGAACAGAAATTGGGTCTCTTTAACCTATAAACTGTTGAATGTTTCAGATGTATGAAAGCGAGAAAGCCAACTCCATCCTCACTGTGAGTAGCTGACTGTAGAAAAAACTTGTAAATTGGCATAACCAATTTAAGTCAGGCTTCTTCAATGTTGCTGTCATGTCAGACCCTAATCCCCCTCCCCTCATGGCCTGTGATGATGCAGGCTGAATGAAGGCTGGTGTTGCTATTGCAAAACACAAAGTCTGCCCTTAACATCCATTTACATGATCAGGGCTTTGTCTTACAAACGCTTCATTTAGTGCTCACTGGGCTTTCTGAGCACTAATGTGACAGAGAAAGCCTTAACAAGCCCATAATTGACATTTCTGTATTAGTCTTTCCATAACTTGCTCCAGCCAAGAGAGACCCCTTCACAGCCCTGGCAGAGTGGAGAAAGAAGATAAACTTTAGAGAAAGGCAGATCTGAGTTCAAACCATGACTACTTCACGTAGCAATAAACCTTGTGACCTTCACACACTGTTTAACGTCAATTTTCTTATCATTTGTAAAATAAGGGGACATGCTTCTATTTTTGAAGGAATGTTGAGAAGATTAAATGAGCTGATGTAAATAATGAAGAGTCTGGTACAAAAAACCAAATGTGGTTGTTTTATTATTACAGTCATTATTATCATCATCATTACAATGTTTATCATTCTATTCTTCAGTGCCAGAACACTTTTCCAAGCACTTCATCCTCTCATCTTATCTTGCCCATTCATTCATAGGCAGGGTGGATGAAAGGAGGTTTACAGTTGTAAGTACATAAAACATGGTGTTTATTCTTGTATTATTATTTATTAATTATTATATTGTTTCCCACATGAACAACTGTAAACTACTTCTGCCCCATCCTGTATTCATTCACTTGATTAAGATTTCTGAATCATCTATGATATTTTGGCACAATAAGGGACACACAGTTTACTGAGGTGTTGTCTTGTTGGCAAAGGATTTGCAGACCATCTGGGGAAGTCAGGCACTTGCTCATCTTCCAACATCTAGCCACACCCTGTCTCAATCCACTCTCTACTGCAATCAGTGTGTTCTTTCTGAAGTGCAAATTTGGTCTTGCCCATCCCCTGCTGAACATTCAATCCCCTCATGAGACCCAGGTTTCTTCACATTGACAAACTTTCTGTAAGGGCCAAGTAGTAATATGCTTGGCTTTGTGGACCATAGGGTCTGTGTTGTCAGTACTCAATTCTACCACTGTAGCACAAAAGTGCCATAGACTTGTGGCTGCATATGGCACAGGGGCTGTAGTTTAGGAACTCTGCAACATAGTACCTGGCAAATCCTGCCTGCCTCTTGAACAGAGCCACTTCCTGCTTCCCACTTTACAAATGTCTGCTTCACTTATACAAAATGCATAGTCCAAGTGTGCCTTACTTGCTTACTTGAATATTTTTTACTTGCTACTCTCTTTTCCTAGAATTCTCTTCTTGTCCCTCTTACCTGGGTAGAGCTTGCATGCTTTCTTTATTTCTGCTTAGCTATTCATTCCTTCAGACAGCTATTCATCATGTTCCCTCCATTCCTCTGCAAGTGTGTACCATGTTTTCCTATAATACGATCCAAATACTCCCACCACAGTAAAAGACTGTCATGGTGCCTGTTCATTCACTTCTTTGTATCCCCAAATAGACAGGAAGTCCTTGGAGGTGTGGGGAAGATATGTTTACTTATTTCAACAAGTGTTTGGGAACACCTACTTCATACCAAGCACTGTGCATAATGGCAGAGAGTCAGTAAGAAACAAAGACAAGTGTGTTGTTATCTTTCTTCAGGGAAGTAGTTAAACAAAACAAACAGGTTAATAAATGATGCCAAAGAAATACAGATATTAAAAAGTCTGCTCATGTAAAAATAAAAAACAGGAAATAGTGGGGCCAGGGTAGGGGTGGGCTGGGGTCAGAAGGTCTACTCTAGACAAGGTAGTCCTATTTAAAAAAGAGATCAGCTTATTGAGAGAGAGTTGGAGAGGTGAGAGTGTGGTAAGCAAGACACTGAAAGGCGTGAGATAAGGAGATATTGCTTTCTTTATTAATATATTTTAGGGCCCAATTTCAGTGCCTGTCAGTGTTCAGTAACTGTCTCCATTGCATTTCTCAAAAGTAGATCTTGAAATGTTTGGCTGAAGAGGTTTATTGGTAAGGCAATGCCAGGAAACATGATAATGAGTTGGGAGATGAGATAGAGAAAGAAGGAAGCCAACTAAGGGCATGTGAATGAGCAGATGTTGCTGCAGACAACTGGGCCTGAACCTTGGTATGATCCTATGAGAAACTGTATTGAACACACCTGAAAATTTCCCCACAGAGGTGCAAGGACACTGGGGTTTTATTCACCAATTTTCATTGCACATTTCTTGGAGGCTGCCAAGGAGTTAACTCCCAGAGACTTCCCTGTTGCCTCAGTCACAGGTTGAGCATATTCCTGCTGCCTGAAAAAGCCCTCAGCACACATATTCAGATGTTTGAGCAGAAAGCCTTTGGTGTATATGAGGACTTTCTTCCTAAAGCTGCAGGTGGCCACTAGGGTAGGCTAAGGGAATCTAGGTAAGACATCAACAACTTTTGCTATAATAAATAAGTAAGTGAGAGAGTGAGTGGATAAATGAATCAAAGAATTAATAATTGTACTAGATGGAAGAGGAGTAACTCAATGAAATCATCCCAGAGTTCTTGCTCCAGGGGAGAGTCAGGGAAAGTCACTCAGTGGCAGTGGTCTGTTGGAGCCCAGCTGATTATACACACAGTTCTATTCCCAATCAAAGGTTCAGAGGTATTATGTTAGTTACTGGGAGCTGGCCATGGTGGGTGTATTTACACAATGGAAATTAGTAAATTCTATAAAGAAAGCTTTTTCCTCTGGAGATGTGATTGTCAGCGCACACAGCTTGGTGGTAATAGGAGTACCAGTACTAGGTCCCAATCTACCAATACCTTTCCTACCAGTCTCCTTACTCTCACTTCTTCCAAGGCATCTTTCATTCCTAAGGTTGTGTATCAGGCCTTGGAATATGTCCCTTCCCTGACATCACTGTAGACCACAGATTCCTATGAGAACCATTACTCAGCCTTATTTCTTGTCCTCCTCCAATGATTGCTTTCACTATACCTTGCAAATTAACCAGCAGGATTAATAGTAGCTTTCATTAATATTTCTTGTGTGGTTCAATCAGTTCCAAGGAGGGAGCTGCTTGCCTTCTTGTCAGGGGAAAACCTTTGGTTTCATTAACTGTGCAAAGATATTCCTGATATGGGTAATTTTGGTTTATGGATGCTTATTAAGCCAGAAAATGCGAGGCAATTCTTCTGTTCTAATTCACCTGAATGTATTTCTAATCAGACTGTATGCAACAGATATCTCCACTGGCCAATTTTGTCCATTTAGAGAGTAATTTTTTGTTGTTAGGAATAGAGCCATACGTCATTTAAGACAGTAGTAAAATGAGAGTTTATTGCAGGAGATTTACTTTGGTCTCCTGAACTCAAGGGAAGTGAATGATTGAGCCAGTGGTTATGGTATGATATATTGGAATGTGCTAGAAGTAAGGTATCTGCTTTGTTTGAAGAGAAATGGGAGCTTTAGGAAAGATGGGAACACAGAAGCTTTACAATTTCACTTGATTGGGCAAATGGACTTTTGCCCCTGAGTTGTGCCCTCAATGTCTAGAAATGTCTCTTGACACCCAATGTCTCTTGAGTGAGAGCACTGCCTTACCAGAAAGAAGACACGTTGTTAGCTGAGGATGAGCATATGGAGTCCAGAGTTAAGAGAAAATAACACATGTGTGCACATGGGCACACAAACACCTGTCTTTACATGCCTCATCAAGCTGTTTAGAGAGTTGGCCTCAGATGACAATCTTTCTCCCAGGCAAACTCTAATTTTTCTCTACACTCAACATACCTGGTGTCCTCAGGCTCCTCTCCCTCCTTACATTCCAGGACCCACACCCATTTCTCACTGCATCCTGGCAGCATAACAAAGGGTTCCCATCTCTTCCATCTCCCAGGGAGGGATACTGTCTGTCTTAGGAAAAACATTAGTCTTGTGGAGCCAAACACCCACAAGAAACACAAACCTTCCTCTTGCTAACAATAATGGTCTCTCAGAACCATGGTTGTCAAACTAAGGAAATTTCTCTTTACAACATCTTCTAAGACCCTCCTTCTTAAATCCTCCACCCCATCAAGAGTTAAAAGAGGAAGAAGGAAGGAAGGAAGGAAGGAAGGAAGGAAGGAAGGAAGGAAGGAAGGAAGGCAGGCAAAGTACCCACTCTGCTTGACTAGTGAGCTCACAGGTATATGTTTGTGAGGCACTAAAGAGAAACGTAGAGAGCTTCAAGCCACATAAGTACCATGGTGTGCTTTTGGGTAAAGAAGGTTGGACCATTTGACATGCCTGCTGCCCACATGGCCAGAAATTATTCTTTCTCTTATTCTAGAAAAATACTGACTCAGGGAATCTAGAGACCAAGATTCTAGTTCCAACTCCACTTAGTTGAGTTGGGACAAGTGAATTTTACTCTCTAGTTCTCAGTTTCTTCAGTAGTATGGTAATATTTTTAACGGTTATGGAAGGCTAAAAGCCTGCTGTGTTACATGTGTTCCGTCAGCTAATGGACACAAACACATGGGAGATAAATATTATGATTCTCCACCTCTTTCACTGACCAATGGCCAAGATGACCTTCCACTGGCTCTTTGAACTTATCAGGCTTTTCCTCCCCAGAGCTTTCTCTTGTGCTTTTCCCTCTGCCCAGAGCACTTTCCTTCACCCCCAACCCCTTTCTGCATGGCTTTCTCTCAGTCATCTTCAAGGTCTCAGCTTAACTGTGACATTCTCAATTATAACTCCCAGTCTAGAAGAGCTTCCCGTCAATATATGTAGCACAAGTTGTAATTACTTCATATGTATGTTCTTCTTGATTCTGTCTCCTGCATTCAGTGTTAAACTCTGTAGTGGCCAGGGCCCTTCTTTGTCTTTTCTCTAACTTTTTTACATTTCTGTTCCCTATCAGCTGGCACTTAGCAAGTACACCATTAAATATCTGCTAAATGAACCATCAAATGTGTCCTGATGTGGTAGATGTAGGAGGTTAGGTTTGGAGAAGTTATGTAACTTGCTCAGTATCAGACAGCTGGGAATTGGACTCAAGCTTAGGTCTGCCTGACTCTGGAACTGCTCCATGGACTACTGGGAGGGAAACTGGTGGGAGGATTTCCAAAGTTTCCTCCCACTCTACATTCTCCTACAACACCATGAGAATTTTGACTCCCCAAAGAGCTTCCAGCCCCCTCTTCCCATTCTGTCTTTATGTATTCTAATTACAGGACCAGGCCCTTGGCTAATATACTCTGAAGGAGTTGATTTCACTCACTCAAATCCAGAATCAGCTATCTTGTAACCTGTTATTCACTCAGCAGGATCTGACTCTTTCAGTGTTATACAGCTGTTATCTGTTTAATCCTCATATTATGATATTACTTAATTTGATATCAGTCACACAATATGATTTCACTTTAATCAGTGAGGATGTGGGAAAGCAGACAGTTGAGCACAAAGCCCATGGGCATCATATTTAACTCCTGTACAATGTCGGAACTCAATAGAAATAAAAAGAAAAAATTAGTGGTGTGTGTGGTTTCAATAGTATGATGCCTTCCTCTGTCGCAGAGCTTTATGTCTGAGCCCCGCGTCCGCCACGGATGAAGAATAAGTCCACGAAGACATGATCTTCTTGGGGAGGAGAGGCGGCTGATCTCTCAAAGGAGAAGGGCCCCGAGCCTTTTACTCTATGGGCTTTTATTAGGTTCATTCGCACAGGAATACAGATAAAGCTCATCAATCATTGTCAGGCAGTAAGGGTTAAACAATGCATAATTTACAGAGAACTTTGAGGGCTTATTCTGAGTTATGGTCAATTAGTTAAAGGGCTATAAAACCTTGGGTGCCAGACTCATCTCAGGTCTGGACCCTTATCTTTTAAACTGAGGGTATAAATTAAGTAGGTTTCACAGGATTATATGCATTTTTTCTTAGGCCTGATTCCTCAGGGAATCCGCCCCTCCCAGCACAGGACTGCACTGCCCTCTGTTATTGCTTCAGGCTTAAGTCAGGCAAGGGAAGTAAGGCAGCCAAGAGATTAGGAGACTTCTTGCAGACAGAATAAGGACTCAGGCTATTTCAAAGCCAAGGGGTGAGGGTCCATCACCCCCTTTTTCTATAGCCCTCCGAGTCCTTCCCTGTGGGCTTATACCTGATGACCAATGCCTGTCTTAGGTTGTTCCTCCCTTGAGGAATCTTACCCATCATTGGCTAACTGGTCAAGCTCAGGGCCAAGCAGTGTGAAGTGGGCAGAGGTGGCACACCTGCCAAGGAGATAAGCTTTGTCTCCTTAATGGCTTATCGTCCTAATTCTGACTCAGCCTTAACCATGGGGGGTTATAGCTTCTGAAACCAAGCAGGGCGGTTCCCAACATTCCTCTATGCATCTAACATTTTGAACAGTTGAATGTAATTATCATTTCATCTTAAGTTCATTACATGGTAGTATTAATAATATATTACTGTATATAAAGTACTTTAAAATAAGATGAAATGCAAGGATAATTTCTTTGTAGCCATTAAGTGCTAAAATTATCAGGATTTGTCTTTATGCCCTCTACTCTAACTTGCTATGCTTTAATGTTTCAAGGAATTTGTTTAAAATGCAGCTGTTCAAAGGCTATGCTATTCTTCCACATCTTTAATCAAGGAATATAATGCCAATTACACACATGGCTCTTGCCCCAGAGAAATGCACAAGCGTAAATACCACACAAATCTCTTCATAAATTGAGAGGGGGCTGCACATGAATACATACTCCATCTCATTTAATTCTCTCATTGACTCAGAAAGATACAGGATTTCCCTGTTTGACAGGTGAGGACAGGGAAAGAGCTCTCTCCTCAGGTGTACCACAGAGTTGTGGGTTCCATTTCTCCATTCCTTCTTTTGGAAGAAGACTTGCCAATGGTGCCACCATGACATGGCACAAAGGCTGAGACACTCAGTATTGTATGATGAAATCTGGATTTAAGTATTGAACATTAAAATCACTTCTTCTTTATTCCTACCAATACAAAGAGCTGTCACAAAGAATATTTGATCATGAGAAGTCATCAAATCCATGCCACAGGGATAAAGATCAGGTTCCCTTTTGTCCTGATATTCTGTGTGCATCATCCCCACTGTGGAGTGGGTTGGAGTAGCTCCTGCATACTTCCTCACCTCCCATCAGTGAGTCAAACTAGGAAAAGCAGAAAAAAAAATGACCAGTTTTTCTGGAAGACATGATGTTTTTTCACTGGGGCTGATGGTCATACACACTTGGCTAGAGATAAGTAAGTTTAAATGCCATATTTTGTGGTCTGGAACATCTTACCAAGGAGCTCATCCACATCTATTTACAATAATAACATTCGATAATATCTATTGAGTGTTTATTCTGTGCCAAGATCTGTTCTAAATGTTTTACAAACATTAACACATAGAAACCCAGTTTGCTCTTTACCATATCTACTATATATTTTAGACAAGTTATTTCCATTTTTCAAATATTGATTTTAAAACTAACAACTTAAAACTGCCACACACACACAAATGATACACCAACTATTGCTTTCCCTGTGAAGGTTTTATCATTAACCAGTCTTTTTCTATTAAAGTTAAATAGACAACTGGGACAAACAGTTCTGAAGCTCTTCTTCTACCACCGATTGAGGGAGGCAGTAGGTGTTATGGGCAATACTTATTTCACCTTCTGAACTTTCTGAACAGACCTGGTGACTGTTGCTAGCTTCAGCAGCCTTCTTGTCTACAGCAACTGTCTGATTCATATCATGAACAGCAAAATTACCCAGAGGATCTGTTATCAATGCTATTTTATTGATGTGGCAACCAAGGCATGGAGAAATGAACTAACAATGCCAAAGTCACATTCTAGAGCCTATACATTTATAGTTATTGTAAGGAAACAAATAACTGCTCTAGCTATGTAAAGTGAACTAGTGTTCCTAATAGGGATCCCAACCTACTACAAAAAGCTGAATTCCAAGTGTTGAAATAAAATAAATGGGAATATTACAGCATGGATCAGTGTTAAGTGCACTTGATCAACTTTCTTTGGAAACAAGGAAATTGTTTTGAATTTATCTATACTACATGGAATAATCCGGCATTTTTTCTTTCCATCTTCAGCTACCCACCCTCCCTGATGTATCTTCTTTCTTAAAGACATCCCTGAGTTTATGCTTCTCATTTTTATTGCCTAATTTGCATAGATCTATGTCTACACCAGACTACACCATGGTATTAGTTGGTAAGCAATTGAACCAAATAATAGTTGGCTTAGAAAGAGCAACCTACACACAGATGTAACCACCAAGAGTAGCTTGAGGCCCATACATGCTGGGGTCTTCTGCTCTGAAATGGTACCTTTTAGATACTCATCTACTTGTCCTCAACCCTTTGGATCTAAAATTGATCATGCCTTTTTAATAATCTATTTCAAAAGACAAACATGTTTATTGAAGAAAAATACAGAGAAACAAAAAGAAGACAGCAAGGAGACACCTCAAATTCTTCCCACCTGGAAACATCCATCATTAATCCTGTGGGACAGGTAGCTTTCCAGATCCTTTGATGTGAGATGACATCTCTAGCTTCTGAGGCATGATGGCTCTTTACACACACAAATACAGATATTTTGTCCTTGTGTTTAATTTATCCCCAAGCAAAATGACTCTAGCTTGACAGATTATTTTTTCAGAAACCACCTCTCCATTGTCCTCTGTCATTCTGGCCTTCATCTTCCAGCCTGAACCAAACATGGTGTTGTTGCACTTTAGAAGAACCATAACTTCACTCAATCCAGACAATAAGCTCATATTGATATTTCTCATTTGATCAGCATCACTCTAATAGCCGCTTTGTCTTTTGTTTTTGTTCTTGACAGCTTTTTGCAATCTTTGCATTTGCAACATGCGGTGGTTATTCTGGAGGTCTGCGGCTGAGTGTGGACTGCGTCAACAAGACAGACAGTAATCTTAGCATTGACATAGCATTTGCCTACCCATTCAGGTAAGGCATGGGGACTCGTGCACACTGGCCTCACAAAGAGGGCACTATCTTCCTTCTCTCATTTCTCCAAAAATGATGCAGACTTCCAGGGACTTCTGAGTAAACAGTAAGAATTTTCCCTGAGTCCACAAAACACCCAAATAACTAAAATGTCCACCTACCACCTCTCCCTAGGAGGTTTGTGAGTTGTACTTTCAAACCAGAATTGACTCTCCTCCAAGAAAATACTGCAAGTGGTCCACAGTGACTGCAAGTAAACAGAGACTTAGCATAGAAAATGATGCAAGTGAACATAGAGACTTCAATTATACAGTTCTTTTCTCCCCATACATATTTCCAATCTTAAGGTCTTCCAAACTCTAAATAGGATTAGTGTCACCTCTAATTTCATATTGACTGTGCAATCTTGGCAGATAATGTATTTAATAATATTAATATCTTATGTTAATTCTGTGTGTCAGATACTTGCTGTTTACTTGTTAATCTTACTTAGTCATCACAATGACCTTTGAGAGGAGCACAATTACCATCACCATTTAAAATGGGGAAATAGGCACAGATAGGTTTGCTCATATTCTCTTGGTTAGTAAACGGGGGAGCTGGGGTTTGAGCCCACCTGAGTTGAGACCAGGGCTCATGTATTTATTTCTATACTTAATTTGGTTGAGATAAGTCTTTCAGCATCTTCAGTCTGAAAGATAATACCTTGTCTTTGTCTTTGCATTATCTACAAAATACATACCAATGCTTGTCCCAAATCGAACATGTTGTGATTCTGATCCAAATGCAATATGGATTAATTAAATTTAATTTCAAAATAATTTATGTCTGTAAAACTCCCAAATTCTTGGCACCAAGTAACCGGTGCAATTTTTGAAAACAACTTGTTTGCAACACAATGTTTGGCATCTTATTAATACACTTTCATTTAATTTAACAAACATGTATTGAGTAATCACCTTCTGCCAGACACTGTGCTAGCTCTGGAATTACAAAGAAAAGTAGAAATTAACCTCAAAAAACTTTTCTTAAACAGGCAAGTGCAGTGCTTTCCAAACCTTCCCCAAGGGGCCCTAAATAGTTAATGTTTCTAAAAAGAAAGGAAAGAAGAAAAGAAGGGAGGGCAAAGGGAAAAGAGGGAGAATTTAAAAATTATATAATCAATTGTTTAAAAAATACTTCCTAGCACTTTGTCATTCTCATGCACATTTTTTAAAAAATTTTTTATTGTTATTTAATTACAGTTGTATGCCTTTTCTCCCCTTCCCTCCACCCCACCCCAGCTGAACCCACCTCCCTCCCCCACCTCCACCATCCCCCCCGATTTTGTCCATGTGTCCTTTATAATAGTTCCTGCAATCCCCTCTTCCCACTGTCCCCACCCCACTCCCCCCTGGCCACTGCTAGACTGTTCCCAACCTCAATGTCTCTGGTTGTATTTTGTTTGCTTTTTTCTTCTATTGATTATGTTCCACTTAAGGGTGAGATCATATGGTATTTGTCCCTCACCGCCTGGCTTATTTCATTTAGCATAATGCTCTCCAGTTTCATCCATGCTGTTGCAAAGGGTATAAGCTCCTTCTTTCTCTCTGCTGCGTAGAATTCCATTGTGTAAATATACCATTGTTTTTGGATCCACTCATTTGCTGATGGGCACTTAGGTTGCTTCCAGTACTTGGCTATTGTAAATTGTGCTGCTATAAACATTGGGGTGCACAGGTTCTTTTGGATTGGTGTTTCAGGGCTCTTAGGGTATAATCCCAGCAGCAGAATTGCTGGGTCAAAGGGCAGTTCCATTTTTAGTTTTCTGAGGAAATTCCATACTGTTTTCCACAGTGGCCTCACCAGTCTGCATTCCCACCAACAGTGCACTAGGGTTCCCTTTTCTCCGCATCCTCTCCAACATTTGTTTGTGGATTTGTTTATGTTGGCCACTCTGACTGGTGTGAGATGGTACCTCATTGTGGTTTTAATTTGCATCTCTCTGATGGCTAGTGATGCTGAGCATCTTTTCATATGTCTCTGGGCCCTCTGTATGTCTTCCTTGGAGAAGTGTCTGTTCAAGTCCTTTGCCCATTTTTTAATTGGGTTGTTTGTCTTCCTGGAGTGGAGTTGTGTGAGTTCTTTATATATTTTGGAGATCAGGCCCTTGTCTGAGGTATCATTGGCAAATATGTTTTCCCATACTGTTGGTTCTCTTTGTGATTTGGTGCTGTTTTCTTTAGCCATGCAGAAGCTTTTTATTTTGATGAGGTCCCATTTGTTTATTCTTTCCTTTATGTCCCTTGCTTTAGGGGACATGTCTGTGAGGATGTTGCTGCGTGGAGTGTCTGAGATTTTCCTGCCAATGTTTTCCTCGAGGACTTTTATGGTGTTACAACTTATATTTAAGTCTTTTATCCATCTTGAGTTTATTTTTGTGTATGGCGTAAGTTGGTGATCAAGTTTCATTTTTTTGCACGTAGCTGTCCAGATCTCCCAACACCATCTGTTGAAGAGGCTGTTTTTGCTCCATTTTATGCTCCCGCCTCCTTTGTCAAATATTAATTGACCGTAAAGACTTGAGTTTATTTCTGGGCTCTGTGTTCTGTTCCATTGGTCTATGTGCCTGTTTTTATGCCAGTACGAGGCTGTTTTGATGACAGTGGCCTTGTAATACAGTTTGATATCAGGTATTGTGATCCATCCTGCTTTGTTCCTCTTTCTCAAAATTGCTGCAGCTATTCGGGGTCATTTATGGTTCCATATAAATTTCTGCAATGTTTGTTCTATATCTGTGAAATATGTCATGGGTACTCTAATAGGGATTCTAATGCACATTTTTAATCACCAAGAGAAGTACAGTGTTTCCCAGCTGTGTCTGACCACAGAAATCCTTTCTCACTGAACATCTCAGAGGATTTGTATATCATGGAACACATCCTTGGTATGTTGATCTAGGGAATCCTAATCCAAAACACAAGAGACTTAGTTCATAGGCAATGAATCACAGGGAAGTGGCATTTATACTAAACAGTTTGTTCTTAACAGTTTTTAAGAGTAAAGCTGATAAAAGTTGCAAGTACCTCTGCTCAAGTAGATACTCTCCTAACTAATAAGAGAATCCAAAGTTCAAGTTAATTATTTAAGCAAGTTAAAATAAATCCAACAAATGTTAAGCAAATTACCCCTGGTAATTTGGTAAGAAGAGCATCCTGTGCTGCTGAAAATGGGGGTAGGGGTGCTTAACACCTTGGAGTTTTGGGCGAACTCCTTGGCTTTAACAGAGAATGGCCAAGCCAATGCGAGCTCACTGATAAACATACAAAATCCAAAATTGCAGATAAGAACTGCCAATGTCTGGGCAGCAGGGGTGAGATGCTTAGTAACAGTAGTCATGAAATTGTGAGGTCTGCATTGCCTTCTACAATGATTTCCCACCAAGAGGTGTGGTAGGAGCAGGTGACTTGAAAGTCAAACTTTTAAGATGTGAAGAACAACAGGTCACCAGCATGGGGCACAAGTCTCTCTGTCTGTCTCTCAGACTGGAAAAGACTGATCAAGAGTCCTCTAAACATAGAAAACCAGTATCTGGTTTGGGGTAGGATGGAGAACAAGGTAACATTCAATTTCATGCAATCCTGGGCTGTGTAAAATTTGAAAAAAACCCTTCAAGAACATAACTTCCAGCTCTGGGCTTCTTCATTTTCTTCCCAGAACATTATTACTTGCCCAATTAAAGGCAACTTAAGAAATGGTATGAAATTGTTTATTGCCATTTATAAGTATATAATACTCATTTGAAAGAATATTACTTGGGTTCTGAAACAAATGATCAACCACTGTTTTTTTCAGTAGCAGAACTTTTCATCTATGGTCATACCACCCCGTACATGCCTGATCTCTTCTGATCTTGGAAGCTAAGCAAGGTTGGGCCTGGTTAGTACTTGGACTGGAGTGAGTAGCAGAGCTTTTCGTCTAAACATTACTCTGCTAAGAAGCTCTGTATAGAAAACACATATAAGTAATCAAGAAAGTTGGAGTAGGGGAAGAAAGGGGCTTGAAGCATCTAACTGGTCCTTCTCTGCCCTCTCCCTGCCACACATATTGCCCCCCCATGACCTCCTCACCACTCACTCCATCCCACCCCAGCACTCTGTACCACTCCTACAAAAAGTCCTCAGAACCTTGGGTCTCCTAGAAGTAATTTAAAATCACTGTTCTAGACGAAAGCAAGAAAGCTTTTCCTACTGTGCTTACCACATCTTTACATCTACTGACTACTATTCAGGAGCCTAATTACTCCACAGAGTGCATTATAGTTTTGTCCCATTAATGCCCATCTAGGAGATATACATACTATTCTAAAGAGGCTCGGTTTTACTAGAGTTGCAATTTCAGTTATACATTTGGATATTTTTAAATGTTGTGCCCTTATCTTCTTGGGAAAGATTTGAGTAATTCTAGATTTGAATCTAGAATTCATACAGATTATTTTGAAGTCATTAGTTTCAGAAGAAGTTGGATTAGCAAGAAGCTAGTAATGTAAATCATTAAAAAGTTATTTTCTTCCAAATGTTCACAAACCAATGCCAGTGATTTGATTATAATCTTAGAAATAAAATAAGAGCATTCAGCAGCTTCTAAGTATTCAGTTTATTGCAAACACAAGGAAAATAATAAACTCTAATACCAAGTCATTTGAACAAAAACAAGGACATTAGTCCTCCCTTATCCTCAGGGGATATGTTCCAAGACCCCCAGTGGATGTATGAAATTTTGAATAGTACCAGACCCTATAAATACTATGTTTTTCCTACGTGTGCATACCTATGTTAAGTTTAATTGATAAATAAAACAGAATAAGAGATTGACAACAATAGCTAACACCAAAATAGAATGATTATAACAATGCACTGTCATAAAAGTTACATGAGTTGCACTGTACTTACCCTCCTTCTTGTGAAGATGTAAGATGATGAAGTGCCTATATGAACAGATGAAGTGAGGTGAATGAGGCGTTATTAAGTAAAGAGTGGTGAACAGAAGCACTGTGACACTGCTTCAGTTACTCTAATCACTGAGTCATCTACAGTGTGGAAACGCTGGACAAAGTGATGATTCACATCCTGAGCAGGATGGAGACTGATGGCATGGGATTTCATTGCACTACCTAGAGCAGCACACAATTTAAAACTTATAAATTATTTATTTCTGAAATTTTCCATTTAATATTTTCAGACCTTGGTTGGCTGCAGGTAACTGAAATGTGGAAAACAAAACTTCAGATAAAAGGGGACTGCAGTAGTGTGTAAATGACATAAAAGGAAGCTACTTAACTTTTTTTTAATCTGATTATCAGATATAGGAAAATGTCAATTTAGAAATGCTAGATAACTTTATAAAATATTCACGTGCTGTTTCTAATTAATATACCAAAGTGTGTAACTCCTTCACACCACTATATGTATGTATTTTTGACTCATATCAAAAGGAATATACATTCAGCATATATCATTTTACTATGGGAATGAAACATTTGTCACCTGATCTTCCTTCTAGTTTGTGGTTAAAATGAACAAATAATATTTAGCTGTTTTCTCATCTACTAGTATTTACTAATTTGGTAGAAACTTTTTGATAATGGGTGGGAATTCTGGATTTAATATTTTTAGCACTTTATACACAGAAGTGTGAAGTAGTGTTCCTTATTTTAATGAATTAAATATATTTGGAAAAAGCCTACTCAAAAAATGCCAATGAACGGTTTGCTTTAATACTCAATGCATGGATCCCACAATGTGTCAAACACTGTACTAGCCACTTTCAGTTCCATTATGTTACGTGATCATTACACCACCTCTGTGAAGAAGGTTGCTATTATTCTGATTGAGAAGACTGAGCTGAGAGAAATTGGTCAACATCACATAGAAAATCAAATCCAAACATTTGGATTTCATATATTCTACTAATTCAAATACAAACAGAAGAGGACCCTCTTCAGTCTGTTGGAAGCATGGTGAGTGGAGCAAAGAATTATGATGGAGAAAGTAATAAAGTCAGAAAGGTAGATTTTGGTAAGATTTTAGAAGACTGTGAGTTTCTAAATGATTAATAGGGAGAAAGAGTTAAAGATTACAAAAAGAGAATAATAAGGGAAATCATTTTGAAATGGAAGGTATACATTTGGATTTCATCCGGTACAGTGTGAGGCACATTCTGTCACGAAGTTTTCCTGAACATCCCGTGTAAGGAGAGAGAGATGCAACTGGATGGAGCTCTAAGAGCCATCCTCACACTGTGAAATGTAAGTCCTGGAAGAAGCATGGTGTCCAAGACAGTTGGAAGGACCAGAGGAACATGACAAACTGGACAGAGCCCAGGGCCCAGCTAGGGTGCCCACACTTATGAGAAACAAAGGAGAGGGGAGACTAAGGAGAGCCTAGAGGAGCCAAATGGACAAGAAGTGGGACAACCAGGGGAGTGTAGGCTTCACAGAAAGCAAGAAATCTTCACTAGTGGTACCACTCAAAACTTCAAAGAAGTAAAGGAGTGAAAACTAAGATAAGGCCAGTGTATAGAATTAATGGTGGTTATTAAGGACTTTTGTAAGATATTTTATCAGGAAGAAAAGCATGCCAGGCTGTTGAATGGGAAATAGAATTAGGTGTTTTTCCTTAGATAAGTAAAATGCAAAATTCTAAGGACTCTAACCAATCTTACATTAAGCCTGCATAAGATGATTTTAGAGGAAAAAGAGACCAAGTTTCTTAACAACTGTCTTATGGAGAAGGTGTTCACCTCTGGCTTCTTAAAAGTAATTTGATGACATGATGATAAACTTGTCATCTTGGGTAGACAATAATAAAGATTTCCAGTGTAATAATAAAACATATGTCCAGCGTTTCCACACTGTAGATGACTCAGTGATTAGAATGACTGAAGCAGTGGAAAAATCTTCCATAATTTGAGAATAACTGAATATAGAGAAAACAGAAGTTTCAGAATTAAATATGTATTATTGGGTTGGCCAAAATGTTTGTTTGTTTTTCTATAAGATGGCTCTAGTAGTGCTTAGTTGTCTTTAACGTCATTCAAAACAATTTTGTTAGATTGTATTGTGACTACTGTCATATCAGAGTGCATTTAAAAAAACATCAAAATTGGTGAATTTTTGTGCAGCCACTTTGATATTGAAGATGAAAGAAAATATGCAACATTTTGGCATATCATGCTTTATTATTTCAAAAAAGGTAAAAATGCAACTGAAAAGCAAAAAAGATTTGTGCAGTATATGGAGAAAGTGCTGTGACTGATCATATGTGCCAAAAGTGGTTTGTGAAGTTTCTTGGTACTATTGACATTTTGGCCAAATAATTACTTGCTGTGAGGCTGTCTTATGCATTGGAAGATGTTTAGCAGCACCTCTGGCCTCTACCCACTAGAAGCCAATAGTGGAAGGTAGTTAACATACTCAAAATATCCAAATCAATAAAATTATTGGTCAAAATGAAAAATGTTTCTTTTATTTTATACAAAAAATTAAATGGACTTTTGGCCAAACCAATATTATGTCATTTCCATGTCTGGAGACCCCATCAATTTTAAATATTCTTGTAGATATGGAACTGGTAATCACTGCTTTAGATAATGAGCTAGATTGCCTTAATACCATATGATCTCACCTTTAACTGGAACATAATCAACAAAAGAAAAAAGCAAACAAAATATAATCAGAGACATTGAAGTTAAGAACAATCTAACAATAGCCAGAGGGGAGTGGGGAGGGGATAGTGGGGTGAGGGGTTTTCAAGAACTACTATAAAGGACACATGGACAAAACAAAGGGGGAGGGTGGAGGCAGGGGAGGGAGGTGGGTTTGGCTGGGTTGGGGTGGTGTGGAGGGGTGGGGAGAAAATGTAGACAACTGTAAATGAACGACAATAAAAAATATATATTAAAAAAAGAAAGAAAGAAATGGGTATACAGAGAAAGGAGTCTGTACAAAAGTATTTATTGTTGAATTATTTTAAATCCTGCCAAATTAGAAATAAATTAGTGTCCCAAAATAGGGAATCAGTTAAGTAAATTATATCTATACAAGGAAATGCTAGGCAGGCACTAAAAGTCGTTTTCTCCAATAACATTTAAAGATATGTGGAATGCTCCTGACATTGTATTAGGTGAGAGAACAAAATATAAGACTCTGTATATCTAATGAGTCCAATTTTTTTAACCAGCTGGCTGAGGCGGATACTGCCATTGCTGCCCATACTTCCCAGTCCCTCATCATTCATGCCTGCACCTTTTACTAAAAGCCCCTCTGAATGTTCAAGGGCTTTCTCTAGCCACAGGAACTTCTTTGGTCATATGCATGTCAGGCCAGAAATGCTGGGGAGTTAGTGTCTCCTGGGAAAACCCTTATCCAATGACAAATGTGAATTGGAGGATAAATATTCCAACTTATCCACCCTTCATGGGTACAAACCTCAGTCATGTTCCATACCATTTTCGAGAGTCACCCAGCAGGATAACTACCCTCAGTGGAAAACTTGTCATTAACACACCTTTTATTACTTTCTCTTCCTTTTCCACCTCAATTCTCCACTGACATGTTGGTATTTCCAAGAATGGATTCTCCAAAAACAAATTGCACTCAAATTTTGATGTCAAGGTCTGCTTCTGGGAAATTCAACATAAGACACTAGCATTGCGTGAATTACCAGCATAAAAGAAAATGGATGGATGGATAAATGGGAAGGTGGGTGGATGGATGGATGGCTAGGTGGCTAGATAGATATCCCTATTTTGTCTCACTCTAAATCATGTTATAGAATATTGCTCATGGGAAAACCAGCTTGGTTGGAAATTTGTACCTTCCATTTATAACGTCCCACTGTGGTCTCATATATGAAGCCACAGTTGGTTTTCTCTGTCCATGGTATTGTAGCATGTATGGTAGGTCTTTTCCAATTCACAATAACATGTTCTTTCACTGCAGTTTCAAATTTTCTGAAAGTAAATGATTGCTCAGATTTTGAAGATATTTCTTGGGCCTTCCTTCAAAATGGATATTGTGTAAGACATAGGCCATATTTTAAGTCAGTCTATTCCAGCTATATTCTCCAAATTTAGTGGCTAAGCATATAAGCCTTTGTCATTAGGATTCTCAAACAACAAAAACTAAACCATATGTATACAGATTCTGTCATGATCATTGCATCAAAATGTTAACTTATTTGTAGGCGGTGAGATTATGAGTGAATCAAATATTCTTTTTACATTTGTACAGTTCATCCAGATTTTCTATAGTAAGCTGTGAAGATTTTTTTACACTGTTAATGTACTGAGGCAACCACAACAGCTTGAACTCTGGAATGAAAGTAGCTTGGTGTAAACCCCCTCGGTGCTACTTACTAGCTTAGCTGTGTGATGTTGAGAAATTGCTTACCATTTCTTTTCCTTATCTGTAAAACAGAGACAATGTTAGCTATTTCATGGTAGTGTTGTATTAAATGAGCAATACATGCAAAACACTTAACCCAAGGTCTAGCATTCAGTAAGTTCTCTTTTAGTATATTATTTTACTTACAAAATCAAGAAAGGGTAATTAAAATTAAAGACCTAAAAAAATAACATTCTACTTAAATAGCAAAACTACTCCCAAGACAAAAAAATACCCCCCAAAACCAAAAAAAACACCTTTTATTATGTTATGTTTTACCCAGAATGGGAGCTTCCCAACCCTCACTGCCCCAATATGCAAACATTAAATGGTGTGTACATATTTAACTGTCTTACATTTATTAATTTGGTTTTAACTGTTATCTTTAATGCTTCTTTGGGTTGCCCTTGAAGGTATTATTATCAGGCTCATTGTTATTTTTCTCATTAAACTAATGGGAGAATGAAAGCCCCCAAAGTGACAGGACGGAGAACACTCAGTGGCACTAGTGTGGTCCTTCTGCGGTTGCTTGGAATGAGATGAGAGAATGAAACTCTGAGTCTGATCCTTGTGATCCTTCCTTGAAACATAAAATTCAAAGAATGGGCTTCTGTGTTGAGGGAGGGATGAGCTGGGTCTGCTTATCTGAGCGCTGCTGTACGAAGTTCTCTTCTTTATGATTCAAGCTGCTTGCGCTGAGTCGGATTTCCCTTCTGCCTGTTTGGAACGTGGGGACAGGTGGAGGCTGACACTAGGAAAGGTGTGCAGTGTGGGCCATTATCTAGTAATGCTGGCTCTGTCAGCGGGAAAGCAGTTTTTCCTTAAGATCCACACCATAGAGCAACAATAATGAACATTTTTTTTTATTTTACTATCAGGGCCAATTAGGGGAAAATAAAAATGTTAAGGGCTGCAATTTTGTATGCCTTGTGTTA
Source organism: Desmodus rotundus (assembly GCF_022682495.2). Classification (NCBI taxonomy): domain Eukaryota; kingdom Metazoa; phylum Chordata; class Mammalia; order Chiroptera; family Phyllostomidae; genus Desmodus; species Desmodus rotundus. Next base: position 80,254,172 of record NC_071394.1, on the reverse strand, counting down.
AATGATCCATTTGCAATTATATTAGAGCAATTCATTTATTGTTTCTCATAACCAAAGAAACAATACTCTTTTGGCTAAAATTTTAGAAACTTTATTACTATCATATCTCATTTTAAAGTCATGCCTTAAAATAAATTTTGTGTGTGATGAGACCTGTTGATTCTATGGAGAGGTGGGGAGGCCTGAATGTGGTATAGTCAAAGTGCTAATGGTGGAATTCTAGCCAAGTTTCTGGCTTCAAATACGAGCTCTGCCACCTAGCGGATGAGTAAATTACAACCTCCCAGGTTTAACTTTCCTTATCGTAAGAAATGAACAAACTGACAGTAACCAGAAGGGAGGTTGGAGGGATATAACTGAGAAAGAAGGGGAGGGGTCATAAAGGAACATATTTAAAGGACCCATGGACAAAGCCAAAGTGGGGAAGGATGGAGGATGGGAGGTGGGGGTGGGTAGAGCAGGGAAAAGTTGCAGTGGGAAAATGGAGACAATTGTATTTGAACAACAATAAAAAAATGATAAAGAAAAAGAGAAAATAATAGCACTTTCCTCCATGTATGATTGTGACCATTCAGTTAAGTCATATAAGTTAATTGTGTACCAAAGTCTGGCACACATCAAGTGTTCACTCAGTTGTATTATCCTGGTGGTTGATATTATTAATAGAAGCTAGTGCAAGGAGCTGGCACCACAGTATGGCTGTAGACCAAAGACAAGGACAGCCCTATTTGGAAATCTCTGCAGTGAAGAAAGGAGAACTGTAATTTGTAGGGAATGTCTGCAGAGATCACAGAAAATGGGGCAAAATTGCTGCTGGCATGGAAAAAAGTAATGTATAATTAATTAATCTATTTTACCCCACTCCACTGTTCCCCACCCAACTTATGTAACTGGTAGTTTGGAACTATTTCGTTGCAATACTTCTCCAAAAGAAGAGTGGTGGTGGAGAATTAGATAGAGGGATGTCTTGGTTTCGGCTCTCCCAGAAGCACACCCTGAGTCAAATGTCTAATTTTCTTCACAAGTGACCCCTGGAAGCACCAGTAAGATGTGGTGAGTGAGACAGGGAAGGGAAGAAAGCCAATAAAGAGTGGATTAATGGGTAAGGTACTACTGTGGTCAATTGGGGCAACCAAGAGTTCTCGAAACTGTGGATAATGTGCTTCAGATGAATTCTATTAGGCATACGATGAAGCTGGGATAATTATCTACCCACTCCTGTTGGCCATTGGTCAAAAGTTGCTTCTACCAGGTGTTAACTCCCTGGTACTGCATGCAGACCAAGCATGTGCTTGCAGCCCAAGAAAGCCTTTGGGCAGAGACCTTGGATGCTTATATTAGAAGACCATCATTATATACAAAACTGGTGAGTGCCAGAGTGATATGGGTGCTCAGCTGGTGGTCTCTGTTACAATGGGGAGACTCTTTAAGCACCTTTCCTATATCTGTGAATGACCCCCTATTGGATCATTTATTCATTCTCTCAAATATTTATTGAGTACCTTCAGTGTAAAAGGCCCTGAACTATGTAAGTGCTTGATTTCTATTGGTTGATAAAATGGACATGGCCCCTTCCATTGTGAAATTTATAATCACATGGGAATGGGAGGAAGACAGTTACACACACACACACACACACACACACACTCACAGTAGTGGTAATTTCTAAGCAGAGGGTGAACATTGTTCAGAGATGGAAAATAAGTTTGTTGGGACTGGTGAGGGTTAAAGGACACCCAGTTATAGAAAATGCTCCAGTAGGGCCTCCCTGAGGAGGTGGCATTTAAGCCAGTCAAAAGAGAAGGAGAAAGAATGTCCTAAGCGAAGGAAAGGGCATGGGTAATGTTGAGAAGACATTAAGAAGATCAAGGGACCAGCGTGGGGAGCCTGTCTTAGACCAGCTGGCTGGGGAAAATCTCTCTGCTGGAGTGACATTGAAGGACAGACCTGCAAGAAATAAGAGAGAAGGAGAGGGAGAAAGCAGGCACCTCACAGATATCAGAGTGGTATATTCCAGGGAGAGGTGAGAACAGGTACAGAGGTCTCATGTCCGAGTCTGGCAACATTGCCTCTATCAGTCAAGGGTTCATGATAGGTGGTTCAGTTTCTTAAAGTAATATAGAGAAGGACCTAGGTAGACAGAGCTTGATGATTGGAAAGGGGACCAAGAGGCAATCCAGAGGTTAGCAACTGTGGGAACCCATAAGCCTAAAGTATTTACTACCCAATCCTTAGAAAAAAATGAGTTCACTGACTCCTGAGCAAGAGGCATGAAGGGAGGAAGTGGTCTCATCAGAGCACAAGATGGGGCCTGTGTGGTAGAAGCAGGGACCATGAAGAAAAGAGACTTCCAGAAGGAGTAGGAACAATGGAAGGTGCAGCCATTGCTGGAGATGCTGCCCAAAGCAATAAGAGAAAGAGGGAGAAATACCCTGGCCTCTCCCTCACTCCTGCCTTCCAGTCTAGCAACAATGTACCATTGGGCAAACCTACCTGAAAAGCAGTTGTTAAGGAAATCAGGACCCAGAGATGCAGAGCAGACCAGGAGAGGAGCAAGGCATGGAATTGAAAACAAACAAGCAATGACCAGCAGAGTTCCTCTCTGAACTTCAGTTTCCTCATCTACAAAATGAGAAAACTGGATTGAAGCTTTCTTAAGAGAGAATTAGACCTCTAATTATATGGAAATAGAAATACATAGATTTGTTTTTCAGGGGAACAGTTGTACTTGACCTTGGACAGAAAGGCTGATAATGCACTAGCCACTGCTGCTTCAGAGAGAGCAGAAGGAAATACAAAAATTCAACAGAATTACTTTCAACTTCATAAGGCTTCTTCTGATATTTGTTCTGTTTAGGTAAAATCTGGACAGGCCCTTAAAGACCAGGATTTGGGCACTTATCAAAAATGATTGTAGGTTATGTAACCAAGGTTGTTATTTCTGTTGAGTTCCCATAGGGAGGTGGCAAGTGGCAGAGATTAAATCAGTGTATGCTGAGTGAGGCTTTTATGTAGTTCTCTGACACATTGTGTAAAATTTTACAGAGCAGTCATGGGTGAGTGGGTGGGCAGAACCTCATTACTTGGGGAAACTCAACCCCCCCAGAAGAATGCAAATGTTGCTTTTTTCAAAGTTACAAAAATTCATTCTTCCTTATATATCCATATCTGTACTTATATCTATCATCTATATCTAGATCATCTATCTATATCTATCTCTTATATATCTATATATACATCTTCCTTATATATGTTTTCATTTCTAGAGTAGGGGTGTGGGAGAGAGAAAAAATGAAAAAGAGAGACTGACTTTGAGTTGCCTAGAAGAGGACAAAGGGATTCAACTTTATTAACAGCCCAGGAATGTCAGAAGAAAGGATCACACTCACACCCATATGTATGTCCTGTTCCTTGAAACTGTTAGGTGTCTGATCGTCAGTCACATTAGCCACCATCTCTGTTTTCTTCTGGGGCCAGAAAAATGTTGGAACATTCTTTGTGTCCCCTGGAGCTATCAAGCAGGTGGCTAGCAGTCACATGATAAATTGCACAAGGTCAAGCTGGTGTCAACTAAGTGACAGAGGCCTGTGTTCCCTCTCTTTTCCTACCCCAAACCATTCCTTAAAGAATGGCATTTTGTCAGCCATGAGGCCACAGGTCACACAAAAAGGAGGCAAGTGCCCACGCTGTCTCGCTTGCCAGATGTTCCAGTCAAAACTGAAAAGTCAAAGTCTCAGAGCCTGGGATTCAAGAAGTGACAACTGCAAGGCTGAGATTCATATTCCTAATTCCCCTTCCAGGGTGCAGCTGTGGGTATTCAGAGGCCTGCATCTGAATCAGGACTTTAGACTCTATACCAGTATGATATCTGCATTTGTATCACACTGAAAGCTTGTTAAAAATGGGGAGGCCAAGATCCTACCCCAGACCTACCCAGTCAGCATTACTGCCCTGGGGCCCAGGACTGGCACTTATTAAAGTCCCTAAGTGATGCTTAGACACATAGAAGTTGGAGATCTGCTGACCTAAGGAGAAATAGGTAGAACTTGAACCTGCAATTATCCAGTATTTTGGGTTTTAACACTGATGGATTTTAAAAAATATATTTGAGATTACATTTTTGTTTAAGCAAACACTTGTCTTATTTATTATACTTAACATGATAAAATGAAAAAGATAAGAATGTGAATAGTAAATGGATGTTTGTTTTCTGTTATTCTAAAATTTTCTGTTGGGCATATATTACTCTTAGAATGGAAAACAATAAATGACAAAAAAAGCAAATGGCAATTTAAATTTGGTAGCAATGACAAACCTACAGCAATTTTACTACCCTTCCCCCAAACTCATAATGTGCTTTATAGCATGTCTCCTGAAAATGTGAAAGTAGTAGTTGCCTTTCCCCCCAGGCCAAGTGGAAATCAGGGTAGAAATCAGAAAGTGGGATGAATATGTTGATTCTTTCATGTATGTGTATATAATGAATAACAATTATTGATATAGTCATTATCCCTTTGTCACACCAACACTGTCCTAGGCAGAACCAGAGTATTTTTATTTCTCTTTATACAAATCAGCACACGGAGACATAAACTTGACCAAAGTTATTCAGCTAATAAATTACAAACCTGGAAACCTATCCAAATATTCTGACTCCCATGGGTGTCTCGATGGAGTTGTTTGCTATCACCCCAAACTGTGTTCTAACAATGATAATATGGATGAAGAAGATGATGATGATCATAATCATCAAATAAAAGCCACTATTTATTGATAATTTTATCATGTTTGAAGAAGTGTGCAAAGTATATCCCTGTGAGACAACATCCCCATAAAATAGCTTCTCTGAACTCCACTTGACAGTGAGGAAACTAAGGCTCATGGAGGTTGAATGACTTGCCCAAATTCATGCATCTGACAAATGGCAATGCTGGACTTTGAACATCTGAGCCTGACTAAGACCACGCTCTTCACCATTACACTGGAAAGAGGAGCAGTGTGTCTTTGAGTTGATGAACCCCCACAATCGCAGAGACTCCTTCCATCATCTCCAAGATTTATAGCCTGCTCCCTATAGAGAGGCAGACTAGGCAGGCAAGAGAGATTTAGGGAATGGTTCTTAGGGACATCGTGTTCCTTGGAACTCAGAATTGCTTTTCCAGTTGATTTCCCAAGTCCAGCAATAAACTGCGAAGGAAAAATAATTCCAGCCTGGATATGTTACGATCACCCTCTTTTTCCTATATGCAGCTGGCCAGAATTTGAAATAAATTTTGAAAGTCTCTATGCAAAAGTAGCAGTTGTCACTTGAGGCTGAATGTTATGGAGTCACATAAATGGCAGTGTTTTCTAAGAATAAAATTACTCCAAAGGGTTTAGTGCTACAAAAGATTCTCATTTCCCTGGCAAAGGGGTGGATTGCAGAGGGAAGCAGGAGTTGAGGAGTCAAGAGGTCTCAGATACTTATCAGGAGACTTGATTAGAAAGATCTTTAGTTTAGTTGCTCAAGCCTAGCACTGAGATACCCGAAATAAGTGGATAGTATAGAGAACCACTTTTCCTAATTGCAGAGTTGGGACTTCTGAAATATACTCAATTAGCTCTTGGGCTCTTTAGATACTAACTGAGAATTAAGCTTAACAATCTTTATTCATGTGTTATTTTAGCGTACCTATCAAGAGTTTACTTTTCCATTGTTTCTTTTAACATCTTACATCCCATTATCTAAAACAGTTACACTTTTTGAAATACATGTTTATTAGAAAAAAGAACATACTTTTGTTCTAAAAAATCCCATTATGCAGAAACAAATGAAGGAAAATATTAGAATCCCCCTTCTAGAGAATTGTAATTTCTCTGAGATAACCACTATCAAAAGTTTTGATGTATACATATGATCTTACCTATGTGTGATCTAGTCAACAGAACAAACAAGCAAGCAAAATATGACCAGAGACATTGAAATAAAGAACTGACAATAACCAGAGGGGAGGAGGGAAGGGATACTGGGGTGAAAAAGGGGAAAGGTCATCAAGGAACATGTATAAAGGACACATGCAAAAAACAAAAGGGGGGTAGGATCAAGGGTGGGAGGTGGAATGGGTGGGGTGGGGGGGTGGTGAGGGGAAAATGGAGACAACTGTACTCGGACAACAATTTAAAAATAATAATAAACAAAATAAATTTAAAAAAGTTTTGATGTATATTATTTCAGACTTTTCCTTTGCATGTACTCATTTTTTATGCAAACTGATTCTGGTATAAATAGTATTTTGCAAATAATTCTTAATTTTTACAAAATTATAGATAGCTTTCCTTATCAACCTTAATAGATCTACCATGTTTTATTGGCCTCATAGCTAGACCATAATTTATTGCACAGCTAGACCAGAATTTATTAAGCCAATTACCTATTGATGGACATTTAGGTTGTTTTGTTTTTTGCTATTACAAATAATTACAAACAATGATACCACTAACATAGGTTCATAACTTCATTTATAAGGCAGGTTCCTGGGGCAAAAGGTATATAAGCCGTAAATCTTCATAGGTTTTTGCCAAATCCCTCCCTAGAAAGAAATTTATATGCCCACCAAAAGGGTATAAAGATGCCTAGTTCTCCATATTCTTCCAAAAATGAAATAAGTGCACTTATTTGATTATTAGTGAGGATGAACATGTTATATAATTATTAGACATTTATATTGCAGGCAAAAGAAAAAGAAAAAACAGTATGCTCATTTTTTTGTAAAATATCTAATCCCTGGCATATAAACCTTATTACTTTCTCCCACCTCAGTTGATATATTCACTCAGCATTATTCAATGCACTCCTGTGAGATTTACTAATTGATGCAACAAACGTTCAATATGGTGTCAGGTACTGTGCCTGGTAACAATGGAAATTTAAAAGTGAAAACAGAATAGGTCCTCTTTTCATAGAGCTTAGTCTTTTAAAAGAATATTAAACACTGATGATATTGAGACACAGAGAGGTTACATGACTCATCCAGCACCCACAGCAACTCCTCATATGCAGGAATTTGCACTAACATCCTTGAAATCCTTATGCAATATGACCATCACACAGAGTCACAGTGGAGATAAATAGAATGAAGATATTAATCTCTACTAATGAAAAGGAGGCCTATTACAAATTGCCTAAATTGACAAATTAATATTTACAGTATCATAGAACATTTTAAGAATTCATTTACTAAATTAATTTATATCATGGTGCTCATCTTAATAAGCCCTCATTAAAAGTTAACATTGAGAACAGTGTACCCAATGGTGATTGCAAAGAGAACTCATTTGCCAATCTCTATTTCCTCACAGATACAAAAGATCATGAAAGCGTTTGTCTTTTGGCTAATTTTTAATAATATACTTTTATTTACCTCTATGTTTAGTTTATTCATCACCAAAATGAGAAGAGATTGTTTTCTCTGACCTTTGTTCAAGTCACCACAAGCAATTAAGAATAAATGCTACCTATAATGATAGTTGTGTCATCATCTTAGACCAACGTGATACTTACCATTTTTAGACCTGAAATTGCTACTCTGATTACCATGGCCTTTAGAGATGGAATCTGCTTCCTCTGCAGGGTGAATGTTGTCTAAAGAATAAAAAAGTTTAATGTCCCCTTTATGCAGAAAAAAAATGTGAAGCATAAATATCCCATATTGAAAGAAAAAGTACTATATAAGAAAATGAACATAAATGCCTTATGTTGTACAAGACTAAATGAAAATGTAATGTGAATTACTTTCTAGCTCAAGTTCATCACTATTGCCCAGATGACTGTGTTTCTATGTTTTTAAAAATCACTTCAATTTTCAACCAAATGCCTCTAGTCAAATAAACAGTGTGTCTCTAGCACTTTTTATAATGCTTTTTGGAAGAGAAATACAGACAATATGAAAAAAAGCAAAGCACACTCAGTCCTTTCTTCAGAATCTTCCTGTACATCTCCAAGAGTCCTCGGAGACTTATTGAATTTATGAACCTAACTATTTATTCATTTGATGAATAAATGTGCCAAGCATGTAATCAGATGAGTATCAGGTGTTTGCCCTCTGCAACAGATCCAGACCATACTCAGCCATAGGTCCCAGGGGCCCTACTCATTTTAGTCAATTGGACCAAATTATTACTTGGTCAACAATTTGTGAATGGTTGCTGGGGCAAAGAAAGACTCATTAATTCATTTAACACATTTTTAGAACACCTACCCTGTGCAAGGAACTGTTCATGGTGCTGGAGATCCAGTGGAGGACAAGATAGGTTGGTGATAATGAGGAGAAGGAACAGAGAGAGGGTGGGGAAGGAAACAAGCAAAAGACCAAGATCATGTCAGAAAATAACAGAGGCAAGGACAAAAATTAAATAGTGATGTGATGGAGAAAAACTGGAAAAGAGGTAGGCAAGAAAGGCTCCTTTAGGAGGGGACATTTGTTTTGAGACCTGAACGACAAGAAAGATAAACCATGCAAAGATCTGGAAAGAGATTTGTGCAGATAGAATAGTATGTGCAAAGACGGGAAGGGACTGGGTGCGGTTAAGGAATAGATAGAGGAATTGTGCATCAAGAACACAGCATAAGGAGAGGAGTGTGGGACAGCAAGGCAGACAATGGCCAATGTCAGATAAGGCTTCATGAGCCATGTAAAACTTGAGTTTTATTCTAGATGCAATGGAAATCATTTGCTTAAAATCAGGGGAGTGACAGCGCCTGATTTACATATTTTAAGAATTATTTTAACTGCTCTGTGAAAAAAAAAGTTTTTTAGTGGGATAAGGAGAAATGATTGTGTTCAATGACTATGAGTTAATCTTGGCAAAAGATGATGATGTCTTAAATTAGGGTTTTACTGGTTGAGAGAAGCTTGGAAAGATTTAATTTATTCTTAAAATTTTGGTCCATAAAATTAGATGACAAAAAGGATATATGGAAAGAAGGTAAAGCTAATTACGATTTGGGGCCCAAGAACTGAGAGGATGATGGTGGGAAGTTGTCAAATTGAGATACTTAATATTTGTATCAGCTATTTATTTTCTAAAACAAATTAATGAATCACCAGTTACACAAAGCTATGAGAGACCAATGGGATTCTATATTGGGGAAATTTGCACTAAGAAGCTGGTGAGAGAGAGGGTGTTGCAGAAGAAGATCACAGATGAGATATATTCAAAGCCAGAGGGCCATGAAAAGCTATCTTTGAACCAAAATTAAAAGGAAGCAGAAAATCTGAATCAAAAGGAAGACATTTACAGGAAGAAGAGTATCAGATGGACAGAAGTAAAAGTATTTCAAGGAGCCCTCAGGGTGCATCTCTGTCAAGGAAGATTGAGGTGAGTTACTGATCCCTAGGGCTTCATCCTCTTTTTCTTACTTTCTAGTGTTGTCCATATGTGTCCTTCCAAAAATATGCTCTTTTCTTGATGTAACTGAAATCAGTCTGTTTCTTTCTAATAAACTAAACTACTTGAAATAAATACCTCAGCACACTGAAGACTACAAAGATGAGGAAGATGAAGTCACTCTCCTCAAGGAGTCTGCAGCCCAATGAAGAAAAAATAATGCAAATAATTGTTATATAAACTCCAAATGGAAGGATAAAGGTATTAAAACACTATTTATTTGTCATTGGTATTATACATTCTTTTGTAGTAAAACAAAAAATTAAATGCATAATTTGTCCATCAAAATCTGCATCAAGTAAGAGACAGTCATAGACTGTGGATCCCTGGTAGCCTCAAAAAAGTGCTTAAGGCCATATTGGGACACCATCTGACATCACCAGAGGCAGATCCAGAAAGAAAAAACAGTGCACCTACACAAGAGCATACAGGACCTAATGGGCAGAGTGACTCTTTAGTCAGCCAGCCAGAGGGAAGGAACCAAGAAATAATGACCCAATAACTATCAAAACAAAATTATAACCAGAAAGCCAACATAAATGGTATAAAGGGCATCCCAAGAACATAAAATTCAAGAGATCAAGGAGACTGCACCACTAAATCCCACAGATCTTCTCCCATAGAAGTTCACACCATGAAGAAAGGGGGAAGGGTCTTCAGGAACATCTATAAAGGACACATAGACAAAACCAAAGGGAGTTACAATCAAAGGAAGGAAGTGGGGATGGCTGGGGTAGGGGGAAGTGGTGGGGAGAAAATGGAGACAACTATACTTGAACAACAATAAAAAAAAAAAAGGTAGGGAGTCAAAGCAGATCAATCTAAGAAGCAGAAACAAACAAGAAGAGCACCTAAAACTTGGAGAAAAAGAAACAACCCCCAATCAAAAGGAAAGGAAGGGTCCCCAGAAAGAGTGCTAAGTGAAATGGAGGCAAGTATTGGGCATTGAGTTCAACATAATAGTTATAAGGAAGCTCAATGAGCTCAGTGAGAACTACAGGGAAGCTACAAGGAACTTACTGCAAAAGACATCAGCATGAAAAAGGACATAGGACCTATCAATAAGAGTCAGGAAGAAATGAAGAATACAATTTCTGATTTGAAGAGCATAGTAGAAGGAATTAAAAGCAGGCTAGATGAAGCAGAGGATTGAATCAGTGAGCTGCAGAACAAAGAAGAAAAAATTCCCAGACAGAGGAACAAAAAAAGACTCAAAAAGAATGAAGAGGGCTTAAAGGAGCTGCAGGACAACATGAAACATAATAATATCCATAATATAGGAATACCAGAAGGAGAAGAAGAGGAGAAAGGCATAGAAAACCTGTTTTAAAAAAGTAATGACAGAAAACTTCCCTAATTTGATGAGAGAAAAAGTCACACAAGTCCAGGAAGTACAGAGGGTACTAATCAAGATGAATCCAAAGAGTATCATTCCAAGACATATCATAATAAAAATGACAAAATTTAGACAAAGAGAGAGTGTTAAAGGTAGCAAGGGATAAACAGCTAGTAACACACAAGGAGCCCTGATAAAGCTATCAGCTGACTACTTAACAGACACACTATGAGCCAGAAGGGTGTGGCAAGAAATATTCCAAGTTGAAAAGCAAAGGCGTGCAATGAAGATGACTCTACCCAGCAAGACTGTCCTTTAAGATGGAAGGGAGTTTCCCATACAAAAAGCTAACAGAACACATCTTCACCAAACTAATATTGCAAGAGATGCTAAATGGATTGCTTTAAGAAGATGAAGAAAGAGAGAGAGAGAGAGAGAGAGATACAAAGGGGGAAAATGGCAATATATAAGTACTTATCAATAATAACCTTAAATGTAAATGGATTATATGCTCCAATCAAAAAACATAAGGTACCTGAATAGATAAGAAAACAGGAACCACATATATGCCGTCTACAAGAAATCCACCTCAGAACAAAAGATCTACACAGACTGAAAGTGAAGGGAAGGACAAAAATATTCCAAGCAAATGGAGATGAAAAAAATGCTGGGGTAGCAATATTTATATCAGACAAAATAAATTTCAAAATAAAGACCATAAAAAGAGACAACAGAGGACACTATATAATGCTTAAGGGAATAATCCATAAAGAAGATATAACCATTGTAAACATATCTGCACCCCACATAGGAGCACCTAAATATAAAAGGAAAATATTGGAGGGCTTCAAAAAAAGATATTGACAGCAACACACTCATAGTGGAGGATTTTAATACCCCATTATCAACAATGGATAGATTTTCCAAGCAAAGAGTCAACAAGGATATTGTGGCATTGAAAAACACCGTAAATCAAATTACTTAATTGATATATACAAACCCTTCACCCCAAAGAAGCTAAACACTCTTTTCAAAGCACATGGAATATTTTTAAAGACAGACCACATAGTAGGTCACAAAACAAGCCTCAACAAGCTCAAGAATATTGAAATCATATCAAGCATTTTCTCGGATCACAATGGCTTGAAACTAAAAACCAACCTCAAGGAAAACAAAACTCAAAAATGTTCAGATACATGGAGACTCAAATTCATGGAGACTGAGTGACATGTTATTAAATAATGAATAGGTTTATAGTGAGATCAAGGAAGAAATCAAAAAGTTCCTGGAAACAAATGATAATGCATACACAACAAACCAAAATCTATGGGACAAAGTGAAGGCAGTCCTGAGAGGGAAGTTCATATGAGACAAGCCTATTTAAAGAAGATTGTGGACACATGGACAAAACCAAGGGGAGGCGGAAGCAGGGGAGGGAGGTGTGGATGGCTGGGGTGGGGAGGGAATAGTGGTGGGGGGGTAAAAGCAGACAACTGTACTTGAACAACAATAAAATAATTTTAAAAAATAAAGAAAAAAAGAAGATAGAAAAATCTCAAATAAACAACCTAACCCTACATCTACTAGAACTAGAGGAACAACATACAAAGCCCAGAGTGAGTAGGAGGAAAGAAATAATCAAGATCAGAGCAGAATTCAATAACATAGAGACTAAAAGAACAATTCAAAGGATTAGTAAATCCAGGAGCTGGTTCTTTGAAACGATAAGCAAAATCAACAAATCTTTAACCAGACTCATCAAAAAGAAAAAAGAAAGAGAGAGAGAGAGAGAATCCAGTTAAGTAAAATCAGAAATGAAAGAGGAGAAATTACAAATGATACCACGGAAATACAAAGGATTGTAAGAAATCACTATGAACAACTATATGCCAAAAATTTTGATCTACCTGGGCAAAATGGACAAATTTCTAAAAATATATCATCTTCAAAAACTGAATCAAGAAGAAGCAGAAAGCCTGAATAGACTGAAAACAATTAGTGAAATTGAAGCACTAATCAAAAAGCTCCCGGCACACAAAAGCTCTGGACCAGATGGCTTCACAGGAGAATTTTACCAAATATTAAGGGAAGAGCTAACTCCTGATCTTCTCAAACTATTCCAAAAAATTAAAGGAGAGGGAAGACTCCCAAACTCTTTTCATGAGTCCAGAATCCTCCTAATTCCAAAACCAGGTAAAGACTCAACAAAGAAAGAAAACTACAGGACAACATCACTGATGATCATACATGCTAAAATCCTCAACCAAATATGGCAAACCAGATCCAGCAATACCTTAAAAAGATCATACACTATGATGAAGTAGTATTCATCTTAGGGATTCAAGGGTGGTATGATATTTGCAAATCAACTTACATAATACACCACATAAACAAAATGAAAGACAAAAATCATATCATCTTATCAATAGGTACTGAAAAAGCATTTGATAAAGTACAGCACCCATTCTGATAAAAATGCTCAGCAAAGTGGGAGTAAAGGGAGCATACCTCAACATAACAAAAACCATATACAAGAAACCTACAGCCAACATCCTACTCAATGGGCAAAAACTAAAAGCCTTCCCACTAAGACCAAGAACAAGATATGGATGTTCCCTTTCACCACTTTTATTCAACATAGTGTTGGAAGTTCTAGTGCAGTGATCAGACAAGAAATAGAAATAAAAGGCATCCAAATTGGAAAGGAGGAAGTAAAACTGTCATTATTTGCAATAGTGTACATAGAAAACCCTATAGGCTCCGCCAAAAAATGACTTGACCTAATAAGGGAATTTGGCAAAATAGCAGGATACAAAGTCAATATTCATAAATCAAGGGCATTTTTGTACACAAGCAATGAAATATAAGAAACAGAAACTAGGGAAAAATCCTACTTACTATAGCAACAAGAAAAATAAAGTGCCTAGGAATTAACTTAACCAAGGATTACTTAACCTAACTGTACTCAGAAAATTACAGAACACTGAAGAAATCAAGGAAGATACAATGGAAGTATATACTGTGTTCATATTGATTGAAAGAATCAATATCATTAAAATGCCCATACTACCCAATTAAATCTATAGATTCAATGCAATCCCTATTAAAATACCAATGATATATTTCACAGATGTAGAAGAAATATTTCAAAAATTTTTATGGAACAAACAAAGACCCCATATAGACTCAGCAACCTTGAGAAAGAAGAACAAGGTAGGAGGGATCACAATACCTGATATCAAACTATACTAGAAGGCCATTGCTATCAAAACAGTCTGGTAGTAGCATAAGAACAGACACATAGATTGATGGAACAGAATAGAGAGCCCTGAAATGAACTCATGGGTCTATGGTCAATTAATATTTGACAAAAGGGGCAGAAGTATAAAGTGGAGTAAAAATAGCCTCTTCAACAAATGGTGCTGGGAAATCTGGAATGGTATATGCAAAAAAATGAAACTAGACCACCAACTTACACCATACACCAGAATAAACTCAAAATGGATGAAAGACTTAAACCTAAACATTATCTGAAAATAAATAAAGAACTCATAGGACTCAACACCGTGAAGACAATCCAATTTTTTAAAATGAGCAAAAGATCTGAACAAAGACTTCTCCAAGGAGGACAAACAGAGGGCCCATAGGCATATGAAAGGATGTTCAGCAACACTAGCCATCAGAGAGTTGGAAGTTAAAATCACAATGAGATATCATCTCACACCAGTCAGAATGGCCATTATTAACAAACAAGTCAACAAACTACAAGTGCTGGTGAGGATGCAGAGAAAAGGGAACCCCAGTGCACTGTGGTGGGAATGCAGACTGGTGCATCCACTGGGGATAACAGTATGGAATTTCCTCATAAAACTAAAACTGGAACTGCCTTTTGATGCAGCAATTCCACTACTGGTATTATACCCTAAGAATTTTGAAACACCAATTCAAAAGAACTTACATACCCCTATGTTCATAGCAGTGCTATTTACAATAGCCAAGTGTTGAAACAGTCTAAGGACCCATCAGTAAAAGAATGGAACAAAAAAACTGTGGTACATTTACACAATGGAATACTATGCAGCAGAAAGAAAGAAGGAACTCTTACCTTTCGCAACAGCATGTATAGAACTGGAGAGTATCATGCTAAGTGAAATAAGCCAGGCAGCAAAAGACAAATACCACATGATCTCACCCATAACAGGTACCTAACAAACAAAACAAAGAAATGACCAAAATAGAACCAGAGGCATGGAAGCAGGGAACAAACTGACAGGGACAAGAGAGGAGATGGAAGCAGGGTTAGAGAGGAAGGAAGGGGAAGGGCCTAATTAAAGAACAAGTTAATGACCCATGGACCTGGACAACAAGGTGTTGATTGACTGGAGTGGTTAGTGGGTGGGGCAGGGGAGCACTATGGGAGAAGAAAATTGGAACAACTGTAATAGAACAACAATAAAAAAAACTCCATCAAGTAATGGAAAGTACAAGTGATAATTTGTATTATGAAATAAACTGCATTGTATAAGGTGGAGTTTCCCAGATTTTGATTATTGTTTTTTACTATATGTGCATACCACCTGGATTCTTATTTATTTAATGTTTACATGGATAAAACTCACTTTTCTATCTTAAATATAAGCTGTAGTCTCATCCTAACCAATAAAACTCTGAAATTCTGGTTTGTTTACTTTTTATATATTTTTAATCCATAAAAATAAATAGTGACCTTGAAAATAAAGAGCAGTCCTGCATGCAACTAAAATCCCACTACAGATACACTTACCAGATTCTTGCAAACACTGACATAGAAAAATGCTGGACTCAGATTCACAAAATCTAAATTTGTACATCAGGTCCTCCCCCAAGGAGCTACTATTGGATCCTGGGTGAGTGAATGCCATTTCCTTTCCACAATAAAATGAGTACATGTCTTCCCTGTCCACCTTAAAAGGAGATTATAAGGATCAAATAAGCCAAAGTATGTCCAAACGCTTTTAAAAAAGTGCTCAGCAAATGGCAGTGCTTGTGATGACTGCAGTTTTGGACTATAGTGACTGTATATGTGGGTTCCTAGTGTGAGTGCCCAGTGGACAATTCTGGGATTTAAAAGCCAAAAAATATTTTTGCCCTCTAAGCTGTGTTCCAGAATTCTTCAGCTCCTTTTAATCTTCTGTAAACTTGTTCTCACTTATTATCAGAAAACACACAATTTGAACTGTGTTCAGAATAATTTCCAGTCATTTTTAGCAAGTAAGCCTCATCTTCCCAATTTAATAACAGAATATCCAGAGAAGTCACCTTCTTTTGTCAAATATGTTAATTATGAAATAGACTATACATTATAATATATAGTGTGGCATGAGCAAAGATCAGTACTCCTTGTTGACTGTAGTTTTGTATAAATAAGTAAACTAAATGGGCCTAATAATCCCTTTTATGTAAGGTTTTCATGAAATTTAATTAAATAATGACAATTGCTTATCATAGGGCATGGCACAAACCAATAATATTGTATTTCTATAAATAATCTTAAAGGAGAGTCAATGGCTGAAATTAGGTGATTAGTCTGAAAAAATCATGTATTGTTTAGATATCAATAGTATTTTGATTAATGTATATGAGTAGAATATTGTATTCAGTAAATCCAGATGTCTAGCTATAATGTAGATTGCAGGTTACTGTGTCCTATAAAATATTCCCTACTAATGTGTGAACCCATTGGATTTTTACTGAAAGTAATCTTATATAACATGCAATTTCCTAAACCTCTATCAAGTAGACAGTACCTATAACAAAGGGGAATTTAATGTTATTTTTGTTCAAAAATATTTTACAATGTGTTGGTAATATTTTAAATCTTATATGCACACGTATATTTTGGCCATGCATAGGTCTGAATATTTAGGCTTTTGAGAAGGTAATAAAATTAAGAACCCTTGTCCACTAAGAGTAGAGAGAAACTGCTATGCTTTATGGAGATCTTGCAAACAGCAGTCCAGAAACTTTCTGAAGCACACCAAATAGCTGTGTATAAAAAGATATTCAATATGAACTTGCTTTAGCTTAGAATTTGTAATTCACAAAATGAAACATTGCTGTTTCTGTGATCCTGTCACTTGCATCTTCCCTCTTTGTTCTATAGGTTTTTCACGACCTGTCTTTGAAATTCAGAAAGAATTGGGTTTCTAAACCTCATTTTCCTGTTGAAGTGTGAACAGTGTTAGGTTCCAAGACTAGCCCACTAAAGCTCCATGTACTGCTAAAATGTTATACATTTAAATGAACACACAGATGCAAGGTTAGTAATTAAAAGAGTTTGGTACAAAACTGAATATAATCTTTCAAATGTGCCTTCAATATCAGTGCCTAAAGAAAATCAGTTTTTAATTAGCAACTGAAACAAGGATTGGAGAGACTTCTGTGTACATCCTGAAAGCTGCTTTGGGAAATTTCAGGGACCATTGAAGTTACTGGCAAAGGTTTTGTATAGCATCTCATAGTATTCTTTTGTGGCTCACATGGACAGAAGTGTGTAAGGGAAGAGACAGAAAGAGTAAGACAGCAAAGAGAGATTTCTGAGATGATTAAGAAAAGGCGATAGAAAAGAAAGGTTATTAAAGAGATTTAGGGTGAGTTAAAGACAATAATGAACTGGGAACTGAATAATGCTCTGAATAAAGAAGGAGGGAGAGACAATGTGTGGGACATGCTCTAAGTGATCAGTGATAATAGCTCCCATTTACTGAGACCCCACTTTGTTCCAGGACTGTGCTAAATACTTTACACACATGTAATAGTCACAATTAAAAGCAATATTAGTACCATTTATAAATGAGAAAACCAGGGCTCAGAAGTTTAGGTTGAACTATATGAAATTGCCATTTTTATTAATCAAAACTAGGTGAACATTGACAATTTCATGTGTTTCAAACTAATATCTTGCCCAAAGATACAGAGTGAAAGAATTTTGAAATGAGGTTTCAAATGCAGCTATAGCTGGCTCCAAAACACTAATTCTTTCCCTCACTTTCCTCACTTATCAACAACACTACCGGGAAGAAGAAAAATGTGTTATGGCAGAAGCTTGCATCTCACAGGTCCCCCATTGTAGTTATGACAGTGGCTACAGCGAGGGAATGGTGGATAGCTTTTCAGAGCAAGGTAGAGGTTTGGTTACAGAGCGGGACTAATCACTTGAGTGTGTAGGGGTTTTTTTCTGTATACTATTTGCAGCTTGAAAGTTGTCTATATTAAGTAGTTTATATGTATAAAAAATCCATATAGAGCAGGAAGGAGAACCAAGATGGTGGCATAGGTAGACACACTGCGCCTCCTCATACAACCAGAACTTACAGAAAATCGAACAGCAAGGAAGTCCGACACCAAGGAGATAAAAAATAAACATTCATCCAGACCGGTAGGAGGGGCGGAGACGGCAGCTGGGGCAGAGAGGACTCATGTTGCTGTGGCAGGACCGAGACTGGCAGACTGTGGGACTAACAGGGAGGGCAATCCGACCACTAGCAGACCCTGCGGCCCCACATTCACGCACAGATAAACCAAGAGGGCTGGACTCAGAGTGGCGGAGAACTGGGCAGGCAGAGCGGTGGGTGGCACCCCGCGGCCCACATTCGTGCATAGATAAACTGGGACTAATGGCGGGGAGCTAAGCAGACCTTGTAACCCAGGGCTCCAGCACAGGGAAGTAAAGCCTCAAACCTCTGAGTGGAAACACCCATGGGGGTTGGGGTGGCAGCAGGAGAAACTACCAGCCTCACGGGAGAGGTCGTTGGAGAGACCTACAGGGGCGTGGGGCGTGCACAAGCTCACCCACTCGGGAACTGGCACCAGAGGGGCCCAATTTGATTGTGGGTAGCAGAGGGAGTGACTGAAATCCAGCAGAGAGTGGAGTGAGCACCATTGCTCCCTCTGGGCCCTTCCCCCACATACAGCATCACAGCACAGAGATCAGCGTTACCCCGCCCTGGGGAACACCTAAAACTCCGCCCCTTTAAGTAACAGAAGCACCAAGACAAAAAAAAAAAAAAAAAAAAAAGGCCCAAATGACAGAACACTTCAAACCTCCAGAAATAATTCAACTAAGCAGTGAACAGATAGCCAACCTCTCAGATGCACAGTTCAAAACACTGGTAATCAAGAAGCTCACAGAATTGGTTGAATTTGGTTAAAAACTAGATGAAAAAATGAAGGCTATGCTAAGAGGAACAAAGGAAAATGTACAGGGAACCAATAGTGAGGCGAAGGAAACTGGGACTCAAATCAATGGTGTGGACCAGAAGGAAGAAAGAAACATCCAACCAGAAAAGAAGGAAGAAACAAGAATTCAAAAAAATGAGGAGAGGCTTAGGAACCTCCAGGAAATCTTGAAACGTTCCAACATCCGAATTATAGGGGTACCAGAAGGAGAAGAGGAAGAACCAAAAATTGAAAACTTATTTGAACAAATAATGAAGGAGAACTTCCCTCATCTGGCAAAGGAAATAGACTTCCAGGAAGTTCAGGAAACTCAGAGAGTCCCAAAGAAGCTGGACCCAAGGAGGAACATACCAAGGCACATCATAATTACATTCCCCAAGATTAAAGATAAGGAGAGAATCTTAGAAGCAGCAAGAGAAAAGGAGACAGTTACCTACAAAGGAGTTCCCTTAAGACTGTCAGCTGATTTCTCCAAAGAGACCTTACAGGCAAGAAGGGGCTGGAAAGAAGTATTCCAAGTCATGAAAGGCAAGGACCTACATCCAAGATGCTCTATCCAGCAAATTTTTCATTTAGAATGGAAGAGCAGATAGTGCTTCCTAGATACGGCCACAGCAACATGAGTCCTCTCTGCCCTGGCTGCCGTCTCCGCCCCTCCTACCGGTCTGGATGAATGTTTATTTTTTATCTCCTTGGTGTCGGACTTCCTTGCTGTTCGATTTTCTGTAAGTTCTGGTTGTATGAGGAGGCGCAGTGTGTCTACCTATGCCACCATCTTGGTTCTCCTTCCTGCTCTATATGGATTTTTTATACATATAAACTACTTAATATAGACAACTTTCAAGCTGCAAATAGTATACAGAAAAAAACCCTACACACTCAAGTGATTAGTCCCGCTCTGTAACCAAACCTCTACCTTGCTCTGAAAAGCTATCCACCATTCCCTCGCTGTGGCCACTGTCATAGTGCTTCCTAGATACGGTCTAGGAAGCAATGGAAGTGCTTCCTAGATACGGTCAAGTTAAAGGAATTCATCTTCACCAAGCCATTATTATATGAAATGTGAAAGGGACTTATCTGAGAATCAAAGAAAATCAAAACTATGAACAGTAAAATGACAACAACCTCACAACTATCAACAAATGAACCTAAAAGAAAAGAAAAACAATGAAAAAAAACTAAGCAAACAACTAGAACAGGAACAGAATCAGAGAAATGGACATCACATGGAGGGATATCAGTGGGAAGGGGGAAGGGAGGGATGGGGGGAAAAGGTACAGGGAAGAAGAAGCATTATTGGTAGGCATAAAATAGATGGGGAGAGATCAAAAATGGTATAGAAAACAGAGAACTCAAAGAACTTATATGTACAACCCATGGACATGAACTAAGGGGGGGAATGCTGGAGGATTGGGGGGTGCAGGGGGGGGAATAAAGGGGAAAGATTGGGAAAACTATAATAGCATATTCAATAAAATATACTTAAAATAAAATAAAATAATATTTTAAAAATTTAAAAATAAAATTTCTGGAGATAAAATTGCCAAAAAAATAGTGGAGGTACAACTGTGTGTGTGTGTGTCTGTGTGTTCTGCATCTGATTATACCAAGTACTTGTTGAAATGCAGACCCTCAGGCCTAGCCCCAAATCTCTAGATTCTAAATCTTTGGGGGAGGGTTGGAGCCTGAGAGTCTGGGAAGTTAGTAAGTTTCCTGAGTGATTCTTAAGCTCTTCAGATATTGAGAACCATAGACTGTGGCACCAGAAAGGCCCAGATTTGAATCCTGTTGCCTCTGCTCACTGGTTGGAGTGCCCAGAGAGCCTCTCCTAAGGAAGTCACACTGAGCTGCCCTGTGCGTATTGGTGGGTTCTCTGTGTATTGGACCTAGAAACAAGGGAAAAAGTGGAGGATTCTGATCCAGCCTACTGTACTCACTGTGCCGAGTCCAATAGGAGGATGCTTTAGAGCTCTTAATTGTGACATTTTAACAAAATGTTCTGCTCCCATTTTTTAACGCAGCTGGAGTGAGGCTGCTTTTATCATTTTGTTTGCTAAGGAAAATGCAAACATGTGTTTCTGCTTCTTTTCTTTTGACATGAATTCCTATGATGCCTGTATTTTTAGTCCACGGAGGCAAGAAAGAGAGCTGGGACAAACTTGTGCTGTCAAGGACTGCCATGTGAACCTGAACAGGGATGACAAGCCAGCAAGTTCTTTGTCCCTCTGAAAGGCTATGCCTTTTATTATCTGTGGTCCCATCTAAATAGCTTTATTAAAGGATAAAACCTGCTACCAGGGACTAAGAAGGAACTTGTAATTATGGACTCTCAAATGGATTCATGCACTATTTTAAAATACCAATTGAAAGAAAGCCTATGAGGTTTTGCCGCTTAAACTAGAACTGAGAGCCCTGAATGAACTTATTTTCTGTGCTGTGGTCTCTCTTTTTCTCTTCATTTTCAATTTACAAAAGTAACACATGCCCTTGTACAATATTCACATAATACAGTTAAGCCAAAAATGAAAGCTACTCCATACCAGCCACTCCTATTCCCAGTGTTCTTTATTTTAAAGTGTGTATTTTTTTTTCCATTATAATTTAACCACCTTATAACCCCCTCCACCCTGCAGTTGCCACACTGTTGTCCATGTCCATGAGTCCTTTCTCCTTTTTGCTTGATCCTTCTAGCCCAAGGGTGTCAAACTCATTTTCACCAAGGGTCACATCAGCCTCGTGGTTGCCTTCAAAGGGCTGAATATAATTTCAATTCCTTAACAGTTAAGGAGTAGTTACATTTATACAGGCCTAAAATTATTTCAGCCCTTTGAAGGCAACCATGAGGCTGATGTGGCCCCTGGTGAAAATGAGTTTGACACCCCTGCTCTACCCTCTAACCTCTGCCCTCTCTCCCATAGCTGTCATCCTACTCTCTATCTATGAGTCTGTCTCTATTTTGTTTGTTAATTCAGGTTGTTCATTAGATTCCACATATGAGTGAAATCGTATAGTATATGTCTTTGACCGGTTTGTTTCACTTAGCATAATGTTCTCCAGGTCAATCCATGCTGTCAAAAACAGTAAAATTTTCTTCTTTTTTATGGCCAAGTAGTATTCCATTGTGTAAATGTCCCATAGTTGTTTTACCCACTCATCTACTGATGGGCTGCTTCCATATCTTGGTGACTGTAAATAATGAACATAGGGGTGCATATATTCTTTTGAAATGTTTTTTTTTAGGTTTATTCAGATATATTCCCAGAAGTGGGATCACTGGGTTAAAAGGCAGACCATTTTTAGTTTTTAGAGGTATCTCCATATTGCTTTCCACACTGGCTACACCAATCGGCATTCCTACCAACAGTGCATGAGAGTTCCCTTTTCTCCACATCTTCCCCAGCACTTGTTCTTTGTTAATTTATTGATGATGGCCATTCCAACAGGTGTGAGGTGATCTCTCATTGTGGTTTGAATTTACATTTCTCTGATGATTAGTGACATTCAGCATCTTTCCATATGTCTATTGGCCATTTGTAGCTCCTCTGTAGAGAAGTGTCTACTGAGATCCTTTGCCCATTTTTTAAATGGGTTGTTTTGGTTTTTTTGGTGTTGAGTTTTATTAGTCCTTTATAAATTTTGGATATTAACTCCTTGCCAGAAGTATTGGCAAATATGTTCTCCCTTTCTATGGTTTGTCTTTTTATTCTGTTGGTCTCCTTTGCTGTGCAAAAACATTTTAGTTTGATGTAGTTCCATTTGTTTATGTTTTTCTTTTGTTTCCCTTGCCTGGGAGATATATGGAATAAAATATTGCTATGAGTTATACCTGAAATTTTACTATGTATGTTTTCTTCTAGGATTTTTATGGTCTTAGGTCTAATATTTAAGTCTTTAATCCATTTTGAATGTATTCTTGTGTGTGGTGTAACAAGGGGTTCTAGTTTAATTTTTCTGCATGTATCTGTCCAATTTTCCCAACACCATTTATTGAATAAACTATCTTTACCCCTTGCAGGTGCTTGCTTCCTGTGTTGAATATTAATTGACTATAAAGGTGTGGGTTTATTTCTGGGCTCTCTATTCTGTTCCATTGATCTATGTGTGTGTTTTTGTGCCAGTACCAATCTGTTTTGATTACTATGGCCTTATAGTATAGTTTGATATTATGTAGCATGATTCCTCCAACTTTGTTCTTTCTCAGGATTGCTGTTGCTATGCAGGGCCTTTTGTGGTTCCATATAAATATTCAAAGTATCTGTTCTAGTTCTTTGAAATACCAGATTGGAATCTTGATAGGAATTTCATTGAATCTACAGATCACTTTGAGTAACATGGACATTTTAATGATGTTAATTCTTCTTATCCATGAACACAATCCATGTTCTTCCACTTATTTTATCTTCTTCAATTTCTTTTTTCAGTGTCTTACAATTTTTTGATTACAAGTCTTTTACATCCTTGGTCAGATTTATTCCTAGGTATTTTATTGTTTTTGAAGCAATTGTGAATGTGATTGTTTTCTTAATTCTCCTTTCTGTTACTTCATTATTGGCATATAAAAATACAACTGATTTCTGGATATTAATTTTGTAACCTGCTAATTTGCTTAATTCATATCTCAGTTCTAGTAGTTTCTTGGTGGAATCTTTGTGGTTCTCTATGTGGAATGTCATGTCATCTCAAATAAAGACAGTTTTACTTCTTCTTTTCAAATTTGGATACCTTTCAATTCTTTTCCTTGTCTGAATGCTGTAGCTAGGACTTCGAGTACTATGTTGAATAAGAGAAGTGAAAGCAAAATTCCTGTCTTGCTCCTGATCTTCAGGAGAATACTTGTAGTTTTTGCCTGTTGAGTGTGATGCTGGCAGTGGGTTTGTCATATATGGCCTTTATTATGTTTAAGTATGTTACCCTTAATCCCACTTTGCTGGGAGTTTTTATCATAAAAGGGTGCTGGATTTTATCAAATGCTTTTTCTTCATCTATTGATGTGATCATGTGGTTTTATTCTTCATTTTATTTATGTAATGAATCACATTTATTGACTTGCAAATTACTTTATTATTGTTCAATTACAGTTGTCTGCATTTCCCCACCACCACTCACGCCCGTCCCAGCCAAATCCACCTGCCTCAATCTCTCCTTTTATGTCCATCAAGATTTGCTTTACACATTTAGGTGTTCCTGTGTTGGGTACATAAATGTTTACTAGGGTTATATCCTCTTGTTGGATTTTTCCCTTTATCATTATGTAGTATCCTTCTGTGTCTCTTACTATAGCCTTGGTTTTAAAGTCTATTTTGTTGGATATAATTATTGCTACCTCAGCTTTTTTCTCTTTTCCATTTGCATGAAATATCTTTTTCCACCCCTTTGCTTTTAGTCTGTGTGTACCTTTCAATCTGAGGTGAGTCTCTTGGAGACACCATACATGTGGTCTTCTTTTGTTATCCATTCAGCTACTCTATGTCATTTGGTGGTACCATGTAAGCCATTTACATTTAAGGTGATTACTGATAGATATGTATTTATTGCCGTTTTTATTTTTAGACTATTTTCCTCTGTTTTGCTTTTTCTTCTCCTTCTTCTCTGAACAAACCCTTT
This sequence comes from Desmodus rotundus, assembly GCF_022682495.2. Taxonomy (NCBI): domain Eukaryota; kingdom Metazoa; phylum Chordata; class Mammalia; order Chiroptera; family Phyllostomidae; genus Desmodus; species Desmodus rotundus. Next base: position 80,229,589 of record NC_071394.1, on the reverse strand, counting down.
AACATTTGTTGCAATACTGGTTTGATGTTAACAAACTCCTTTAGCTTTTTCTTGTCTGGGAAATTCTTTATTTTTCCTTCCATTTTACGTGATAGCTTTTCTGGGTAATGTATCTGTGGTTGTAGGTCCTTGCTTTTCCACACTATGAATATTTCATGTCAGTTTCTTCTGGCCTGAAATGTTTCTTTTAAGAAATCAGATGAGAGTGTAATTGGATCTCCCTTTTAAGTGGCCATCTGCTTTTCTCTTGTGTTTTTTAGGATTCTCTCCTGGTCTTTAAGCTTTGCCATTTTAATTATGATGTGTCTTTCTATAGGCCTCTTTTGCTCCACCTTTTTTTGGACCCTCTGAGCTTCCTGGACTTGTGTGTCTTTTTCTTTCACCAGACTAGGGAAGTTTCAGTCATTATTTCTTCATATAGGTTCTTGATGCTTTGCTCACTGTCTTCTCCTTCTGGTATTCCTGTTATGTGGAAGTTGTTACACTTCATGTTGTCCCAAAGGTTTCTTAAGCTCTCCTCATTCTATTCAATTCTTTTTACTTTTTGCTGCTCTACTTGTCTGTTTTTTCTACCTTGTCACCCAAATCACTGATTCAATCCTCTGCTTCATTGAACCTACTGTTTACTCCTTCCACTGTATTATTTATTTCAGATATTGCATTCTTTATTTTTGATTTGTCCTCTTTTATTGTTTCTGGGTTTTTTTATGCTATTGAGTATCTTTATAATCATTACTCTTAACTCTATCTGATAAATGGCTTGCCTCCCTTTCACTTAGTTCTTCTTCTGCAGGATTCTCTTGTTTTGTCTTTTTTTTAATTATTAGATTTCTTTTTAATTTTTATTGTTGTTCAATTACAGTTGTCTACATTTTCTCCTCAACCTCCCCCCAACCTCAGTCAAACACATCTCACTCCCTTGCTTCCACCCTCCCCATTGGTTTTGTCCATGTGTCCTTTGTAGTAGTTCCTGAAAACCCCTCTCCCCACTATCCCTTCACCCCTCTCTTCTGGCTATTGTTAGATTGTTCTTCACTTCAATGTCTCTGGTTATATTTTGTTTGCTTTTTTCTTCTGTTAATTATGTTCCAGTTAAAGGTGAGATCATATGGTATTTATTCCTCACAACCTGGCTTATTTCACTTAGCATAATGCTCTCCAGGTCCATCCATGCTGTCACAAAGGGTATATAAGCTCCTTCATTCTCTCTGCTGTGTAGAATTCCATTGTGTAAATGTACCATAGTTTTTGGATCTACTCATTTGCTGATGGGCACTTAGGTTGCTTCCAGTACTTGGCTATTGTACATTGTGCTGCTATGAACATTGGGGTGCACAGGTTCTTTTGGATTGGTGTTTCAGGGTTCTTAGGATATAATCCCAGCAGCAGAATTGCTAGGTCAAAAAGCAGTTCTATTTTTAGATTTCTGAGGAAATCCCATACTGTTTTCCACAGTGGCTGCATCAGTCTGCATTCCCACCAACAGTGTACCAGGGTTCCGTTTTTCTCTGCATCCTCTCCAACACTTGTTTGTTTTGTTTATGATGGCCATTCTGAGCAGTGTGAAGTGGTATCTCAGTTGGTTTTAATTTACATCTTTCTGATGGTTAGTAATGCTGAGAATCTTTTCATATGTTTCTCAGCCCTCTGTATGTCCACCTTGGAGAAGTGTCTCTTCAAGTCCTTTACACATTTTTGAATTGGGTTTTTTGTCTTCCTGGAGTGGAGTCATGTGAGTTCTTTATATATTTTAGAAATCAAACCGTTGTCGGAGGTGTCATTGGCAAATATGTGTTCCCATACAGTTTTTTCTCTTTTCATTTTAATGCTGTTTCCTTTAAGCATATAGAAGCTTTTTAATTTGATGAGGTCCCATTTGTTTATTCTTTCCTTTATGTCCCTTGCTTTAGGACGTGTCTGTTAGGATGTTGCTGCGTGGAATGTCTGAGATTTTCCTGCCAATGTTTTCCTCTAGGACTTTTATGGTGCTATGACTTATATTGAAGTCTTTTTTCCACCTTGAATTTATTTTTGTGTATGGCGTAAGTTGGTGATCAAATTTCATTTTTTTGCACATAGCTGTCCAGATCTCCCAACACCATCTGTTGAAGAGGCTATTTTTACCCTAATATATGCTTCTTCCCCCTTTGTCAAATATTAATTGACCGTAGAGACTTGGGTTTATTTCTGTGCTCTCTGTTCTGTGCTATTCTCTATGTGCCTGTTTTTATGCCAGTACCAGGCTGTTTTGATTACAGTGGCCTTGTAATACAGTTTGATATCAGTTATTGTGATCCCTCCTGTTTTATTCTTCTTTCTCAAAATTGCAGCAGCTATTCAGGGTTGTTTATGGTACCATATAAATTTCTGAAATGTTTGTTCTATGTCTGTGAAATATGTCATAAGTACTTTAATAGGGATTGCATTGAATGTATAAATCGCTTTGGGTAGTATGGCCATTTTGATGATGTTAATTTGTCCAATCCATGAGCATGGTACATGCTTCCATTTGTTTGTGTCTTCCTTAATTTTTTTCTTCAGTGTTGTATAGTTTTCTAAGCACAGGTATTTTACCTCCTTGGTTAGGTTTATTCCTAGGTACTTTATTTTTCTTGTTGCTATATCAAATGGGATTTTTTCTCCTGATTTCTGTTTCTGATGTTTCATTGTTGGTGTACAAAAATGCCTTTGATTTCTGAGTATTGACTTTGTATCCAGCTGTTTTGCCAAATTCATTTATTAGGTCGAGTAGTTTTTTTGGTGGAGTCTATAGGATTTTCCATGTACACTATCATGTCATCTGCAAACAATGACAGTTTTGTTTTCTCCTTTCCAATTTGGATGCCTTTTATTTCTTTTTCTTGTCTGATTGCTGTGGCTAGGGCTTCCAATACTATGTTGAATAGGAGTGGTGAGAGAGGGCATCCTTGTCTTGTTCCTGATCTTAGTGGGAAAGCTCTAAGTTTTTGTCCATTGAGTATGATGTTGGCTGTAGGTCTCTCATATATGGCCTTTATTATGTTGAGGAATGCTCCCTCTATTCCCACTTTGCTGAGCATTTTTATCATACATGGGTGCTATATATGATCAAATGCTTTTTCCACATCTATTGATATGATCATGTGATTTTTGTCTTTGCTTTTGTTTATATGGTGTATTATGTTTATTGATTTGGGAATATTGTACCATCCTTGTATCCCTGGGATGAATCCCACTTGATCATGGTGTATGATCTTTTTAATGTATTACTAGATGTGGTTTGCCAATATTTTGTTGAGAATTTTAACATCTCTGTTCATCAGTGATATTGGCCTGAAGTTTTTTCTTTCTTTGTTGTGTCTTTATCTGGTTTTGGGATTAGGACAGTGTTGGCTTCATAAAAATAGTTTGGGGTTCTTCCATCTTCTTGAATTTTTTGAAATAATCTGTGGAGGGTAAGGGTTAGCTCTCCCTTCAATGCTCTGTAGAATTCCCCCATGAAACTGTCTGGTCCAGGGCTTTTGTGTGTCGGAAGCTTTTTGATTACTGTTTCAATTTCATCAGGTGTTATTGGTCTGTTCAGGCTTTCTGCTCCTTCTTCATTCAGTTTTGGAAGATTATATTTTTCTAGAAATGTGTCCATTTCAGCTAGGTTTTCACATTTCTTGGCATATCGTTCTTCATAGTAATTTCTTACAATCTTTTGTATTTCTGTGGTATCAGTTATAGTCTCTCCTTTTTCATTTCTGATTGTGTTTATTTGGGTTGTCTTTTTTTCTTGATGAGCCTGCTTAAGGGCTTGTCGATTTTGTTTATGTTTTCAAAGAACCAGCTCCTGGATTCATTGATCCTTAGAATTGTGCTTTTAGTCTCTATGTCATTTAATTCTGCTCTGATCTTGGTTATTTCCTTCCTTGTACTTGCTCTGAGTTGTCTCTGTTGTTGTTCCTCGAGTTCTTGTAGGTGTAGGGTTAGGTTGTTTGAAATGTTTCTATCTTTTTCAGGTAGGCCTGTATCACTATGACCTTCCCTCTCAGGACTGCCTTCACTGTGACCCATAGGTTTTTGATTGTTGTGAGTTCATTTTCATTTGTTTCCAGAAACTTTTTCATTTCTTCCCTAATCTCATTCTTGACCCATTCATTGTTTAATAGCATGCTACTCAATCTCCATGTTTTTGAGTGTTTGGGGGTGTTTTCCCTTCAGATTTGTTTTAGTTTCAGTCCCTTGTGCTCAGAGAAAATGCTTGATATGATTTCAATTTTCTTGAACTTGATGAGGTTTGTTTTGTGTCTTATCATGTGGTCTATCTTTGAAAATGTTCCATGTGCATTTGAAAAGAATGTGTATTTTGCTTCTTTGGAATGGAGGGCTCCATATATGTCAGTAAAGTCTATTTCATTCAGGCCATTGTTTAATGCCACAATATCTTTGTTGATATTTGTTTGGAAGATCTGTCCATTTTTGACAGTGGAGTGGTAAAATCTCCTACTATAATTGTGTTGCTGTCAATGTCTTCCTTGAAGTCCTCCAAGATTTTCATTTTGTATTTGGGTTCTCCTGTGTTGGGAGTATATACATTTACAATGTTTATGTCTTCTTGGTGGATTCTTCCTTTGAGTATTACGAAGTGACCTTATGGGTCTCTCTTTATGGCCCTCTTTTTGAAGTCTATTTTGTCCAATGTGAGTATTGTTACTTCAGCTTTTTTTTCCTATCCATTTGCTTGGAATATTTGTTTGTAGGCTTTCACTTTCCAGCCCTTCTGTGTAGGTCTTTTGTTCTGAGCTGGGTCTCCTGAAGGCAGCATAAGTGGGGTCATGCTTTCTTATGCATTCGGCTATTCTATGTCTTTTGATTGGAGCATTTAATCCATTTACATGTAAGGTAATTATTGATAGGTACTTATTCATTGCTATTTTTTCATACCTATGTTCCTCTCTCTTTCACTGTTTTTCTTACTGTTCTTAAAGCAAACCCTGTAGTATCTCCTACAGAGCTGGTTTGGTGTTGGTATATTCTTTGAGGCTTCTTTTGTCTGGGAAGCTCCTTATTTGGCCTTCCATTTTAATTGAGATCCTTGCTGGATAAAGTAGTCTTATTTGCAGGTCTCTGGTTTTCATTACTTGGAATATTTCTTGCCATTCCCTTCTGGCTTGGAGAATTTCCATTGAGAAGTATGAATATAATGTTTTCTACCTTACAATTTAATATACTGTGGTCATTTAAATTAAATTTTCTTCACATTATCATGACTGCAGAGCCTCTCTTACACAGGTGGACCACAACTTCTTTAACTGGTCCTATAGAGTTGAACAATTAACAATCAGTCCAATAATTAATTGGACTAATAATGTAAGCAATGCTGCAATCAACATCGTTTCTTCATAGCTATAACAGTATTTTTAAAAATTACTTCTTCAATAAGAATTTCTGAAGTTAGATTTGGTATTCAAAGATATTAAATTTTAGTGAGTATTGGGTATTCAGAAGAGCATTCAGAAGTTTTAACTAACTCATGCATTCATCTTGGTTTAGATTAGAAGAGGACACCCATGTCAGTCAGACTCTTTTCCAGTCTTTGCTGATCTTGAACTACACTGGATCATGCTCTCCCTGGCTGGACATGCTTTGGAAATGCCAGTTGTTTTCTTAAAGTGGTTCTAAATGATGCTCTGGGGCTTTCTGTGACTCTCCAGCAAGGTGTTGTATCTTTGAGACATCATTTTGTATCAGGAGCAAGTTTTTCATGTTAAAATAACTGTGCACTGGAAATAGTTACTCTGGTTTTATCCTAAATCAGAAGAAGAATTCTAAAGAAGGAAGAAAGAATATTAATGCTTATTGACCACCTACATAGTGCTGACATTCTATTCTCTTGATAATCTTGTAAGAGATCTGAAGCCTCACCTTCATTTTAGTTGAGCTATATCCAAATCCCAGTTTACCTGATGCCAAAGACCATGCTTGGCCTTTTATTTCCTCTGGAGCTAATCTTTGGAACTTCTCAGAGCAGAGTACCAAAAGCCATGACTCACCTACGTCAAACTTAGCTCTATTTATCTTGTTAACTTTTCTTTCTTTTTAAATTTCAATTTGATATGCATTTGCCTTTCCAAGAGTTAGAAAGCAACTTTTCTTATTTTACATGTTTGTGATTCATTAGAATCCTTGATGTATTAAAGTATCCTCTTCTCTTTTTACCTAAAAATATAATATATATTCATGAAGCCTTTGAATAGTGTTGTATATGGGATGTCATTTAACCTACTTTGCAAATTCTATTTATATAAGCAAGACTTACTTGTTCAGGGATATTAACATTCTGACTTAAAAGGAACATAACCTGTGGGCCTCAGAGTGATCTGTTTATGTGTGGTATTGACTAAATAATTAAGAAGAATTCTGACATCTCTAGACCCAGAGGTATTACAAACCAAACAGTGGATTGGACAAGCTTTTATCCACAAATTGAAGACTCTAGCAAAGAAGAAGGCAATATATCATAAGGGTTATAAGCCTGGACAGCTTTAGAACCAACCTTACTTCTAAGTCTGTTTTCTTTTCTGTATAATGGGGAGATACTAATGCTGATTCAGGGAATCACTGTGATGTTTTAAGGGGCTAATGTGCTTTCAAGTGCTAAGTGCTTTGCACATGATTTCAATCTCAGTGAATGGTCATGGAAGAAAAGATATCGTACGAAGCAGAAGAAACCATACATTTAGGGAACTTTACTGGAAAAAGCATAAAAGATATAAAAACTGATTCTCCTAAAGTAAAAGTCAAGGAAAGTATTGCCTTCTTTTCTTTATTACAAAAACTGCTATGAAGAACCCAGAATCAGAGGATGAGTTCTGTCCAAGATGGAAGTGTAGATAGAAATCCCACTTTCTGTCTTTCTCCCACAAACAAAAGAAAGATAACAACCAATTTAAAAACAAAAAAACAACCAGAACTGCCAGAAATTCAAACTGCATGGAAGTCTGAGAACCAAGGAGTTAAAGAAACATTCATCTGGATTGGAAGGAGTGACAGAGATGGGCAGCCAGGGAGGAGAGGATGTGCAGCAAGGCAGTGGCTGTCTGGCAGACCGTGGGTGAGGCAGTGGCTGGTGAATCAGTCAGTCCCACATTTTCGCTGATAAGCCAGAAAGAACCACTGGGGAGTGAGACAATCCTTGGAGGTGAGACCATTGGGGGTGAGTAGCAGGACTGGGGGGCACAGGGTTATCAGCTCCAAAATAACAAGACAGTATGAAAGGGAAAAGCAAAATATATTTCTTCATTACATGAACAGGAAAGGCATGTCTACTCTGTGCCAGGCACTGTCCAATGGCTTCAGAATTTAGGGAAACAAGATGATTGGCATTGTCCCTTTGGGTCCCCTGAAATGCAACCATCTCTTGAAGACAAGTGTGCTTGACTGCTGGTTTGGTCATGAACCAAGTAGGATGTTCTAATTAGAAGTCCAAAGCAGACTTTTCTTGGATCTTCACTCAACCAATGGTGTTATTTTGACAAGTGCAATAGCATGTTCTAAAATTCCATCCTTTTTATTTTTTATTTTAATATATTTTATTGATTATGCTATTACAGTTGTCCCAATGTTCCCCCTCTGCCTCCCTCCATGTGTACCCCCATTCTCTCCAGCAATCCCCCCTTAGATCATGTCCATGGGTCATGCATATAAGTTCTTTGGCTAATCCATTTCCTATACTGTTCTTAACATCCCCCTGTCTATTCTGTACCTATCCAATTCATACTTCTTAATCTCTGCATCTATTTCCCCATTCTTCCCCTTCCCCCTTCCAATTGCTCACCCTCCAAATGATCTCCATATGTATGATTCTGTTCTGTTCTGCTTGTTTGCTTGAATTTATTGCCATTTTAATGTTCATAGTTTTGATCTTCTTTTCTTAAATATATCCCTTTAACATTTCCTATAATAGTGGGTTGGTGACAATGAACACCTTTAGCTTTACTTGTCTGGGAAGCACTTTATCTGTACTTCCGTTCTAAATGATAGCTTTGCTGGATAGAGTAATCTTGGTTGTAGGCCCTTGCTTTTCATCACTTTGTATACTTCTTGCCAGTCCCTTCTTGACTGAAAGGTTTCTTTTGAGAAATCAGCTGACAGTCGTATGGGAACTCCTTTGTAGGCAACTGACCTCTTTTCTCTTGCTTCTTTTAAGAGTTTATCTTTATCTTTAACCCTTGGCATTTTAATTATGATGTGTCTTGGTGCGGTCCTCTTTGGGTCCAATTTGTTTGGGACTCTCTGCTCCCTGGACTTATATGTCTATTTCCTTCACCAAATTAGGAAAGTTTTCTGGTATTACTTTTTCAAATAAATTTTCAATTTCTTGCTCTTTCTCTTTTCCTTCTGGCCCCCCGATGATTCAAATGTTGGTATGTTTGACATTTTCCCAGAGATTCCTTACCCTGTCCTCATTTGGGAAGATTCTCTTTTATTCTTGTTGTTCTGATTGAATGCTTTTTTCTCTCTTATGTTCTAAATCATTGATTTGAATCTTGGCTTCACCCATTCCCCTATTTATCCCCTGTAAATTTTTCTTTACTTCACTTAGTATGAAGTGCATATCTGCCTGGGTCTTTTTTATGCTATTGAAATACCCAGTGCATTCCTTGAGCATCCTAATAACCAGTGTTTTGAACTCTGCATCTGATAGATTGCTTATCTCCATTTTGTCTAGTTCTTTTTCTGGAGTTTTGTTCTGTTCTTTTATTTGGGCCATGTTTATTTGTCTCCTTATTTTATCAGTCTCCCTGTATTTGTTTCTATGTATTAAGTAGAGCTGCTTGGACTCTCTGTCTGAGGAGGATGGCCTATTGTAGAAAAGTGCACCTGTAAATTAGATGGGGTGGAACCTTGGGTTACCACCAGAGCAAGGAAACCTGTGTGAACCAGGTTGATGTAGTCTCAGATATAGTGTTGCTGTTCTGTGGTTCTGTGTGGGGGAGGATTCAGAAAAGGGAAAATGGCCACTTCCTGGCCTCTGGAGTTTTGTCCTGGAGGAAGCTGTCCCCCGGCACTTGCCCTGATGCCGGACACTTCAGTTTCTCCCCATATGCCACTGGTGCCCTTCCAGTGACTGTCCCAGTGCTGGATCCCAGAGAAAGTGAGTCTGTGTAAGTACTAAGACCATTGTGGGCCCTTTAAGAGGAGATTCCTGAAAATCCCCCTATTTCTTCCATCACCCTAACCCCTAACTATAGGGACTTATCTTCCTGGCACTAGAACCCTGAGCTGGGTAGTCTGGTGTGTGGCTGGGATTCCTTGCTCTCAAGGTATCACTCCTGATTTTTATCCACCACACGTGGGTGTGGGACCACCCAATTCACATCTTCACATCTCTGCATCTCCACCCCTCCTACCATCTGGATGAATGTGACTTCTTTAATTCCTTGGTTTGTCAGACCTCCATACAGCTTGATGTTCTAACAATTCTCAGTGGTAGTTGCTTTGTAATTTAGTTGTAATTTTGTGTGAGGAGGTGATCCATGTTTATTCCTCCATCTTGACCAGAAGTCTCCTAGAATTGCATCCCTTTTAGAATGAGAGAGGCATTGTCTTAATCAAAGAGCCTTGCCATGATCTTGATCTTGCTTCTAACTCTGACTTCATTTCCTAGTGCTCTTCCCTTCCCTCAGTATACTCCAGCCACACTTGCCTACTTACAGGTCTTGAGATATCACCAAGAGCAAGTCCCTTTTCTGGGCCCTGATACCTGCCACTCCCTGAGCCTGTAACCCCCTGCCTCCGGATGATCACATAAATTTGCTTTTCAGGGTCTCTGCTCAAATATCACCTCCAAATAAGACCCTCCATGACATCTTTATATAAATAGTATTCTAATTCCTCTCCATCTTTTTACCCTTCTTCGCTTGCTTGAAAGAACAATAAGTTTAACTGTTCATTTTTCATTTTTTATAATAGAGCATGAACCCAAAGAGAGTGGGGCTCATGTCCTTATTCATTGCCATGGCCCCAGCACCCAGCTATTGTGCTTGGTGCATAATGGATACTCCATAAATATTTGTTAAATTGATGAATTTAATAAGGTTTAATTCTCGTATTCATATGTATGTTTATCTTCTATTAAGGGCAACTGATACTAATTATAGGTAAATTGTGTGCTTTTTAAATAAGTTAAGATAAGGAAACCCATTTAAAGAAAAATATTAAGTAAGTAGAAGAATAAGTGTGACATATTCATGAGAGATATGAAAATGACTGGCATTTGGAAAATGTTGGTTTAGTAGCAAGTCATGAAATAAAGACAGTAGAATAGGCCTGGAAGTAAGGAGAAAACCATCTAGTTATCCAGATCAGGATGCTGAATAATGACCTTTGCCTATTCCCAATTGCAGCCTTTTGCAGTGTTGAGATACAATTCAACTGGCATTTACTGAGCATCAGCTCATGTTGTTGATTGTAGGGGGAGCTTGAGAATGTGATACAGAATCCAATCCCATATTCAAAGGGTGAACCTTATAGATGGCCATGGACACCACAATAGCAGAATGCAAAATGTGATCAGTGCTATAAGACAGGCCCAAAGAGGCTATATAAGAGCAACTTTTGTGTCTCCAGAGGTGATTGGGAAACCCTTCTCATAAGAGAAATTTGAACAGAGCCTTGAAGAATGGATAAGATTTCAATAGGCAGAAATGGCTGCCAAAGCATTCCAGACAGAGGGGACACTGGAGTAAAGCAGTAGTTCATTTGGGAAAAAGAGATCACAGAGCACTATGGAAAACAAATATATGGACTAAGCAGAAAGCTCATGCTGCACTTCTATCTGCCTGCTTTCATCTCTCTTTGCAGAGCTTCACATTCATCATCCAAAGGCATTTCAGATGATTGTGTCCATGTCCTCACCAAGCATAAAGAAGGTGTCTCTCCAAAAGGAAAAAAAAAATCCCCAAGTCCTCTTTTTTCTGTCTGCAAAGAAAATATCTAGAAAGCCCAATCCTGTCATTTCCATTATAAGCAAGCAGGCACCAATCAACCGATGTCCTAGATTTGAATTAAAGGGATGCCAAGCCTAAATAAAAACTCTGGAGAATGGTGGCCTTGCTTGCCAGAGCCCTGATTAGTTCCATGGACAGAGAACTACTCTCCATCAGCTCCAGGAATCCAAATAAATCTTTCCTCTGGACTATTAAGAGTCCAGCCCAAGCAAAAAGGAAATCTCTTAATGAAGTTCTTATCTCAATGGGGAAAAGGATCCTTGAAAAGAGATTTCCCCTGATAGCCAAGTATGTAATTTCCCTTCCTCCTCTCCTCAGCATCCCCTGATGTGTAATAATGTCTTTTACATGGCTTTATCTTGCTACTTTGCAATTCTGTGCCCCCGTATGTCAAGCTTATAACTTTAGGATTCATTTATTAAAAGTTAGCATAATTTTTTTATTTTTGTTATTCAATTACAGTTGTCTGCATTTTCTCCCCATCCCTCCACCCCACCCCATCCGAACCCACCTCCCTCCCCCGCCTCCACCCTCCCCCTTAATTTTGTCCATGTGTCCTTTATAGTAGTTCCTGTAAACCCCTCTCCCCACTCCCCTCTGACTATTGTTAGATTGTTCTTAAAAAGTTAGCATAATTTAATGGGGTACTTTATCTTCCCAAAGCACTTCAGAGTTAACATCCTACTTAATTTTATCATAGTTCTTTGTCTTGAGTTACAGCATGGAACAGAAAATTCTAGGGAGGTCTTGCTGATATTTAATAATGCATAGAGAAGTGAACCACCCTTCCCAGTGGCTCAGAAGCTCCTACTGGTCCCTAGTCTCTTCCTGCACACTAATATCTGATTTTGAAAAAACTTCCACTTGGAAGATAACTACAGGAAAAACTCTCTGTCTCTCTCTGCTTCCTCTGTCTCTCTTTCCCTTCACTAATCAAAAAATAATCCATGAAGTGAGTCTCCCTCTTGATCTCCCTTTCTCATTAACATCTCATTTTAAACCAGTGTGTTTCACAGAATGTTAATGGCTGTTACACAACCTCAATTTGGAGTCAAATAAACTTTAGGGAAAACTGAGTTAAACAAAGCTAAGTAAGTATATTTATTGAGGTCATGTGTGAGGCCTTTATTAATAGGTGGCTCTGCATTGTTAATACTCTAGAGGGCCATGTCGTTTGCAGCTTTTCCCAAATTTAGTGTTTCCGTGGAACCCTGTTTTGATGTGGTATCTGGAGAGACATGAGTTCATCAACTAGCATTAAAATAGAAAACAAAAAAAGGTAGGGGGGAGTACTTAGCTCTGCAATGGATGCTCATATGTCTCCCTGAAATTGGGGAGTTCCAAACCACTGGGTAGGCCAGTTACAGAGTTGTGTTCAACTGGGAGGTGAAGTAAGAGCATTCCCTGCAGTTTTCAATCTAGCTTAACCCCGGTTTTCTCATCTGTATAATGGGAGAAATAACTCCTACCTCACAGAATTATTCATAAATCACTGAGATGACTAAGTTTGAATCACATAAGTAAAAATACTCAGTGAAGTAGCAGAGGTGAAACATGCATTCAATTCATAGTGGCTGGTATTTCAAGGCCCTCTAGGCAGTGCTTCTCAAATTTTACTGTGCATTATAATCCCATAGGAGCTTACTTGTTACAATGTGGATTCTGATTCAGAAGGTCTGGGATGGAGACTGAGATTCTGTGATCTTATGCTCCCAGTTGGGAACCATACTTTGAGAAGCAATCCACTCAGAGATGCAAAATGAACAACATACAGTCTCCACTTTTAAAGAGTGCTAATATATAGAAATAAACTGCACATGCAGTTAGCTAGCTCAATAGCAAGCAGAGTGCTGGTACAAACAAATCACTTTGGAAGACAAAGTCATTCTCACTCAGCCAGGCTTAATGGGGGAGTTTTCACTTTGAATGATGAGTAGACTTTGAGAAGACTAGAATCCAGGGTTCTGGCTATGCCAGGAAGTAAACACATTCATAGAGGTGAGAAAGGAGATGGGAAACTTAAGCAATGCTCAAAGCCGTAGGGAGCCCTAAGATGTGGTGAAGGGGAGGTGGTATATAGTGGACCATGAACCTGGACATCTGTGTCATAGTCATCAGCAAAAGTATTTGTTTCCCAGGGCTACCACAAACTACCACAAACTACCACAAACTGGGTAGATTAAAACTACAGTTCTGGAGGAGGCTAGAAGTCTGAATTCAGAATGTTAGTAGGACCATGCTCACTCTGAAAACTCTAGGGGAGTCGTTGCTTAACTCTTTCTAGTTTTGGGGGGATTGTCGGCAATCCTTGGCCTTCTTTGGCTTGCAGCTGCCTAACTCCAGTCTCTGCCCTTGTCATCACATGGCATTCTCCCTGTGTGTCTGTTTTCTTATGGCCATCTTCTTATAAGGGTACTAGTCATACTGGACTGGGGGCCCACCCTACTCCAGTATCTTAACTAATTACATCTGCAATGACCCTATTTCCAAATCAGGTCACATTCTGAGGAAAATGGTGTTAGGACATCAGCACATCTTTTTTGCAGAACACAATTCAAACCTTAACAGCAAATCTGTATGCACTCATTGGGCCCAAGCAATCTCCTGTGCCCTATCTGACAAATTTCAAAAGTGACCCTTTCCCAATGAGCACTGTGAACTAATGAGGGGCCATAGGTATGAAGAACCTCTGCTTTCTCTATACTTACCATTTTCCAAATATGGAAGAATCTTTAGGATATCCTGGGGGTCACTGAACTGAGTCGACACTGAGGACACGTATTGGGAAAATCAGGGCAGCACTAGAATTCCCACTGAAACCTTCTTCCTTTTCTATAGGAATGTTATGTGAGCCCCAAAAGCTCCTCCCTAAATGTGTTCACACAGCAGATCTCAGTAAAATGATGACTTAAAATGTCTTCCTTCCCAGACTTTATAAGAAGCAATGGCCTTGCATTCTTTCCTTTGTTCTTGCCCAGTGAAAGACTAATGGAAACACTGTCCACAATGTGAATTTTGCAGGTGATGGAGGAGCACATTGGGCCACTTATTTTGTCAAATTAAACTATCCTTTTGAAAAAATAGGACTTAAAAAAAAATAAGTGGCTTTCTCTCTTTCAATTACATGCTCTCTGGATAGACAGATGAATTCATTGTCATCTAGATACACAACATCTCATGTTACACATAACATTGCTTCTTAATGTCTTAAAGGTCACAGGCATGAAAAGAGTTTTTCATACAAACCCTCTGCAAGGATAGCCATGAGCAACAATAGGTTTTAAAGCCCATTCTGTCAGACTGATTGTCCATTTCAGATTAATTCAGAGCATCCTTCATTCTGCTAAAATGAAGAAGTTGACTTTACTATGTAGGCAGGAAAAAAAGGAAGATGTGGAAATAAAAGAACGTGAAATGAGTATCTATTTTCAAGGTGGCTGAGAACCAGTCACAGTCTCTGTCCAGGCTGCTGTCTCCAGTTGAACAAAATAAGAGCAAGAGGCTATTTGGAGCTGGTAGTTAACTTTAAACCATATTTAAAGACTGCTGAGAAGTACATTGGCCCCAATCCAGACCACGGCCAGCCCCACTGACTAAAAAACGGCAAACACTGGGCTCTAGATATATTTGACACAGACCAGCAACGTTTGACATTTTTATATTCTCAGTCATGTCCTTAGCAATTCAGTACATTGCCCAGGAAGGCAGAAACCTTAGAAATTGTAAGATGCCACGCTAAGGGAAAATAAACTACTCTTTACAGGTCAGGCTTAATTTTGCAAACTCCATTTCCTGGAGATAATTGGCCTCTGCGCACTTACAGGATGATTAATCTTCTTGAAGTTTCATCTTCTCCCCTGAAATCTCCCCCAATCCTCCCAGACTGAATTAATCTCCCCTCCTTTGTGCTCCTATGGCACTTGATCTGTACCTCAATTATAGTTCTTATCACAATCTTAGAGGCATTACTGTTATTTCTGTGTGTCTTATCTCCCCTGCAAGACTCCAAGCTCTCTAAGGAATCAGACTTTGTCATAGTCATTTTTGTATTTCTAGAATTTAGGACAGAGCATGGTATGACCTCAATAGATATTTATTGAAGAACTGAAGGATGGAAGTGAAAGAAGGATTTTGTGGTTTTTTTCTATCATTATCAAATGTTACTTTCTTCTATCAGATATGGTCGCAATCAAATCTTTTAAAGGAGAGTTCTAGAATACTTAAGAAATTCTGGGACTTAAAGGGAGTAATAAATTTAGGGGTAAGACTTGTGGGAAATTAAATGAGTCAACAAACAAATGCACATGGAAAACTCACTTCACATAGCCCTACTTCTTTTGGAGGGTCTGTAACTGGGCAGGGATGGAGGCAGACTTTATATCACTGAGAGTTCTTGATGTTGCATGTAACAAAAGTGAGGCCATTTATTGGAAGTATATAAGGAAGTTCACATAATGAAAAGGAACACTGAAGAACTGAGCTCCAAAAAATACAGGAAATGGGGCAGGTTAGGCACATATACAGTAAAAACTAAGGAATGGCTTCAATTCATAGTTAAATGCAAGCATTGCTATAGGAATGATTCAACACAAAACTTCATCCCATCCTTACATCATGCCCTTCAAGGTCCAAAAAAAAAACCCCAAAATAATCCAGTTGGTCTAAGTTGGGTCACATACCTATCTCTAGTTTCAAGAATGTCCCTTCTCAAATACCATATGATCTCACCTTTAACTGGAACATAATCAATAGAAGAAAAAAGCAAACAAAATATAACCAGAGACATTGAAGTTAAGAACAATCTAACAATAGCCAGGGTGGCGGGGGGGGGGGGGGGGGGGGCCGGGGACAGTGGGAAGAGGGGATTACAGGAACTACTATAAAGGACACATGGACAAAACCAAGGGGGAGGGTGGAGGTGGGGGAGGGAGGTGGGTTCACCTGGGGTGGGGTGGAGGGATGGGGAGAAAAGGCATACAACTGTAATTGAATAATAATAAAAATTAAAAAAAAATAAAAATAAATTAAAAAAAGAATGCATTTGGGAAAAATGACAAAATGAATAAAATTTGAGACTTCTTAAAAAAAAAAAAAAGAATGTCCCTTCTGTAAAAGTGAAGCAATTTCCCAAGATATACAATTCCCCAAAAGAAATCAAGAGAAGGGAGAGTGAGTGCTTTACAACCAAGACAGATAATGTCTATTACAGTCTTACCTTGGAAAATACCCAAATTAAAAAAACTAATCTTAGAATTATTCTGAAAGATGAGACAGTAAAATATTATTTACTAAGTAGATTAGACTTGAAATTTAAATACAACGCATTTGGACAAGTGCTGTGAAATAGTTTATCAACTATTTGTGTTACCCACATATATAATGAGTTTTTTATACTGTTAAATTGCTTAGAAAACCTTCCTCTTAATAAAAAGATTAAAGGACCAATCTTGGAAGATGCCATCAAATAATGACTAAATTAGAAATTACAATTAATGAGAACAGTAAGGCAACTGAATTTCTGTCACCCCTTTTCTACCATCTCATACGGGTATAGAACCTTTGTTTGCAGCTAGGAGGAAAAACGGACAAACTGAGTTTATTTAGTGAAATAAAACTCTAAAAATTACATGGTTGTCCATTTCTAGCTTCTAACTTTAATTAGCTCATGAAAATTACATATTGTCAGTAGACACTTATTGCATATCTCCTGCTAATAGTCTAAGCTTTTAAGTGCTCCTGTGTCTCAAATGCTCTACTAAGATCTTTACATGCATTTTTGCTTAATATTTATAAGAATCCAATGAGAGTAGGCACTCTTGGTATTAGGAAACTATGAGTCAGAGAACTTATATAACTTTTCCAAGGTTGCACAAATAGTAAGGGGCAGAACTAAAGTAAAATATGAAAATACTGATGTGGAAAATGAATGCATTACACATGCATCATGCATATAATTACATACATGGTTATTAGCTTTAGAAATTATTTTCTGTAGCATTTAGATTATCTATCCTTACAAAGGATAAGTTCTCAATAAGTGTATGTTAAAGGTAGGACTTTATAATGTGATTCTAAAAATATGACTCTCAGGAATTTTGTAGGTGGGGAAAAGGTCCATCAGCATAAAAGATCTTTTGATGTAGAACATAATGATTTGTTATCTCTGCTACTAACTTGGAAAATGGTTTTCAGTTGTTATAGTATGAGTATATACTGAGGGAAAAAATAATTAAGTTTCCTTTAACTCTTTGGTCTGTTTGCCTATTTAATAGCTTATTAAATGCAGTGGTGGAGTGCATTTTTTCTACCATTAAAAAAAAATCAGAGTAATCAAGAGAAAGTGATATTGGCATAAGGAAAGATACATAGACCAAGGAATAAAATTGAAAGTCCAGAAATAAACTTTTACATTTATGGTCAATTGATTTTCAACAAAGGTACCAGGCAGATTAATGGAGAAAGAATAGTTTTTTCAACAAATAGTTCAGGGAATATTCAGTGGCAAAGAAATGAAGTTCGACCCCTACCTCATACCATATATAAATATTAATCAAAATGGATCATAGAACATATAAAAACTAAAACTATACAATTCTTAGAATAAAACATAGGAGTAAATATAATCTTGAATTACACAATGGCTTCTTAGAAATGATACCAAAAACATGAGCAAAAGAAGAGAAAAATAGATACATTGGATTTCATCAAAATTAAAGAAAAATTTTGTGTTTCAAAGGACACTATCAAGAAAATAAAAAGACAACTCATAAAATGGGAGAAAATCTGGAAAATCATATTTTCCAAAATAGACTTGAATGCAGACTAGTGCAAACACTGTGGAAAACAGTATGAAATTTCCTCCAAAGACTAAAAATGGAACTGTCTTTTGACCCAGCAATTCCACTGCTGGGAACATACCCTAACAATCCTGAAACACCAATTCAAAAGAACCTATGCACTCCAATGTCCATAGTAGCATTATTTACAACAGTCAAGACCTGAAAACAGCTTAAGTGCCCATCAGTAAATTATTGGATAAAAAAACAATGGTATTGTAATTGAACAACAGTAAAATAATTTTTTTAAAAAAACAGTGATACATTTATACAATGGAATACTACACAGAAAGAAGGAACTCCTATGTTTTGCGACAGCATGGATTAAACTGGAGGTTATTATGCTAAGTGAAATAAGCCAGCCAGCGAAAGACAAATACCATATGATCTCACCTATAAATGGAACCTAATAAAACAAACAAACAAACAAATGAGCAAAATAGAACCAGAGGCATCGAAACAAGGAATAGACTGACAGCGACCAGAGAGGAAGTGAGCAGGGGAGGGGGATAATGGTGGAAAGAAGGGGAAGGGACTAGTCAACGAACATGTATGAATGACCCATGGACGTGGGCAACAGGGTGGGGATTGACTGTGGGAGCAGGGGGTGAGACAGGCAGAGGAGAGCAAAGGAGGGAAAAGTGGGACAATTGTAATAGAACAAAAATAAAATATTTAATAAAAAAAGAACTCCAGACTTCTGATCAAGAAGGCAAAATAGGTAAACTGGTACTCGCCTCCTCCTATGACCACATCAAAATTACAACTAAACTATAGAACAACCATCACTCAGAACCACCAGAAATCAACTTGAATGGAAGTCCTACAATTTACAGAAGAAACCACATCAAGACTGGCAAGGGGGACAGAGACAAGGAGTGGGCTGACCCCACACCCACATGTGGGAGATAAAAATTGGGAGGGATATCTCAGCTTTGGAGGACCCTCTTCCCCAAGGAGCATGGGATTCCAGCCCCACACAAGAATTCCAGCTCAGGGTTCAAGTGCCAGAAAAGGAAATCCCCATAATTTGTGACTATAAAAACCAGCAGGGGTTGAGGTTGAGGAAGACAGAAACTTCTGGGGTACCAAGCAGTTTCTTTTAAAGGGCCCACACACAGACTTATTCCAAGAATCACTCCCTCTGGGCTCCAGTGCAGGGTCAGCAGCTTCAAAGGCACTAGAGACATATAGGGACAAACTGAAATAGCTGGCAACAGGGCAAGAGCTGGAGGGGCAGCATTCTCTGAGACAGAAATGCTGGCAGAGGCCATTATTACTTTGCTGAGCCCTCCTCCACAGTGCCTGTGGGCAGATGCATATCTGAGACTTCATAACCTGGCTCACACTGTTTGTCCCACCATGGTGATTCCCTGAGGGCCCACCCCAAACAACTTTTGGTCCCATCAAGGTTCTTTCCAGTGGCTTTTCCGTATGAATGGCTTCTCTTGGCTCATGCTTCAGATTTTCTTAATTCTCTCAAATAAGCCACATCTGATCTCAGCAAGCCCCATTCCTCTCCCCTCACTAAGTGGACCCTGGCCTGGCACAAGCAGCAGCATGCTTTAGTTCACAGCTTGGCCTTACCTGGGCATCTCTAACCAAACACAAATACCAGTCATCTGCAGAGTGCTTTATAGCTTATGCCAGGTGGCCCCATGCAGGACACAGGTGGTGGCTGACCTTGGCCTGCACCTCCCAGGAGGCACCAGAGCCAGCACACCCAGTGGACAGCTTCAGGCCACATCAAAGTACCACCACCCAACCAACTCCAAAAGCAACACACTCAAAGGGTGGACTAAGCACACTGAAAGGGTGGACTAAGTGGGCACCAGAGCCCTGCTGAGGGAAGTCCTGCTCTGTGGAGGATGCCCCTACATAACTGCTGCTCCTCCAAGGAGGTCAGAGGTTGGTGGTCATTGGTTACAGCTAATTGGCCTGGGTAAATCCCTCCCATTAATGTGTCAAGAGCAATCAAAGCTTAACTACAAGAGGAGGATGTACAGCTCACACAGGGGCAATCCTTGAGTACCTAGCTTGGGTGATAGGTTAAACTGTGCCACTGGACCCTACAAGACAGCTACTGTGTTGGGCCATGATACCAAGACAGGGAGCTATAGCAGGTCTATTTAATGCACAGAAACAAACACAGGGAGACTGACAAAATGAGGAGACAAAGAAACAAGGCTCAAATGAGAGAATGGAACAAAACTTCAGAAAAAAACTAAACAAAATGGATACAAGCAATCTAACAGATGCAGAGTTCAAAACACTGGTTATAAGGATGTTTGAGGAACTTAGTGAGGACCTCAACAGCTTAAAAAAAAACCAGACAGAAATAAAAGACACACTAATTGAATAAAGGATAATTTACAGGGAATCAACAGTAGATTGGATGAAGCTGAGAATAAAATCAGCAATTTGGGATATAAAGAAGCAAAAAACAACTAATCAGAAGAGCAAAAAGGAAACAGAATCCAAAAAAATGAAGATAGTGTAAGAAGCATCTGGGACAACTTCAAGCATACCAACATTCACATCATGGGGTTGCCAGAAGGAGGAGAGAGAGCAAGAAATTGAAAACCTATTCAAAAACATAATGGCAGAAAACTTCCCTATGTTGTTGAAGGAAATAGACATACAAGTCCAGGAAGTGCAAAGAGTCCTAAACAGGATGAACCCAATGAGGCCCACATCAAGATACATCATAATTAAAATGCCAAAGGTTAAAGATAAGGAGAGAATCTTAAAAGCAGGAAGAAAAAGGCAGTTAGTTACCTATAAGGGAAGTCCCATAAGACTGTCAGCTGTATTATCAAAAGAAACTTTGCAGGCCAGCAGAAGCCTGGCAAGAAGTATTCAAAGTGATGAAAAGCAAAGACCTACAACCAAGATTACTCTACCCAACAAAGCTATCATTTAGAATCTAAGGGCAAATAAAAAGCTTCCCTTACAAGAAAAAGCTAAAGGAGTTCATCACCACCAAACTAGAATTATATGAAATATTAAATGGTTTTCTTGGAGAACAAGAAGAAGGAAGAAGAGCAGGAGGAGGAGGAGAAGAAGAAGAAGGAGAAGAGGAAATAATAAATGATAAAATGGCAATAAATACATATCTATTAACAATTGAACCTAAAAACAATAAATGAACAAGCAAAACAGAAACAGAATCACAGGTACAGAGAATGTTTTGATGGCTGCCAGATGGGAGTGGGTTGAAGTAATAGGCAAAAAAGGTTAAGGTATTAAGAAATTCAAATTTGTTGTTACTGAATAGTCATGAGATGTAAAGTCCAGCATAAGGAATATAGTCAATAATAGTTTAATAACTATGTATGGTGTCAGATAGATGGGTGATTTATCAGCATGGTCACCTATTAAGTTATGTAATGTCTAACCCCTGTACACACCAGAAACTAATATAAAAATGTATGTCAACTGTAATTGAAAATAAAAAATGATTGAAAAATAATGCTAACAACTTAACAATAAAAAGACAACTCAGTTTTAAAATTGGCTAAGAATTTAAATAAACATTTATTCAAAGATGATATACAAGTAGCCAGTAAGCACATGAAAATATGCTCAACATCACTGGTCATTAAGAAAATGAAAATTAAAACTACTCTGAGAACCCCACCAGACTGGCTAAAATATAAAAGACAGACAATAACAAGTATTGACAAGAATGTGGAGAAGTTGAATCATTCCTACATTGCCAGTGGAGTTGTAAATGGTGCAGCCACTGTGGAAAACCATTTGGCAGTTTCTCCAAGTGTTATGACAGTCAGTCATTATCAATCTGAGGTGGTTAATTTGTAGAAATGACTTATAGTTCCCTAAACTTGCTATTTTCATACATTTCTGTAACTGTCCACATACTCTACCCTTTGTCTACAAGCCTCCACTTAATTAACCATCCCCATTCTTATCCCTTTTCTGCTTTGTAAATTTCTTAATCCTCCTTTATGAATTGGCTCAGACTTCATCTGTACTAGGATATCTCCCTGAATCCTTAGTTCAATCTTGAGCTGTATTTACCTGCAGATTCCGTTAAACCTTATAGACATCTTCATTCCAGCACAGATCATACTCCATGATAGTTATCTGTTTATGAGTCTGTATTCCCATTAATGTATAAGCTCCTTGAGGCATTTCTCTTTGAGTTTTGAGGTATGGTACAGTGTCTGGCATACTGTGGGTACTTAAAAATATTTATTGAATGAATAAGTGAATGAATGGTTGGATGAATGCTTAAAGACAGAAAACTAAAGAATATCTCCCTTTGAAGGCTTTTATGATATCAAGGTATTTTCTGATCACAGAAAGTGTCTTGTATTTAAACCTTAAATACTTTTCCTTGTGGAACTCAAATTACCTGTGGAAATCAATGCTACAATGAATAAATATTTGCTTTCTTAATGTGAAATGCTAGCTCAGTCCTCAAGTGCCCTGGGATAAGCTGAGCTTTTGAAGAGGAACAAGTAATTCTTCTTGTCACGTGTAATATTCTTGTACAATTAACCACCTACACTGTAGGATCCTAAAACATTCCATTGGAGCATCTAACCTTGGTTTTCAATATACCCAAGATGCTGTAAGAGTTGAATCATGAGTATATTGTGGTGGGAAATAGAGCCCCTGGTGAATAAATTGTATATTATTGTCCTCCCCAAACAGTATCCCCCTGTTTTATTACACTACTTAAGCACCCTGTGATTTGAAACATCTGAACAAGATTATCACATGGACAAAAGAATTAAGTATTTACAATGAATTTTGATCAGTAAGACTTTTTTTCTAAAAGCAACTATTTTTAATTCTTTATCACACAAATTATAGATTTTTACGTCTTTGGGGGTTGGTTAGTTAAAAAATATTGTGTCTTTGGTGACATTTTTATTTAATTTTTCATGTTTCTCAATGTATTTTTTTTGCTTTTTTTTATTGCTGTTCAATTACCGTTGTCTGCATTTTCTCCCCTTCCCCCCAACCCACCCACACAAATCCAAATATACAAGATGTAGATAACCTCTGAGAAATAAGAAACCACTCTCAGTTAAAAAAAAAAAAGAACCAAAAAATTGCCTCTGTATACTTTACATTACAGAAGGGGAAGAGATATAAAGGAAAATAATTCCAAGCAGACAGGATAATTAGTGTAAAGGCTAGAATATATTTGGTGAATTGAAGGAGCTCAGGGTGACTAGAGCATAATGAATATTAGATGGCAGTATAATAATTAATATTTTTCCCTGTGGTAAACACAATTATTGGCCACAGTTCTTCATCTCCTTCCCCCTACTGGTACTTCGCAAAGCCACCTTTGCCATGGTCAGATAGAGACAGAGTACATTTCTCAGCCTCATTGATGGGCTTGGCAGCTGACTTGCTTTGGTCAATGGAAGGTGGCAGAAGTGATAGCATGTTATTTCCCAGAGGAGGCCTTTAAGGGGCATGGCTGTTCCCATTTGCCTTTCTGCACCTCTGCCTTTGACAAGAAAGGGCCTTTTCCATGTAGACCTGCCTGCTTCATCCTGAGCCCCAGAATTAACATGCACAAAACAGAGCTGCTCATACCAACTCATAGACACAAGTACAAGAATAGATGGGGGCTGTTTTAAGGCACTGAGTTTAGAAGTTGTTTATTATGCTGCTTTATCATGATAATAGTTAACTGATAGTCTTCAATACTAATCTTACCCAATATTTGTGTGCCTTTCTATTTTTCACTTTTTAAACATTATTTTACTGTTCATACAATCTCCAGTTGCCAAATCATTTCTGCAGATAACAGGTTGTTTGTAAATCATCAATAAAACAAACAAGCATAGCTATCTGTCTTTGGAAAGAATAAATCTCATCTGACCAGCTTCCTGATTGGTTCTAGCCATTTGTTTGGTTGAAGGAAAGCAAAGTTCCTTTCTCTCTTTCCCACTTCTGTTTCCACCTCTGAACCAGGACATCGGATCTTTCGGTTCCACAGTTTAAAGTTTTTACATTGCTTAAAAAAAAAAAATACACAACTCTGTAGCTTGTCATTTATATTTTGGCATATTTGTGTGTCATTGTGAGTTGTTCAATAGATGTGTGATTCTGCAACAAAGTAAAATCCACCAAGTGAAGTTATTTTTATAAATAAACCAAATTTATGGTTCATTTTTTACAAGTTATCATTCCTCGGCTAAATTTTCCAAAAGGAGTTGAGGCATTCATGCATGAATATCCCAAACCTCAACCTTTTAGGAATGCAAATAGAAAACTAATTTCATCAGCTGTGGTGAGAAATATCATAGGACTTCCTTCTCTTGAATCTAAATACTACAAATTTTCTCAAAATATATCATTTTTTCAGCAAGTAGTTATTGAGTGTCAGTCCACAAAACATGCCAACCAATATAGAGCTACCAAAATGGGCATGAACCCTCTTCTAAATGAAAGTATCTGAAAGAATGACTCAAACAACTTAAACTATTGGGACCTGTCCTTTTTTTTTTTTAGATTTTATTTATTTGTTTCTTAGAGAGAGGGGAAGCAAGAGAGAAAGAGAGGGATAGAAACATGTGTGAGAGAGACATCAATTGGTTGACTCTTGCATGCCCCCAACTGGGAAACCAACCCACAACCTAGGCATGTGCCCTGGCTGGGCATTGAACCTGCGACCTTTTGTTTCACAGGCCAGCACTCAATCCGCTGAGCCACACCAGCCATGGCAGGACCTGTCTTAATTTGGGGTTCCCCAAGGCAGAACTCAGACAAAGATTTGGGTACTGAGAGCTTATGTGTGAGGTGGTTCATGAAGCACAAGGAAAAATGTAGGGGAACTGAGACAGAGAAAGGATAAAAAGCCATTTAAGTTTTCATTAATGAGCAAGTCACCATGAGGGTCAACTGGTGGTCAACTTTGCTGGGGCTCCTCTGAGAAACTGCAGGACACACCCAAGAATCTTAAGACCAGAAGGCAGGAAACCTGGGCACTTACCCCCTGATGGTCATCCTCAGTGTTTAAAGGCTACATCCAAGAGGATCAACTCCCTACACTTCCCACTGGGCCTTCTTGCAGCAACATAAACTTCCTTGGGCCCAGGAAGCAGAGAGGAGAGTGTAAGATAAGAGGTTTATCAACATACACAGAACCTGATGAACTCAGGTGGGCCAAGGAAATGTGGTGCTGGGCATCATCTCTGTCTGCTACAGGAATACAACTATTTATTTCATCAGGTATAACCATAGTCAATATTTCCTGAGCACATACTCTAAACCAGGCACTATGCTACACTTTTTACAGATACCATATTATTTAATCCTTGCAACAATACTTGAGGTCATTATCAGATAGTAGATATATCAGATAATAGTTATTATGAGATACTGGTATTATCATCCTCTACAGACAGAAAATTAAGAAATTTAAGGTGACAGAGCAAGTAAATGGTGAAAATTTGAAACATGGGTAGTCTGATTATAGAGCTGTGGTCTAGACAACACTTTACTCATTAAGGAGTAAGTGCAGAAAACAATGGCACCAGTAACTCAAAGGTAAGGAAAATAATGAAGTATGTCATGCTCAGGAGCAAGTATACTTGAATAGCACTTTCACATTGATTCAGTGGAAAAGTGCAGAAAAAGAAATGAGCTCATGCATGATACCAATGGGGAAGGAGGAGGGCAGGAGGAGTCTGTCATATAATAAATATGAATTCAGCAAAATATCCACATTGGACAGCATACAGAGTTGGTCCTTGTACAGAGAAAGACATATATAATATTGCCGGTAA
This sequence comes from Desmodus rotundus, assembly GCF_022682495.2. NCBI lineage: Eukaryota > Metazoa > Chordata > Mammalia > Chiroptera > Phyllostomidae > Desmodus > Desmodus rotundus. Next base: position 80,203,999 of record NC_071394.1, on the reverse strand, counting down.
CTCAATCTTCATTCAACAAGTATGTATCTACTTCAGACTCAGTACAAGAGGTACTGAGATTTTGTTTTTTAATTTTAGGAATGAGACCCATAGAGTAGACATGTGTTTTTTCTGCTTTCTAGTAATGAAAGTCTTTCTTTCACAGAAGAACCCATTCGGTGAAGTTCAAGTGGAGTTCCACACCCTGTGACCCTCTGTGCACACACACACACAAACACATACACACATACCCACTCTCACACCCACACCCACATACATATACAAATACATACATACACAAATATATACATAAACAAATATACATATACTCTCACACATACACACATATCACATATATACTTTCACACACTGGACACCTGATCATAACTTGGCCAATTAAAGCATCGAGTTCCTTAGCTTCAGTGATTATTTTAGAGGTGGACATGTGACCTAATTTGTGCTTTTCTACTGGAGTTGGGAGAGAAGCTTGCCTCTGATGATCAGAACTACTGAGCTGATAAGATGTGGGTGTAAGGCTGCTATCTTGCCCCCATATAGAGAAAGAGTAAAGTCTAACAGAAGCAGATTTGAAGAATGGGAGTCAGTGACCTGACCATTTTTTTTTTTAACTCTTGGGCTCAGTCTTTACAGTAAACAAGAGATAAATCCTATCTTAAATTTCTTAGAAGAAACCCTTTTCATTGCAGTTGGAAGGAAGAAATGTTAATTAGGTAAGCTTTTCTTAATGTGGCTTTTTATAAAACTTAACTGAAGATGCAGAGTTACATTCTATTGGCCTAGTCAGTCTTCAGGATGCCAAAATGCACCAGTTCTTTCTACTGACTGGAATCATCACAGGCCATCAAAAGCACGGAATATTTATGTAAGTAGGATTCTGGAATATTTGTATAGATTTCAGATAGAAATCTGAACTTCAGGTTAATATTGTCTTGATTGAAGAAGCCAAATCTACTGAGCACAGAATTCTGCTAATTGTAATCCTCCTTTTATGAAATTCTTTCTCTGCTCATTTGCTCTCCTAATCCACTTTAGTTCATGTTCCTTGGCTTGCTCTCTAGACTGTGAATGTTGGCATAGATTGGGCACATGTGAAATTTTTTCACAAGATTTAGGAGCCAGAGAAGCTAAAACAGAAATGCAATGATAAAAATACTTTCAGAAAATAATGCTTTTGAATCATACAACATATTCAGTGTCCTCATATAAGACAACTTCCTTCTCAAGGGGCACTTGGAATGAAAATATAAAGCTAGAAAGTAGTACAAAGGAGCAACAAAGAGAGAGGGTAAATATAAGAGAGAGGAGGAAATAGATTTTGTCACACTTGAGTTGCCAGTGGGTATTTCTGCAGTGATGCCAATTCAAGATAAAAGAATAAGTGGGCCTCTGTTTTTATATCAGATGCTCCATTCGTAAAGAAGCTAGCATAAAGTCAATTCAATCAGTAAGTATTTTTGAGTGTCTGCTATGTGCAAGGCACTGTGCTGGATACTAGGGATGCAAAGAAACTAGAATCTCTCTCTCTCTCTCTCTCCACATATTATATTGGCCTCATTATCCTGGAGTAGGAGCCAATGTGCCTGTCTTACATTTTTAAGCCTAGGGGATGAAACATGATAAGTGATCAGGTCTAGAGATGATTTTCTAACCCAAAATCAAGGAAATGTTCAGAAAAGGAAGAATAGGTGCCAGGTAAGCAAAAACAACAAATGCCCATTACATGGGGGTGATAAGACTGAGAACACTTGCTCTCATTTTGCAAATGTCCTCATCTTTAGGCCTCAGTCTGTGACTTTCTTTCATGGATGAAGTAAGGGGTGGAGAGTTAATGAGTACACTTGATAATCATAGTAATGTAACATCTAAGTCTGATCGCTCTTTTCCTACCTCTAGCCTGAGAGACCTCAAGAAGTGAAATTTCAAAGACCAGGAAGCATTTATAAACCTGATATAAAGGCTTATCCTTTTGGGACAAGCATGGACAATCAGCTGTATGGATAATATTTACATTTCAGATACAAGAGCTCTTTACTCAGTATTTGTCAAGGACAGGAAGCAGATATAAACTCTGACTGATGACAGTAAAAACTACTGCTTAGTATGAAGACTTACATTTAATAAGTACTCATTAAGTATCTGGTGCATGAAAAGAAAGCCTGTGTAAATGGAGAATGAGACCTTATATGCCCATATTACTTGAGTTACCAAAAATGTGCATAAGAAAAATGAAATAATTTGGAGAAAGTAAAAAATATCATCTAGAACAGTAGTTCTCAATATTAAGTTCCAAGATGCCTCCACAGCTTTAAAAATGATTGACGGCAACAAGAATGTTTGATTTATGTGGATTGTATCTATGAATATTTACCAATTAGAAATAAAAATTAGAAAATTTTTAGAATATAAGAATAGGCAAGTACACACCAATTATCCTTCAGAAATATGGCTTCATCCTACAACATGTGTCTCAGGAAAACTTGTGATTATGCACTTGTGAGAGAATGAGAGTGAAAATGACAAATAACATATTAGTATTATTATAAAAATAACTTTGATCATGGACCTCCTGGACGGGTTTCAGATATTCTTATAAGTTTATGAACCATAGTTTGAAAAGCTCTCATCTAGAGTTTTCAGAAACATTAAGTATTTCTAGGAAGTTAAACAAAAATTACTTACAAGGCTTATTTGTAGAATATGTTCATATAGTTTAGACCTTGATTTTTAGTTATCAGAAGCTGGATTTAGTTTCTGTTCTCATCCTTTTAAACATTCTGTGAATCAAGAGGGAAAAAATCATAGAAAGGTGTTTTTGTTTTGTTTTGTTTTGTTTTTTTGAAACCTTACCAATGATTAAATATCATTTTCCACTTTAAGACTTTTTTGATCTTTATATGAATAGGTTGGTGTTACTAGTCTCACTAAAAAATTCAGTCTTTACAATGAAATCCTTGCTAAACATTGTATAAAACTGCTTTTTATTGAGGATTGGGGAAAATTGGGATGATTTATTCAGAGACAGAAGTTCAGAAGGCTGGCTTGGACAAGCATAAAGTGGTTGAGCTGGACAAATGAAAGATTTCCTGAGACCCCCAACATGTATATAGACTAGAATGGGCAACACAGAAGCCTTCACATCCCTTGAAGGACAAAGTCTCATTTCCAATGCAAGCTTCACCTCTGTTGTCAAGGGGAAGATGACACTGGCTCCAATGGCACCAAGTCATTCCCTAAGGATTTTTTTCCAGGGGAAATGTGGGTGCTTCTGAGGGTCTCTAGGTTGATTCCCACCAAAACTAAACATTCGGGAAAGCCATTGCCCTCAAGGTGATTTTCCAAATAATCATTTTGCTGAAAGATACATTTTTATATTCCAAAATACTTCCAATGTATTAGCTGCACTGGGTCAAACACTCTACAACACCCCCAACAGCCCAGCATACACACACACACCACATGCACTCATCTACATTCTCACTGGCCTTCAAATTGAGGAGGAACTTCGATCTCAGACAAGGTGGAAAAACAGCTGTGGTAAAAATTCCTTGACAGGTTAACTGATTTTTTTGGCAAACTGTTTTTTTAGCCGATTGAGTTTTAACAAGCTAGTTTCTCCTGTGTCAGCCATTCTGAAAATGTGCACCACTCCTCCCCTCTGAGGTGTATAGGCAACTGGCTCCAATGAGTGCCTGAGAGTAGCCAAGGAAACATTCAGTCCTCAGGAGAAGCATAAAGCGTGCATGGGGAAAGGCAAAAGGAAGAAGTCTTCACTGTGCCACTCGAATCTCCAGACAAAGCAGTTGTATTAGACTTCAATGGGCCAGGAAAGGAAGCATCTCATTCCTTTTATGAGCCTATGTCCAGCTCAATATCCCCATCTGCAGACTCTGGGTATGTAACAGTAATTATTCCTCCCTGGGCCTGGTGAACAGTGAAGGAAATAAGGCATGCAAAGCCCAGAGTTAGGGATCGATACTGACTAGCTATTATCCTTGCTGTTATCATTATTAATGACTGAAGTTATTATGGCAATCCTTTTTCCCCTTTCTGAAAGAAATAGTTCCTCAAACTATACACTTTCTCATCTTCAGGCAGGAGCCCTCCTTCCCGCCTTTCCTCAACTCTCTTCACCCTCCATACTTCACCTAAGCATCACCTCCTGCCGGAAGCCTTCTTTGGTCCCCTAGACTAGCAAAGGGCTCCTATATATCCTGGACTTAACCCTCATTGCCATTTATTAAAACATATCATTCAGTTGTCTGCCTTTTATTAGAGCAAAGATTCTGAGAGCAGAAACCATCTCCATGCTGTTTACTCTGACAATCCCTAGCACAGTGCTTGGCATGAAGGAGATGACTGGATGAATAAATGAGTGAGACATAGGCTGGAAGGGTGGAACCAAGGCCTGGCCGTGGCATTGGGGCAAAGCCAGCACACAGTTGCACAGGTGTGACTTAGAGACATGGGGTCTATGAGGAATGCCTGACTGAGAAGGCCTGGAGGGGAGGGCTGTTTGCTGAGCTTCTCCAGCAGGCCCCAAAGGGATGGGTTCCATTTTTGACTCCTTGTCCTTTTGACCCTTCTAGCTTCCAGGCATGGCCTCTCTTGGCTACAAGAGAGTGTAGGAATTGCAGAGCAGTGAAAGGTCCCCTGATCTAGGAGCAGAAGGCTTGAGATGTGATTCTTGCATATGTGACCTTGATCAAATGCCTTCACCTTTCTAAGTCTGGTTTCCTCTAACTGGACAGGTGAGGAATCTCTGTCTATAGTTCTGTGAGTTAAGAGTAGGCTCAGCTTCCATACAAATATCTAAGAATTCACTGACATCTATCCATTCTGTTTCCATCCTTTCTTCCTCCCTCTCTCTCATCTTTCTTTTTTAATTTAACAAATATATATTGAGTATTTACTGATCCAGATTTGACCTGGTGCTCAGTAATAAAGAGGTGAACAAAATAAACAGGACCCCTACCTTCATGGTCCTTAAAAAGACGGCAAAGTATAGGTTCACAAATAAAAAGAATAACTTCAGACAGGCAATAGAACAATAAATAAAATAAATTAAAGCAATAAATGACTAGGAGTTGGACATGCCCTTTATATTAGTTGGCCAAGGGAGGCCTCTCAGAAATGGTCACATTCGAACTGAGACCTGAATGAAAAGATGAAGCTAACCGTGGACAATATGGAAGCAGGTTCAAAGGCCCTGGGAGCAGGGGAAAATTGTGTTCTAGGAAGAGAGAATGTCAAGTGGGTATGATAATAACAAACAGCTAGGCAAGATCCAGGTGATATGGGTCCTTGAGGGCCATGGTCAGGGGTTCGAATATGACCCTGTGTGCCAGGAAAATGATGGAAAGAATTTTATGCTAGAGAGGGACATGCTCTGACTTAAGTTTTTAAGACATTGCTGGTTGCTGTGTGGAAAATTAATTCTTACATGTCATGTTCCAAATACAACTTGAGGATCATATGATTAATCTCCTGGTTGCTGACAAATCATGGGAAATATGGGTGACATTATATTTCCTGACCACAAAGGGCACTTTTTCCATTCTGAACTGATAAATATGTTAAAGAAAACTATTTGTAGTTAACCAATATGAAAAATGCTTCCTTGTATCTTAGACATTTTTTTCAAAAAGAATTCATGTATTAATGATGATAACTGAAAAATTAGAAATTTACAATTCCATAGTCACTTGACAGGGCAAGGGTCTTTTAGTGGCTTAACAGAGATTGCATTTTGTTCTGTGTATCCTGAATGTATTAGCAATTATTGCTTATTTCATTATAATCTGATATGATGAGATTTAGATAAGTTGAACTTCCTAGCCAGCAACAGTTCTGTTAGGTGTTCTATACTGGACATTCAGTGAGGCCAGTTATTATGTGAAGAATAAAATAACAGCAAGCAGCAACAGAAAAATGACCAAATAACTGCTTATAGGGTGGCTTTTTGACAGAGGATTATAGCAATAGAATATGTCATGTTTCCAGGTCTTTGAAATCTACTTTTTGAAAGCATTTGGGTTTTTACATCAACTTTAATAATTAGAACTTGAATTTTGAACTCGGGAAGCTGTTTGCAGTTCACCTATTAATAGTAACTGTTATTGCCAATTACATGCAAGTACTATAATAAATGTAGTGCATTCCATTGTCCTGTAAAGTAGATGAGCCCCATTTAACCATTTGAGGGTCTGATAAGCAAAGACTGAGGTTTCCAAAGAAAGAATTCTGCCTTCAGACTACAACTAGGAATTCTGGCTTTCCAGGCTTTAGACTCCAGACTGTAATAAACTCTTACTTGAATCTCCAGCCTGCTGGTTTGCCCGGTACCTTTCAGACTTGCCAACCCCTATAGTCACATGAGCTAATTCCTCAGAATAAAGTCCTCAAAATGTAGATCCTATGAGTTCTGTTTCTCTGAAGAATCCTGACTCCTTCACCCAGCAGTTCTGCTTCTAGAAATTTATCTGAAGAAAGTTATCACACAAATATCCAAAGATACTTGTTCAAACCATTGTTTTAACAGTTAAAGATTGGAAACAATCATACACCCAACAGTGGACTATGCAACTATCTAGAACATTCTGCACAATATGATAATTCATATACCCTGAAGATATATTACATGCATATTAAAAAGAACAAGGTAGATCTTCTTAAAATAATAAAATATGTATTGGTCATATTATTAGATAATAAACAGCAGAGCAAAGACTCTATTTGATTTCTTTTTTTTTAAGTTGTTAATACTGGAGATGAAATATTATAAGAAAACTAATATTGTTTCCCTCTAAGCATTTTTATATTGACTGAATTTTTACAAATAGCATATTTTGACTGAATTAATCAATTTGATCTAAATTCTAAAAAAAAAGTTAGCTCAGATTTTTGCCGCCCCCTCTCATGCTACCTGCATATGTTTTTGAATGTGATAAATACCTTTTAGTCAAATATTTTAAGTAGTTTATTCATGAAGCAGATAAAATGGATAGATAGGCAGTTATCTGGACATTCAAACTTTAAAAGAAAAAGCTCTGGAGTTGGGTTTTTTTGTTTTTGTTTCTGTTTTTGTTTTTGTTTTCCCCACAACTCACTTCAGTGGAGTACCACTGTTCAGGGAAGACAAACAAGAGAAGAGAAATAAAAAGGATTTTCCCTAAAACATACAGATAATGACCGCATTTATTTAATTTAAACATGTAAGGGCAGTCTGAGTGCCCTATGACTCAAATTCTACTTGAAGGAACTAAAATTAATAAATCATAGTATTGTGAGAATGACAATGCTTCTTTGCAGCCATTGCATGGGGTTTCCAGAGTTTTCCTTCTCTCAGTTTGACCCCATGCCATGTCACAGCCTCCACCAACCCATTCCTTTGTAATCACATTAAAGTCTACTTTTTTATTTTAAAAATGTTTATCTACATAAATACAAACTTGTGCGGGGAGGGTCAGAAGTTGAAAAGATCCTTCTTAGCATAATATATTTTGAATCAATTGGTAAATATATTTCTGGCCCATGGAGATGAAAGTGACACACTGGGGGGAGGGCCAGCCATTTTCTAGATTTATCCTGGTGTGCACACACAAGGAACTGTGTGGAACAGAGTATTGTTTGCAGAAACTTTGTGTTTTCCAGTGTTTAGATCAGTTCCCTCTGCCTAGCATTTATTATTATTCTCCTTTTAAAAATTGTCTTCTCTAATGGTAGAGAGCACAAAAAAGTAAAGGAAAATTCTTCATTTGGAGAAAACAAACTAATATATTTAGTATATAATCACATCAGGGAAAACATGCTCCTATCGTGTTTAATAGCAGAAGTACAGCATTTTGTCTTTCACTTAGTTTTGTTTATTTTTTAAAGAAAATACTTTCACTGAATATATGCTGTTGTTGAAGCCTGGGGGATGAAGCTGGTTTTGATTTGATCAAGGTTAAGTAAAAAGTGTCTGGAAAAAATGATTCTGACTGTCTAAACAGTGCCAGTAATGTGAAAATAACAAAGCTGGAGGTCACCTCTTAAATCTAGTGGATGGGAGTACAGGTATGATATCGATGTCCACAGACTTTCCTGGGAACAAGCAGCATCATTAGAATCTCTGAGGTGCTCCTAGAAGGATGTTTGTGAACTGGACCATTTTCTCTTTCTACTTGCTTTGACATTGGATTGAGCCGAGTAATGATCCTTTTTGTCACAAGGCATCCCAGGTATACTGATCCTAGTCAACATTGAGTCAGTGGGTTCTGCATCTCAGACAAACTCTCTCCATTCTCCTTTGCAGGCTAACATCTTCAAACTTGTTTCCAACATTAGCAATTTGCATCCAGTTACTGGAGCCTTCTCTCATTTCTCACCAGTATATTTCCCAAGTCTGCTGTCAATCTTCACCTTGTCCCCATATTCCACCCTTTTCACCCAAATAGATCCTAAACATCTCCCCAGAGTTTGACTATAGTATAAAAATGTCTTATGAGCTGCTGGTGGCATAAAGGAAAACCTAGTTCTAATCAGTGTGTGCCTTTAGAACCAGTTTGAAGTCACCTATGAGCCAAGGAAGCAATGGAACAAATGGTCACGGTCTCCATACAGTCATCACATTTATGTTCACTGTCCTGTGAAAAATGCCTGAAAGTGGCAAGTGAGTCTGCTGCAAGAGAGTCATCAGAAAAGCCAGTAATGGTCTAAGAAGTCAGTGAAAATGTGATTGGTAAATAAATACATAAATAATAGACTGCAGACATTAATTCATTACAAAACAAGGATCTCAGACTTGAGCCACTGGAAGAAGCTATTGTCAGGAATACTGTATCTCACAGTACACTTGTGCGGTGTCAAATGTCAGTGACAGAAAGGGACTTGCTTTGAAGCCCTGTGTGGACTGTGCTTCCTCCCAAAGATATGCTTGTGTGTTTTGGTACAGAAGCCTTCAAATGAGTCCCATTACCTGATTTATGAGCTCTGGGAGAAGAGTAGTGTGTGGGGTAGCCACCTTCTGACCAATTATAGCAAAACATTCCAAAAAAGTGATGTGGATTTCTTGGAAATTCCAGAACTCCTATCTACTATGCTAGCCTCCTATGGTGGATCCTGACCAACAGCTTGATATTCCTGGACATTTACTTTATGGTTCCAAGTGACAAATAAATGTTCTTATCTAAAATGTGAATTAGAAATTCTCTGTAGTTATTGGTTTACTCTCTACTTCTGTTTAATGAATTTAGTCTAAAATGTGTGCTCTTCTAGAAAGTCTTCTATAACCTTACCATTCGTATAAATTTTAGTTTGATTTTCAAAGTTCACTATTGGTCTCAATATTTGCTGCTGTTTTGCTACATTGTAACCTAAAACCTTTTAGTCACAAAATCCTAATATGGAAAAAAGTGTGCACATAAAGGAACAAAGTTGTAAAAATGAAGTTGTTATAATAAAGAAAAAGTATCTAAAGTGGGGGAATGTTTTGTCATATGAGAGGTTAAAAGTAAGAACTTTGGAGTCAGATAGACTCTCTTTCAAAGTTGTTACTTTCAACAAGTCACTTAACTGCTCAGTTCTCACTTTCCTTGTCCCTAAAATAAGGGTAATACTACCGATTTGATCAAGTTTAAAAATCTAAGTGAGATAATATGTGAAAGCATTTGGCATGGCACCTGGCCTACAATGTATTCAATAAACACCAGTTGGTGATTGCCACACAGTAGAAGTGAAATCACTGTCATTATCCTAAATAGCATCACCAAATGCCATGCTTCAGGTACAGCAAGAAAACCAGGGGAAATGACAGATGAGGGAAGCTTGTCCTTCTTGAACTCCTAGACTATCTCTCTTCATATTTCTCACAACTCATTGCCTTACCTTCTTAGCTTCTCTGAGGACTGGCACATGGGCTCAGTAAATCCCTCTCAAACGAAGGATTTAAGCATAATAGAGAATTCAGCCCTAAGCAGTGTGGCTCCACTGGTTGAGCATAGTCCTGCAAAGCAAAAAGTCTCGATTTGATTCCCAGTCAGGGCACATGCCTAGGTTGTGATGCTGGTCCCAGCTGGGGCAGGTGAGAGAGGCAAAAGGCAACTGATCAATGTTTCTCTCATACATCAATGTTTCTCTCCTTCTCTTTCTCCTTCCCTTCCCCTCTTTCTAAACATAAATTAAAAATTTAAAAAAAGAATTCAGTGGTCTGGAAAAATTAGAAATGGAATTTGGGTCATAAGTAAAAATCATACGTCTGGGGTATCAGAAAGCCTAGGTTCTAAGTTTGCCTCTTCTCTGTGCCAGCTGGGTGATTTTTGATGACTGTTTCAAGATTACTGAGCACCAACTTCCTCATCTGTAAAATGGGGAAGGTTGGGAAAAAATAAAGTGTATTGTCTGAAAATGTTCATAAACTCCCAGGATTTTCTAGTGATTTGTACATGCTGTGAATCATAGGCTGAGCAAGTAGGGGTGTGTGTGTGTAAATGCACACATAAACATAATTATTATAGACATACACATTGCTAGCAAAAGAAAAGGCAACCTGAAACCAGACAAATGCCAATATTTCATATAGGGAAGAGAGAGAAAAATGGAGCAAGAGGATTAAAGTCTCTATCAACTGGTAAGAAGGATTAAACAGGGGCTGTAGAAAATAATCAAGTAAAGAGAAACGTGCTCAGCACCACAATCTGCCCTCTTTTCTTCCCTTGGCCACTTGAACTCTGGCTGTCAGAAATTCAGTGACAGCAACTTGCTTCCCAACACCCTGAATACTCCTCACTGGGATCAACCCCTTGGGATATGTTCTCACTGTCTTGCACTGAGCCTCCCCTAGATGTATTATTAGTCCTGTTTTCTTCCGCATCTGGTGAAAGTTATTCTCAATAATTTCAAGTCTTATTATCAGATGCACATAATGGTACGGTGCTACCTGGAGATGAATTTGTGCTTTTTTCCCTAAGTATCTCACTTTCCATAAAGAACTACAGACACTATGATGATCACAATTTCAGTACATGCTGCAGTCAGGTTCATTTACCCTCTTCTCCCATCTGAAGCAAATGTCAGACTAATGCAGAATAAAATTTGGAAATTAGGGAGCTTTTAATGACTTCCTATTGGTTGGTCTACAGGGATTCAAACCTCTCATTGCTGGGTACCTTGCACAATGTCCAATGCACATACTTCAAGGTGGAGGCAGAATGAATGTTGGCTTAGAATCCTATTCAGTATAAACTGCCAACCTATACTTAAATTAGATGGCATGGGAAAGCTGGCTTTGTTGTTTTTATACACACATTCAGCTGGAAATGTAAGGATGCTATAACTTTTGAAACAGAGAGGCAGAAATATGCAGTGGTTACTAGTATAGGCTCCTCCTAATCTGCTTGCATTTGAGACTCATCTTTGCAATTCATTACCCACATGACCTCAGGCAGGTTCACTGCCCACACCAAGCCTCAGTTTCCTCATCTGTATAATGACGATAGTAATAATACCTACCTACGAAAGTTGTTATGAGCATTAAGTGAGAAATAGTAAAGAACCTAGCATAGTGCCTGGAGGTTGAGAAACGAGGGTCCTTGTTCTCATAAGTATTTTTATAACTAAAAAACACTAACTCACTTAATATTTCCCTAGGCCCTACAAACAGAACTAAGAACTGTGGGGGGAAACTATTTCCTTTTCTTTAAATAAAGCAGCAGTGAGTTGTTAAAAGTACTGTGTTTAAGCATCAGTTTTTAAAAAACCTGTAATGTGGAGGCTTTTTGTTGATCGACATAATGCAATAAAACCCAGCGACACTCAATTACCCCTTGATTGAGTCAGGCCAGCCAAGAAGGGAATTACACATTTGAAATCAACAAATTGGATTTGGTATCTTTTTCAGGTTCAGCAATTGCTCTCTGACTAGTTTCTCACAAGATCAGAGGTGGCCCTGTTGGCTTCCAGATTCTGTCAACTGACATGCTCTGTCTGTACAGAACAGTTTTTCCCTTGTTTAGGTTCTAAATGAATGATATTTTCTTCCAAAGTTTTTACAGCTGCTAAACACATGCTGGCTAAAAAATCTTTCCCTCCAAAATAAGACATATGTATTTATCCATATGTATGAAACTCTTGCTTAAAGAAATCTTTTTGTTAAATATATATATATATTTAGTAATATATACTTTCATACAACATTCAAAATGTTCAGTGATATGAATTATTATGCTCAGACTATTTTAAGCTGACATGCTCTTCTTTTATAAATAATCTCTCCTTCCTTCCACACAATAGGCACTAGCTTAGAGCTTCACTCCCATTTCCCCTCTTTCTCCTGATTCCAGTGTGACTCACGGACCAAATACCAAGCCTTAAGTCATTGTTATTAAGTACAGCAGATTTATTTGTGACATTTTTTTTGCCTTGTACGTAGAAGCACAATTAACATGTACTGTAAATCAACACAGTTAGTTAGTAATGGGGGAAAATGTTGATATTTAGCTGATTGAATAGAAAAAACTCAATTATTTTATTCACCCCCTCTGTGATGCTCCCCGACACACACACATGACTCAGACCCAGTCTGTGCATGTTGGCTGAGGGAACTGGCAAGTTGATGATGGCTGATTCTAATGTGAGTCCTAGAAGCTGGAAAACAAGTGGGTACGTCGCTGTTTGTAGCAGGTGACTCTGCTCTGCCTGCTATTTTTGTTTTGTATGTTGTTTATTGTAAGAAAGTCTTTCAAAAAAGACTCAAATTTATAATCTGACCCACAGGACCCCACAATGGGGACTTCTGGCTACTTCTCCATCTCATTCTGCATTAGCCCCTTTTCCTGTGATATTCCAGTTTCCCATACCATAGTTAACCTCCTCCCATGTGCTCTGCACCTTGCCTACACAGGATCTTGGTACATACAATTTCCTACCTATTTATTAACAGAGTTATTGAGATGTAATTCACATACCACATAATTCATTCATTTAAAATATAGAATTCTCATGAGTATATTTGTGGAGTTGTGCATCTATCACCAAAATCAATTTTAGGGCATTCTTATTACCCCAAAGGCAATCCATAACACTTAGTCATCATCCCCAAATCTCTCATCCTCCCCAGTCCCCTGCCATAACCTACATTTGTCTCCATAAATTTGCCTATTTTGAACATTTCATATGCATGTAATCTTAAAAGGGTCCTTTGTGTATGGCTTCTTTCACTTAACATAAGGTTTTCAAGGTTCATTCATGCTGTTGCATGAAATAATATTCCATCCTATGGATATACTACATTTGAATTATCCATTCATCAGTTAATAGACATCAGGATTGTTTTCACTTTAGAGCTGCCATGAACATTCTTGTGCAAGTTTTTTGCAGAAAAATGTTATTTTCCTTGGGTAAATATCTAGGAGAGGAATTGCTGGATCATATGATAACTCTACATTTAACTATTAAAAAAACTTCCAGACTGTTTTCCAATGTGGCTGCACCATTTTCATTTCTACCTGCTGAAATTTTTTGAAAATTCCCATTTTCCAATTCAAACATGTTATTTCAATCTTATCTTGTTATACCAATCTAATCTCACAAACACCTATTATTCCAATTTTATAATCATTTTGAATGCAGCCATCCTAGTGGATGTAAAGTCATATTTAACTGTGCTTTTCACCCCCAACATCTGGATAACTTCTACTCATTTTTCAAGCTGCAGCTTAAAAATCACTTCCATAGGGAGTTTTGTCTTGGCCATCCTACCCCTAGACTAGCCAAGGGCTCAACTCAGAAAATCTTTCTTTACTCTTTAAACTTGAAGTTCAACTTGACCATCCCATCCCCTCTTTGTTTTCCACTCTATCCCCAGCATCTAGCTATTGTGTGAAATACAGACCTACTTGTTAAAAAAGTTGTTGAATGAATGACATACTATAAAATAATGAGGAAAAAAGTGTACATTATCTTAAAATCACCTATATCAGAATAATTGGCCTGATTACTTTTTAAATCAATTTCATTTTCAGCCTGCCACAGACTAAACTATTGAGAAATATTTTAATAGCTCTGATAAAGGGAGAAAAGGGGTTCTATTGTGCAGTAAAACCATGATGAATGCTTCTATTTTCCTAATTTTTCCTGAAGGTGCCCACCTCTCTGTTTCATAGAAAGAGAAGGAGGTTCAGTGATCAAGCAAAATCAAGTGGACTGTATAAAAAGTTCTCTTTCAAGTTAAGCAGTAAATGAAAAAGGACAGGTCTGTGAGATATAAGGAACTGAGGGGGACTGGATTTTTCTGCCTTGTCAATCAACTAGGCTACACCCTAGTTGAACTCAAGATTCCAATTCAGTGGATCTGAGACAAGGCCCTGGAATGTATATTTTCAACAAAGCCCCTTATGATCCTGAAGCTAACTGGTCCATAGGCTTAACTTTGGGAAAAAAAAAAAAAAAACCAGTCATTGTAGTTAATATTCTTATTATTTAACAGAAACAGGCTAATGCAAAGGTTAAAAAATCGAGCTCTGGTCTGACTCAAATTTCAATTTCCAGCCCAATTTATTAGCCTTGTGGCTTAGGACAAATAATTTAATTTTTCTAAGCCTGTTCCTTTATCTGTAAGGTGGGAGAGGACAATAAAGTACCTATCTTATACAGTTGCCATGAAAATTAAATTAAATTAAATAATGCACATAAAACACAATATCTGGCACACAGGAAATGCTCCAATATGTTATTTGCCATTGTTGTTAGTATTTTATTATTATATTATTTATAAATTATAAGAGAATGCACACAACAAATCTTTTTTTAAGGGCTTGAGTTTTGCTTAGTAAGAAAAATTCCTCCTAAGCATAAGTTAGGAATTTAACAGGTTCATCAGTGGCTTTATTATCATTGTTACTTTTGTAGGTAATTTTACAAGTGGTACATACTTTACTGATATTGCTAAACCTTGTTTATGTCTATTTATGAGTGCCTCCCTCAACCTCAAGGAATAATGAGTTCATTTCTGAAGAAGCAGAATTTGGGCTCCTATACTGAATTATAGTTTACCATCTAATTCACACATTAGCTAATGTACCAATTATAACACATTGTCTTAGATGTCATTTGTTAAGCAGGAAGTATTACCTCCCCCCAAATCTTATTTTTCTCTGTTAATTAATATATTGAGCCTGGATGCTGTCCTGATAGAACTTAATGTCTAAAACAGAAGTTCTAAAAGTTCTGTAAAATTAGGATCTATCAGTTAATCATTCACTTATCCAAGTCCTAATTAGTGAGTGGCCAGTGAGTGTCAAGAATTTGAATACACAGAGAAGAAAACTAGTATTTTCTACTGCCCCCTCATGATTATGGAGGGGGCAGTAGGATAGAAAAAAAAATAAGTAGTTAAATATGTTACCAAGATAGTGTTGCTGGTGATGAGTGCTAAGACTGACATTTAACAGTGTGTTATGATAGAAATGTCTAAGGGAAAGGAGCTATTTTGGGTTAATGGACAGGAATAGACAATCCCAGGAGAAGGCATTTGAGCTCACACTTGAATGCCAAGAACAATCCAGGCATAGGAAATATCAGGGTGCAGGAAGATTTAGCAAAAGGGAAGTCAGGGAAAAGACCCTAAGCCAGGACCATGTTGTAAGACCAAGTGGGTCACATTTGGGAGTTAGATTTTGAGTCCAAGTTAATATGAGTAGGCCCTGAAGAATTAAGCAAAGGATGTCATGTTCTAATTCATCATAATTTCTAATGTCCCTCCCCTTCGCTCCTCCCCTCTCTCTCCAGTGACAGCTAGTGTGAAACCCAATGGCATGGTGTTTAACTGCAATATTTCCTTCCATGTTTGCAGTTATAATTGCTGTCATTTTGTTAATGAACTTGTCTCACAGGCATGCCATAAAACTCCCTAATCACTTCCCACTTTGCTTTAGAGAACATGTAGACATGGCATCCAGGTTTCCCTCCATGGCATTTACAGAGTGTCTCAAATCTGGCACTTTAGGTTGCATCAGGTGACATTTGAAGTGCCTACCTGCGAGGGAAAGGAGCGGGAGAAGCTGGCACTGGTTGGCGACTCCTCATCTTCAGCAGAGTTCTTCGTCACCGTTGCTGTGTTTGCCTTCCTGTACTCCTTGGCCGCCACTGTCGTTTACATTTTTTTCCAGAACAAGTATCGGGAAAACAACCGAGGTCCACTCATTGTAAGTAGTTTGCTTTTCACGATAACTTTTTTTCTGTCCCCTTTAATTTCTTTTTCCAATGCTTGAAGGGCTTTGGAGTTACCCAAGCCCTCAGGAAGGGTATTTTAAAAGCAATCACATTCCTTTCCATCCAAATCTTTTGGATGTAAAATTAAAACATGATGTCTGTCATTCTTTTGTGCCCTTGTGTTGGAAAAGTATCACGAGACTTGCTAAAACCTCCTCTGACATAAATGGTTGGAAATCTCATGAGATCAAAGGAAGAGTAGTGAGGCTGCTGCAGATTTATTTATAATTCCAGCATTATGGAGTTAGTAAACCAGTTGTCTCACTTCTGCTTCTTTGAATTGCACATTACCTTAATATACAACAGACTGGGCATAGAGTCAGTTCGATTGAAAATGATGTTCTTCATCTCTGAATCTGTCTCACTGTTTCTCTTTCACTCTTTCCCTACCACCACTTTCCTATTTGCTTTTTCCTTATGCAATGGTTCAAGAACTCACATGGGTGAAACCAATAGAGTCCAGCATATGCAAACAGGGACACCCAGGCACTTAGGGGGACACAACAACTCTCAGAGGGGTACATGGCCATGGATAATTTTTAGGAAATCAAATTTAAATATCTCAACCTTCACATGTACACTTACCTAAAATTTACCTTACTGAGAATACCCTACACTTAAAAATATCTTTGTCTTCTTTCTCAATTACCTACTCCCATTTTATGAGAGAAAAGTATCTTTCCTTTTTATCCCAGGTATTACTACACAGTACAATGCTAGGGTACAAAACCTCTCTGGCACTAAAGAAAGAACCATTTGAAGTATCAGTGTTGGTGTTGACCAAAGTGAGTGATTCTAATGCCTAGGTAATGCACTGTTTTGCATATAAATAGGTTTCCTTTCTTTTTCCTTCAATCTACTTGTCAGCTGATAGATCATTAAAATAATTGTTGGTGATCTGAGGCATAAAACTCAGCTGGAATTCAAAGAAATCAATGACATTGCTATAACAAAATTTCATCCTTTCCCATCCATTCATTTATGTGAACAAGCACTCTCAACATATCTATAAAATGGGAATAGAATTTATGCTGAATCATGTCCCATTCTAGATGTAAATAATATTCATCCCCCAAAATATAAACTAATTGAAGTAAAATCAGCCCCATACATTTCTAATAAAAGTTTAGCTTTTTTTTTTTTATTGTTGTTAGAGTAGAGTTGTCTCCATTTCCCCCCCACCACTCCCTGTTGACCATCCATCCCCACCTCCTAGCCTCTATCCTACCCCTCTTCGATTTTGTCCATGTGTCCTTTACACATGTTCCTTGATGTCCCTTCCCCTTGTAAGTCGAAAAACTATGGTACATTTACACAGTGGAATACTACGCAGAAGAAAGAAAAAAGGATCTCCCATTCTTTGTGACAGTATAGATGGGTGTGGAGAGCATTATGCTAAGTGAAATAAACCAGGCAGTGAAAAATACCATATGATCTCACCTATAAGTGGAACCTAATAAACAAAACAAAAATTTTAACTTTTAAAAATTTTGAAATTAAAATTTATGATATATTTATGTTGTTTTGGACAATGGTACATTCATTGTATTTAAAATAATCATCCAACCCTAAAGAAAATTTTGATACTTAAAGCATTAGGGTCACTGGTAAATAAAAAGTCATATAAATTTATATACATATATTTATTGCAAATTAATATTAATAAAATATTGATTGATAAAATGCCTTCCCATATAAAAATATTATATCAAGCTAAAACTGTGTGAGAGAAGTGTAATGAAAATATAAGTTCAAAGAGAACAAAAGGAACATGTAAAGTTTCCAATTGTTAAAGAGGAATTTATTTATTAATTTTCAATAGATGATAGAAAATATCAAATAACTGTTGCATTGGATTAATTCTTACATGAATGCAAAGGGTATATTTTTATTTTTATTTATTAATTTTTTATTGACTTTTTTTTGAGAGAGAGGAAAGGTAGGGGAAGAGAGAGAGAGAAACATTGACTTGTTGTTCCACTTATTTATATATTCATTGGTTAATTCTAGTTTGTGCCCTGGCCTCAAACCAGAACCTTGGCATTTCAGGACAACTCTCTAACCAGCTGAGCTACCTGGCCAGGGTGCAATGAGTAGATTTTTAAATATTAATACTTATTGTATGGCAGAAATTATATTCTTTGCAATTTAGACTTACAATCAAAACAAAGTTAGATGTCAGCTTTATACAAGTAGGAACACAGTTATGAAGATTTCTTTTAGGTAGTATGTGAGTAAAAGAGTTGTATAGATCTCTAAGTTAATCTACATATAAAGAGACCTTATCCTTAAAATAAAAACATTTTGAAGGATAAGTAGGAGAAATCTCTGTTTGTAAACTTTGTGATAAAGTTTGAAGGGACCGTAAAAAATCAGATTTGCAGCATTTTAATATGTTATCCTGGAAAAGAAGAGTGATCAGAACTTAAACCTTTCAACAAGGGTCTTTTAAAAATTTATCCTCTTAAGATGGGGCCAATAAATATTCTAAATGGTTTTAAAATACTTTTTAATAGAGTCACCTTTCTTGGGCTCATTCCTCCTGTGCTGTGCAGATGGACACACAAAACAGATTGATATATAGAGAGATGATAGATAGATGATAGATGATAGATAGATACCATAAAGCTACCCTGCTTGCATCCATTCCTGGAGACTTGTAGACACTCTCACAGAATTCTAAAGTTTTCTAGAGAGAAGAAATTGGCTCAACTAGTTTGCCTATTAAGTGGGGAAAGATCTACTTTGTTTTATAAAACTACATTCTACTCATATGAAGTAATTTTGTGAAGGCATGCTACTTCATCTCTGCGTAGTCTTCCTCATCAAGTAGGATAAAATGAAATCCTGAATTTTGTACTATATTGGGTAGATTTTGTTTTAATTCTAGTTATAGGAAAGGACAGTCTCCTCAGTGAAACTTTGCAGATAAAAGTGAATTTAAAAATAAGCTTGAGTCCTAAGAGTCACAGAGGCAGAATGAATGTGGAGGACCAGTGATGTCATTGCAGCTGCACAAGGTGAGCCTTACCCATTCTAATCCCACTGTGACAAGGTTGTGATGGGAGGAACAAGGGTGGGCTCTTATATCCACTTTTAATTATGAGTTAGTAGGTTAAAGCAAATCCACAGTGGGAGCAAGATCAGGAAAAGGTGGTTCATGCATAGAAACACTCTTAACAACTAGAAAAGCATTGGTTCATATTTTAACAATTTATTCACCAAAAATGGCTACTGGTCATTACTTGGGTGTTTCTGTTCTTGTTATCATCTATTCCTTTTTGTTGTTGCTTTGCTTTTAACAAAACATCCATTTTTTCTTTATTCTGTAATTCTGAATTCTCTAATTCACATAAACTTAGTCTGAAACAACAAACTTACCATATCATGCTAACATGAACTAATACAAACAGTTTAAAAAAGTCAGGTATCCTTATAAGCTAAAAAGTAATTTCTTATTTGGCTCTACATGACATTACAGACCATGCACAAATAAGATCAATATGTAGGAAAGTGATGAGGATGTTCACAATGTTGATAGAACAATAATATCAACTTGTTTTGATTGAGTTTCTACTGTGTCAAGTTGATTTAATACTTACAACTGTAGCTTATAATATTATTCACACTTATGCTTGAGGAGAGGGAAGCTCAGAGATGTTACACAACTCTCCTAGGTCACATCCAACACTAATAGAGGGTAAAGAGTTAGAATCCAGATATCTTGAAATCCAGTGCTCAAATTCATAACCACCATGAAAGATGACCCCAAATCCTGATGGGCAATGTGCTATGAAGTTAGAGGGGTGGGGGTGAGTGAGATAAATTGGTTTATGTACCTGGACTGCTCCTATACTCTCTAACTATGGATATAGAGATACCAAGCCCTAGAACCCCTAGACTCTTATTCACATTTGATGGTTATAGGGGTATGTTTACTTGCCTATAAAATCCATGTGGAACTATGGATGATGCTAGGATAACTGGAATTTCCTGCTTGTGTTACAATTTACTGTGTTGCACAGGGAATACATCCATGATTAAAAAATAAGCTTTAGAAATGCCCAGGATCAATGTGTATTAAAAATCAGAAATTACAAGACTGATTCCTACACATTTGCAAGCAGTTATGAGCAATCAC
This sequence comes from Desmodus rotundus, assembly GCF_022682495.2. Classification (NCBI taxonomy): domain Eukaryota; kingdom Metazoa; phylum Chordata; class Mammalia; order Chiroptera; family Phyllostomidae; genus Desmodus; species Desmodus rotundus. Next base: position 80,183,613 of record NC_071394.1, on the reverse strand, counting down.
AGACAGATTGGGGCCAAGCTTATCAGTGGCTATTTTTTAAAATATATTTTCTACTGAATATGCTTAACAAGATGGCATATCTTTAAGTAAAAATCTAAATGTCATTGGAAGTAACTTAATGTTACTGATGCTGAATGACACAATAGTTAGAAAATCAGGCCAATGTATCAGCCAGTCACTATACATACTGCAGTAAGTGCCTTTTGTACAGATGAATACATATCAGTTCTCAGGAAGAAGAAAGGCCACCTGAATGGTGCATGATTGTGGAATTGAAATGTCATATCTGGTTACATAATTGTGCCATGTTCTTTAGAGTATGGTTTTAAAGCCAATCTCCTGCTTATATTTCTGTGAAAGGATGTTCTGAGCCATTTTCAGATCTCATGTCAAAGTAGGTTTATTTTTTATATTCATGTAAAGTAAGTTTTAAAAAATATCTTACAGGGCACTCTAACAATGACTATATAATAAACACCATCCCACATTTTGGTGAATCCTTGTCATGACAGTTTTGGTTTAAAGTAACTACTCTAGCAGTTAAGAAGAATACATATTCACCTTAAGATATTGTGGAGAAGGAAGGAGCTGTGTTATTCAAACTCTGCTTTTCCCATAAAGGAGACAGGGTGACCAAAAGCATTTTATGGGTCGAGAAGTGTTTATCCTTGCAGGTATGCAGTGTATGGTGGCTCACATTTGCTTCATGCCCCATGCATTCCAAATCTATTCATCTTTCCTGTCCAGCCTCAACATAATCCTGAAAGAGCAGGAGACTCACGAGAATCAGCCCCAGATACCTTTAACTCATCTTTATGGATCACAGGTGTTGAGAAATGAGACCTTGGGAGATAAGAAAGCCCGCCTGTGGTGAGAGAACAAGTGAATTGCAGAGCATGAGCTCAAACTCTCAGGCTAATGATCTCAAGGGCAGTGGCTAAACTCTGAGTCCTGGATTTTAATCCCCCTGTATGACTTTCACAGTTGGAAGCCTGTTACTTCAACTGTAGAATGAAGTTAATAATAATACATAACTTCACAGGGCTGCCAAAAGCAAAGGAAGAGTTAATGCCTATAAAGCACTTTGCACAGGGAAAGGCACAGTAAGTGATAAATTAATGGAATTTAATTATAGCAGTACTATTGTCATTAATTTTAATTATCCTCCCACCCGTTACTGGATAATACCTTAGCCCCATGGAGGGAAAGTGCAGCCACCCTCCTTTAACTGAGTGTAGGCCTCACAATTCTACTACCCTCCAGTCCCTCCACCCCATGCACCTCCTCCCTCAGGTTCTCCAAGGATAGAGCTCGACTCAGGACTACTTCTAAGATCACAGTTATTAAATTGAGCATCTAACTACCTTTCTGTTCTTGGAGCTCCACTCCATTAGATCATTGGAAGGTGGATTTTTAACTCCCCAAACAAAACAAGGCCTCTCATTTTCAAATATCGGCTCAGATCATCACTAAGGGAGGAACACAACAGGCAGGCACAGAGATAGATGCTCAGAGAATCAAATGCTAATTTCTAACTATCAACTGCATCTTTACTTGTCTGTGATCAAAGAAGGAAATCATTTTTAGTTTTCTGAAGAAATTCCATACTGTTTTCCACAGTGGCTGCCTTTTGACCCAGCAATACCACTGTTGGGGGTATATCCTATGGATCATGAAACTCCAATTCAAAAGAACTAATACACCCCAGTGTTCATAGCAGCACAATTTACAATAGCCAAGTGTGGGAAGCAACCTAAATGCCCATCAGTAAATGAGTGGATCAAAAAACTATGGTACATTTACACAATGGAATACCTCACAGCAGAAATAAAGAAGGAGCTCCTACCCTTTGTGACAGCATGGATGGATCTGGAGAGCATTATGCTAAGTGAAATAAGCCAGGTGGTGAAAGACAAATACCATATGATTTCACCTATAAGTGGAACCTAATCAACAAAACAAACACGCAAGCAAAATATAACCAGAGATATTGAAATAAAGAACAAACTGACAGTAACCAGAGGGGAGGTGAGACAGGATAATAGGGGAAGGGCCATCAAGGAACATGTATAAAGGACACATGGACAAAGCCAAAAGGCGTAGGTTCTAGGGTGGGAGGCAGGGATGGGTAGGGTGAGGGTGTGGGGGGGGGGTTAAAAAATGGAGACAACTGTACTTGAACAACAATAAAAAAAATTGTCCTTTATTAATTTGAGGGGGTAGAAAAAAAAAGAAGGAAATCAGATTTTGCAGTCTCTGAGCTTTTTGTAAAATGCTGAAGAAATTTCCTCTTTCCACTTTCCTTCCCTCTCCCTCTCAACTCTTGCCCTCCTCTTCTCTCCCTTCTCTCTCTCTCTCTCATCATGTCAGTTTTACTTCATGCCTAAGTGTATTTTACCGAGTACTTTTCCAAAAGCCAAGCGATGTGTAGATATTGATGATTTAACAATTATGACTCTGCTACAAACGACCTGCTAGAAGTATGTAGATAGGCTCTGATAATCTAGAGGAGTAAGTGTACCATGCTAGAAGCCAGGGCACTCTCTCCCCAGGTTCCAGTTGGTATATTGATACTAAAGACAACACCAGAGCATCTGAGGATTGGTAAGAAGAGGAGCGGGGAAAATTGGGTTTGAAGTTCTGCTCCAGGTTCATTGTATCTGATGCTAAGAATAATTACATCACTTGAAGCTTCCAAAGTATATATCTTATTAGTTGTAGGCATGCATGCTTGTCAGAATCTGACACTTGGCTTGTGATACCGTGTGTGTGTATCCACCTCCTCACTCTTTGAAACAAGAACTGTTGACATTACAAAAGGGTATGGACCTAACCTTAAGTGAATTTTTAATCTAAACTACTATGCATTTTGCATCAACAAATACATTCTTTCCAGAATTGGCACCACAAATGAAGGCAAATAAACTAATCCATTTAAAGGGTTCCCAGCCCACCATCTACATGTATTTTTTAATCCTTTTTACATGGATGGAACTGGAGAATATTATGCTAAGTGAAATAAACCACCTACATGTTTTATCAGATTTTACATCCTCAGCCTTTTCCAGCTTCTTTTTGATTAGCAGATTCTTAATTACAATTTAAATGAAGGTTAATTCCCACTCCATTTGGAACCATGTTTCTCTAAATAACTAGTTAAACAGAGGGATGTGCTGTAGTGAGTACAACAACCTTAATCAATGTAGTGAACTGCTTATGGGATTAGTGTGATTTTTCAGAGACCCAGTGCTCTTCTCATCCTGTGTTGGAGCCATGGGTCACAGGGCAAGTGGAGAGTTTCTGTCTGAACTCCATTTGTCTTTGTCAGATTCCCTCTTATTCCAGGGAACTCATCATTCAGTCAGAAAAAAATCAGGACCTAGTGGAAACTTGGCAAAGCCCCAAATATGTCTTTCCTGTGTGTTTCTTTGCTCATTTTAAGCACCATGAAATGTAAATGTGCCTACTCCATGGCCCAGCACACCTAGGAGAAACCGTGCTCCTTTTCTGACATAAACCAGTGGTTCTCAACTGGTGGTGGTGACACTTGGCAGGCAATGTCTGGAGACATTTTTGATTGTCACTACTGGGCAAATATTGCTGGCATCTAGGGAGTAGAGGCCACAGGTGTGGCTAAGCTTTCTACCGAGCACAGGAACACCCAGAATAAAAAATTATCTAGCCCAAAATGTCAACAGTGCTGAGGATAAGAAACCATGATTTATACCAATAAACAGCAGTTATTAAATACCTACTGTATGCCAGGCACTGCACAGCATTACATGTCTTCTCTTTAAATCCTTAAGCTAACATTTTGAATTTGGTGTTTTTATTATTTTTTTTAATCTTTTAGGGAGAGGGGAAGGGAAGGAGAAAGAGAAGGAAATAAATATTGATGTGAGACACTGATCAGTTGCTTCTCATAGGCATCCTAACTGGGTACCAAACTTGCAACCCAGGCATGTACCCTGACCAGGAATCAAACCATGATGTTTTACTTTGTGGGACGATGCCCAACTAACAGCCATGCTTGTCAGGGCTGAATTTGGTGTTTAATTCTCATTCTTGAGATGAAGTAAATGAGGCTGGAAACATTTAAGTTACTTGCCCCAGAGGCAATTCAGGTCTATCTGACCTCACCTCAGAAATTGCTTCATTTTTTTTTTCTGAATTCTTCCACTCATGGGGAACTCTCTATCTCTCACTGTGTTTATTTCTCTTGGTCTATGTATCTCACATCTGGGTCGCCTACCCACCCCCCATGTTCTCCATCTTCTTTGTTCCCTCTATTCCCAACACATGCACAGACACACAATCAAAACCTCTCAGTTTTATAGCCTTTGTTCCAAAGCTCTGCCTTCTGATCTAGTTGACATACTGGAGAGGGAAATGGTGCCAACCCCAATTTTTTAACCAATTTTAGATATCATGTTTGAAAGAACTCTGGCATTTTCCCAGAAGACTTTGAGAACTTCTACACTGCTCCTGACTCCATCTTCAATTGTGAAACTCGAGCCAATGTGAATATTGCCAAGCGATTCAGGAAAGTAGTTTAAACTCAGGGCTACAAGTCATTTCAACAAGACTGCTAAAAAAAATGGTATCAAGTTGAGAAGGAAAGAGGCAAAGATATTTCCTTATTTAATTAATAGTTATCTATAATTTTTAAAAATTTGTCTTATATTGTTTTTTATAGTACCCTTACACATTATTGGTTCTTACTTTTTGCTTTCCAGTCCACCAAGTTTATGTGGCACTTCCTTTTCAATGAAAGGCAAAGCTCTTCCTCAGATTCAAGAGGAATGATCATGGCTACTTAGGCACCACTGGGCCCAGGCCCTGTGCTAGGCACCAAGAACACATAGCAACACCTTGGCTGGTGTGGCTCAGTGGACTGAGTGTGACCTGCTAACCAAAGTCGCTTGGTTAGGGCACATGCCAATTCCCAGTCAGGGCACATGCCTGGGTTGCAAGTCAGGTCCCCAGTAGGGGGTCCACAAGAGGCAACCACATGATGTTTCTCTCCCTCTCTTTCCCCCTCCCTTCCCTTATCTAAAATAAATAAATAAAATGTTTAAAAAAATACATATAGCAAAATAAGACCTGGCTCCTGGCCTCATGAGACCTGCTTTATTCCTATTACCTGTGAGGACAGGGGAACAAAATCTGTCATGGACAGACAGTAGAGGCCAGTGGTCTGTATCCAGACCATTTGGGTTCAAATCTGAGTACCACCATGTATTACCTGTGTGACATTGGGCAGGTTATAGAATCACTCTGTGCTTCCATTTCTGAGTGGTCTTGCCTTTGAAATAGAGATTACAATGGTTACTAACATAAATTTCTGATCATATTAAATGAGTTTTTGTACCTAAAGCAGTTAGAACTATACTGGGTACACAGTAGGTGCTCATTTATTTGAGCCATTATTTTCATCAGCCTGATATTATTATCTACTTAGGGTCCATACTGTCCTTCTTTAATGTAGCTGATATTTATTAATCTCAATGAACTGATTGACTGAAAAACGAGTGGATAAGTACAAACTCCACTGACTTTCTCATCTTCAGAAATGCTTTGGAAGACTTGTTGCATGGTTAACATCAAATACTCTTTCTTACTATTTTTTAATCTTTGAGTCTCAAACTCAGCATAAGCTGCTTTCATTACACACAAATGCAGTCAGCCCCACCATGTCCCCTCACACTGTCCCTCATCAATCAGTTCCCTCCCTTCAGCTCCCTTGTCCCCATTCTGGCACTCAGATTTCATACTTTAGGGAAAGAGAGGACTGAACACTGCTTCATTAAATTAACCAGGCTACAGAGAACAGAAACTTCAGTCCCTTATCAACTGTCAAATCTGAAAATAGCAGAAGAGTGTGAAGAGCACAATTGTGTAACAGGAAGAAACTGGAAAATATGACTGTTCAGAGGCATCCAACTGAGAAACTAGTTCAGACGTTCCTCCTCCTCCTATAAGGTTTTGAAAGTGGTGAGATATTCCCCACCCACCCCTCAGCCGTGATGGCAAAAATACTCTTACTACTTGCTAAGTTTATGTCTTTGATTCAAGAACAAGCAGACACTCACGCATGCAGCTTCGGATTCACTGGGGCCCTCAGCAGTTGGAGGATGTCTTGTTCTAAGACCCATCATTCGTTAAATTTTCAAATAATTAGCACAAAATTCAGAGCTTGGATTTTTTGCAGCCCTTTTGGCCTTTTCTCCCAGCTGGACATCACCAGTTCCATTGCTTATTTATTAGCAGGACCAAAATCATAGCTATGGAGCCAGACAAGAAAGTGCTTCAAAATTTTACCAGGTAACATGGAGGTAGTGACTCTAGTAAAACTGTCTTGGATTCCTTGTGAAGGACATGGTTTGGGGGAATACCTGAGAGCTTGGCCAAGATATGATCTCACCTTCCCTCAACAACCTGCCTTTGGGACGGGTAACTTTGAATCTGCCTCCATGTTCTGAAATGTCTAAGAAACAGCTAATTGGGGCTTCCAGCCAAGATGGAGGCGTAGTAGACACATTGTGCCTCCTCGCACAACCAAAAGAAGGACAACAACAATTTAAAAACAAAAAACAACCAGAACTGACAGAAAATCAAACTGTATGGAAGTCCGACAACTAAGGAGATAAAGAAGAAACATTCATGCAGACTGGTAGGAGGGGCAGAGATGGGCAGCCAGGACGGAGAGGACTCTCGGCAGGGCGGTGGCTGACTGACTCAGCGAGGTGGCAGATTGTGGAACGGGGCAGGCCAGGCTGCAGCTGGCAGACCCTGCAGCCCCACATTCTCGCACAGATAAACTAGGAGGAATGGCGGGGAAGTGAAGCAGACCACACAACCCAGGGCTCCAGAGTGGGGAAATAAAGCCTCAAACTTCTGATTGACAACACCCGTGGGGATTGAAGCGGCAGCAGGAGAAACTCCCAGCCTCACAGGAGAGTTCATTGGAGAGACCCACAGGGGCCTAGAGCATGCACAATCCCACCCACTCGGGAATCGGCACCAGAGGGGCCCAATTTGATTGTGGGTAGCAGAGGGAGTGACTGAAATCGGGCAGAGAGTGGAGCAAGTGCCATCGCTCCCTCTTGGCCCCTCCCCCACATACAGCATCACAGCGCAGTGACCAGTGTTACCCCACCCTGGTGAACACCTAAGGCTCTGCCCCTTTACTTAACAGGAGTGCCAAGACAAAAAAAAAAAAAAAAAAATGGCCCAAATGAAAGAGCAAATCAAAGCTCCAGAAAAAATACAACTAAGCAATGAAGAGATAGCCAACCTATCAGATGCACAGTTCAAAACACTGCTAATCAGGAAGCTCACAGAATTGGTTGAATTTGGTCACAAATTAGATGAAAAAATGAAGGCTATGTTAAGAGAAACAAAGGAAAATGTACAGGAAACCAATAGTGATGGGAAGGAAATTGGGACTCAAATCAATGGTGTGGACCAGAAGGAAGAAAGAAACATCCAACCAGAAAAGAAGGAAGAAACAAGAATTCAAAAAAATGAGGAGAGGCTTAGGAACCTCCAGGACATCTTGAAACGTTCCAACATCTGAATTATAGGGGTACCAGAGGGAGAAGAGGAAGAACAAAAAATGGAAAACTTACTTGAACAAATAAAGAAGGAGAACTTCCTTAATCTGGCAAAGGAAATAGACTTCCAGGAAGTCCAGGAAGCTCAGAGAGTCCCAAAGAAACTGGACCCAAGGAGGAACACACCAAGGCACATCATAATTACATTACCTAAGATGAAACAGAAGGAGAGAATCCTAGAAGCAGCAAGAGAAAACGACACAGTTACCTACAAAGGAGTGCCCATAAGACTGTCAGCTGATTTCTCCAAAGAGACCTTACAGGCAAGAAGGGGCTGGAAAAAAGTATTTGAAGTTATGAAAGGCAAGGACCTACATCCAAGAGTACTGTATCCAGCAAAGCTATCATTTAGAATGGAAGAGCAGATAAGGTGCTTCTCAGATAAGGTCAAGTTAAAGGAGTTCATCATCACCAAGCCCTTATTATATGAAATGTTAAAGGCATTTATCTAAGAAAAAGAAGATGAAAAATATGAACAGTAAAAATGACAGCAAACTCACAGTTATTAACAACCACACCTAAAACAAAAACAAAAGCAAGCGAAGCAAACAACTAGAACAGGAACAGAACCACAGAAATGGAGCTCACATGGAGGGTTATCAACAGGGGAGGGGGAGGGGGAGAGAGGGGGGAAGGTACAGAGAATAAGTAGCATAAATGGTAGGTAGAAAATAGGCTGGGGGAGGGTAATAATAGTATAGGAAATGGAGAGGCAAAAGAACTTATAAGTATGACCCGTGGACATGAACTATAGTGGGGGAATGTGGGAGGGAGGGGATGGACAGGATGGAGTGGAGTGAAGAGGGGGAAATGGGACAACTGTAATAGCATAATCAATAAATATATTAAAAATAATAAAAAGAAACAGCTGATTGATTCATGTACTGTCTCAAGAAATAAACAGCTAAGGTTGAATTGCTATGGGTTTTATTTGAGTCCTAGTGATTCAGTGGCAAATTGACTAGACACATCTATTGGCAGAAAAGTATGCAGATATTGACAACCTAGAAAAAAATTAGAGTAGAACAAGAACTTAGGAAAGTTGCAGTTGAGGGTAGGTGAAAGAGGGCTTAAATGTCATTGTTTTAGCTGTCATTCACTCTTGAGCACTTTGTATAGGCCAGAGATTAAATAAGGTAGACGTAACTTTGTTTAATTCTCCAAACACCTTTAAGGCAGGTATTTTGTGCCCATTTTACAGGAATTGAGTCAGATTTACAAAGATTGAGTAACTTGTTCAGTGAGCCTCCAGAGACTTGTTCTTCCCCACCGTGCTGGACAACTACCTCATTACATGGAAGGAGGAAAATGAAAATCTAAGAGTGTCCACACTGGAGCTGATAGTCAAGTTAATAACATAAGACAAAGACATAGCATGGTATAAAAGTACCAAAAAAGTATGTTTATTATTACCAGTAATAGAGACATCATGTAGGAATCAACAGGAAAGAGTCTATGTTATTGGCTTGCATGGTCAAAGAAAGTTGATGGAGTACATGAGACTTAACAAAGAATAGAAACTAGCTGGATGGAAAGGAGAGATTTTTGACTGAGGGAATGTCTTAAACAAGACTGAGAGGTGAGGGATAATATAATAGCAGACACATTTTCTGCCTGCTGGCTTCCTTCTTGGGAATAGCCAGCCCTCTCCCTCTTATATAGTACTGCTGTACTGTCAATCCTCTGGGATTTATCTGTGGAGTAAAGTTCTTCTTCTGGAATTGTTAGGCTAGGAAGATGTGAGTCTGGTTGGTGACCACATTGGACACGATGTGGAAGTCTCTAGATAATAAAGCTGAGCAGAAATAAACAGTTCCTAAATTTGGAGAGGAAAAAAGCTGGACAGAGACCAAAAAAAATCAGGTAAAAACAAGCACCTGGATTTGACCATACCTGAAGTCACACACACTAGACTTTCTCATTACATGAGCTATGATTTTCTCTTTGTACTTGCTTGTTTGATTGGGGTTTCTAATAATTTACAAATGAAATGATCTTCATCTATACATACTTTCTTACCTCCTCTTTAAAAAAGTTATAAGAACCCATATATCAAAATATAATTATTGAGATTGAATAACAAATCTCTAGTATCATAGTTAGGTGTTAAGCCAAAGTAGATTCTTAATAACAGTTTATTTATTTATTCATAAGACCACAAAAGAATAAGGTGAAATGACTCTGGTAAGTACTTTAATATTCACTTTTATTTAACACTAGTTTTATTTTTCCATTTGTAATGGCTGCATAATATTACATTAGAGTGAGATAACACAGACTGTTTAGTCAATCTCTTATTGTTGGACTTTGAATTTTCATGGCTTTGAATTTTTCCCTCATAAACAATGTTATGATCAGTCTTTTACTTCAATCTTCACACATTTTAAGTAATTTCTTTAGGATAAAACCCCAGAAATTGTTTGTCTTCCTGATTTTTAAAGCAGAAGTTCCTGTTTTTAAATCTATATAAAATATACCCCTAACTGATAACTTGTAATCTGAGTGAAGAATTCAGATTTCAACTTTTGATTCTAACCTAGACCCAGCAATCTTGTGCTATTAGAGATCTCCCCCCAAAAAAGATCTACAAAGAATTTTCTTCCCAGAGGAGAAAACTAATTTTTCAAAAAGAAGGCTGCCACTGAAACATTTGTTTGAAACTTGATATACTAAGGGGACATCAAAAATTCAATCAAGCCATGTTTAAGTATGCAGAAGCTCAGGCTTTAAGCACCAGTGAGAAATCCCCATGACAGTCATTGATCTGTGTGGCAGTGAAAGCTCAGCCCCAGTGCTGGGCTCTGCATGCCCCCAGATTTGGCAGCGTCTTTTCTCACTGAGGCTCAGTAAATGAAGTTCAAGAACGTTAACTGATCCTCTGGCCACACACAGAAGAAAACAAAGGTACAGAAATTCCGCGTGATGACTTTTTTTTAAAATAATGGATTACTTTGTAAGTTTCACCCTGATTGTCTCCAATGCCTGCAGCTCTGCACTGCGCAATCCAGCAGATGGCTGGGGAGCAGCAATGGTCGTGGGCGTCTTTGCCCAGCCCTGCCTGCTGCAGTTGGCCTTCTAAGAGCTTCTGCATAAATCTGGTTGCTCCTTTCAAACCCCAGTTAAGCTATATCCCACAGCCTTTCCTAGCATTTTTTTTTTTTGACCTGTTCTGTAAATTGTTGATTCAGGACTGAAAAAAAAAAAAAAGCTACATGGGATTAATGTCCCTGATTAAAAGATCCAACTTCTTGGGGCTCCATTCTGGGTTTTATGACACCCACACACTTTTAGGATTGGCAAAGTTATAGGGAACAGGTTGGGTGAGGGGCTGTGGAGAGAAATGATTCATATTAGGTTGGATTTATGAAGATTCTCAATGGAGTGGCCTCCTACCTCCTGTCTGTTATTTTTTCACCATCATAAATACAGCTGTATTTATGCCATTGGCCACATCTGGTTTATAGAAAAAAAAAGACTCACTCCTCACTCCAGCATTCAAGACCCTTCAAAGCCATGACCCTTCACCTACTCTCCAGAGCCATTTTAGACTATTTCCTACATCCTCATGTTTTAGCCAAATTGAACTACTTACCATTCCCTAAACATGCTGCATACATTTCTATTTCTGCATAGTTACTGAGCACCTGCCACTGGAAAGTCTTCCTTTCCTCCCCCATCTCAGCCTATCAAAATTTGACTCATCCTCAAAGACCCATCTCAAATGCTATCTGTTCCATGAACAATTTTTTCACCATCCATATCCTTACTTCTGAAGATATATGAATTTTCCTACCCAAACATCCATAATTCTGTGTGGAAATCTTTGTGTGAAAACCATTCCTGCCTTGTACTTCAGTTAAATGTGTTTTTTTCTGATTCACCACTAAATATTAAATATCAGAAGGATGAAGACTATTTCTAACACAGCTCTAGTTTCCTGAAACCAGTATTAAAAGTGAAATTCATGACCTTCCAAGCTGGTCATCAGAATAGGATATACACAAGCATCATTGAACATATATTTGTTGAGTTCCTACTTTGTGCCAGGAGCTGTGGATAGCACTGACTATACATTGCAAATGTATATTCCAAAAGAAACATAGGATGAACTTCCAAAAACATAAAATATACACTATCTAGATCTGGATCTATAGATATTGGAGGTATCCATTGGGACTGCTACACTTTGAGCAACAGGACTTCAGGAATTCCAACAAACACCATTGTTAAGATGATGCCTCATCTCAGAAGAAACTGAACTGGCTATGTCAAAATGTTGCACCGTAATTCTTCTCGGAGACCACCTACAACAGGAATTCTACAATGTACAGGGTAGTCTGCCCAACCAAAAGATATTAAGGTATGTCTTTTTGCACTTTGTTCTGATCAATTATTTTATAAGATGGAAATGGAAACAAAATATCGTACTCATGGCATTTTATAGTCTTTACTCCTCCTTGACAATGTGAAATTTGCTTTTAATTCATACTTTTCATTTAAAAGAGGTATTTGTAATCATGCTTCATCAAGGCAAATTCAAATTTATAAATTGTACTTGAACAAAAATAAAAAATATATAAATTGCTGAAGCATCATTTCAGCCACTGGTTACTAATGTGCATCTGTTTCCTTGTTGTGGGAAGTTATTTGATAAATGTGTAATCAGAAAACTAAAGAATTACTCTTGAATAAGAACCATTCTCTTAAAGACCCAAATATGAATTTCCTTCCGAGAGAAGTAGAGAACTAGTAATATTATATAAATGCTTATAAAAGAAGAGAAACCTTTTTTCTACTGTACCTAATAAAATAAAGCTAATTAATGGTGAGTTTTTACTCTTGCTGATATAAAGTAATTTATGATAGACTATCTATGAATGGATTCCTGAGGTGAATGGAAGATAAATCAACTTATTTCTCTAAAAAAATTGAAATTTTCTGGAAAGAAAATATTTTCCTGGCTGGAAAATGTGACCCTACCCACACCTATGATCCCAGGACAATGCCACATCTTCAGTTTTCTGTATGTGTCAGTAGGTTGGAAATGAACTTCTTGAAAATGGGTCTGGTTTTGTTACTTCTGAAGAACCAGCACTAAATAGAAAATAACAGGAATTCAGTAAGTGCTTATTAAAGGAATGAACTCCAAACTCCAATTTGCATGTATATGGCTCATTGACTGGAATTCAGACTTTTCATTTAAGCTAATCATACATATATCTCCATACATATAAGAGATCTTCCTGCTACACCATATGTTCACTTTCAGCTGTAATTCATCTTAAAATCTTTCCAGTTGATTTTGTCTGTCTCTTGAAACAGATTACTCTAAGTGGCCTTCATTTTCATCAAAATCCACTTCTGTCTATGCTTTTTTGGCATACCCTCTTAAATACCTCTTTTGCTATGAGATTATTCAAACTCTCCTCTCCTGTCTTAAGCATTGTTCTTGCAGCAAAGCTAGATGCCTGCTGACTCTGAGTAAGGCCTTAGGGTGGGCATATTCACCTAAGCCTGTGTCTCTTAATCCTCTTCTGCTCTCTCATTTGATAGTTTATCTCTCCAAAACAGAAATACTTCCTTCCCCCAAAACTCTTGAATTAGGGGAAAAGGTCAGAAAATAAATGTTATCTTATTACTCTTATTTAGAAATACAGAATTTTTACTGGTTTGTGAAGGTGGAAAATAGGAACCCATTTTTTCTATCTGAAACTGAACAACAGCTAAGTAGAAATTAAGGAATAGATTTGAATTAGAAAGGCCAATATTAAATCAGCCCAAATCAAAGCTGATTTCACTGCAGGAACCATATGCATTAAAAGGTGTAATTATACAAACTTGATATCCTGCTGCCTTTATACATATTCACTTTATGAACTTAGACCTCTAGAAGCCTCCCAGACTGCCTCCTCATTTTTAATAAGTATTGAGAATGAGACACTTCCTGAAGGAATTAAATGAAGGAGGAGATTTTTTTTAAGCCTAGCAGCAATATTAAGACAAAGAAGCAACTATTCTCCTGGGTTTGGGATATGCTTTAAGAGTGCTACAAAAATACGAACCCCTGGGGAGTCAGCATTATGGTTGGGCAATAAGGGACACAACTGATTCACTGGAGAAAAATAATCCTATTATTAATGGCAACTTATAAGTAACATCACTGGGTCTCTGTGCAGTCGCTGGGCATACTTAGCTTGGGAAAAGGAAGGGTTTTCATAGAATTGTCAGAAGATTTGGTAACCTAGAGCCCAGGGCTACCAGCTGGATCATCTTCCAGTTGGTAAGTTGCAATAGTAGTCAACTCAAAACCAGCCAAGTGAGGAAAGAGCTGGGAAGTAGCTCAGACAGAGTAAGTATTCACGCCTGTTGATCCCACGTGGCTGCCATCCTCAGAACTCTGTTCTGTGAGGTTTCATCACACTTTAGGGAGTCTGTTAAAGGAGTTCAGGATTGTTGAGAGGCTGATTTTTGAATGCCATTTCCTCCACCCCCAAAATAAAAGTTAATGTTGTGAAACCCTCAAGTCTATAAATCTTGAAGGATCTAGGACTACAGATAAAAATCACAAGAGTGCTGTGAGCAGCTTTGAAATCATTACTTTCGTCACCCTCCATCTTACCAATAGAGGCCCAGAGAAGTTGTCACTTGCCCAACGTCACACAGATTGTTCCAGAAAGCTCCATTATCACCCAGCACATCCAAGTCTACGAAGAAAAGCCAATGAGTGGATCAGGCTCATGTTAACTATCCTGCTCTCTCTTTATTCCATGTCAGTCTAGGCAAAGTTGGGTGAAAGGAATATATGGGTTGTGCTGGGAATTTTCTTGTCTTCATTTACATCAAAACAATAGCTGACTTAGGGACAAGATGCCTGCAGCAAGGAGAGATTTAACTGGGAGAGATTTAACTGTATTTTGCAAAGGACGATTACTTCCAACACGTGCCAGTTCCCAGGAGGGTGCATCAGTTGGTAAAACCATTAGGTGAATAGGCTCTTTCCTTTTCCTGCTGTGGATGATTAAATCTAAAATAGTTATGTGGCTTTACAATAACTATTCAACATTTAGTGCAGCTGATATATGCCAAAGTGCTTGACAGTCAGTGTTTATTAACATAAAAATAATTGCTAGGAAATCTGAACTGTGATACTTTGGGGGCAAGTCCCTTTGGGGCTACGTATGATGCTTCTGGCAAGTACATAGGGGCCAATGATTCTGAGTGAAATTTATTGGCCAAATTTTGCCTATGGCTTCATACTTAAATATCCCCCTAGTTTACCAGGCTTTATTCCAAGAATCCTAAAGGACGGCATGATATTATGCATTCCATTCCCTCATCAAGCACTTACTAAAGACCAACTAGGGGTTGAGGATGAAGAATTAATAAGACTCTGCTCAAATCTGGGTTTGGCGTTCCTGCCATGATGTATTGGGTCTAACCTTAACTAGAAATAATGGTTGTCAATGACAGGGGCCAGGAGGACAGGGTGAAGGTGAGGTGTGAAATCTGACCATGCCTGGAGATTTTTTTAGTTGTCACCACTGGAGGGGCTACTACTGGCACCTAGTGGTAGAGGTCTGGAATGCTGCTGAACACTCTAGGGACCCAGGATACCCCAACACAACAAAGAATTTTTCAGTCCAAAATTTCTATAGTGCAGGAGTGGAGACTTATTGTCAGACTTATTTCTCTGGTTTATAATTGTCTGGTCACATATCAGCTGGCCCATTTTGTAAGATCTTTGAGTGCAGAGACCACTTCTTATTTTTTGTTGTATCCTGGCACCTAACACATATAATAGAGAACCCGGTACATAGTGTTGAATGAATTAATGAAGATGGTATCCTGTCCTTCAGGGAGCCCATGATTTCAGGGGTGGAGGTGGGTAAATGGGCAAGTCAGTAACAACATATGCCTGGTCTTTAAATTACAGTAACATAAAAGCTATGTTGTATGGCTTTAGACTTTATCAAATAGATACACTTTCAAAATGGAAAGTGAGCACTTTCAAATAATTAAGGCAAGGCAACAGGTGAAACCCTGCAATAGGCCTTTTCTACACAAATCCGGACACATTTCTGGTAAACCCTGGCTTCATCCCACACATGACTGAACACCCACCAGAACCGATTGCTGGTGCTTCATGGGATTCAACAGCATCCTGTGAGCTAGGTGCTAGCCATCTAGGAGACTTCATTGGGAGCTGGCAAAGTTTACATGGCATATCACAATGTAAAAAGTTAATAAGAATAAACAATTGAAACCTTGTTAAGAGATTTGTTCTTCATTCTCAGCCTCAATTTCATGCCCACCCTCTGCTAAGTGTTCTGAAGTCAACAAATTTCTCTACTGCTTCTTAAACCTTTACCTACCAGCCTCTCCAGCCTCCCAGATTTGCCTTCTTCCATGATTTCCCTGTTCTTTTTTCTTATCACAAAGATGTAGCACTATCTCCGCTTGCATATCCACCCATTAGCTTTGCTCAGCCACCAAGGGGTACTCCCTGCATAGAAACCAGTTAGAGATTATAAACAAAAATAATCTCTCCTGGATATGGTTCTCACAGCCTCAAGCTACACTTGTGATTTCTGCAGAGCTGTGGCTTCAAACCAAAAGTCAAGGTTAATTCTACCTGGGATTGTGAGCAAAGCTTTGCAGAGCAAATAATATTCAGGCTATCAGTTTACTCAAAAGAAATTTAACAATTAAGCCCATAGAAACACAACAGAAGGTCTGGGCCTCATGTTTCCTAGGTAGGTAGGATTATCTATCTTCATTCAGCAGCAAGCATACTTTGTTAGAGGGTCAGGAAGATCTTATGTAGAAACTTGCTAAAGGGTGAAGTAAACTCTAAGAGTGTGGTTGTGAGTTCTCCAAGCCTAGATTTTGAAAGAAAGACACTGAAGCTTCAAGTTAACATTATTTTCCTTTTGCACTAAACTCTCTCAGTAAAAACCAATTGTTTATCAATTTTAGGGCAATTATTGTGAAAATAAGGCCAACTTCTTTATGATCCAAATTGTCATGGTTTTATTAGGAGCATGTATTAGTGACAATACAATTACTATCTTTAATTTTAGGTAAAATAACTTTCTTTATTCTGTAGTCCCATCTGACACACTGCTACAGCAGAGAAATCCCCAGCTGAGATTAGAATATACAGTCTCTTCCTAGACTAGATTAAGAAGTGTTCTTTAAATCAAGATCAATGGCATCCATCACCTGTGTATAGATTTAGAGATTTCACGACTTTGTGAGTTTTATACCAAGTGAACCTTTCAGAATAAAATGTTGCTGGTATTTGATAAACTTTATTCCAATTGGCTTTCTGCAAGTACATGGAAGAAACACCAGATGGTAATGTGTCTAAGGATAAGGAAACTGGTGCGAATTAAAAAAAATTCTTGGCCATTTCCCTCATGCAAAGTTAGGAGGGAATTCTCAGTTGGAATGACTTTCCAAGTTCCAAGAAGTAGCTGATTTTCTTAAAATTGTGCCATCATTCTGCTTAACAGTATGTTAGGCCAGACCACAGTATTCCATTCAGAGAAACTTATCTAAATCTTCTTCCAGTCATTGGTGAACATATTGATCAGGACAAAGGAGGCCTCAGTAACCTGTGACCCATTGAGCCATTGAAAGTCCCTTTCCACATTCACCCTACTCCTAAACACCAGCATTTTAAGCTTCTCAAACTGGTTGTACTCATTTTTATATCTCCAAAAAGGCTCAAGGGTGAGGAAAAAGAAATGTAAGGTGTAGTGATGCAAAGACTGGGCAAATCTGGGCCTGCTGGCACTTTGTAAGACAGATGGCTCTGCAGATACAACTCTCACACTCAGCTGTAAGGTAAACTGTGAACCCAGGAGCAGCAGGTGGCTGGGTAAATGCAATGCTTCCATGCTGTCTGCATGTTTACATTTAGATTTTAGAGACTGAAATCTTCCTAATTGAATTCAACAAACACTTATTGAGAAATCACCATGTGAAAATGCTATGCTACTCTCTGAGGCCCAGAGAAAGTTGGATAATAGAGAGCCCTAGCTTTAAGGTATTTGATTCACTGTGCCAATGGCCAGAATGTGGGAAAAGCAAATAGTTGTATAGGAAGAAAGAACAAGAGATTGACTTCAACCTGAGAAATTGGGATTTTTTTTTTTAAGAACAGACGGTCAAATGTGAGAACAAAGGCTTGGCTTCTATATGCAAATACACTGGGAAGCTTCTTTCAAAAAGAAAGAAAAAGTCAAATAAGGTACCAGGTGCAGAAGAGGACAGAGAGAGTGTGGGTTTATGTGTGTGTGTATTTGTATGTGTGAGGGTGGGTATGAGTGTATGAGGGTGAGTGTAATTTAAAGAAGAAGGACTTACAAGATGAGGCTATTAAAGGTGGGAAGAGCCTAATTGTGTAGCATAAAAGACCTCTGATGCTTGCTTCCTCCTAAAAAAAAAAAAAAAAAAAAAATCCAAGGTAGGATGAGTACTGATTTATTTATTTATTCAACTGGAAGACACTTATTTATTATTTATTCAACTGGAAGACACTTATTTATTCAACTGGAAGTTTTCAATCGGAGATGGGTAGTAGCAAACCTGTGTTTTAAAACATTTATGTTAATTAAATATTTTGCTGGTAATAGTGGTAAGGGGACTAACTAGAAGATGATTGAAATAATCTAAAGAGAGAACAGTAAGACTCTAATCATTACATGAACTCTTTCATGAGCACTTACTATGTGCCAAGCCTGAAACCAAGTACTTTGCATATATTATTTCATTAAAGCTCATAGAAATCCTATTAGCTAAGTATTTTGATTCCCATTTCAAATGAGTATCAAGGTCAGTAACATGGCTGTTGAATGGTTTAGCCAGAAATGAAACCAGATCTGTCTGATCCAGGGCTGGTAATCGCCACCTCGCACTCTACCATAGGGAAGTCCGAGGGTAGTGACAAGGAGGCAGAGCTTAAGAAGGCTCCCAGTGGAACCTGAGATTTTATTTCAGCCTAGCTGCTACCTGCAGATGCAGTAGTAGGGTTAGAGGGAGAAGAAAGGAGTTCTTTTCAAACAAGTTAAACTGGTGGAGTGGAGGACATCCATGTGGGGGTAGTAGCAAAGAGGTGGGGTATGGATCTGAAATTTAGATGAGGTCATGAGGGTGTATGAGAATATAAGAGAGGGGAAGAGTGAAAGAGAAGTTATGACTTCATAAACTCCCATATTGTAGTGATAAACAAGAAAGAGGCTACCAAAGAGCACTCTAAAGAACTTAAGGTGGTAGTACTGATCATCAGAAGACCTTCCATCTAAAAGATTTAAAAATGAGAGGTTCTTTTAACCACCCTAGTCAAAGATAAGATGTAGAAATACAGTGATACTTCTTTTTATGTGTATACTTTTAATGGGGTAAATAGAGCCCAGAACTATATCTTAAAAACTAATTATCCAAGAGCATGGCCTGCCTATGCCCTGAACCTCCTGAGTTCATGCGGGCAGGCCAACCAAGCCCACAGGCTGAGCTGGAGGTCAGGTGTCCTGGAATTACAGATTCTCAGAGCAGGGGTCCCAGTGAATGGAACCACCATCTTTCCAGCCAAAAACCTGGGTGTTTTCTATGACATCTTCTCCCTATATTTAAATCAAATTCCTAACTAAACTCCATTAAATCCATCTCCTGATTACTTCTTCCTTTAATCTAGCTATTACTTCTGTAATTCAGATTACTGTCACTCTTTGTTGAAAGTGTGACTACCATCTTCCTGTTTCTCTCCTCATCCTTCCCCCAAATCCAACTTCCCTGGAGCTGGATAAGTACATTTGTCATCACATCCTAGAAAGGGTCTCTGACCCTAAAATGTAAAGAACCACTGTTGAAGTCATTGCAAGCAAGCTAATTAAGCCTTCATTTTTCTAAATTGATAAACCCACAAGGCATGTGGGCTCTTCCTTCTGCCTGGAAGGCTCTACCCAGATATCCACACGACTGGTTCCTTTACTTTTTTTCAGGCCCGTAATCAAAACCTACCCTCTTAATAAGGTTTCTAAGGCCACCTAACTTGGAATTTCAGCACTCACTTCCCCATCATATCAGTTCCTATCCTTTCCCTGTGTTATTTTTTTCTCCGCAACACTTATCACTATCCAAACCACTACGTATGTATTTACCTCACTCATTGTCTACCTCCTCCACATTCTGCAGAGCAGGAATTTTTGTCTGCTATTGTCCACTGCTATATTCCCAGAATCTAAAGCTCACTTGACACATGGTAAAAAGTGATGTATGATCAATGTTTACTGATGTTTACTGATTTATTGTTTTTCTTTTGGTGTTTCTTATCATCCTGGATTATCTAGCTAATTTTTCTAGTTCTCACTTGAAGTATATAAGTAACTTCAAATTCTTTTTGAGGTTGATTCCTCTATAACTAGCTACAAAAACAAACACACAAAAAACTTATCTGTTATTTTAAGGAAGAACATTCTGATATTTCACCTTAGTTTTGAATGCCAACCATGGCAGAGATGGGGTGGGTGGAGGACTGATCCATTTTTAAATTATTAAAAATGAATTATGAATTTTCTCTTGAAAGGTATTCCCATTCATACTTTAAAATAGCTATAATATGATCCAGTTGAGCTAGGAGATCTTTAATGGTGAAGAAACAATTAGTCCTCATATCTATTTTGCACTTAGAAAAAAGTAGTCAGTGAATATTAGAAAAATAAAGCTCTCTATTTTACTACTTTTATATAAGTAAAGTTCATCAAAACCTCTTTAGAACAGAACTCACAGTTTTGAGAAAGTTCCCCTTATCTTGAGGAAAATATATGTGTTTTGATAAAATGTAGGTGACTTACAACATTATTTCTTTGCTAAAATGCATGGAATTAAGTGCCCTGGGGCAACTAAAAATGTGACTCAGAAGAATACTTTCATAACTATTCTTCACTCATAGCAATACAAATTCTGAGTCAGGTGTGGCCTGTGGGGAGTTAAATGAAGTGTAGATCAAAATACAGTGGAAGGAAGTACCCACAAAAACTAGGTACACAGTGTCGTAAGAATGCCTCAGAGGGCAAAACTCAGCAGGGCAAATGCTGCTTGGCTTCCAGGAACCAGAGGACTAACTTAATGCAAATGTCAGCCTTTATTAACGTGGTATCACAGCTGGTGAAATTTAGTTACTACTCTTAGTCTCTGATCCTGAAAGCAAGTGGGTCATTTTCATTCTAGATCTGCTTTGGAATTTCACTCTTGATGATTAATTCTCATTGTTAAACAATTCTGCCCTGTTGTCTAGTACACTGGGAATAATAATGCCAACAGTTAGTGTTTATTGAGTATTTGCCATATTCCAGGCATGTAATGAGTGTTTATATATTATATCTCATTTAATCCTCAGAACATATCTTTGAGGTAGTTATTATCCCCCAGTTTACAAATGGAGGAACTGAAATTGAGAGCATTTAGAGGTCTTGGCTAAAGTCACACAAGTAGTCAGTGATGAAGAATCTGGAGCTGACTTCTGTTCGGCAGCCATTACCCCTATGCTCTCCTACCCTTCTAAAGCAAGGAAGGCTACACACTAAATCAGAAAAAAAGGCTCATCCAGCCTCTATTCCAAATTGACACTTCATAAGTTGCTTCAAAGGAATAATAGGTTGAGAACTATTATTTTGAAACTTTTGGGTAAGGTGGGCTGGGAGGATGTCACTAAAACAAAACCAAACAAAAAATCCTCATGGCCAATCCAAACCAACAACATAGCACTGTGTGTGCATTTGACATATGATTATTCAACGATGTGTATTTATTTTTTTAAAAAGGCAAAAACTAACAACACACACACAAAGTTAAAGAGAAAAAGGGAAGAAGAACATCTTCAGCCTGCAGGCAATCTGCCTGCCATCTCTCTGAGAAGCATCAGCATAGCTGCCTGCTCCCTCTCAGCTTGTCATCAGCTGGTTCTCACAGTGAGAGCATCTCCCTGAACTGAAACAGTTCCAGTGTCCAGAGGTCTACGTTTTCCCTCCATGGGCCCTAAGCATGAGCCCACACTTGATATATGCACAAAAGCAATGACACCACTCACTATGGGAGACTTGAAATGTTTCGATGGTTATTTGGACTCTTTGTGACTTTCACTTTATAGAAGTATTTTAGAACTCATCTCCATTTGTGTGTATTCAACTCTCACATTTTTAACACATTTTGAAAAATTATCGTTATTACAAGTGTGCATTTCTTTTTAACTTAAGTTCTGTGGAATTACCTTAACAGGTACCATAATTTCTCTTTCATGTTCTCTCAAACTCATCAAAACAAATAACTTGCAACATGTTTATTTCCCATGTGTTTTTCAATAGAGTTAACACTACTTGCCATGGTGCATAAATAGAATGGGGGTAGTTCCTCTAATATGAAACCAGGATGTTTCATACTTAGTTCCAGAATAAGGTGAAGCTTTCTTTGTGCTAAAAAAAACAAAACAAAAAACACAAACAAAACCCCCCCAAAAAAACCCAAATCCTTTCTATATAGTTAATTTTGGTGATAGTGAAAAAGATTTTTTTTTGGAAAAAAAAGGAATGCTATTATGAGTGACACTTAACAGGGGCAGCTCTGCCCTCTGGTACAAGGTTATTATATCTTTAGCTAATTTCTGCAAATTTCTGTGGAATCAAGGTCCTCACTGTGATTAAGAATATCTTAAGTAGAACCTTCACTTTTTTAATAGCTAATTTCTTTCTCTCATCAACAGGATGTAATATGGCACATAATGAGATCTCATAACAGGTTTTAATATAACATAGGTTTAATGGTGCCCACACAACAGAACTACAGACCCAGATTCTAATTATATGCAGTTTAGAGAAGTGTATATTTTTGGACTTTTGTCTGATACTGTTAGTCCTAATCCCCAGATACTCAACTCCACTGGTTTTATTAAGCAGCCAGTTCAGGAAAATAAAAGGAAAAGAAAGATAAAAGCAGCATATTTGTTTCTTCTTAATTTACACAAAGGGTTTTTGCTCTATGTGCTTAGATGTATTAGATATAACACTGGAATAGGTATTGCAGGAGTTGTAAAAACATATTGGATGGAAAGCATAATCTTAGCAAAGCCTGAATGATTGAGGGCCCAGGCTTTGAAGTCCAACTGCATTTGTGTCCTGGTTCTGCCACTTGCTAGCTGGGTTAACCTGGGCAACTTACTTGACCTCTCTGTGCCTCCATAGCCTTCACTGTTAATCAATGGTAGTAGCACTACTACCTTATCCCTAAGCATTAAATGACAATAACATTTAGCACAATCTCTGATGGGTAGAAATTCCTTAATAACTGTTAGATGAGAGAAAGCAGCAAGAGGCTAACCTAAAAGTTGAATTGGGAAAATGAGATGGACCTACATGAAAATGAGGCAGAATAGCAATGTATGCACAGTGGTGGGGGAAGGCCCATTGAGGGTGGAGCTGGGGAGAGCAGGGGATGCTGGAGTAGACTGGGATGTTCATATGGAGGACCTTTCCTCATAGGCGAGGACCTTGCTTCTCAGTTTGTCTCTGGACCAGCTGCCTTGGTATTACTCAGAAGCTTTTTAGAAATGCAGACTCTCAGACCCACTCCAGACCTACTGATTTGGAATCTGCATGTCAAGAAATGCCAGGATACTTGTGACACATAAAGTTGAAATGCCTTGCTCTTGGACGCATCTTGCTTCTTAAACATTTTAGGCCTGCACTACCTTTTAGCACAGACATCAGCACTTATAAAAAAATAATGCTGGGAAGAGGGAGACTATACTCCCAAAAACTCCCACTACTAAAAACTGTGAATGTTAAATTCTAACAGTTATGTATTGAAAATAGGATAGAACTGACAAAACTAAGTGGAATCAGCTAAATAAAGTGTGAAACATAAGTTATGATTCAACTAATATTTATGCCTAAACAGAGTAAAAATCACAAATATTTATTTCATCCAGAATGAAAATGAAAACCAAGAAAACATATGATCACTCTCTTTGGGAGGGTTTGGGCAGAAGTTCCAGGTACCACCAGGCTTATAAAAATATGCACCATCACCACCACCACCACCCCCACTGCCACCTAGAACATAATATTTTCAGTTGTATCTGCCCATCCATCCTTGTCACATACACACACCAAACAGCAATACAACATCTCAGTGAGTTACACTATGTACACAACACACACTGCAGAGAGACAGATACATACCCCCAGTTTTATCCACACCTGGCCACTTTTTCATGTCTGCTTTCCTTCTGTTGGATGCACCTGCCCAAGTCTTGCTGCCAGAGACACAGCAGAACCTTTGATGTGGAATAAATATAAGAAATGGGATAAGAACAAAAGGAAAGAACTGATGGTGAAAATAATCTCTATCATTTATCAAGTACCTGTTTATGTAAGGTATTGTCTCACAGATTATCCATTTGTTTTCCTTCTTGTAAGAACTCACTAAGATAACCTATTAATTCTCTATCTAACTTGAGGAAACAAAGGTCTACAAGGTCAAATAAATTGTCAAAGGCCATGATCGAAGGAGCAATATAACTGAGATTTAAACCCAGGTCTCCTCTCTGAAAGAGTAAAGCCGGCATCTATACATCTAATAGCCATCTTTTTGAGGAATGGCCTCTAATTTGTAATTTAAATGTAATATTTTCCTTACTTTCACTTCGTATGATGAGTGGGGAAGTGGCAAAGTAATTTTCTGAAATCAGACTAAATTTAAGCTGTAGATGGTGAAATGCAGAATAATTTCCTCAGTATTTTAGAAGTTCTTCATTTTAACCATCTGTTGCAGGCTGACAGATGGTTTGATATATGACAGGATAATGGGTCTTCAATTCTAGAAAGGCATAAGGAATGCTGAAAAATAGCATGAACTGAGCTAACACCTCTCACTTACTTGCAAAAAAATAATGTTTGCAGGAGGGAAGTGTGAAATATAATCACAATCATTCCCTAAACAGAAGATTTCTCACAATTGCCAAAGGTCAAATCTGGTAAAATAAGCCTATTCTAAAATTATGTTAAAGTTTTCAAATCCAGTCATTTAAAAGGGTATACAGAGGGAGAAAGATATGCATAAAGAAAAATAATAAAAACAAACCCTCAAAAACCTTCTTCTATCACTATCTTTCAGCTATTTCATTTTTTTAATAGGCAGCCAATGTTATGAGTTTCTTATATCTCTGGGATAATTTAAGGAGCAGGCAAATTTTTGAAATACAAGTGATTTTCCCCTCTAAGTGACACAGCCAAATGTGAAGTCTCTATACTTTCTTCTCGCATACCAGGGATATATATGAGAAGTTGTATATATATATATCAAATATTTGGTGAGGTACCAAGGACACAAGTGCTTAAGACTGTTCCACCCCCAAGGAAAGTACAGTCAAGTGAATGAGACCAACTTGTGAACAGAATTAAAATAGCACATACTCTACATTCTGAATGTAATGATGATCAGCTATTCCTTGATCATAGCAGTGACTCAGTCCCCCACGTAAAACTTCTCCAAATGGCCTTACATGTCTTAGCACAATCACCTCTGTTTTTTCCAATCATGTAGTGCAACCAGATGAAATATTCACACACACAAGTGTGCACACCTGGTTGTTGCAAAGCTCTACTGATAGAGAACTACAGGCTTATAACTTAGACTGTACTAACAAAATTTTGTCCATATGCATTTAACCTCAGCAGAAGAATCTATTTTCAAAAGAATATCAGAACACAGATTGCAAAAAAATAAGTCATTGCAGCTGAATTTATGGTCAAATGTCATTGACCATGAGAAAATCAAGCCATGCCACTTGAAGATTATATCATCCTCACCACCATCATCATCCCAACCATTAATTCAACACTTACAATATTCCAGTCTCCATGCTTAACATTTTTATTTAAATTTAACTTTCACAACAATCCTATAAGTTAGGCATCCTATTTCTTGGTATAGATATGAACACTGAACATCAGAGAATTTTAAAATCCATGATGAATTTTGTTCTATTGAATTATTTCCAGCCATGCACATCAACTCTTCCCTGTACTCTCTGAGAGATAATCAACAGTGTAGAATAGTAAGTTAACAGAATTATGTTTTCAAAGGAATATTTGACAGCCTGGACTTATCTTGGCAGTTCCTTCCCACTCTAAGATTCTGTAAGTCTGGAGAGGGAACACATGCATTTTTTTCATTTTCATGGAAGGTGATGGCCAGAGACCTCAAAGCAGGGTTCGGAAAGTGGCACCTGAAAGGTCTGCCAGCATTTTCTGAGTCAAAATTTGCCAGTATAGCTTACTTGAAATGATTTCACATCCATTTTTAAATATAGCTTGGTGGTGGGGACAACTTAAAAATGTTTAGACAAATTAAGGAATGACTTTGAATTATCTAATATTTTAATTATCCATGGCTTTACCATTTGCCATTGTATGGAGGAAAAAGATAGTTGTGTGTTATCTCTTTCTTAAAAAGTGTGCGTGTGTGTTTGTGTGTATGTGTGATATCACATATACAAGGGGGGACCCCAAAAATGGAATTATCAAAAAAATGGAATTATCTTCTGAAGGGCAGGCCCCTTGTAGTACAGGTTTCCCCCTAGGTGAGTGTTCTAGGAACCCCTCTGTACCAGTGCACCAGCTGGCATTGTTGTGATTGGCTGCATGTGGCTTCAGTGAATTTTTCTAGACTCTTTCAACATGTTTGCCCATTTCAAGATGGGTGATTCACAAGAGCACCTGCCCACATTGCACTGAGTGTACAGCAATTTTTGACCCAAAACAGCATGATTCCCATGCTCCAACCTCCCTATTCATCATATTTTACCCCAAGTGACTTTTTTTGTTTCCCCAGATGAAAAAGTCCCCAAAGGGAAATGTTTTGTCAATGTGGAAGAGGTGAAACAAAAAACGGCAGAAGCACTAAAAGGCATCAAAATTGACAAGTTCAAAAACTGTTTTGAGTAGTGCAAATAAAGTCTCAATGGGTGTACTGCATCAAACAGAGAGTCCTTTGAAGGTGACTGAAGTTTTAACATGTAACAATAAATGCATAATTTTTATAAATAAATTCCAGGGTTTTGGGGGGTCTCCCCTCATACATCTGACTCCCAAGTTTTATATATATAAAACACTGTGATGAAGTAATTTTGTTCATGTAATGAGAGAACATTGTAGCCCAGGATACATATGAAAGGTGAAGTGGAGATCTGGCTATTTTTGGCTTTGAACCTTCTGCCATGTTCCCTGTGTGCCACACTTTTGGTTGTCTCATCTGTACACTGCCTGACAGACAGTATTTTCCAGTTATGTTTACAATGCCCAATGGTTTCATGTCCGGTAGATAAAGTTGGTGGTTAATAGTCTAAATTTTAGCATTTTTATCTAGTTGGTTCAATAGCAGTCCCCCAAATATTTTGGAAGTCCTAACAAATACATAACAATTTAAAAGACTGATAAGATGTTCAATTAGCATCTTCAGATTTCCAGATTAATCCTTGACTCACTCTACAAGTGAGATTTTCCCCCAAGTTATCTTTAAGACCTCTACACTCATTTCAACAGTTGCCTCATTTCTGGTCTAGAACTTGGGCATCTTACTTGTTTCTGTAATTATTGGTGGATGTGTCAAATCAATAACCAACCACTTGGAAAGAGGGCTGTTTTCTGCATAAGCTAGGAATTCACCTGTAAACACTGAACAATGCTGGGTTTTTTTCTCTAGTCTTACAAGCTTCTAGAGTGCAAGGGTTCAGAAAGACAGGAATACTTTTCTGCCAGCATTTGATATGTAAACAGATCTACCCAGACCTTTTTACTTCTTACCTCTCTACTCTATTTTGTTTATTGTTTGGCTTTCTTAGAGGAAGAGGGTTGCAGGTGTGCAAGTTCAGGAAGTTGATAGCCTCAGCAGCCACAAGAGCCACCAAAATTCCCAGTAAACAAGCAATTTTCCCTCCTTGCACTTCCTTCTGTTAACATCATGGCCCAGCAAATCTTCTTGGTCCTGATGGTGATCAACAAGCATCCTCGTTGTAAGCAGGTAGTAGAGAGAAGCCCAAACTTCCTCTAGATGCCAATTCCTAGGCCTTCCAGGTAAGCCATTGTGTGGAAGATTGATTAATTCAACATGAGTCTGCTTTGAAAAACACCCAAAGGACAAGTCCAAAAGGATCCTGGATAAATCCTGATCTGTGCAGTTTCCCATTTCCCTAGACGAGCCAGTGCCCACATGCATCTTCGGTTTGTTTTCAAAACACCAAATCCTCCTCATGCAAAGCCATTATTACTTTTTTCAGTTACACATTCTTCTGTGATTATTTGAGTCAGGTCTCTCTCCTCCAACAGAATGAATACTGGCACCATGTCTATTTTTATTAACTACTATATTCCTAACACCTGGAATATAGTTGGTTTTTACTAGAGATTTGAATTACTGAATAAACCTACCTGATTTGTTTGACCACCAAAATTCACTGAATAATACCTATATATGTTTCTATTCTGTTGTATATTCAATTTTTATATTTAGAAGTGTCTATGTGAAATTTTATTGAGGGCTTACTATGTGTCAGGCTAAACATTTTATTGAATTAACTCATTTATCCTTGGCAAAAATCCTGTGAAAATTTGTCATTATCACCCCTTTTTATAAAGAGGAAAACTTAACAGGAACCAAGAGTTAGTTGATAAGAGTTGAGATGTAAGGCCAGGGCTGCCTGATTGCAAAGACTGTAGACAACCATTATGTGATACCTTCTCCTCTAAAACTCTATGTATAATAAAACCTAACTCACAAATTCTTGATGAAGATTAAGTGGAACAATGTACGTAAAGGTCTTAACATGGTCTTTGGCTCATAGGAATCGATAACAGCCATTATGGGTAACTGCTACTATTACTATTAATTTCTTTTGAACAGTTATTAATTTTCTAATATCCTGTTTTAAATGTATGTGCTATTTGTAACAAAAAGGTTAAGCAGGATCAATTGGAAACCGAGTCAAGTTTTAAGGAAATGTTTTTAAAATATGATTTACAATCACATTGCAGCAAACTAATGCAGACTTCGCATTCATTCTGAGATGGCCAAACAGCCACAAATACCCACCACTTGCACCAAGATTGTGAAACCCATTGTCTATGAGCCAAAGGAAGAGCTTCAGAGGATGATTTTTAAAGTCTTATTTTCATAAAAAAAATTAAAAACAGGAAACCAGAAGCCTCAGGTCCACAGCTGAGCAACTACAAATCTATTGATAAAGTTCTCTAGGAGCATACTCAAAAAGAAAAAATGCAGAATATCAATCACAATCAAATCTGACTTAAGAGAAAAAGAAATGGAATCCTACATTGATTCTCAAGCATAAGCCAGATCCTTCAGACATGAGACAAGATGAGTGAGTATTGCCAGCCCTATAACAGAACAGCAGCATCCTCTGCATCTTTTTACAAAATCCTGATTAATTGATGGTGCAACTGTACTATATCTAAGATAATAACACAAAACAACCCAGACAGTGCAGAGAAAGGAAAAATATAAACCACTTGAGAACTAAAAACAGATCTCCTTTGGCTGGTATCCCCCTGCTCCTACTCCATTTTTAGAACAGTACCCAGCCTATAAATGGAAAGATAATAAGTACTGGACAGATGACTGAGAAAGAGACATAATGATGGACAAATAAAGAAATCAATGAGATTGGTAGTCAAACAGATCTGAGTTTGGTACCCAATTCCTCTACTTACTTAACTTCTGTATGCTTAGCAACTTAGTGACTCTGAGAACTCCAGCAACTCAATCTTTCTGAACCTTGATTTTCTCATCTATCAAGTGAGGTCAATAATAACCACCTCAAAATGTTATTAGAAAATTAAATGAGTAACATATGTCACACACAATGTCTGGGACACAGTAACTGCTCCATAAGTGATATCCATAAATATTAATATTACAACTTAATTTTTATTATGAGCCAATAATATCATGGTCCCCTGAAAGCAATAGAGTGCTTTTTATAATAGATTAAGAACACAGATTCTGGAACCAAACTCCTTGGGTCAAAATCCTAGCTCTGCCTCCTTTCAAGCTGGAGTTAAGTAATTTATCCCATCTGTAAAATGGGACTACATATTTCATCCAATTTGACCAGCCAACTATCCTGGGCCAGGTCCTGAGAATAGCAGGGTCAAGTCAGACTTTCACCCTATTAGCTAGCCTGAAATTCAGGGCCCACCTCCTCCTTTGGGAGAAAGCCCAAGCATCCCTTTGTTAACACTTATCTGCCTTCAGACCCCCACTGGGATGAGGCATTGGGCAACCATATGAATCCACATATGGCACCCTGTAGGCCAGGAGGGATGGGAGAGGCAGGCTGGCCTCACAGAAGCTAAGCTGAGGGATGGTTACCAGGGCCACCTTGGACTCAAGTGCCAAGAGAAATTGTGACATCAATGAGCAAAAACAAGAAAAGGAGTATCACTCTCCCTTGACCTTGGATATGCAAAGGTCTGTCCAGAAAAAGTCCAGCCGTTGTTAATATAGCAAGAAAAGTTTGTATGACATTGATATAACCTGGCAGCCAAGGAGAGTGGACTGTGCATGTGTGGACAATGATGACTTCACTGTACTAGTCACTGAGGATGGTAGATTCCATTGAGTGAGCATGTGTACTGTGACCATCGCATTCAAAATAACTGAGCAAACAGAGCAATGAATCTGCATCAAATTTGCATTAAGCTTGAACATTCCTCTATAGAAACTATTCTGATGATTCAGAAGCCTGCAGCTATAAGCAACTGGTGATTGGCAGCTTCATCACGACAATGCACCTGCTCATATATCACATCTCATACAGAGCTTTTTGGTAAAACATCAAATCACCCAGTTGACTCAGCCCCCCTACAGCCCAGATTTGGCACCCTGCAACTTCTGGCTTTTCCCAAAACTAAAATCACCTTTGAAAAGGAAGAGATTTTAGACTGTAAATGAGATTCAGGAAAATATGACAGGGCAGCTTATGGCGATTGGGAGAACTGTGTGATGTCCCAAGGTGCCTACTTTGAAGGGGACTGAGGAGTCATTGTCCTGTGTGTAATGTTTCTTGTGTCTTGTATCTTCTTCAATAAATGTCTCTATTTTTCATATTACATGGCTGGATACCTTCTGGACAGACTCCATAAATGTACTTCCATGTGTTAATTGTGGATTAGAGCTGTGCTATTTAAAAGGGTAGCAATAGTGACATCGGACACTTGAAATGTGGCTGATATGATTTAAGATGTGCTGTAGGTATCAAATACACACCAGATTTCAGAGACTAGTACAAAAAGTAAAGTAATTTATTAATAATTTTATCAAATGATAGTATTTTATACATTCGGTTTTATTATAGAAATACATATAATGTATTGATATAATTAATTATACTAATTTCCTTTTCCTTTTTTTAAATGTAGCTACCATAAAATTTAAATTACATGTCTGATTCACATCTCTGCCTTGTATTGTTTTTCTATTAGACAGCACAGGGTCAGAGACTCAGTGTTTTCACCCCATGGGAACCAAGCAGCCCTTTCCAATCTTCAGGCATTCTCTGCCCTGCTTCTGTCACCTGGGCCATGAGTTATTTACTACTGTTCTTTAAATTAAATCGTCTTCTTAAACTTCAATAAAATGAATTTTTGAAGAAAATCCGGCACCACTATTGGTTATAGAGATCCAGCATTATTTGACATAATTACAACATAAACATAGAAATGAATCAATGGAAATAAAAAGTACTGTATTCTAGCCATACTCTGAAGCTTGGGGCCTTTTTTTTTTTGATAAATAGATATTAAATAAGTTATAGAGACAGATTACCTCACACAGCTGAGACTTTCTCTCCTCTACTACTAGACTGAAAGGGAATTGTGAGGGAGAATGCCTTTCTTCCTGTGTAACTTGATGTTATTTGTTGCCATGTCCATGTTCCCACAATGGTAGTTGACGCCAGGTTTCAGAAAACCTGGGCGTAATGGAAAACCACTCATTGAACATTAAGGCAGTGCCCTGAATTCAACTGGGATATCTCTCTTAACTTCCCTGAATCTGTGAAATGGGTATAATTATTTTCACCCTCATGTGGTTATTGTAAACATCAAACAATTTTCTGTGATCATGTGTTAAAAACTGTTGACATTCTTCAGAAGTCAGATGTCATTTTTGTTAGTCCTTCCAATGAAGTAATAAAATCAACATATGAGTGGACAGAAAGTTATTCCATCCAGCCACTGCTTAGCTCTCCTCTCTTCAAAAGCAAGTCCAAAGCTCTGTCCTGAGATGAGCTTCTCTATCTTGCTTTTGGATTTCTTTGTTTCCTGATTCACACTTCCTGTTGGGAATCCCTAAAAGCTAACTTAGCAAAGTGAATCCAGTTGTACTGAGGGTGACAGTGCCTGGTTAGACCACCCAGTTTCTGGTCTAGGCTCTCCGTGTAGGTGTCAGCTGCAGAAAAAAGTGCAAAATCATCCAGTAAGAAAAACTGATAATAAAGTCATTGGTGTTGAAACACTGGGAATATTTGCTAATAGAAATGGGAACTTGGCTGTGTTCCCTGATAGCCAGTGGAGGTGCAGTGTGCCACTACCAGGCAGAGATGGAGACAGGTTTACCTGGTTCTGAAATATTAAGTTTTCTGTCACCAAAGATGATTCCCTCTGTATACCTCAGAGTAATCCAGGACAAACATCTTTAATATATTAAATTACATTCTAGTAAAAATGAGTTTGCTGACAGTAACTTAGGAGAAGAGAAGACAACAAAACACACCCAACAAGGAAATGGAAACAATGCATCCAGCGAGCTGTAAGCCAGGCTGCTCCCTCTGCAGAGGAAGCCATTTACTTGGATCATTGAACAGATACATACAACATATGGCAGACGCACAACCAGATACTGTGTCAGTGTTCTATCGGTACAGAGTGAGACCAATAGTTCAGGGCATATTTTATAAAGCACTAATGAACCATGGGCAAATCACTCAGCCCACTTGGCTTCAGTCTCTTCATCTGTGATATGAGGCTGATACATGCCTCCTCTGGCTACTTCCTGGACTTTTATAGGGATCCCAAGTATGAGAGTATTTTTGAAGGCATCCAAGCACCTTCCAAATGTTAGCCTCTCCTCTCTGTGGGAGTAAATAATGCAAGCAAAGCTCGCAGAAGAGTTAAAAGAATTAATCTCTACACCATCATAACCTATCAACAAATGTTACAAATTTATGTCTTGAGTTTCTTCCATGCAAGTCCATCTCTATTTGATAGACAAGGGGTACCATTTGTAAACAACTGGACTCTTACCTGCACTATCAGAAGAGTCACTTAGGTGGACCATTAACAGGGCTTTAAATAACATGAGTGAGAAAATTATTCAACATTCAATTTAACTTCAAGCCTTCTGATTAAGTCATGACAGTATTTCTTTAATATCCCTCCAACACTCCTTTTTTGAAATTTTAAAATATTTTTTAATTAATGTTTACATTCAGTATTATTTTGCATTAGTTTCAGGTGTACAGCATAGTGGCTAGAAAATCATATATTTTACAAAGTGCCTCTAACACTATTTAATCCCTCTTTTAATGAAGATCATCAGCTCCAAAGCCTTGTGCAAATATCCCCTGCTACAATTTATTTTGATTTCACTGTAGAATATTTATGTTTGCAGTTTTCTTCTATCTCTGTCAAGTTGTATGGGTTAGCATTTATAGTACATGTGTAATTTCCTTCTGGGATGACCATATTTATGTTTTAAAAACATAAATTGCTTTAAATTAAATACCAAATGATAACAAGAGGTATATGGATTAAATAAAAATTGGTTAGGTAGTACCAAAATGACTAAAACTTAGAGAACATTAACTAAGATAATTATCCATATAGAATGTACCAAAGAGCATCTTTTCCCCCAGCTTTTCATAAAGCTCATGATACACTACTACAGTAGTCAAGTCAGGCATTAATTACAAGTAAAGCATTTCCCCTGACTGTGCTTCAATTTCCTCATAAGAAAAGCAAAGCTAACATAAGTACCCACGCTGCAAGGTCAATGAGTCTGTAAGTGCTGAGCAGAGGCCTGGCATAGAGGAAGCGCTCAGTAAATATGGGTGAATGCAGCTGTTGTTGCTGCTCCTAAGACAGACATTAAACCATTAGTTCAGGACAGCTTCTGATGGACACTGCCCCTCTCCACCTTGCTCTGTGCCTGGGAGGTGACCTAGGTGGATCACATCACTGGGAACTGGGAAGCCTCCCCAGGAGATAAAGGATGAGAGCAAAGTAGGGTCCAGGATTGGCTCCTGTCTCTCTGTCTCACTCCCTGAAAGTAGCATTATACTCAGGCTGACACCAAAGCCAAAAACTAAAAAAGTCCAGGTTAACACACATGTTAGCTAGAATTTTTGGCATGGTCTCCCCATCTTCACAGTTTACTTAGTTATAAAAAACGGCTTCAGGCTACTTTCTGAGACCCTTCAATGTAAAAACTCTCAACCCTAATGACATTTACAATTTGTTCTAATTATAAATCCTGCTGCTGTTGTAAGGACAAATAGGGCCATCTGAAGTTTCTGTCTGGGTGAGGCATTGATATAATCAATCAGTGTCCTCATCACATTGCCCATTGTTTTTACTTGGTCTAATTACAAAATATGTTTTAAAATGCACAAGACTAGCCCTGGCTGGTGTAGCTCAGTGGACTGAGTGCAGGCCTGTGAACCAAAGGGGTGCTGGTTCAATTCCCAGTCAGGGTACATGCTTGGGTTCTGGGTCTGGTCCCCAGTAGGAGGTGTGCAAGAGGCAACCTCACATTGGTGTTTCTCTCCCTCTTTCAACTTCCCTTCCCCTCTCTCTAAAATAAATAAATAAATAAAATCTTTAAAATACACAAGATTATATAAAACAAAATAAAAATCATCACTGGTTATATTTTGCTTCCTTGTTTGTTTTACTGATTAGGTTCCACTTATAGGTGAGATCATATGGTATTTGCCTTTCACCGCCTGGCTTATTTTACTTAGCATAATGCTCTCGAGTTGCATCCATGCTGTCGCAATGGTTAGGAGCTCCTTTTTTCTTGCTGCTGTGTAGAATTCATTGTATAAATATACCATAGTTTTTTGATCCACTCATTTACTGATGGGCACTTAGGTTGCTTCCAGCACTTGGCTATTGTAAATTGTGCTGCTATGAATATCGGGGTGCATAGGTTCTTTCGAATTGGTGTTTCAGGATTCTTAGGGTAATCAGCGGGGAGGGAAGAGGGGCTAATGGGGGGAGGGGAGAGGGAAAGTTGTTCAGGAACATGTACAAAAGACACATGGATAAAGGCAAAGAGGGATAGGATCAAGGGTGGGAGGTGGGGATGGCTGGGGTTGGGGAGAGTGGTGGGGAGAAAATGGAGACAACTGTACTTGAACAACAATAAAAAAAGTTTTACCAGTCCACACACACACAAAAAAAATCATCTCTAATCCTACCAATACCAGTTGGTAAATTCTTATACAATTTTATCTACATAAATATGTGTTAACAAAATTAAGACCATTTTCTTTCATTTATTTTCTCACTCAACAAATGTTGATGGCTTCTATTCTGCCAAGACCCAGCAATAACCGAGGTCGACAGAGTCCCTGTCCTCATGGAGCTGATAGCTAATTAGAAGAAAGAGCAAACACACACATATTGTCACTCCTCACAACCACCCTCTGAGAGAGACACTGTTATTATCCCAGTCTACAAAGAGCTAACCTGAGGCTCTAAGTAGCCAAGCAAACTGCCTAAGGATACATGGCCAGTAAGTAGCAAAGTCAGGACTCAACCCCAGGTCTACCTGATAGCAAGCTGAACTTTTAACTCACGTGAGAGTTACCTTGGTATGATATGCTGATATTTCTTTACAAAATGGTACTAAGGGCTAAAAGGTTGAATTAGCACCCCAAGATAACATATTTACTCCAAAGACATAGTTTCTGACTTCAATCATGAGGTTTACTTACAAAAAGTGATTTGTTATTATTTGTTCATATTTAAATTAAGAAGGATCTCCAGTTCAATTTTTACCTTTTTTAGTGTATTTGATTTAAATAAGAAGATCAAAATTCCTTACAGCAGACATGAGGGACAGTAGAGAATAGTCAAGCTCACAAGTCCTGGAAACAGACAACCAGGCTTACAGTCCTGATTCCCTCACTTACTAACTCATGATTCTGAGCAATCTTACTTAACCTCTTCATGACTCAGTTTCCTCAACTGTCAAATGAGGACAGAATTAGCATCTATTTCACAGTGTTGTTCTCAGGATTAATTGAGCTAATACATGCAAACTAAGAATGATACTCTGAACATATGTGCTCAACAAATTATTATTTTACCAAGTAAGACTAAAATTTTTGATACTATTTTCTCCAATTTTTAATTGACAGGTTTTCACATGATGTTTTTCTTAAAGGTTTCCCCTCCTAATGGCTTTTCAACAAGTCTATTTCTGATTTTGAGTATAAAGACAGCTACTGTCTCATAGTTTCATTATATGGTATCTGTGGCCCCCTACCAATATTTAATATCAAGAAAGTAGAGTCTATAATTTGCATTTTTAAATTCCCCATAAGACCTTACTCAATATTTGGCATAGTACTCAAAAATTACTGTTTAAATGTATGAATAAAACAAGTATTAGACTGAACATCAGCAGAATGTTGTATTTGCCACAGTCAACCTGGCTTTTATTTATTTGTAACAATTTCTCCAATTTCTAATTCAAACTCAAATATCTGAGTCTCTTTATTTCAGATGTTCTCACTGATGTTGGACCAGCTGCAGTTTTGTATGTCTTTGTTTGTTTGTTTACACCTCTGTCTTATTCCAGAAACAACTTAAGATGGTTCACAAGGATATATGAAACTCAAGATAGAATTAATTTAAAATAAGAAGGGAAGAACAAGGAAAAAGAAGGATGGCTATACAAAACAAAGTTAGGAAGAGGGTTAGAATACTCATACAATAAAAATCCTATGAGTAGGTCACAAATTTTCTACAGCCAACATGAAAAGGTCAACTGTTGAGTTACATAATTTGCAACAGACCCTGGATGAAGAAACTGGCTGCTCAGAAGATTCAGCGACTCTTAGTAGTGGACTTTTTAGGACATTCTTCACAAAAGTCATTCCTAACAGTTATCATTCACAATGGTAATTTTAGACTATGAGTTCCCTCAGTCTAGATCATGGGATCTTGATGAAAAGTCATTTAGTCACAACATGAGCAAAGGCAAACCACAGCAGGTCAGATGTGGCATGACCTCAAGTGGGAAAGAAACACATACAAGTTTTTCTTCAGGGGCTTAGCATTTAGAATAAAAAAGAAGTCTATTTCTGTTGGTGTATTTCCTGTTATCTTTTCCAGGTTACTGCTTTTAATATTCTAGATAAACAAGGTGGAACATTTTTAAAGTAATCAAACATAAATACAGGAAATCTGAAAAATTATCCTATGTAAGAACATGGTCTGCTTAAGTCTTGGACAGTGACTCCCACACTCTGCCATCTGTGAGTCATGAGGGAGGATGTGAGAAGTAGCTACCCGCATCATCAGAAACTTGTAGGTGTTTCTCTAAAATATTCATCCCCTTACACCATAGCAATTTTGTTTGATGTGAATAAAGAAGCTTCTTTGCCTGAACTCATATCAGATGGTTTTCTAAGTCAGACAGGTCTGGATTTAAATTCTGGCTCTGCCACTTTACATGTGTTACCTCATATCTCTGGGCCTCAGTTTTCTCATTGTTAAAAAGCTATTTAACATGATATTTTCATGGATAATTTCATATAAAACCTTTCACCCATAATAAAGTGCTCAAAACATTATAGCTATGGTTTCCCACTTGGCACAGTCCCAAGTATGATGTAGCTAATGCATAGGTTTGTTGAATAAATGAACAAATGAATGAATGAATGTGTATTACCATCCAGGAGTCTTTACCAATCAGCAAATTTCTCCAAATATTTGAAATCATCATAACATGATGGTTGAGAACATGGGCTGCGGAATTGGGGGTCTGAATCCTGACACCATCACAGACAGATGGCTCAACCATTCTATCTGAGCTTCACCATGTGCAAATGGGGTAATGATTCTCACTTCTTTACAGGCATCTTAGAACAATTAGATGAGGGTTATAAGTACTTAACTTCATTCCTGGGATGCAGTAAGCATTTAATAAGTATTACTGTTATTATTATTTTATATAAATATAAATATAATATCACAGAACTTGTTTTTATTTGTTTTTCACTTTTCCCCTGGTTTCAATACTATGT
This sequence comes from Desmodus rotundus, assembly GCF_022682495.2. NCBI lineage: Eukaryota > Metazoa > Chordata > Mammalia > Chiroptera > Phyllostomidae > Desmodus > Desmodus rotundus. The sequence continues at coordinate 80,145,603 of NC_071394.1, read as the reverse complement.
GCTCTTGGAATTTCCCAGTTGGCAAATAGTTGTATAAACTAAATGATTTGTGTCTATGATTCACATTTCTTTCACGTTTTATCTTTCTGTTTGTTTCTATAGGACTTCATCGTCACTGTAGTCTTTTCATTCTTGTGGTTGGTTGGTTCATCAGCTTGGGCAAAAGGACTGTCTGATGTCAAGGTGGCAACTGATCCCAAAGAAGTATTGTCACTGATATCAGCTTGCAAACAGCCGTCCAACAAATGCATGGCTGTCCACAGCCCTGTAATGTCCAGCTTAAACACTTCAGTGGTATGTTTTCACCTATGCTTTACCTCCCAAATCTTTGTTTGCCCGTCAAGTGAATAAAACATCTCAGAAGTCACCTTGGAAATTTCTGCCTCCAAAACTAGGCCAATCTAACAGGTGATGTTTTACTCCATATACAAGATGATTCTTTGGTCTTGAAGTTTCTATTGTTAGAACCCATAGACTTGAAAGCTGCCAATTACAAAGTTCTTAATAAGAACTCAGCACGTATTAACAGCTGTCACTTGGATGACAGTCAAGTCAAAATCCTAAGCAGGAAGCAAATATAAAATCTGACTTTAAGGTTGAAGCTTACCAGAAGTTAAAAATGAATATTTGATGGCATACAGGTATCCTGGCAAGAAAACAGTGTTCAAACCACATGTAGTTAGAATATATCCAATTGATTGTCTGAGAAAAAATACCCAGACCTAGTAGGATGTGGAAAGAAATACATCATATAAGAAAGTACTTGTAATTGATATGGTCAGTTTTTGTCTTCTCCATGATCCCAGTTTAGTTGTTTGATAACATCAGAAAAGCTGCACTATACAAGCTAAACAAAGTCAAATGTTATCAAGTTGATCAAGTCTTTTGGGAAGACAGAAAATCTAACAGACAACAGGGTTGCTAAATTGGACGTTTATGAGCGTAAGAACTTGTGTTATTCCAAGGAAAGAAACCATGTCTGAGAAAGACAGGAGGTATAATGGCAGCAAAACAAAAACAAAAAAAGCAGCAGTTATCAAAAAATAAATGACTCAGCAATGTTTGCTGAAGGAACAACATTCTTCAGCGACCCCTGAAAATAATTATCTTTGTTTCAAGGTTAACTTATGTTTCTACAGCTTTCTGAAATTTAAGCTGAGAAGGTTTATAAGAAAGGAAAGAGGGTTCCTGATGATTTGACTGTGAATATTGCGTGTGTAAAATACTGAACATGGAAATAGACTATGTATTAGTGTCTCACAGTCATTTTCATTCCTTGAGGGCCACACCTGTAGGTGACTACTTTAGGTGTACATTAAAATATATTCCAGTGCTTTTACAGTTTGTTCATACACAGTACTTGATAGAAGTTAATGTAACTATGATCTCAAAATCTCAGAGAACAAAGCTAAAATCATTTGATATATTTTTGAGTTTAAGTAATAATCTTCTATGTAAGTTATGACAGCCTGCATAGTCCATTTAATATCCTTTCTGATGTCTCTAAGAAGTTTTAGGCTAAGAGACAGGAATTTTGAATGAGACATAATGTGACATATTTCTTAACACCAAAGTTGAGGATGGATGGAAACCAAAAAATATGGAATAGAAAAGGGTAGGACTCATTCTGTTACCATTGTGGATCCCTATCAGTTAAGGTTCCTAGTGAAAGGAAAACTCAGCTCAAACTGGCTAATGCAAGATGACCCCTATATCCCTACATTCTCCTTGCACCCCCACTTCTAGAATAAACATCTCTATGCATTAGAATATTTAGTTGCAAGTAACAGAAACTCACTCTAACTTCATCAGGAAAAAAAATCAAGTCTCTCAGAAAACTGATGAGACCTGAAGAAACAGGCCCTACAAAAAGCAGGGTCTAAAGGAGGACCAAGGTCCTAGATATCAGATGCTGAAAAATGGTGTCATCTAGATGCTATTAATGGCAAGTTGGATCTTACCTTGCATAACTCTGCTCAAAATGCAAAGTTCCAGGAGAGAACTCAAGTTACTTGACCATTGTGTGCCTCTGCAAGGAAAATCAAATTTTTATTACCAAAGGCAGAGGAAAAATATTTAATGTGCTAAAACACAATATTTTTTTATTACAAACTCATTTGGCTTCAAATCATATTGAGCTAGCTTTTAACAAAAAGTGCAAATAATTTTTTAAAAACCTTAAAAATGTATCTTTACATTGAGGTAAAGGTCAAAACCCAGGGCCAGGAACCTGGAAGGCTGTCAGGAAACTGGACAGTTCTCATCCTCCCTCCTTCATCTCTGATTCTGTCTGCATGTCTGCTACTTTATTCCTCTTATCAGATGGAATTTTTTTCTCTTTTTTCTGCTCATACAAGAGAAGATAGCCACTCTACAGTTTCAGAGTTTATATTTCTTTTTAAAGAAATATCTTGGACAGAACAAAAATCACTCAGGTCCAATCCCAGGTTTCTGGCAGAATGTCATTAGTCCATCTTGGGTGAGGTGTGTACCTTGGTCTCATCAGTATGGCTCGGGGACCAGAGGAAAGGTATAATGGATACATGGATCATGGAGCTCCACCTCTTGGGCAAGTGTAGGTTTTGGAGAAGGAGACAGACACACACCATAAGAGATAATCTCTACAAGTTAATGGTTCAAGCAATAACTATAATATTTTCTGCCTGGGTAACAATTTACTTTTTTCAAAGCACTTTGGCATCTATAATTTCACAATAACACTAATAGGTAGGCAAACCAATCAGGTATTTCAGATGTAGGGAGCTGAGGTAAAGGGATTAGCATAAGGTTTCTCAGGTAGTTACAGCGGTGCCAGACTAGAGCCAAGTTCTCCTATTGCTATTGCCACTCAAAGTGGTGAAGGGCTCTGCTCTGCAGTTGATCTGCTTAGGGTTGGAATTCTTGCTCCATTACTCGATAAGTGACTGTTCTTAGACAAAGTAATTAAGTTTTCTAAACTTAGTTTCATCACCTATAAATTCTATAGTTTCTCATCATCTATACAATGGGGATAATATAAAAGAGACCTCACAAAACTGTTGAAAGGATTTGATGTAAAAGTGCATAAGTACTTAGCATAGTACAATGCCCAGCATATGGCAGATGTTCAATTAATCTCCAAAGTAAGCTGCTACAAAAATGCATTTATTTCCTTACATTTCATACAGTATTAGAGCCACACAAGGGGGAAAAGGAATGTTTTCATTTTCTCAATTTTTCTTTCAAAGGTTCACTGTCCTGCTATCCATAATTTCCACTTCTCTTTCTCCGGTTTCACAGTAGGCAATCTTGACACATACTTCTAGATTCCAGCCTCCCCTCCTTTCTCATGCTATGTGGAGTCTCTCTTTCTGTTGTCCTCACATCTGAGCTTGAATCAAAATCCATACTCCAATTTCAGTTGCAACAAAATGGCAAGAAAATATTCCAGGTCTATGTACCCCTAAAATGTGCTAGCCATGAGATCTGATATCTCTGTGATAAAAATACAGTAAGACATTACTCTTCCTTAAATATGCACATGGGAATGCCTTGTTTATATTCTTCATTTAAGTTGCATTTCCTTGATTTCCAGGTTCTTCTTCAGCTTCCCTTTTTTAGAAACCAAGTAGCATTGGTAGAAAGAGATCACGGAATAGAAAACATAAAATTACAGCCCCTGGCAGAGCTATCCCTTTATATCTGAAAAGATTCCTTGATAATTTTTTCCACTCATATATAATATTGACATATACTTACAGAGGTACAGTTTAATCAAGATCTCCCCTTTGGTGGAAAATATCCTAGTTATTATACACATAGTTAAAAGGCCCTATATGTAAATTATAGTTATGTCAATGATTACCCAATTCATTTTGATAATGCAACTATTACATTAGTATAAGTGCCTTATTTATATTTTGTGTCTTCCTCAGCAAGGAGCCTAAGGCATAGCACAAAGTAATATTAAATACATGTCAGTTCACGTTAAAGGAAGGAAAGGGGATGGAATAGAAGGGAGGGAAGAACGAAGGGAGGGAGGGATGTCTGGATAACCAGTCTTCAGTAAAATCAGTTAGGGTCCTAGACAGTCAATTTTAGTTATCGACATCTTGAAGAATACGGACTCACTGTCAAAGCCCTACTTCAATTTATGCTGCAGAAAAAGAGCCAACTGAAAATAATTCACAGGAATGTTTTAGAAAATGATTCAGAGCAAAACTTAGCAATTAATAAGCATTTACTGATGTGCCCAACACTGTCTTAGCTGCTTTATGCACATCTTTCCCCCAAGGAAGGAATAATTGTTTTCTTTCAATAAGAGGGGGAAGTGCTGTGATTCAGAGGCAAACTGCCTTGTCTAAGGACATAGAGCAAGAAATTGCAGAGCCCAGGCCACTGTGATTCCAAAGCCTGGGTGGATGAATCCAAGGCTGATATCCAGTTAGTCAGTCTGATCCACTTGCGGCTAATATACTGAAATACTTTGGTAAGTAGGTCCTGCTTCAAGCAAGTCCCCAAAGCCACTCATCTTTGTTTTTAAGATTTTATTTATTTATTTTTAGAGGGAAGAGAAGGGGGGGAGAAGGAGAGAGAAACATCAATGTGTGGTTGCCTCTCACACACCCCCAACTGGGGAACTGGCCCACAATCCAGGCAAGTGCCCTGACTGGGAATCGAGCCAGCGATCCTTTGGTTCCCAGGCCAGCACTCAATCTACTGAGCCACAATAGCCACAGCATGCTCATCTTGACCATTCTAGCTCACCAATACCACCCCCAGGGCATTCTGGACCACCCTAATATTAAGTAACCAAGGGATATATTTTGACCTTGTGGGACTTCCAGCACCCTACTCCAGAGCTTTAGCTCAAGTCCACTTTGACTGGTCAGTGTTGTGCTGGAGTTGTTACTAAATGTACTTTAATGTCATACAGCTTTGTACCATACTATATTGTTAGCCATCTCCAACAGGTATCATTGAAACTGAGTGCCTGTGGTTAATTCCCAGGTCAACCAGTCTGCCTTGGGAAAGGTGTCAGAAGCACTGTTTTGTCTGGGCCTCGAAGCATTGAACACTTCTGCTTCCATTCAACACTTAACACCTGGTCCTCTGACTCGCCCCATGACACACTTGCAGAGAATAAAAGGAATTTCCATAAGAAAGTCTTACACCCAGTTCCAAAGAAAACACTTCATGCCTCTCTGAAACCTGCACTTTATTCCTGATCTGGGTTCAGTATTTCCCTTCTGAATGTGAGAGGCACAGAAAGAACAATTATTTAGAGGAGGCAACCTCTCTGGACATGATCATGCGTATGCTTATCAGCATATCCCTGTACGCTGTTTATTCCAAACTTTTTTTTAAGTGGTCTAATTTTCTTTATATCATTGCAATAAATGGAAAAGTAGTATCTCTAGCCATAAAGCAAAGGCAACTTTATAAATGAATGCACCATCATTACAATGAAAATAACCCTCTATTCCTTGGAGATATCTTACACATCAAGGGGAATATTCAGGCTATGGAGTCAGAAAGAACAGGGGTTTGAATGAGGTCTACTACTTACCAAGTCATATGACCTTGAACAAGATTCTCAACTTTGCTTAACCTCAGTTTTCACATCTATAATATGAGTATAATAATAGGACCTTCTTAGAGAAGCTGAACTGATACAAATAAACCCCTTTATGCAGTGCCTAACATGTAGTAAGAACTCAACAGTCAGATATCCTCAACATTGAAATGAATAGTGACTTTTAGTATTATGAAGGATTTTTCTGAAATTGAGGTTTTTTCCTTGGGTTTCTGTCCATTGTATCAACTCATTTGCTTTCATTCTCCTTTAGGTGTTTGGATTCTTGAACTTTATTCTCTGGGCTGGAAACATCTGGTTTGTTTTCAAGGAGACTGGTTGGCATTCCTCAGGACAGAGATATCTCTCAGACCCATTGGAGAAACATTCAAGCAGCTATAACCAAGGCAGGTACAATCAAGACAGCTATGGGTCCAGTGCAGGGTACAGTCAGCCCGCGAGTTTGGGGCCATCTTCCGATGAGTTTGGCCAACAGTCCAGTGGCCCTGCCTCCTTTACCAATCCAATTTAAAAGGGTAGTATTTGCATTCTTCTAGAGATAGCCTCACCATCTTCCAGTGGCAGAAGACTTTTTAGGTTTCAGTAACTTATTAATGTAGAGTGTTGAATATAAATTAGAGATCTGTAATCCTCATTAAGGCAGAGAAGCCTGCATCATGATAAATGGTACATAAAGATGAGATGACATGAGGAGATATATTATTCATCATAGGTGGCTAATTGGATATCATACCTTGCTATAAACACAGATACTTTCATGTTGTTTCATATGTGTGTTGAAATAGTTGAAATATTTTGTAGCTTAAGTTCTCTAGTATGTAATATGCATAAAGTAAGTTAAATAGCAGTGAGTTTTCCTATGCATTTTGATGCAAAGACATTTTAATATTTCTATAAGATGATTTGGTGCATCACAATGTGCATGTATTTTTTTAGTTGCAGACTGTATAGGATTGTGAGTCTCTAATTATTTCTTTTAGATGGTTACTCTGTGTTTTTCTATTTAATGAAACAACACTTATATAATTTAGTGCATGAATAGGCATTTTTCACAAAATGAACATTCCAATGGTATTTATGAAAATTTTCCAGTATGCACCAGGAATTTGTTAAATGGATGTTTAAAATATATATTCACACTTTGTAACTTGCAAACTTGTCTCTCGGGCTTCACCAGTTCTGAATGCATTGTAATTAAGATTAGGGGTTCTTTTATCCCTATTAGTAGATATTCAGTGTTACTGTATTGTAATTGCTCGGTATTTATTCTATTTACTTAGCTTAATATTTACACTCTTATAACTTTCTACGGATTTTGTGGATCTTATCCTGTGGGCCAAGAACAACAGGCCCAATAAATGTTTGTGCTTATAGAGTACTGTTTTCTTAGAATAATAGTGATGCAGATATCAGACACCATGGTCAAAAGGCTATTGTATTGACATATTAATTTTTAAAGAATAATCTGGAGAACCTAGACTACCAGCTAAACTTTTAAATTCTACTTATTTATAAAGTTAATATGTTCTTCAATTATTAAAAATTCTCAAGTCTTAGCTCAACTTACTTATTACCAATTCTAATTAAAACTTACTTCCATGAGCCATTCCATATCCCAAAAAGGGTTTTCATGAAATACCCCCCAGAATGTATACATTATCAAGAAAATGCCAGTCTTCACCTCTTTGTTTTAACTCAATTGAAACACCAGGGCCCAACAGTGAGGAAAAGCTGAGTATCTGTACTTTTAGATACACATTGGTATCAATGTATAAACTCACTGTGTGATCTGCGATGTTGGAAGAATTTTAACACAAAACAGTCTTAATATCTGTAATCAGTTTCTGGATCCTGTTGGATAAATCTGTATTAAGATATCTTTTTGACCTTAATAAAGTTATTGCCTACAATGACAGCTGGTAATGTATGCATTATCAAGAAAATGCCAATCTTTGCCTCTTTGTTTTAACTCAATTGAAACACCAGGGCCCAACTGTGAGGAAAAGCTGAGCATCTGTACTTCCAGATAAAAGTTGGTATCAATGTATAAGCTCATTGTGTGGTCTGTGATTTTAACACAAAACAGTCTTGACATTTGTAACCAGTTCCTGGATTCTGTTGGATAAATCTGTATTGTGATATCTTTTTGACCTTAATAAAGTTATTGCATACAATGCTGGCTCAATAATGGAGAATAACAAACATAGAACCTGATTTAGCTTTAATAATAAAAGAACAAGGGGTAAATGCACAGTGTTTCTGGTTTCCTACCCTGTCCTTGTTTCATGAGCACAGGAGTGTTCATTCATTCCACTGGTCTAGAACCTTCTATACACCCATTGCTGTGCAATGGTGATAGGATAGTGAGCAAAAGAAGAAATATGCCCTACCTTGAGAAACTTATACTCTAGTTGAAGAGACAGATATTAAAATAATAATGTCCCAGTTATGCTCTGTGCAACAAAGAGAGGCACAGAATTCCATGAGAACATTTATCAGAGAGACCTGAGCTAGTTAGGGAGAAGTCAAGGAACTTCAGGCCTGAAGATGGCACAAAGTTTCACAAGGACAAGGTGGGAGGGAAAATATCCCAGGCAGACAGCAGCCTTGCAAAGTTCTCAGATGCTTGGAAGCAGGATGGATATGGAAGGTTGCCAGTGGATAATAAATAAGGGGGGCTTTGTAAGAGGAGTGGCTGCTGATGAGTGCTCAAGTGAAATTCTATTTGGAGGACGTGATCCAGAACTCCGTCTTTTTCCTAGAGAAGCTAAGGGAGAGTATTGAAGGATTTTAAGCAGAGGAGGGACACACATTCTGAAAAGATTTCAGTGGCTGAAGGGTAGAGAGTGAATTGAAAAGGGGCAAGAATAAAAGACATCTTGGGGAAAAGTAAACAAGCCTTGACTCCTAGTATCTTTTGGGCAGAGGTTTGGAAATGGGAGGAGGGGAACTGGCCTGAGTTCTCTCCAACCCCCTCATTTCCTGGGACAGTGTCTGGATTTGACTGCTTCCTTCAGCACTGTCCGGGAGCATAGTGGCCTCTGCTTATTATACTGTCACAAAATGTTCAAAGCAGAAAATCCCTCATAACCAGTATTTCCTTTTACTGGCCTCAGCAGTTCCAAAGAACATTGGGGCTCTCGTAAATGGAAAGTTTCGCCTGCCTTGATGGAGATAGAGACATGCTTCCACAGTCAGCGGCAGATTCGCATGCTGCTGTAACTCAACCAGGACTTCGCTAAGCTGGCTTTATTCCTCCTGGTTTCAACAAAAGAGCAGCAAATCTCTGGCCTTTTAAGAACAGGAGGAGCATCCAGGAGACCTAATTTGGAATGGCAGCTTCTCTGCTCACTAGCCATATACTTCAGGTGTAACTTCCCCTTCCAGAGCCTTTGTCTTCTGGAAGAGGTAAAGCACCTAAGTAAGAAGTGTGGTTCTGAGATCTGACCATCTAGGCTAGAATCCCTGCATTGCCATTTACTAAACTCTCCTTTTTCTTCTTTAAGGCCTTCACCAAAGCCCTGGGACTTTTCTGAAACCACAGCCTGAAAACAAATGCGGACTGGAAATGCAGGGGAGTTAACACCCAGGAGCATCCTCAATCTGGGTGTCCACTGGGGGATGTGGGCAGGTCAATTAATGACTTTGGCAAGATTCTAAACTTCTCACTCAGTTGCCCCATCTCTACAATACAGATGAAAGCAATATATGCATGGTAGGATTGATATCAAGATGGAAAAGTAAGCCAGGTAAAGGCATGAGAACAGCTTCTGGCACACAGTATGCACTGTCTGAGTTTGAGTTACCCTGAAATCAGGGGTAGATGATTCTAGGAGCCAGGAGTGAGGGAGGGGGAAAGTGAAACAGGGGAGAAGGAAAAGCTGATAAAAGGTTGCATCAGAGGTGTTGCTAGTGAAGGCTGTAGGAGCTCAGTTCCATCAGGATCTGAGTAGTATTGTTACAGAGCAGGGCAGGGGGTGGTTCATGATAAATTATTACAGAAAGGATTCCCCCTTTCTGTCTCTGGAGGTTCCTTCCCCCACGCCCACCTGCTAGGTTCAAAATGCCTGCCGCCAGAGGAAAGACGTCTCTCAATGCCAGAGACTGGTGAAAAGGAAAGGAATTGTTTATTTAAAAGTTACAGACTTAGAGTAATGGCTTAATGTCTTCAATAAGATACTAAAGTCCTTTAGAATACCCACAGATGCACAGTCATTCCCTCTCCCTGTGCCCAGTCCCGGGTACCGTGTCTCAGGAAAAGAAGTAGAAGTCCGTGATTCAGGCTCCCGGCACCATCAGCTGTGTAGCTGCTGCAATCTCCAGTTAATCCAAAGCCATGTGGCACCTTCTCATGGCCCACCAGCAAGAGTCCTTTCTCCCCTTTTCTTCCCCGCAAAGTCTCTCCTGCTGCCTAAGCCGCGTGGCAAGAAGAAGCACTCCAAAACCTCGTGGTCCTCTCTACTCTCCTTCAGAATCACGTGGTCCTTTTCCCCATTTCAGAACCGCATGGTCCTCTTTTTATTTCACCAAAGCTGCCTGATCGTGGCCCTCTTCCTTTCCCCTCAGAACCTCGTGGTACTCCCATTTACTTCAGAACCGTGTGGCCCCCTATTTACTTCAGAGCCACATGGTCTACTCTCGCTATGGCTGCCGGGCCTAGGTTTAAATCCCAGTGCCCATCTTCCTTTGCAGTCCCATTTCTGACTCCTCCTTCAATCAGTTACACCTGCCAGCATCCCTGTATTCTTCCAGCTTTACTGGGCTGCCGTTGTAAGTCCGGGCAGGTGTGGCCCCATGGCATGGAGCCAATCATCTCCAAGCTCTCACGCAGGCCCTGTAACCAGGGGGAGTTGCTTTCCAGTCCCATCTTGGGTGGAATTCACTCCCATCCCCCTGGCTCAAAGCATGGGCACAGCTATTGAACAAATCTATGAAACCAGTTAAAGGTTATAGATATGTTAAATGACCGTGCCAGGGGTTAGCTGCAAAGCTCTTGCTACCCAAAACAGCTCTGAATGGCCCTGTTCCATGTGTCCCATCCCCCCTGGCTCAGGCTTGTGGGGTTGAGGACATCCTACACACATTTTTCTAATATTTCCTGGACACCCCAAGTCCTGGACCCCATTACAAATCCCTTCTTGGGGCCCTCCTCTTGGCTGCACCCTGCTTCACTATCACTGTCCTCCCCTCCCCCATTCCTAGGGGCAGTGGCCTGATGAAGGATAAAGGGGGAGCCCTGGAAAGCAACCACATGCAGGAAGGTGTCACCATCAACATGAGCAGGAATGATCCTTTACAACTGTGTCTACAGTCAGAGGCTGGCCAAGGGAAAGGAACAAGAATATCAAAATCACCCACTCCAGTGATCAATGAGCATTATTATCACTTCACTTGTAAAATGGGGATACAGAAATCCCACCTCAGAGGGTATGTCATGCACTGACTTGGTCATGTGTGGGAGGGTTGATGAACTTTACAACCCTCTACAAATATTAGTTGGCTATTGAATAATAAGGTATAAATCTGAGTTTTTATAAGTCAAACTTCTAGATGAGCAAAATATAGCTCCTGACATCTGGCAGGTTACCCTCCAGATTGAAAGACTCAAACAATAGACAAAGAAGCAGAACAAATATGTAAGAATAAATTTTGTTGTCCAAAGGTAATATATAACACCTACAATTTCATTCAACCCACTCAACACCCCAGTGAAAAGGTAGATGCTATTGTCCACCTTTGAAACTGAGTTCCTCCAGAAGTAGACCTTGAGACAAGAATTTGAGTACCAGTAGGGGGCTGGGGATGTGAACCAAGGAAGAGAAGTGAGCCAATAAATCTTGAGTTATGGGCAAGGTTACAACTGTGGTCAACTAGGGCTCAAAACCCTGGAGAACCTGAGACACAGAGCAAAACACGTAACACTCACAATTAGCCCCAACAAGGGCAAAGGACCTGCAGTATTATTCATGAACTCCAGTCAAGTCTCTCAATGGCAGCTTTGGGGAGGTAATGATTCAGGCCCCTCTGTGCATGGGTCAGGTGGCTGTAGCTGACAAAGAACCTTCCTGAAGTTGTGTAGCAGACATAGCTTCAGGCAATGGAGCAGATACTGGAAGTTGGAAGTCCTCAGTGCAGCATGAATGCAAGGGTGAATTCAGGGGTTATATGCGTCACTGATAGTGTCTGCCACACTGAGATTTGGCTATGTTAAGTAACTTCGCCAACTTAATCCCAATAAAAAGAATGGAACTTTAAGTTCTTTTTAGTCCTAAGAGATTTTTTCCCATTAACTCCCAGGTAACCTAGCATATAAATATGACAACCTCAATATGCCATGTGATTTTTTTCTAGCTACCCCAAAATGATCTTTTTTCATAACAACTATAAAGTAGTAAACATTTATTGAGCACTTACAATGTGTCTACCACTGAGCTAAGTATTTTGCATTTAGTCACAACAGCACTATGAGAAAGGTACTACTATTACTCTAAATAAGAGTTTAGAAAACCAAAGTTCAGAGAAGTTAGATCATAACAAAAATCTTTGTGATCATCTCCACCAATTAAAACAATTCTAAATTGCTACTATCTACTTTGCATCTACGCTGTGCATCATGGTTTTAACCATTTTTCTATTTAATGTTCACAGGAAATGCAAGATAAAATATTGATTTCATACTTATTGAGCAGATGAGAAAACTGAGATTCATGAAGATTAAGTAACCTGTCAGCTCAAGGTTACTGAGCTGGAAGTAGGCAGACACCAAATTCAAATCCAGATTTGTCTGTGTCCGCAACTTCTGGCTCTTGCTAAAACCTCAACAGTGCTACCTGACTGCCCTGCTGTATTTTAATCCAACTGTGCTGTCTGTCCGACTGGCATAATTAACACAGACCCAAACCATCAAGTGTTTGATATTCCATAGCGAACTGAGTCCTTACCAGAGGGATAGCTTTTGTCAGGACAATTTACCAATGTGAATGAAATCAGACCCAACTCGTTGAGTGTTAATTAAGTCATTAAGACTGCTAAAGATCCAGTTGATCTAAGAATGACTTCTTTACATGCTTAACATGGAGTCTGAGACTTCACTGGATTTTAGGGCTCAGCTGAATACTCTTCAAATCCTGTTGGCAGAGAGCAAATCATTCCAAGAATGGCCCCGGCTCCTACAGTACACACTGGAACTCACCTCTGTAAATAATGCACACTGGACATAAATAGCTAAGATGGGGACACAAGAAGACTTCCCGGGAGCCCTGTTTTTCTGTGAAAAATATTTGAAGTCTAGCTGAGTATTTTCATTTACCAGGCAGGTCCCCCCACCATCTATGCCCTGGTTTATTGAACAAGACACTTGAAGGAGGTCATAATAAATCTAATAGATTTCCTGGTAGTTAGGAAAGGGTTTTGTCTTTGAGCCTGTGCTCTTTTATTCATATTGTGATTACTTGATCTCTTGTGGCTTAAAAGGGTCTAATTGGCTTGTGCTGTGAACAAGTCACAGCTTTCCACTGGCTATTATGAACGTAAAGTCATCTCCCTGCTTTTTAGAAACAATTTCATATGACATATTACCTGCTTTCATGACATTTTGGTGAATACAAGAAAAGCAAAATACAAACTCAAAAGTTTTTCTTATTTCAAATATTTTCCCCTTTTTCCTGTGAACTAATATTTTTCCTGGATATTTTCTCCTCTGGGCTTTTCGGACATTTAAGACTATTCAGACTGGTCTCCACTGTCACATTACTTGTAGAATTTGATATGTTTCATAGCTGACACGTTTCCCTGAGTATTACTGCCATTTTTAGAAGTCCTTTGTTAGTGTGGATCTCTTGAAACTCTTAGACCTTCTATTAAAATTTCATAGTTGGTAATGGTACATGCTTCCACAGGACTTAGCAGAATGGTGCCACGTGCACTTAAGAGGAACGCATTTTTCAGCACAGATAACTACTTCAGATGGGGCCTGAGGTCCAGATCTATGTCCTGAGATTGAGAGCTGGGTCGCACTTTTAGTCATTGGTAGATGCTGCCATTAGCTTTATCAGTGTAAATCGATCATGTGAATTCTTAGCAGAAGGGTGAAAACATTACCTTGTAGTCAGAGAAACCTGAATTCATATAATTTTTAACTGTTATTCTATTACAGTTGTTCCAATTTTTCCACCTTTGCCTTCCTCTGCCTATCCCACCACCCACTCTCATAGTCAATCCTCACACTGTTGTCCATGTCCATGGGTCATTCATACATGTTCTTTGTCTAGTGCTTGTCACTTCTTTCCTCCAGTATTGACCTCTCCCTTCATCTCTGGATGCTGCCAGTCTGTTCCTTGTTTCCATTTATCTGGTTCTATTTTGCTCACTAGCGTATTTTGTTCATTAGGTTTCTCTGATAAATGAGATCATATGGCATTTGTCTTTGATTGGCTTATTTCACTTAACATAATATTCTCCAGTTCCATTCATGCTGTCACAAAATGTAGGAGTTCCTTCTTTCTTTCTGCTCTGTAGTATTCCATTGCATAATATATCACAGGTTTTTGATCCACTCATCCACTGATGGGCACTTAGTCTGTTTCTATCACTTGGCTATTACAAATAACACTACTATGAACATAGAGGTGCATACATTCTTTTGAATTGGTGATTTGGCATTCTTAGATTATATTCCCAGCAGTGGAACTGCTGGGTCAGATAGCAGTTATATTTTTAGTTTTGTTTTCTTTTTATTTGTTTTGTTTTGTTTTCTTTTGTTTTGAGGAAATCCCATACTGTTTCCCACAGTGGCTGCACTAGTCTGAATTCCCACCAATAGTGCACTAGGGTTCCCTTTTCTCTGCATTCTCGCCAGCACTTGTTTGTTGATTCATTAATGATAAACATTCTGACAGGTATGAGGTGATATCTCATTGTGGTTTTAATTTGCATTTCTCTGATAGTTAGAGATGGTGAGCATCTTTTCACATGTCTACTGGCCATCTGTATGTCCTTCCTGGAGAAGTGTCTATTCAGGTCCTTTGCACATTTTTTAATAGGACTGTTTGTCTCCTGGTGTTGAGTTCTTTGAGTTCCTTATATATTCTAAAGAGCAAACTGTTGTCCAAGGTACCATTGGCAAAGGTGTTTTCCCACATAGTTGGTTCTCTTTTCATTTTGATGATGGTTTCTTCAGCTGTGCAGGAGCTATTTAGTTTGACGTAGTTGCATTTGTTTATTTCCCTTGCCTTAGGAGATACATTGGTAAAAATACTGCTACATGCGATATCTGAAATTTTACTGTCTATTTTCCCCTAGGACTTTAATGGTATCAGACCTTATATTTAAGTCTTTTATTCATTTTGAGTTTATTTTGGTATATGGTATAAGCTGGTGGTCTCGTTTCCTTTCTTTTCTTTTTTTTTTTTTTTTTTTTGCATGTACCAGTCCAGTTCTCCCAACACCATTTTTTGAAGAGGCTAATTTTACACCATTGTATGCTTGTTCCCCCTTTGTTAAACATTAATTGACTGTAGATTCTTGGGTTTATTTCTGGGTACTCTATCCTGTTACATCCATCTATGCATCTGTTCTTATGCCAATACCAAGCTGTTTTGATCACAGTGGCCTTGTAGTATAGTTTGATACCTGGTGTTGGGATGTCTCCAACTTTATTCTTCTTTCTCAAGATTGCTGAGGCAGGCTTCCGACCAAGACGGAGGCATAGGTAGACACACTATGCCTCCTCGCACAACCAAAAGAAGGGCAACAATTTAAAAACAAAAAACAACCAGAACTGACAGAAAATCAAACTGTATGGAAGTCCAACAACCAAGGAGATAAAGAAGAAACATTCATGCACACCAGTAGGAGGGGCAGAGAGGGGCAACTGGGGTGGAGAGGACTCACGGCAAGGTGGTGGCTGGCGGACACAGTTAGGTGGCAGATTATGGAAAGGGGCAGGCCAGGCTGGAACTAGCAGACCCCACAAGGTGGTGGCTGGCAGAGCCTGTGGCCCCACATGCATGCATAGATAAACTGGTGGGAACAGCGAGGGAGCGAAGCAGACCACGCAACCCAGGGCTCCAGCACGGGGAAATAAAGTCTCAAATTTCTGATTGACAACACCCATGGGGGTTGAGGTGACAGCAGGAGAAACTCCCAGCCTCACAGGACAGTTCATTGGGGAGATCCACAGGGGCCTAGAGCATACACAGGCCCACCCACTTGGGAATCAGCACCAGAGGGGCCCAATTTGATTGTGGGTAGCAGAGGGAGTGACTGAAATCGGGCAGAGAGTGAAGCAAGTGCCATTGCTCCCTCTCAGCCCCTCCCCCACATACAGCATCACAGCACAGTGATCAGCGTTACCCCGCCCTGGTGAACACCTAAGGCTCCACCCTTTTACTTAACAGGTGAGCCAACACACACACACACACACACACACACACACACACACACAAAGGCCCAAATGACAGAACAGATCAGAGCTCCAGAAAAAATACAACTAAGCAGCAAACAGATAGCCAACCTATCAGATGCACGGTTCAAACACTGCTAATCAGGAAGCTCACAGAATTGGTTGAATTTGGTGGCAAAGTAGATGGAAAAATGAGGCTATGCTAAGAGAAACAAAGGAAAATGTACAGGGAACCAATAGTGAGGCGAAGGAAACTGGGACTGAAATCAATGGTGTGGACCAGAAGGAAGAAAGAAACATCCAACCAGAAAAGAAGGAAGAAACAAGAATTCAAAAAAATGAGGAGAGGTTTAGGAACCTCCAGGACATCTTTAAACATTCCAACATCCGAATTATAGGGGTGCCAGAAGGAGAAGAGGAAGAACAAAAAATGGAAAACTTATTTGAACAAATAATGAAGGAGAACTTCCCTAATCTGGCAAAGGAAATAAACTTCCAGGAAGTCCAGGAAGCTCAGAGAGTCCCAAAGAAGCTGGACCCAAAGAGGAACACAGCAATGCACATCATAATTCCATTACCGAGATTAAAGATAAGGAGAGAATCTTAGAAGCAGCCACAGAAAAGGACACAGTTACCTACAAAGGAGTTCCCATAAGACTATCAGCTGATTTCTCAAAAGAGACCTTTCAGGCAAGAAGGGGCTGGCAAGAAGTACTCCAGGTCATGAAAGGCAAGGACCTACATCCAAGACTGCTGTATCCAGCAAAGCTATCATTTAGAATGGAAGGGCAGATAAAGTGTTTCTCAGATAAGGTCAAGTTCAAGGAGTTCATCATCACCAAGCCCTTATTATATGAAATGTTAAAGGGATTTATCTAAGAAAAAGAAGATAAAAAATGTGAACAGTAAAAAGGACAGCAAACTCACAGTTATTAAAAACCACACCTAAAACAAAAACCACAGCAACCTAAGCAAACAACTATAACAGGAACAGAACCACAGAAATGGAGATCACATGGAGGGTTATCAACAGAGAAGTGGGAGGGGGACAGAGTGGGGAAAGTTACAGAGAATAAGTAGCATAAATGGTAGGTAGAAAATAGACAGGGGGAGGTTAATAATAGTATAGGAAATGTAGAAGCCAAAGAACTTATATGTATGACCCATGGACGTGAACTATAGTGAGGGAATGTGGGAGGGAGGGGGTGGACAGGATGGAGTGGAGTGAAGAGGGGGAAATGGGACAACTGTAATAGCATAATCAATAAATATATTTTTTAAAAGATTGCTGAGGCTATTAGGGGTCTTTTTTGGTTTCATATAAGTTTCTGGAATATTTGTCCTACATCAGTGAAATATGCCATTGGTGCTTTCATAAGGATTGTGTTAAATCTGTAGATGGCTTAGGGTAGTATGCACATTTTAATGGTGTTAATACTTCCAATCCATGAACAGGGCATAGGCTTTCATTTATTTATATCTTCTTCAATTTCTTTCTTTAGTGTCCTACTATTTTCTGAGTACAGTTCTTTTACCTCCTTGGTTCAATTTTTCCTAGGTACCTTATTTTACTTGTTGCTATAGTAAATGGATTTTTTCCCCTAGTTTCTGTTTATGATATGTAATTGTTGGTATACAAAAATGCCTTTGATTTCTGAATATTGACTTTGTATCTCACTACTTTGCCAAATTCACTCATTAGGTCAAGTAGTTTTTTGGTGGAGACTATAAAGTTTTCTATATACACTATTACATCATCTGCAAATAATGACAGTTGTATTTCCTCCTTCTTTATTTGGATGCATTTTATTTCTTTTACTTGTCTGATCACTGTGGCTAGAAGTTCTAGTAATGTGGAATAGGAGTGGTGAAAGTGGACACCCCTGCCTTGTTCCTGAACTTAAAAGAAAAGCTTTTAGGTTTTGCCCATTGAGTATGATGTTGGCTGTTGGTTTCTCGTATATGGCCTCTATTATGTTGAGGTATGCTCCATCCATTCCTACTTATCTGAATGTTTTTTATCATAAATAAGTGCTGGATTTTATCAAATGCTTTTTCAGATTCTTTTGCAATGATCATGTGGTTTTTGTCCTTCATTTTGTTTATGTGGTATATTATATTTATTGATTTAGAAATATTATGCCATCCTTGCATCCCTGGGATGAATCCCATTTGATCATGATTGTGATCTCTTTAATGTATTGCTGGATCCAAATTGCCAATCCTTTGTTGATGATTTTAGCATCTATGATCATCAGAGATATGGGCCTATAATTTTTCTTGTTATGTCCTTACTTTGTTTTGGAATTAAAATAATACTGGCTTCATAAAAAGAGTTTAGGAGTCTTCTGTCTTCTTGAATATTTTGGGATAATTTTAGAAGAATAGGATGATTTCTTCTTTGAATGTTTTGTCTGTGAAGCCATCCAATCCAAGGTTTTTGTGTGCCAGGAGTTTTTAGATTACTGCTTTGAATTCACTAGTTGTTATTGGTCTATTTAGGCTTTCTGCTTGTTCTTGATTCAGTTTTGGATGATGTATGTTTTTAGAAATTTGTTCATTTTGCCCAGGTAGTGCAATTTCTTGGCATGTAGTTAAGTTGATTATAGTGATTTCTTGCAATCCTGTGTATTTCTGTGGTATTGGTTGTAATTTCTCCTCTTTTGTTTCTGATTTTATTTATTTGGGTCCTCTCTCTTTTTTTCTTGATGAGTCTGGTTAAAGGTTTGTCAATTTTGTTTATCTTTTCAAAGAACCAGCTCCTGGATTTATTGATCCTTTGAATTATTTTTTTAGGCTCTATGTCATTTAATTTGCTCTGATATTATTTCCTTCCTTCTACTCTCTCTGAGCTTTTTCTTGTTCCTCCAGTTCTTGTGGATGTAGAGTTTGTTCTTTATTTGAGATTTTTCTATTTGCTTTAGGTAGGTCTATATTGCTATGAATTTCCCTCTCAGGACTTCCTTTGCTGTGTCAAACAGGTTTTGGGTTGTTGTGTGTCCATTTTCATTTGTTTCCAGTTGCTTTTTGATTTCTTCTTTCATCTCATTGTTAACCCATTCATTATTTAATAACATGTTATTCAATCTCCACGTATTTGAATGTTTTTGAGGTTTTTCCTTGAGGTTGGTTTTTACTTTCAAGCCATTGTCATCTGAGAAGATGTTTGATATGATTTCAATTTTCTTAAATTTGTTGAGGCTTGTTTTTGTCTTACCATCCTTTCACTTTCACCCTGTGGAGATTTTGTTCTAATTGAGTCTTGTAGATAGCATAAATGCAGGTCTTTTTTTTTATCCATTCAGCTCTCCTATGTCCTTTAATTGGAGCATTTAATCCATTTACACTTTAGATTATTAATGACGGGTACTTATTCACTGCCAGTATTTCCCTTTGTGCCTATTTTCCTCTTTCTCTCTCTCTCTCTCCATCATTTTCTGAAAATTATTTTATTGTTGTTCAATTACAGTTGTCTGCATTTTCCCCCCAACAATTCCCCCAATTCCAACCAAACCCACTTCCTTCCCTTGCTTCCACCCTCCCCCTTGGTTTTGTCCATGTGTCCTTCATAGTAGTTCCTGAAAACCCTTCCCCCATTGTCCTCTTCCCCCTCCCCTCTGGCTATTGTTAGATTGTTTTTAATTTCAATGTCTCTGGTTATATTTTGCTTGCTTTTTTCTTTTATTGATTATATTCCAGTTAAAGGTGAGATCATATGGTATTTGTCCCTCACCTCCTGGCTTATTTCACTTAGGATAATGCTCTCCAGTTCCATCCATGCTGTCACAAAGGGTAGGAGATCCTTCTTTCTCTCTGCTGCGTAGTATCCCATTGTAGAAATGTACCATGGTTTTTGGATCCACTCATTTACTGATGGGCACTTAAGTTGCTTCCAACACTTGGCTATTGTAAATTGTGCTGCTATGAACATTAGGGTGCACAGGTTCTTTTGGATTGGTGTTTCATGGCTCTTAGGATATAATCCCAGCAGCAGAATTGCTGGGTCAAAGGTAGTTCCATTTTTAGTTTTCTGAGGAAATTCCATGCTGTTTTCCACAGTGGCTGCACCAGTCTGCATTCCCAGCAACACTGCACTAGGGTTCCCTTTTCTCTACATCTTCTCCAACACTTGTTTGTTGATTTGTTTATGATGGCCATTCTGACCAGTGTGAGTTGGTATCTCATTGTGGTTTTAATTTGCATCTCTCTGATGGCCACTGATGCTGAGCATCTTTTCATATGCCTCTGGGCTCTCTGTTGAGTCTGGGCCCCAAAACATCTTCCTTGGAGAAGTGTCTGTTCAAGACTTTTGCCCATTTTTTAATTGAGTTTTTTCTCTTGCTGGAGTGGAGTCATGTGAGTTCTTTATATATTTTGAAGATCGAACCCTTGTACAAGGTATCATTGGTAAGTATGTTTTCCCATGTTCTTGGTTCTCTTTTCATTTTAATGCTATTTCTTTGGCCATGCAGAAGCTTTTTAATTTAATGAGGTCCCATTTGTTTATTCTTTCCTTTATGCTCCTTGCTTTAGGGGACATATCAGTAAAAATGTTGCTGCGTGGAATGTCTGAGATTTTCCTGCTGTTTCCCTCTAGAACTTTTATGGTGTCATGACTTATATTTAAGTCTTTTATCCACCTTGAATTTATTTTTGTGTATGGTGTAAGTTGGTGATTGAGTTCCATTTTTTTTCCATGTAGCTATCCAGATCTCCCAACACCATCTGTTGAAGAGGTTGTTTTTGCTCCATTTTATGCTTTTTCCCCCTTTGTCAAATATTAATTGACCACTGAGACTTGGATTTATTTCTCTCCATCTTCTTAAAGCCATTTCTTTAGCATCACTTGCAATACTGGTTTGGTGGAGATGTACTCTTTTAGCCTCTTTTATTGGTCTGGGAAGCTCCTTATTTCACCTTTCATTTTAAATGAAAGCCTTTTTGGGTAGAGTAGTCTTGGTTGCAGGTTTTTGCTTTTCATTACTTGGAATATTTCATGACATTCCCTTCTGTATTGTAGTGTTTCTGTTGAGAATTTGGCTTATAGTCTTATTAGAGCTCCCTTGTATGTTACTAGCTTTCCCTCCCTTGCTGCTTTTAAGATTCTCTCTGTGTATTTAAATTTTGTCATTTTAATTATGATGTGTCTTGGAGTGGGCCTCTTTGGGTTCATCCTGATAGGGCCTTCTGTGCTTCCTGAACTTCCATGACTTTTCCCCCCAACTAGTCAGGGAAGTTTTCTGTCATTTTTTTTTTCCACACAGGTTTTCTTTTCTTGCTCTTTTTCTTCTCCTTCTGGAATCCCTATTATGTGAATATTGTTATGTTTCATGTTGCCCTACAGCTCCATTAAACTATCTTTGGTCTTTTTGAGTCTTTTTTTGTTTGTTTTGTTGCTCTGACTGGGTGTTTTTTTCTACCTTGTCTTCCAGCTCACTGATTTCATCCTCTGCTTTATCTAGCTTGATTTTAATTCTCTCTAGTGTATCCTTCATTTCATATGTTGTGTTCTTCATTTCCTCCTGGTTCTTATTCATAGTTTCTATGTCCTTCCTCATGCTCCAACTAAATTCCTTGTAGTTCTCACTGACTTCCTTTTTCATCTTATAACCATTATTTTGAACTCTAAGTCTGATTGATTATTTGTCTCAATTTCATTTAGCACTCCATTGTGGATTCCGTCTTCTCTTTTGATTGGGGGTGTGTCTTAGTTTCCCCATTTTAGATGCTCTTTTGTTTGTTTCTGCATATTATATTGATCTGATTTCACTCTCTCTCTTTGTGGGGTGACCTTCTATGGTAGGAGTTCTGTGAGACTCAGTGTTTCAGTCTCCTTGAACTCCCAAGCTGGATACTCTAGGGACCCCATTTATGCAGTTCAAGTAGGCTATCTTGTTATAACTGGATTTTGGTGGTTGTTGGCTCATTCATTGGTGGATTCTCCTCTCTAGCTGGGTGACTGAGAGTCACAACCCCACCATGTCTTGTATGCTATTGTATAGGAGCTGCCATAAGAAAACAAAACAACCTGGCAAACAAAACCTACACCAGCAAATATACCCTCCAACCACTGCCGCTATATCAACAACAAATGAGCTAAGATTAATAAGGGTGGAAAGAGAGTAAGAATATCATACAAAAGGAAAAAAGAATATGAGGTGATTAACGGAAAGAAAAACAATTCCAAGAGGGCTGGGGGAGAAGAAATAATAACAGTAGGGTATAGAAACAAAGCAAAGGAATGGGGGGGGGGGGAGTAAGGCAAACTAAAGTAAGAAAAGAGAAGAATAAAATATGAGGTTTGGATGGGAAAAAATAGTGACAAAATAGGCACCAAACTGAAGAAAAACAGCTATTGCAGTGATACCCATAACAAAGAAGCAAGAAAAAACTGGTTGTGAGATGTCTAAAGGAAATAAAACTGACTTTGAGATGACAGAGAGAGTAGAAATAATAAATGTAAGGGTTAGTAACCAGGCTAAAAAAGGGAAAAATAAAATTTAAAATTAAAATAAGACAAGGCAGGAGGAAGGTGAAATGAAGTAGGACAGGGGAATAGTAAAATATGAGATTTAAAGTAGAAAAAAAGTCAGTGAACAGCTAGGTATAAAAATAAGAAATGCAACAACAATCCCAATATCATGACAACCAAGCAAATATTAATAAAGGTGGAATCGCAATAAGGATATTATAATACAAGGAAAAAGAATGTGAGATGACTAATGGAAAAAAAGATGGTTTTGACAGGATGGAAGGAGGAGAAATAGTAAGAGTGAGGAATAGAAACAAGGTGTAGAAAGGGAAAAAATAAAATTTTAAAAAGAAGGAAGGATGAATGCAAAATGGAACAAGAGAAAGGAAGAGTAAAATATGAGATTGGAATTAAAACTAAAATAAAAATAATAAAAATTCTTTAAATATATAAAAAATAAGATAAAATAAAAAATAGTGAAATAATAGGAACAAATTGAAGACAAATAAACAATATTAAAAAGCTATGAGGAGAAATAATAGGGCAAATAATGAAAAAGAACAAGGAGGAATTCATCTCAGCAGAGCCTAGTGTTTGTTAGCCTAATGTCTTCTTCAGGATCTGTCCCTGATGTCAGCCAATGTCCAGTCTAGCTTTAGGCACCCTAGTCAAGGCTATAAGTTATCCACAGTCTGCGCTTGTCTCCTTTAGGCTTGGCTGCTCCTTGATGTTCTGTCCTGCAGGCTTTTTATCAGCACAAGGCCCAGGAATGGTTCGTTTAACATCCAACAGCACTGCAAGTACCACATGACCTGCCTCCAGAAGATGCCTCTGGTGTGATCAGAAGGATGGGATCCCCGGATCATCTCCCACCCAGCAGGTGCTGTTCAGTCTTCAGGGAAGGTGGTGGGTGTGTTCCCCCACCACTGTGCCCCACGTCTTGGTCTCTCCCAGATTATTTCCAATAATCTTGAATTCAAATCTTGATTTCATCATTGGAACTGGGCTGTGTGATTCTGAGAATGTGCCTCATTGTTTCTGGGCCTCAGACTCATCAGCCACATAATGGGAGATAATGATATCTACCTCTGTTAATTTTATCTGACTGAAAAAAATTACTGCATACTTAGTGGTTTAACCAACACAAATTTATTATTTTTCAGTTTTGTAGGATGGAAGTCCTACATGGGTCTCCCTGGGGTAAAATCCAGAAGTTGGCAGGGCTGTTTTCTCTTCTGGAGGTTCTGGGGAAGGAACCATGTGTTCGTCGTTTTCGGCTGCTAGAAGCCAGTTGATATCCTTGACTTGTGACCCCTTCCTCCATCTGTAAAGCCAGTAACAATAGTAGGTCAAGTTCTTTTCACAATGTATCACTCCTACCTCCTCTCCTGCCTCCTTATTCCACTCTTAAGGACCTTTGTGATTTTATTGGACCACCCTGGATAATCTGATTTTCAGGTGAATTGATTAGCAACATTATTACACCAGCATTCTTAGTTCCCCTTTGCCATAACCTATAACAGGTTCTGGATATTGGGACATGGACATCTTAGGGTAGAGAGTGGAGGGAGAGGGCCTCCCAAACTATCCCACAAGGAAAGAATCAAATATAATGTAAGTAAGTTTCTTAGCAGATTTGCCTTGTCAGAGTACACAGTAGCTGAAAATAATAATAAAAATTGATCGTTATTCCCTATAGTATTAACTATTCTGTTACAAAATCATCCAGCCTATAGCACTAAAGTGTGGTAATTGATGATTTTCAATGGTTATTGCCAGCTGTTTTGAGTGTTAAAAGGCCAATTTTACCAACACAATATGTTTAAACCCCAATGCACACTACGGTGAGGATGTGCTCCAAATAGAGAAAAAACAAAAGTTGTTAAAAAAAAATAGGTCTTGCTAGTATTCTGGGATTGCAACTCTCTCCAGGTTAAATCACATTCCCTTTAACACAGGAACACCAATGGAGATTTATATCAT
This sequence comes from Desmodus rotundus, assembly GCF_022682495.2. NCBI lineage: Eukaryota > Metazoa > Chordata > Mammalia > Chiroptera > Phyllostomidae > Desmodus > Desmodus rotundus. Next base: position 80,121,171 of record NC_071394.1, on the reverse strand, counting down.
GCTATTTTTACTTCTTCGGTGCAGATGAGTCTCAAACTTGATACCAGGATAGAAAAAACTTCCACTGGGCTTGAAAGTCATGTACTGGAGACATAAATGAGAAATATAATGGTCTGAGTAAAGGCTGAGCACTCCTTTACCCTAGGGGATAAGAGGAAAGGAAACAGAGCAGCAAGAAAAGGACTAGTCATCAGGTTGGAGGAGGGGACAGCCAAGCACTAACTCCACCAAGGCAATAGCCAGGCCTCCCAGCACTCCCAATTATTGAGCTTGGTAGTGCTGGTAGTTCTCCCTCACAGAAACACAGAAAGTGGCTCTTTACAAATCAGACAGCAGGCACACAGCTCCAGAGAGATCCACAGTAGAGAGCAAGGGAGGGAAACCATCACTCATCACTCATGTCTCTACTGGATACCTGGTGTGGTGGTTAGGAATTTATATCTTCTTTTATTCTGTGCCTGGTGCCCTAACTGACTTAAGGCCATCTTGATACTATATGAAAACTATGCATGACATTTTCTTAAGAAAAAAATCAGATATTATAACTAATTCAGAATAGGGGAGAGGAAGATGGGGCACAGGATTAAAAAAAAATATTTCTTCACCCCATGCCTATTATTGGGTTAAACTATGAAAATGTGTTATTTATTCAAAAACAAATTAAAAGTTTTAATATATACACATATATTCAAAAGAAGCTCTCTTCTGGTCAAGATGGAGGCATAGGTAGAAACCCTTCTCTTACTCACACAACCAAAAGGAGGAGAACAACCAATCTAAAGTCAATAAACAACTAGAAACACCAGAAAATCAAACTGCATGGAACTCCAACAACCAAGGAATTAAAGAAAAAAATCAACCAGAATAACCAGACAGGTAAGAACCCAAGGCAAGGCTGTGCGGGCAGAGCTAGCTGAGATAAACCACGGGGAGGTGGTGAACTTTGCAGGCCAGGCTGGCTCAGAAAAACCTCAGTGAAAAAAAAAAAAGAAAGAAAGAAAAACCTCAGTGAGGCAGTGGACTGTGTGGGCAGGGCTGGCTGAAGGTGAAACTGAGACTCAGAGCTGACTGTGGACTATGGTTGTTGAGGCAGTGGGAGAAACTCCCAGCCTCACAGGAGAGTTCCTTGGAAAGTGGACTAGAGCTGAGCAGGCCAGCTGCATTGTTCCTTCTCTGGCCCCTCCCCCACAGGCATCACTGCAGCTCAGCAAAGAGGGTTGGTTGCCCTGCCCAGGTGAATACCTAAGGTCCTGTCCCCTTACAACTTAACAGGTGTGCCAAGACAAAGAAAAATGGCCCAAATGAAAGAACAGAGCAAAACTTCAGAAAGAGACCTAAGCGATGAGGAGATACCCAACATATCTAATGGAGAATTTAAAGCCTGGATTATCAAAATGCTCACAGAACTGATTGAGGTTGGTCGAAAAAATGAAAAACAAATGAAAGATACCCAAAATGAAATAAAAGAAAATATTCAGGGAACTAACAGTGACAGGAAGGAAAACCAGGACTCAAAGCAACAATTTGGAATAAAAGGGAAAAATTAACATCCAACCAGAATAGAATGAAGAAACAAGAATTCAAAAAAGTGAAGAGAGACTTACAAACCTTGGGGACAACCTGAAACACTCCAATATCCGAATTATAGGGGTGCCAAAAGTAGAACAACAGCAAGAAACTGAAAACTTATTTGAACAAATAATGAAGGAAAACTTCCCCAATCTGACAAAGGAAATAGACTTCCAGGAAGTTCAGGAAGCTCAGAGAGTCCCAAAGAAGTTGGACCCAAAGAGCAACATACCTAGGCACATCATCATTAAACTACCCAAGATTAAAGATAAAGAGAGAATCTTAAAAGCAGCAAGAGGAAAGGAGAGAGTTACCTACAAAGGAGTTCCCATAAGACTATCAGCTGATTTCTCAAAGGAAACCTTACAGGCAAGAAGGGGCTAGAAACAAGTATTCAAAATCATGAAAGGCAAGGACCTACATCCAAGATTACTCTATCTAGCAAAGCTATCATTTAGAATGTAAGAGCAGATAAAGTGCTTCCCAGATAAGGTCAAGTTAAAGCAATTCATTATCACCAAGCCATTATTATATGAAATGTTAAAGGGACTTATTTAAGAAAAAGAAGATCAAAAACTATGAACAATAAAATGAAAACAAACTCACATCTATCAACAAATGAACCTAAAAGAAAAGAAAAACAATGAAAACAAAAACTAAGCAAACAACTAGAACAGGAACAGAATCAGAGAAATGGATATTGCATGGAGAGTTTTCAGTGGAGAGGGGGAGGGGAGGAATAGGGGGAAAATGTACAGGGACGAAATGGAATTAGAAGGCATAAAATAGATGGGGAAAGATAAAAAATGGTATAGGAAACAGAGGACTCAAAGAACTTACATGTAGAACCCATGGACATGAACTAAGCGGGGTGGGGGTGATCCTGGAGGGTTGGGGGTTCAGGGTGGAGGGGGGATAAAGAGGGGAAAATTGGGAAAACTGTAATAGCATAATCAATAAAAAAATACTTTTAGAAAGGAAGCTCTCTAAACATAATGTATTCAAAGTTATCTGCGTGTGTATACATATATATATATACACGTATATATGTATACACACACACAGATAACTTTGAAAGCAAGCTTCTTCCCCACATAAGCCACCATTTCTTTTTTTTTTTTTTTTTTTTTTTTTTTTTTTTTTTTTATAAGCCACCATTTCTGGGAAAGTGCAAATGAGCATTACCTTGTCAGGATAAACAATTTTTCTAACTTTCTGTCAAGCCTCTTTAAGCATATTTTATGAAGCTGGGCATTACAATTCTAAATTAAAAACCTGTGGATTAATCAAAAAGATTCCAAACCTGCTTAATGAGTGGTAGATTACTAACAATAACAAAGCCTACAATCCTGTTTAATTTTGTATTAATTGACAAGATAAGAAGCATCAACTCTACATATATGTAGGTGTTGGCTGTGTTGCTGCAATTACATGATATGTTTTTTTCACAAGTGAGGCCCAAACTGATCCAGTGAGCACTGAAATTAGTTTCTCCCTCTCAAATACACATCAGAAAGGTTTCCATAATAACAGTCACCAATGGAAAATTAAAGGTTCTCTCTTTTCCCCCCATTGCACTGTAAGATAATGTCTAAACCAATAAAATATTGAGCATTCTTACTCAGAAATTTAATTTTCACTACATCAAACAGGCAGATAAAAGCTTTAGGCCACCTACTGGCCATTTCACTGGGTGGGGGCATGTCAAAGCCATAGTCTTCCCAAGTGGTTTTGCTGATGCCCAACCAAGGAGAGGAGAAGGGCTAGACTGTCCACAGATGTGAGCCCCACTGCCTGCTGGCTTCTGGGTAACAAATCCAAAAGAACTGTTTGATTAAAAACAGACAAAAAAGATATTGTATAAAATATGTAACATCAGAGGGTCAAATTCTGTTGTGTATTAACCACATTTCCATGAAGCCTGATTCTTTACCCACCTGAAGGCATGTGTTGGCTGTCAGCATAGGGCATTAACAGCAAAGTCCCATCATGAAAACAAGATCATTCTAGTGCAGACCATTAAGAGATCACAACAGCAGGGGCATAGAAGGTTAGCAAAAAGTATATATAAGACTTATTAGAGAGAATGAATAAAAAATAAATAAATAAGTACCTGACTACACAGTATATGAAGGCAACTGGGAGAGTGACAGGACTGCAGCAGAGTTCCATAAATGCATGTATTATTATTGGCAAAGAAGCATGGTGAGGTCATATTAGCTGTATGGTGTTAGGTCAGAACTCAGGCTCTTGAACAAGTTACTTAAGCTGAGTCTGTTCATAAATATAGTGCAAGTATTTTTATTTATATATATTTATTTTCTTTACTTTTCATCTGTGTGACTTCTTTATATCCTTATTTATAGAAGTTCTGTACAGCTGGACTTCAGGTGGTTCTCAAAGATGGTTGTTCTGTAGCTGAGTTATAATTTTGATGTGATCATGTGAGGAATCGAGCACAGGATTTACCTACTCCACTATCTTACCAAGAAACCATATTGCAATTATTTGAATAAGCTAAAATTACACAGGGACTTCCATTTCCAGGAGGATGGAGTAGACATTTTCTGTAATTCTGCTGTGAAGTACAACTGAAAATTCTGGACATTATACATAAAACAAACATAAGTCTAAAAGTCAGAAAAAGGAAGTCAGACTGCAAGGGACCTCAAGGCTAAAATAACATGGTTGACAGTTCTCTGGAGTTTCCTTCTGCCACAATTATCCCAGGAAGGTGCCACCCACCTGAAACACCAAAGGGCACAAACCTAAAAAGCCTGCTGTATCTAGTCAAAGGAACAGGAAAGGGACAGCCTACCATAACAGAAAACTTAGAAAATTACTCTACTGCAACTGAACACCATTACAAAAAACTGGGCCCACCACCCACCCACATCAACAAATATCAAATGAAAAGCTTAGAACTCACCCTCTCCAGATAGTAATGAAAGGCCCCAACTACCACATGAGGGTGATGTCAGAGAGGGCCGAGAAGGTCAGCATTTTCATCCTCCAAGGATACTAATGAGTCCTCCTATCATGTTGTTAGTTGAGACCATGTGGGGAGCCTAGCCTTCTACCCAAACTTGGCAGTAATGAGTTACCCTTCTCATCCCTGCTAAGAGAATTTGTTGCCAACAGATCTACTCTTTAAAAATGGTTAAAGGAAGCTCTCTAAACATAATGTATGCTGTATTTGATGTTCTTGTTTATTGTGTGTATACACACTGGAATGTATGCTGTAGAAGGGCAAGGATCTTTGTCAGTGTTTTTTCTCACTGTTGTATCCTCATTACTTTCAATAGTGTCAGACTCATAGTGAGTGATCAATAAATATTTGTTTAGGGAATTAATTATAAGTTAATTTCTCTCTCTGTATTTCAGGGTCCTCAGCTGTAAAGCTGAGTCAATTATAATTCTATCCATGTTAATATGAGGATTAAATTTGATAATGTTAAAAAATGCAACTTTCCTAGGATATAAAGAACTCTTAATCTGATTAAAAAATGAGCAAAGAACTAGAATAAACATTTCTCCAAAGAAGATATACAAATAATGGATAGACACACAAAGAGCATGAAGAGATGTTCAACATCACTAATCATTAGGGAAGTGCAAAACCAAAACAGAAATGAGATACCACCTCAGTAGAATTGCTACCAGCAAGAAAAAAATGAAATGAAAGGGAGGAAGGGAGGAAGGTAAGGAAGGAAGGAGAAAAGAAAGAGTTGGCAAGGAAGTGAGAAATAGAAACCCTTATGCACCCTAGGTGGAAATGTAAAATAGTGCAGCCCACAATTTACAATAGCCAAGTACTGGAAGCAACCTAAGTGCCCATAAGCAAATGAGTGGATCCAAAAACTATGGTACATTTCCACAATGGAATTCTACGCAGCAGAGAGAAAGAAGGAGCTTATACCCTTTGCAATGGCATGGATGGAACTGGAGAGCATTATGCTAAGTGAAATAAGCCAGGAGGTGAGGGACAAATACCATATGATCTCACCTTTAACTGGAACATAATCAACAAAAGAAAAAAGCAAGCAAAATATAACCAGAGACATAGAAATTAAGAACAATTCGATAGTAACCAGAGGGGGGGTGAAAGGGGATAATGAGGGAAAAGGTTTTCAGGAACTACTGTGAGGCACACATGGACAAAACCCGGTGGGGAGGTTGGAAGCAAGGGGGAGCAGGTGGGTTTGGCTGGGGTGAGGGGGGGAGTTGGTGGGGGAAATGCAGACAGCTGTAATTGAACAACAATAAAATAATTATTTTTTAAATGGTCTATACATACAATGGGGAGAAAGGAAAATCAGCAATTATTGTTTAATGGGTACAGAGTTTCTGTTCCCAAGATGAAGAGCTCTGGAAGTGGATGGTGGTGATGACCGTACAACAATGTGAATGTATTCAATTTCACCAAACAGTACACTTAAAAATGATTAATATGATAAATTTTATGTTACATGATTTTACCATAGTTTTTTAAACTAAAAAACAACTGGAACTATATCAGCAACATAGCAAGAAACATTAAATAGTAAATTAAAGAAGTGGAGTACCAAACTTATATCAGACAACCTAGTATTTTTTGTCTAAAATTATGGCTGGGAAAAGCAGATAGAGCTATGTAAGTAGGTCTCATTCTTTTGCACCAATTTGGCAAGATCAACCAAGAAAAAAGTGAATGGCAGGAAGGGCCAGTGTCAGTGGCTGCAATGACACTACCACCTGAAGTTAGGTTGTCTGTGCACTGTCTCAGCAAGAAATAGAGTAAGTTTCTGGAATCCTTTCACTGCAAAAAGAGGACAGAGCTTGCTATAGGAAAACAATTAGATTAGGCCTTGAAAAACAATCAATACAAGTTATCCCAATACCCACAGCCCAACTTTGTAGTTTATTCAACAGAGTTATGGAAACAAAATTGAGGAAGAGCTCAGGAAACTAAATTATGTCTATCAAGTTCCCATTGGAGAGGAAAGGAGCATCTATACTAATAGAATTGAAGACATACTTAGTTGGAGAATTAAATCCTGAGACTAAGGGATATCCTTGCCTAGTGGAAGAAAGTACTCAAAGAAAAGATCAGAACACTAGCAGGTAATTGAGCAAAGTGGTATTTTTTTCTCTTAGCTAGGGGACCTCAGTGGTGTTTGCTGGGGATGTATGATCGATGCCTCCCTTGATAGTGACCTCAAACTGACATGGTCCATGCTTCCTGAACTTCATTCTTTAAGTGAACTCATTTGACAAAAAGTTTTAATAATCTTTATTGAAGTAAAACTTGTTTATGTACACACCCATGTGACCACCTCCAAGATCAAGCTATAAAACATTTTCATTATATCCGAAAGTCCCCTGATGCTGCTTCACAGTCACTGTCCCATCCAGAGGATAAACTCTATTTTACCTTCTGTTACCATAGATTAGTTGTTCTTTTTCTGGAACTTCACATAGAATCATACAGCGCATACATTCTTTTTCTATTTGGTTTTTTTATTGAACATATTGGTTTTGCAATTAATTCATATATTTGTATGTATTTGTAGCTTGTTTGAAGAGGAGTCTTCCAAAGAGGAAAACATTCCCAAGCATGATGGACCATAAGAGGAAGATACAAACATGAGTAAGACGTAGCATCTGCAGAGGAGACAGAGGTTGAGAACTTGATTTTTGGAGTCAGAAAGACAGGTGCTTGAATCCCTAGTAGGTTTTTTTTTTTAAGCAAAATAACAGTTTATTTTTAGCCACATCTGGAAATTCAACAAGCTGACAAACTCGAAATTAACTAAACTTTATTTTTATAGCATTGAGTATTGCATATATTTTATTTACATTGAGAACAAATACTTTTTTTTTTTTGAATCTCAAGTCTTATTAGCCACATGCACAAGTCCTGATTTAGTCTGTGTAAGGCATGTACACAACACAAATAATAATAATGCCACCAAAAGAGTGTCCTAAAAACTTAATGAGATGGGACAAGTGAAGTACATAGCACAATATCTGGCACTTAGGAGGTTTTTAATCAAAGCTATTTGTTATTGTTATTGTTATTATTACAATGTGCACAAGCTAGTGAGGAGAAAAGACATATCATAACTAACTATGAATACAAAACAGATGATCAGAGGTGTTAGTATAGAGGTGAAATGTGCTTTGAGGATAGGGAGAGAAATAAAAGATTAGTTTGGGCTAGAAAATGCTGGTAAAATTTCTCACAAGATTCATAGAGAGCTGGGTGTCAGCTTAGAATATAAGAAGTGCAGCTGTAATATCAGTGATCAAACCTGCAGGAAGGAGCAACTTGATGCCATCAAAGAGCATCAAGTTTGAAACCCCACAGCCTTGCATTTCAATCTAGGATCTCTCATTTATTAGCTATAGGATTTTGGTCAAGTAATTTAATCCCTTTAAGCTTCGTCATTTATAAATGATGATAACTCCTATTTCTAATAGTTATTGCGAATAAAAATAAATATTTATCAAACCTGACACACTACCTGCTGTTCAATGCACACATTTTAACCATCACACTGAGAAAGTAAAAGTCCACACACACTGTTCCTCTTGGGGTGAGGCGAAGGCTTTTTTTCCAAAAAGAAAATATCATGACCAACAGGGTGGCATTTGTCTATAGCAATGACTTGTACAGTGGTTATAATGAGGCATGATGGTTAGAAGCTAGAAAAATTCCTGGGCTAGTGGACTGCGGAAATAGACAAGATAATCAAACAAGGCCAAACAATTTGAATAACTTACAGACAGCTAGTGAATCACAAGACCTTATCTTCCCCAACCAAGGACACTTAAGATCAAATGGTTTATATATCTCCTCCCTCACTGGAGAATAATTAGCTTAAATCATCCTGGTCAAGAAGATAGAGATCAGAGATCCAATTGGTGCCATTTTGCCAGCCAAACCCAAGGACAGAGGAAGAAGGGAAACAAAAATAACAAAAAAAAACAATAGACAGGCCCAAGATAAATCAGTGAAGCCAACCAGAGAAAAATCCCAAACTTCCCTGTACACTCATTTTGATGCCTGGAAAGGTGATGAATAGTCTGCTGAAACCCTCCCCTAAGATTCTCGCCCTGCAAAAGAAAGATAAAAACCCTCAACACAAAGGATGCTGGCTTGAACTCCCTCTGGAATATGCCCACACCTCTTAAGCATGAACTTTTTACTTTCTTTCTACTAAAGTCTAAGGGCCCCCATGAGACTTGCAACCATGAGAGCAACAGGAAGTGGCAGGTACTCCCTGGTTTATCCCCTGAACCTGTGTTCAAGGCCCCCTTTTCTCTGATTTTATAGTGAGCTAACAGCAGCCCCCTTTGGTTTACTTCTTTCCAAAAAAGTTTCTAGGACCCAGAGCAGAGCACTGCCTAGGCTTTTTCCTGTTGCTTCTTCCACACTAAGCTCTTGCCTAGTTTCACTGTCCCCAGCTTTAGTAAACATACTCTGAAAATCACCTGTACTCATGTTGTGAAATCTTTCCCACATAAAGTCAAGAAGCCACACACTACTGGCCAGCCTGAGGCAGACCCTCTCAGGGCCGTCTTGTCCAGTAACAATAAGACACTCAGAGGAATCTAGCAGTTTATTCATATGGGGAAATGCACACATATATGAAAATTTTTGCATAATTCCATGAAGTCCAAGTTTTAGGACTTCCAAAAACATAGTTCATGGAGCTGCTGAGCTTCCAGAGCCCTCAGTGAAGAACTTGCCAGCAGAAAAAAGAACAAGGCAAACCATCAAAGGCAAGTCTCTTAGAACCATCCTCCTAATATCTGCTATTTTCTTTTGCTAAGTAAAGAGCAAGACAGTGAACCCAAGTGTGAAAGCAAACTGGGTAAAAACACTCTTTGTGGTTACATTTTTTCTCACTCAGTTTCAGACTTCGAGCACTATCAATATTGTCTTTATCTTGTACTGCCTCAAGCAGGTGGTCTTGTGTGCTTGTCAGTAAGTCACGTGCAGTTATTTGTCAAATCCCTGCTTACCATCTACACCTTTCCCTTCCCCAAACTGATACCCACCTTAGTAAACTGAAGTACCACCCTTCCATTGCCAAAGAACCAGATTGGCTAAGGATTTTTGTTCTTTTTTTTATAATGTAAGAATAACTGCAATTTTATTGGGTTTTTATTAAATCATTTTTATTATTATTCTATTAGTTTTTCCCTCTTTGCCCTCCTCCACCCATCCCAACTCCTGCTCCCACAGTCGATTTCCACACTGTTGTCCATGTCCATGAGTCATTCATACATGTTCTTTGTCTAGTCCCTTCCCCTTGTTTCTACTATTATCCCCCTCCCTTACACCCTTTGGTCACTTTCAGTCTGTTCCACATTTCCTTGCCTGTGGTTCTATTTTGTTCCTTACTTTATTTTGTTCATTAGATTCCTCATTATTATAGGTGAGATCATATGGTATTTCTCTTTCACCAACTGGCTTATTTCACTTAGCATAATATTCTCCAGTTCCATTCATGCTGTCACAAAAGTTAGGAGTTCCTTCTTTCTTTCTGCTGCATAGTATTCCATTGTGTAAATGTACCACAGTTTTTTGATCAACTTATCTACTGATGGGCACTTAGGTTGCTTCCAGCACTTGGCTATTATAAATAATGCTTCTGTGAACATATAGGTGCATATGTTCTTTTGAATTAGTGATTAGGGATTCTTAGGGTGCATTCCCAGCAGTGGAATCACTGGATCAATAAAGGCAGTTCCATTTTTAGTTTTTTTAAGTAAATTCCATACTGTTTTCCATGGTAGCTGCACCAGTCTGTATTCCCACCAACATTGCACTAGGGTTCCCTTTCCTCCACATCCTCACCACCACTTGTTTGTTGAGTTGTTAATGATGGCCATTCTGGTAGGTGTGAGGTGATATCTCACTGTGGTTTTAATTTGCATCTCTCTGATGGCTAGTGATGTTGAGCATCTCTTCATATATCTATAGGCCCTCTGTATGTCCTCCTTGGAGACCTGTCTATTCAGGTCCATTGCCATTTTTTAATTGTATTGTTTTTCTTCCTAGTGTTGAGTCATATGAGTTCTCTATATACTCTGATGACTAAACCCTTGTCTGATGTATTATTGGAAAATATGTTCTCCCACATAGTTGGTTCCCTTTTCATCTTGATGATGGTTTCTTTAGCTGTGCAGAAGTCTTTTAGTTTAATGTAGTCCCATTTGCTTATTTTTTTTCTTTATTTCCCTTGCCCTAGGAGATACGTTGGCAAAAATATTGCTACATGGGATATCTGAAATTTAACTGCCTATCTTTTCTGCTAGGACTTTTATGGTATCAGGACTTATATTTAAGTATTTCATTCATTTTGAGTTCATTCTGGTGTATGGTGTAAACTGGTGGCCTCATTTCAATTTTTGCAGGTACCAGTCCAGTTCTCCCAACATCATTTATTGAAGAAGCTATTTTTACTCCATTGTATGTTCATGCCCACTTTCCCAAACATTAATTGACTGTACAGACTTGGGTTTATTTCTGGATGCTCTGTTCTGTTCCATTGATCTGTATGTCTGTTCTTATGCCAGTAGGAGACTGTTTTGATTATAGTAGCCTTGTAGTATAGTTTGATATCAGATATTGTGATCCTTCTTACTTTGCTCTTCTTTTTCAAAGCTGCTGAGGCTATTTGGGGTCTTTTTTGGTTTCATATAAATTTTTGAAATATTTGCTCTTAATCTGTGAAATATACCATTTGTATTTTAATAGGAATTGTGTTGAATCTATAGATTGCTTTGGGTAGTATGGACATTTTAATGGTGTTAATTATTCCAATCCATGAATATGGTATATGCTTCCAATTATTTGTGTGTTCCTTAATATCTTTCTTCAGTTTTCTATACTTTTCTGAGTGTAGGTCTTTTACTTCATTGGTTAGGTTTATTCCTAAGTACTTTATTTTTCTTGTTGCTATAATAAATAGGATATTTTTCCTAGTTTCTTTTTCTGTTATTTCATTGTTGGTGTAGAAAAATGCCTTGGATTTCTGAATATTGACTTTGTATCCTGCTGGTTTGCCAGGTTAGCTTATTAGGTTGAATAGTTTTTTTGGTGGAGATTATAGGGTTTTCTATGTACACTGTCAGGTCATCTGCAAATAATGACAATTTTGCCTCCTCCTTTCCAATTCGGATACCTTTTATTTATTTTTCTTGTCTGATTGCTGTGGCTAGAACTGATACTATGTTGAATAAAAGTGGTGAAAACAGACACCGTGTCCTATTCCTGAACTTAAAGGAAAACCTTTTAGTTTTTGCTCATTGAGTATAATGTTGGCTGTAGATTTCTCATATATAGCTCTTATTATGTTGATGTATGGTTCCTCTGTTCTCACTTTGCTGAGTGTTTTTATCATAAATGGGTGCTGGATTTTATTTTTATTTTTCATATTTTCTTATCCATTCAGCTACTCTGTGTCTTTTGATTGGAGCATTTAATCCATGTATGTTTAAGGTTATTGTTGATAAGGGCTTATTCATTATAATCTTTCCCTACATGTGTTTTCTCTCGCGCTCCCTCTGTCTCTCTCTCTTTCTTCTCCTTTCTACAGCAGTCCTTTTAGCATGTCTTTTTTTTAATATATTTATTGATTATGCTATTACAGTTGTCCCATTCCCCCCCGCCACTCCACTCCATCCTGCCCACCCCCTCCCTCCCACATTCCCCCCCTATAGTTCATGTCCATGGGTCATACTTATAAGTTCTTTGGCTTCTACATTTCCTACACTATTCTTACCCTCCCCCTGTCTATTTTCCACCTATCATCTATGCTACTTATTCTCTGTACCTTTCCCCCCCTCTCCCCCTCCCACTCCCCTATTGACAACCCTCCATGTGATCTCCATCTCTATGGTTCTGTTCCTGTTCTAGTTGTTTGCCTAGTTTGCTCTTGTTTTTGTTTTAGGTGTGGTCGTTAATAACTGTGAGTTTGCTGTCATTTTTACTGTTCTTATTTTTTATCTTCTTTTTCTTAGGTAACTCCCTTTAACATTTCATATAATTAGGGCTTGGTGATGATGAACTCCTTTGACTTGACCTTATCTGGGAAGCACTTTATCTTCCCTTCCATTCTAAATGATAGCTTTGCTGGATACAGTAATCTTGGATGTAGGTCCTTGCCTTTCATGACTTGGAATACTTCTTGCCTGTAAGGTGTCTTTGGAGAAATCAGCTGACAGTGTTATGGGAAGTCCTTTGTAGGTAACTGTGTCCTTTTCTCTTGCTGCTTCTAAGATTCTCTCCTTCTGTTTCATCTTGGCTAATGTAATTATGATGTGCCTTGGTGTGTTTGTCCTTGGGTCCAGCTTCTTTGGGACTCTCCGAGCTTCCTGGACTTCCTGGAAGTCTATTTCCTTTGCCAGACTGGGGAATTTCTCCTTCATTGTTTGTTCAAATAAGTTTTCAATTTTTTGTTCTTCCTCTTCTCCTTCTGGCACCCCTATAATTCGGATGTTGGAACGTTTCAAGATGTCCTGGAGGTTCCTAAGCCTCTCCTCATTTTTCCGAGTTCTTCTTTCTTCATTCTTTTCTGGTTGGATGTTTCTTTCTTCCTTCTGGTCCACACCATTGATTTCAGTCCCAGTTTCCTTTGCATCACTATTGGTTCCCTGTACATTTTCCTTTGTTTCTCTTAGCATAGGCTTCATTTTTTCATCTACTTTTTGAACAAATTCAACCAATTCTGTGAGCGTCTTGATAACCAGTGTTTTGAACTGTGCATCCAATAGGTTGGCTATCTCTTCCTCACTTAGTTGTATTTTTTCTGGAGCTTTGAAGTGTTCTGTCATTTGGGCCATTTTTTTTTTGTCTTGGCACATCTGTTACTTAAAGGGGTGGAGGCTTAGGTGTTCCCCGGGGCGGGGCGGTGTAATGCTGGTCACTCTGCTGTGATGCTGTACATGGGGGAGGGGCCGAGAGGGAGCAATGGCACCCGCTCCACTCTCCTCTGGATTTCAATCTTTCACTCCGCTACCCACAATCAAACTGGGCCCCTCTGGTGCTGGTTCCTGAGTGGGTGGGCTTGTGCACGCCCTAGGCCCCTGTGGATCTCTCCAACGACCTCTCCTGTGAGGCTGGGAGTCTCTCCTGCTGCCGCCCCAACCCCCATGGGCGTTTTCAGTCAGAGGTTTGCCTGGGTCGGGCGGTCGGCTTCACTCCCTGCCATTTGTCCAGTTTATCTGTGCGCGAATGTGGGGCCGAGGGGTGCTACCCGTTGCTCTGCCTGCCCCGTTCTTCGCCACTCTGAGTCCAGCCCTCTCTGTTTATCTGCGTGAATATGGGGCTGCAGGGTCTGCCAGTGGTCAGACTGCCTGCCCCGTTCATCCCATACTCCGCCAGTCTCGGTTGTGCCACAGCCACGCGAGTCCTCTCTGCCCCGGTGCCCATCTCCACCCCTCCTACCAGTCTGGATTAATGTTTATTTTTTATTTCCTTGGTGTCAGACTTCCTTGCCGTTCGATTTTATGTCAGTTCTGGTTGTGCGAGGAGGCACAGTGTGTCTACCTATGCCGCCATCTTGGTTCTCCTTTTAGCATGTCTTGAAATGGTGGTTTGGTGGAGATATACTCTTTTAGCCTCCTTTTGTCTGGGAAGCTCTTAGTTTTGCCTTCCATTTTAAATGAGAGCCTTTCTGGAAAAAGAATAAAAGTATTATACAAAAAAAGGAAAGGGAATATGAGATGTCTAAGTAAAGAAAAATAATTGTGAGAGGATAGGGGGAGGAAAATGACAAGTAAGGAATGTGATCCAGAATAATAAAGGGAAAAAAATTAAAGTCTTAACTCAAGTAAGCAAAGTCAGGAAGACAAAATAGAGTAAGACAAGGGGAGAGTAACCTATGTTATTTGAAATTTTAAAAATAGTGAACAAATAGGAATACCATTGAAGAAAAACAGCAATAACTGTATTATTATGTCAAACAAGCCACACTTTACAAAGGTGGAAAGGAAATAAGAATATTATAAGAAGGGGAAAAAGAATTTGAGTTGACTTAATGAAGGAGGAATGCTTTTGAGAGGCTAGAGAGAGGAAAATAGTAAGAGTAAGGAATAGGAAAAAGGCATAGCATGTGGGAAAATAAGATTTACAATGAAAATAAGAAAGGGTAGGATGAAGGCAAGGTGGAGTAACACAAGGGAAGGGTACAATGTGAGATTTGAAATAACAATAAAATAAAAAATAATTAAATCTAAATAAAAAGAATAAAAACTGAAATACCAAGAACAGTGAATGTGTTGGAATATAATTGAAGCCAAAAAAATATTAAATGGCTATGTGAACAGAAGAAAAAAATGAAAATTCTGAAGAAGAACAAGGTGAAATTCATCTCAGCAATTTGGTGTTTACCTTCTGACTTCTCTTCTAGTATCAGCCTCTTTTTTTTTTTTTTATCAGCTCAAGGTCCCAGTGTGGGCCCTCCAATTTATGGCAGCACCACCTGTATCACCTTCACCTGCCTCTAGAAGGAGCTTCTCCTGCGATTGGGAAGGTGGAACCCCTGAGTCTCCCCTGAGAGGCACTGTTCAGTCTTCTGAGAAAATTGTGGGTGTGTTCCCCTGCCCCTGCACCACCCATCTTGGTCTGTCCTAGCTTATTTCCAATAATGTATAGTTTCTGATGAACTAGCTGTCAGTGTCAAGGGAGGAGCCAATGGGTTTAAATCAGCTCTTTCTACTTGGTGTTGATGGCAGCTCTGTGTGCAGTGGAGGCTGGGCAAAGCCCTGATTCCTCCTTGCTGCCTCATTTCTGATCCTCCTGCTTTGCTGGCCTCAGTGCAATAGGGCCCTAGGAACCAGTGTATTTTGTCTCCCTCAAAGAACTTCAAATGGACCTTTTAGGCATTCCTCTTTCTGTCTTTCTCTTGTGGAAACGTACTCTGCAGGGAGTTCTTGAGCCTGACCTGCCTGTTTTGCAGATCTTTCCCATTGGTGGTGCTTTCCATCCTGCAGGAAGTGGGGGCTGGGTACGACCTTTCCTTCCCAGAGCTTCAAAGATCAACAGGGAAGGGGTCTCTATCTGGCTGAAAGTAATCTCAGGTGCTCACTTCCTGCTCCTCCAATTCCTAGCCCACTGCGCAGCAGACAGAGTCCTGAATTCTGTGCAGCCTCTGCCCCACCAGCTTCATCAGGCCGGGCCGAGAAATCCACTCATTTTGCACCTTTATGATCTCTCTGCCCAGCTGCACTCAGTGGGAGCAAACTGTGCCCTCTATCTTTTCCCCTTGCTGGCAGAGCAGCTGAGCCTGGAGTCCCTGCCCAACACATCTCAGCCCCGCCCCCCTTTTAAACTGTCCCACTGCAGCACTGAGTCTGGCTTTCTGTACACACCACCACTCTAAAAAGCCAAGAGTCTCTCACAGTGGCCAGCCTCTTCTGCCCACGCAGGTGCAAATAGAATCCCTCTTTCTGGCACTCTCCTGGTTGGCGTTTGCTGCTGAAGCTATGGATGTGTTGCTCACATGTGTGTAGCCTGGATCTCCCTGACTTTGGGTATCCAAGTCACTCCCAGTCTGGGTCTGGGGGGCTCCCTGCCCTGGGAGGGAAGGGAGCTGCAAAGCTGCAATCTCTGACCAGGCTTTCTGTGGCTGCAGGCACCACAAATTGGGTATTTTCCCTTCCACCCATAAAATATCCTTACCACACATTGCAAAGCATCTTCTATACTCCTTGGCTTCTAAAGTTCATATCAGCTAAGATTCCGTTGAATGTTCAGTTTATTTTTTGGAAGATCAGCCAAGTGTCCAAGATGGGTGCAAGTGCAAGCAGACTCAGCTTCCACCTACTTGGCTGCCATATCTAAAAATATGGATTATCATTCTTTAATAGATTTTTCCCAGATGGCTTGACACTGTATAAATAGCTTAAATGTTTCATGATACTGTGAGATTCTCATATAGGAAGAATTTATGTATTTATCACCAAATGTCTGTGAATGCTACTGTCTTTTTTAGAATGCCAGCTTTGATTTAATCTTGACAAAAAATGATTATCAATAACCTGATTTTCAGTATTTTGCTTCCATCATCATCATAATCATGCTGTTTCTTGCTCATTTGTTCACCCCTCATCCCATTTTTCTGTCCTTCTGTATATCCCAGGAGGCTGATTCCTACATATTCTACCACCCAGACATCTTTCCTACTTGTGTCCTGATTGGTTCAGTCAATGGAAGGCACAGACTGGAGATTGGAGCGTGGGATATTTCTCCCCAACACTCTTCCTAATTTGCCTGATTTCTGGCCATGCCTACCTCCCTTCAACCCCGGCTTCTATCAAGGGGCCTCTACTCCAAGAATCCAGCTCTCACTTGGCTCCATTTTACAATTTCCTCTCCTTGCCCTTCCAGGACAAAAGGTGGTAAATCCCCCACTGTTGCTAGCCTCTAGGTTATTCAACACCCATGTTTAGTTTTCTTACCCTGCCTACTGAGTAAACCTTTCATGGATATCTCTGGTGCCATCAAAGTTAGATTCTGTGCCCTGCCAAGACTTTGATGATAGTCATTTCTAACATTATCTTCTCTATGACTATTGTGTACTGATTGCTCCTCATGTATCAGATGCTGTGCTGACTCTTCCACAAACATTAACATCCAGCCTCATAACTTATAAGGAAAGTATTATTTTACAGATGAAAAAGTAGATTTGGCAGTTTTACCCCAGGTAGCACAACTAATAAGTGGCGGAGTCAAAATACAAACTCAGATCTTTCTAATTCAGAGATTCTTTTACACCATCCACAGTTTTCTTGTCCATGTCAGAGTCCTGGAGTATTTGCTACAAATCCAGACTCTGGGAAAAATACCCAGAGCCCTCTGCTGAGTTAACCAGCTCTAGGTTTTAACTTGAGCAGTTTGGTTGGCTCAAGGTCATCACCTGATCCAAGGTGGATAATTATATAAGCAAAGTAAACTGACAATGTATGGGGTATGCTGGCATTAAAACCCTGATCAGTATGGGCAACTATAAATTAGTGAGGCAAATGAAACTCTCCCTCCCGAGTTTAAATGAAATATGCTAAGGAAATTGACTGGGAGGTAAAAGGAGAAGAAAAAAGAAAACCCATAAAGAGAAGCAAGCAATGAGAGAGTGACATGGCCATATGTTGGAACAGTGACCAGCGATGCAGTAATAAGATGGCATGTCCATGGAGCCAACCTGAAGTCTGAGCAGTGATTATTCTTAGCTTCTCTTGAGATCTACCTCCTCTCATCCATCAACCCAACAGTGATCTAAATAATCATTGGTCATGTTTTCCCTGACCCAGACTAATTTGATTGAGTTGGCACATCCTCAGTTTTCACACAAAGCTCTACACTAACACAAGTGAAATAGCCTCCCTACCAGTCTTGCTACATTTATTCTGGCTGCCTCTCTAAACCATTATGCACATTGAAGCTGGAGTGATTTTTCCAAAATTTCCATCTAAATTTATTAACCTCCTTGCTTAATACTTATAAATGATTTCTTATTCTTTTGACATAGAATGAAAATTCCCTGTGGTGGCCCACAAGTTCCTGCATTGTCTAGTCTCCATGCCTCCTCTTCATCCTCCGCTGGAGCCTCAGTCCCCTTCTTCTCTCTGGTCCAGCCACACTGGCCTTTCAGTTCCCTCTGTTCATCACACTCCTTCCTGCCAGAGTTTAGCATAGGCTATTCCATCTGCCTACAACATGGATCCCTTTTCCTTTCACATACTTAATTTCTGCTCATCATCAAACATCACTTCCCCAGGGATGTATCCCTGACTCCCATGACTGACACCAATCTCAATGAAACCCTCCTTGCTTGCCCTTATAATAATTCATGACTGTCATTGTGTGATTAATATCAATCACACAATGATTAATATCAATCACACTTGATTAATATCAATCTCTCTTTCTGATTATAAGCTCTCTGAGATCAAAGTCTATATCTGATTTTACCTCACTGTTATGTCCCCAGTACATTGTAAGGTGCCTGGTCCACAGTAGGCACTCAAATGTTTGTTGAATGCATGAATGTTTTAATGTCTATGTATAATAACAGTGGGTAAATCTCCTGTAAAAGTGCCATTGTATGCTTCTTGTGTAGTAAGTGACAATAGTAACAGTAGGCAAGTGACTGTTGCTTAGGAAGGGCCAACACACAAAAGGAAAGCAGAGTATGTGTGACTATATGCAAAGTACCCAGGAGCAAGCTCTCCAGTCCCAATGTCCACTTTAGCATCTAAGAAAATGCCCAAAATGTCAGTGGCACTTGGATCTCCTTTGCTGAGTTTCATTTGAGCTTTCAGGTATATTTCCAAAGAGCTCATGTCAACAACTTCATATCCAAGATATTGCAGGTTTGGTGCCTGTTACCCACCCAAATCCAGCTTTTTAAAAAGATTCTATTTTATTTTTAAGAGAGAGGAGGAGGGAGGGAGAAAGACATGGAGAGGAACATCAATCAGTTACCTCTCATATCCACCCACCTAGGGATCAAACGCACAACCCAGGTATATGCCCTGATGGGGAATGGAACTGGTGACCTTTTGCTTTGTAGGATGATGCTCAACCAACTGACTGATGCTCCACTTCAGTCAGGAACCAGTCCATCTTTAAATTGAATTGGAAAAATAAAGAGAATAAATTTTCACCATTAATTGCAAACTCTGAAGGAGATACAATTAACTCAAATATCTTTGCTTGCTCTTGAAAAATATGTATACATCAAAATTGTTGGTGATATTAACTACATAACATATTCTTTTAAATTATTCATGGCAGAAGAAATTGTTTATATCATTCAAATATACAAAATTATGACTAATAAATGAAAGATATATTTTCTCATGTAATTCCCTTTAGGGGGCCTACTTGAATTCAGAAACCATTTTTGAACACTTAGCCCAGGGTGGGAGACATGGGACAATCTTCATAGGTTTGCTTCCAAAAGCCTCAGAAATTGAGGAGGCCATGGCACAGAAAATAATACAAGTCATGTGGCAAGTGCACATTGTGTAAAGTGAAGAGATGGAACATCCTATATCCTATGAAGGGGATAATAATTGTGCAGAATTTCTAGAAAAATCAAGAGGAGCTCCCCAAGAAGACCATAAATGGCCCAGTATATTATAGAATCCAGCTTCCTATTTTTATAAGAAAAATGATCTCTCAACAAGTTGATGCCAAAAGCAGATCTTGAACATAAACATTCCCTTTAAGGATGTAATACAACCAAGGATATATGTTAAAGATATGACCAAGTTCTATTGTTCTTATTGGCTTTCTCAAAACCACTCAAGCCATCAGGGGCTGAAATATCAAGCACACATTGATATGGTCTTTTCAAAGGAGTAAGAGACATCTTCCTACTTCCCATCTGGCCTCTTTCTAATCTCCTCATATATCAGGTGAAATAACTTCCCAAATTGGGAATCTGGTCATATCATTCCCTTCCTTCCCAGTGCCTTAGGATAACCTGAGTTCTTCATAAGACTCAACAATATTTTGGCTCTGGCCTATGACTGCAGCCTCACCTTCTACCACTACCTCCTTCCTTCTCCAGTTTCCAGCCACACTCTATTCCTTTGGCTCTTCATTAATGCCACAGTTTCTCTCATGTCCAAGTCTCAGCATGCTCTGTTTCCTCTGCTCATAACACTCTTCTTCCTTTTTCACCTACTGATTCATTAGGCTTAAAGAAAATGCCATTACCCTAACGTGTAGAATGAGTTCGTCCTTCCCTGTCTTCTGTATGTGCTCTGCCATTGCTCTTTATTGAGCTATCTGTCTAATATCTATCTCCTACACTAGACTCTAAGCTCCCAAGAGTTTAGGAACCTGTCCCTATCATTCACTGATTCATCCCCATTCCCCAGTACAATGCCCAGATTCTTAGGTAGGTAGGCTACACTGCCAAAAAAAAATAAACCTCAAACCTCAGCATTTTACAGAAGTTACTTTTCCTTTTTTATGTGACAGTCCAGAGTGAGGGTTTCGGGTTGGTGCCAGTTTTACTCTATACAACTGTATCTGGACACAGGCTGATGGGGTTCATGGCTTCAACATGTGGCTTCCAAATTATCTCTGATAATTTCTATCTTAATCATCTGGAAATGGGAAAAAATGTGTAAGAGCTCATCTGAAAAGTGATCACTTCTCTTCTACCTCTTTTCCATTGGGAGGGATTTAGTCACTATTCACATAAATACCAAAAGACTAGGATATGTGGGCCAGCCATTGTCAAGGACTTTACCTAAATGTGTCAAGGGAAGAAAGAATTTTAAAAGAAAGATAAATGGTTGTTCCACCAGGATGCTCAGTGAATATTTATTGAACATAATTAATCTTTTAGCCATTGTATAGCTCTACTTTAGATGCTAATATCAATACCCAAACTCCCAGAATCATTATGTTTCTTTCATTTTATTGGCAGCATTTCAATATCCAAACAACTGGCTTCAATAAAAGGTAAGGTGTGGGCGACTGAAGTGTATGTGTTTCTTCTCTACTATGGCAGTATGCCAAGAGTTAAAAATAACAGGACATTGGAGAATGCTAAAGATATAAGGGAACTGTGGATAAATCATCAAACATTCATGCTGTTCTTTTTAAAGATTTGGGAACTGAGATCCAGTGATAAGAATTAGCTCACCCAAACAGCCTATTAAAGACCAAGTTATGATGGATCCTAATTCCTAAATTAGTGTGATTCATATGGGGGCCGGCTATCTCTCCACTGATAGCATCCTCACTAAGTCCAGAGCAAGAAAATTAACATCTAATTTGTGAATGTTCAGTGGAACTCAGGATGCAATCAACCCCCAACTGCCTCTGTTGATTGAGGGAAAACAGTGTGGCCAACTCCCAAAGTGTAAATATTTGTCCTCAAAATTCCATTTTTAGGAATACTATGCAGCAGAGAGAAAGAAGGAGCTCCTTCCCTTTTCAACAGCATGGATGGAACTGGAGAGCATTATGCTAAGTGAAAGAAGCCAGGCAGTGAAAGACAAATACCATATGATCTCACCTTTAACTGGAACATAATCAACAAAATAAAAAAAGCAAACAAATTATAACCAGAGACATTGAAATTTAGAACAATCTGACAGAAAACCACAGGGGAGGGGAGAAGGGATAATGGGGGAAGGGTTTTCAGGAACTACTATAAAGGACACATGGACAGACCAAGGGGGAGGGTGGAAGTAAGGGAGGGAGGTGGGTTTGGCTGGGGTGGGGGGGTTGGTGGGGGGGGAAATGAAGACAATTGTAATTAAACAACAATAAAATAATTTTTAAAAAAGAATTTCATTTTTATAGGTAAAACATCTTTAGCCTTAACACTATTGCTATGGCAATAAGAATATAAGAAAAAAAACAATTCATATACTTAGATCATTATCTTACTCCAAAATGTGTGACCCAAAATGTTTACAGAGAAATAGGCACAGCTGGATATTACTATACTGTAGTTATATTTACTCATAGATGGCTAGTCAGTGTCACCAAAGGAGACTCTTTTATTTTCATATAAATGTCTTTATCTTAATGAAAATATTATTTTATACTATCACAATATGAGACCTATGATTTCTGTTTTATAATTTACACAATTTCAGTATTTTTGATAATTTCTATGACAGCATCATGTCCATAACATGATAAATATTCGTGACGTTTCTAATACTTCCTCCCTCTCAGAGGCTAAGGTAGGGATTATAACTCCATTACCTTCACCGCCCTCCACCCCACTCACAAACACACTCATTTTTACTAGTCCCAGACTCTTTACATTTGTACCACATTTATTCCCATGCCTTAAGAAAACACAAGGTCACTATGATTTATCTTCCTAGAATGTGTTTCATTCAATGCGAATAATTTTAAATGTTATTCATTGTTATCAGACATGGGTAAGTAGATCATGGAATAGAAACCAATATGAACCCACGTTTTCTCTAGTCATGTGGGCTTATGCCCTTGATCTCTTGGAGGGTGGGAATGGAGAATGAGAACATATTTGCCTCGAGCATTCAAAGTCATTTTATAGTGGAAAAGCTTGAGAAGTACTAGAGGATTGAATAAACTATTGATGTCGCAAGAAAAAGAGAGAGGTCTAGTTTTTAATTCTGACATATACTACCCATGTGAGCTTTGACTTTTCTCCTGTAGGTCTTCATTTCCAAAAATAATTACTATTACAAAAAGTTCTAAAATGAGGTGATTCTGACAGCTTGCTGTACTGGGAGTTGTATTTCTATTAGAGTAAAGTGTCAGAAACTTACTCTATCAAATGTTTAATGTTTAGGGTTCTATGCTCCAGGGCAGGTGAGGAGAAAGAGGCAGAGCATTGTTCTGAAGTTCAAGCCAGCTCAGTTTAGTACACATATACTGAGTCCTACAACATGCCAGGTCCTGGGAATGAGCAAAGGTTAATAAGATGCACTAACTGTTCCAGGAAACACACAGTCTAGAACTGCACTGTTCAATATGGTACCCACTAGCCACATGTAGATATAAAACACTTAAAGCGTGGCTAGTTTGAACTGAAACATGCTGTAAGTATAAAATATTCAACATATGTCAAATTTAGGAGATGGTAAAATAGAGTAATATATTTCAATCATCTGTATTGATCACATGTTAAAATGATATTTTTGTTAATTTAATCTGTTTCTTTTTTACTTTTTTGATGTGGCTACTAGAAAAGCTTAAATCATTATCATGGGTCACATTACCTTACTTTTGGACAGCACCATTCTAGAAGGTAATTCAGACAGATAAATGGTATTTTAGTGTGAGGTTGTGATAAGTTTATGTTTAGAGAAGTAAGAACAAAGGAGGGAGATGTAGCCCAATGTCAGGTTTGGGAAAGTGTCCTACAGAATACAATGCTGGAGCCCTGGCTGGTATAGCTCAGTGGATTGAGTGCAGGCCTGCACATGTCTGGGATAAGGGCCACATCCCCAGTGAGGGGTGTGGGAGAGGCAACCACACATTGATGTTTCTCTCCCTCTCTTCCTCTTTCCCTTCCCCTCTCTCTAAAAGTAAATTAAAATCTTAAAATATATATATATATATATAATGCCTGAAAAACATCTAGAGGCAATTTGCATGATGGGCAATATGCATCATGGTCAATATGCATCATTGTGAGGAGCCAGACTGTCTGTGTAACCTTCAGCAAGCTACAAACCCTCTCTGTTCCTCAGTTTTCCCATCTATAATGTAGGTATGATACTGAAACCTACCTCAACGGGCTGATAGAAGATTTAAATGAGTTAATTTGTGTCCATGCACTGGATGAGTGGCTGGCAAAGAGAATGAGCTCCATAATTATTCAATACTACTGTCTGCCAGAACTGAAGCTCAAGGAAATCAAGTATTATTCTCTGGATATTGCCCACTGCTATATCCCCACAACGAAGATAATGGGGCTTGGTAATCAACACTTCCTACTAAATTCTTTATTTTTTTGAATTTTTATTTTTGTAATATATTTTATTGATTATGCTATTACAGTTGTCCCCATTTTTCCCCTATTGCTTCCTCCACCTGGTTCCACTAATCCCTCCAGCAATCCCCCTGTCCCCTTAGTTCATG
Source organism: Desmodus rotundus (assembly GCF_022682495.2). Taxonomy (NCBI): domain Eukaryota; kingdom Metazoa; phylum Chordata; class Mammalia; order Chiroptera; family Phyllostomidae; genus Desmodus; species Desmodus rotundus. The sequence goes on along the minus strand of NC_071394.1, from coordinate 80,096,993 downwards.
TCCATGGGTCACGCGTGTAAGTTGTCTTTTCCATTTCCTATACTGTTCTTAACACTCCCCTGTCTATTTTGTACCTACCTATAATAATTCTTTTTTAAAAAAATACATTTCATTGATTATGCTATTACAGTTGTCCCATTTTTTTCTCCCCCTTAATCCCCTCCACCCTGTAAACCCCCTCCCACCATCTTTCTCCCAACTTAGTTAATGTCCATGGGTCATACATATAAGTTCTTTGGCTTCTCTATTTCCTATACTATTCTTAACCTCCTCCTGTCTATTGTGGGCCTACCTATTATGCTTCTTATTCCCTGTACCTTTTCCCCCCATTCTCCCCCCTCCTCCTCCCCACTGAAAACCCTCCATGTGATCTCCATTTCTGTGATTCTGTTCCTGTTCTAGTTGTTTGCTTAATTTGTGTTTATTTTTGTTTTTTTAGGTTCAGCTGTTGATAGTTGTGAATTTTTTCTTATTTTACTGTTCATATTTTTTATCATCTTTTTCTTAGATAAGTTCATTTAACATTTCATATAATAAGGGCATGGAGATGATGAACTCCTTGAACTTGACCTTATCTGGGAAGCACTTTATCTGCCCTTCTATTCTAAATAAAATTTTTGCTGGATAGAGTAATCTTGGATATAGGTCCTTGCCTTTTATGACTTGGAATACTTCTTTCCAGCCCCTTCTTCCCTGAAAAGTTTTTTTTTTTTTTGAGAAATCAGCTGATAGTCTTATGGGAACTCCTTTGTAAGTAACTGTGTCCTTTCCTCTTACCGCTTTTAAGATACTCTCTTTATCTTTAATCATGGGTAATGTAATTGTGATGTACCATGGTATGTTCCTCCTTGGGTCCAAATTCTTTGGGACTCTTTGGGCTTCCTGGACTTCCTGGAAGTCTATTTCCTTTGCCAGAATGGGGAAGTTTTTCTTCCTTATTTGTTGAAATAAGTCATCAGTTTCTTGGTCTTCCTCTTCTGCTTCTAGCACCCCTATGATTCAGATGTTGGAATGTTTAAAGTCATCCCAGAGGTTCCTAAGTCTCTCCTCATTTTTTTGAATTCTTGTTTCTTTATTCTGTTCCAGTTGGATGTTTATTTCTTCCTTTGGTTCCAAATCGTTAATCTGAGTGCTGGTTTCCTTCCCTTCACTGTTGTTTTCCTGTATATTTTCCTTTATTTAATTTTGTATAGCCTCATTTGTTCCTTCATTTTGAAACCAAAATCAATCATTTCTGTGAACATCCTTATTACCTGTATTTTGAACTCTGCACCTGACAGATTATCTATCTTCTCATTGCTTAGTTCTTTTTCTAGAGTTTTGATCTGTTCTTTCCTTTGGGCCATATTTCTTTGTCTGGGCACACCTGTTGCTGTATTGTGGTGCTGTGGGGGGGGGGGGGGATGGGGAGTCAGAGTGGGAACAGTGCTGCTTCCCACAAGTGGATTGTGCCCTTTTAGGTGCTAATTCCCAGGTTGGTGGGTTTGTGTACATTCTAGGATCCCATGGGCCTCTCCAATTAACTCTCCTATGGGACTGGAAGTTTCTCCTGCCTTCAAAACCTTCACAGGATTTTACAGCCAGAGGTTTTGAGTCTTTAGTTTCCTGGTCAGCCAGCCCCTGCCTTGCTAGTGCAGTCTGCCACCTTGCCACGCATCCTCTCCACTATGGCTGTCCATTTCCACCCCTCCTATGCATCTGGATGAAAGTTTCTTTACTCCTTGGTTTTCAGAGTTCCATGCAGTTTGATTTTCTGGCAGTTCTGGGGTTTTTTTGTTTTTAAGTTGGTTGTTATCCTTCTTTTGGTTGTGTGAGAAAACGAAGCATTTCTACCTATGCCTTCATCTTGGCTGGAACACCAGCAGCATATGCTATTTTATAGTCAAGGGAAAACACATGTTATGTTTAAAGGAATGAAGGAGATGGAAGAAAGCTGGCTATTCTTATGGATTCCCCATCTACAGAGCAATCAGACCTGTATTTCAACCGAGGGTTGGAAAATATCTGGACTTCACAACCTTTGCAGGGATACCTGTCCAAGGGGATATTCCAAAGTGGCAGATCTCTCCATGAGCTTTGAAGTCAGACAGACATTCAAATCTTTTCTCTGTCACTTCTGAGCAATATAGTCTTAAAATTCTTAATCTCTCCATGTGTCAATTTCCAATGTGCTAAATTGAGGTACAAACAAACAGTGCCTACCTCTCTGGGTTTTACTAAGCATTAAATAAGATTATGTTTGTAAAGCACCTGGTACATAGTAAGCAAGGAAGGTGTCTGTCATTGTTTGAAAGCTCACTTGTAGCTTGAAAATTCACCCCTTCTTCTCCAGAAGGGTACAGCCAGCAGGACCAGAGATGACTGTCCTCCATGAGAAGTCTCAGACTCAGTAAAACAGTTTATACTAAATTCTTTTTCAATTATTTTTGGTCATTAAGAAGTCAACTGGTCAAAATTATACAAGCAATATTTACCTCCTAAGGAATTAATGTATTTCCTCAAACAAGTGCTATTTATAAACAGAGATTAACATTAGCCACTTAAATTCATAGTTACCACCATTTAGCACCCACCACTTCAAATACACACGCTCCAGGAAAGGCAGACATGAGCTAAAAGAAACATGCCCATCTCCCTGTAGTTTGATGAGCAGGAAAATCTTGAGTAATTTAGGAAAATCCCATTTTTAATTCAGGTTTCCAGGTATGGCAGAGGTAATGTGATGGGAAGAGAAAGAGATAAAAATAGAATTTTAAAAGCAGGGGATTTTCTAAAGCTGGGCTTTTAGGCTACATGGAGGGGCAGCCACTGGGCATGCAGGTGGAAGCAGGAAGTATAAGGCACAAGCCATAGGCCATGGTGAGACTGAGCATCAGAAACCAAGGAAGATATCAAGGAGTAGGGCATTCATTTGTGAAGCACCTACTATGTGCCACAGAAAAAAAGACAGGCAAAAAAAATCTGTCTTCCTGAGTCTTATGTTTTCAACATGAATCCAAATTCAGGTCCTGTCACTTACTAGCATTGTGTCCTCAGAAGGATCATCTCCTTTCATCACTGATAAAATGCTATAATGCTGGAGAAACAAACTAGGTTTATGGACTGGAAGAATCAGTGTATTAAAAACATCAATTTCCCTTATATTGCTTCCTAGGTTTAATGCAATTTCTATAAAATTTTAAGGTTTTTTTTTTTTTGAGCCAAGCTTATCTTAAAATTTATATGGAAAGAGAAAAGCCCTAGGATAGCCAAAATAATTTTGAGAAAAAAATAAAGTGTCAGGAATCACTCTTTCTAATATTAAGACTTACTATATAGCTACAGGAATCAGAACACTGTGACGAAGGGTAAGACACATAGGTCAATGGAACAGAAAAGGGGACTCAGAAATTGACCAACATAAGAATGCTCAGCTGATTTTTGAGAAAGAGGCAAAAGCAATTCAATGATGAAAGGACAGAGTTTTCAACAGTTGGTACTGGAGGAGTTGGTAATCCACAGGTAAAAAAAATGAACCTCAACCTAACTCCCACACATTATACAGAAATTAACTCAAATGGATCATGGATTAAAATATAGAACATTAAGTTATGAAACTGTTAATTATGCATAGGACAAAACTTTCATATGAGAATAAATTGATAAGTTGGGCTTTATAAAATTTGTAAACATTTCCTCCACAGAACAGCATATTGAGAAAAATAAAAAAGCAATTTACAGACTGGGAGACAATATTTGCAAATCACAAATCCTATCAAAGGCTTGAATCTTACTAATAGATACATAACTCTTAAGCCTCAAAAATTGTTTTAAATTCAGTTATAAAATTGGCAAAATCCATGAACAGACCTGAGCAGACATTTCACCAAGGAAGATATACAAATGGCAACTAAGCACATGAAAAGCCATCCAGCATCATTAGCCAGTAGGATATACAAATTAAAACCACACTGAAGTACTATTACACACCAACAGAATGACTAATAAACAGTGATAGTACAAAGGCTGATAAGGATGAAGAAAAAACTGGATCTCTTACACATGGCTAATGGGACTGTAAAATGGTACATCCAGTGTAAAAAACAGCTTGTAGTTCTTAAAGAAAAAATGGGCTTATCATATGACCCAGTAATTATACTCTTGGGCATTTATTCCAAAGATAACAAAAACTATGTTTTGTATAGTAACTTGTACACAAATGATCCTACAAGCTTCATTTGTAATAGCCCAAACTATAAAGCATTGAAATGTCCCTCAAAAGGCAAATGGTTAAATAAACTATGGTATATTCATATCATAAACCACTATGTTAAATGGTATAATAATTCCTAGGGGGTTATGAAAAGTTAAGGTACTGTACAAATTATTAAAGTACATTATACATAATAAATGCACAATACATTGCAGGTCCAACTTTCTATCCAAACCAGATTGCTGCATACACACATGTCCTCAAATTGTTTTAGCTTGGAGCAAATAAGTGAGAACTTCCGAGTGAGGATCAAAGAGAACAGTCATCCATTTGCAACATCAGGAAGTTCAAATGATTCAAGCTTCAGGCTAAATGGTATGGGAAAATAGCCTGGGGGAATGGAGAGGGCTCACATTTCCTCAGTTGACAGGAGAGATGCCAACACATTGACTAGAATACTGGGCAGATTTTTTTAAAGAATTTTTTATTGATATTCTATCACAGTTGTTCCAGGTTTTCCCCCTTTGCCTTCCTCAGCCCATCCCACCCCCCACTACCACAGTCAATTCCCACATTGTCGTCCATGTCCATGGATCATTCATACATGCTCTTTAACTAGTCCCTTCTTTCCAGAACTATCAACTTCCTCCCTCCACTTTGATCACTGTCAGTATGTTCAATGTTTCCATGCTTGTGGTTCTATTTTGTTTGTCAGCAGATGCTTAGAGACACAAAAATTGTAACAGCACCATTTAGCTTGAATCCTGCTCAGAGATACAGTAAAAACTGAGAAAGCCCACATACTTCCTCTTTCATCCATTTCTCTCAACTCTTGTTCTTTCCTTTCACCTTTAATTGAAAAAAATAGATGCTTAAAACCTTTCAGTGTTTTTTCTCTACACTTTAAAGAAAATCTTGGTTTCCTTCCATGGTCTATGAGTAGCATCATCTAACCCTGTCTACCTTTCCCAATCAAACACCTTCCAGCTTCTTGACTCTAGCCACAACCATCTCATCTCAACTGCTCCTACTGATCTGAGATCTCTGATCTGAGTCTTTGCACTTATTGCTCTCTGAGCCTGGGACACTCTGTACAACCTTAACCCCAGCATGACCCCACACTCTCACCAAGCAGGTTTCTTCTCATCCTATGGGTCTTAGCTAAAATATTAATAACTTAGAAAGGACTCCAAGACCAGTTATCTAAGTAGCTTCCCTCCTAGGCCCACTCTGTAATTTTTTTTTCTGTTTCTGGACCTTCTTTGCCTCATACATCACGAGTCACAAATATGCATGTTACATATGTCTATGGAGAAATAATTATCAAAAATATATAACAAATATGTATGTATACATATTTCCTCTTGGTTATTATTTATATCTCCACTAGACTGTAAGATACATAGGGAAGAGGCCACAGCTGGTTGTGTCACCTCCATGTGTTAAGCCCCTTAAGAGAGTACCAAGAGCACAATGACTACTCAATACAAAAGTCACATTATTCTGACTGATCTGCCTTTAAAAGGACAATTATTGTACATAATATAGGCTGAAAGCTGTGGGGGTTTTCTTTTTCTTTTTTATTCTTATTTATTTAATTATTCAACAGCATGTACTAACTCCTGGCACCTGTTATTGATCCTGGGAATATAATGATAAATAAATGTATGATCCCTGGCCCCACGGAGTTTGCATTCCAGCTGGGGAGAAAGCCAGTTAAACATCCATTAATGGTAATGTAAATTCTATAATAGGGGCTGTATTAGGGACTCAGAGAGGAGAGAGCTTAAGAATGGTCTTCACTCTACCTCCTAATTCTACCAATTCTATTACTCCTGAAAAAATTTTTGTTTCCATTATTTAAAGGTCCAGGATCAAACTCTCCCATGTCCCATTCTCAGTAGGGGACAGATGGCCTGAGAACAGGGCCAGGTTGACAGTTCCCATGGAGGATATAATCCCATGTCTGGGGAAAGATTACTTCTAATTTAGGCTATATCATTGTGTATGTCTTCTCCCACAGCTCTTGGGAAGGGCTCGGATCTGTAAAAAGCTATTGTAACCACTGCTCTGATTTTCAGACATTCTTCTGACCCTGATGGTATATTTGAAAAAGCTACTGCCAAAAATCTGCTACAAACCCAATTTAGGAATTTCACAGAGATAAGAGAAATAACGGGCACCACACCATAATGGCTGGTCCAAAGAGCCTATAGCTCCAGCTCAAGGACCCACCATGTTGATTCATTCACCAAATATTTATTGAATACCTACCACATGTCATGAGGTGAATTGAGCACTGGGCTTAATACAGTGAAAAGCTAACAATCCAGCAGTCTAGAGAGATATACTGAAAAGTAACTAGAAAAAGGATGATGAAATAGTATAGTATGCATGGAAGAGTAAAACAGAGGTACTATCCTGGTGTTGGTGGTCAAAGAAGGGCTCCTGGAAAATTAAGACATAGCTGAGATCTAACGAATGAGCAAGAGTTACAAGTCAAGGTGGTGGAGTGAGAATGAAAGCATTCCAAGGTGTGGAAATGGCAGCTGCAATGCCATGAAGCTTGTCAAAGACCTGTAAGAGCCAGTAAGTCATTGGTGAGAAAAGGGAAGAAAGTAGGAAGCAGTATGAGATGATGTTGGGAGGTGGAGAGAAACCAAATGTCACAGAGGTATAACCTGAGGGCAGAAGGAAGCCAGGAATGGTTTCTAAATCCAGGAAGAATAAATTATACCAACTGCAGATCAGATTGAGGTAGAGGTGGGGGTGAGACATAAAAGAATGGAGTTACTGTGGGGAAGCAATCCAAAGGGAAGCTGATATAATGGTTTGGACTAGGGTGGTGAATATGAGAAACATTTGGAAGGTGGAATGAACAGAATGTGATCATTGATTGGCTGTGAGGTTGAAGGACAGGAGCAGCAAATTATGATATTCCAGTTTGACTTTGGGAAAAAAATGGGTGGTAGTCCCATTCCCAGAGAAGAGAAAGACTGAGGAATCAGAAGTTTTGAAGTAAGGTGGGGGTGGGAAGGAGACAATGAATTCCATCAGAATGTGTCAGTTTTAAGATACATAGAATTCAGCTCTCGGAGGGATTGGAAGTCCTCTTTTGGCCCTCACTGGTAGATATGACCTCTTGAGGAGAATGAGCCTAGAGAAGCAATTATGGGCAAAGACTGTAGAGGAATGTATCATCATTCCTAACATGCCTCAATCCTTGCTGTGATGGGGGGTTTTACAGTTAGAACATGGGTGGGCATTTGGGGTTGAGCTAAATGCAAATATAGCTCAGTATAACAGCAAATCAAGTGACCTTAACATTTTCAATTTGGAAGATATTTCACAAGCTGTGGTTGAAAACTGAAAGGCCTCTCCATTTATGTACTATTTATGTTTTCCTTCAATCCATTTATGAGGACTATGCACTTGGATTTGATTTGTGTTTAAACTAAATGCTCAATAATCTTCCAAAGCATATGTTTTTCTTTAGCATATTCTATTCCATATTTCTGGATAATCTAATTGTTCAGTGGAACACATCCTGTATAACTCCCAAAGAGATTATGTTTTGAAAATCTGAAACTATAACACTATCTGTGTTTGTAGAAAGGTAGGATGACTTAACAGTTAAAAGTGGGTTAGGTAGCCAAGGTGATGTCTGGCTCCAGACCAATAGCTGCCTAGTTTGTGACAAATCTTACTGAGTATCTGATACTGCACCTATAGAATAGGGATAATTATAGTACATATTCAATAAGGTTACTGCAAATATTCAATGAGATAGTCCACAAAAAGATTTAACACGGTGCTCGTCTAGTAGCACTGGTAACAACTTGACATGTTACATTAGTTAATAACAAGTTTATTATAGCTTATTATCTGTAAAACCGAAGTGGCACAATAAATTAGGTTTGTACTTTTTCTTTATTGTTACAGGGACAAGAAACCAACCCAAAATACAAAGACCTTCTTTCTGAACTTGACAAGCATACAGAAAATAAGCTTGATTTTGAGGATTTCATGATCTTACTGTTAAGCATCACTGTAATGTCAGATTTGCTACAAAATATATGGACTGTAAAAATGATCAAATAAACAGCTTTAACTATTCAGTTAGATAAAATAATGACCAAAGACAGTGTTAAATAATTAAAGATTGTCTGCTTTTTTTTTTCAATTAATTGATATCCTGACATGCATCTGGGATAGCATGGTTGGTTCTGATTGCTAATACTCAGACCCAATATAACTCCAAACTCCATGCATACTCTTCAGGAATTTCTGGATAATATGATCTCTTGGAGTTTCATAATATGAAAGATTTATACCATTGAATATCACATTACTCTTGTTGAGTTGATAGTGACAGAGCACTTTCCTTATCATCAGTGAATCGCTCATCATTTGTTCAGTAAGTGACATTTGCTGAGCATCTGCTCCATGAAACTGCTGGGGAGGCAGTAATGAACCAGCAGACCATCTCTGCCCTCACACATGACTGGGGAAGTCTAACAGTGGAGATGAACACTGATCAATGTATTAATCAATTGTATATGCAGTGTAATTATAATTGTGATAAGGGCTACAGGATGCTAAAAGTGATGTTACCACTTGACCTGGTCTCAAAAGTCAAAGACACTTTACTGACAATCTGCAAAAGACAAAATTATGGGGGGAAAACAGAACAGATTAGTGGTTGCCAGGGCTGTGAGTGGTCAGCAGAGTTTTCCACATGAGAGAACTTTTAGGGGGAGATGGAAATGTTTTGTATCTTATCGTGGTGGTGGTTTTGTGACTATGTGCATTTGTCAAACTCTTAAAACTATACTCTAAAAATGGTGAATTTTATTGTATGTGAGTTATTCTTAAATAAACATGACTTAAAACCAAAATAACAAAAACAATATCCTTATAATCTGTGACCATGGTTTAACCAACAACTCCCTGAGATTATGATCTAAAAGTTGCCATCTTAAGGACCCTCATCCCCTATGGTCACAAATGTATTCCTGAGTTTAAATTATAGCTACATATGAATTTACATACACATAGAGGTCAATGCCTAAACATTTGAGACTGACTTTCATGAAGACTTGTACTTATTTTAAAATTATTGTAACTTCCCAAGTTTTCTCCCTCACCTCCTCTTTTCTCCCTGCCTGGCACTGTAAGCCTCACTGGAATATGTTAAGAAAACTCTTTCAGGAGGGAGACTTTCTCCCTTGGTCTGGTGAGGTGTTATCTCAACTGGTAGTGCCCCAAATCCACCAAGACCCAATTCTTTTTAGCCTGCCTCCTTTCCAAACCGCAGACAGAAAGTGTTTACATACCATGTGAGGGAAAGTCCAGACTTTGCCCTCTCTCACCATTTTCACAGGAGGCACGTGTGTTCAACAAAGCTCATACTATATACCAGGCACTATCTTAGGGGTTCTACAAATATTAACTCATTGAACCCCCTAATAAACCTAGGTAGGTATTATCATTTTACAGATGAGGAAACTGAAGCACTGAGTTTTGATTTTCCCAAAATCATACAACTGTCAGCTTTGAGAGTTCTCTGTCCTCTCTGTAGGCATTGCTAATTTTGCTAATATTAGACTTTGTTGAGAACAATAATATTACAACTCAACAAAAATAGCTGTGCACATTTCAGGCACTGTGAAAAAGAGGGTGGTACCAGCTGGGTCCTGAAGGACCATTTGGCATTCCTCAAATAGAACTCTGTGGGATGGTCTCCATCAAAGTCACAAGAAGCTGAATCTGGCAAACTTGGTGACCAATGAAAAGGCCAAATTTACACATTTTGGACAAGGAAAAAAGAGACCCTGGCCAATAGTGTGATGGGAAATCTTGGAGCCATTCCAACTTTCTGGGTTCCTAGTAGGAAATTTTTGGAAATCCATCCCAGATGGAAAGTCACACTCTTCTGCGGAGGATATCAATTATAGCATCTATTTTTGTCTCATGCAAAGAATGAAATCAGAGCAAATAAATGTGTACGTGTTAGAGCATCAGTGACAGATAAATAAATTAGCATGATGGTAACACCCTAGATCACAGAAGCCTCACTCCTTGGCTCTAGTCCTACAACCATAAGTTCTACTCTTAAAACAAAGTTGCCATTTTGCCCTGGCCAGGTGGCTCAGTTGGTTGGAGCCTCATCAAGTGCACCAAAAGTCTGAGGATTCAATTCCTAGTCAGGGCACTTACCTAGGTTTCAGGTTCAACCCCCAGTCGGGGTGTATACAGGAGGCAACCAATTGATGTTTCTCTCTCGCATCTCTCTCTCTCTCTTTCTCTCTCTCTCTTTCCCCCTTCCTGTCTCTCTAAAATCAGTAATAAAAAGTATATCTTTGGGTGAGGATTAAAAAATAAAATTTGAAAACATGCCATCTTGAAAATGTTACTGATCATAGGTGAGATTATGAAGGTAAATTTATCTTGGGATTCCTTATTTGCAAGGAACAAAACCCAATCAAATAACAACCATACACACGTACATCATATATAAACTTACAAAAGAAAAAAAGGAAGGGTTGTATTTATCATCAAGGTACAGGGACATACTATGTAATGAAAGGCCAGAAAATGTAATTAACATCCACAAAGTACTGCAAACAGTAATAGAAAGAAAACCAAGGTTTTGCTCTTAGTCTCTCTTAAATTGGTTTCTTATCTCTGTTTTTGTCTGCATGTGGTTGTTATTCTGCATTCTCTCCGTGATACACACACACGCATTTTTTCACTAATAAATGTTCTTCGTTTCCTCTGATTGATTTAAAAATCTTTTTATCTTGCTTGATTTTTTTTCTCCAGCTAAACTAAAAATTTATAGTTTTTCTCCTTTAAAAAAAATTATCCTCTCTGATTCTTTTGTCAGCCTGCTTCAAGGAAATCCATGTGTTCAGTATACTTGCTTGTAGTTTGGTCCCTAACAAATGGTGGTTTAATCCAAATATCTGAGCAGCAAACAGAGCTGGCCCTCCTGCAGAAAGTATAGTTGAACAGCCAAGACCATTGGGTAGCCAAAGAGAAGACCACACATCCTGAGCTCCCCAGTCTGGACTGAGGAGAGGACAACAAATAACTGGATATGCAATGTTACCAGACATCAGTGGCCTAAACTATTATTTCTGCCTGCTTCTGCCACAAATACAGTAAGAATGTAGTCCCTTTCATACTCAGCTTTAATCCTCAGAGTTTTATCTGTCACCCTTGCAATTTGGTGTGCACGACAGAAACATACCCAGTCCCAGTACCTTTAATTTTCTTTATTTTAGCATCTAAAAATGGGTCCAAGTAAGAGATTAGGATTCGTGCTTTAAATAGTCCTTTATAAGAAATGGGGAAAGGGCTGGAAGGAGTCCAGCTTATCAGCTAACTTTGACATTGGTAGAGCTGACGAAAGCTCATGGGAGACCAGCCCATGGGAAAGGGCAGACAGTGACCCAGAGAATTCAGGCCTGAAAGATGTATTGTGCCAGTCTCCTTTCCTCTAATTTCACTCTAGGACATGCAGATTCGTATTTCTCATTGATACCTTGATGGAGTATGATTTTAAAATTATCAAATTCAGGAGGTGGCAGGGTGTAAAGCAGGAATTCAGCATGTTTTCCACTTCAGCACACTTAGGGAACACCATATATTCCTGCTACAAGCTTTCAATACTTTACTCACATTCTGAATCTAAGAACAATGAATACAAGATTTTCATACTCATTTGGTGACAAAACACAAATATACTAGTTTACCATAAGAAATATCATCAATAATATCATAACTATAGATAGTGTCAGGAGGGTACTAGATTTATTGGGGTGATCGGTTCATAAGTTATACCAATGTCTAATCACTGTGTTATATACCTACAACTAATATAATATTTCATGTCAACTATAACTGAAAAATAAAAAATATATATTAAAAAAACAAAGTAGGTCTATATACATATCTCATATCCATTCTAATTTGTCTAAGTATAGACAAATTATAATCATTATTTTTATTAATACTGCTTCTAATAAAGTATCTATTACATTCAAGTATTGCCATATGGTCTTTTACTTAAGTAAACAACTTTACAATTGCTATTATTATCTTTATCTTACAAAAGAGAACACAATTTGGAGAGGTCAAGTAACTTACTCAGAGTCACATAGCAATAAATGACAGATATAACCCGGAATTCCACCCCATGCCTATTTCGTAGCACATTATGGCTTCTTTCTGTGATGACACAGGTGGATGTAAAACTCCCCAAAAGACAGCTTCTCCATTATTTAAGGTTTTTATCTTAGTACAACAAATTATTCTCCAAAATAAGGAGGAAGAATACATGGAAAAAGAGAAGAAAACAGAAGAGGAAAATGCAGCAGCATTTCATACGTCCAGGACCCAAAAGGAATCAAGAGATGGGGGGTGGGGTGGCGTGGGAATGACAGTGACAATATAACATATTTTCTTTGTCTCTCTTTGTCATTTATTTTACATTTTCCAGGTAATTTTTCTTTTGAGGGAAGGCAATACAATTTTTAAATCTGTGTGTCCTATAGCCATGGTTTTTCTTAGAGAGAGTGAAAATGGCAGGAAGGGGGCTGGAAATAAGGGGAAGGTGAGCAGCAGAGCCACCAGGTGGGGACTGGCATGTGCTGGAGGGAGTGGCAGAAATGCTGATGGAGGTGAGAACCCTGAGCTTTTCCCAGCTCAGCTCCTGCTCTGGTCCCCTTGGGGTCCCAAATTCTTCCTTACTCAGTAAAAAGGGTCACTGCTACCCGATGTTCCCCAAATCCCCCCATTCCAATACACTTGTATGTAAACCAAGATTTGTTTCCAAGATTTTTTAAAGAAAAGTATAACAAGATACCAATGAGCATAAAACAAATTTTAATCATTTCAAAATCTGTCTCTTCTACTCCTATTTGCTACCTTTTGACTTTGACTGTCTGTGGCATCAGCACAAGGGATCCTGGACAATAAAAGAGAGAGAGAAAGAGAGGAGGAAGAGGAGAGGAAGAAGAAAAAGAAGGAGGAGGAAGAGAGCTGATAACTTTTCAATGCTCTTTAGATTAAAATCATGAAGACATGCTCAGTTGGCAGACTTCCGTACAGTTCTAGGTGTTTTTCATTTTTAAGTTAGTTGTGTTCTTTCTCATGGTTGTGCAATGAGGTTAAGCATGTCTTCCTATGTTATGCCTCTATCTTGACCTGAAGCCCCCACACACATGAAGCCACAAAGCAGTGAAGCAGGTTGCCAACCCACCCCCAGTAAATACTCAAGGCTCTGTCCCATACAACTTAACAGGTGCACTAAAACAGGGAATCAAAGTGGCTCTACCCAGTACACAGACACAGGGAGGCTGTCAAAATGAGGACACAAAGAAATATGGCCCAAATGAAGGAACAGGAGAGAACCCCAGAAAAACTGATGTGGAGATAGCCATCCTATCATATGCAGTGTTCAAAACACTGGTGGTGAGAATGCCCAAAGATCTTGTTGAATATAGCAAAAGCATAAGGGAAGAAATGAAGGCTACACTAAGGGAAATAAAGAAAAATATACAGGAAACCAACAGTAAAGGGAAGGAAGCTAGGATTCAAATCAATGATTTGGAACATAAGGAAGAAATAAACATTCACCCAGAACAAAATGAAGAAATAAGAATTTAAAAAAAAAAAAGAGAGAGAGAGTTTAAGAAGACTCTGGGACATCTCCAAAAGGGCCAATATCCAAATCAGAGGGATGACAGAAGGAGAAGAGGAAGAGTAAGAAATTGAATACTTATTTGAAAAAAAAATAATGAAAGAAAACATCCCTAGTTTGGCAAAGGAAAGAGACATACAATTTCAGGAAGTACAAGGAGTCCCAAACAAGTTGGACTCAAAGAAGACCACACCAAGATACATCATAATTAAAATGCCAAATGTTAAAGATCAATAGAGAATCTTAAAAGCAGCAAGAGAAAAGCAGAGAGTTACCTACAAGGGAGTTCACATAAGACTATCAGCTGATTTCTCAAAGGAAACTTTGCAGGCAAGAAGGGGCTGGCAAGAACTATATAAAGTGACAAAAAGCAAGGACCTACAACCAAGATTACTCTATCCAGCAAAGCTAGTCTTTAGAATGGAAGGGCAGGTAAAATGTTTCCTAGGTAAGGTAAAGCTAAAGCAGTTCATCATCACCAAGCCCTTATTATATGAAATATTAAAAGGTTTTATTTAAGAAAAAGAAGGTCAAAACTATGAACACTAGAGGGGGAAAAATGGCAGAGGACTAAATGGAAGTCACACTAACCTCCTCCCAGGATCAATCTGGAATTACAACTATATTACAACAAACAACTGAGCAATAGCAAGACAGAAGCCTTATAACCTCAGACAGGGAGAAGAATCAGCTTCAGCACAATCTGTCTGGTAAGGAGCATGATAGAGATTTGAGAGGGCTGGCTGGGTGCCCAGAGGCAGCCGTGTCAGAGGGATAATTAAGTGGCCAGTTAGAATTCCCTGAGAAGAATGGGGTCTAAACCTTAAACTAGCATTCCCAGCCTAGAGTTCCACATCTCCAAAAGTACACAGATAAAAAAAACAGTGGCGAAAAGTAGCAGGGTTGCTCTCTGCCAGAGATAATGGCTGGAGATGCAAAGAGCCATTTCAAGGGCAAATGCACAAATTTTCATTTGCAGCCACATACCCAGGGCTATGGCAAAGGTGGGGGCAGAGCAGCCTTGAGATGCCTGAGGAGAGACTGGAGACAGAAGCTTTGGGGAGAGACCTGAGAGAGTAGATGCTGGATCCCAGTGCTGAGTCATCTCCCATACAGCAGCAGCCACGTTCTCAGGCAGACCACTCCCCTCCAAGCAGTAGCAGCTTGAGAGGAAACAATAGCCCCAACCCCAGGAGGGACACTGCCCTGTCTCTAAGGTGCTTAAATGTGACTGCTGAATGCAGATTGACTAGATTAACAACCGAAGGAGACAGCCACAGATGGTAGATCCCTGGCAAAGAACGGGGGTGGAGGGTGGGGGCAGAGTGGACTAGAGACACTTGAGGAGAGACTGGGGACAGAGATTTTGGGGAGAAAACTGAGACAATAGCTGCCAGGATCCTGGTGCTGAGTCATCACCCATATGGCAACAGCCGTCCTGCCCAGGCACACCACTACCCTCCAAGCACTAGCAGCCTGAGGGGAAACAATAGCCCTGACCTCAGGAGGGTTTTGTCCTATCCTACTGTGTTTAAACCTGATTGCTGAGTGCAGAGTGACTAGATTAACAACTGAAGGAGAGAGCCATAGAGAGTAGATCCCTGGAAGTCTCCAACTGGCTGCCTAAGGTCAGACAAGATAAACATCTGACGTCACCAGAGGCAGATTCAGAAAGAAAAAAACAGTGGTAAATACTAGAGGCTACCGGATGAAATCCACTTTGGTCTTCTCCGTGATTTCTGATATTTTCTTTCCCGCATAGTTTTTTAACATTCCTTTCCTGTCCAGCAAGTTTGTGCATATTAAGTCACTAGATTCTGTACTGTTTCTTTCACTTCACATATTTTGCTCCTCCCTTCTCTTACCCCATTTTAGCTTCTTCTTTCCTCTCATTATTTTCATTTTAAATTTTGTTTTCTCTCTTGCTACAACTACAACTACATTCCATTCTGCACTCTTACTATTTTGCCCCATCCAGACACACAAAACTAATTTTCTAGTCAATGGTCATCTCATTTTTTTCCCCCCACTCTTAAAATACAGACATTCTCTCTCTACCTTTAGCAATCCTTGCTCATTGGTTATGGGTATGGTAGTTGTTGCATTTTTTTCTATTTTATCTATAGATCACTAATTTTCTATTTCAAATATCAAATATTACTAGCCACCTCTTCTACTCTTTTCATCATCTGAAATTTTTAATTTTGCCCTGTCTTAGCCTGTTTTTTTCTTTTTTCTCTTCTATTTACCTTACATCTTGTCCTTTTATTTCTCTTTATTCTCTTTTTTATTCTTTATTCTTTTTCCTTTTGTCTTAAATTTTAATTTTTCCTTGTCTCAGCTTGGTTTTTGTTCCTCAGTCTTAGTATTCCCCCTCCCTCTATCATTTCAAAATCACTTCCCATTCCCCTAGACATCTCTTAAGCTTTTATTTGTTTGTTTTTTCCCTTTTATTCCCATACCACCTATCTTAATTTTAGTTCATTTATAGTCAATAGTGCTATGGTGGAACTTTCTCTCCAATTTGGCCCCTACATTATTATTATTTATTTAGTTTTTTTCCTTTTTCTTTCTTACTTTCTTTTATTTGATTTTATTTTAATTTATGTTTAAACCTAATACTATACACTTCCCTTCTCACACTCCATTCCACATTCTTCATTCCCTTTTATATTCATGATGTAAATTTTACTTTCTTCACTTTGCTACAACTTCCAGCTCTTAGTAATGCTCTTCATTCTACCGTCAAAATCATTTTTCTTTCAGTAGGTCATCTCATACTTGAGCTCCTTTCTTATAGTAGTCTTAATCTATTTACACCCTTATTAATACTGGTTCATTTGCTGTTGATATTGGGATTTCAGGAAGGAGTTATTTTTGCAGGTGTGGGTTTGTTTCCTGGGCTTTGTGGTTTTGTTCTCACAGTATCTTCAAAACAGCACACAAGAAGTGGTGGGCAGAGTGACCCTCAGTCAACCAGCTGGAGGGAAGGACCCACTAAAGAAAGATCCAACAACAACCAAAATGCAAATACATGCAGAGAGCCATCTTGGGATGCCCCTTATGCCATTTATAAATGGCATAAGGGGCATCCCAAGAGCAAGGAGATCAAGGAGTCTACACCACTGAATCTCACAGTTCTCCTATCATAGTAGTTCACACTATAAAGTCAGGAAGTCAAAACAGATTAATTTAAGAAGCAGAAGCAAACAAGAAGAATCTCACAATAATGGGAAGACAAAGAAACAACCCTAATCAAAAGGAAAGGAGGAATCCTCAGAAAGAATGCTAAATGAAATCGAGGCAAGTAAACTGTCAGATATTGAGTTCAAAACAATGGTTATAAGGAAGCTAAATGAGCTCAGTGCAAATTACCAAAAACTACAGAGAAACTACAAATAACTTACTGCAAACTATATCAGCATGAAAAAGGACATAGAAACAATCGACAAAGACCAAGAGAAAATGAAGAATATAATTGCTTAATTGAAGAACACAGTAAAAAGGATAAAAAGCAGGCTAGATGTAGCAGAAGATTGAATCAGTGAGCTGGGGGACAAAGTAGAAAAAAACTTCCATAAAGAGCAAGAAAAGGAAAAAAGACTCAAAAAGAATGAAGAGGGGTGAAGGGAACTTCAGGAAAACAAGAAACATAGTAATATATGTATAAATGGGATACCAGAGGAGAAGAACAGGAGCAAGGAATAGAAAAGCTGTATGAAAATGTAATGATGTGAAACTTCCCTAATTTGATGAGAGAAATAGTCACACAAGCCCAGGAAACACAAAGGGTCCCAATCAAGAGGAACCCAAAGAGACCAACTCCAAGACACATCATAATTAAAATGGCAAAATTCAAATACTAAGAGAGAATCTTAAAGGCGGCAAGAGAAAAATAAGAAGTAACATACAAGAGAGCCCTCATAAGGCTAGCATCTGACTTCTCAACGGAAACAGCACAAGCCAGAAGGGTATGGCAAGAAATATTCCAAGTAATGAAAAACAAAGGCCTACAACCAAGACTCCTCTCCCAGTAAGGCTCTCAATTAAAATGGAAGGCAAAATAAAGAGCTTCCCAAACAAAGATGGCTAAAACAATATACCTCCCCCAAACCAGCACTGCAAGATATGCTAAAGGGACTGCTTTAAGAAGAGGAAGAAAAAGAGTGAGAGAGAGAGGAATACAGGTACAAAGGAAGTAAAATGGCAATTAATAAGTATCTATCAATAATAACCTTAAATTTAAATGGAATAAATGCTCCAATCAAAAGACATAGGGTAGCTGAATGGATAAGAAAACATGATCTTCACATATGCTGCCTACAAGAGACCCACCTCAGAACAAAGACCGACACAGACTAAAAGTGAAGGATTGGGAAAAAAATATTCCAAACAAACGGACAGGAAAAAAAAAGCCGGGGTAGCAATACTCATATCAGACAAAATAGACTTCAAAACAAGGGCCATAAAAAGAGACCCAGAAGGACACTTCATCATACTAAAGGGAAGAATCCATCAAGAAGACATAAACATTATAAATATATATGTACCCAACATGGGAGGATCCAATTATATAAGGAAAATCTTGGAGGACTTCAAGAAAGATATTGACAGCAACACAATTATACTAGGGGATTTTAACACCCCACTGTCAAAAATGGATAGACCTTCCAAACAAAATATCAACAAAGATATTGTGACATTGAACAATTTCCTAGTTCAAATGGACTTAACTGATATATAGAGAGCCTTTCATCCCTAAGAAGCAAAATACACATTCTTTTCAAAGGCACATGGAACATATTCAAAGATAGACCACATGATAGGACACAAAACAAGCCTCAATAAATTCAAGAAAATTTAAATCATATCAAGCATTTTTTCAGACCACAAGGGCTTGAAACTAGAAACCAACCTCAAGGAAAACATTCAAAAATATTCAAAATGATAGAGATCAATAACATGCTATTAAACAATGAATAGGTTAATAATGAGATCAAAGAAGAAATCAAAAAGTTTCTGGAAACAAATGAAAATGAACACACCACAGTCTAAAACTTATGGGACACAGAGAAGGCAGTCTTGAGAGATAAGTTCATGGCAATACAGGCCTACCTAAAAAAGATAGAAACATTTCAAATAAACAACCTAATCCTATGCCTACAAGAACACAGGAACAACAACAAAGAAAGCCCAGATAAAGTAGAAGGAAGGAAATAACAGAGATCAGAACAGAATTAAATGACATAAAGATGAAAAGAACAATTCAAAGGATCAATAAATCCAAGAAATGGTTCTTTGAAAAGATAAACAAAATCAACAAGCCTCTGACGAGATTCAGGAAGACAAAAGGGAGAAGACTGAAATAATAAAATTAGAAATGAAAAAGGAGAGATTACAACTGATACCACAGAAATACAAAGAATGGTAAGAAATTACCACAAACAATTATATGGCAAGAAATTTGAAAACCTTAGTGAAATGGAAAATTTCTAGAAATATATAATATTATAAAACCAAATCAAGAAACAGAAAGCCTGAACAGACTGAGAACAGCTAGTGAAATTAAAGCAGTTATCAAAAAATCTCCCAGCACACAAGAGCCCTGGACCAGATGATTCCACTGGAGAATTTTACAAATCATTTCAGGAAGAGCTAACACCTATCCTTCTCAGGCTATCCCAAAAAATCCAAGAAGAGGGAGGACTACCAAACACTTTTTATGAGGCCAGCATCATCCTAATCCCAAAACCAGACAAGGAAAGAAAACTACGGGCCAATATCTCTGATGAACATAGACACTAAAATGCTCAACAAAATATTGGCAAACCCCATCCAGTAATACATCAGAAAGATCATACACTATAATCAAGTGGAATTCATCTCAGGGATGCAAGGATGGTAAATATTTGCAAATAAATAATCGTAATACATCACATAAACAAAATGAAAGGCAAAAACCACATGGTTATATCCATAGATGCTGAGAAAGCATTTAATAAGGTATAGCACTCATTTTTGATAAAAAATACTCAAAAAGTGGGAGTAGATGGAGTGTCCTCAATATAATAAAGGCCATATATGAAAAACCTACAGCCAACATCATATCAATGGGCAAAACCTAAAAGCTTTTCCACTAAGATCAGGAACAAGACAAGGATTTCTGCTTTCACCACTTCAATTCAACATCATATTGAAAGGTTTAGGCACAGTGATTGGACAAGAAAAAGAAATTAAAAGGCATCCAAAGTGTAAAGGAGGAGTTAAAACTGTCATTGTTTGCAGAGGACATGATAGTGTACATAGAAAATCCTATAGACTCCACCAAAACACTACTTGACCTAATAAATGAATTTGGCAAATCAGCAAGATACAAAGTCAATACTCAGAAATTGAAGGCACTTTTGTACACAAATAACAAAATATCAGAAACAGAAATCAGGAAAGAAATCACATTTGCTATACCAATAAGAAAAATAAAGTACCTAGGAATAAACCTAACCAAGGATGTAAAAGACCTGTACTCAGAAAACTATACAAGACTGAAGAAAGAAATTAAGGAAGATACAAATAAATGGAAGCATATACCATGCTCATGGGTTGGAAGGTTAACATAATCAAAATGTCCATACTGCCTAAAGCAATTTATAGATTCAGTGTAATCCCTAGTGAAATACCAATGACATATTTCACAGATATAGAACAAACATTTCAAAAATTTATACAGAACCCTAAACAACCCTAAATAGCTGCAGCAGTTTCAAGAAAGAAGAACAAAGTAAGAGGGAGCATATCTGACATCAAACTATATTACAAGGCCAGTGTAATCAAAACAGTCTGGTAATGGCATAAGAACAGGCACATAGACCAATGGAACAGAATAGAGAGGCCAGAAATAAACCCAAGTCTCTATGGTCAATTAACATTCAACAAAAGGAGCAGAAACATAAAACAGAATAAAAACAGCCTCTTCAACAGATGGTGTTGGGAGATCTGGACAGCTACATGCAAAAAAAATGAAACTCTACCACCAACTTACACCATTTACAAAAATAAAGTCAAGACGAATAAAAGACATCAATATAAGTCATGATACCATAAAAGTCCTACAGGAGAACATAGGCAGGAAAATCTCAGATATTCCATGCAGCAATATTTTTACCAATGTGTCCCCTCTGACAGCAAGGGATATAAAGGAAAGAATAAACAAATAGGACTTCATCAAAATAAAAAGCTTCTGCATGGATATAGAAAACATCAGCAAAGTGAAAAGGGAGCCAACCATATGGGAAAATATATTTTCCAATGATATCTCAGACAAGGATTTTATCTCCAAAATATATAAAGAACTCACACAACTCCACTCCAGGAAGACAGACAACCCAATTGGAAAATGGACAAAGCAGCTGAACAGACACTTCTCCAAGGAGGACATATAGAGGTCCTGGAGACATATGAAAAAATGCTCAGCATCACTAGTCATCAGAGAGTTGCAAATTAAAACCACGAGATACTCCTTCACTCTGGTGAGAATGGCCATCATAAACAAATCAATAAATAATAAGTGCTGGTGAGGTTGTGGAGAAAGGGGAACCCTAGTGCACTGTTGGCGGGAATGCAGACTGGTGCAACCACTGTGGAAAACCGAATGGAATTTCCTCAAAAAACTAAAAATGGAGCTGTGTTTTGACCCAGCAATTCCACTGCTGAGATTATAACCTAAGAATCCTGAAACATCAATTCAAAAGAACTTATGTTCCCCAATGTTCAGAACAGCACAAATTATAATAGACAAGTGCTGGAAACAACCTATGTGACCATCAGTAAATGAGTGGATCAAAAATTGTGGTACATTTACACAATGGGATATTATGCAGTAGAAAGAAAGAAGTTCCCTACTCTTCACCACAGCATGGATGGAACTGGAGAACATTATGCTAAGTAAAGACAAATACCTTATGATCTCACCTATAAGTGGAACCTGATCAACAAAACAAACAAGCAAGCAAAATATAACCAGAAACATTGATATAAAGAACAAACTGACAGTAACCAGAGGGGTGGGAGGAGGTGGATAACAGGGGAAAGATAGGAAAGGGTCTTCAAGGAACATGCATAAAGGACCCATGGACAAAGCCAAACCAGGGAAGGATTGACAGTGGGAGGAGGTGTTGGGTGGAGCAGGGGAAAGTAGTGGTGGAAAATGGAGGCAACTGTACTTGAACAACAATAAAAATAAACACTATGAAGATTAAAATCACAAAAAAAACTATCAATAACCTAATCTTAAAAAAAAAAAAAGAAAACTAAGCAAACAACTGGGACAGGAATAGAATCATAGCTATGAAGATCATTTGAAGGGTTATCCCCCATCCCCTGGGTGGGGATTAGACCTTCACAAACAGGATCTATTCTAATTGGTCTGTGCTCATGCCAACATGTTATAGATTTTGAATATCACCCTGTCGCAGATGATGCTGATGCCCAGTATGTATTTTCTGAGCACACCTGCATTCACTTGTAAACTCAGGAGATGATTTCCAGTGCACTGACAACTCCTGCCTCACATGCACATATCACTCTTCTCTGCAGCTTCTGGAGCTTGATTTATTGCAGGCAGAGGAAGCCAAAGCATGCAGAAGAGTTAAACCCCAGGAGCAACTTTCAACCACTGGGGGAAGGAAGTCAATGACTAAACCCTCCAGCCTTTCTACCCTGTGATTATGAGGCAAGTCCATCACAGCTCTTAGAAGGTCCCCAGTATGAGGAGTCCCAGTTACCCACAGTGGTAATCTACCCACATACCTTTAATGCCTTTTCTCCTCTTCTTAATTCATTTTTCCAGTTTCTCACTTTTATTTCCTAGGATTGCCTTCCTATAAGCTTGTTTCACCTAAGTCCTTGTTTCAGGGTCTTCTTTGGGGAGGAATCCAAACTGGAATAACTGTTCCCTTGATTTTAGAATACTGCTTGGCACATCATAAGCATTCAAAAAGCACTTATGGATGTCTTCAGAAATCTGCCCAGTGATAATTCCAGATATTCCTTGGAATCCTTTGGGAGGTTACTTACAATTGGTGATCATGAAACAGAGAAGATAAAATAGTCCCTTTTTCCCAAGAAGAACAGCATATATGTGAAGGCAGGAATTTGTATAGTTAAATGCAAGGAAAGGTCATAGTTCTGTGTGCCTGGGACTCACTTAAGTAGAAGATGAATGATGTAAAATGAGAGAGGAAGTAGTTACCTATCACTCCTCCCTCCCATTGGCTCCTTTTATACAAGTTATGGCAGTAGGAGAGAGATTTCAGTATAGAATTGAACTCAACTCCAAGTTAAACAGGCAAAGAAGACTTTATTCAAGACTATTACAATAGAGGAGAGAGATTTAACTCAACTCTGAAAACAGGAACAAGTAGAGGTGTATAGTCAATGGGGAGAGTGAAGGAATGGATACAAAATTAACAAGAGGGACTTGGATTAAATATCAAGGGTAAGAGAAGTCTCACTACACTGTGTGCATATGATTCTTGCTGAAACTGGGCTCAGCAGCCCAGGTAAAGGCTGAATTAAGAGGACTCTAAGGAGCCTGACTAAAGTTTGATCCAGAAACCTGTCCAGGACCTGTGAGCTACCTCTATCTCACCTAAAGGCTCCTTGCATCCACACAGTCAACATGTATTTATGAAGTACTTCTGCTGGGTTCTGGGGATACAATGGGGAAGCAGAACAGACATAGTCCTTTTCCTTATGAAGGAAGGTACATGGTTTGGAGGGAAGGTAGACAAATGGAATTATGTGTTTCAGTGATTGCCATGATGGAGGAACACTGAAACACCCACAGAAGCACCTGACTCTGGTGGGGGGGGGTGTTTTGAGGGGAGATGGCTTTCCAGATGATATGACATCATCTCTAAAGCCTGAAAGATGTGTGGGAGTTTGCAAGGCCATGAGGAAAGAGTAATATCATGAAGAATATGGCAAGTTCAAAAAATTGAAAAAAAACATTTAATATGGGTGAGGGAGATTTGAGGAAAATTAGCCTGGGAATTTGAATAGAGGCCAGACCTAAAAAAGCCTTGAGGAATATATCATATCTATCTATATCTATATCTATATCTATCTATATATGGCTTCAAGGGATATATATATAGTGGAATTCTCAGAGCTTTCAGTTTGTGACTAAGTTTGGGTTCCCCCTGATGTACACTCTAAGATAAGAATCAGACTATAATTGTTTGGGAGGTGATTTCAGAGAACTACACTAGAGGAAGTGAGAACAATCATGAGCACGTTGACCCCTGTGGGCAGCAGGGGTTTGGTTCCACAGGTGAGCTCTGGAAGATAGTAGAGAGCATGACTCAGAGTGTCCCAACCAATAGGCAAGAGAGGTGTGGAATTTTCTCTCCACTACTATCCATCATTGCTTGAAGTCTGCTTTCAAGGGCATTGACTCTCAGATGCTTCCAGCTTGCCCTGCAAGCCACCATGTGTACTCCCTAGGCCAAGAGGAAAAGAAAATGAATAAAAAACAAGAACCCAGAACAAGGGCTGACAGTCAGCAGAGTGTGCAGAGTATCTGAGCAGGACATGGGCAGGGTCAGCTTCAGAATGTTAATGTGGTTTGTAAGGTTCTGAGAGGGAGATAAAGTTTGTGCTTTTTCTAAATATATTTGACCTTTTTTTTAAAGCATCCATAAGGACTAATAAGGTCCACACAACATATTTGGAGGATTCCTTGTCCAGGTAAGTGGTCAACAAACCTTGTTTATAGAGGGCTAGATAACAAATATTTTTGCCTTTGCAGGTCATATGGAACAGCTCAGCTTTGTTGTTGTATCATGAACGCACCCATAAACAATATGTGAATGAATGGACATGGCTATGTTCCAATAAAACTTTATTTACAGAGTCAGGCAGTGGGACAGATTTGGCCTGTGAGCTATAGTTTCTGACCCTTGGTCTAGATTATTCCTACAGTTCCATCTAGCTCTAAGATTGTAAGATATTTGGAGTTGTACTACAGAGCACACAGACATCTGCTTGACTGATCTTAGCAAAGCTTTTTCTCCCTCCTCCCCATATGAATACATGGCAAATGTGTTTCAGATCAATGTGTGTAGTCTCTCTGGAACCCATCCCAACCAGCCCTCTGCAACAGCCTCTTCATTCCATTTTGCCCACAGTCTCTTTGCTGCAGGAAAGTAACTGACCCTATATTTAATAATTCTGATGGGGACATAAAAATAGTGTTGCCCTGAGGCTGCCTGATGCCCAGAACTTTCCATATCACAAGAGGAGAAAAATAATAACAGCTCAAAATAATCAAGTCTTACCCACACATAATCAGGGGCCTAGAGAGGTATGAGGACTGGGGAAACCAGGAGAGGAGTCAGATGCCAAGATCACACTCCAGCTCCTTTACTTCTGCACTTGAAGACATTAGGACAACAGTTCCTCCTGACATGTCTATGTACCCTGCTTTTATCAACCACCTAAAGAATGCCAGGCATTCATTACTTTGTTCAATAAACACCTATCAAATGACTACTTTGTGCCAGGCACCATACTAGACAAGACTGGCTACATAATTTGTGGGGCCCAGTGCAAAATGTAAATGCAGGATTCCTTCTTCAACAACTACTGAGAATTTCAAAATGGTGACAGCAAAGTATTAAACTAAGTATGGGATCCTTCTAAGTGCTGTACAATTGCATCTACTGCACACTAATAATTCCAGCCTTGGTGCTTGATGTTTATGTTTTATATATGTATATATGGTATTACAAAAAGTATTCTCATCCTTGCCCTAGAGAAGATTATTTCCAAGAAAGGGGAGATGTGTGTAATAAAACAGAAATCAGTGTTCCACCCCATTTTTTCAATTCCTTTACCACTTTTGTCCATTTCAGATCCCTGTGAGTGCCCACATTCAACAGCCAGCACCTATATCCATCCCTTTGTTAGCATCTGACCTCAGGTTGCCAGAGTCTCTCTATCTGCAAGCTCATAGAACTGACAGTCTTCACCAATGAATGACTTGTGTGGGAGTCCATCTAATTGGCTCATTGACCCTGCTGGGGTCAAGCCTGAGGCCAGATGTACACTGAACCCCTCCCCTGCAGCACCAAGTCATACTCTAACTTGGCTCCTTTCCCTTCCTATAATAGTTCTCACCTTTGCACCAGTTCTTCCTGAGAATACTTCCTACTGCATCACCATGACACAAATTTCCATTTCAGGGTCTGCTTTGAGGGAACCCAACCTAAGACACATGCATATAAATTTGGAGGGATAAGTTCAAAATGAGACGTACCATGTTTGAGATACTAAGAAAGTTCTAGGCACCTTCGGAGATAAGGGAAAGTGCTTTCAGCTAGAGGGCAGTGAGAGGCAGTGGTGGGAGAAATATTGGATGAGTTGGCATTCATGTTGGGTTTTGATTAATGGATATTATTTCAAAAAGTTAGGATGAATCATGGAAGTAGTAGGAAGTATTGTGCTTATTCTTTGTTTATCCCTTCAGGTCTACTCTGCACTCTTGTCTACCCTGCTCTGTGTCCAGGGAGTCTGACTTCTATGGACTGCATTAACAGGCAACCTTGCCTCTGGCTTCTGATTTGGATTAGGTCAACAAGCCTATAAATGATGGGAGTGTGGAAAGCATGAACCAAATGGCCTTCACCATAGAGTTACTCCTTCTGTATCTAGTAACTGTTCACCTCTTGCCCCTTAATGTCCAGAGGTGGTAATGCATAGCCATGGGTACTGGATCATCTCATGTTAGTTTTCCTAAATCCTACCCAGAATGATGTAAGCAGTCTTTTTTTTTTTAATGCTTCTCAGCTGCCTACTTTGAGTGTACAATCTGAGCTACGTTTTTTATTGTATTTTTTTCATAACCATTTAGTCCCCTTATAAACTCCCCCCAATCACACCACTGTTGTCCACATCCCTGAGTCCTTTTTCCTTTTTGCTTAATCCCTCCACCCCTACCTCCCCCACCCCCCTTAGCTATCATCCTGCTCGCTATGAGTCTGTCTCTATTTTGCTTGTTACCTCAGTTTGTTCTTTAGATTCCAGATATAAGTGAAATCATATGGTATTTGTCATTCTTTGACTGGCTTATTTCACTTAGCATAATGTTCTCCACATTTACCCATACTATTGCAAAAGGTAAAATTTTCTTCTTTTTTATGGCCAAGTAGTATTGCATTTTGTAAATGTCCCATAGTTGTTTTACCCATTAACTTATTGATGGACACTTGGGCTGCTTCTATATCTTGGTGATTGTAAAAAACACTGCAACGAACTTAGGAATGCTTATATTCTTTCAAATTAGTGTTCTGGATTCCTTCAGATATATTCCCAGAAGTGGAATTGCTAGATCCAAAGGCAGACCCATTTTTAACTTTTTGAGGTATCTATCTCCATACTGCAGCTGCACCAATATGCATTCCCACCAACAGTGCAAAAGGGTTCCCCTTTCTCCACATCCTCGTCAGCACTTGTTCTTTGACAATTTATTGATGATAGCCATTCTGACAGGCATGAGATGATATCTCATTTTGGTTTAAAGTTACATTTCTCTGATGATTAGTGATGAGTATACTTTCATATGTCTATAGGCCATCTGTATGTTTTCTTTGGAGAAGTGTCTATTCAGGTCCATTGCCCATTTTTTACTTGGGTTGTATGGTTTTGGGTGTTGAGTTTTGTAAGTTCTTTACGAATTTTGGATATTAACCTCTTATTCAATGTATTGGTATCTCCCATTCTGTGGGTTATATTTTTACTTTGTTGATGTTTTCTTTGCTGTATAAAAACTTTTTAGTTTAATGTAGCCCCATTTGTTTTTTTTTTTTATTTTGTTTCCCTTGCCTGAGGAGGCATAGCTGAAAAATATTGCCATGAGCTATGTCCATAGACTTGCTGCCTATCTTTTTTCCAGGATTTTTATGATTTCATATATAACATTTAAATCTTTGAACAGTTTTGAACTTATTCTTATGTGTGGTGTGAGAAGGTGGTCTAGTTTCATTTTTTTGAATGTATCTGTCCAATTTTCCCAACACCATTTATTGAATAAACTATCTTTACCCCTTGTAGGTGCTTGCTTCCTGTGTTGAATATTAATTGACTATAAAGGTATGGGTTTATTTCTGGGCTCTCTATTCTGTTCCATTGATCTATGTGTGTGTTTTTGTGCCAGTACCAATCTGTTTTGATTACTATGGCCTTATAGTATAGTTTGATATTATGTAGCATGATTCCTCCAACTTTGTTCTTCTTTCTCAAGATTGTTGTTGCTCTGTGGGTCCTTTTATGGTTCCATATAAATTTTTGAAATATATGATTCACCACATTAAAAAAAATGAAGGATAAAAACACATGATCATATCAATAGGTGCAGAAAAAATACTTGACAAAATCCAACATCCATTTATGATAAAAATATGCAGCAAAGTGAGATTAGAAGGAGTATACCTAAACATAATAAAGGCCATATATGACAAACCCACTGCCAGCATCATACTCAATGAGCCAAAACTACAACTGTTCCCCTTAAGATCAGGAACAAGACAGGGATGTTCACTTTCCCCTCTCTTATTCAACATAGTACTGGAATTCCTAGCCATAGCAATCAGACAAGAAGAAGAAATAAAAGGCATCCAAATTGGAAAAGAAGAAGTAAAACTGTCATTGTTTGCAGATGACATGATAAGTCTACATAGAGAATCCCAAAGATTCCACAACAAACTATTAGAACTGATAAATGAATTCAGCAAAGTAGCAGGATACAAAATTAATATTCATTTTCAGCTGCATTTTTATATGCCAATAATGAACTAAAAGAAAGAGAAATTAAGAAAACAATCCCATTAATAATTGCTTCAAAAAGAATAAAACACTTAGGAATAAACCCAACCAAGGATATAAAAGACCTGTACTTGGAAAATTAAGACACCGAAGAAAGAAATTGAAGAAGATAGAAGTAAGTGGAAGTACATACTCTATATTTAGGTAGGAATCACTAACATCGTTAAAATGTCCATACTACCCAAAGCAATCTATAGATTCAATGCAATTCCCATCAAGATTCCAACAACATATTTCACAGAACTATAACAAACATTCCCAGCTTTTTAATCATAGTAATCATCGTCATTATTAATGATGATGATGGTGGTGATGATGATGGCTAACATTTATTGAGCGCTGTGTCTTTGATGGCTTTATAAATGTTATCTCAGATCATCAGAACCACCACAGGAAGCTGTTTTGGTAAACCATGTTGCTTATAAGAAAGTAAAAGCTCAGAGATTTCAAGTAACATGTCCAAAGTCACACAGCTGGAAATGGCAGATGTAAGGTATACACTGAACTTTGATTCTAAAGTTCATGCTCTTGTCCACCATGTGAAAAGTCCCCAAGCCTTTCTTTCTACTTCTCTGCCTTCCTGAAGAAAACCACCTATCCTGACTTGCTCCTCTTGATTCTGCCTCTCTTGAGTCAAGGAAACAGGACTAAGCTTATTTCCCTCTCCTGCCTTCCCATGCCAGGTCTGGTACTTGATCGACCATATGGTTTCATGCCAAGCTAGGCAGAGAAGCATCTTCTCCAGTTCAGAAGCACTTTGGGGGCTGAAAACTATGGTGGCACCTGGATCATGGAGTTCAAGCTTAAAAGTTTAAAGAAGGTCAAAAGCCTGACACCAACTGCTGCAGACATTTAAGCTGACTCCTCAAAATGTCCAGTTCATTTGTGGAGCCCATAAGCCATCTGAACAGCATATGAGCCTACGGGCTTTGAAGCCAAACCCATCTGAGTTTGAATTCTGGCTCTTTTACAACCTGAATCACCTTGGGCAAATCACATCGACTTTCCCAGCCTCAGTTTCCTCATCTATAAAATGAGAACACCTGTCTCAGAGAAATGTTGAGAGAAAATTAACATGCTTATGGTAAATTAATGATATCTGGTATATGATAAATATTCCAATGGGAATAGTTACAGTTATTATCTAAACCTCTCCCTTTTCCTGTAGTTGAGAGATAAAAACTTCCAGACCTTGGCAAGAGGGAACTAAAGTTCCCCAGAACTCCACATCCAATTACCTATTGTTCCAAACACACATATTGATGTGTCTACAGCTTTGTACAGGTGTTCCTTCTCCAGGAAGCCTTTCAATCCTCCTTCCTCCACTGGTTTTAAGAGTTGCCAGATTTATCAAATAAAAATACAGGGTAACCTCCCAACAAAGAAAATTCCAGGACCAAAAGGCTTCACTGGTGAATTCTACCAACAATTTACATAAGAATTAACACCAAACCTTCTCAAACTCTTCCAAAAAATTGAAAAGGAGGGAACATTCCAAACTTATTTTATATAAGGCTAACATTACTCTGATATCAAAGCCAGACAAAGATACCACATCAAAAGAAAACTACAGACCAATATATAAAAATACAGTATACAAATAAGTCCTGAACAAAATAGTGGCAAACCAAATTCAACAGTACACTAAAAGACTCATACACTGTGACTAAGTGGGATTTATCTCTAGGATACAAGAATGATTCAACATATGAAAATCAATTAATGTGATACACTACATTAATAAAATAAAAGGTAACAATCACATACTCATCTTAGTCGATACAGAGAAAGTGCTTGGTAAAATTCAATATCATCTCATGCTAAAACCTCTGATCAAACTAGAATAGAGGGAAATTACCTCAACATAATAAAAGCCATATATGAAAAGCCTAAGCTAACATCATACACAACAGTGAAAAACTGAAAGGTTTTCCTCTAAAATAAAGAACAAGTAAGGATATCCATTCTCACTACTTCTAGTCTGCATAGTACTGGAAGCCCTAGCACTTCAACAAAAAAGACTGTACTTAGGTTTTGTGCTGTTCTGATGAATTTCAGTGGGAGAGTAACACAAAGTTCACAGTGGCTGAGAAGCTGCCCTCTTCATCTGTGTCCTGCTGGAGAGGTCAACTCTGTGTGCCACCTACACAGGAAGAAGGGTTTCCACATCCCATGACAGCAGGGGGAAATACCTCCCTTTTCATTTAACTTTTAGACCTCATATTTTCGTGTTGCAGTGTCTTAACTACCTGTCTGAGGTTGCCAATATTGAAGGTCTTACGTGAGTCAAAGGGGCTGTCTGCCTGTCCTGCAAAGTGGAGTCTGCAGGAAAGGAGAATGAGAAGTGCTGGGATGGTACCATTTGGAAGCTTCACCTCAGCAACAATCTAGCTCAGATGGTTTTTCCTAATATCTTTATGACTTTTGTGGGAAAAGTCATAATTGCTCATATGCTCATTATTTTGAAGATTAGAGCAAAATAGAAAGCACAAAAATACATCAAGAAGCATCTTAAAGTCAACCATGCTTTGTTTCTCCTCATATCTTTAGGACTTTTGGGGCGGGGGGAAGACATGTGCTCATTATTTTAAGAATTCAAGCAAAACAGGAAAGCACAAAAATACATTAACAAGCATCCCAAAGTCCACCACACAGAAGTTAACAGTTATTAGCATTTGGAGATTAAGAGTCTAGGGCTCCTAGGAGAAGTGGCTGATTTCACAGCACAACCAGGAAAGGTACAAGATGCAACTGTAATGTCTTATACCAGAAAGAAAGAAAATGCTCCAAAAAAAAAAAAAATGATGGGGTCATTCCACAAGGAGAGAAGCTAGTTGGCTGGGGCTCCTATGATTTTGACTTAGGCATCAAAATAATTAAGGCTAGCTATGAGTTATAAACAATTGAAAATAAGAATGCTTGAGTCCATAATGAAAATAAACTGATAAAAAGTAATGGATGGGGAGAAGGAAGAGCTGTAACTTAAAGCAGAATTCCCAGAGCTGGCAGATAAATGTCAAAGGAGTGCTGCAGTTGAGAAATCTTCACAGATTGTTGATAAACTGCAAGGAATAAAAATAAGAAGTATATATGGAGAAACCAGACACCTTGACTTAGTGTTGAAAAGTAATTTCAGCAATGAAGGGAAGTGGACATCGTATGCCTCCAAATAAGATGCTTATAAATACACATCGCTTCCATAGTATTCTAGCCAGGAATGCATAACTTGAACCCAAGTACAAGGAAACACCAAAATAACTCAAAATAATGAATATTGTATTTTTAATTACTTTATTGTTATTCAGTTACAACTGTCTGAATTTTCTCCCCACCACTCCCACCCTACCCCAGCCAAACTTACCTCCCTCCCTTGCTTCCACCCTCCCCCTTGGTTTTGTCCATGTGTTCCTGAAAACCCCTCTGCCCACTGTCCCCTCCCAATTCCCCTCTGGTTATTGTTAGATTAATCTTAATTTCAATGTCTCTGGTTATATTTTGTTTCCTTCTTTCTTTTGTTGATTATGTTCCAGTTAAAAGTGAAAATATATGGTATTTGTCCCTCACTGCTTGGCTTATTTCACTTAGCATAATGCTCTCCAATCCCATCCATGCCATTGCAAAGGGTAAAAGCTCCTTCTTTCTCTCTGCTGCATAAAATTCCATAGTGTAAATATACCATAGTTTTTGGATCCACTCATTTGCTGATGGGCACTTAGGTTGCTTCCAGTACTTGGCTATTGTAAATTGTGCTGCTATGAACATTGGGGTGCATAGGTTCTTTTGGATTGATATTTCAGGACTTTTAGGGTATAATCCCAGCAGCGGAATTGCTGGGTCAAAAAGCAGTTCCATTTTTAGTGTTCTGAGGAAATTCATACTGTTTTCCACAGTGGCTGCACCAGTGTGCATTCCCACCAACAGTGCACTAGAGTTCCCTTTTCTCTACATTCTCTCCAACACTTACTTTGATTTGTTTATGATGGCCATTCTGACCAGTGTGAGGTGGTATCTCATTGTAGTTTTATTTGCATCTCTCTGATGTGACATTGAGCATCTTTTCATATGTCTCTGGGCCCTCTGTATGTCTTCCTTGGAGAAGTGTCTGTTCAAGTCTTTTGACCATTTTTTAATTGGGTTTTTTGTCTTCCTGGAGTGAAGTCATGTGAGTTCTTTATATATTTTGGAAATCAGGCCCTTGTCCAAGGTATCATTGGCAAATATGTTTTCCCATATAGTTGGTTCTCTTTTCATTTTAATGCTGCTTTCTTTGTCCATGCAGAAGCTTTTTAATTTGATGAGGTCCTATTTGTTTATTCATTCCTTTATGTCCCTTGCTTTAGGGGACATGTCTGTGAAGATGCTGCATGGAATGTCTGAGATTTTTCTGCCAATGTTTTCCTCTAGGACTTCTATGGTGTCATGACTTATATTTAAGTCTTTTATCCACCTTGAATTTATTTTTGTGTATGGTGTAAGTTGGTGATCGAGTTTCATTTTGTTGCACGTAGCTGTCCAGATCTCCCATCACCATTTGTTGAAGAGGCTGTTTTTACTCCATTTTATGCTCCTGCCTCCTTTGTCAAATATTAATTGACCATAGATACTTGGGTTTATTTCTGGGCTCTCTGTTCTGTTCCATTCATCTATGTGCCCATTTTTATGCCACTACCAGGCTGTTTTGGTTACAGTGGCCTTGTAATACAGTTTGATACCAGGTATTGTGATCCCTCCTGCTTTGTACTTCTTCCTCAAAATTGCTGCAGCTCTTCGGGGTCATTTATGGTTTCACATAAATTTCTGAAATGTTTGTTCCATATTTGTGAAGTATGTCATTGGTACATTAATAAGGATTGCATTGAATGTATAAATTGCTTTGGGTAGTATGGCCATTTTGATGATGTTAATTTTTCCAATCCATGAACATGGTACATTCTTTCATTTGTTTGTGTCTTCCTTAATTTCTTTCCTCAGTTTGTGTAGTTTTCTGAGTACATGTCTTTTACATCCTTGGTTAGGTTTATTCCTAGGTACTTTATTTTTCCTGTTGCTATATCAAATGGGATTATTTTCCTGATTTCTGTTTCTGATATTTCATTGTTGGTGTACAAAAATGCCTTTGATTTCTGAGTATTGACTTTGTATCTTGCTGGTTTGCCAAATTCACTTATTAGGTCAAGTAGTGTGTTGGTGGAGACTATAAGATTTTCTATGTACACTATCATGTCCTCTGCAAACAATGACAGTTTTTCTTCCTCCTTTCCAATTTGGATGCTTTTTATTTCTTTTTCCTGTCTGATTGCTGTGGTTAGGACTTCCAATACTATGTTAAATAGGAGTGGTGAGAGCAGGCATCCTTGTCTTGTTCCTGATCTTAGTGGGAAAACCCTTAAGTTTTTGCCCATTGAGTATGATGTTGTCAATAAGTCTTTCATATATGGCCTTTATTATGTTAAGGAATGCTCCCTCTATTCCCACTTTGCTAAGTGTTTTTGTCGTAAATAGGTACTGTACCTTATCAAATGCTTTTTCTGCATGTATTGATATGATCACGTGATTTTTGTCTTTCACTTTGTTTATGTGATGTATTACATTTATTAATTTGTGAATATTGTACCATCCTTGCATCCCTGGGATGAATCCCACTTGATAATGGTGTATGATCTCTTTAATGTATTGAATATTGTATTTTAAAAGGGGTCATGTTGTATTTAAAAATGTCAATGTCATAAAAGGTAAATAAAGAAAGGGAGGAGTAAAATTGTTCCAGATTAAAGGAGAAGAGATAGAATAACTAAATGTAATACCTACTGGCTCCTAGAATGCATCCTATATGGGGAAACTAACACAAAGGGCATTAACATGCCAATTAACAAAAATGAAATGTGGATGATGGTTAAACACAAGTTTGTCAATCCTGAATTTCTTCAAATTTCAACTTTACTGTGATTTTTGGAAAAGTATTTTTAGGAATTATTTAGGGATAAAGAAGCATGATATATACAACTATTCTCATGGTTCAGAAAAAAATCATAGAGCAAATAAAGTAATTGCATTAAAATGATAACAGTTGGCAACTCTGGGTATAGGATACTTAAAAGAGATCTTTGTGCTATTCCTGAAACTTTTTCTTTAAGATTAAAATTATTTCATATAAAAATTTGAAAACATGTTGAAGAGTAAAGGAGAAACATCAAAGATCTAAAATGTGGTGGGCAAAATGACAGTTCACTGATTGATACATTCACTCTCCCATTCATTTATTCACTCACTCCATGAATATGTCCTAGCGCATCTTACTAGTGTTACATGTGAATTAGACACTGTCCTATACTCAAGGAACATATTTGTAATAAAAAAGAAAGTCATTCAAAAATTGGTTAAATCAGGGAAGAATAATACCTTTTGTCTAGTCTTGTATTTTCTGCACATTACTATTCAAAAGATTTTCCTGCATTTCCTGGGTTCAAAAAAATTAACTATCATTGATTGATTCAAAGACTTAAGAGATTTTCACAATCCCATCATAGTATAACGAAAGAAACAGAGGCCCACTTATTTAACATTTACAAAGTGTTAAGATTGTCTTCTCTGGGTGATGTGTCTCTGACCATCTCACTGGATGCTTCTATGAGTTTCCAAAACTTATCTGTAGATACAGGTCAAGGGACCAGAGACTCAAATTTTATCAGGAGCAACCCTCTCTGCTTTGATTAGTCCAGTGGTTCTCAGCTGAGACAATTCCTCACAACCCTCCCCGCAACCAGGGTATATTTGGCAATGTCCATAGATGTTTTTGGATATCATACCTCAGGAGAGCAGGGACTACTGGCATTTAGTAGGTAGAAGCCAAGGATACTGCTAAACATCTTACCATGCCAAGGATAGTCTCCACAACAAAGAGTTATCTAGCCAAAAATGTCAATAGTGTAGAGATAGACAAACCCTGAAGTGGTCCAAAAACCTGGAGTAGTTCAGTGAAAGAAGAAAGATGGAAAGGAAAAGGTCAGGAAGAAGGTTATATTGCTAAGGAAGAGGTTGAACTGCAAAATAAACCATCTATTTTGTTTAAACCATCTTTATATATCTTTTTCCTAGAGAAGTGCACTGTTGAGAAGTCCAGGGTTGGTTTGACAGGTCCCAGTTGTCATGGCACCAGACTACCCCAGGTGGTCCTTCTAATGGTGCACGTTGGTCTCCTGAGCTCCAATCATTATGTCATCATTCTGCCAGCAGGATGAAGGAAGGAAGGCCCCTCCCTTGAAGAACACATCCCAGAAGCCACTCCCAGGACATTTCCTTGTATCCATTGAACAGAACTTAAACATGGGCACACTGATAGCCAAGGAGGATGGAAAATGGAATCTTTATTCCAGGAAGACATGAGCCCAATTAAAAGTCGCTGGGTTCTATTACTAAAGTGCAAGGGGTGATGGATACTGGGAGACAGCTCAGACAGTCTGCTGCGGATGCACAAACTAGATATTTGCTTTGGGGATTTTAGTAATGGTGTTGTCTTTTTATTCGCCTATTTTTCTAATATTCTTCCACTGCACTTGATGTTTGTAACTGTTGAAGCAACAAGTGTCATTGCTGCAAATTACATAGTAACTAAGAGACAAACCTCTTTAAGGAAAGGTGACAGGGAAGACTTTTACTGTTTACAAACAGGAAACCATAAATTCAATGAGAGTATGAAAATTGCACAGAAATCTGAAATAAGACCCCAAAATTTCTAAAAGGCCCACAGAACTCCCCAAATTAGGTAAGTTACTGATGATACCAATTTAAAACTAAGACATGGCAGTGAGGAATATATTTTTATACATTATATTTAATATTTATATATTCATATTATATATGTGTACATATATGCGTTTATGACATTTATATGTATATATTTTTAGCCAAATCTTTCAGCTAATAACAACTTTCAACAAAATCTATCCCAATTTGTTTAAACTTGTCTCATATATCTTGTCACACAAATATTCAGCAAACTTTATATTGTTCTCACATTATTCTGTTCTCAACAATGACTTTCCTAGTTCCTCAAATACTCTGTTAGGCTATCAATGGATTGGTGAACTGAGGAACAAAATAGGACCAGAGGCATGGACACATGGAACAGACTGACAGCTGTCAGAGGAGAGGGGGTAGAAGAGGGCTGGATAAAAGAAGGTGAAGGGATTAATGAAAAAACATATATGTACGTTTTTCACACAGACACAGACAACAGTGTGGTGATGGCCAGAGGGAGGGGGGGTGGGGGATGGGTGGAGATGGGCAAAGGGAGGTGGTGAATGATGACATCTGTATTAGTGTCAACAATAAAAATAATGGGGGAGAAAGAGTCTGTTGTTCAAATTGTGCATTTTTCCAAGGTAATTTTTAATCCAATGACACTGCACTTCACTGTTGTTGAAATATTCGCTCTGAAATTTCTTGGAAGTGCCAAATGCTTCATTAATTTCCCCACATTTTGTTTGGTGCTTTCTGATGAAATGCTGACATCCAATTTCACCATCCAGTCCTAAACACGTGAGCATATAGCTGGATTTACATGTGGATTTACCATCCAGGCTGCAGAGCAAAATAAAAATGTTTGTGTCCACAACTTCATATTGAATTGCAAACAATTTTGCTTCATTTGGGTGAGTGGGTAAGGATAAATCTCACCCAGGACTCCAGAATAGAATTCACCCACCATTTTTGTTTAACAATTATTCCAGCTTTCTCCTTTGGGGATTAGAGGAGACTGGGTATGAAAATCAGATTTGTGCCTCTTCTAAATATGCAGACTCATACTCCAAACCTCTCATTTGTGATTCTATAATAATAATTTTAAAAAGCTGAGAGGAAAGAAGATAACATTCTCATTTCTGAATTTAATTTTAAACTGATTTAACTCACTAT
This sequence comes from Desmodus rotundus, assembly GCF_022682495.2. NCBI lineage: Eukaryota > Metazoa > Chordata > Mammalia > Chiroptera > Phyllostomidae > Desmodus > Desmodus rotundus. The sequence goes on along the minus strand of NC_071394.1, from coordinate 80,059,299 downwards.
AAGCCACATATAAGAATAAAAATAATTTCCCCTTTGATACAAATCAGAATAAACCTCTCTTATCAAGATGGGGTGGAAGTCAGGGGAATCTGGTTATTTGGATAGAATGGGTTATTGTCAGTCTTTGGAACAGGAAGTGGGGCCTGCTAATCTCCTGAAATTTAGGACAAATTTTTTTTCCCTACATATTGTACCAATATCAAACACTTACTGAAAGCATATTATATTGTCAGGCATGGTGCTAAGTCCTTTATTTAATCTTTTAATAGCCTTCTGATTTAAAAACTGTATCATTTCCATTTTTACAGATTAAGAAGCAAAGGCTCAGAGAAGTTCAATAACTTGCCCAGGTCATAGAGCTGATAAATGACTAGACTTTGATTCAAACTCTGGTAATCCTGATTCACTTACATTTTCTTAATTTTTTTAGAACTTTTAAGTCTTTAATCCATATGGAATTTATTTTGAAATATAATGTGAAATGACACATTAATACCTTGTTTTCCAAATATGTAACAAATTGGTCTTTCTCAACTTAAAAGGTTTTTGTTAACAATTTAATGACAAGGATAAATGTTTATGACATGTTAAGTACAAAAAAGGGGGGAACACTGAGCTGTACACACAATATAAGAAACTTTATTAATGTGATATATGTATAGCCACTGATATAAAATCTATTAATAGTTACAAGGAAATATAACCATGCAGGGTGTTGAAGAATATGAGATCTGGCGTCAGACTGTTTCGGTGGAACTGAATCCCACATCCAGCTCTTACTCCCTCTGGGTAACTTCCTGCAAATTACCTAACTTTTCTGTGCCCAGTCATCTATAAAATATGGATAATAACCTTACTTATCTCCTAAGGTGGCTGAAAGAATTAAATAAGCAGATTGATGTAAAACACTAAGCATACTGCTCAGGACTCAAGAAACACTGCACATATAAATATGCCAAATATGAATGGTGTGATAATATGAATTCTAATTTTTGTCAAATTGTTTTGTTTGTTTTGCTCTTTGTGCTCAGAGAAAAAGGCTAATTTTCTAAAAGCCTGGGTCTTAAGTGTTCCACTAATGCCAAAACAATATATAAGACCAAAAAGTAAGCTCCTTACAAACTCCATTCTGAGATGCACCTTCTCTGAGAGAACCCCTTTCTCTCCTTCACAGAGAACAAGCTCCTTGTTTCCATGAGCTGATAACACAGGGAGCAGTGGAGCAAAGATTCAGTAAAATATAGACTCTTTACATAACAAATTGAGTTATTTGGCATTATGAAAACAAGAAGCAACAAATATAAGTAAGTGCCAGGTAAATCATTGAAGTCCCTGAGGTACTGTGAGAATTGGAAGTATGTTATATTACATTATGAATTATAATTGGATCTTGAAGTCTGTTCAGTAATAGGTCTGGTAATGGGGGTAAAAAGCAATCCTAATTTACACTGCATTTTATTGCTGAGAATATCACCAAACCAGACTCCACATTATACAGACTTCCATATACATTGTATAAAGAAGGATCCAGACAAGCCCACAGGACCCTACTCCAGGTATGTTCTTATACACAGGGAAATTCTAAGGTAGAATGCTGATTATTCAAAATAATGTTCTCTTCTTAAACCTCCCAGGCTTCAGAGAAACCTAATGAAGCAGAGATTTATCTATGTTTCTTCTGAGATGATTGATGAAAAAATCAGCTGCAAATAACTTTGGAAAAAATTTGAAGAAAGCTTAATATGTTTTCTATAGCCAAGTCACTGCCAATGTTCAGAAATTCAACATGTGGAAGAAAAGACTAGGAGACTAGTCCTGGCAACCTGTTCTGGGAAATAGTGGTTAAATATTTCCTTCTAGGACCACCCTCACTTTGGGACTTACAAGTCTGAGAAAAATACATAGTACCTGTATGACTTAATAGCTCATTTCTTGGTCTCTCTCTGAACTTTATTTTGCCATCTGTTCAATAAGAATACTTGCTTTGCAGCAATTCTGTGAGAACCCCAGGCAATTCATTTAAGGTACTTTTCTTAGAACCTGACACCTAATGGCGCACTGTAGCTACTAGCACCATTGTTGGGGTTCTGACTTCAAATGCCCGGAATGTTGCCTGCGTCACCTGCTCCCTCTACTAATTTGCTGATGTTTGAGTCCCTTTAAGCACAAAATAGTCCTTTTGGCCCACTACTATAGGTAAAGCTTAAATGCAAATATCTAGTAGGGATACCAATTTAGTTAAATTTACATTAATTTTACATTAATGACCCATATCAGATTATAGTAGTTTCTGGAGGTTTAGAAGGGAGAAGGAAAACAATTTGCCTGCTCACTCATGATGCATTTAATTAGTACCAGCTATCACCCAATTTTGTGCTTGTCCCTGGAGGGTAGAGGGGAGACAAGCCTGTGGACATTGACAATGCTTCTCTCTCACCCAGCTCCCACTTCTCATCCCTCAGTCCTCCTGGCACAGATGCCCTTCCTGGATTCCACAGGCACTCCAATTCTGTAGTTTTCTGACATTACAACTCATACAACAGAATTCTCCAGAGTGCAGGTAATGATCAGTCTTAGTCTCCACATTCAGATACGTAAGAAATGTCTATTTCTTTGTTTTCATTGAACTCGGTTTAAATCAGTTTTCAAGCCTCACTTCCTCCAGGCTGGGTAGAAATTCCATCTTAGTCACCTGTCTGGGAGTCACTTTAGAATCCAGAAGACATGTGTGGTACCCAGACAACAGAGAAAAGGCTCCTGACTGCCCATCCCCTATGATCACCAACCTCCTCACTGTCCAAGCTGGCAGTGGGTCCCTGCCCACACTCTCAGAAGCTCTAAGCTTCTGCGGGCACACAAATATTGCTAAAGCAGAAAGCCCTGGTGTCTTCAGTCCAACCACTCCTTTGATGTCTTGCTACCCTGAGAGGTACCACCACCACAGAAAGTGAGGGTTCTGCCAACCCTAGCTGGGTAACTTTGTTGGTTAGAGTGTCACCACAATATGCCAAGGTTGCAGGTTCAGTTGCTGCTCAGGGTGCATACAAGAAGCAACCAATGAATACATAAATAAGTGGAACAACAAATCTCTATCTCTATCTCTCTTTTTCTCTACCTTCCTTTCTCTCTAAAATCAGTAAATAATTGTTTTAAAAGTGAGGGTCTTGCCATTTTTCACCCTGCAGCTCTGACCTCTTTTTGAAACCAGACAATTCCTTTTATTCCAGAGTTCTGCAAACTTTTTCTGTAAAGGGTCAGATAGTAAATACTTTAGGCTTTGCAGGCCATGCCACCTCTGTCAACTACTGTGGATTTCAGGTCCTATAGGGTCCCTCTGTCAGGTGTCTTTATGCAACCTGACCCACTATACAAATCTGCCCTGAGACAACTCTGAGCTCCTCCACAAAAGAAAACAGACCCTTTGTCTGAAATTTAAGGAGTGAAAAAGGGGTTGAATCTACTTATATCCAACAACATAGGTCCCACTGTGCTGTGTGTTTAGAATTACTGGGCTCCAAATTATTTGTCTCTGACTCCAGGGCAATAACTTGCTCCTTAAGGAAATGATTTCTGTCTCTGAATCAGTTGTGCTTTTGACAACTGGCTGTTTCTTGTCTATTGTGTCTTCCTGTAGTTTCCACATATTGAATGTTCCTGCAAAAGACGAGCTGAAGCATGGGCTGGGAAAGCCTTTGAAAGCCAGTCAGGTGGAAACTGGAAGACAAAAATTCTTCAAGCAGATGTTATTTGCAGCCCTGGGTTAAGCAGATGCTGGGGTAGGGGAGGATAATAAAGAGCATATCCTAAATCAAGCTTCAAAGAGGGACTTGTTTAGTGTGGCTGAGGGGGGTGATTAAAGGAGCCCCCACAACAAGTGTCTTTATATATATACAACACTCCCCTCCCCCAGATGAAAATTGTTAATCAGGTCCTGGTGGTGAAGTACCCCAACTGCCTGACAGCTGGTAGTCAGGTTGCCATGTCAACAGGAAAACCCCCTATAGGGGCTTTGTTTACTCATCACCAAGTTCTCTGAGTAGATTTTTTGCTGCAGGCTAAACTAAGAAACCTGATCTGTGACTCCCAGACTGCATTCCTGGGCAATAGAATTGTTTTGACCCCAGTGGGGAAGACTGGGAGCCTGCAAAGGGACCCAGATTATGGGGAGGAGGGGTAGAAGAATGAAGAGTGGTGGAGCCTTGACATGAAGCACCTTGTTTCACTGGCAGGTTATTAACATTTATGGCATATCTATTATATGCCTGAAGTTCTTCTAGAAGCTACAGATTCTATTTTGTTTTATTTTCACAACTATCCTAAGAAATGATATTCATATGCCCATTTTACAGATGAGCAAAGACAGGCTAAAGGGCCAGACAACAGAGCAATGGTTAACTGAGGATATGTTCATAAGATGGATTATTATCAGCCATTTAAAAATCATATCTAATGATTTCTCCAAGTCACTAGATATTTCACAACATATTTTCAGAGCTACATAATACAGTATATCCAAATGATAAAATATATATAATGAATGAACATCCATAGGAAAAAAGAATGAAGAATAATATTGTTCAAATAAAAAAAGACCACCCAAATGGGAACAAGCAAAGACTATTTGTTCAGAGCTCGCTATACAAGGGGGTCAACCAAGACAGAAAGCCAGGAAGAGCTTTGTAGTGGAGAAAGGGGAAGGCTTCAGGCAAACCCTGATGGGAAGCTGTTGGCATGGGACACTGGGGATGGGCTGATGAGGAGTGGGGCATCCTGTGTGATTAGTTAAGAGAACATATTTGTCTTTTTCTGGTTGGTCCTAAATTGGAAGCAGGAGCCAAAAATTAGGGAAGCCAGATGTTACTGACCAAGCCCTGATGTTTTGGGGCTTGACTGCTGCAGAGTTTGTAGTCTGACTTCCTCTTCTGATTGCTGGGGTTATGGGTCACAGTTCTAATTTTATATATGGTCTGGCCATTGTCCATCTGTGTATTCAGTCTCTCCATATACAGAACGATAACAATAGCTACCAGGAGGAGCCATAAATATGATTAATTTTTTGTTTATTCTGTCTAATTCCTTTCAGATTTTTCTAAATGTTCTACAATAAACAAATATTATTTCTAACAATTGACAGTGTGTTTATAAGAAATGAGATTCAGAAAGGTAAGCTTATCTTGCTGAAGTAACATATCTAGTAAATAACTGACCTGGAATTGAATTCGGGTCTTTCAGATAATAATGAAACTCAACATTTTCCTGCCGTATGTCTTCTAGGGATTTCCAGAGATTGGATATTGAAAGAAATGAAAATGTAGGCTTGTAATGAGGATATTACACAAACCATCTTTTTTTTCAGACATTACTTTAAAACCAACTGGTTAACTTCTGGTCAAGCTGGTGGAGTAGGTAAATGATACTCAAATCTTCCCACAACATATCAAAATTATAGCTAAACTACAGAACAACCATCATTGAGAATTTCCTGTAGCTGAATAGAAGTCCTGTAACTAAGGGTATACAGAAGCCATGTTGAGACTGATAGGAGGAGCAGAGACACAGAACTTTGTGGTCCCACACACATGTGTATGGTTACAAATCAGGAAGGATATCTTGGCTGCAGGGGTCTCCCCACAAAAGCCAGGGGTCCCAGTCCCACTCCAGGTCCCCAGCCCAGGGTTTCAGTGCAAGGAAGAAAAATCCTGTAACTTTTGGCTGTAAATACCAGAGGGAATTATGGTTGAGTGAGATGGAGGCTTCTAGAGCCCCAAGCATTCCTCTTAAAGGGCTCATGCACAAACTTGCTCAGTCTCACCTGCTCTGAGCTCCAGCACCAGGACAGCAGCTGGAAAGGTGCTGGGACCTAAAGGGAAGAACTGAATTGTCTGACTTCAGGTGAAGGCTGAGTGGCAGCTTTTTCCCAGACAGAAGTGCTGGAAGAAGTCATTGATCCTTTGCTGGGACCTCCCCTCACCAAGGCTACAGGCATGAGCAGACATGATATGAGTCTCTATTAACCTGCCTAACACTGTTCACCTCACCCTGTTGTTTCCCTGAGACCCAACCCCACCTGGTTTGTGGGTCCACCCAAGCTACTTCCAGTGGCTTTTTAATACAAGAGGCCTATCTTGGCTCATGCTGCAGATTTTTCTAAGATTTCTCAAAGGTTCACAAATACCAAATAAACAACATCTGGCTTCAGGGTGGTCCATACCTCTTCCTAAGTGGCCCCAAGCTTGGCACTAGTGGCAGCTGGTCTTGGTTTGAAACTTAGCCTTTCCCATGCACCTCTAAGAGCAGCATAAATACCAATTATCTCCAGGTCACTTAGTAGCTCATTCCAGGTGGCCCATGCCATGGCACAGGCAGCAGATGACCTTAGCCAGCACGAGAGGCACCCCACTCCCCAAGAGGGCCTCAGAACCAATACACCTGGTGGCAAGCTTCAGACCACACCATCTCCTCCAATACACAATCATCTCCAAAAATTACATACCCAAAGGGCAGACTTGGCAGGCACCAGAGCTCCACTAAAACAAATTCTGCTTCATGTAGATGGCCTCTGCATAGCAGTTCCTCTGTAGTAATGGCCAATCTTTACAACCAATTAACATGGAAGACAATTCCTCCCACTGATATGCCAACAGCAATCAATGCTACAAGAGGGCATACACAAGAAACACACCTGCAGCACCCAACTCAGGTGATCAGAAAGACTGCACCACTGGGTCCCCTAGGAGACCTACTATATAAGGCTACTGCACCAAGACCAGGAGATGTAGCATACCTACCTAATACATAGAAACAAACACAGGGAGGCAGCCAAAGTGGGGAGACCAAGAAACACGTCCCAAATGAAAGAATAAAACAAAACTCCAGAAAAAGACCTAAACAAAATGGAGACAAGAAATCTACCAGATGCAGAGTTCAAAACACTGGTTATTAGGATGCTCAGTGAAATTAGGGTTAGAACATATGATCTAAAATATAGAACATATTTTAAACAAAAAAATAGAAAAATAAAAATGGAGCGAGAAAACATAAAAAGAACCTGTTAAAAATGAAGAATATAGCCCTGGCTGGTGTGGCTCAGTTTGTTGGAGCATAGTCCCATAAACTGAAAGGTCCTGGGTTCAATCCCTGGTCACAGCACCCTGGGTTGTGGTTTTGGTCCCTGGTTGGGGCATGTACGAAAGGTATCCAATCAATGTTTCTCTATCACCTTGATATTTCTGTCCCTGTCTCTCTCCCTCCCATCCCCTATCTCTCAAATCAATAAGCAAAACCTCAGGGGAGGATAAAAATAAGAAATGAAGAATACAATAATTGAAATGACTACATTAGAGGGAATCGACAGTGTATTAGATCAGCAGAAGAACAAATCAGCAATTTGAAAAACAAGGTGGCAGAAAACAGTCAATCAGAACAACAAAAGTAAAAAAAAAAAAAAAATTGAATAAGGATAGTTTAAGGTACCTCTAGGACAACATCAAGTGTATCAACATTTGCATCATAGGGGCACCAGAAAAAGAAGACAGAGAGCAAGTAATTGAAAACCTATTTAAAGAAATAATGATGGGAAACTTCCATAACCTGGTGAAGGAAATAGACATACAAGTCCAAGAAATGAAGAAAGTCCAAAACAAGATCAACCCAAGAAAGCCCACACCAAGACACATTATAACTAAAGTGTCAAGGTTAAAGACAAGGAGAGAATCTTAAAAGCAGCAAGAGAAAGACAGTTAGTTACCTCTAAAGGAGCATCCATAAGACTGCTAGCTGATTTTTCAAAAGAAACTTTGTAGGCCAGAAGGGATTGGCATGAAATATTCAAAGTGATGAAAAGCAATGACCTACACCCCAAATTATTCTACCCAGCAAAGCTATCATTTAGAATTAAAGGACAGAGAGATTTCAGCTTCCAGCCAAGATGCAAGCATTGGTAGATATGCTTTGCTTCCTCACATAATCAAATGAAAGGGAACAACCAACTTAAAAACAAAAAACCAACCAGAACTGCCAGAAAACTGTATGGCAACCAAGGAGTTAAAGTAGAAACATTCATCCAGATGGGTAGGAGGGGTGGAGACAGACGGGCAGGATGGAGAGGATGTAGGGCAAAGTGGAGACTGGTGGACTGGGTAGTCCCATATCCATGTGTGGATAAACTGGGAGGAAAAACTGGGGAGTGAGACAGACTTCACAACCCAGGATTCCAATGAAGGGAAATGAAGCCTCAAAACCTCTGGCTATAAAAAGCAGTGTGGGTTGTGGTGTTGGGATAAACTCCCAATCTCGTAGGAGAGTCTGTTGAAGGGACACACAGAGTCCTGGAATGTATACAAACCCGCCACATGGGAATCAGCACCAGAAGGACCCAATTCACTTCTGGGTAGCAGGAGATGTGAATGAAAGCAGGGCCAGGGCCTAGCAAGCAGCATTGTTCCCTCTCTGATCCTTCTGACACATACAGCACCAAAACAAAGTAAAGGGGGATGCCCTGCCTTGGTGAATACCTAAGGTACTGCCCCTTACAATGTTACAGCTGCTGAGCCAAGACAAAGAAGTATGGCCCAAATGAAAGAACAGATTGAAACTCTAGAAATAAGAACTAAATGACGAGGAGATAGCCAACCTATCAGATGCAGAGTTTAAAACACTGGTAATCAGGATGCTCACAGAAATGATTTAGTATGGTCACAAAATAAAGGAAGAAATGAAGGCTATTCAAAGTGAAATAAAGAAAAATATACAGAGAACCAACAGTGAAGGAAAGGAAACCAGGACACAAATCAAAGATTTGGAGCAGAAGGAAAAAAATAAACATTTAACTGGAACAGAATGAAGAAACAAGAATTCAAAAAAATGAGGAGAGCCTTAGGAACCTCCGGTACAACTTTAAATCTTGCAACATCCAAATCATAGGGGTGCCAGAAGGAGAAGAGGAAGAGCAAGAACTTGCTAACTTATTTGAAAAAAAATGATGAAGAAAAACTTCCTCAATCTGGCAAAGGAAATAAACTTCCAGGAAATCCAGGAAGCTCAGAGAGTCTCAAAGAAGTTGGACCCAAGGAGGAACATACCAAGGCACATCATAATTAAATTACTCAAGATTAAAAATAAAGAGAAGATCTTAGAAGCAGCAAGAGAAAAGGAGAGAGTTACCTACAAAGGAGTTCCCATAAGACTACCAGCTGATTTCTCAAAAGAAACTCAGAAGGCAAGAAGGGGCTGGCAAGAAGTATTCCATGTCATGAAAGGCAAGGACCTACATCCGAGATTTCTCTATCTAGCAAAGCTATCATTTGGAATGGAAGGGCAGATAAAGTGCTTCCCAGATAAGGTAAAATCAAAGGAGTTCATCAGCACCAAGCCCTTAGTATGTGAAATGTTGAAGGGACTTATCTAAGAAAAAGAACATGATCAAAACTAAGAACAGTAAAATGACAACAAGCTCACAACTATCAACAAATGAACCTAAAAAACAAACAAAAACGAACTAAGGAAACAACTAGAACAGGAGCAGAATCACAGAATTGGAGATCACATGGAGGTTTAGCAGTGGGGAGGAGGAGAGGGGAGAATGGGGGGAAAGGTACAGAAAATAAGAAGCATAAATGGTAGGTACAAAATAGACAGGGGAGGTTAAGAGTAGTATAGGAAATGGAGAAGCCAAACAACTTATATGTATGACCCGTGGACATGAACTAAGGGGAGGGGAGGAATGCTGAAAAGAGGGCAGGTACAGGGTAGAGGGAGATAAAGGGGAGAAAAAAATTGGACAACTGTAGTCGCATAATCAATAAAATATACTTTAAAAAGAGAATCAAAGGATGGATATAAATATCTTCCCAGACAGAAAAAAAGCTAAAGGAGTTTATCACCACCAAATTAATATTACAAGAAATGGTAAAAGGACTTCTTTAAGAAGAAGAAAAAAAAGATCAAAAATATAAATAATAAAATTGCAATGACTACATACCTATTAATAATTACTTATAATGTAAATGGATTATATGTTCTAATCAAAAGACATAGGGTGCCTGAAGAGATAAGAAGACAAGACCCATACATATGCTACCTACAAGAAACCCACTTCAGTTTGAAAGACACACAAAGAAGACACTGAAAGTAAAGGGATGGAAAAAGATATTTTAAACAAATTGAAAGGGAGGGAAAGCTGGTGTAGCAATAATTATATCAGGCAAAATAGACTTTAAAACAAAGGCATAGCAAGAGACAAAGAAGGACCCAGTAATACCACTTCTGGGTATTTACCCCAAGAAACCCAAAACACTAATTTGAAAAGACATATGCATCTCTGTGTTCATTGCAGCATTGTTTACAACAGCCACTAAGTGTCTATCAATAGACAAATGGATCATGAATATGTGGCACATATATACAATAGAATATGACTCACCATAAAAAATGAAGTCTTGACATTTGCAATAACATGGATGAACCTACAAGGTATTATCCTAACTGAAATAAGTTGTACAGAGAAAAAAAAAAATACCATATGGTTTCACTTACATGTAGAATCTAAAAAACAAAATAAAAGAACAGAAACAAACTCAGATACAGAGAACATTTTGATAGTTACCAGATGGGAGGAGGGTTGAGGGAATGGGTGATAAAAGGGAAGGGATTGAAACGTGCAAATCACTGATTATAAAAACAGTCATGGAGATATAAAGTACAACAAAGAAAAAGTATCTATATACACAAATATATATAAACTATAGTCAATAATATTGCAGTAACTATGTATGGTGTCAGGTGGGTACTTCCTTATATTTTATCAAGGTGATCTCTTTGTAATTTATATAAATTATTTAATCACTATGTTGTACACTTGAAACTAATATAATATTGTATTTCAACTGTAGCTGAAATTTTAAAAGTTATTTTTCAAAAAACACGTTTCAAAGAAAAACCTACCTGGTTAAGTCTCATTATTGAATAGCTAATGAGTTTTTAAGTTATTTTAATTCAAACAAAAGTTAATAATAAACACCTAATTAGTTTTAGGGGAACATGAATTATGGACCATCTCCACAGAAGGGCACAGGGGTGACCAATCTTTTGGCATCTCTAGATCACACTGGAAGAAGAGTTATCTTGGGCCACACATCAAATACACAAACACTAATGGAAACTGATGAGCAAAAAAAAAAAGGTTTTAAGTAAATTTACGATTTTGACCTGAGCCACATTCATAGCCATCCTGGGCCTCTTGCAGCCAGTAGGCCAAGGGTTGGAGAGCCCTACCCAGAGACATACACAAAAACAAAACATCTTGTTATAATTATAGACTCCCACAGACCCCAGGCCCAAAACCTCTGTTCTAATGGTAGATGTGTGACATCAGTTACAAGCCTGGATGCAGAAAGATGTTTGAGGTCAACAAAGACATTTTGTGTACTTCACAAAAATGTTCTGGTTTTATTTATTTTTATTGTTGTTCAAGCACAGTTGTTAATCACTTTCCACCCACCAGCCTCCCCCGCCCCTCCCACCCTCAATCCTACTCACCTTTGGCTTTGTCCCTGGGTACTTTATACTTGTTCATTGACAACACTTCTTCTTATTTCCCCTGTAATCCTGCTACCCCCTAACCTCTGGATAATATCAGTTTGTTCTTTATTTCAATGTCTCTGGTTATATTGTGCTTGCTCATTTATTTTGTTGATTAAGTTCAACTTATCCATGAGATCATATGGTATTTGCCTTTCACTGCCTGCCTTATTTCACTTAGTATAGTGCTATCCAGATCCATCCATGCTGTCACAAAGGATAGATGTTCTTTCTTTCTGCTGCATAATATTCCATCGTGTAAATGTACCATAGTTATTTGATCAACTCATTAAGTAATGGGCACTTGGATTGCTTCCAGTACGTGGCTAGCGTACATTGTGCTGCTATGAACATTGGCATACATAAGTTCTTTTGAACTAGTGTTCCAGGGTTCTGAGTGTATAATCCCAGAAGTGGAATTGCTGGGTCAAAACACAGTTCCATTTTCAGTTTTTTGAGGAAATTCCATACTGTTTTCCACAATGGCTGCACCAGTCTGCATTCCCACCAACAGTGTACAAGGATTCCCTTTTCTCCACAACCTCTGCAACACTTGTTTGTTGATTTGGTAATGATGGCCATTCTCACCGGTGTGAAGGGGTGTCTCATTGTGGTATTAATTTGCAACTCTCTGATGGCTAGTGATGCTAAGCAACATTTATACATCTCTGGGCCCTCTATATGTCCTTCTTGGAGAAGTGTCTGTTCAGTTCCTTTGCCCATTTTAATTAGATTATTTGTCTTCCTAGTATGGAGTCATGTGCATTCTTTATTTATTTTGGAGATCAAACCCTTGTCCAAGGTATCATTGACAAATATATATTTTGCTGATTGTTGGTTCCGTTTCCATTTTGCTGTTTTCTTCGGCCATGCAGAAGCTTTTTATTTTGATGAAGTCCCATTTGTTTATTCTTTCATGTCCCTCGCTGTCACAGGGAACATATCAGTGAAAATATTGCTGCATGGAATATCTCTCCTACCTATGTTCTCCTCCAGGACTTTTATGGTGCTGTGACTTATACTTAAGTCTTTTATCCATCTTGAGTTTATTTTTGCATATCATGTAAGTTGGTGGTTGAGTTTCATTTTTTTTCATGTAGCTGTCCAGATCACCCAACACCATTTGTTGAAGAGGCTATTTTTACTCCATTTTATGACCCTGCACCCTTTGTCAAATATTAATTGACAATAGAGACATGGGTTTACTTCTGGGCTCTATTTTGTTCCATTGATCTATGTGTCCGTTCTTATGCCAATACCAGTTGCCTTGTAATATAGTTTGATATCAGGTATTGTGATCCCTCCTACTTTGTTCTTCTTTTTCAAAATTGCTGCAGGTATTTGGGGTTATTTATGGTTCCATTTAAATTTTTGAAATCTTTGTTCTATGTCTGTGAAATATGTCTTTGATATTTTTTAATCTATTCATTGCATTGGGTAGTATGGCCATTTTGATGATGTTAATCTTCCAATCCATGAGCATGGTATATGCTTCCATTTATTTGTGTCTTTCTTAATTTCTTTCTTCAGTGTTGTATAATTTTCTGAGTACAGGTCTTTTACATCCTTGGTTAGGTTTATTCTTAGGTACTTTACTTTCTTTTTGCTATTGCAACAAGAAAATATATAGCAAATGTGGTTTTTTTCCTAATATTTTGTTATTGATGTACAAAAGTGCCTTCAAGTTCTGAGTATTGACTTTGAGTCTTGCTGGTTTGCCAAATTCACTTATTAGTTCAAGTAGTGTTTTGATGGAGTGTATATGATTTTCTATGTACACTATCATGTCCTCTGCAAACAATAACAGTTTTAACTCCTCCTTTCCACTTTGGATGCCTTTTATTTCTTTTTCTTGTCTAATCACTGTGCCTAAACCTTTCAATAGGATGTTGAATTGAAGTGGTAAAGCAGAAATCCTTGTCTTATTCCTGATCTTAGTGGAAAAGCTTTTAGTTTTTGCCCGTTGATGTGATGTTGGCTGTGGGTTTTTCATATATGGCCTTTATTATGTTGAGGTACACTCCGTCTACTCCCACTTTGCTGAGTATTTTATCATAAATGAGTGCCTTATTGAATTCTTTCTCAGCATCTATTAATAGGATCCTGTGATTTTTGCCTTTCGTTTTGTTTATGTGATGTATTACATTTATTTATTTGCAAATATTGTACCATCCTTGCATCCCTGGGATGAATCCCACTTGATCATAGTATATGATCTTTCTGATGTATTGCTGGATGTGGTTTGCCAATATTTTGTTGAGGATTTTAGTGTCTATGTTCATTGGCAATATTGGCCTATAGTTTTCTTTCTTGTGTTTTTGTCTGGTTTGGGGATTAGGATGATGCTGACCTCATAAAAAGAGTTTGGGAGTTTTCGCTCTTCTTACACTTGTTGGAATAGTCTGAGAAGGATAAGGGTTAGCTCGTCCTAAAATGTTTTGTAAAATTCTCCTGTGGAATCATCTGATCCAGTGCTTTTGTATGCTGGGAGTTTTCTGATTACTGCTTCAATTTCACTAACTGTTATCAGTCTGTTCAGGCTTTCTGCTTTTTCTTGATTCAGCTTAGAAGATTATATATTTCTAGAAATTTGACTGTTTCACCCAGGTTTTTAAATTTTTGCCTTATAGTTATTCGTAGTATTTCTTACAATCCTTTATATCTCTGTGGTGTCAGTTGTAGTCTCTCCTTTTGCATTTCTGATTTTACGTATTTGGGTCCTCTCCCATTTTTTCTTGATGAATGTGGTTAAAGCCTTGTCGATTTTGTTTACCTTTTCAGAGAACCAGCTCCTGGATTTATTGATCCTTTTAATTGTTCTTTTAGTCTCTATGTCATTTAATTCTGTTCTGATCTTAGTTATTTCCTTCCTTCTACTCACTCCGGGCTTTGTTTGTTTTGTTCTTCCAGTTGTTGTAGATCTGTTGGGTTAGGGTGTTTATCTGAAGTGTTTCCATCTTTTTTAGGTAGGCCTGCATTGCTATGAACTTCCCTCTCAGGACTGCCTTCATTGTATCCCATAGGTTTTAGACTGTTGTCTGTTTGTTTTTGATGCTGATCCTGGCCCACAGGATCCTGTGTTGTGGTGGCAATAGACAAATACACACAGACTACAGAAATCCTGTGGAGAAAAAGGGACAGCATGGCCACTGTCTAAGTAAGAGAGGGTGAGAGGGCTAGAGAGAGCCCAAGAGAGAGAGAGCCGACCTCCACCTGGACAGGCTTTTATTGCTTTTCTGGGCACATTACATCAAGGATGGTCCTCATTTACTATGCATAGGTTCACCACAGGTGATTACATTTTATAGACAACAAAGGACAGAATACTGCTAATTACTTCAAAGAGAAGGATGTTACAGCTCAAGGGGGAAACTGGTCACACTCCATACTTGGGTGGTTTAGCACAGACTTTAGGACGTTAAAGATACTCAGTAAACATTTGCTGCCTCAATTCAGGGTGAGGGAGTTTTAGCAAGAGCAAGTCTCATAGCAGTCTAGGTACAATGCAGGCCTGATTTCCCATGGGAGAACCTGTCCGTGTGCATGGGTCCTGCCCGCCAATCTTGCTCCCCACTGGCTTTTCCAAGTGGGGCTGGACCACATTTCTCACGCTTGGAATGGTTCCCCATAATTTTCATTTCTTTCTAGAAACTTTTTGATTTCTTCCTTGATCTCATTATTAACCCATTTATTGTTTAATAGCATGGTATTCAATCTCCATGAGTTTGAATGTTTTTCAATTTTGTCCTTGAGGTTGGTTTCTAGTGTCAAGGCCTTGTGGTCTGAGAAAATGTTTGATATGATTTCAATTTTCTTGAATTTCTTGAGGCTTGTTTTGTGCCCTATCATGTGGTCTATCTTTGAAAATATTCCATGTGCATTTGAAAAGAATGTGTATTTTGCTTCTTTGGTATAAAGGTTCTAAATATTTCAGTTAAGTCCATTTGATCTAGGACATTGTTCAATGCTGCAATATCTTTGCTGATATTTTGTTTGGAAGATCTATCAATTGTTCACTGTGCAGTCTTAAAATCCCCTACTACAAGTGTATTGCTCTCTATTTCTTTCTCGAGGTCCTCCAAGATATTCCTTATATATTTGGGTGCTCCTATGTTAGGTATATATATGTTTACAATGTTTATGTCTTCTTGATGGGTTCTTCCCTTCAATATAATGAAGTGTCCTTCTGTGTCTTTTTTTATGGCCTTTGTGTTGAAGTCTATTTTTTCTGATATAAGTATTGCTGCCCCATCTTTTTTTTTCCTGTCCATTTGCTTGGAGTATTTTCTTTCCATCCCTTCACTTTCAGTCTGTGTAGGTCTTTGGTTCTAAGGTGGGTCTCTTGTAGGCAAAATATGTGTGGGTAATGATTTCTTAGATGTCTTATCCATTCAGCTACTCTATGTCTTTTGATTGGAGCATTTAATCCATTTTCATTTAAGGTTATTATTGATAGGTACTTATTCATTGCCATTCCCCCCCCTATTGTACCTGTGTTCCTCTCTCTCACTCTTTTCCTTTATCTTCTTAAAGCAATCCCTTTAGCATGCCTTGCAATGCTGTTGTGGTGGAAGTGTATTCTTTTAGCCTTCATTTGTGTGTGAAGCTCCTTATTTCACCTTCTATTTTAATTGAGAGCCTTGCCGGATAGAGTAATCTTGGTTACAGGCCTTTGTTTTTCATTACTTGGAATATTCCTTACCATTCCATCTGGCTTGTAGTGTTTTTGTTGAGAAATCAGCTGCTAGTCTTATTGAAGTTCCATTGTATGTTACTTCCTGTTTCTCCCTTGCTTTCTTTAAGATTCTCTCTTTGTCTTTAAAAGTTGGCATTTTAATTCTGATGCATCTTGGAGTAGGCCTTTTGGGGTTCATCTTGATTGGGACCTTCTGTGCTTCCTGAACTTATGTGGCTTTTCCCCTCTCTGGGTCGGGAAGTTTCCTGTCATTATTTTTCAGACAGGTTTTCTATCCCTTGCCCCTTTTCTTCTCCTTCTGGTATTCCTATGATTCTAATGTTGTTGCTTTACATGTTGTCTTGCAGTTCCCTTAAGCTATCTTCATATTTTTTTAGTGTTGGCTCGTGCAGCTCCTCTACCTGGGTATGTCTTTCTAACTTGCCTTCCAGTTCACTAATTTAGTCCTCTGCTTCATCCAGCCTCCTTGTAATTCCTTCTAGTGTATTTTTTATTTCAGATACATTCTTCATTTCTTCCTGGTTCTTGTTTATAGCTTCTATTTCCTTTTTCATACTGCTGTAGTTCCCACTCAGTTCCTTATAGTTGTCAGTGAGTTCCTTGAGCATCCTTATAACCATTCTTTTGAATTCTATACTTGATAGTTTGCTTGCCTCCATTTCATTTAGCTCTTTTACTGGGTTCTTTTGATTGTGGGTTCTTTCTTTTTCTCCTCATTTTAGGTGACTTTTTGTTTGTTTCTGTGACTTGAAATGCTCTGCTTTGCCAGCTGTCTTTGTAGAGCGAAATTCTGTGGTAGGGTGTCTGTGGGACTCAGTGGTGCTGTATCCTTGATATCCTTGTCTGGATGCTCTACAGTTGCCCTTTCTGCCATTTGTATGGGATCTATTTTTGTACTTGGGTTTTACCTGTTGGTGGTTCCTTTGTTGGTGGGTTCTCCCCTTGATCTAGGGTACTGGTATTCTCAACTCCCACATTGTTTTGTATGCTGTTGTACAGGTATTGGTTAACAAAGCAGTATTACCAGACAACCAAACCTATGCCAGCAAAAAGAACCCCCCACCACATCGGCAGTCTCAATCACAATTGAACTAAGATTAATAAAGTTGAAGAGGGGTTGTTGGTATTATAGCATATGACAAAGGGAATATGAGATGACTATGAGATGGGGAAATGTTGTTGTGTGGTAACAGGGAGGCAAATAAAGGGAGAGAGCAAAATTTACAATGAAAGAAAAACACAAAAGGGCAATGGGGTTAATGGGGTAAGGAGAAGGAAGTGTATACTATGAGGTTGAAGTAAAATTGAAATGGTACTAGACCAACAGGAGCAAAAGTGGAGAAAAACCAGAGCAGGGTTGATAGCAATGACAGTAGAATGAAGTTTAATAAAGGTGGAATGGGAATAAGAATATCATAGAAAAGCAAAAAGTGAATATGAAATGCCTACAGTAAAGAAAAATGATTTTGAGAGGATGAGGGAAGCAAGCTAATAAGAATAAGGAGTAAAGCTCAGATTGAGAGAGAGGAGAAAAAGAAAAAAAAAGAGAAAAATGCGAGAGAGAAAACGATGAAATAAAATTCCTTACTCAACTGATCAGGGTCAGGGGAAGGTAAAATGGAGTAAGACAGTGGGAGAGTATTCTATGGGACCTAAAGCACAAACAACTAGTGAACAGAGAGGAGATCCTTTGGAGAAGTACAGCAATAACCATTATATTTCACTCAACTAGCCACTGTTTGTGAAAAGTGAAAAAGAAATAGGACTCTTATCAGAAGGGAAAAAGAATGTGAGCTGACTTAAGAAAGAAGAGTGCTTATGCAAGTTTAGATTGAAGAGAAATAATGAGACTAAGGGACATAAACTTGGCATAGTGTAAGAGAAAATAAAGTTAACCACAACAGTAATAGAGTTTAGGAAGATGGCTAAATAGATTAAGACCAGGGAAGGGTGTTGTGTGGGATTTGGAATAACAATAGTATGATAAGAAATATGCAATGTGAATAAAAGGAATGAAAAGTAAAAGACCAAGAGTAGTGTGTTATTTGGAATATGAGTGAAGTGAAAGAAGAAAAACTAAAATGCAAGATGAAAAATTAAAATGCAAAATTAAAGAATAAAAAAGCAAATCAAACAATAAAAACAAAAAAACCTAAATAAACAGAAAGATGAGAAATTTTTTAAAATGCAAGTTCTGAAGGAGAGCAAAGTGAAATTTGTCTCAGCTATTGGTGTTTGCCTTCTGACTTCTCTCTGGTTGTCTCACAGCTCCAGGTCTTACTGTCGTACTCTTGGCGGGGCGGGGAAGCCTTCTACTGATTTTAAACCTGCCAATCTGGTTTTGCAGGTTTTCCCAGACCCTGCAGGCAGAGGGGGGCTGGGCTCCATTATTTTTCCTTTCCTGTGGTTCCAAGAGGATGGGGGCTTAGTCTGGACTACAGTAATGACAGGTGCTCAGTTTCCAGTCCATGCTCTCAGAGATTGTGCTGTCTGCACCCACCACTCTGTGCATTTGTACCAGGCGGGTGCTGATAATCTACCTCATTTTGTAACCCTTGATCAATCAGTGAGGCACCCTTAGTGGAAGCATTTTGCACCACCACTCGTTCCTCTTCACTGGCCTGTCCACCGTGCTCAGAAGGTCCCTATGCAATCAAGGCCCCTGCATGGCAGCTGAGATCATCTTTTGAGAAAAGTCCCTTTGGGTGCCACCTGCTACTCCTAACAAGTGCCTGGCTTTCCACACATTCAAACTTTAACCAGTCCAGAGTCTATCTGAGTCATGGCCAGTCTCAGCCCCTTTCTTCTCTCAGCTCCAGGTGTCACCCAATTCCCCCATTTCTCTGGTACTGTCCCAGCCGGCAACAGCAACCCCAACCAGGGTGTGCCACAGGTTTTGTGTCACTAACTGCCTTTTTATCCCCAGAGACTTTAAGCACCCTCATCTTCACAAGGTCTCTCCTGAAGGAGAGACCTTGTGAAGATCTGAGACTTCCCCACTGTAGGAGGGGATGGAGCTGCTAAGTTGCTATCACTTACCCAGCTCTCCTCCAATGCTCCTGCAGCAATGGTGTCCAGAGCAAGGCCGAGGGACCTTCCCATTGGCCTACAAAACCTCCTTACTGCCTGTTTTTTAAGTGTCCTCTGCACTCTTTGGTTTCCAAACTTCATATCAGCTGGGATTCTGTTGGCTGTTCATGCTGTTATTCAGAAGATCAGCTAGGTGTCCCTGTTAGGTGCATAAGCAAGTGGGCTCAGCTCCCACTTACATCACCACCATCCTGTTTCCCTCTCAAAATTTTCTGCTTTTAATTAGATGTATCTATGTTCAGTGCAGCTCACTTCTGATTAATTTGTGGTTAACAGAAGACAGTCAGAGCTGCCACAGACAGCCACCCAGATTGCCCACTGCACACTTCTGTAGAGACTATAGTGTAGATGATATCTCTCAGAATTTCAAGGGGTGGCCAGCCTGTATGTAGAAAGCAAAATCCAAGATAATACCCAATTTTTACTTAGGCAAATTGCTGCCCTTTTTTCCACTACCAGCTGTTTTCTTACTATTGACCCCCAAAGGGCTTATTTAATATTTTCTCTCTCTTATTCCCATGGGATAATCAAAAAAATAAGGGAGGAAAAATACCACATACAACTTGTTTGGAACAGCAACCTCAGAAATTAGGGATCATGAAGAGTTTACTCAGAATTCCACTTCTGTTATGGTAGAGTAAGCTCCTGAAAGACTGAACTCTCACAGATTACAACTATAAACTTTGGACAACATACAAAAATCGATGGCCTAAAAGCTTTAGAGAATGAGCAAAATAGGAAGATTTTAAAGAGAAGTCAAAACTTAAAAGAATTCTGCAGAGAGATTTTCGTTTTTATGGCTTTATCCTGAAAGAAGACTGCAGTCATTGCATAATTTAGTATAGACAAAACTCCAATAGCAAACTCATCATTTTGGCTTGTAGAACTAGAGGAGAGAACTCAGGACAATTATAGTTGCTAGAAAATGGGGTAGTAACTTTGGTAAGGAGAATTCCAAAGAAGGGAAGCCCCAAATTTTGTATGCAAGCTCTGCTCAAGTCTCTGATTAACCAATAAATTATGAACACAAAGCAGTTTTCAGGAAAAACTAACTGAAGTTAGATTTGAACCACTACTTACAACAGTGTGAACAGAATATATAGTTTGAGAATAACCAAGTTAATTGTTTGCTAAAACAACAGCAAGCCTCTTCAGAAGAATATAACAGAATCTAGAGCCCACACAATATAATAGTCACAATGTCTAGCATGTAATTTAAAATTACACAAATATGATGACTCAGGATAATGTGATCATTTTCAAGGAAGATAATAAAAAAATTCAGCTTTGAGATTGGCTAGATGTTGAATTATCACAGAAGGACTTTATTTTTTTTTCTGGTAAAAGAGTCAAATTTTAATGTTTTAATCCACTGGATCATGTTACCGTTTTATGGGGAGTGCAGAGGACCATGTGAAATAACACGAACAGGGTACAATTAGTAAAATGCAGACTGTAAAAACTCTCCAAGAGAAATGACCTGGTATCTTCAATAAAATTTTGCAAGCAAAAAAAAAAAAAAAAAAGAAAGAAAAAGAAAACAACATATATGTAAGATACATAAATCCTATATCAATCAATTACAATGTATGCCCTTATTTGGAACCAGATTTCAATGAAAAAACTACAAAATATGTGTGAGACCTTAAGGGAAGTTGAAAACTGGCTTGATAGTTGATATTAGGAGATACTGTTAATTTATCAGGTATACTAATGGTACCATAGGTCATATTTAAAAAACTATAATGTAAATGCACCATAGTTTTTTGACCCATTCATTTACTGATGGGCACTTAGACTGCTTCCAGCACTTAGCTATTGAAAATTGTGCTGCTATGAACATTGGGGTGCATACGTTCTTTTGAATTGTTTTTTCAGGATTCTTAGGCTATAATCCCAGCAGTGGAATTTCTGGGTCAAAAGGCAGTTCCATTTTTAGTTTTCTGAGGAAATTCCATACTATTATGTCTATGCTTAATGATATAAAGGAAAATACACTCGCAATGAATCACAAAGAAATGTCAGCAGAGACTTACAAACAATTTTAAAAATGAATATTTTACAAAAAAAATACAATATCTGAAAGGAAATCACTGGGAATGGGCTTAATATTAGCATGAAGATGATAAAGAAGATTAGTGAATATTAAGATAAATCAATAGAAGTTATTCAACCTGAATAAAAGAAAAAATAACAGAGCCTCAAGGACCTATGAAACAATATTAAAGTCAAACATGTATAATTGGAGTTCCATAGTACTGGCCAAGATGGAGGGGTAGATAGAAACCCTTTACTTCCTCACACAACCAAAAGGAAGATAACAACCAATCTAAAATCAATAAACAACCAGAAATGCCAGAAAATCAAACTGCATGGAATTCTGACAACCAAGGAATTAAAGAAACAGTCAACCGGATTGGTAAAACAGGTGGATAGAGAGAGCCCCCCACGAGGCAGCAGACCATTCAGGTGGGGCTGGCTGCATGGGAAACTGAGACTCAGAGCTGACTGTGGACTATAGGGGGGTAGGGGGGCTACTTGCCATGGCAGGAGAAACTCCCAGTCTCACACAATAGTTCATTGAAAAGTGGAGCTAGAGCCAAGCAGGCCAGCTGCATTGTTCCCTCTCTGGCCCCTCCCCCATAGGCAGCATTGCAGCACAGCATTGAGGGTTGCCCTGCCCTGGTGAATACTTAAGGCCCTGCCCCCTTACAACTGAACAGGTGAGCCAAGACAAAGAAATAGGGCCCAAATTAAAGAACAGAGCAAAACTCCAGAAAGAGAGCTAAGCAATGAGAAGATAACCAACCTATCTGATGGAGAGTTTAAAGGCCTGGTAATCAAAATACTCACAGAACTGATTGAGCTTGGTCAAAAAATGAAAGAACAAATGAAAGATACCCGAACTGAAATAAAGCGAAATATTCAGGGAACCAACAGTGACAGAAAGGAAACCAGGACTCAGATCACTGATTTGAAACAAAAGGAAGAAATAAACATCCAACTGGAACAGAATGAAGAAACAAGAATTCAAAAAAATGAAGGGAGACTTTGGAACCTCTTTGACAACTTTAAACATTCCAATATCCAAATCATAGGGGTGCCAGAAGGAGAAGAGCAACAGCAAGAAATTGAAAACTTATTTGAACAAATAATGAAGGAAAACTTCCCCAATTTGGCAAAGGAAATAGACTTCCAGGAAGTCCAGGAAGCTCAGAGAGTCCCAAAGAAGAACACACCAAGGCACATAATCATTGTTACACAAGATTAAAGATAAAGAGAGAATCTTAAAAAGAGGAAAGGAGAGAGTTACCTACAAAGGAGTACCCACAAGACTATCAGCTGATTTCTCAAAAGAAACCTTACAGGCAAGAAGGGGCTGGATTCCAAGTCATGAAAGCAAGTACCTACATCCAAGATTACTCTATACAGCAAAGCTTTCATTTAGAATGGAAGGGCAGATAAACTGCTTCCCAGATAAGGTCAAGTTCAAAGAATTCATCATCACCAAGCCCTTATTATATGAAATGTTAAAGGGACTTATCTAAGAAATTGAAGAAGATCAAAAACTGTGAACAGTAAAATGACAACAAATTCACAACTCAACAAATGAACCTAAAAAATAAAAGAAAAACAACAAAAACAAAAACTAAGCAAACAACTACAACAAGAACAGAAGCAGAGAAATGGACATTTTAGTGCAAGGTGGAGGGGAGGAATAGAGGGGAAAGGTACAGGGAAGAAGAAGCATAACTGGTAGGCATAAAATAGATAGGGAGAGGTCAAAAATGGTACAGGAAACAGAGAATTCAAAGAACTTGTATGTACAAACCATGGACATGAACTAAGAGTGGGATGCTGGAGGGTTTGGAGGTACAGGGCAGAGGGGGATTAAGGGGGAAAAATTGGGAAAATGTAATAGCATAATCAATAAAATATACTTAAAAAATTGGAGTTCCAGATAGAAAAGGGGAGGGAATGAGCCAGAAAAAATGATTTAAAGGAATATTAATCAAAATATTCCCCCAAACAGTTAATGACTTTATAAAGTCAAGATGACATCATAAAGGTGCCAGCTATCCTGAACTCCTGACTTCATTTTATTTGAGAGAAAAATAAATATTTATTCTAATTAAATGTCACTGACTTTTTCTTTTTGCAGCTGAACAACAGCAATGAAAGTTCATTTATTACATTCAACTGAATCTATTCAACACCTTCATAATTTTTGTTTCTTTCTATATTCTAGTTAATAGTAAAAAGTTAGAAAATTTGCTACTCTTTTGGTCATTACTACCAATCACCTCTAAATTAAATCAATAACAAGAAGCTGTGGTTGTCTTAATTGTTCATCTGCTTACTTACTGGTATTTTCCTCCTTTCTTAAATAATATATTTTATGAAAATAAGGTCAGGGACTGTCTTGCTAACAGTTGTAACACCGGTATATAAAACATGAGTAGGTGTTCAAAATTATTTGCAGAAAAGAAATATATGTTTTTTAAAAATCTCATCAAATTCCAAACAGAATGAATACAAGGAAAACCATGTCCAGGCACACCATAGTCAAATTGCTGAAAAGATTAGTTGAAAATTGTGAAGCAGTAAAAAAATGTAACACAATACATACAAGAAAGTGATTTCAATGCCAGAGAAAAACAATACATTACATACAGGGGGACTAAAATGCAAAAACCAAGGAGTTCTCACTAGGAACTATGGAGGAAAGAACAGAAGTAAAATATTTTAAAGGGCTGAAAGAAAAAAAAATTATACACCTGGAAATCTGTGTGCAGAAAATATATGCCGCCAGAATAAAGGCACAAGAAATGTATCTTCAAATAAAAGAGATAACTAAGAGAATTCACTGCTGACTTGCAGTATAAGAAATGCTAAAGGAAGTTCTTCAGGCAGAAGAGATGTAATATCAGTGTGAAACTGTTGGGAACCGCCCTGCCTGGTTTCAGAAGCTGTAACCACCCATAGTTAAGGCTGAGTGAGAGACCTTGGGACCCTAAGTCACCAAGGAGACAAAGCTTATCTCCCTGGCAGGAGCACTGCCTCTGCCCACTTTACTTCACCCTGCTTGGCCCTGAGCCTGACCAGTTAGCCAATGATGGGTAAGATTCCTCAAGGGAGGGACGGCCTAAGACAGGCATGGTCACAAAGAGGCCCTCAGGGAAGGACTTGGGGGACTATAGAAAAAGGGGGTGATGGAACCTCACCCCTCAGCTTTGACATAGCCTGAGTCCTCATTCTGTCTGCAAGAAGTCTCCTAATCTCTTGGCTGCCTTACTTCCCCTGCCTGCCTTAAGCCTGAAACAATGACAGAGGGTGGTGCAGTCCTGTGCTAGAAAGGGCAGATTCCCCAGGGTCATCAGGCCTAAGAAAGAATGCATAAAATCCTGTGAAACCTGCTTTGCTAAGAATGTCCTCAATTTTCTGATAAGGGTCCAAGCTTGAAATGAGTTTGTTTCCCAAAGTTTTATAGCCCTTTAGCTAACTGACCCTGACTCAGAATAAGCCCTCAGAGTTCTTTGTTTGTTATCTATCCTTTGATCCTTACTGCCTGACAATGATTGATGAGCTTTACCAGTATTCCTGTGCAAATTGAACCCCATAGAAGCCCATTGAGGAAAGGCTCTTGGCCCTTCTCCTTTGAGAGATTGGCCACCTTTGTTCCCCAAGCAGATCATGTCTTGGTAGACTTATTCTCATCCGTGCTGGCTGGGGGGGGGGGCCCCCTGAGGGCAAAGCCCCCCCCACATGAAACAGAGCTTCAGGAAAAAATGAAGAACATCAAAAATAATAAATGCCTAAGCAACTATAAAAGAAATTTTTTCTCTCAATTTGTTTAAATTACTAAGGACTGTTTAAAGAAAAAATATCTTGCGGTATTCATAATGTGTGAAAGTATAATAAATATAGTAATATAGCTTATAGGATAATGGGCAAATATAGTGGATGAAAAGATTTCTACATTTTACATGGAATGATGTTAATATTAACTCTTAATAAACTGTAAAAAGTTAAGAATGTATGTTTTAATCCCTTAGATTATCCACTTAAAAATGCAAAGAGTTATAGTTAAAAAGCTAGTAAATAAATTAAAATGAAATTCTAACAAATATTTATATTATTCAAAATAAGGCAGAAAAGAGGAAGCAGATAAAAACTGGAAAGGAAAAATAAGATATTAAACTTGAAATTATAGATCAAATCCAATCATATTCATAAGTATACTAAATGTTAATGGGCTACTTTTGTGCATCAAAGGACACTATCAACCATGTAAAAAGGTGCCCACAGAGTATGAGAAAATATTTGCAGAACACATATTTGATTAAAAATTAATATCCAAAATACGTACAGAAATCCTAAAATTCAACAACCAAAAATCAAACAACCTAACCAAATTTGGACAATAGACTTTCTGAACAAGATAAATAATGGCCAATAAGCACATGAAAGGATGCTCAATATCACTATTTGTTAAGGAATTGCAAATCAAAACTACAATGAGATATGACTTCATACTCGTTAGGATGGCTAATATAAAAAAACAGAAAGTAAATATTTGTGTAAGAAAATTGGTACCTTTATGCACTGCTGGTGAAAATGTGTAATGGTGTGGACATTTTGGAAAACATTACTGTGATTCCTCCAAAATTTAAAAGTAGAATCACCATATGATCCAGAAATTTTACTTCTGGATATACACCCCCAAATAATTGAGAGCAGGAGCATGAATAGATATTTGTATACCCATGCACATGATAGCCAAAATGTGGAACCAACCCAAGTGTCCAAAGACAGATGAATAAATAAACAAAATGTGGTAAATACAATGGAATATCATTTACCACATACAATGTGGTAAATTTTACCACATACATACAATGGAATATTATTTAGCCTTAAAAAGCAAGGGAATTTTGGCACTGCTTCATCATAGATGAACCTTGAAGACATTATGCTAAGTGGAATAAGCCAGTCACAAAAAAAAAAAAAAAAAAAACCACACCCTGTATGATTCCATTCATATGACATAGCTAGAATAGTGAAATTCACAGAGACAGAAAGTAGAATAGTGATTGCCAGGATGTGGAGGGAGGAAAATACAGGGAATTTTGTTTCAACATGAAAAGAGCTCTGGAGACGGATGGTGGTGATGGTTGCACTACAACATGAATATATTTAATGCCCCTGAACTACAAATAGTTAAAATGATAAATTTTTTTGTTATTTTTGTCTTTATGTATATTTTATAAAGTTTAAAGTGGATACTCTTTTTTAAAAAGACACTAGAATAAATATATATAAAAACAGATGTTAATAGTCTATATAGGCTCTTTATACTTGTCAGGACTTTACACTCTTTTATTAACATCTCATAGTATCTCCTATGGGGGGAAATGACATTCATCTTGTTTCACTGGTAGCTATGAAAGCTCAGTGAAATTTTTAATAATACAATATGTGCTCATATTTATTAAACTCTTATCTATACCTAGCTCATGCTGAGCCATTGACATCCTTTTTAAAAAGTTCATAATCTAAATATTAAAAATAAATGGCAGAAATTATCAGAATGAATAAAAAAGTAAGACACAACTATATTCTGCCTACAAGAGATGCACTTTAAATATAAAGACATATCTAAATTCAAAGTAAATGGATAGAAAAATATTTACAATGCAGATAGTAGCATAAAAAGGCTAGAGCAACCATATTAATATCAGATAAAGTAGACTTCTAAGCAAAAATATTACCAGAGACAAAGAAGTATGCTTTATAATGATCAAAGGACCAGTTCATCAAGACATGACAACCATAAGAATGTTAATGGGGTTTCAAAGTAAAGAAGCAAAAAGAAAAAAATGGCAGAGCCCCCACATGTACACTTTTCTGTGGCCTTGGTATGAGCCGAATACAATTCCCCACACCTCAACTTTGGCCCTTTAACTTGCTTTAGCCAAAGGCATGAAGGTAGGAGAGACAGTGCGCTAAATCCAACCCCAAGCTCTACAAGGTATAGCAGATTTCTGCTTGCTCTTTTGTGCCTCTGCCTTACCCATGAGAGGAACACACACTAGCTGGCCCACTGGTCTAATACCGTGAGAGACACAGAGAGAAAAATAACCTGGCTGACCAGGAGACTTGCAGCTTAGAGCAGAGCCACCCAGCTAAGTTGAGCCAAGTCTAGTCTAGATCAGCCCACTCCCATCCTATGAATAGATACTTAAGCAAGTCCAGCTGAGGTGAGCAAAACCATCCTAGCCAGTCTGCAAAAACATGAGAAATAAATGCTTATTATGAAAAATAAAAGAACCAAATGCAGGAATCAACAATTCTACAATCATGGTAGGAGATGTTAATACCTCTCTCAGCAAGTGATAGATCCATAACTGGCAAAAAAATTAGTAAAGACATAGATAGTCTACTTTATGTTATCAACCACCTTGGTCTAATGGATATCCTAGAACACTACATCCTAAAATGGCAGAATACATCTTCTTTTCAAGAGCACATTGTACATTTACCAAGATAAAATATATTCTGGACCATCAGCAAGTTCCAGTAAATTTTAAAGGATTGAATTCGTAGAGATACATTCTCTCCTCACAATAAAAGTAAACTAGAAATCATAGAAATATCTGGGAATTAAATAACTTCTAAATAATCCATAAGCCAACGTAGAAATCACAAGAGAACTTAGGAAATATTTCAAACTGAATGGAAAAAAATACAATTATTTCAAAATATTTTGGATGCAACTAATAGAGTGCTTATAAGGAAACTGATTGCTCTAAAGGCTTATATTAGAAAAAATGTTATGAAATTAATGACCTAATCTTTTACCTTAGGAATTTAGAAAAAAAGCAAAGAAACACAAAGTAAATGAAAAAAAGTATGAAAGAAGTAGGGATGAGAGCAAAAATTGGGGGGTAAAATGAAACAATAGAGAAAATTAACAAAGCCAAAATTTGGTTCTTTAAAAATCTCAGCAAATTGATGAACTGTTAGGTAGTCTGATCCAGGAGAAAAAAAGACACAAATCACCAATATCAGGGATGAGTAAGGAGTTATTGCTATAGGTCCTGCAGATATTAAAGGAGAATTAGAGAATATTATGAACATGTCAACAAATATAGCAACTAGATTTAGCTACACCCCAACAAACGCAGGCATAATACAAAAACCACTCCCCATTGTTTAAGACAGTGAAACCAGCTGTTGCAAAGAGGGATGTTTATGGAGGACTCTGAGAGGTATCACCAAATTTTCTCAGAGCAATGTATATATATAAAAATCCCACCTCAATAGACCTTCTGTGCTGAAGATTATCCTCCCAGCTTATTGAGGGTGGTTCAGAAAAAGTGAGGAAGAGTATGAGATATAAACAAGCTTTTGAGTGGTATAGGTTATTTTTTTTTCTCAAAATTAAACACAGCTGTGGGAGTCCCTTCACTCAAAGTGGGGTAGGTACTCAATGGCATTCCATTCATAAGGCACAGTCATCCAACCTCTAGGTAATTTGGGTCACCGTGCAAGGTTCTTGTAGCATAAACCCCAAGCTCTGAATGCCATGGAACTTCCAATATTCATGGGAAGTTTTATTTTTGTGTTTATTTTGCAACAATAAAAATATAATCTATTTACTGCAATGTTACTACATAACAAGTGTGATACTGCACACTGTATCAACATTTGCCTGAAAGAAACCCTATGAAGTTTATATTATAAATTTCATTGTAAAGGCCAGGAAATTGAAGTAACATGCCAAAGGTCAAAACCATGATTCAAACCAGGCCTGCTGAGTGTTACAGGCCACACAATAACCCAGTGGTTAAGAGCACTGAGTCAGAGGTCAAGCAAACAACCCAGCACTAGAATCCCAGCCCCAGCCCTTAGGAGCATGGTGACCTTGGGCAAGTTACTTAACCTGAACTTCATTTTCTTTACCTGTAAATGGAAATAAGAACAACTTTCCTTCAGGTACAAAAGGGAATTTAGACAAAAGAGACATGTTGATGAAACATGGTTGAGACTTGAGCTAGAGTTTCTTCTTGGTTTGTGTTCAACAGAGACAGACCCTGAGGCAGATTTGAGAGCAATAGCTGATTTGGGAAGTAGTCCCACAAGAGTGTGTAGGGGAGTGGGGAAGCCAGACAGGGAATGGAAAGCAGGCAATAAAGAGTGGGTTATCAAGCAGATTTCACTGTGGGTAACTGGAGCTCTGTCCTGCTGGGGAACCATCTGAGACAGTGTGAACAAACAGTGCCTTAATTATCCCACCTGAAGGGTGAGGAGGCTGGAGCATTCATCCACCACTCCCTGCCCAGCACTGATTGAGAACTTCTAGTCACAATAGCCCCGTGGTGCTGGTGGCTGGCTTTGGGACAAGCATGCTTACTGTTGGGAAAATACCCTCAAACAGAGATTCGCAGACACTGCAGTAGGCCTTTCTGTGTGTAGAGATGAGTGCTGAGAAGTTATGGGCAGGCTGCAACAGTATCTGCTACAACTTTGAGCAAGGAACATGATTCAGATACATGCTAAGAAGCAAAGAAAAGAGTTATGTTTTTAAAAAACTTCCTTAGAAACCCAGATTATCTAGCTAAACCCCAAATCTATTTCATTTTGAACCAGTATGTTTCCTTGCTGATTATTACCAATCATGACTTCTTTCCCTGGATTCCAGGCAGAACAGAATGATCTGGTGAAGAAAAGCTGTCCATTAGTCCCTGTTCCCAGGTCATCCTTAGGTTTTTTGCTTGGGATAGAGTCAGGCAATCTGTGTTCAAATTTCCAGAGCACCCCAAACTAACCCTGGCACAGCCATGCATCCCTCCAAGTTTCAGTTCCCTTATCTGTGAAATAAGAATAATGATTGTACACATTATCCCTCTTTCTAAACATAAAGTTTTTCCTAAGTCTCTGCTATGTGCCACACCCCAAAATACAGCTAAGAATTGAAAGATTACCAACATGAGGTCCTTGCTTTAAAAGACCTTACTATCTAAAATAGAAGAAAAATAAGTGAGCCAATAATTACAATAGAATAAACAGTGCTATAACAAAGGCAGTCACAATAGGCTAAGAGAGCAACAAAAATAAATGGAGGGGAGCAACAGCAGGTCTGAAGTGGGGGGGCTCTACCCACAGGGCCTCCCCATCCATCACAGATGAAAATAAGTCTACCAAGACATGATCTCCTGGGAAGAAAGGCGGCCAATCTCTCAAAGGAGAAGGGCCAAGAGCCTTTTCCTCAATGGGCTTTTATTGGGTTTAATTTGTATAGGAATACAGGGCATGTATATATATATGTAAAGCTCAATCATTGTCAGGCAGTAATGATCAAACAATAGGTAACATTCAAAGAACTATGTGGGCTTATTTAGAGTCAAGGTCAGATAGCTAAAGAGCTATAAAACTTTGGGGAACAAACTCATTTCATGATTGGATCCTCATCATTTAAATTGAGGGTATTAGCAAAGTAGGTTTCATAGGATTTTATGCATTCTTTCTCAGGCCTGATCACCCCCCGGGAATCCGCCCTTTCCAGCACAGGGCCACACCCACCTCAGTCATTGTTTCAGGCTTAAGGCAGGCAGGAGAAGTAAGGCAGCCAAGAGATTAGGAGACTTCTTGTAGACAGAATGAGGACTCAGGCTATGTCAAAGCCGAGGGGTGAGGGTCCATCATCCATTTTTTCTATAGCCCCCCAAGTCCTTCCCTGAGGGCCTCTTTGTGACCATGCCTGTCTTAGGCTGTCCCTCCCTTGAGGAATCTTACCCATCACTGGCTAACCGGTCATGCACTGGGGGCCAAGCAGGGTGAAGTAAAGTGGACAGAGGCGGTGCTTCTGCCAGGGAGATACACTTTGTCTCCTTGGTGACTTAGGGTCCCAAGGTCTCTCACTCAGCCTTAACCATGGGGGTTTACAGCTTCTGAAACCAGGCAAGGCGGTTCTGAACACTGAAGGAGGTGACACAA
This sequence comes from Desmodus rotundus, assembly GCF_022682495.2. Classification (NCBI taxonomy): domain Eukaryota; kingdom Metazoa; phylum Chordata; class Mammalia; order Chiroptera; family Phyllostomidae; genus Desmodus; species Desmodus rotundus. The sequence goes on along the minus strand of NC_071394.1, from coordinate 80,027,936 downwards.
CCTTGACCTTCGTGGTATCCAAGAGAATGACCTCTGCAGGCCTCCTCCTACAGAGAGTGTAACTTGCTGAGGGCCCCAACTGCAGCTGCCCTGAACTCCATCCTAACATTTACAGCAAGGCCACGTGGCCACCAGCTGCTCCCTTCTGGTAATAAGCATGGCAAGGATACCAAGGCAGGCCCATTGCTGGAAGAGGACTTTGACTCAGGGACTCCCTGATGCTTTGCTCAACATTTCTTAGACTGGGTAGCAGTCCAGATGTTTCCACTCAGCCTTCTATTGGCTCCTTACAGTGTGATTGTTCTCTTAGTTCCTTCCCAATTTCTTTTCACATAAGGATTGCCCCTAAAAAAATACTTGAATGTTTAATCCTGTCTTAGCATCTGTGTCTTGGAGGACCCAGACTGACTGTCCTGAAGGATAAGTAACAATTAGGTAGGCAAAAAAAAGCCAGAAAATGCTCCCCAAGCAAGGAAACAGCATGAACTCACGCAAGGAGGCAGGGAGGAGCCAGTCCTGCTCAGTGGAAGGAAGTATATATAATGAAGAACTGTCCAGGACCCAGTTGGTGAGAGGGAAGTGAGTGAAGCAAGAAATGAAATGGTACGTTAGATGGGAACAGTGACCAGGTCAGGTCATCAAGGAACTGTGAGGGGATTTAGAACTTGTCCAGATGATAATACGGAGACTTTGAGAGTTTTAGGGAGAAGAGTAACAAAATCAGGTCTGCACTGCCCAAGCAGCAAGGAAAGAGGGGTGGGTGGAAAGCAGACCTGAGGAATGGAGGTCAGATAGAAGGCACGGTAGTAATTCAGGTAAGCAATCATGACGGCCTGGACTGGGGAGAGTAACAAAGGTGGAGAAGAGAGAAGAGATCTGAGGGATATGTGTGAGGTCAAATTGTTATTATTGGACACTGTCAATGATGGAGAGTGGGTGAAAGTGAGGAGTTGAGTAAAATACCCAGGTTTCTACCAGGAGCAGTTTATTATATGGAAGCTGACCAGTTTACCAGAAAGGACGTGTCAGAGAGAGGAGGCCCACATAGCTGCTTATTAAGTTCCATGACACTCTCAACTTGCAAGTCACATGAAATTCAAACACACAAATAAGTTGTCATTACCCAAAAGAACACCCCCAAATCCTCCAGAGCCATTGAATCCATCTCATGCAACATAACATTGCTAGAAATGTGGCTTGACACATAAAAAATTTGGCCAACCAGTCATGTAATGAAAAGTACCTTTGGTGTTTGACAAGTCTAGTGGACAATGAGATGGAGAGCCCAGTTGGAGCTATGCGTCTGTCCTATGAAAGAGGTAGGGACTGGAGATGAAGGTTCAGTCCTCAGTGTACAGGTAAGCCACAGTTAAGCCATAACTTTCTACCTTTCATAGGGTGAGCACATTCAGAAAGAGTTTCCTGTTACTGTGGTAAGAAAGATAAACACCATATGATCTCACCTTTAAGTGGAACCTAATCAACAAAACAAAGAAGCAAGCAAAATATAACCAGAGATACTGAAATTAAGAACAAACTGACAGTAACTAGAGGGGAGATAGGAGGGGATAATAGGAGGGAAAGGAGGAAGGGTTTTTAGGAACAAGTATAAAGGACACATGGACAAAACCAAGATGGGGGGAGATCAGGGGAGGGACATGGGGATGGCTGGGGTGGGGGGGAGTGGTGGGGAGAAAATGCAGACAACTGTACTCGAACAACAATTTAAAAAAATAAAAAGAAACTGGAGTAGACCAAGTTTCTGTAGGCAGAAACTTCTGCTTGAGTTTTATTAGGTATCTTCTATTATTTCCATACTGATTCATTTTTCACTGATTTGTTCATTAAAAAAACAAACAAACTTGAAAGGGAAGGTATGTGGATAGGTTCTTGACTATGCAGAGACTGGCTTTGTACAGAAGTGTGAATCAAAAAAACCTATTCCACCATGACCAGTGTGGCTCAGTTGGTTGGATGTTGCCCCACAAAGCAAAAGGTCACTAATTTGATTCCCAGTCAAGGGCACATGCCAAGGTTGCAGGTTTGGTCCCTGATCAGGACACAAATGAGAAGCAACCAATCAATGTTTCTCTCTCATGTTGATGTTTCTCTCCCTCTCTTTCTCCCTCCTTTACCCTCTCTAAAAATAATAAATAAATTCTTTAAAGAAAAAATAATTACTACAATCATGGTTGCTTAAAACAACACACATTTATTACCATAGCTTATAATTCTGGAGGCCAGGAGTCCAAAATGGGACTTAAATTGCTCCAATCAAGGTGCAGCAGAACTGTGTTCCTTCTGGAGTCTCTAGCAAAGACTCTGTCCTTTGCCTTTCCAGCTTGCAAGGGTATCCAACTCACAACACATGGGCTGCATGTGGCCCAGGTTGGCGATGAATGTGGCCCAACAGAAGATTGTAAATTTACTTAAAACCTTTTTTTTTTCACTCACCAGTTTTCATAGTGTTTGTGTATTTAATGTGTGGTCCAAAACAACTCTTCTTCTTCTTCCAATGTGGTACAGAGACACCAAAAGGTCGTACACCCCTGTCAGCTACCTGGATTCCTTACCTCTCAGCTGTGTCCCAGCAATGGCCTCACTCCAATCGTTTTTTTGTAATCGTTGTTTGTTCTCTGACTCTGGCCTACTTGCGTCCTTTTTTAACTGTGATTACATCAGTCCCATTCAGGTAATCCAGGAAAATCTCCCCATCCAAGATCCTTAACTTAATCACATATGCAAAAAACTTTTGCCATGTCAAGTAACATATAGGTGGGGCAAAAGTAGGTTTACAGTTGTGAGTATGCAAAACACAAATTTTATTCTTGTATTTTTATTAATTATTGTATTATTTTCCATATAAACAACTATAAAACTACTTTTGCCCCACCCTGTATTCCAGGATCCAGGAATAGGACATGGGCCTTCTGGGGAAACTATTATTCTGCCTCCTGTAAGCAGAGACTAAAGATTGGAGAGCATGACTATTTATGGAACAGACAGCTTGGAATAGGATAAAGAACTAAAGGCAGAGATGACTTCCTGACAGTCAGTTACCAGTGACATTTTCAATTCCAGGAGTATTTAGCTCTTGCTTTATTGAGAAGTGAGGTCTGGCTTCCCTTCCCTCTGCCATTTCTTCATGGGATCTACTTCACCAACTCAAGAGCAAGAAGCTATTTTGGGTGGAATAAAAGCACTTTAGACACCACAGGGATATGTATAAGAAGCATTTCAAGGCTGGAATAATACCATAATTATCATTCTGAAGTTACTCCTCCCCAAAGGGAAACAGGCCTCTTCCAAAGGGCTCATCTCCGTCATTCACTAAAAGGGAGGTTGTTATGGGTTCTGTGTAGAATCCCACAAGTCCTTGTAGCTCCTTAGCTAGGTTCCTCTTTGCCATTAAGAAGTCACCTCTCCATCTCTAATTGATAACTTTATGGCTCTATGGCAAAGTCAAAAAAGTAGAAATGTCACACTTTCCTCCTGACTCAGGGTCAAAAGAAGCAGCCTCTCCCTGACTGTTTGCTTGGTAAAGGGTTAGCTTTAGAAGTTTGTGATGGACTGGGTAATTAATTGATATGTTAAGGTCTACCCTTAATTCTCTCCTCCTCAAACTGCAATCAGAGATTCTGACCCTTGGAATTTCCTTTGCCTCAAAAATTTTCTGTAGTTTGTGGCAGCATAAACTCAACAATGAGATGATGCCAGAGGTCACAGTCTTAGGTCAAATTCCCCAAAAGCAAACCCTGACACAAAGATTTATTTGAAAGTATTATACTAATGAAGTACTCTCATAAGAACCTGATGAGGGAATAGGAAAGCAAGAGGGGAAAAGGAAAAGGCTAAATAGGGTGCAGCATCAAGCTAGGTGTAGCCTCAGCCTGATCCATTAGGGAGCTGTGAAGGGCGCATTACACTTCCAAGTTTGTCCTGCTGAGAGCAAGAAAGCTGGGCTTTTACTGGCTATAAGCAACCTGGCAGGAGATACATGCCCAGCCACTTCCAGCTCTCTGCACACACACTGAGCATAAACAGTGCCTGGTACAGAGGAAGTATTCAGTAAACTTTTGTGAAATACATTGATTAGTATTGAGTATTATCATTGTCTTTTTGTTGTGGTGGTGGTGGTTGTTGAAGCATTAAATAAGATATATAGTCTGTAAATGCACTTAGTGCTGTCCCTGGCCCATCCAGGCCATCTAAGAAGGTCTGGACCTCTTTCCACATGTGAATGTGAACATGTGCATTGCATGTGTGCCCGAGGCATAATCTCAGGTAGATTGTCTTTGTGCAAATAACTGGAGCAGATGCTGCCACACTAACACCATCGCCAATATTTTTACTGTCATTTCTCTGCAGCTACACATAGGTATACCAATGAAAGGAAAGGATACAAAACTGGGCATATCACACTGGAATTTGCCTAAAAAAGAGGAAGATGACAAAAATGGAGGGGAGGTCAAAGAGACCCTGAAAATAAATGTAGCCTGTTTACATCTGAGATTCAATTATTGCTTGTCAATTGCCTTGGAAATGCAGTCCTGCCCCTAAATCAGACAAACCTGAGTTTAAGAAATAGCTCTATCATTTATTATCTCAGTGACCTTGGTGAGTGACTGAACACCTGTAGGTCTCAGTTTCCTCATTTGTAAAATGGGGAGAATAATAATAGGACCTCCTCCCAGGGTTATCCTGGGGAATGAATGACTTAATGAATGAAGAAATGCCCATGCTTTTCAAGAATGCTCATTGTTGTTGTTGTTGCTGCTGCTGCTGTTGCTGTTGTTATTTGGTTTTTAATCCCTTCAGGTCCTTCCCTCTGACCAAATCATTTCTTTACTCTGTCAATTAATATTTACTGAGTGCTGACTCAATGCCAGAGTAGGCCCAGGAAATATAGTAGAAAGTTAGACAAGTATTTAACAGACTAACAGTCAAGACTGGTAATAATAAAGCATTTATTGAGCATTTACTATAGACCAGCTTCCATTCCAAATGCTTTATGCACATTATCTCATCTAATATTCTCCCGGCATCTCTATGAGGCTGGTTCTTTTGTCATCCTTGTTAGGCAACCAGGATTAAAGGGGTTAAACTACATTCACAAAGTCACACAGCCAACTGGTAGAGCTCGGGTTTGAACCTGGTCAGGCTGGGTCTAGAGCTCCTCTGTTTCATCACAAGGGGATGTGATGTCCCACTGCCAGTGCTACACTAGGGTGTTAGGTTGAACTCTAGTATATAAAACAACATTGGCAACCAGCCTCTAAGCCTGAAATTCAGGAACACTCAGCACTCAATAAGCCCAGCAAATTTTGAGGGCTTTCAGTGGATAACAAATTCCTCTCTTATTAGACCAAAGTTGTGACAAATCTAATTGAATTCTAGAAGAAGTGTGATTGCTTGTGATCTGCCAGGGATGAACGACACCTGCTCGTCTTCATTTCAAAAAGCAACACTTTCTGCCTGTGACACATGGCCCCAAAGAATACATATTCTCTGCCTAGAAAATCAGCAAAAGCTAATTTCCAAAATACTTCCAATAGTCCTCCAACCCACAAGCTTAGGCAAATGAAATTAAACGAAGTCATAAACGAAGTCACCTTTCTAAAGGTGAGTCTTTTTTTCAAGTGTGAGCTATAGACTCATGTTTATTTCAGATCCCCAAACACTGAGGCTATTGATCTTAGTAAATGTAAAGATTAATATTTTTGAAGAAGATACATGGAGGGTAATATCTAGGCAATTACAAATAACATCCAACAAAGAAACATAATTATTTAGTAAGTTGAAGGAACTACTAATATAGAAGATGAGAAGAACTGGAAGATCAAAATGCCTGTGCATATGTGTAGAAAGAAATTACTACTTTAAAAAACCTCTTTCAACTTACATTGTAATTAGACCAAAGGACCAGTCTAGTCCTATCTCAAGTTTGCATCTCTCTTCCCAGCCCCCTTTGTTAAAACCTAAAAATTCATGGATGTGACGAAAAACAAAGATGGAACACCTGAATCTGAATTGAGAAACATGGCAATGTTATCAAGAAGGAAGAACTGCATTCTAGAATATAAGGCACAAGAAGTAGGGAAACAAAATTAAGTTGACTTGATGTTTATGCCTCTGAAGGACACAAAACAGAACTTAACTAAGGCAAGCCTTCAAAAATATTTAAAATTCTCTTTTATATTGAGAAAATAATCTTGCCCTCTAGAATTTGTCCCAAAATTCTGGCATAAACCAATCCTCTTTTTAAAAAAAAAAAAAAACAGGCTACTGTATCACAGTGAGGTTTTAAGAATCAATCCATAAAGGAGTGCCTGCTGCTATATATTAGTTAAGGATTATCGGGGGATTTTAAAAAGAGCAGCACAAAAATTTTACATTTTAATGAGATAATTTGAGCAGTGGGATGGGTAAAGGATGAATTGGAGGAATGAAACTGAGAAAGACGATGGTGGCTGGGAGTTGCTGGCTGCCTGAGGGATACAGAGGGCAGGGAAATTCTGATGACTCCAGTCATAGCTGGCCATGAGTGCAGAAGTAAATGGAGAAGTCATTGGTGACATCCAGGTTGTCTGGGCAAGTGAGAGTACAGCAGTTCCATTCACTAAGATGGGAAACATAGAAGGGTGTGGCTTGGTTAAAAAGTCCAGATTTTATGCCCCAAGTCTTTCAACAATACTAATGTCACATGATTTTCAAATGGTTTCAGAGCTTAAGCTTTACAGAGTGGGCTTTGAAGTGTGAGAGCCTGATTTTAAATCATGACTCTGCCATTTATTAGTTCTCTGTCCTTGGATATGTTACTAAGTAAGCACCTCTGTGCCTCAGTTTTCTCATCTGTAAAGTGGCATAGTAGTAATCTACCTCATAGAGTTAATTAATTAAATACTGAATGTAAGGCACTTTGCTTGGAGTATGGCACATTAAAATGTTCTCAGTATATTTTAGTCCTGGGTATCTCTACATTATCATTGATTACAAAGTCAATACAGAAAATAAACATCCGAGATACTCTCCTCTAAGTGAACACAGTCGTTCTAAGCCCCTCTTAATTTACTGGCCACAGTACTACAGGGCAAAGACAGGTACTTCAGGTGCTGCAGTAAGCATACCACTCACACCTCATGGCCTTCTCTAGTCCCTCTCGCTGTAACATTCTCCCCCTGCCACATTCACCTTTCATACCACAGTTAAAAGGTTACTTCCTCAGGAAAGCTCACCCTAATGCCTCAGCCCCGCACTAAGTGAGGCTTCTTTGCTCTGATAACCTTGTAGTATGTTGGCCTCTTTCTTTGTGTCCTTATCACAAACATAATTGTGCATATACAGTCATTTAATGCCCATCTTTCCAAACTAGACCCTAAGCACTATGAAGGCTGTAACCACTGTGTGATCCTATCCCCAATGCCTGGTTTGGGCTTGGCACACAATTGGAGCTCATTAAATAACTGGAATGAAGAATAGTATGGTAGCATTTAAAGTATTATTTCCAAACTTATTTTAAATGTTCCCTCCCTACAAAATACAAATATTTCTTGCCTGTGTTGTCATTGTCTGGCTATTCTCTTAGTGAAGAAACAAGCCCTTGGGCCACAGGGCACACATATCACTCACTTTCAGGCTTTCAGATGTTTCTGCCACATAGTCATTCGGATCTTGGATTAAAGTCCCAGCTCTGCCTCTTACCATCTATGTGCCTTAGGCAAACAACTTTACCTTCCTGAGCCTCAATTTCTTCATCTGTAAAATGGGGATAATCATGCTTCCTGCTTTGTAAAGTTGTTGTGATGATCTGATGAGAACATATGTGTAAAGTTCTTTGCACAAGGCCTGCACCACCTAAGAGTTCCAGAAATGTTAACTATTATGATCATGATTATTTTTGTATTCAACTTTAGGTATACCCTCAGTGAGAACTCCTCGCTCACTCTCCTCACAGATCCACTGTATTTATAGAAAGGACTTCCCTGCTTTCACTCTCATTTACTCCAGTTCTTTTAAATACTAAGTACTAACAATTCTCTAAGACTGTCTCAATAAGAAAAATAATTTTCTCTGAGTCTCACATGGTCCTACAGGTCAGGAAAAAGCCAAAATGGGAAAGGAGGATTATTGCCATTGGTACATTATGTATTCACTGATGCAATGGAATCTTGAGTTTTTTATCACAGAAGGAGAAAGCAAAGAAAATAGGTGAAGATAGCTCTCTGACAAATAAGAACAAGATAGGCTCTTTCAACTCACAAGAATAAGCAATTTTTCCATTTCCACATTCATTTGCAATAGATACTGTTGACACCTTACCCAGATCTTACTGTTTGGCCTGCACCATCTGCAGCTTCTGTAATCACACCTGTGCCTTTCTCCAGAGACTTGCCCTTGGCTGATGACCTGCTTAGTCTAAAGAAGCTGGGATTTATAAGCCCCACTCCCAAGGACAGCCTGTGGCCAGTGGCTGACTGATAAGTGTGTATGAAAGTCCAGGCCCCTGGCCTTTAGGCAGGACAACCTCTGAGGTAGAATTCATATTCCAGGGCTCTTCCTGGGATCAGGATGAATACCACATGATAAATACATCTGTACTTACCTGTTCCCCTTCCTAATCTTTCTTTCCTTCCCTTACAGGACTCTGCTGAGGTACCCCCTCAATGATTCATTTGCACAAGGATTCCCACTTAGGCTCTGCTTTTAAGGAACTAGGCCTAAGATATAGGTCTCTGACAAGTCAAACTAGCTGTTAATAGGATTAACAGGGCCATTGTAAAAGGGACTTTAATTAGAGCACCTGAAGATAATGGACCAAGTATACGAAAGGAGGACATTTTAATGGAGGCACCAACATCATCCTATCCCTTCATTTTCCACCACTGTATAGTTTGCAAAAAAAATCTTCACTATGTCTCTGACAGGTAAGCACTGTCCTTCCATTTTTCTGAGATGGACAAACTGAGGCTCAAAGAGATTAGACTCAGCATATTCAGATACATAATAAGTATTTGGTTTGAGTTGCTGCTTGAATTAATTGTTTAGACACCCAGACAGATAACATAGGTTGATTCATTGAATACCCAGCCCAACCACTTTCTCTTCCTCTACTCTAGAGGCTAGGAAGTATGATTAATTAATTTCCCAGTGGTACCCAGGTGAAGTGTCTCTGACAGACATGAAATGTCAAGGAATGGAACGAAATATCCTAAGAAGGGCTTTTCTGTGAAAATAAAAAGGCAAAGTGTCAAAGGAAATGCATATCTTCTTCCCACCTACCTGGAACGGGGGACCTGAGGCCAGAAGTGTAGCAGGTATTCAGCAGTGGAAGGAGAATGAGGTGTAGGAGATGGTATAGAAGAACAAGTCACAGAGCCTGGAAGACTGGACACACCCTAGAGATAGGGCACAAGACATGGATGGCTGCCTTCTGTTACAGGCACCCAAACATACAGATGAGCTCAGACAGATTCTGATGTGATTTAAAGAAATTCAGAAATGTTCACATGGTTAGGAAAAAAGCTTCAACTGTTACTTTAAAAGGTTAGAAATGGACATGTATGAAAATGTTAAGATAGTAGCAAATTTATTCAGCCTGCTAAAGAGGAAAGTCATAAAAGATCATAACAAATTGTTCTGTTTTTCAGGGATGTAGGACTTAATCCAACCCTCCAATAAAAGGAGATGTCCTTGCCCACGTAGATGGATTCAAATGTTTTCATTAACTGAACATAGACCAAACATTATTTTATATTATCTAATGCATATCTATTATTAAATAGTGACCCTAAGAGATAGGTTCTATTATTACCTCCTATTTATATGAGAAAGTCAAGGCTCTGACACTGTGCTCTCCAGTAGGGTAGCCACTGGACAGATGAGGCTATTTGAATTTAAATCTAAGTTAATTTAAGTTAAATTAAATATTCAGTTACTAGCCACAATTTAAAAGGTCAACAGACACATGGGGCTAGTGGCTACCATATTGACAGTACAGGTTTAGAATATTTTCATCATTGTGGAAAGCTCCATTCAGTGAAGTTGCTCTAATTGGTAAGGAATTTTCCCAAGATTCTATGGCTAGTGAGAATTTGGGCTTATCCAAAATTTGGGCTCGCAAGACATACAACCTCTCCTCGAGACAGTACATTAGTTTCCTATTGCTGTTATAACAAATTATCACAAACTTAGTGGCTTACACCACCACAAATGTATTATCTTAAAATTCTGGAGGTCAGATATCTGAAATAGCATCACTGGGCTAAAAATCAAGGTGTCAGCAAAGCTGCATTTCTTCTGGAGGCTCCAAGGAGAATACATTTTGTTGCTTTATTAGGAGCAGGTGATCCCAAATTTACCTATGGATCAACCAGGAGGAACAACTGGGGAGCAAAACAGGGTTCAGGTGTGGGGAAATAAAGCCTCAAAACCTCTGACTGAAAAAAACCTGTGGGGATTTAGCTGGCAGGAGAAACTCCCAGCCTCACTGGAGAGTTCACTGGAGAGACCCACAGGGTCCTAGAACATACACAAAACCATGTACCCGGGAATCAGCACCAGAAGGGACCAATTTGCTTCTGGGTAGCAGGGGAAGTGACTGAAAGTCAATGGAGGGCTGAGCAAGCAGCATGATGCCCTCTCACACTCCTCCCCCACATACAGCACCACAACAGAGTGAAGGGGGATGCTCTGCCCTGGTGAATACCTAAGGCTCTGCCCCTTACAACAGAGCAGGTGTGCCAAGGCAAAAAATATATAGCCCAAATGAAAGAACAGATCAAAGCTCCAGAAGAAATACAACTAAGCAATGAAGAGATAGCCAACCTATCAGATGTACAGTTCAAAACACTGGTACTCAGGACGCTTACAGAAATGGTTAGGTATGCTCCCAAAATAGAGCAAAAAGTGAAGGCTATGCAAAGTAAAATAAAGCTAAATATACAGGGAACCAACAGTGAAGGGAAGGAAACCAGGACTCAGATCAACAGTTTGGAGCAGAAGGAAGAAATAAACAGTCAATCTGAACAGAATGAAGAAACAAGAATTCAGAAAAATGAGGAGAGGCTTAGGAATCTCTGGGAAAACTTTAAACATTCCAACATATGAATCATAGGGGTGCCAGAAGGAGAAGAGGAAGACCAAGAAATGGAAAACTTACTTGAAAATGTAATGAAGGAGAACATCCCAAATCTGGCAAAGGAAACAGACTTGCAGGAAGTCCAGGAAGCTCAAAGAGTCCCAAAGAAGTTGGACCCAAAGAAGCACACACCAAAGTCACATGATAATGATATTACCCAAGATTAAAGATAAGGAGAGAATCTTAAAAGCAGCAAGAGAAAGGGAAACAGTCACCTCCAAAGGAGTGCCCATAAGACTGTCAGCATTTTTCTCAAAAGAGATCTTTCAGGCAAGAAGGGACTGGAAAGAAGTATTCCAAGCCATGAAAGGCAAGGACCTATATGCAAGATTACTCTATCCAGCAAAGCTATCATTTAGAATGGAAGGGCAGGTAAAGTGCTTCCCAGATAAGGTCAAGTTAAAGGAGTTCATCACAAAGCCCTTATTATATGAAATGTTAAAGGGACTTATCTAAGAAAAAGAACATGATCAAAACTATGAGCAGTAAAATGACAACAAACTCACAACAATCAACAACAAAATAAAACAAAAACATACTAAGCAAACAACTAGAACAGGAACAGAATCACAGAAATGGAGATCACATGGAGTGTTATCAGTGGGGGAGTAGGAGGAGGAGAAAGGGGGAAAAGTACAGAGAATAAGAAGCATAAATGGTAGGTGCAAAATACACAAGAGGAGATTAAAATAGTATAAGAAATATAGAAGCCAAGGAACTCATATGTACTACTTCGAAGAAGTCATATGGACTTATATATGGACATGAACTTAGGGGGGGATCCTGGTGGGAGGGGGGTACAGGGTGGAGAGGAATAAAGTTGGGGGAATGAAACAACTGTAATAGCATAATCAATAAAATATATTTTTTAAAAAAGACAGTGATAAACAAAGTTAATGATGACACAAATAAATTGAAGGATTAAAAAAATAAGTTCCAAACTTCTGGCCAAGATGGAGGCATAGGTAGACACACTGTGCCTCCTCGCACAACCAAAATAAGGACAGCAACAAATATAAAAACAAAAAACAACCAGAAGTTCCAGAAAATAGAACTGTATGGAATTCCAACAACCAAGGAGTTAAAGAAGAAACATTCATCCAGACCAGTAGAAGGGGCAGAGACAGGCAGCCGGACAGAGAGGACTCCCAGCAAGGCAGCAGCTGAAGGACCAGGGCAGGCACGGTGGCAGCCTGTGGACTAGGTGGTCCCACATTCTCATGCAGATGAACCGGGAGGAACAACTGGTGAGCAAAACAGACCTCGCAACCCAGGATTCGAGTACGGGGAACTAAAGCCTCAAACCCTGTGACTGAAAACACCTGTGGGGGTTGAAGCAGCACTGGGAGAAACTCCCAGCCTCACAGGAGAGTTCATTGGAGAGACCTGCAAGGTTCTAGAATATACACAACCCACCCACCTGAGAATCAGTACCACAAGGCCCAATTTGATTTTGCGTACTGGGGAAAGTGACTGAAAACCAGCAGAGAGAGGAGCAAGCAGCACTGTTCCCTCTCGAACCCCTCCCCCACATACAGCACCATAACACGAGAGCTGGGTTCCAACCCTGGTAAACACCTAAGGCTCTGCCCCTTACTACATGACAGGTGCACCAAGAGAAAAAAAAAATGGCCCAAATGACAGAACAGATCAAAGCTCCAGAAGAAATACAACTAAATGATGAAGAGATAGCCAACCTATCAGATGCACAGTTCAAAATACTGGTAATTAGGATGCTCACAGAATTGTTTGAATATGGTCACAAATTAGAGGAAAAAATGAAGGCTATGAAAAGTGAAATGAAAGAAAATGTACAGGGAAGCAACAGGGATGGGAAGGAAAGCGGGACTCAAATCAATGGTCTGGAGCAGAAGGAAGAAATAAACAGTCAACCTCAACAGAATGAAGAAACAAGAATTCAAAAAAATGAGAGACTTTTTTTTAAATATATTTACTAATTATGTTATTACAGTTGTCCCATTCCCCCCCTTCACTCCACTCCATCCTGCCTACCCCATCCTTCCCACATTCTCCCCCTTTAGTTCATGTCCATGGGTCATACATATAAGTTCTTTGGCTTCTACATTTCCTATAATATTCTTAACCTCCCCCTATCTATTTTCTACCTACCATTTATGCTACTTATTCTCTATACCTTTCCCCCCTCTCTCCCCCTCCCATTCCCCTGTTGATAACCCTCCATGTGATCTCCATTTCTGTGGTTCTGTTCCTGTTCTAGTTGTTTGCTTAATTTGTTTTTGTTTTTGTTTTAGATGAGGTTTTAAATAACTGTGAGTTTGCTGTCATTTTTACTGTTCATATTTTTGATCTTCTTTTTCTTAGATAAATCCCTTTAACATTTCATATAATAATGGCTCGGTGATGATGAACTCCTTTAACTTGACCTTATCTGAGAAGCACTTTATCTGCCCTTCCATTCTAAATGATAGCTTTGCTGGATACAGTCATCTTGCATATAGGTCCTTGCCTTTCATGACTTGGAATACTTCTTTCCAGCCCCTTCTTGCCAGTAAGGTCTCTTTTGAGAAATCAGCTGACAATCTTATGGGAACTCCTTTGTAGGTAACTGTGTCCTTTTCTCTCACTGCTTCTAAGATTCTCTCCTTCTCTTTAATCTTGGGTAATGTAATTATGATGTGCCTTGATGTGTTCCTCCTTGGGTCCAGCTTCTTTGGGACTCTCTGAGCTTCCTGAACTTCCTGGAAGTCTATTTCCTTTGCCAGACTGGGGAAGTTCTCCTTCATTATTTGCTCAAATAAGTTTTCAATTTTTTGTTCCTCCTCTTCTCCTTCTGGTACCCCTATAATTCGGATGTTGGAATGTTTAAAGATGCCTTGGAGGTTCCTAAGCCTCTCCTCATTTTTTTGAATTCTTATTTCTTCATTCTTTTCTGGTTGCATGTTTCTTTCTTCCTTCTGGTCCACACCATTGATGTGAGTCCCAGTTTCCTTCACATCACTATTGGTTCCCTGTACATTTTCCTTTGTTTCTCTTAGTATAGCCTTCATTTTTTCATCTGGTTTTCGAACAAATTCAACCAATTCTGTGAGCTTCCTGATTACCAGTGTTTTGAACTGTGCATCTGAGAGGTTGGCTATCTCTTTGTTCCTTTGTTGTATTTTTTCTCAGGCTTTGATCTGTTCTTTCATTTGGGCCAATTTTTTTGTCTTGGCCCATCTGTTACATAAAGGGGTGGAGACTTAGGTGTTCACCGGGGCTGGGTAACGCTGGTTGCTGCACTGTGATGCTGTACGTGGGGGAAGGGCCAAGAGGGAGCAATGGCACTTGCTACATTCTCTGCCCGATTTCAGTCACTCCCTCTGCTACCCACAATCAAACTGGGCCCGTCCGGTGCTGATTCCCGAGTAGGTGGACTTGTGCATGCTCTAGGCCCCTGTGCATCTCTCCAACGAACTCTCCTGTGAGGCTGGGAGTTTCTCCTGCTGCTGCCTCAACCCCCACAGGTGTTTTCAATCAGAGGTTTGAGGCTTTATTTCCCCATGCTGGATCCCTGGGTTGAGTGGTCTGCTTCACTCCCCCGCTGTTCCTCTTGGTTTATCTATGCATGGATGTGGAGCCATGGGGTCTGCTAGCTTCAGCCTGGCCTGCCCCGTTACACAATCTGCCACCTCGCTAGGTCCACCAGCCACCTCCTTGCTGCAAGTCCTCTCTGCCCCAGCTGCCCGTCTCTGCCACTCTTACCAGTCTGCATGAATGTTTCTTCTTTATCTCCTTGGTTGTCAGACTTCCATACAGTTCATTTTTCTGTCAGCCCTGGTTGTTTTTTGTTTTTAAATTGTTGTCCTTCTTTTGGTTGTGCAAGGAGGCACAGTGTGTCTACCTACCCCTCCATCTTGGCCGGAAGTCCAAAATGAGGAGAGAATTAGGAACCTTTGGGATGACTTTAAACATTCCAACATCTGAATCATAGGGCTGCCAGAAGGAGAAGAGGAAGACCAAGAAATGGAAAACTTACTTGAAAACATAATGGAAGAGAACTTCCCTCATCTGGCAAAGGAAACAGACTTCCAGGGAGTCCAGGAAGCTCAAAGAGTCCCAAAGAAGTTGGACCCAAAGAAGCACACACCAAAGTCACATGATAATGATATTACCCAAGATTAAAGATAAGGAGAGAATCTTAAAAGCAGCAAGAGAAAGGGAAACAGTCACCTCCAAAGGAGTGCCCATAAGACTGTCAGCATTTTTCTCAAAAGAGACCTTTCAGGCAAGAAGGGACTGGAAAGAAGTATTCCAAGTCATGAAAGGCAAGGACCTATATGCAAGATTACTCTATCCAGCAAAGCTATCATTTAGAATGGAAGGGCAGGTAAAGTGCTTCCCAGATAAGGTCAAGTTAAAGGAGTTCATCACAAAGCCCTTATTATATGAAATGTTAAAGGGACTTATCTAAGAAAAAGAACATGATCAAAACTATGAGCAGTAAAATGACAACAAACTCACAACAATCAACAACAAAATAAAACAAAAACATACTAAGCAAACAACTAGAACAGGAACAGAATCACAGAAATGGAGATCACATGGAGTGTTATCAGTGGGGGAGTAGGAGAGGGAGAGAGGGGGAAAAGGTACAGAGAATAAGTAGCATAAACGGTAGGTAGAAAATAGACAGTGTGAGGTTAAGAATATTATAGGAAATGTAGAAGCCAAAGAACTTATATGTATGACCCATGAACATGAACTAAAGGGGGGTATTGTGGGTGGGAGGGGGTGTGCAACGTGGAGGGGAATTAAGGGGGGGGAAATGGAACAACTGTAATAGCATAATCAATGAAATGTATTTTTAAAAAATGTTTTGTCTTCCAGAAATGGCATTTTGATGTCACACCTGCAGCCCAACTTAAGCACACCTAAATACTACTTATTCTAAAAATTCTGTTTAAGTACTACCTCACTCATGAGATAATGTGTGAAATCACTCAGATACCAGGTGATGGCCATAGGTCAGTTGTAGATCATTTGGCTGTAGCTCCAGAGACACTTGTAGCCACATCTAGTCATCCCCTGTGGTGACTCCAGGAGGCAGATTTGTGTACGTGCTATAGAATGGGGGTCAAAGTATAGAAGACTATGGAGTCCAAAGGCCTGAGCACGAGTCCCACGTGAAATGGTTTTACCTTCCAGGAACAGAACATTGTTCTCCCCTTTACTCTCTCTCTATATATACATGCGGGGAAAGGGATGGGGGCTGGAGTCAATAAGAATATTAAGATATTTATTTTACTTCATCTCACCTTATTTCCTTTTTACTCTTTCAGCTGAAATGGATCTTACCAATATTCCTTATCCTTATATTTACCCATGCCCTTTTCACGATCTTTGTTGGGTAGTGGATAGAGCCAGGCTGGGGTCTGTGAATACATAGTGTCACAACGTACCAAGGACATTATGGTAGTGATAAATAAACTTCAACTCGGAAGAAATTCAGGACACTCCAAGCAGGACAGATGAAAAATAAAAACACATTTTGCAAGGTGATTTATCTAAAGTCATTTATGATAAGACATTT
Organism: Desmodus rotundus; assembly: GCF_022682495.2. Classification (NCBI taxonomy): domain Eukaryota; kingdom Metazoa; phylum Chordata; class Mammalia; order Chiroptera; family Phyllostomidae; genus Desmodus; species Desmodus rotundus. The sequence goes on along the minus strand of NC_071394.1, from coordinate 80,011,248 downwards.
CAGGGCAAACAGGCCATATCAGAGGTACATATCCCTCAGGGAAAATGAGTCACCAAGGAGAGCAAGATGATTTTTGTAAAGCAAGACTCCAAAATGTGAGGCCATCTACTTCATCTGATGCTAAGGGAATTCATACAACACTAGAGGGAGAAAATGACTTTGTAGTTTTTTAGACTTACCGAGAGACTACAGAGTATACACAAAGTCATGTTTTTTTGGCATTTTATAGGTGATTTTTGGTTTATCTGCTGACTTCAAACACTGACTCCCACATAAGACATGACTTTACTCTTAAGTCCTCTAGCTCCTGAGGCCTCGAGATCATTCATATTATATGAGTTTCTTGAAAGACTCTCTGATTCTAATTGAACTGGTCCCATTAAACCCTAGTATTGTATTCATGTTTGCTTTTAAATAACTCACACCTTGGTTGAATGTGTGGGAGCTTTTCCCAGTCTCATTTCAGCTGCTTCTAGCATTGTGGACCCTGGACCTGAAGAGCTTAGGGTCTGATGGGCTTTGAAGTTTCATTATTAAAGCAGCAACTATACAACTGAGAAGAGTGAAACTGGAAATGAATCCTGCAGCTGATGGTGAGGTGAGTTTGAGAGGAGTCATGGGGACTGTAAGAACTCACAGCCACAGATACAATCAGGCTATTCACCAGGGTTTACATAACACAGTGAGAAGTAACACAATGTGCTTTAGAAAATAACAAAATAGATCTTTCTCTTTATAAATTCCATCTTTTTAAAAGAGTTAATATAATTCTAAAATGGTGTCTGGGCTCTCAGAGATAGATGGTAACCCTAGAAAAAGGAGACCTCCAATTTACACTAATCTTTCAGTTCAGCAGTGGACCTTAGCAAATGACTTCATTTTCCTATTTAAAAAGAGAGGAGGGTTTTCTCACAGTGTGTTCCATGGAACACCAAATGTAAAACATGTTCCAAATGTAAAAATGTTCTGTACTCAAATAAATCTGCATTCACAAGTTTCTCTTACTATATTCCTCTCTTGGAAATTCACAATGTGTATTAACATATTAAAGTCTCTGAAAAGTCCTATGGTAAAAGGACTTCCCTTAATTCAGTACTTCCTAAACATTCTTGAGCATAGATGCCATTTTTGATGAGACATTAATTAAAATGTGTTCCAAGGAACACACTTTGAGAAAATTGAACAACTCTACACAAGCCCTATGAGGGTCAAGGCCATGTCCTTGTGTTCATACTGTACCTGGTACAGAGTAGGAGCTGGCAAACTATGGCTAGTAAGCAAACCCAGCCCATGAGCTAAGTGTGGATTTCACATTTTAAGTGGTTGAAAAAAATCAAAAGAAGAATACTATTTTATGGCATGTGAACATTATATGAAATTTAAATTCCAGAGTCCCTAAATACATTTTTTGGTTTATAGCCATGCCCTCTTGTTTATGTATCTTCTATAACTGTTTCCGAACTACAAAGTCAAAGTTGAGTAACTATGACAAAGACCATAATGGCCCACAAAATCTACACTCCTTACTTTTTCACCCTTTAAAGGAAAAGTTTGCAGACCTCTTTATTATACAATTAAATTGTGTAAATGAATGATACCCAGCTGCCTCACTTTCTGGGAAGAGGACTCGATTGTAACAGGTTCCAGGATGAGGCCTTTCTTTTCAGATTGGTCTTATCTCCCTTGTTCTTGTTTCTGCAGTAGCTCAGCATTGACCTAAGCTGAGGAACTGCTCAGATTCCTGTTTCTCCATTCCTCAAATTGTCTCTGGTTTGATTCACAAGAGTTTTTCCCAGAAAAGAGTTATACTCAGGTGGCAATGTCAGGAAAAGAGAATAAAGGAAAGGGAAGGAAATGAATTTACATTTGGGTGGCTTTGGCTGGGGTGTCAGGGTTTGCAAGAGCACCACCCACCAGATTTATTGGAAAGGTAAGGGATGAACATGGGCAAGAAGAGGAAGGATGGGAAAGGACAGTTTTGACTTATTTGCAAATATTCTGATGGAAGGCAGGGGAAACCAGCCCACTGAGAGCACACCTGCTACATGGAGTTCCATGGCTCAAACCCAAACCAAAGGAGCAAACAGGATACTGGTGTCAAAAAGAACATGGTTTGAATCCTGGCCTTTCCACTTTGTGTCCATGTAACCTTGGGCAACACATTTAACTCATCTGGAGAATGGACTGAGAATTAAATGAGTTGGTTTTTATTTAACAGCTATTATAAGAATTGTGTTGTTGTTGTTAATGTGAGATGATAGTGGTATAAATAGTCCAGTGGATCTTTTGGAAGTCACTGCCCACGGTTAGTATCAAAACCTCTGTGGCATACCTTACCTTTATATCAGAAAATAGTTCTTCATAAATATCCCTTTTTTTCCAAGTGTTTAGTTTAGAGATCCACCACCAAAAATGTTAGATTCTCATCATCTTCATGCCATCTTATATTTAGAATAAATAAATTATGTGAAAATAAATTTTTTTAAGTTTCTGAATCCCCACCACAGCCTTGAAGAAGGAACTCTTGTCATCTCTATGTAGCCGGAAAGACAGAGACACAGGGACATCACGTGGCAGAGCCTGGACTGAAAGCCAGAAAGTGTAGGTGTAGCCTCTGTGCTCATAACCACTGTCCACACGGACAGGCATACAAAAAACATTTGATAAAAATCAGTTTTAAAATGCCTCTTAAAATTAAAAAATAAAACATATACATACATGTTACTAGACCACTTCCCAATATGTATTTCAAGAACAGGACCTCTGAAATCAGACCCACCTAATTTCTAATTCTTAGTCCACTGTTTACTAACAGGATTTAGTGAATATTTTTATGAAGATCAGGCATGTTACTTAACCCCTAATCTTCAATGTAATTTGTAAAATGAAAATAGTAATGCCTAACTTAAAGTATCACTTAAAGATCATTTGAGATAATGCCTGCTGAGCACCTGCAGGGAGTCTGGAATATGGAAACCCCACAATATTTCATGGTAGCTATTTTTTATTACCTAGAATAAAGGTCCTTCCCTGCCTTCTCTGCTCATGAAATCTTGTTCATTCTTCAGCACCCCCTAATTCCTTTTTTAAAATTCTCTCGACTCCTTGTTAGAATTCTACCTGCCTTGCATTATGGAGGGAACTTCATTTGGGTCTATCTCCCCAACTCTGGTGAGTTCCTGAGGTCAGAATTGATGACTCCTGGGAAGGAACTTCAGCAGAGCCCACCTGAAAATACCACCAGGGAGATAACAGTGTCTCTCCACTTCCTTAAGGACTCTGCTCAATTCTTCAGTTATATCAATTTGATTTTTTAAATGAATGGGTTGGGTCATTCCTCTGCTCATCCTTTCCAACAATTCCTCAGGATAACATCCCAGATCCTCAACATGGATTTCCCTACCACGTCTCTTCACTCTCTCCCCTTTCCTCTCTGAATCTAGCCATGCCAGCTCTCCTTCTGTTCCTCAAACTTGCCAATGAATACTTGCTGTTCTTTTGGCCTGGACACTCCTCCCCCAACCCCAGCACCCACCTCACTATTGACCTGGTTTACTCTCTCTCATCCTTTAGGGAACCCTTCAGATGGGGTCACATGTTCCTCCTAGCTGCCCTTGGAGAACCCTGCACCTCTTCCTAATCACTTGGGACCATTGGAATCACATAACTGCATGTCTACATGGTATCTGTTGCCTGTCTCCTCTTGAGACCAGCACTTCCCAATAGAACTGCATTGAAAGTCACAGATGTCATTTTTCATGTTCTTGCAGCCATTTAAAAAAATGAAAAGAAGCAAATGAAATTTTACTAATATACCTTATTTAACCCAATACCCAAAATGTTTCCATTTCAACATATTATCAACACAAAAAATTATCAAAGATATATCTTACATTTTTTCATAGTGAGTCTTCAAAATCCAGTGTGTATTTTAACCTAAAGCACAACTCAAGTTGGACCAGCCACATTTTAAGTGTTCAATTGCAACATGTGGCTCATGGCTGTCATAGTGGACAGCTCAGCTCTGATCGGGAAACTCCTGGAGAGCACAGAACTTGACAGTCTTACAATATCCACAGCACCAGGTTATGCTTGGCTCAAGGGAAGAGCCAAATAAGTATTTGGTTTTCTGGGGTGGGAGGGAGGTTTAAAGGGAATATTTGTACAGAGGAAGAAATGGAGGCCAAGAGAGGGGAAGTGATTGGCCCAATGTCACAGGACTAATTAAAGGTGAGCCACTGCTAACCCCATGCTGGAGTCTATATTCCAGTGCCTCCTGGAAACTGTAGACATCTCTCAGATCAATCTGTCCCTCTAGATGCACATGTGCTCCCAAAGCTCAGCCCAACACACTGTTATTAAAAACTTTGCCTCCAAAGACAAGAAAAGTTTGGTTTTGTGAGAAAAGTTTTCTTTCCATTACCTTGTAAATCCTACAGATTGATAGGTCTTATGCAAGCAGCATTAGGTGCTACGCACTAACTGCTGCAGATGTTGTTTCGAAACTCTTTGAGCAGCTATTGCATTATTAGTGGATATTTCCTTCAGGATTCACCCTCAATTTTCTCGGTACGAAGCTACAAATGGAGTCAGTTAGCACTCCTTTCCAAGGCCCAGGGAGGGAGGCAGGTGGGGACCACAAGTGTAAGTGAGATCAGGGCACAGAATGTGGTCAGCATTCTCCCAGTCCCAGACTGTATTTACTCCCTCTGAAAAACCAGAGTTAGGCTAGTCCTAAAAAAACCTTCCTCTCCCAGGAGGTTTCATTGTAAATGAAGGGACAGTAACCTCAAAAAATAAAAAAAAGAGAGAGGGAAAGTGGAGATATGAGAAATATAGGCTCAGCCTATATTTATCAGTAAAACAAAGAGAGTTACTTATATAGTGGTATCACGATACAATCCTACCTTCGTTATAAAATTTATATTTCACATATATTATAAGAGATCCAAAAGATTATTTTTCAAAATATTAGAGTTATTATTAGGTAGTAAAATTATAAATGATTTTTTATTTACTCTATTGGTGGATCTACAGTTTTGAATTTTCTTCAGTGAGTAAGTATTACTTGTTTAAAAAGGATACAAGTGAACATTTGAAGTAAATAACTCCTATACACTCACATATGATCCCAAATGTTCCAACAGTATTTAAGTGTTAATTATTTTTAGAAGTTCCTGGTGGTTACATTGTTTCTTTAGCTTTTAAATAAATGACTTTACCCCTTTGGGGCTCAAATTAGTCCCAGGGACAGAAAATCAGTCCTCAGTGCTCCCCAGGCCATGGCTAATGAAGCCTCCTCCAGGGGCAAACAGAAACCAGCACCCACTTGCAGGCTGCCTGGGGATGGGGGCCTCCAAGGACCCAGGTGTGGGAGTCAGCATCTGTCCTGAGATTTGGCACAGCTGCCACCAACCAACCCTGTCAGGAATTCAGCCTCATTAACTAGGAAACAGAGGAGTCACCCACCTTTCTTCCATTTTGGTGATGATTAATTCAAGGAGCCTTTCCCCCTGTCCCGAGAGAAGAGCTCAGATTGGGGGTCAAGGCCCAGTGAGAAAGAATGTTTCAAAACATGCTAAGGGTTTCATTTACTTTCACTGGAGGTTGCCTCCCTGGCAAAACTCTTAGACCAGGGGTTCTCAAACAGGTAGATTTTGCCCCCTACAGGACACTTGGCAGTGAATGGAATCATTTTCGGTTGTCATTATTGGCATCCTACACTGCACAGGACAGTCCCCACCACAGCAAAATTATCCAGTACCAAATGTTAATAGTGCCAACACTGAGAAACTCTGTCTTAGACAATGAAGGAAAATATTTGAATGCTTTGAAGGAAGGCAGGTGTTTTTGTTGAAATGAGCCAGATTCTTTGTGCCTGACTATATTCTCTTCAGCCTGCAGGCCAGAGGAGGGTTTGGACTTAACTATTTTTAGGAATTATTTGAATGTTCTGAGTATCTTCATTACACCCTTATCAGTAAATATTGGCCTTAAGGACAGGTGTGGAAGATGGGCTGTATTCCACATGTCAGCTTCAGTGATTGGGGTGAGTGCCAGGTGGTTTCTCCAGAAGCAGACCCTAAGACAAGGTTTATAGTATATGGTGTTTATTAGAGATGGGCACCTGTGAAAAGAAGGGAGAAGAAGAAGGACTGGGCACAGGAAGAAAATGAAGCACAGACACCTGACAAAGTCTCAACCCACCTGGCAGGGGGTGAGGCTGAAACTGAGGGTACTAATTTACTGTATGATTTCAATGTAACATGTAGCCCAAGCACTCTATTCACTTTCCCTTAGCCCTTTTCCTTACTGGTCATCACCCCCTAGGACAGCCAGAAACAATGGCCATGTCTTGACTAACAGTCACAATGTGTGGGATTCTGTTAAGGTAAAGATAACATCTTGACCTAGGTTGTGTTTCAGGTCCTGAGCCCTAAGGTAGAACAACACCCCTGTCTACTTTCTCATGAAACCAGGAAGAGGGATGCCAGAGCAGACCTCAAACTGCCCTCAAGACCTCACCTCCGACCAGTGAGCTCCCAGCACAATCCTGAACCCCTATCCCATGGTGTCTTATGATTTTGCCCTATATAACCTGTATCTTACATGCCCTCTGGGAGTTTGGGCTTTGGAGAATTACCTTTCCACTCATAATAAAATAGCCATTCTTCCTCCACCACAGTTCTTGGTGTTTATAAAGTGTTTGTCTCTGCCAGCGCTGGGTGGAAAAACTCTTTTGGTTCTATAACAAGGTAGAGGCAAGGGGACACTTTGGAACTGGTACTCTCATCAGAATTGTCCGACAGTGGGCTGCAGTAGCAGGGTCCTTATGAGCCCCTCTCCCTTAGCTACACACCAGGCTCAGTTACTAGGTGAATGTTTCCCTGGAAAGAACATGACTTCCGGGTATGTGGCATTGTGCAGCTGAGGCTGACCTTAAAGATGCTTACAGCTGGAATGTCTGCTAACAACATGCCTGCAGCAAGTCCTTCTTTGAACAGGAATCTGGGTGTCACATTGTTGAGAACCACCCTGTCTGGTTTCAGAAGCTGTAACCACCCATGGTTAAGGCTGAGTGAGAGACCTTGGGACCCTAAGTCACCAAGGAGACAAAGCTTATCTCCCTGGCAGGAGCACTGCCTCTGCCCACTTTACTTCACCCTGCTTGGCCCTGAGCCTGACCAGTTAGCCAATGATGGGTAAGATTCCTCAAGGGAGGGACGGCCTAAGACAGGCATGGTCACAAAGAGGCCCTCAGGGAAGGACTTGGGGGACTATAGAAAAAGGGGGTGATGGAACCTCACCCCTCAGCTTTGACATAGCCTGAGTCCTCATTCTGTCTGCAAGAAGTCTCCTAATCTCTTGGCTGCCTTACTTCCCCTGCCTGCCTTAAGCCTGAAACAATGACAGAGGGTGGTGCAGTCCTGTGCTGGAAAGGGCGGATTCCCCAGGGAGATCAGGCCTAAGAAAGAATGCATAAAATCCTGTGAAACCTGCTTTGCTAAGAATGTCCTCAATTTTCTGATAAGGGTCCAAGCTTGAAATGAGTTTGTTTCCCAAAGTTTTATAGCCCTTTAGCTAACTGACTCTGACTCAGAATAAGCCCTCAGAGTTCTTTGTTATCTATTGTTTGATCCTTACTGCCTGACAATGATTGATGAGCTTTACCTGTATGCCTGTGCAAATTGAACCCAATAAAAGCCCATTGAGAAAAAGGCTCTTGGTCCTTCTCCTTTGAAAGATTGGCCACCTTTCCTCCCCAAGCAGATCATGTCTTGGTAGACTTATTTTCATCCACGGTGGACGGGGGCGCTCTGCGGGCAAAGCTCCCCAACATCATACCTCCATGGCCACTACATGGTGCATCCACACTCAGCAAAAGGTGTGCTGCAATCCATTAGCTATGTCTGCCACAAGCCATGTTCAGGACAGCATCTGTGCCAGGAATTTGACAATCCAGGGATCAATAGGTAAGTCCTGTAATTGCAATATCATGATAATACCTAAAACTAAACTGGATGTGGAAGAAAACCAAGAAGCATACAAATCAAATGAGGAATGAAACCTGCCTGCCATCCAGTCAACTATCTACTGAGCTGGATTGAACATGGAAACATTCCTTTGGTTTCTGATAAAATATCTTTTGCCCCGCTTTGTTTACTCCACATTGACTTACTAAATACTTACTATATGCCAAGCATAAAGCTTGATGTTGGAATGTGACAGAGAAGAGTGAGGCATAGGCAATGGATGATTTCACTCTTAAACTCATAAGGCTTGCACTTGTTGCCTTATGGATTTGGCTTTTACCCAATTAATTATGTTTGTGCCATCAGCCCATGGGCTTCTTTAGTCTCTACAGCTCCAGCTAGGAAAGCCCAGTACTACAATAACAGACCTTTGGAATTCCACTTAACCCTCTCCACTGAGCCTCCACTATCTTTGACCTTGGAAGTCTGGTAAGAAGAGGGTTTAATTGTCATAGTTATGCTACTTTTTATTAATAAAATACTCCTATACATTAATTTAAAATTATTAGATGTGCTTTTCTTCCCTTCCTTCCTCTTCCATTTGTTCATTCATTTGTTCACCTGGAGCAGTGGCTTCCAGTCTATGATCCTCAGGCTCCTATGGATTTTTTTTGTAAATCCAATTTCTTTCTTTCTTTTTTCTATTTAAAAACAATATTTTTAATTTTTTATTACAGTTTACATTCAATATTATTTTAAATTAGTTTCAGGTGCACAGAATAGTGGTTAGGCAATTGTATACTTTACAAAGTGTTCCCCCAATAGTTCCAGTACCCACCTAGGTCCATACATAGTTATTACAATATTATTGACTGTATTCCCTATGCTGTTCTTCACTTCCCATGACTATTTTATAACTACCAATCTGTACTTCTTAATATCTTCACCCTTTTCTCCCAGTCCCCCAACAGCTTTTCCTCTCTGGCAACCATCAGTCTGTTCTCTGTATCTATCAGTTTGTTTCTGTTGTGTTTGTTCATTTATATTGTTCTTTAGATTCCACATATACGTGAAAGAATATGGTATCTGTCATTCTCTGATTTCTTTCACTTAGCATAATATCCTCTAGGTCCATCCATACTGTGGCAAATGGTAAGAATTCATTCTTTTTTTATGGCCAAGTAATATTACATTGTATATATGTACCACCACATTTTTACCTACTTGTGTATTGCTGGGCATTTGTGTTGCTTCCATAGCTTGGCTACTGTAAATGATGCTGCAATGAGTATGGGGGTGCATATATTCTTTCAAATTAGTGTTTTGGGTTTCTTCAGATGCATACCCAGAAGTAAAATTGCTAGGTCATATGGCAGTTCCATTTTTAATTTCTGATGTAACTCTATATTGCTTTCCACAATGGCTGCACCAATCTGCATTCCCTAACAACCGTGCAATAGAGTTTCCTTTTCTCTACATCCTCGCCAACACTTGTTGTTTGTTGATTTATTCATGATAGCCATTCAGACAGGTGTGAGATGATATTTCATTGTGGTTTTAATTTTCATTTCTCTAATAATTAGTGACAGGGAGTATCTTTCCATTTGTCTATTGGAAAGAGGGAATGAATGTGCAGGTGGAAAAGAGTTGAGGATCCAACATATTGTCTGAGGAGCTGGATAAGAGTAATACTACTACTGGCTAGTAATAGTGCTACTAACAGCAGTAGTAATAGTAGTTGCATATAATAATAGATTTAGTTGTTTCTCAAATACTTTTGCATTATATATTTTGCTAATCATTTTATATAAATTAAATACAGACTTCCATATTGACCTCTTAAAATTAAAGCAGGGGTACCCAATTTCCAGGCCATGGACCAGTAATGGCCTGGGCCTGTTAGGGACTGGGCTGCAAAGCAGGAGATGAGCTTGAATGTAATGCACTTGAATCATCCCCAAACCATCCCCCCACCCACCTCTGTCCATGGAAAAACTGCCTTCCATGAAACCAGTCCTTGGTGCCAAAAAGCTGGGGACTGCTGAATTAAAGGGTGAGAGAGATAAAGAACTCAACAGGTAGTCTTTATCCTGGAGCCTTACCTACAATCAGGTAAGTTGCTGTCTGTTAAGATACTTTATAATGTTAAATAAGGAACTTTTTAAATCTAATATTATTGTTCACAACAACAAACACAAATTAAATTTGTTTTAGATCCAATGAAGTGTCGAGACTGGCCCTGCAGCCATACTAGTAAGTGATGTTCACAATACATCAAGAATACAATAAAACTGACAATTTTTCTACTTAAACCATCCTCAGAGACTTTAGATGATGGGCTGACAAAATGAGATGCTGTTAATTACATTCCTGGGTAATTTTTATTCAAAAGGGATCATTTTGCTTTTCTAACAGAATCAAATCATTTATTATAGATGAAGAAGTATAACTTGGAGCTGAATGAAATACAATAAGGTAACAATACTGAAGGGTAGCAATTGTGCAGCTGTTCTGGTCCACAGCAGCTTCTTCATCAGCCTTTCGTCATCATTAATGAGAAAGAACTGTGTTTTTGAATTATTTAGTTCAGATTTGACACTATCAACTAGATTTCCTTTTTGCTTTGATAAAATAATCCTGTAATTACTGTTGTTCCACAGTGGAGAGAGCTGTCTGGTACGTAGTGAGCTCCCCAGCATGCTATATTTAAGCAGACCCAGGATCAACACTGGAAACATTGTAGGGGGCAATTCTTTACAATTGGTCTATATGTAAGGATTTGACTAGGAATATTTTGAAAGTAATTTATTTAATAAATATTTTTGGTCCCTCTCTTGGGCCAGGCACTTTAGGTAGCTCACAGATTTTGTCTTCAAGGAAAATACAGTCCGGTATTTCTTCTAACTTTGAGGTTCCACAAATTTATCTCAGTGAACTTTATATCAGCTCTCTCTTTTCCACCTTTTCAATATTTTCTTGGGTGTCAATTTTTTAAATAAAAAATTTTGTGCATGGGTTTCTAAATATAGAGACATATAAGAGGATAGCATCCAACCTTCTTTCTGGTATCAGGTAGCTGTTGCTGTGTGGCAAACCAGAGGCTTCGAACAACAAGCATTTGTTGTTGGAGTTCACATGTTTGAGGGTCAGCTGAAAGTTGGCTGAACTAGGCTACATTGGCAGGGCCATTCTGCTCATCTAGGCTACATTTATGCAACTGTAGGTTGGCTTGGGCATCCAGGTGGTATATAGATCAGGCAAGGGGAAAGTGATTGAAAGTCAGACAAGATTTCCTCCTCTCTGAACCAGAAGAGAAATATAGGACTAGCACAGGAGAGCCCTATTGCACAGATCTAGGATCTCACTTCTGCAGATCAAGCTCCCTGGACCCCTCCCCACTGCCAGAGAGACAGGATGTTACCCAATAAGGAGATGCCATGTGTCCCGGGACCGCAAAGATGTGCAGAAGCACTGGAAGGGTTGGGTAAGTCTCCTCTGTCCCTGGAACTAAGAGGGCAAGCAAAGCCTTGTCATCATGAGAGAACCAATGGCCTCTTCTGCTGTCTCATCAGCCCACATGGAGAGAAACAACTGTGCCTCCTTTGCGGCCTCAGAAAGGTTCATAGTGATTTGACCCCAATCCAAAGCTGATAGAAAAAAATGACATGAAGGCCAAGGGGTCCAAGAGCCTAATGGAGCCATGAACCCCAAAGAAGAAAATATAAAATATTCAGATAGGCCTTTACTATAATGGACAACTTCAACAAAAATATATTATATGATGACTTAGATTCATGTATAATGTGTACGTGTGCACACATTCTTTACATACACACTCACACATTCTCACACACTCATGCTTACTCAAACACACAAACACACACACTCACACACCTTCCTAGAACTAAACGGATCTTAAAACTTAAAAAATCAGTAGATGAGATGGACTTTAGGGTGGTCCCTGGTGAGACGAAAGTTAGTGACCCATAATATCACATGGAAGAAATCTCTAACAGCAGTGCAAAAATTCAATGGGTTAGAAACCATAAGAGGAAAAGACAAGAGATTTAGCTACTAAGTCCTGGAGACCTAACGTGAGAACAATCAATTTCAAAAGGAAAAAAAAAAAGAGACTGGTAGAAAAGGAACAATAATTGTACAAATCAAGGAAGAAAATACCTTAAGAAGTGGACAGATCTGAACTTAGTTCAAGTTGATTTGAAAGAAAAGCCTCAGATCTCATGAAATTCCAGAATAAACTACTTTAAAGGAAATAAGTGTCCTAAATTCTCACCACCAGATAATACCTACTTACATTGTTAAAAAATAAAATAACATGTACAAGGTTAGAAAATTCAATGGTTCATAAACAGTGAAAGGGAAAGTAAAAATCTTCCTTCATTCTCTACATTTCTTTTCTCAGACTTTCCATAAAAGGTAATCATTATTAACAGTTCCCTACGACTTCTCCTGTCCCCCAAGTTTATACATATACCAAAATATAGATCTACACAGATGCTTTTTTATTTATATTAATAAAAATTCTGTAGGTTACCATCCTTGATCACTTACTATATCTTTCATATCAATATATGCCTAATTTTTAAAATATTATAATGTAATATGGACATGATGTGATTTTACAACTGACCCCCTTATTAAATGGGCACTTTAATTTTATTACAGTTATTTTTCTCTTACAAACAGTGCTACCATGAGCAGCCATGTAAAAACAATCTCATAGATATTTTGTAAACCTATCTACGGAGAAATTTCAAGCAATGAAATTACCAGGTCAAGGCACTTGCATATTTATTGATTAAAGGCCTTAAAATATTCCTGGCACATAATAGGCACTCAAAAATATTTTTAAACAAATTAAAATGGTCATATTATTCACCAGAAACATGGCATTAATTTATACCACATATTAAAGATTTTTAAAATCATTATAGTATGTAGAATGGTCACCCCCAAAAAAGGCATGCTCGTGTCTTAATCCCTAGAACTTGTAAACATAATCTTTGGGGGGAAAAAAAATCTTTGCAGCTTTTTTTAAGTAAGGCACTTGAAACAAGGAGATCATCTTGAATTACCCAGGAGGTCTTATATCCAATAACAAATGTCCTTATAGGAGTTAGGTAGAGGGAAATGTGACAAACCCATCAAGGTGATGTGAAAGGCACAGATTAGAGGGAGTCAGCCACAGACCCAGGAAGGCCAGGGTAGCCACCAGAGGCCATTAACAAAATCTCCCATAGAAGCTCTGAGGAATTGTGGTCCTACCAAAATTTCACTTCAGATTTCTAGGTACCAGAACTGTGAGAGAGCAATTGCTGTTTAAGCCACCAAGTCTGTGCTCTCTGGTTATGGCACCCTGAGGAAATGAATACGATCATTATTGTCAAATTGGAGCCTGGTGGTAAAACAGAAAAGAGCACTTAGAGTTTAAAGGCAAATTGGTTATGAACCAAAAGGGAGATCAAATTCCAGGGTCCCGCCCCCGAGAGCAGCCCTCTTTAGCCTCCTCCCAAACCCCTCTGTCATCTGTCTGTTCTGTGGATCATAGGAATAATAAGCAATTTTAATTAAAGGCAAGAGATCTGAATTTATATATTCAAATTCATTTATTCATCAAATATGTATGGAGTCCCCACTCTGTGTCAAGCATGTGCTGGGGCTATAGGAGTGAGCAAAACAAAGTCTCCAGTCATAACAAGCACACCTTCCACTGCACAAAGTCAGACAGTGAACATGTATCAATTTAGTCTCCAGGTTTTAGCAAAGCGTTTTTAGAGACTGAAGTTCAACCAGTCCTGCTGCCCTCACCCAGACACCCTGAACTGGAAGATTTACAAAAAGCTATAAACAAAGCAGCTAGCCCTCACATATACAATTTAATTTTAGATAGCCAAGAAAAAATTGCCATGAGAGTAACATACATACACACAAAAGCAATCATTTGGAACCACCAGAAAACGCTACTCCTGCATGGGAATATGTAAGGATGTAGACTTCTCAGAAGGGTGGGACTCCGGGAGGGAGTACATGTTTACCAAGGACAACTCCTGGTGCCCGGGGAGCTTCTTCCACTTTCTTGCACCTGTTCTGCTGTTATACTCATACACATTCCCAGAGACTGTTGAGGGACACAAAACACAAAAAGTGAATGACAATGAACTCACAAAGTATTTGTTCATCCCACAAAGTGTTTATGAGCATTTATTATATATCCATCATAGCGACAAGTTTCTGGTCTTTTCAAGCCTTGCTCTGCTATCAAAGGAAAAACTATAAGCAAAACTTGAAGCAGTATATGATTTCACATGCATTTAAAATTGCCCCTTTAGCATTAGGGAGCTCTTCTGTGGTGAATGAATGGTTTTTCATCTCAACTGCAGTAGTGGTCATATGAATCTATTTAGGTGATTAAATGTCATAGAACTATTCACACAGACATATAAAAAAAAAGTGCATGCCAAAACTGGTCAGATATGAGTACAGTCTATAGCCTAGTTCATTGACCAGTGTCAGTTTTCTAGCTTTGGTGCTGTTGTTATGGAAAATGTTGCCTTTGGGGGAAGCTAGGTGATGGGTACAATGTACCTCTCTGTACTTTTTTGCAATGTCTTGTGAATTGGTAATTATTTTAAAATCAAACTTTGAATAAAATAACATGTCAAACTATTTTTTTAATTGCCCCTCAAGTGATGTGCCTTACATAGTGTCTTAGGTTTAATCCACCAACCATTTATAGAAACAATAGTGAAACATAGTAATATGCAAGAGAAAAGAAATGGTAAGTAGGGCATGATATAGTAGAAAGTCAACAAATTATTCTTTCTTAGGTGTCTACAACATAATTAATAAATTAAAAATAATAATAATAATAATAATAATAATAATATATAATAATAGCTTACTTCTATAGTATCTACTATATGCCAGACTCTATGTTCGTATATTAATTTATTTAATCCATTCAATATCCTTCTGACATGCATATATATTATGAGCCCCATTTTAGATATGAGGAAACTGGGGCACAGAGATGTTAAGCAACTTGCCAATGAGACCTAGATTTGAACCCAAGATGTCCAGCTACTAACCATCTAGTAGAGAAGCCCATGCCTTCTTTTACTTTGATTACCCTTTATGAATAAAACAATGCTTTATGCATCACATTCTGGGTTCCACTGAACATTAGATAAATAATAGCATGTCTGAACACATATAGCAAAACTTATTTTTATCTTAAAATATTTCCCTACTATAAGTGTCATATAACACTTGAATGTGCTAAGTGAGGTCTCAAAAAACTCCATTGATTAAAAAGATGCTTCTTCTGTCAGGACCACTGTGTTAGGGCAGACAATGCACTTCCATGAAAAATACCCGCTCCACAAATAAATCTATACCATCACTCAATAGAGCATGCTGAAACTTAAAGACTAATCGCTGAGTAGTCACACATCAAATACCAGTTTCAAACAAAGCCAAGTGTATTGATTGGTATAAACTCATTCATATTTAAACATCACAATCATCCCACATAACAGGCAAAACCCACAGTATTATGCTGGTTTTCAGCTGGAAAAAAGAAGAGTCAGAGAAATTAAGTACTTTGTTCAGGTTCACTTTGTGTAAGCACTCAAACCCAAATCTTCTCATGTACACCCAGAGCTTTACCAATACCTCTAATGACTCCCTATTCTCACCCCTTCTTTAGAGAAGAAATGCATGGAAAAAAGAAAAGCTTCTGAAATGTTTTATATGTTTGTAATGTTTATGTTTATATGTTTATATGTTTATAAATGTTTGAAGTATGATCTGCTACACAATTTCAAAGTTAATAAGAAATAAATCTTTATACCAGGAATTGCAAATCCATGACCCATCTGGCCTATGTATGTTGTGGTGATTAAAGGTGGTCACAAATTCTTTGACCCTCACTTCTTGTGAGGTGGAATATATGTTTCTCTTTTTAAATCTGGGTAAAATTATTGGATTAATCAATAGAATGTGGTGGGCATGACACTGTGCCAGCTTCCAGGCTCAGGCCTCAGAAAACAGGCAATTTCACCTTCCTATCCCTTGGAACTCCACCTACTTGAGAAACAAGGTGAAGAGGCCCTGAGATTATGTGAAGAGTAAATGGGAGGTTCCAGTCAAGGTGGTAGAGTACATAGCAGCTGCACTCACCACCTCCTATGATCACATCAAAATTACAATTAAATTATAGAACAATCAACCTGGATAACCATTTGAGAACTAGCTGAACAGAAGTCCTGTAACTAAGGGTATAAAGATAACACATCAAGACTGGTAGGAGGGGCAGAGCCCTAAAACTGGCCCCATACCCAGGTGTGGCGGTTAATAATCAGAGGATATCTCAGGGCCAAGGTCCCCCTAAGAAGTTAGGAGTCTCAATTCCACACTGAGCTACTCAGTCTTCAATGCCAGTGCCAGGAAGAGGAATCCACATAACATCTGGCCGTGAAAAAAAAAACAGGAATTCTGTCTGTCCAGAGGAGATAGGAGGCAGCTGGAAACCCAGGCATCGTCTTAAAAGAGCTAACACACAAACTCTTCCCCACAGGCACTCACACTGGGCTCCAAGAGAGGAATTGCAGCCCTGGGGTGAAAGTGGGATACTAGAGATATGCAGGGAAAGACTGAGTTGTGTGGCTTGGGGCTAGAGTTGAAGGGGTAGCTGCTATTGTCACTGTGTTGAGCCATCCACTGTGAGGCTGATGGGCACTATCTTTCTTCCCTCCACACACACAAAGTCTTATTCTGCATGAGCTTGCTGAACTACACTAGCTCCACCCTGATAACTCCCTAAGACTCCACCCCATTGCAAAAGTCTGAAGGACCCAGGTAGATGGCAGCTGGTCCTGCTGCCCTGAGACATTTGCTGAGTAGCCTCAGGCCCAACACTGCCATCCAAATAGTCAAAATGGGCTTAACTTGAAAGATACTCCACACCATACCTGGATCAATAGCTTCTCCATCAAATATGGTCTCATACACAACAGTTTCCTTTAAAAAACAAAAACAAAATATTAACAATAAAGTCAGGCTGATAAAATTACTTTTGACATGTGTTGAGTACTTGGAGCAGGTGACTTATAAATAATCTCATTTTTCTTATGCAGAGGGCTAGTGACCTGGGTTCAAAAATTTCCTGCTGTTTTTGTCTCCTCGAAGCCCCAGCCCCTACATCAGTCTACCCACCACATCCTCTCTTAACTCAGATCTTTTTATTGATGTAAAGCCTCTTATCTTGGATGGGAAGTGTTATGGGCTGAACTGTGTTCCCTCAAATTTCATATGTTAAAGCTGTAACCCTCAGTACCTCAGAATGTGACTGTATTTAAAGATAGGTCCTACAAATAGGTGATTAAGGTAAAATGCGGCCATATGGGTGGGCCTTAATCCAATTTGATGGGTGTCACTATAAAAACAAGAGATTAGGACACAGACAAAACAGTTGAGAAATGGTCATGTGAGAATGCAAAGAGAAGGCAGCCATGTGCAAGCCAAGGAGAGAGACCCCAAGAGACACCAAGCCTTCCAGCACTTTCCTCTGAGACTTCTAACCTCTAAAACTTGAAGAAAATAAATATCTGTTGTTTAAGACACACAGTCTTTGCACCATACAGGTGATTGGCTGGTATCAGTTTCAGAAAGAAAGAGGCAGTAAAAGAGAGCATTGAAAGAACTAGCTCATGAAACAATGTCATGATCAGTCAGGACTCAGATGGAAATATCCATTCTTAACAGAGCAGCACATAGAGAGTAAAAAAGGGAGATGGAAACTAAAAATTCCTTTTCTTGTTCTGCTCCACATTTATAATTCCTATACGGTAGTTTACATGGATCACTTAATAAACGAGCATCAGCCAATTCAAGATTTCTATTCTCCAGGGTCACATTTTACCACCTGCTAAGAAACTCCAGGGTTGGAGGACTTACACATTTTTACTACATATATAATCTATTTTCAAATCTAGATACTATTTTTTAGTAATAATAAATAATGCTATATTTTCATTTGTCTAGTGTTATTTTTGTTGAATACACATACAATATTTGCCGCAAATTTTGGCCAAAGCCAGATTCTAAGACTGGACCTGAAAATCCAGTTTTGTAATACACAAAAATTCAACAGAAGCAGATGAATTGAAATAATTTTATTTCCTTTCTATGGTGCCTGGGTAAATTTACCACATGTCTATATGGAAGGACTATTTTTTTTAAATTATTTTACTGTTGTTCAATTATAGTTGTCCTCATTTTCTTCCAACCCCTCCCCCACACCCCAGCCAAAACCACTTCCCTCCCTTCCTTCCAACCTCCCCCTTAGTTTTGCCCATGTGTCCTTTATAGTAGTTCCTGAAAACCCTTCTCCCCACTGTCCCCTCCCCCCTCCCCTCTGGCTATTGTTAGATTGTTCTTAACTTCAATGTCTCTGGTTACATTTTATTTGCTTTTTTCTTCTGTTGATTATGTCCCAGTTAAAGTTGAGATCATATGGTATTTGTCCCTCACCATCTGGCTTATTTCGCTTAGCATAATGCTCTCCAGTTCCATCCATGCTATACCAAAGGGTATGAGCTCCTTCCTTCTCTCTGCTGCGTAGAATTCCATTCTGTAAATGTACCACAGTTTTTTGATCCACTCATCTGCTGATGGGCACTTAGGTTGCTTCCAGCACTTGGCTATTGTAAATTGTGCTGTTATGAACATTGGGGTGCATAGGTTCTTTTGGATTGGTGTTTCAGGGCTCTTAGGGTATAATCCCAGAAGTGAAATTGCTGGGTCAAAAGGCAGTTCCAATTTTAGTTTTCTGAGGAAATTCCCTACTGTTTTCCACAGTGGCTCCACCAGTCTGCATTCCCACCAACAATGTACTAGGGTTCCCTTTTCTCCACATCCTCGCCAACATTTGTTTGTTGATTTGTTTATGTTGGTCATTCTGACCAGTGTGAGGGGGTATCTCATTGTGGTTTTAATTTGCATCTCTCTGATGGCTAGTGATGCTGAGCATCTGTCTTTTCATATGTCTCTGGGCCCTTTGTATGTCCTTCTTGGAGAAATGTCTGTTCAAGTCCTTTGCCTATTTTTCATTGGGTTGTTTGTCTTCCTGGAGTGGAGTCGTGTGAGTTCTTTATATATTTTGGAGATCAGGCCCTTGTCTGAGGTATCATTGGCAAATATGTTTTCCCATACTGTTGTTTCTCTTTGTAATTTGGTGCTGTTTTCTTTAGTCATGCAGAAGCTTTTTAATTTGTTGAGGTCCCATTTGTTTATTCTTTCCTCTATGTCCCTCGCTTTAGGGGACATGTTTGTGAAGATGTTGCTGTGTGGAATATCTGAGATTTTCCTGCCAATGTTTTCCTTTAGGACTTTTATGGTGTCATGACTTATACTTAAGTCTTTTATCCACCTTGAATTCATATTTGTGTATGGTGTAAGTTGGTGATCGAATTTCATGTTTTTGCACATAGCTGTCCAGATCTCCCAACACCATTTGTTAAAGAGGCTGTTTTTACTCCATTTTATGCTCCTGCCTCCTTTGTCAAATATTAATTGACCATAGAAACTTGGGTTTATTTCTGGGATCTCTGTTCTGTTCTATTGGACTGTGTGCCTGTTTTTATGCCACTACCAGGCTGTTTTGATTACAGTAGCCTTGTAATACAGTTTGATACCAGGTATTGTGATACCTCCTGCTTTGTTATTCTTTCTCAAAATTGCTGCAGGTATTCAGAGTCATGTCTGGTTTCATATAAATTTCTGAAATGTTTGTTCTATATCTGTGAAATATGTCATGGGTACTTTAATAGGGATTGCATTGAATGTATAAATCACTTTGGGTAATATGGCCATTTTGATGATGTTAATTCTTCCAATCCATGAGCATGGTACATGCTTCCATTTGTTTGTGTCTTCCTTAATTTCTTTCTTCAGTGTTGTGTAGTTTTCTGAGTACAGGTCTTTGACCTCCTTGGTTAGGTTTATTCCTAGGTACTTTATTATTCTTGTTGCTATATCAAATGGGATTTTTTTCCTGATTTCTGTTTCTGTTGTTTCATTGTTGGTGTACAATGAAACATCATGGATTTCTGAGTATTGACTTTGTATCCAGCTGTTTGGCCAAATTCATTTATTAGGTCAAGTAGTGTTTTGGTGGCATCTATAGGATTTTCTTTGGACACTATCATTTTCTCTGCAAACTATGACAGTTTCATTTCCTCCTTTCCAATGTGGATGCTTTTTATTTCTTTTTCTTGTCTGATTGCTGTGGCTAGGACATCCAGTACTATGTTGAATAGGAGTGGTGAGAGCAGGCACCCTTGTCTTGTTCCTGATCTTAGTGGGGAAGCTCTAAGTTTTGTCCATTGAGTATGATGTTGGCTGTAGGTCTCTCATATAGGGCCTTTATTATGTTGAGGAATGCTCCCTCTATTCCCACTTTGCTGAGTGTTTTTTTCATAAGTGGGTGCTGTAACTTATCAAGTGCTTTTTCCACATCTGTTGATATGATCATGTGGTTTTTGTCTTTACTTTTGTTTATGTGATGTATTGTGTTTATTGATTTGCAAACATTGTACCATCCTTGCATCCCTGGGGTGAATCCCACTTGATCATGGTGTATGGTCTTTTTAACGTATTGCTGGATGTGGTTTGCCAATATTTGGTCGAAGATTTTAGTGTGTATGTTCATCAATGATATTGGCCTGAAGTTTTCTTTCTTTGTTATGTCTTTATCTGGTTTTGGGATTAGGATGATGTTGACTTCATAAAAAGAGTTTGGGAATCTTCCACCTTGAATTTTTTGAAATAATCTGTGGAGGATGGGGGTTAGCTCTCCCTTCAATGCTGTGTAGAATTTTCCTGTGAAAGCATCTTGTCCAGGGCTTTTGTGTGTTAGAAGCTTTTTGATTACTGTTTCAATTTTAGTTATTGGTCTGTTCAGGCTTTCTGCTCCCTGTTCATTGAGTTTTGGAAGGTTATATTTTTTTCTAGAAATTTGTCCATTTCATCCAGGTTTTTACATTCTTGGCATGTAGTTCTTCATAGTAATTTCTTACAGTCCTTTGTATTTCTGTGGTATCTGTTGTAGTCTTTCCTCTTTCATTTCTGAATGTGTTTATTTGGGTCATCTTTCTTTTTCTCTTGATGAGCCTGCTGAAAGGCTTGCCGATTTTGTTTATCTTTTCAAAGAACCAGCTCCTGGATTCATTGATCCTTAGAATTGTGCTTTTATTCTCTATGTCATTTAATTCTGCTCTGATCTTGGTTATTTCCATGGAAGGTCTTTTATTGAACAATAACTATAAAGAAAATGTAGTCCTCTTTCTTCTACTATAGAGGGATCATAAAAAATGTACTTACTGTTAATACCTCTCGTGTTTTATTTCTGTTTTCCATGACAATCTTTTCTGTTTGATTTCTACCTCCTGTTCAATAAATAAATAAATATATATATAAACAAACAAATAAATGGTAGGTGTCTGATGAGTGGCTTTTTGAAATCACACAATTCATAATAATCATCTTACCTGCAATATAATTTATTCCCCTGTATGAAAAGAAAATTTGACAAAATATCAGCTTCATTATGCTGCCACATAGCAAAAACAAATTTCAATTTTTGCAGCTCATGACTATTATCACATCTGTCTCATCTCGAATTTTTTTTAAAATGCTATACGGTAAATAATAAACTGATCTCATTAACCATCACCACCTCCCAATACTGAATCATAAATTATCTCTGCTTAGTTAATAAAAATTCTCAATCAACTCTATTGTTGAGGCCATGATTTTATGCTCCCTGAAGTATTTTTGGATGGTGATGAAAGTATCTCCATATTCTTTCCATTTCTTTGGCCGCTGTCCAGCTTCACATGAATTCAAAACTATGTGGATAGGGCACCTGGACTTATCACCTGTCTCTTGGCTAGTCCCTGGTGGTTGTCAAACAGTCGCCCAAGAGCTGCTTGGCTCAAAATAATATGGGGAGTTGTTTGGCTTGTCTGCTCACAAATTGATTTAAAACCTGTTCTCACAGAAAACCTGTTTTAGATGTTCTAAGGTAGAAGCCAAGGGTATGTTGTTTCTGGTTTTTAAAGATAGAGCAGGTTTGGAGCCATAGTGAAAGGGACCATCCCAAGTACTTTTTTCTGTGCCCCTTAATGGCACTTAGGCAGAAGCCCTTAGGGTAAGATCACCAAACCTCAACTGATTTCAACACTGTATAAACATCAGATGCTTAGAAGAAAAAAAATCACATACTTGGGTTTGGGCTTGGAGATTTCCTCAGCCATTTTCTGACAGCATTCCATAGTGTTTCCATATCTCCAAAGCAGGAAACATACCCAGGAAAACAACCCGGCAAAGAAAACAGCCATCAGAGTGAAGATGAAAGGAATGTACCAGTCAGTGGGTGTGTATGTGTTGATAGCTGTGTACACAATGGTCAGGCCTTTTCTTTGCTGGGAAATATTATTTCAAAGCAAATAGAGCATTAGTTTATATTTTCAGAGAGCATCTGTTTACAAATAGCAACATCAGCATAGAACCATGGTCCTATAGACAGTGGGGTATTGACTCAGATATATGAATTTTTGTATAAACTACAGACAATACTGAGGAACACCCAAGCCTAGAAAGGCACCAGTTTAAGGATCTGAAGACTTGAATTGTATGCAATGATTGCTTTGTGAACTTGGACAAAAACATTTCTCCTCCTGACTTCAGTTTTCTCATCTATAAAATCAAGGAGTTGAACTAGATAATATCTGAGGGTTTTTTAGGCTTTATCTACTTTACACAGGATAAATCCTTTTGTGCAGCTTGAGAGAACAGTGTGTTCTTAAAAATCAAATAATCTGGTGGAAAGATTTATCATCCATATTGTACAAAAATGACTCTCTTTCAAAGTATAGAAAACTATAAAATACACTAACCACACAGTCTGCTGAACATACTTTATCCTCGGGTGACTCAGAGGCCATTGTGGAGTCCTGTAGAGGCTTTGCTTTTCTATTTTTGAAATAACAAAACACTCAAGGGTCTGCTAAACTTTACAGGATTGGATCAACATTAGATAAAATGATGAATATAAGCCATGTAGTATAGTGCCTGCCACAGATAGGTGCCCATTACTACAAATAACATGGCCACACTCCTGTTACAATGTTTAAACATCCTGTACAATGTTTAAAAGTGTCCATTTGTGAGATTTGTAACTGGTAGATTTCATTGACTAGTGTGCCTTTCTGGTGGGCAGGGCTTTCATACCATTCAGACATAATTAGTTTCTTGGGGGTCCACTATGCTCCACCTGCAATCATCACAAATTCTCTCTCACCCACGGTTTACACTCACAGTTTATACTCACAGATGCACACTCTAAAATGTGGCCTCGTGGGTGGGTGGGTAGAGAGGAAGTGAGAAAACCAGGTGAAGGTGATACACTAAGCAGCCTTTTAGCCTTTCTAGATGAAACTCAAATTTACAAGAGAATATTTTCCACACAGAGACCCAGATTAAATTCCATAACTCTTTACTTCAAGACTGGTGGTTGGAGGAGGTGGCACCTTGGCCCTGGTCACATAAATATCTATAATAGCAGTGCCTGTCCTGGGCTTGGTGGCTTTGCCGTATTTCAGGTTGTCATCGGTTATGTGCACCACAAGATGGTACCGCCGCTGCAATTCAGCTCCAGATTCAAAGTTAAAAGGATTCTTCACAATTAATTTTGGAGTATTTGAACCTCGAGTTGGGTCAAATCCAAAATGATGGTTCTCATTTCCTTTAAAAGGGATAATTTTAAAATTATAATTATTTTGAGATATGTTAAAAGATCTTCTCAAGCTGCCATACATAGTTTTGGAAACACAATACATGTAAATAAATTAAAAAAATTGCTATTGTTCTTTGAATTCCTACATCTACACAAGATCCATAATAAATTGAAATCAAGCAATAAATGCAGTTAATTAGAAAAAAATTGTTTTAAAGGTTAAGATCATGCATCTGATCTCCATATAAGGTCAGCAAACATCAGACTATAATCAAATTATTTTGCTTTAATTTCTTCATCTTCCTTTCTCTCCCACTCAGAGAAATTTTATTTCCACCCTCAGCTTAGTCTAGATCAATATCAAATGGGCCACAAGTATCTATTTAAGCCCCACTAAGTTTCAAGTCCAGTTTCAATGGTCCTGGATACACTGTTGTAAACAACATGCATATAGTTTCCCCTGTCATCTAGTATGAAGAGCAGACATTTAACTAGGTCTCATAATTAAGTAAGGTATTTACTGATGTCCACACTGCCATTCTTTCAGATACATGACAGCAGATCTGACATCCATACCTTAGCTATACTTTTCTCCTTGTTATACTTTCTCATGGTATCCAGTAATTTCCCTTAATAGACTTTTCATACTTTGTAATTTAATAATTGCTGATGTTACTACTAGTTTAATGAACAATGAGTTCATGAATGTAAGATCTATATCTGTCTTGTACATTATTGTATACCCATCTTTTAGTACAAATTTGGTCTCCAGGCTATAGCCAGGGGGGAGTGGGGAGGGGACAGTGGGAAGAGGGGATTACAGGAACTACTATAAAGGACACATGGACAAAATCAAGGGGGAGGGTGAAGATGGAGGAAGGAGGTGGGTTCGGCTGGGGTGGGGTGGAGGGATGGGGAGAAAAGGCATACAACTGTAATTGAAAAACAATAACAATTTTTTAAAAATGAAAAAAATTTTGATCTCCAATAATTGTCTTTCATATGTCACAGATAATGAGCAAAGTTGATATGGGTCTTTATAAATCCAACAACAATACAGTTGAAAACATCTATGCTAAAGAACCTGTATTACTATCATATGAAAGGTGGCAGCCAGCCAGCATCAAGGACAGCAGACTTAGTTCCTTGTAACTTAACTTTCGTTGTCTCCCTTTCAGGTCCAAAGTCTCTTGATTATCAAGTATAACTGAAATTACTGATAATTCCACAAGAGGAATTAGACTGGGCATGTGGAAGTGAAAAGGGTTCCTTGAGGAAACTTAATGCCATAGATATGAAATAGCTTAATCTTCATAAACATAGTATTTCTAAGCTTATATCACTTCAAAGAGGGTATAACTAATGTCATTTAACACATGCTCATGATTAAAAGAAATAATAAAATTATTCACCAGAAACTATCTCAAAGTGCATTTCAAAATCTTGTGAATCTCTGTCGTGGCAGTTTAGTTTGAAGCCATTGACATTTGTCCCAGCAACAACGTTGTCAAAAATGACTGCCTTATATAGAGAGGGTATGCAAACAGGTGGTTCATCATTCTCATCTTCGATGTCAACAGTGACCTGTCAGCAATGAAGGGGAAATATCACATCCATGTCACGTGACTATTTATACACAAAATTAGAAATAAGCATCTGGGTAGAGACAGGTCATTTAGAATTATTAAATTAAAAGTCTGCAATTTTGAGTTTGAAGAAATTCCTGCAGATTTGGGTTCTAGCTGTCAATAATAAGCCAATAAGCTGGCTTATTATTCCTGGGTCAACTATGTCATTTGGTGTGGTCATTAGGGAGAGCTTTGGGCTCATTAGAAGAACATGTTGAAAGAAAATTATCAAATTACAGAAATGATGAGAAAAGGAAAGCTGAAGAATGATGCTTCTAAAAATTCTAATTCCTTGAAATTTTGAAATATCTGTGTTTGCCCTGGCCAGGTGGCTCAGTTGGTTGGAGCATCGTCCCATACAACAAAATGTTGCAGGTTCAGTTCCCAGTCAGAACACATACAGGAGGTGCCAATTGATGGTTCTCTTTCACATCCATGCCTCTCTCTCTCTCTCTCTCTCTCTCTCATCTCTCTCTCAAAAATTAATAAATTTATCCTTGGGTGAGAATTTTTTTAATTTAAATATCTATATTAAATGGCAACTGTAGCCCAAGTTTCCTTCCTCTTTCAAAATTTAGGGGCCTCCCCTGCACAATACATTTTTCAATCAAGCACAGTATATTTTTTGGTAACAATATGATTACTTCAAAGGATGCTCTGACCTTAATCAGGGGTTGTTATCAACCTTTTCTTAACTGTGATTTACATTGAAAAAGATTAAAACATCAAGGATTTTTTTTAAAGAATTTATTTATTTTTAGAGAAAGGGGAAGGGAAAGAGAAAGAGAGGGAGAGAAACATCAATGTGTGGTTGCCTCTCACACACTCCCTACTGGGGATCAGGCCCACAACCCAGGGATGTGCCATAACTGGGAATCGAAACTGCGACCCTTAAGTTCCCAAACCAGCACTCAATCCACTAAGCCACACTAGCCAGAGCATATCAAGGATTTTTAAATGTCAGCAATTGAATGCCAGTCAGTTTATAAAAATTATCTGCCCACCTATAAGATGAGTAATAACTTTCTCAACAACGTTTGCAGGAGAATCCCTGGTGTGCTCATATTTGCAAGTATTATCTTTTAAAAAATGTTTTTTGTGATGTTTTAATAACACAGCTAAATTCTTGGGGAATAATCCATTCTTCAACGCTATTTCTAAATATTGAATATTTCTATTTGTTCTATTCAATATGTGAGGTGTTTTCATATGATTTTAGGGAGACTACTGTGATAAATGAAAACAGCACAGGGATTGAAATTAGAAATATTTATTAAAACTGACAGTAACCAGAGGGGAGGTGGTAGGGGGTAATGGGGGAAAAAGAGGGAAGGGTTTTCAGGAACATATATAAAGGACACATGGACAAAACCAAAGAGGGTAGGACCAAAGGTGGGAAGTGGGGATGACTGGGGTAGGGGGAGTGGGGGGAGTGGGGGGAGGAAAATGGAAACAACTGTATTTGAACAATAAAAAAATGGATCAATTGGATCAATGGAAAAAAAAAAAAAAACTTTGGCTCTTCACCTTGCCAGATCCTTTATTCGGTACAAAAGATTTAACCTTGTTTTTCTCATCTGTAAAAAAAGATCTCAATTTTTCCCTTCCTAGAATGGTTGGGGCATAAATTCATCCATTTGTGTATATTTATTTAACACTTATACTATGTGCTAAACAGTGACCTAGACATAAGAGGTCTTCTGGTAAACCAAACAAAGAGTCTGCTCTACTACAATTTACATTCTTAAAAAGGAGGCAAAACAATAAACAAATTAACATATAAATATATTAGGCAATGCCATATGGAAATTGACACTCTGCAAGTTAAGGAGATAGAGAACAGCAATGGAAGTGTTTTAATACAGTGTTCAGAGAAGACGTTTCTTTTTTGACTCACTCCCCTATTTCTTTCCTCCTCCCCTATATTTGGTATATGCCCTTCAGCAAGTATATATCCTCACAGAATACATAGTATTTGGCCATGTGGTTTTAATTTGCATCAGTGATATTGTGCTATTTACTACTTTTCTCACAAAGCACTATATTTTCTTGCTTTTTCCATGTTGCTGTTTTGGAGAACTAGTTTCCTAATTCTTCTTGATTCTTATTATCCCATCATATGCATCTACCTTATTTTACGAATTCATTATCCTAATGATGAACACATGGGTTGCTTCAAAATTCTATCGGCTCTGGCTGGTGTTGCTCAGTGGATTGAGCAACAGACTGCAAACCAAAAGGTTTTCGGTTTGATCCCTGGTTAGGGGACATGCCTGGGTTGTGGGCCAGATCCCCAGTTGGAGTCATGTGAGAGGCAACCAATCAATGTTTTTCTCGCACATTGATGTTTCTTTCCCTTCTCTCCCCTCTCTAAAAGTGAATAAATAAAATATTTTTTAAAAATTTTACCATCACACACAGAAAAGACCTTGTGAGCAGGTTTCCTTTGTGCATAAATGTGATTAAAGTGAGAATAGTCATGTGGCTATCTGGATGGCAAGCATCACAGCCTGTGACAAAGGCTCTGAAGTGCAGACACTCTTGGTGTGTTGAAACAACAGCAAGAAGTTCATGTGGCTGGACTGAAGTAAGGGGGAGAAAGTTAGAAGCTGAAGACCAAGAGGCAGCCAGGGCTGAGGAGACCTTAGAAATGATATTGGAGCTTATGTTAAGTGTGATGGGGAACCACTGGAGAGCTGTGAGGAAGAGGGTGATGTCTTTTTAAAGGTTCACTCTGGCTACTGTGTGAAGAGTAGATTGCAAAGGGCACATGTGGAAGTGGAGATTCTAGTTAGGAGGTTGCTGCCCCAGCCCAGGTACTGTATGATAATGGCACAACCAGGGTGCTAGCTGTGGATGGATGAGAATGGAAGGATTGAGGATATATTTTGAATGTAGAGACATTTTATTTGACTTTGTTGATGGGTTGGAGAGATAATTTAGGGTATATGATAGTGATTTAGGACCCAGAGTTAATCCTTCTACAATACTTCATTGGAGCTGGGTAAACTTGGATAAGTTACTTAATTTCTTAGCCTTGGAAGTGAAAATTTTTCTATCTGTAAAAAAGAGTAGCAATACCTACCTCATGGGATGAGATTGAAGACTAAAGGAGACATAGTAATTGGCTGTTTTGGATTCTCAATAAAGGGTGGATGATATTGATGGTGACAGTGACAACAAAGATGATGATGGATTTCTAAACTTTCATCAATTTACTTTCTATACACTGTTTAAATTCCCTACGTTAAAAATTTTAAACTCCTTAAAGATATATATGGTGTCACACTTTCTTTTAACCCAGGATGTTGTGCACTGAGTAAACATTCAATAACTATTTGTTAAAAGAAAGAAGGAAATTTTGTAACTCTGTAAGGTGACAGATATTAACCAGACTTATTGTGGTGACCATTTCACATTTATACAAATGTCAAATCATTATGTTGTACAACTGAAACTAATATAATGTTATATGTCAATTGTACCTCCATTTTGCATAAAACATAATTAAAAGAAAAGAAGGGGACTTCTGGTCAAGATGGCAGCATAAGAAAATACAACTTGCCTCGTTCCACAACCACATCAAAATTACAACTAAACTATTGAACAAACATCACTCAGAAACATCAGAAGTTGAATTCAATGGAAGGCCAACAACTACACAGTTAAAGAAATCACATCCTTCCAGACTGGTAGGAGAAGTGAAGACACAGGATGGCCTGGTCTCACATCCATGTGTGGTGAATACAAATTCAGGAGGGATATCTCAAAAGCAAGGAGTCCCAGCCCCACACTAGGCCTCCCAGCCAAGGGTTCCAGTGCCAGGAAGATAAGCCCCAATAATTTCTGGATGCAAAAACCAGCAGGGATTAAGTAGGTGAAAGAAACTTCTACAGTCCCAAGCAGTTCCTCTTAAAGAACCCCCCCCACACACACGGACTTATTCAGATTCAGTCCCTCATAGCTCCAACACTGGGGCAGCAGCTTGAAAGGCACCAGTGACATATGAGGAAAGACTGAAGTGTCTGGCATTGAGGCGAGTGCTGGAAGACAGCTTTCTCCCAGACAGAATGTTGGGCAGAGAACATAATCCCTTTTCTGAACCCTCCCCAAAAAGTGCCACAGAGCTGGCAGATGGGTGCCATCTCTGAGACCCTATCAACCTAGCTAACACAGTTTGCCCTGCCCTGGAGATCCCCTGAGACTCTGTCGCAACCAATTTATGGAACTACCCAAGCTGTTAACAGTGGCTTATCCATATGAATGGCTGGTCTTGGCTTATGTTTCACAAAACTTCCTGAATCCTCTGAAACAAGCAACAGTCAGCCTTAGTGAGACCCCAGACCACATACAACTTAGTAAGTGGTCCCAGGCCTGGCACTAGCAGCAGCCAGCCCAGTTTCACAGCTTGGCTTCGCCTGGGAACCTACAAGCCCAGCACATATAGCAGCCATCTCAGATTGCTTTATAGTTCATGAAGGGTGGCCTCAGGCAGAATGCAGGTGGAAGTTAACCTTGGTCTGCAGCACCTGCAAAACCCCAGAGCCTGTGCACCTAGTGGACAGCTACAGACCACGTCAAAGTAACACTATCCTGCCCCTGAACAGCTGTTCCTCCATGGAGTGTGGAGTTTGGTGGTAGGTGGTCACAGCCAGTTTTTGTAGCTGACTAACCTGGAAAAATCCCTCACATTAACCTGCCAACAGCAATAAAGGCTCAACTACAAGAAGAGGATGTACTCAGCCCACAGAAAGGGCACATTTCGAGTACCCAGTATGAATGATAGGGGAGGCTGTGTCACTGGACTTCACAGGACACCTACTACATAAGACCACACTATCAAGACAGGGAGTCATAGCACCTCTACCTAATACATAAAAACAAACACAGAGAGGCTGACACAATGAGTAATAAAGGAACATGGCCCAAATGAAAGAACAGACCAAAACTCTGGAAAAAGAGCTAAATGAAATGGAGATGAACAATCTATCAGATGCAGAGTTCAAAACACTGGTTATAAGGATGCTCAAGGAACTTAATGAGGACCTCAACAGCATAAAAAAGATCTAGTCAGAAACAAAGGATACACAAATTGAAATAAAGAACAATTTACAGGGATGAAGCTGAGAATCAAATCAATGATTTGGAATATAAGGAACCAAAAAAAAAACCAATCAATCAGAACAACAATAAGAAAAAAGAATCCAAAAAAACAAAGGTAATGTAAGGAGCTTCTAGGACAACATCAAGTATTCCAAAATTATATCATAGGGGTGTCAGACAGAGAAGAGAAAGAGCAAGAAACTGGAAACCTATTTGAAAACATAATAAAAGAAAACTTCCTTACCATGTTGAAGACATGCAAGTCCAGGAAGAACAGAGAGTCCAAACAAGATGATGCAAAGGGCCCACTCCAAGACACATGATAATTAAAATGCCAAAAGTTAAAGATAAAGAGAATCTTAAAAGCAGCAAAAGAAGTTAGTTACCTATAGGGGAGTTCTCATGAGATTGTCAACTGATTTCTCAAAAGAAACTTTGAAGGCTATAAGGGATTGGCAAAGAATATTCAAAGTCATGAAAAGCAGGGACCTACAGTGAAGATTTCTCTAACCAGCAAAGATATCATTTAGAATCGAAGGGCAGATAAACAGCTCCCCAGACAAAAAAGATCTAAAGTAGTTCATCATCACCAAAACATTATTTGTGAAATGTTAAAGGGGTTATTTTTTTTAAATATCAAAACTATGAATGACAAAATAGCAAAAAACACATACTTATGAACAATTGAATCTATAAAACAAACTAAGCAAGCAAGAAAAGAGACAGAATTGAGATAAGGACAGAATTTTGATGGTTGCCAGATGGGAGGGAGTTGTTGGGTGGTGGGCAAAGAGGTGAGGGGATTAAGAAGTACAAATAGGTAGTTACAGAACAGCCATGGGGATGTAAAGTACAGTATAGGAAATGGAGTTGCCAAGGAACTTAAATGCATAACCCATGGACATGAACCATGGTGTGGGGTTTGCCTGAGGGAATCAGGTTGCTGGGTGCAGGGGGGCAAAATGGAAAAAATTGGGACAGCTATAATAGCATAATCAAAAACAATTTTTAATATATTTCATTCATTAAGCTATTACTGTTGTCCAATTTCTTTCTCCCCTTTATTCCCTTCTGCCCTGTACCTCCCCTCCCACCAGCACTTCCCCAACCCTTAGTTCATGTCCATGAGTCATATATATAAGTTCTTTGGCTTCACCATATCCTTACACTATTCTTAATCTCCCCCTATTTTGTGCCTACTATTTATGCTTCACATTCCCTGTATCTTTTCTCCCATTCTCCCTCCTCCCCCTCCCCACTGATAACCCTCCATGTGGTCTCCATTTCTGTGATTCTGTTCCTGTTTTAGTTGTTTGCTTAGTTTGTTTTTGTTTTGTATTTTAGGCTTCATTGTTGATAATTGTGAGTTTGCTGTCATTTTACTGTTTATAGTTTTTGATCTTCTTCAATTTCTTAGACGAGTCCCTTTAACATTTCATGTAATAAGAGCTTGGTGATGATGAACTCATTTAACTTTACCTCATCTGGGAAGCACTTTATCTGCCCTTCCATTCTAAATGATAGCTTTGCTGGATAGAATAATCTTCGATGTAGGTTCTTGCCTTTCATGACTTGGAATACTTCTTTCCAGACCCTTCTTGCCTGCAAGGTTTCTTTTGAGAATCCAGATGAAAGTCTTATGGGAACTCCTTTGTAGGTAACTATCTCCTTTTCTCTTGCTGCTTTTAAGATTCTCTCCTTATCTTTAATCTTGGGCAATGTAGTTATGATGTGCCTGGATGTGTTCTTCCTTGGGTCCAACTTCTTTGGGACTCTCTGAGCTTCCTGGACTTCCTGGAAGTCTGTTTCCTTTGTCAGATTGAAGAAGTTCTCTTTCATTATGTTTTCAAATAAGTTTTCAATTTCTTGCTCTTCCTCTTCTCCTTCTGGCACCCCTATGATTCAGATGTTACAATGTTTAAAGTTTTCCCAGAGATTCCTAAGCCTCTTCTCCTATTTTTGTATTCTTGTTTCTTCATTCTGTTCTGATTGAATGTTTAGTTCTTCCTTCTCCAGATTGTTGATCTGAGTCCTGGTTTCCTTCCCTTCACTGTTGGTTCCCTGTATATTTAGCTTTATTTCACTTTGCATAGTCTTCACTTCTTCCTCTATTTTGCCACCATACTCAGTCATTTCTGTGAGCATCCTGATTATCAATGTTTTGAACTCTACATATGATAGGTTGGCTATCTCTTCATTGCTTAGTTCTATATTTAGAGCTTTTATCTGTTCTTTCATTTGTGCCATATTTTTTTGTCTTGGTAAGTCTGTTTTATAGTAAGGGGTGGAGCTTTAGGTATTTGCCAGTGTGGGGCAACCCACCTGGCTGCATTGTGGCACTGTATGTGTGGGTGGGGTCTGAGAAGCAAAAATGCCACTTGGTCAGCTCTGGGCCAGCTTTCAGTCACTTCCCCTGCCACCCACAAGCAAACCGGGAGCTTCTGGTGCTGATTCCCAGGTGAGTGGGTTTCTGTATGTTCTAGGACCCTATGGGTCTCTCCAACAGACTCTCCTGTGAGGCTGTGAGTTTCTCCTGCCACCACAATTTGCACAGGTTTTTACAGTCAGAGGTTTTGGGACTTTCTTTTCCCATGCTGGAACCCTGGTTTGCTCAATCTATCTTGCTCCCCTGTTGTTCCTCCTGGTTTATCTGCACATGAACGTGGGACCACCGGGTCCCCCAGCCACTGCCTTCTCTGCTCCAGTCCGCCAGCCGCCACCTTGCTAAGTGTTCTCTCCAACCTGACTGCCCATCTCCATCCTCCTACTAGTCTGGGTGAATGTTTTTTCTTTAACTCCTTGGTTGTTGAACTTCCATCCAGTTCAATTTTCTGGTAGTTGTGGTTGTTTTTTTGTTTTTTAATTTGTTGTTGTCTTTCTTTTGGTTGTGTAAGGAGGCAAAGTATATCCAGCTACATCTCCATCTTGGCCAGATGCCCCAATAAAATATAATTTTTTAAAAAGAAGGAATACATACATTTCTTCTCTGTCTTTAGCCAAAATATAAACTCTTTTTATAAGAACAGTGTAACATAAAGTTGCTTTTTTAATTTTCTTTCCCTCTCTTCTAATTTGTAATAAGTTAATGATAATTGCAAGTGGTATTATCCTATACTATTTTGGGAGTTCATAAATGCCTACAAGAAAAACTGCCACAGATACCTTACTATGGAGATCACTCTCATAGGTATTTTCCTGAGACAACCAAGACAAAACCTTGTCTACATGACTGTAGTTCAGCCCCTGTGAAATTCATTCTAACTGCTGGTGTGAATGGACCTGATGTTTTCCCCACAATGACGCACTCAGGAATCCTAATCACCCCATAAGCAGCAAACCAGGGGCTCTGTACAGTAAAAGGAATTGCATAATGAATCATAGGCCAGGTGGGGAATCTTAAAATTCATCAATCCTATTTCTGTCTTTTCTCCAGTGATAAAACCTTATAGTCATTCATAACACATACCACACTATCAACACAGCAGTATTCACTCTCAATATCTTTCAAGAGTTCCTAAAATAATTTAAGGCCCACACACACTTTCCCCACTGTGATGCCAAAATAATGCACCTTATTTAACTACCTTTGTTGAAAACATTACCTCCCAATGAGAAGCATTCTGGGTTTGAGTCCATTTCTACAAACCCTGAGTAATTTCAGTAATTTCCCTAAACTCTGTGCCTGAATTTTCTCACCTGTAGGGGGAAATGATAATAATATTGCCTTCCATGAATACTTAATGAGAAGATTAACTACATCAACATAAAAAAATGTACCAAGAATAAGAGCTTGCACATGATAAATGCTAGATGCATATTTACAATTACTGCAATGGTTTTAATCTCATGAGAATTACTGTTATTTGACCATTTTTCATTGTTATTGTTTGGCCATTTCAATTTTAATAAATTAGAACTTAAAGGAGCATCTTTTTCACATCAAAACCTGAGGCTCTCTACTTACCATGGTCATCCCTGTGCGAGGGTGAAATCTGTCACAGTCCACACCTTCCACTGTGAGGTTATACTGCTTCACACTCTCATAGTCTGGCTGTGTGGTGAGCTCAATCATTCCAGAGAGAGGGTGAATCCAGAATATTTGTATGACTTGAATGTCTCCACTGATTATTTTGTACGTAACACAATTTGGTGGGTAGTCTTCATCAATGGCAGTCACTCTTCCAACTTTGTAGAAAGCTGTCAATAACATTTATTAAGATTCATTCTTGTCACACAGAGACACTACTTTAAAAAGCTTAAGATGTCTTTGCCTTTGAAATGGTATCATAGTTTCTCAAAGGGTCAACCTGAATCTTTTTGGACAGTGAATGTGTTTGAAAAGCACAACTCTACATGATAGAAGGTGAATTGACAGGCAGTCCTCTTCCACTTTAAACCACATGGCGTACATCAAATGCTATGACTTAACAATAACTTCATACTATTAATAATTACTTACATGTTTTGCATGCTAATTTTCTACTGGGCAGTATGATAAGATTAGCATCAGATAATGGTTCGCAATACAGACTCTAGAACTAGATTTCCTAGGTTTCAAATCCCAGCTCTGCCATTTACAAGATACAACTCAATGAAAAATTCTATAACCTCTCTGGCCCTCATATTTTTTACTGAAAATAAGGAATAATAACAGTAGGTATCATATAGAGTTGTGAGGATTAAATAAGTTAAAATAAATATGTGAAGTATTTAGAATAGTTCCTCATATATTATATTGATAAATTCTGTATCAGAATTATTTATACATATTATCTCACTGATCTTCTCAATAGCATTATGATATATGTACTATTACTGTCCCCATTTTACAGATAAGGAAAATGCAGTCCAATGGTCTTAAGTAACTTGCCCAAGGTCACAAAGCTAGTAATATTAGAGTCAGGAATCAAATCTGTGTCTGCTGAATCTATAGCCCACATTTTAAAAATCAATTTGCTGTGATTTCAGTGTGTAGTTCCTCCAAATAATCTTTTAGAAGACAGATGGGTATGGTAGATCGATTGAATTAATAGGTCCTTATTCTTTATCCTTCCCACCACCATGGTCTTTGTCTTCCCATGTGACATGTTTTGGCTAATGGGATATTAGTAAACCTGACAAGCAAAGGCCTGAGAGGTGCTCCTGTGGTTAGGCTTGCCTTGTCCCTGCCCCTTTGCCTCTGCTCTGAGAACATGCTCAGACCAGCCTGTTGGAAGATGAGAGAAGAGCCAACTCATCAGTTACCTCTGCTGTGGCCAGGCTACATTAGCAAAAAGCAGCCCCTTTCCACAATTTTGAGCAATCCCAGTCAAATCAGAGAGACAGTTCAGCCAATTCTCAGACTCACAGGCTAAATAAATGCTCATTGCTGTATTACCTAATTTTGAGGAGGGGTTATTACACAGCACACTTATAGTAATAGACAACAAATATAATAGGCTTACCCCTCAATCATTTTTTACTGAATTATAAACTCCAGGGTCAATACTACACCTCTTCCATGTAGTGAATACCACCACACAATGACTAGTTTCAACAACATGTGTATAGGACATTTTGATAATTAAGACTGAAAAATTATAGTGCAGAAACAGTTTAATGGGGACCCCACCACCTTCTTCAGCCTCACGGGATTTTTTTCACAGTTTATATCCTTCTTTCACAAAAGTTCATCAGTCTCTGATAATGTCATTAAACAGGCAATGAACACAACTCAAAATACTGAGAACAGAGAAACACATTTGTGGAGAAAAATAGTGCTTCATTATTGCAAATCCAGAGTATGAAGAGTCCAACCTATTGCTTGTGTAAAAGCATCATTATCAAGAGAAAAGTATAACAACTGATTGACAACAACATAAAACAGATTAAGGGTAAAAGCACCATCTTTATCATAGAGTTGTGAGCAAAGGTGATGTCATTTTTACATTTAACATCTAGTTAAATATAACTGAAGGCTCATTCTTCTATACAAATAAAATTAACCTTTCAATAATACTAAAAGCTATCTTGAGCATCTTTAGCTAAAGTTTAAAATAGAGTAATTATGAAACTCTGTGACTCTGCCAGCCAAGTTTATCAAAAACTATTGTAAATGAAATATGTTTTCCCTTGTGACTTGCAACCCAGTATAATTTAATTTTCATGTTTTTTCTTCTAAATAATTTCTGATAAAAAGAATTTTTTCCTATGCCTACCTATCTTCAGAAGCTATTTGTCAATGAGAGATTTATTTACCCAACATATACCATCAATTTTTTGTTTTACTTTAAAGATTACCAATTCCTATAATTTTATTAAGAATTTTTTAAAAACCTTATATAGTCCTCAAGGCACACTGAAATCCTCTGTACTAATCAATGCAGCACACACACAACACAAAAACCCTTCCTTATTAATAGATTTTCTAATGTCCTCAAGGTCTATAGGCTAAATGTTTGATATTCTGAAAAGAATTTTTTTTCAGAGTAGTTTTAGCTTTTTAATTCCCTCCCTTAAAGCAAATTGTCACTGAGCTGTGAAGAAAATATTATCTCCCCACCTAGTATCACCTCAAAACACCAACCCTCCCTTAATTTCATTCATCTTATGTACTCTGGTAGGGAAAATCAAGGAATGTTTTTTTTGAAAAAAAACGGCAAGGAAAAAGTTTTGGCACTTAACAAGAGTTAGTGGTTATTATTGTTATTGTTATTTTTATTGTTGTCATTGTCATTATTATAATTATTACTATTGTGAATACTGTGGAGGCTTTTTTTAGTATGTAGCATGTAGCTTACATATAATTATCAGTTAATTCTTATCTCTATGTCATTATTATTGTAATCACTATTCTATAGATGAGAACTCAAAGGCACATGGAGGTTTTATGAACCACCTAAGATCATTTCGCTAACAGTTGGCAGAAACAGAATTTGAATCCAGTTCTATTTGATTTCAGTGCTCATAGTTTCTCTGCTACATCATGCTGCTCCTTTATGAAGAACTAGAAATTTTCTCTCTGGTATGGTAGATCAGTAGCCAAGCCATTTGGAGAATAGTACACACACACAAAAATGATCCTCTTATCTCTTCATATGAATTCTCTAAACTTGTTTTCAGACTACTGGTGATCTCAGTCATCAAAATCAATACACGAAAAGCAGCTGGGAATACTAAACAGAACTGGACCAGGAACTTGGAAGTCTCCATTTACTTATCATCTCTACCATTTACTAGCTGTGTGACCCAATTCTCTCTCCAGCCAAAATTTTCTTGTGGTAAAATAAAGAGGTTGAATCTTCTAAGTCCTTCCAAATTAATAGTGTTATAACTGAAAAATTCTAAATCTTTCACATAAGCCATCAAGAAGGTTTAAATTATGCTTAAGAAAATATAGAAATGGTTTTAATTTGCATCTCTCTGATGGCTACTGATGCTGAGCATCTTTTCACATGTCTCTGGGCCCTCTGTATGTCCTCCTTGGAGAACTGTCCATTCAATACTCAACAAAAGAAGAAAGCAAGCAAAATATAACCAGAGACATTTAAATTAAGAAGAATCTGACAGTAACCAGAGGGGAGGGGATAATGGGGGAAAGGGTTTTCAGGAACTACTATAAAGGACACATAGAAAAAACCAAGGGGGAGGGTGGAAGCAAGAGAGGGAGGTGGGTTTGGCTGGGGGGTGGGGGAGTGGTGGGGGAAAATGCAGACAACTATAATTGAACAATAAAATAATTTTTTAAAAAAGAAGTGTGTGTTCAAGTCCTTTGCCCATCTTTAAATTGGGTTGTTTGTCTTCCTCAAGTGGAGTCATGTAAGTTCTTTATACCCTAAGAACCTTGAAACACCAATCCAAAAGAACCTATCACCCCAATGTTCATAGTAGCACAATTTACAATTGCCAAGGGCTGGAAGCAATCTAAATGCCCACCAGTAAATGAGTGGATAAAAAAAAACTATGGCACATTTACATGATGGAATACTACACAGCAGAAAGAAGGAGCTCCTACCCTTTATGACAGCATGGGTGGAAATGGAGAGCATTATGCTAAGTGAAATAAGCCAGGCAGCGAAAGGCAAATACCATATGATCTTACCTATAAGTGGAACCTAATCAACAAAACAAACAAGCAAGCAAAATATAACCAGAGACATTGAAATTAAGAACAAACTGACAGTAACCAAAGGGGAGGTGGGAAGGGATAATGGGGGGGAAATGAGGAAGGGTTTTCGGGAACATCTATAAAAGACACATGGACAAAACCAAAGAGGGATAGGGATCAAGGGTGGGAAGTGGGGATGGCCGGGGTTGCGGGGGGGAGTGAGGAGGGGAATTGAGACAACTGTACTTGAACAATAATTTTCAAAAGTTAAAAAAAGAAAATGTAGAAATGTTCAATACATTTAGAGAGTTCTACCTTCAAAACATAAAATTACATTTCAGAACAACTTCATATAGTTGGAAAAGAAACTGACATAAAACACTTGTTTCCCATAAAACATTATTTTTTTTAAATGCCAGTCTCAAAAAGCAAAACTATAGAGATGGTGAAAAGATATGGGGTTTCCAGGGATTGAGGAAGACAGAAGGATGAGTATGTGAAGCACAGATTTTGGGGGTAGTGTAAAACTATTCTGTATGATACCATATGGTAGATACATGTCATTATATATATTGTCCAAAGCCATAGGAAGTACATCAAGAGTGAACCCTAATGTGAACTCTGGACTTTGGGTGATAATGATGTGTCAATGTAGGTACACCAGTTTTAACAATTGTACCACTCTGGTGGAGGATGTTGATAGTGGGGGAGGCTATGCATGTGTGGGAACAGGGGGATATATGGGAAATCTCTGTAACTTTCTCTCAGTTTTGCTGTAAACCTAAAACTGCTCTAAAATATAAAGCCTATTGAAAATGCCAGTCTCTATTTTAAAATCTAGACTGGTTGTTGTGAAATTTGAAGGTTCATGGAAACCCTTCAATAATTTGATGAAGGCTGTAGGTCTTTTCTCTCAGAGACCCTTAGAACCAGTGCTCAGACCCTCAGATCCATATTCACAATTTATAAGCTAGGAGAGAATTAAAAAATTGTGAACTATTTAACTTCTGCATAAACATCTGCCATAAAACTCTTTTTAAAAAACTCCCTAGAGTGAGAAAACTACCACAGAACTGGAAGACTACAAAGGGAGGAAAGACATTAAGGTAATAAGGCTCTATTGACAAAATGTTACTCATAAATCAATATTGAGTACTTGTGAAATAACAAAGTTTATCATTTTAGAGAGGGAGAAGAATACTGTTTACAATAACTCAGTTTATATGTATTTTTCTGAAATTGTCTGATTGTAAATCATAGGATTCAATTGTGTTATGTTCCAAAACTAGGACCATAGGTGTGCATTTATTTTACAGAGGAATTTAAGAGTTTGTCCAAAATTGCATGGTGAGGCAAACAAAGGACTAAAATCAGAAAACTACATGGGTTTTTTACTTCCTAGTCTCTCTTTAGGACAATTGTCTAATTAATGTAGTTGTCTGCCAAGGAAATAAGTTTGTTTGAAGTAGTGGGTTCTACCTGGTGATGTTCTGGCAAATGATTAACAACCAACTCTCTGGGGAAAAAAATGCATGCATGTGTGAACATATGTCTACATAAATACAAAGCTTATTATAAATTTTACAAATATAAGAAATATATAACATGAAATTTACAAATAATAAATTGCACAATATTCTTTATTGTGAGTTCCCATGTACACAACCAATTCTCACAGAACCCTTTGATTTTTGCCTAACTCTCCTATCAATACCTATTTCATGATTGCAATTAACAAGTGATGATAGTTCCAACATGAATGTTAATGTTTTCCTTATGTTAAAGAATAAGGTGAAAAGTGAAACAATGTCAGAGCTTCACTAGTTTATCAATCATGCAAATGACTTCTTCACTGAATTGGATAATAGTTTTTAATTTCCAGAAGAACATTTCCTCAATTTTTGTAATCATAATTAAAAATAATGAATCAAGACCTTGTATGCAGTATTTGCCTATTTCCATGGTATAAAAACTCCCACAATTGCTGATTTTTAGCTATCAACATAATAATACTAAGTTGGGAAAGGAGGTGTAGTAGCAAACCATTTTATATACAGAATTTCACCATGCAGATCAAATAGATGTAAATAACCTCAAGGGTACAGATACTAGTGAAATGTAGTACCATAATTAAGAAGTGCTGAGCTTTTTTGAGTATTTACTAATTTTGTTTTTAAAATAACTTGTGCAACTAAGTTTATATAATTTCATGTTAATGATAGTAATAATCAGGTTATAAAATTCCTAAAATTTTAATAATTGGCTTGTGTGAGCAAGTATTATTTGACTTCAGCACACAACTTGAAGTATGTAAGCTAAGCCTGGAGGACCCACCATCCAGAGATGCTGACGAAGGGATATGTTCCTCCCTTGGATTGACAAAAGATACAAGCATTATCTCTGCTGTCCCTCTAAATCTAACATTCTTGGTTTATGCTAGTAAATATGTCCTAATTCATTTCTAACTCACGGCTCAGAAAGGTCCCTGATCAAGAT
This sequence comes from Desmodus rotundus, assembly GCF_022682495.2. Lineage (NCBI taxonomy): Eukaryota > Metazoa > Chordata > Mammalia > Chiroptera > Phyllostomidae > Desmodus > Desmodus rotundus. The sequence continues at coordinate 79,970,142 of NC_071394.1, read as the reverse complement.
CTTGACTCCAGTCCTGAAATTTGACTTCAGAGTTCACAGGATATAAATTGCATGGACAATGGCCACATTGTCCCTCTACTATCTTTACTTTGTACCTAATTCAGAGGCAAGAGAGAAGAGAAATGGAATAAAATAATAATCACATTTATTTGTCCATTACAGAAATCTGAGATCTTACATCAAATCACAAGGGAGCCCTTGGGTAACTGTCAGGATGATACACTGAGGTCATTGCCAATTTCAAATTTTATGAAGGTCTGGAGCCCCATAAAGCTCCCTCACCTCCTTGTGTTTTGTCATCTTTCCATTGGTCACTCATTTGTGACCTAGTAGAATTTTCCTTGTGCTTCAACACCATGGAAGGGCGATCTCTCACCTCTTGATGTTTCCGGAACAGAGAATGAATAGTATGCAGCTTTAAACACAGGGCTGAAATCATTGGCTGGAGCAATCTGTACAATGATCGTCACAGTTACTGTAAAGTTAACAGTGAATAAATGCTTTGTTATGCTGGTGGTTTTAGTCTACAGAAAAGCTAAATATGCCCCCAGCAACAGGCTTGCTGGAGGATTTTGAAACTACGATGGGATTCTGTCTGGTCCCAAATAATCCCTGTCCTGTGACTTCATTCTCAAGGAACACAGATGAAGTCTAGCCAAAGCAATTAGTCAAAAATATATAATGCCTGCATGTTATATTTTATGCAATAGTGATATATGTGTGTATATCACATATAGCACATATAAATGTATAGTTTTACATTTTACAGAGGAGAGTTTATTGTGTTTTTTATGAGTACAATCTCTTCAATTAGAGAATTTCTTAGGGCGTCACTCTCAACCCAGCATACGACATTCTACATTCTGCTTTTACTGTATATCTTAGGAGGTGAAATGCAAGGAGATTCAGAAAATGCATGTTCAAGGAGTGGCTTTGACATATGTTTTATGGTCTTTAACTAGCTTAACTTCTCAGAGGCCCAGTTCTTTCATCAATAAAAAAGGAATAACATCAGTTTCAATCTTCCACTTTTCACAGAGTGTGAAGGCAAAGTGAGATTATGCCCAAGAAGGTTTTCTTACACTATAAAAAGTTAGTAAAAATAGCATGTTTTACTCATCTCTGCCAGATGTTTGTGTACAGTATGCCATAGAAAAGGAATCTTATGCCATAGAAAAGGAATTATATTTCAGACCAACAGGCTCAAACTAACTAGAAAGTAGTCAAAAAGAAGGAATTTGATGACTAAACATAAAAGCAAGCAAATTGCGAAGAAGAAACTTTTTGTAATAAAAATAAAATTTATTATGCAAGGCATTAGTAGTAGTGTTTATCCCCATTTTACAGATGAGGAAACTGAGGTTCTCAGAGTCAAGTGGTTTGCTAACTCACACAGCTAGTAAGTTGTGGAGTGGGTATTGAACTTAATTGAGTCTGCTAACACCTCCCAAAATATCTCCTCTGAGAGGCTTAATATGTCAAGTGCAAATGCTTAGCTAAACAAAGATTAAAAGGTTTCTTTCTGGTGAGACTTCATAGGGTTTTTGATATATCATTCTGTATTTTGAATGTCCTAGTTATGCATTGCTATCTACAGTTATTTGACCATGAAATTTTTATTTAGTGGATTGTCTTGTAGAAATCATATTCTGGAGAACACTTGTATATTTTAGCTCCATAAAATCTTTGCCAAATGTGTCAAACAAGAAATTTTAAACTGGGATCTATAAAACATTCAACTTTAGAGAATCTGTGGCATTCTTTGTATTTTAGTATTTATGATTGTGTGTATTTTTCTAGGAACAGGGTCTAGAGTTTTTATCAGCATCTCAAATGTATCCACAGCCACCAAGAAAGGTTAGGAAGCACTGTTCAATGGAGACAAGTGATTTATGTGAAAGCCTCTGCGTTTCCTTCACTAAATCCTATTCAAGTGTTGTTTCCAGCTTTGCTGTTACCATGATTTTCTACTGCATGCATAAAGACTCAAAACTGTGCTAATTACCTGGCCTACAAAAAAAGACCGAACCATGTTTGGGCTGTTAAAAGCTCCCTTCATGAGCAGTTGTGAATATGTTGGTGTGTGAGGACCAGAGAGGTATGGATTATTACTGTGATTTTTTTTCCTCTCTGTATTGGAGAAAGGCTCAAATCTGGTGAGAGGAACAGATTCTTTATTTGATTAGTTATGTCAACAGGATTAAAACAAGAAATGCAAGAAAAAGCATTCTTCCTAAAAGACCAATCAGACTATGTAATAGGCTTTTACACAGAACAATAAAACTCTACCAGTAGTGAGCAGAGAAAACACAACAGGAACACTTCTGGGCATACTGGTATGCTTGTCATGATGTGTCCCTGTTCCTTACACATCACTTCTCAACAGAGGTGGGTCACATAAGTCTAAAAATCACATTTGTAAACTCAGCCCCATTAAAACTCTTATATCTGTTAATCAAGAGGGATTTAAAGAACTTTAGATCTGTTGCTCGAAGTTCAGCATTAAGTTCCCTTTGGTTGCAAACCTGTACACACATACCATCAGTCTGCCTTCCTACGTCCATGACAAAGTACTTTCCCACTCCTAGATGCAACCTCAGAATCCTTCTCAAGTCAATGACCAGGCAAACACTACCAACAGATCAGAGTTGGCAAAAGAGATAAAACCCAAGCACCACTCCTATTCTAGGCCCTCTCTTACCAAGTATTGACATTTTACTGTTAAGCCTGTGTTCACAACCCAAAACCCACATCTTCTTGAATGTCTTTGATGCCAGTCACCTACTAGATTACTTATTACCATATATTCCAGATACAATAGACACCTGATATTAATAACAGATGTATCCAGAAATTTTTGTGAATCCCTATTTTCACAAATACCTCAATAGCAACAAATTTACTCTTAAAGTGTGGTAAGGTGTAGCTGGACATGTAAATGACCCCTTGGGGCACTCAGTGTGAGTTCTCATTTGTACAACAAGAAACAGAGAGAAGTAGGTATCAAATGGCTGGCTAATCTTACTCACTAGCTACACATCCTGCTCTGGGTCTACAGCACACAATCATATCTGTGCCTTAGGGTGTTTTACAACTAGCAAAAAACAGGCTGTTAATTCCATACATGTCAAAAGACTGTGACCATGCCATCTGCGTGGATTTAATCTCAGTGTACCAAAGACCAATTCTAGCTAACACAGCCTAACCAAAAATGGTGCAATAGTTATGAGAAGACCAAATGGCAAAGGGGCTGACCATTCTTTGCCCTTTCATAAAAGTAATGAGCTGTGGAACTTGGCAAGTGTCCTGTGGTTTGCATTAATAATGGATCTACCTATATCATGTAAAATAATTCCAATTAAACACCAAAAAAAGCATTCAAATACCTGTATGTATGTTTTATACTTCATGTCACCCAATATCTGGGTCTTTCCAAATAAGAGATGTTTGGCATTACTAAATGTTATGGACTGAATATTTGTGTCCCTCCAAAATTCATAGGTTAAAACCTATGTTCCTGATATGATGGTATTTGGAGGTGGGGCCTTTGGGAGGTAATTAGATTGTAAGAGTGGAATCCTCATAAATAGGATTAGAGCCCTTACAAAAGTGACCCCAGGGAGCTCCCCCATGCCTTCTGCCATGTGAAGCTACAGTGAGAAGACAGATACTTATGACCTAGGAAGTGAATTTCCCCAGGCACCAGATCTGCTAGCACTTTCCCACCTCCAGACTCTGAGAAATAAATTTCTATTGTTTATAAGCCACTCCAACTAGAGTATTTTGTTATAGCAGCCTAAATAGACTAAGACACTAGACATAAAGGCATTTAAGTGTCAAGCATGAAGGGTGGGATCTACACATCCTCTGCCACTTTCAGCACCAAAGAACTCCAGGCAGAGCTGTGTTTAAGAAAGTGTGTATTTCTGAAGGTGCTGGTAGCAGTTGAAAAAGACTTCCTGGATCTAATGATAACTTCCAACATGAGTCTATTTAATTATCTCTTTCCTTCTTTGCCTGACTTAAGAATACTGTCCCAGAAATAATGAATCTTTACATTTTAAAAACTAAAGTGAAGTGTCTAAAGTACCTTATTTAATGTTCCCTGAAAAGTTTATCAAGCTTACCTGTATGGGAAGGATGTAGGTCATCAAATACTGAAATTGCCATTTCATAGATATGTCCAGCTGCAATCATCTTTAGGCTTTCATAATCCATTCTTTTGGCAACCTTTTAGAAGAAAATTATTTCAGAAGGACCTGACTTTTTTAAAGTACATGTTTTAAGTAATAAATCATCCTGGAAAAGGCAAGAGTATGGACATTTTAACTCAGTAAAGATGACATCACAATATGTCTGAGACTGGTCAAAGTGTGACACACAGAAGGAAGCATTTTGGTGGAACAAAGAGACCCCTTTGATTTCCTTCCAGAGCACCCCGTTTCTAGACAAAGCATCTTGGCATAATAGAAAAAAAGCATGGATCACATCCTGCCTTCAATGCATGCTAATTGTGTGACCTTAGGCAAAATATTTAAAAAGAAAATATTTTGAAAGTATTTTGTAATTAATAAAGCACTATAATAAATGTACATTATTCCTATCATTACCAGGTACTCAACATTTTAAAAACATCTATTGAATACAAATTAAGTCCCAGGTTTAGTTGGAGGCATTAGGGATATAGCAATAAACAATGTGACCGCAGAGCAAAGACTTGAAGACAACCCTAATATAACAGCATTGACACAAAGTTCAGTTGAAATGGGTCAATGTGACCCTGAGCAACCAGGTGTTTGGTAAAAACATTTTTAAAAATCTAGTATCTGCTTCATACATTCATTTATTCATTATTCAAGTATATTGAGTATCCAGTATGGACCTAGCACTATAGAAGAGGTTGCTACACAAAAATCAACCACTCAGAAAAAGACCAGCAATTAAATAGGCAGTTATAACAGAATCTAATAAGTGTCTGACAGGGGAAGTAGAACTTATAATGTGAGCTCATATCCAGGAGAACTAAGCCAGTTATGGTAATAAAAGACAGCTTATAGAAATAAGTAATATTTAAGACTTAAAAGATAATTATGAAAATATAAAACTTAATTAGAGGTAGGTGATGGGTAGAAGTAGTTATTCACAAATAAAGCATATGTGGGGGCCCAAATGTTAGCTGGCATCATATTTATAAAACTTCCATCTTTATCCAAATTTCATTTTTAAAGAATGACAGCTTGGCATTGCATTTCAAAAAGAACATCAACCCAGAAAATCTCTTAACTCAATGACTAAGCTTCCAAAATTCACAACATATGCAAAAACCCAGCTTTTGTGTCTTGGAGTTTGTTTAGAAAATTCAGGACTAGGACCGAAGCAAAAGAGAGGTCATTAATGGGTTTCTCAGCCATATCTTCTGGCTAAGGGGAGCATTTAGCTCTGTTTCGGTTAAGGAACAATCATGCCAAACTAACAAGGATTGGCACTGTGAAATAAATACATGTGAAAAGTAGAAGTTAGAAGAAAAGATTTCTTCCAAGGCAGAATCTCATCATAAGAAGTAGGAGAAAGCTTATTGTGTTCACCCTCCAACACTGGAAAGTCTCCAGAGGATTAAAAAAAAAGGAGGAGCTGAACTACCACTGCCAATGCCAAGAGGATGTTATTAAAGTACATGGAGTCACACAGAGTTATTTTGAGGAAATTAGCACAAAATTTCAAACTCTGATTTAATTCTCCAGCTAAGTAGAAAATAAGTTATTTTGTGCTCATTACAAAAAGGAGAGGAAAAAAAGATGGCAACAGAGTAGGAGGATATATCGCCCACCTCCTCCCAGAACCAAATTGGAAATAAACTAAAGAGAAGACTAGATACCTGAAATAAAACAAAGACTACCTGAAAAAGAGGCTCTTAAATAAAGATGGGGAAAAAAGAAAACACCACAGCCAGTAGGAAGGGTAAGGTCATTAAAGGGACTGGCCCATTCACAATGGCAGAGGGCCAAGGCAGTGATGCAGCAGTGGAAGCTTCCCCTTGGAAGGAGGAAAGTGGGGAACACAAACCAAGCTCCCAAACACAGAGTGCCAGTCCTAGAATCAGCAGACCACGTAGCACCCAGAAGTAAAAGGATGCAGGGTTTGTCTCTGCTGGGGAGAGACAAGGCCTGCAGGAGACAAAGCCACTATTCTTTTCTATTTCTTAGTTCTTGAAGGAGCCAAAACACAGGTCTTATGTTCTCAACCACTCACCTTGGGCCCCAGCAAAGGGAAGGCAGCATGGACTGCAGTCTTGCAAGGAGAATCTAATATGAGAGGCACTGGGGAGAAACATGGGGGAACATCTGTGGGGCTTTTGGTGCCAGGATATACCTGGATTCCTCAGCTGCCATCTTGCTTGAGAAGAGCAAGCCCCTCCCAGGTGGAAAGCAATTACCCTAGCCTGTGGGATATCACTTACCCCCCCACACTCTGCAATCCTGCTCCTTCCACCCTGCATCTTTTTTTCCCCACTTTTATGTGGTTCGTTCTTTTGTTTTGTTTTGTGTGGGTTTTTCCCTTTTTTTCTTTCTTTTCTCCCATCCTGCATCTTAACCCCTATTGAGGAGTGAGCAGCAGACTCAAGGGTGTCAGAGACTGACTGAAGGGCACAGCCATACCATATAATCTCCCAAGAAACAGACTTCCCCCTCATGGGAGAGCCATAGAAACACCCACCCAGTTTCCAGCACACCCAAAACCTGGACTCTGGGGTCCCCACCCTGCTGAGTACAGGGAAATACTCCTGAACAGATTCAAACCAATAGCTCAGGGGTGAAGGAATACACCAACCATCTTCCCTGAAGTGTGAAAGGCACCTGCCACAGGAGATCTAGAAGTCCCATCCCCCCAATCCCACCAGAAACCCTCTCAGAAACAATTGGATCTACAACTAGTCTAAGGATGACATGACAGCAGGCCAGCAGGAGGAGGCAGACAGCAGCAGATCTGTGAGTGACTTCGGTCATTTGCTGACATACTCCTGGACCCTTTGGTTTAATTTTTATCTATTGTTTTGCTCTGTTCTGCCAGTACCTGCACAACAGCATACAAGACATGGTAGGGTTGAGCCTCTCAGTCAGCCAGTCAGAGGGGAGACCCCACAAATGAACAAGCCAAAAACAACCAGGACTGAAATACAACAGAAGAGCCCACATAACCTACACGAAGATCTCATTGATCTCCAATCAAGACATCAAGGAGTCTGCACTACTGGGTCCCACAGGACTCCTCCACAATAAGGCTACCCCAAAAGACAGGGAGTCAAAGCAGATCTACTTAAAACAAAGAAACAAAAAGAGAGAGAGAGAGTGCACAAAAATGGGGAGACAAATAAACAACCCCAATCAAAAGAAAAGGAAGAATCCCCAGAAAAAGAGCTAAATGAAACTGAGACAAGCAAATGATCAGACATTGAATTCAGAGTAATGGTTATAAGGATGCTCAAGGAACTAAGAACTACAAGGAACTTAGAGAAAACTATATCAGCATGAAAAAGGACATAGAAACTGTGAATAAGAACCAGACAGAAATGAAGAATGCAATTACTGAAATGAAGAATACACTGGAAGGAATTAAAAGCAGGCAAAAAGAAGCAAAAGATCAAATCAATGATTTGGAAGATAAGGTATAAAAAAACTCAGAGCAACAAAATGAAAAAAAGACTTAAAGAGAATTAGAAAAGTTTAAGAGAGCTCAGGGAACAACATAAAACGTAATAATATTCACATTGTTAGGAGGTCAGAAAGAGAAGAAAGGGAGCAAGGGATAGAAAACATGCTTGAAGAAATAACAACAGAAAAATTCCATAACTTGGAGAAGGAAAAAGTCACACAAGTTCATGAAGCACAGAGAGTCCCAATCAAGATGAATCCAAAGAGGCCCACATGTAGACACATCACAATTAAAATGACAAAGTTTAAAGACAAAGATAGAATCTTAAAGGCAGCAAGAGAGAAACAATTACCATATTTTGCCATGTGTAATGCACACTTTTTTGCACAAATTCTTGAGAGAAAAATAATGATGGACATTAACATGGTAGTACTAATTCTATTATCTATATAAATGTTTTTAATTCTTTTATTTATGCTTAAACATTAAAAGTGTAATTCTAGAAAGCAATAATGACATCCATATGCAAAATAACACTCTGGAATACAATAATCAGTTTTGTTTCTAAATATAAATAAGTAAAAAATTGAATTAAAAATTAAAACAAAAGATTTTATTCCTGAATGTTTTGGCCAAAAACATGGGTATGCGTTATATACAACAATATATGGTAGTTAGCTACAAGGGTACTCCAATAAGGCTGTCAGCTGATTTCTCAAGAGAAACAATACAGGCTAGAAAAAAGTTGGCATGAAATATTACAAGTAATGAAGAGCAAGGACCTGCAACCAAGACTACTCTATCCAGCAAGATTCTCATTTAAAATGGAAGGTGAAATAAAGACATTCCCAGAACAAAAAACAAAAACAAAAAAAATTAAGGAGTACATGTCCACAAAACCAGCATTGCAAGAGATGCTAAAGGGACTGCTTTAAGAAGAAGAGAGAGAGAGAGAGAGAGAGAGAGAGAGAGAGAGAGAGAGAGAGAGAGGAACACAGGTAGAAAGGAAAAAAAATGGCAGTGAATAAGTACCTATAAATATTAACCTTAAACATAAATGGATTAAATGCTCCAATCAAAAGATACAGGATAGCTGAATGGATAAGATAACATGACCCAAACATATACTGTCTACAAGAGACCCACATCAGAGCAAAAGATTTACACAGGCTGAAAGGGAAGGGATGAAAAAATATTCCACACAAATTAAGACAAAAAAAGGCTGGGGTAGTAAAGGATCAAGATGGCAGAAGAGTAGGTGGAAACTACACTAACCTCCTCCCAGGACCAAACTGGAATTACAATTAAATTCTAGAGAAATCGTCCTGAATAACCAACTGAACACTAGCTAGAGAGAAGCCTTACAATCACAGACAGATGGAAGAAACCACTTCACCACAAGAGACTGGTAGGGAGTGTGGAAGAGGCACAAGAGTACTGGCTGGGCTCCCACAGGCAGCAGTTGCAGTTCTGGAGGGATATTTCAGTGGCTAACAGGTTCCCCCTCAAAAGCATGGAGTCTAAACCCCAAGCTGAGCTCCCCAGCCTACAGTACCAAAGCAGAAAGGAATCCAGATAGCATTCAACAGTGAAAAGCAGCAGGGTTTCTGTCTGATAGGGATAGATAGCAAAGAGCCTCTTAAAGGGCCAACACAAAAAAATTCCACTTGCAGCCAGTTACCCTGGGATCCAGCAGAGGGTGGGCAGAGTGGACTAGAGACACATGAGGAGAGTCTGGGGCTGGAAGCTATGGGCAGAGAATACTGAAGGAAGAGCTGCCAGGATCTCTGTGCTGTGTCATTCCCCATACTGGACAGGCCATCTTTGTCAGGTAGATCACTTCCCTCCAAGTGATTCAGCTGACCCTCCCCAGATCCCAGTGCTGATAATAGCCAGCATTGGTGCACAGCTTAGTTCTTTCTGCCCACAAACAGGAACAGCAGAAGGAGCCACATGAGTGATCACTGATAACTACAAACAGTTGACCAGGGTCAGTCACAAGCAACATCTGACAAAGGCCTACACCAGAGTCTTTCGGATCTACCTAATACATAGAAACAAATACAAGAAGCACCCAAATTAGGAAGACAAAGAAAGAGATCCCAAATGAAAGAGCAAGAGAATTCTCCAGAAGAAAAACTAAATGAAATGGAGGCAAGCAATTTATCAGATAGAGAGTTTAGAGTAATGATTATAAGGATAATCAACAGCATGAAAAAAAAGACATAGAAACCATTAAAAAGGACCAGTTAGAAATAAAGAATGCAATATCAAATATAAATATCATGCTGGAGGGAATAAACAGTAGCTTAGATGATGCACAGGATCAAATGTGTCTACCTTGGAGGACAAGGTAGAAAAAACACCCAGGCAGAGCAGCAAAAAGAAAAAATAATTTTAAAAAATGAGAAGAGCTTAAGAAACATTTTGGACAACATGAAGCATAAAAACATCAGCATTATGGGAATATTAGAAGAGAGTGAGCAAGGGATTGAGAACGTATTTGAAGGAATAAGGACCAAAAATTCCCTAATCTCATGAAGGAAAAAGACACATGTCCAGGAATCTCACAGAGTCCCAAACAAGTTGGACCCAAAGAAGCCTGCACCAAGACACATCATAACTAAAATAACAAGGCTTAAAGACAAGGAGAGAATCCTAAAAGCCACAAGAGAAAAGGAGGTAGTTACATACAAGGGAGCATCAATTAGACTCTCATCCGATTTCTCAAAAGAAACATTTCAGGCCGAAGGGAGTGGCGTGAAATATTCAAGGTGATAAAAAGCTACTTTACTGAGCAACAGTATCATTTAAAATTAAAGGAGAAATAAGGAGCTTCTCAGACAAGACAAAGCTAAAAGAGTTTCTTAACACCAAACCAGAATGGCAACAAATGTTCAAGGGCTTGCTTTAAGAAGAAGAAGAAAATGAGAAAGAAAAAAAATAGGAAAATAGTCTAACAATAAAATGGCACTAATACTGATCTACCAATAATCACCTTAAATATAAATTACTTAAATGTTCCCATCAAAAGACATAGGGTACCTGAATAGATAAGAAAACAAGACCCACATATATCATATATGCTTCCTCTAAAAGACCTACCCCAGAGAGAAACATACACACAGCCTAAAAGTGAGGGATGGAAAAAATAATCCATGCAAACACAAAGGAAAAAAATGCCAGAGTAGCAGTACTTATATCTGACAAAATAAACTTTAAAACCACTGCTATACTAAGAGACAAAAAAAAAAGGACACTACATAATGATAAAGGGAACAATCCAACAAGAGGATATAACCATAGTAAACATTTATGTGACTATGCACCCAACATAGGAGGACCTAAATATGTGAAGCAAATGTTGATATATAAAGGGACAGATTGACAGAAATAAAGTCATAGTCATGGATTTTAACACCCTTTGACTTCAATGGATAGATCGTCGAGGCAGAAAATCAATAAGGAGACAGCGGCTTTAAACAACACACTAGATCAAATGGATTTGATATCTTCAGAGCATTTCACCCTAAAGCAGCAGAGTATAAATACTTGTCAAGGGTACATGGAATGCTTTCTAGAATACACCGCATATTAGGACACAAAACTAATCTCAATAAATTTAAGAAGATTGAAATCATACCTAGCATTTTCTCTGACCACAATGCTATGAAACTAGAAATCAATCACAAGAGGAACACTGAAAAATACACACAGGTATGACAGCTAAATAACATGTTATTAAACAATGAATTTCAACAATGAGATCAAGGTAGAAATCTTGAAACAAATCAAAATGAGAATACAACAGTCTAAAATATGGGCAACAGGGAAAGCAATCCTAAGGGGGAAAATCATAGAGTTTACAGGCTTATCTCAAAAACAAGAAAAAGCTCAAATAAAAATTTAAATTTACACTTAGGCACTTGAACAAGAACAATAAACAAAGCCCAAAGTGAGTAGAATTAAACAAAATAGAGTCTAAAAAAATATAGAATATCAATGAGCCCAATAGCTGATTCTTTGACAACATAAACAAGATTAATAAACCTTTAACCAGACTCATGAAGAAAAAAAGAGAGAGGATCCAAATAAATAAAATCAGAAATTAAAGAGGGGAAATAACAACTGACACCAAACAAATACAAAGGATTGTAAGAGAATATTATGAACAACTATATGTGAACAAACTTGATAACCTGGACAAAATGGGTAAATCTCTAGAATCATACAATCTTCCAAAATTGAATCAGGAAGAAGCAGAAAACCTGAATAGACAGATTACACCAACTGAAATTGAAGCAGTAATCAAAAAACTCCCAAGAAACAAAAGTCCAAGACCAAATGACTTCACAGGTGAATTTTACCAATCTTTCCAAGAAGAACAAATACCTTGCTTTCTCAATCTATTTAATAAAATTCAAGAGAAGGGAAGGCTTCCAAACTCATTTTTCAAGGCCAGTATTATCTTAATTCCAAAACCAGATAAACACACTGTAAAGAAAGAAAATTATAGGCCAATATCTCTGATTAATATAGGCACCAAAATCCTCAAAAAAGTATTAGCAACCCAAACACAGCAACACATCAAAAAGATGATACACGTGATCAAGTGGGATTTATTCTGGGAACACAAGGTTGGTACAACATTCACAAATCAATAAATGCATTTCACCATATAAACAAAATGAAGGATAAAAGCCACATGATCATATCAATAGATGTAGAAAAAGCTTTCGATAAAATCCAGCACCCATTTATGATAAAAACACTCAGCAAAGTAGGATGAGAGGGAACATACCTAAACACAATAAAGGTATATATATGACAAACCCATTGCCAGCATCATACTCAATGGGCAAAACTACAAGCATTCCTCTTAAGATCAGGAACAAGACAGGTAATTCTTCCACTTCACTTATTCAACATAGTATTGGAAGTCCTAGCCATAGCAAAAAGACAAGAAGAAGAAATAAAAGGCATCCAAATTTGAAAGGGAGAAGTAAAACTGTCTTTATTTGCAGATGACATGTTACTGTAATATAGAACCCCAAAGATTCCACCAAGGAATACTAGAACTGATGAGTAAATTCAGCAAAGTAGCAGGATACAAAATTAATATCCAGAAATCAGTTGCATTTTTATATGCCAATAATAAACTAACAGAAAAGGAATTTAAGATAATAATCACATTAACAATTGCAACAAAAAGAATAAAATGCCTAGGAATAAACCTAACCAAGGTTGTGAAAGACCTATACTCAGAAAAATATGACAGTGAAGAAAGAAATTGAAGAAGATACAAATAAGTGGAAGTACATACCATGTTCATGGATAGGAAGAATTAACATCATTAAAATGTCCATACTACCCCAAACAATCTATATTCAACGCCATTCCTGTCAATATTCCAATGTCATATTTACAGAACTAGAACAAATATTTCAAAAATGTATATGGAAGCACAAAAGGCTCTGCATAGCAACAGCAATACTGAGAAAGAGGGACAAAGTTGGAGGAAACATACTACCTAATATCAAACTATGCTATAAGACCATAGTAATCAAAAGAGCCTGGTACTGGCATAAAAACAGACACATAGATCAAGGAAACAGAATAGAGAGCCCAGAAATAAACCCACAACTTTATAGTCAATTAATATTTGACAGATGAAGTGAGCACATACAATGGGCTAAGGATAGTTTTTTCAATAAATGGTGTTGGGAAAATTGGATAGATACACACAGAAAAATGAAACTAGACCACCTTATTACACCACATAAAAGAATAAATTCAAAATGGATCAAACATTTGAATGTTATACCCAAAACCATAGAAATCCTAGAAGAAAACATAAGAAGCAAAATCTCGGACATGGCTAATAGCAATATTTTATCAGATATTTTTCCCCAGGCTAGGGAAATAAAAGAAAAAATAAACAAATTGGACTACATCAAACTAAAGAGTTTTGCATAGCACAGTAAAACATCAGCAAAATAAAAAGACAACTCACAGAATGGGAGAACATATTCACCAACACATCCGATAAGGTATTAATATCAAAAATTTATAAAGAACTTACAAAACTCAACACCAAAAAAATAAATAAATAAATAAGTGGCAAATGATCTGAATAGAGACTTCTCCAAAGAAGACATTTAGATGGCCTACAGATATATGAAAAAATGCTCAGCATCACTAATCATAAGAGAAATGCAAATTAAAACCAGAATGATGTATCATCTCACACCTGTCAGAATGGCAGTCATCAATAAATTGTCAAACAACAAGTGCTAGCAAGGATGTGGAGAAAGGGGAACCATTTTGCATTCTTGGTGGGAATGTAGATTGGTGCAACCATTGTGGAAAGCAGTATAGAAATATCTCAAAAAATTCAAAATGGATCTACCTTTTGACCCAGCAATCCCACTTCTGATAATAATCCAAAGAAATCCTAAACACCAATTCAAAAAAAACATAAGTACCCCTATGTTCATTGCAACATTATTTAAAATTGCCAAGATATGGAAGCAGCCCAAGTATCTACCAGTAGATGAGTGGATAAAACAACTATGGGGCATTTAAGCAATGGAATAATACTTGGCTAAAAAAAAGATAAAAATTTTATCCTTTGTGTCAATATGATGGACCTGGAGAACATTATGCTAAGTGAAATAAGACAGTCAGAGAAAGTCAAATACCATATGATTTCACTCATATGTAGAATCTAATGAACAAACTGAACTAATAAGGAAAATGGGGACAGACTCACAGATGGAGACCAGGATGACAGCTGGATGGGGAGGTTAGGGGATGGAGGAATTGAGCAAAAAGGAAAAAGGACTCATGGACAACAGTGTGGTAATTCCTGGGGGTCGAGGGTAAAAGGGAACTAAAAGGCAATGGGAAAAATACAATAAAGATTAAGTCAAGAATAATTACAATTAATATATAAATAAATATTCAAAATTCAGAAAAGAAAAGGCTGGGGTAGCAATATTTCTGCCTGACAAAATAGACTTCAAAACAAAGGCCATAGGAGATTCTCAAGATGGCAGCGAGATAGGTGGGAGCAGAGATCACTTCCCCCTGCACATGGGTGAAATGCCTAGCCGATCGATCTACTGAGCAACAAAGTGAACAGCCAACGGTACCCCAGTGTTTATGAAGATAGGAGACCAAAAAGTATAAAGAACACTGAAAAAAACAGTAAGGGGATTGCTTCAGGACAAAAAGGTCCCTGGGACCAGCTTGGGGACCAGGGCAACTGCAGACCCAGGCTCGTGCCCAAGGGCCTGCCACAGGACTCCTGGGAGAAAGACAGGTTAACGGCTCCCTCCCCTCCCAAATGAAGCTTGAGCAGCACTGAGAGAGACCTGGTTGCTTGAAGTCGCAGGGAGGGGAATAAGGACAAAGTGGTAAACACAGGGAGACTGTGGGCACCAGAAGGGGAGAGTTGAGGGTTGGGTCGTGTGGGGCCCTGACCCGGACAGTCCCCAGTCTAGATGGTGAGGTGGGCTGTGTGAGAGGTCAGGCCCTCCCTTGTATGGAGAGGCAGGATTGAGCAGGAGGATTTTCTCAAAAAGAAAAAGACACTTGGGGGCAGTTTGGGGAATTCTCCTGCAGCAACAGCTCCAGTCTTCTCTCCACCGGCTGCCTGGCACTCCCACAGGGGTTTGGGGGACATCCAGCCCAAATGTGAAGCAACAGGGAGGATGTGCATCACAGAAGGACCTGAGCATGCACCCATATCCCAGAGGAGGGTGAGTGCCTGACCCTGTGGGTCCGGGGGCTGCTGGAGAGCTGGACCGGTGGCTACCCAAGTGCTGGTCCTAAACAGAGAAGAGCTGTGCTAGGCCCCCTGAGTTGGCTGAAGCCAAAAAGACCAGCAAAACTGGCTTGGCCAGTTTGAAGCCAGCAGGCTTGGTTTTCTCTCTCTTTCTCTCTCTCTCTCTCTCTCCCTCTCTCTCTCTTTTAAAGTAATTATTTATTTTTTTTCTTTCTTTTAACACCTTCTTCCTCTCTTCTTTCTTGTTCTACTCCTTCTTTCTCTTTCTTTATATCTCTTCTTCCTTCCATCTTTTTTTTTTTTTAATTCCCACAAGTGAGACAATAAAACCTGGAACTGTGAAAAGACCAGAGTTGGACCCAAAGAGGGGGCATCCCAACAGCTGCAACAGTGAAACAAATTTTACTTTGCTACTCCAGACAACTTGCAAGTTATTGTATATTTGTGTTTTTTTACATTATTCTTACATCACTCATTTTATTAGTATTTTTGTATTTCTCTTCTTTCTGTTTACTCTTCTTCACTTGACTGGTTAATTTATATCGTTTGACTGGTTTCCCCTTGTTCTCTCTTTCATAGTGTATTGTTAATTAACTGTCTTTCACTTCACTTGTGTTCCATTAGCACACTACTCTAAGACCTATATCCCTATTCTAGTTATCCAGATCACATAGATTCTATCATATGATTGTTGCTCCATTACCATTGTAAATAACAGCTGTTCCATACATTTGTAAATACTATACAGAACCCCTCCCAAATCTCAGCCCAGGTCACTGTTTCCTGAACTTTATTACTGGTGCGGTTAACTCCATTCTGTCATACATTACACCTATTTTCTACCCTTTACTCTCACTTTACCACATAATCTGACCTCCCACAAGATCACAGCTTTCTAGACCCAACTCACAATCCTTCCCCACCCGCAACAAGAGCCTTATCTTCTTTCCACCCTTTCTAAAAAGTAGCTAGGTGGGTGAATTATCACAGTTAACACTACACATATCCAAAGGATCTCCTATCTCTTCTCTAAGGGCTGGTACATTAAATATCATATAATACACTCCTGCTGTCTTAAACCATTTCGCCTTCCCCTGACAACCTATCACAAAAAAGAGTAGGTAGAAGCTGTGAACACCAGGTTAGCTCCTGGAAGAGGAAACCCACCAACAAAGGAAACACCAACAGCTAAGAACAGAAGAAGGAGAAGGAGGGAGTGGAAGCCACACTAACTCACCCCAGGATCTATCTGGAAATACAACTAAATAGTAGAGAAATTACTCAGAACAAACAACTGAACAAGAGCAAGAGAAAAGCCTCAAAACCTTGTACACATGGAAGAACCAGCTCCAACACAACCTGCCCACACCTGCACAACAGAAAACAAGAGGTAGGGGACAGACTGACCCTCAGGTAACCAGCTGGTGGGAAGGACCCACCAAAGAAAGACCCAACAACAACCAAAAACCAAAGATAAACACAGAGCCAACATAAACCACACCCCAAGGCCAGTAAGCTTTGGAGATCAAGAACACTGTACCACTGAATCTCACAGCTATTCTACCACAGAAGTGTACACCATAAATCCAGGGGGTCAGAACAGAGCAACTTAAGAAGCAGAGGCTATCAGGAAGAGTCTCACAAACAATGGGAAGATAAAGAAACAATCCCCACATGAAAGGAAAGCGGGAAGTCTCAGAAACAATGCTAAATGAAAAAGAGGCAAGTAAACTATCAGATATTGAGTTCAACGAATTGGTTATAAGGAAGCTTAATGAGCTCAGACAGAATTACCAAAAACTACAGGGAAACCACACTGAACTCACTGCAAACTATATCAACATGAAAAAGGAAATAGAAACTATCAACAAGGGCCAAGAGGAAATGAAGAATACAATTTCTGAACTGAAGAACACAGTAGAAGGAATCAAAAGCAGGCTTGATGAAGCAGAGGACCAGATCATCAAACTGGAGGACAAGGTAGAAAAAAACACCCAGAATGAGCAAGAGAAGGGAAAGAGGCTCAGAAAGAATGAAGAGGGGTTAAGGGAAATGCAGGACAACATGAAATGTAATGATATCCATATAATATGGATATCAGAAGGAGAAGAGGAAGAGCAAGGGATAGAAAACCCGTTTGAAAAAATAATGATGGAAAAATTCCCTAATTTGATGAGAGAAAAAAGTCACCCAAATCCAGGAAACACAGAGAGTCCCAATCAAGAGGAACCCAAAGAGGCCCACTTCAAGACACGTCATGATTGAAATGACAAAATTCCAACACAAAGAGAGAATCTTAAAGGCACCAAGGGAGAAACAGGAAGTAACATACAAGGGAGCCCCAATAAGGTTGTTAGGTGACTTCTCAATGGAAACACTCCAAGCCAGAAGAGAATGGCAACAAATATTCCAAGTAATGAGAACCAGAGGCCTGCAATCAAGACTACTTTACCCAGCAAGGCTCTCAATCAAGATAGAAGGCCAAATAAAGAGTTTCCCAGACAAAAGAAGTCTAAAAGAATACACCTCCACCAAACCAGCTCTGCAAGAGATACTAAAGGGACTCCTTTAAGGAAAGGAAGGAAAACAGAGAGAAAGAGAGGAACATAGATACAAAAAATCAGCAATGAATAAGTACCTATCAATAATAACCTTAAATGCAAATGGATTAAATGCTTAAATCAAAAGACAAAGAATAGCTGAATGGATAAGAAAGCATGACCCACACATATGCTGCCTACAAGAGACCACCTCAGGACAAAACACCTACACAGACTGAAAGTGAAGGGCTGGAAACAAATTTTCCAAGCAAATGGACAGGAAAAAAAAAACAGGGGTAGCAATACTCATATCAGACAAAATAGACTTCCAAAGAAGGGCCATAAAGAGAGACCCAGAAGGTCACTTCATAATACTCCAAGGAAGAATCCACCAAGAAGACATAAACATTGTAAATATATATGCATGAAGATGGCGGCAACATAGGTGGGAGCGGAATCCACTTCCCCTCAGCGCCAGGGAAATACCTAGCTGATCTGAGGAGCAGAGCGAACAGCCAACAGTACTCCAGCATATACGAAGATTAGAGACCAAAGATAGAGGACATTGAAAGATCTGACGGTAAGAAGAGTGCTCAAGGACAATAAGGTCCCCGGGACCCGGGACCGCGCGGTACAAGGGCTGCAGAGGCGCCAGCCCTGGCGCAGGGGCTGCTGCAGGAGTCCTGGGAGAGGGCCAGGCTGCGCTGTGAGCAGCCAGGTGCTTGATTGGACCAGGGGGGCTTGAAAAGGAGGAATTTCTCAAAAAGAAAAAGAAAATAGAGACACTCAGGGGCTAGTTAGAGAACTCTCGGTGGTGGCCGAGGCCCCTGGCGCCCCTCCCCCCTCCGCCCCTGGACTGCGAACGGGGAACGCGGGATAAGCAGCACCGGCGCTCACCTGAGGTCCGGTTGCACGCGGTAGCGCGCGCGCAGATTAGCGAACGGGGCCCATACATGAAACCCCGGAGGGGCGCCCACACCTGAAACCTCCGAGATCTTTTGGAGCAGAGACTAGCTGCTCCACCCACAGACCCAAAACCTCGGAACCGAGGACCGCGTGATTCGGTCCCAGGGCGGCCCCACCCACCCGAGAGTCTCAAGCCCTGGGCGGCTGGATCGGGCCCCCAAGCGTAGAGCCTCTGGCTCCGCGGCGGGCTGCGCGCTCACCAAGCGTAGGGCTGGCTGGATGCGCACTTCCCAAGCACAAAGGGGCTGGCGAGAGTCGTAACACCAAGGCGGCTGAACCAGCAGCTTGCAGCGCGCCAGCCTCCCTAGCCTGGGCGGCTCGATTGGTCGGCCGGCTGCGCGCTCAGAGCCCAAATAACGTCACAAACCCGAAGCGGCTGGATTCCCCTGCTGCGCGCGCACGCGTCCGGAGCCAAAGCGGCTGGAGCGGCCACTCGAGAGTCCCAAGAACAAAGCTGCTGGATTGGCTGATCAACGGCCTGATTGCCTGCCAGGGACCACACCTACAAAACAGTGAAGAGTGTGACCCAGGAAGGAAGAAAAGTGAAACCAATCCTTCCAACCACCCCCTCCCATTGCACAGACAGGACAACAGCAGAAATAACCTGAACGGTTTAAAGCCAACAGAAGATTTTTTTTTTTCCCTTTTTTTTTTTTTCCCCTTTTCCTTTCCCCCTGAACTCCTTCTTCCTCTCTCTCTCTTTTTTTTCTTTCATTCCTTCTTCCTCCCATCCTTTACCATTTTTATGTCTTCTTCCTGCCTTCTTTTATCTATTTCTATGTTTTAATTTTTGTTAAAATTCCTTCTTATCTTGCCTCCGATCTTTCTTTAATCCTTCTTCCCTCCTTCCTCCCTTTCCTCCTTTCCTATTTCCTTTTTCCCTCCTTCCCATCTTTGGTTTTTTTTTTTTGTTTGTTTGTTTGTTTGTTTTTTCCTTTTCTTTCTCCCCCCCTTTCTATTTTTCCCACAGGTGCGACAACAAAACCTGGAGTGCTGAAAAGACTAGAGTTAGACCGTGTTAAACACATAAACGTCAGCTCAAGACCAGTGAGCACAGGAGAGTAAGGAGACAGCACCACCGAATCCCATTGGCATTCTACCATAGAAGTTCATATCATAAACCCAGGGATTCAGAACAAAGCAATTTAAGAAGCAGAGGCCAACAAGAAGAGCCTCACAAACAATGGGAAGACAAAGAAACAATTCCCAAATGAAAGGAAAGGAGGAAGTCTCAGAAAGAATACTAACCGAAAAAGAGGCAAGTCAACTATCAGATACTGAGTTCAAAGCAATGGTCATCAGGAAGATCACTGAGCTCTCTGAGCTCAAAGAGAACTACCAGAAACTACAAGGAAACTACAATGAACTCACTGCAAACTATATCAACATGAAAAAGGAAATAGAAAATATCAACAAGAGCCAAGCGGAAATGAAGAATACAATTTCTGAATTGAAGAACACAGTAGAAGGAATTAAAAGCAGACTTGATGAAGCAGAGGATCGGATCAGCGAGCTGGAGGATAAAGTAGAAAAAAACACCCAGAAGGAGCAAGAAAAGGAAAAGAGGCTCAGAAAGAATGAAGAGGCAATAAGGGAAATGCAGGACAACATGAAACGTAACAATATCCGTATAATAGGAATACCAGAAGGAGAAGAAGAAGAGCAAGGGATAGAAAACCTGTTTGAAAAAGTAATGATGGAAAATTTCCCTAATCTGAGGAGAGAAAAAGTCACCCAAATCCAGGAATCACAGAGAGTCCCAAACAAGAGGAACCCAAAGAGACCCACTGCAAGACACATCATAATTAAAATGGCAAATTTCCAAGACAAAGAGAGGATCTTAAAGGCAGCAAGGGAGAAAAAGGAAGTAACATACAAGGGAGCCCCAATAAGATTAGCAACTGACTTCTCAATGGAAACGCTCCAAGCCAGAAGAGAATGGCAAAAAATATTCCAAGTAATGAGAACCAGAGGCCTCCAACCAAGACTACTTTACCCAGCAAGGCTCTCAATCAAGATAGAAGACCAAATAAAGAGCTTCCCAGACAAAAGAAGTCTAAAAGAATACAGCTCCACCAAACCAGCTCTGCAAGAGATGCTAAAGGGACTGCTTTAAGGAAAGGAAGGAAAAGAGAAAGACAGAGGAACACAGGTAGGAAATAATGGCAATGAATAACTACCTATCGATAATAACCTTAAATGTAAATGGATTAAATGCTCCAATCAAAAGACATAGAACAGCTGAATGGATAAGAAAACATGACCCACACATATGCTGCCTACAAGAAACCCATCTCAGGACAAAAGACTTACACAGACTGAAAGTGAAGGGCTAGAAACAAATTTTCCAAGCAAACGGACAGGAAAAAAAAGCAGGGGTAGCAATACTCATATCAGACAAAATAGACTTCCAAAGAAGGGCCATAAAGAGAGACCCAGAAGGTCACTTCATAATACTCAAAGGAAGAATCCACCAAGAAGACATAAACATTATAAATATATATGCACCCAACATAGGAGCACCCAAATACATAAAGAAAATCTTGGAGGATTTCAAGAAAGATATTGACAGCAACACAATTATAGTAGGGGATTTTAACACCCCACTATCAAAAATGGACAGGTCTTCCAAACAAAAGATTAACAAAGATATTGTGTCACTTAACAATACCCTAGAGGAAATGGACTTAACTGATATATACAGAGCTTTTCATCCCAAAGAAGCAAAATACACATTCTTTTCAAGTGTCCATGGATCTTTTTCAAAGATAGACCACATGATAGGACACAAAGCAAGCCTCAACAAATTCAAGAAAATTGAAATCATATCAAGCATCTTCTCTGACCACAAGGGTCTGAAACTAGAAACCAACCCCAAGGGTAAAAACCCAAAACACTCAAAATCATGGAGACTGAATAGCATGCTATTAAACAATGAATGGGTCAAGAACGAGATTAGGGAAGAAATCAAAAACTTCCTGGAAACAAATGAAAACGAACTCACAACAACCCAAAACCTATGGGACACAGCTAAGGCAGTCCTGAGAGGGAAGTTCATAGCAATACAGGCCTACCTTAAGAAGTTAGAAACAGTTCACACAAACAACCTAACCCTACGCCTACAAGAACTGGAGGAACAACAACAAAGACAGCCCAGAGCAAGCAGAAGGAAGGAAATAACCAAGATCAGAGCAGAACTAAATGACATAGAGACTAAAAGCACAATTGTAAGGATCAATGAATCCAGAAGCTGGTTCTTTGAAAAGATAAACAAAATCGACAAGCCTTTAAGTAGGCTTATCAAGAAGAAAAGAGAGAGGATCCAAATAAACAGAATTAGAAATGAAAGTGGAGAGATTACAACTGATACCACAGAAATACAAAGGATCGTAAGAAATTACTATGAAGACCTATATGCTAAGAAATTTGAAAACCTAGATGAAATGGACACATTTCTAGAAAAATATAATCTTCCAAAACTGACTGAAGAAGAAGCAGAAAACCTGAACAGACCAATATCAGCAAAGGAAATTGAAGCAGTCATCAAGAAACTCCCATCACACAAAAGCCCTGGACCAGATGGTTTCACAGGAGATTTCTACAAAGCATTTAAGGAAGAACTAACCCCTATCCTTCACAGACTATTCGAAAAAATCCAAACTGATGGAAGACTCCCAAACTCTTTTTATGAAGCCAACATCATCCTAATCCCAAAACCAGATAAAGACACAACGAAGAAAGAAAACTTCAGGCCAATATCGCTGATGAACATAGACGCTAAAATTCTCAACAAAATATTAGCAAACCGCATCCAGCAATATATTAAAAAGATCATCCACCATGACCAAGTGGGATTCATCCCAGGGATGCAAGGATGGTACAATATTCGCAAATCAATAAACATAATACATCACATCAACAACAGCAAAGACAAAAATCACATGATCATATCAATAGATGCGGAAAAAGCATTCGATAAGATACAGCACCCATTTCTGATAAAAACACTCAGCAAAGTGGGAATAAAGGGAGCAGTCCTCAACATAATTAAGGCCATATATGAGAGACCTACAGCCAGCATCACATTCAATGGACAAAAACTTAGAGCTTTCCCACTAAGATCAGGAACAAGACAAGGATGCCCTCTCTCACCACTCCTATTCAACATAGTATTGGAAGTCCTAGCCACAGCAATCAGACAAGAAAAAGCAATAAAAGGCATCCAAATTGGAAAGGAGGAAATGAAACTGTCACTGTTTGCAGACGACATGATAGTGTACATGGAAAACCCTATAGACTCCACTCAAAAACTACTCGACCTAATAAATGAATTTGGCAAAATAGCTGGATACAGAGTCAATACCCAGAAATCAAAGGCATTCCTGTACACCAACAACGAAACTGCAGAAACACAAATCAGGAAAAAAATCCCATTCGATATAGCAACAAGAAAAATAAAGTACCTAGGAATAAACCTAACCAAGGAGGTAAAAGACCTGTACTCAGAAAACTACACAACACTGAAGAAAGAAATTAAGGAAGATACAAACAAATGGAAGCATGTACCATGTTCATGGATTGGAAGAATTAACATCATCAAAATGGCCATACTACCCAAAGCAATTTATAGATTCAATGCAATCCCTATTAGAGTACCCATGACATATTTCACAGATATAGAACAAACATTGCAGAAATTCATATGGAACCATAAACGACCTCGAATAGCAGCAGCAATTTTGAGAAAGAAGGACAAAGCAGGAGGTATCACAATACCTGATATCAAACTGTATTACAAGGCAACGGTAATCAAAACAGCCTGGTACTGGCATAAAAACAGGCTCATAGACCAATGGAACAGAATAGAGAGCCCAGAAATAAACTCAAATCTATACGATCAATTAATATTTGACAAAGGAGGCAGGAGCATAAAATGGAGCAAAAACAGTCTCTTCAACAGATGGTGTTGGGAGATCTGGACAGCTACGTGCAAAAAAATGAAACTCGATCACCAACTTACGCCATACACGAAAATAAACTCAAGATGGATAAAAGACTTAAATATAAGCCGTAACACCATAAAAGTCCTTGAGGAAAACATTGGCAGGAAAATCTCAGACATTCCACGCAGCAACATCCTCACAGACACATCCCCTAAAGCAAGGGACATAAAGGAAAGAATAAACAAATGGGACCTCATCAAAATAAAAAGCTTCTGCATGGCTAAAGAAAACAGCACCAAATTACAAAGAGAACCAACAATATGGGAAAGCATATTTGCCAATGATACCTCAGACAAGGGCCTGATCTCCAAAATATATAAAGAACTCACACGACTCCACTCCAGGAAGACAAACAACCCAATTAAAAAATGGGAAAAGGACTTGAACAGACACTTCTCCAAGGAAGACATACAGAAGGCCCAGAGACATATGAAAAGATGCTCAGCATCACTAGCCATCAGAGAGATGCAAATTAAAACCACAATGAGGTATCATCTCACACCAGTCAGAATGGCCAACATAAACAAATCCACAAACAAATGTTGGAGAGGATGCGGAGAAAAGGGAACCCTAGTGCACTGTTGGTGGGAATGCAGACTGGTGAGGCCACTGTGGAAAACAATATGGAATTTCCTCAGAAAACTAAAAATGGATCTGCCCTTTGACCCAGTAATTCCGCTGCTGGGATTATACCCTAAGAACACTGAAACACCAATCCAAAAGAATCTGTGCACCCCAATGTTCATAGCAGCACAATTTACAATAGCCAAATACTGGAAGCAACCGAAGTGCCCATCAGCAAACGAGTGGATCCAAAAACTATGGTATATTTACACAATGGAATTCTACGCAGCAGAGAGAAAGAAGGAGCTTATACCCTTTGCAACAGCATGGATGAAACTGGAGAGCATTATGCTAAGTGAAATAAGCCAGGAAGTGAGGGACAAATACCATATGATCTCACCTTTAACTGGAACATAAGCAATAGAAGGAAAAAGCAAACAAAATATAACCAGAGACATTGAAGTTAAGAATAATGTAACAATAGCAAGGGCGGGGGTGGGGGCGGGGACAGTGGGTAGAGGGGATTACAGGAACTACTATAAAGGACACATGAACAAATCCAAGGGGGAGGGTGGAGAGGGGGGAGGGAAGTGGGTTCACCTGGGGTGGGGTGAAGGGATGGGGGAAAAGGCATACAACTGTAATTAAATAACAATAAATAAATTAAAAAAAATAATAATAAATAAATAAATATATATGCATTCAACATAGGAGCACCCAAATACATAAAGAAAATCTTGGAGGACTTCAAGAAAGATATTGACAGCAACACAATTATAGTAGGGGATTTAATACCCCACTGTGAAAGATGGGTAGACCTTCCAAACAAAATATCAACAAAGATATTGTGGCATTGAACAGTGCCCTAGGTGAAATGGATTTAACTGATATACACAGAGCCTTTCATCCCACAGAAGCAAAATACACATTCTTTTCAAATGCACATGGAACATTTTCTAACATAGACCACATGAGAGTACACAAAACAAGCCTCAGCAAGTTTAAAAAAATTGAAATCATATCAAGCATTTTCTCTGACCACAAGGGACTGAACCTAGAAACAAATCTCAAGGAAAAAACCGCAAAACACTCAAAAACATGGAGATTGAATAGTATGCTATTAAACAATGAATGGGTGAAGAATGAGATTAGGGAAGAAATCAAAAAGTTTCTGGAAACATATGAAATTGAACTCACAACAATCCAAAACTTATGGGACAAAGCAAAGGTAGTCCTGAAAGGGAAGTTCATAGCAATACAGACCTACCTAAAAAGAATAGAAACATTTCAAATAAACAACCTAATACTACCCCTATGAGAATTAGAGGAACAACAACAAAGACAGCCCAGAGCGAGTAGAAGGAAGGAAATAACCAAGATCAGAGCAGAATTAAATGACATAGATACTAAAATCACAATTCTAAGGATCAATGAATCCAGGAGCTGGTTCTTTGAAAAGATAAACAAAATCGACAAGCCCTTAAGCAGGCTCATCAAGAGAAAAAGAAAGACGACCCAAATAAACACATTCAGAAATAAAAGAGGAAAAACTACAACAGATACCACAGAAATACAAAGGATTGTAAGAAATTACTATGAAGACCTATATGTCAAAAAATGTGAAAACCTGAATGAAATGTACAAATTTCTAGAAAAATATAACCTTCCAAAAACTCAATGAACAAGGAGCAGAAAGCCTGAACAGACCAATAACACCTGATGAAATTGAAACAGTAATCAAAAAGCTTCCAATACACAAAAGCCCTGAACCAGATGCTTTCACAGGAGAATTCTACACAGCATTGAAGGGAGAGCTAACCCCCATCCTCCACAGATTATTTCAAAAAATTCAAGTTGGAAGATTCCCAAACTCTTTTTATGAAGCCAACATCATCCTAATCCCAAAACCAGATAAAGACACAACAAAGAAAGAGAACTTCAGGCCAATATCACTGATGAACATACATGATAAAATCCTCAACAAAGTATTAGCAAACCGCATCCAGCAATACATTAAAAAGACCATACACCATGATCAAGTGGGATTCACCCCAGGGATGCAAGGATGGTACAATATTTGCAAATCAATAAACATAATACATCACATAAACAAAAGTAAAGACAAAAACCACATGATCATATCAACAGATGTGGAAAAAGCACTTGATAAGGTACAGCACCCACTTATGAAAAAAACACTCAGCAAAGTGGGAATAGAGGGAGCATTCCTCAACATAATAAAGGCCCTATATGAGAGACCTACAGCCAACATCACACTCAATGGACAAAACTTAGAGCTTTCCCACTAAAAATAGGAACAAGACAAGGATGCCTGCTCTCACCACTCCTGTTCAACATAGTATTGGAAGTCCTAGCCACAGCAATCAGACAAGAAAAAGAAATAAAAAGCATCCAAATTGGAAAGGAGGAAGTTAAACTGTCATAGTTTGCAGAGGAAATGATAGTGTCCAAAGAAAATCCTATAGACGCCACCAAAACACTACTCAACCTAATAAATGAACTTGGCCAAACAGCTGGATACAAAGTCAATACTCAGAAATCCATGATGTTTCATTATACACCAACAATGAAACAACAGAAACAGAAATCAGGAAAAAAATCCCATTTGATATAGCAACAAGAAAAATAAAGTACCTAGGAATAAACCTAACCAAGGAGGTCAAAGACCTGTACTCAGAAAACTACACAACACTGAATAAAGAAATTAAGGAAGACACAAACAAATGGAAGCATGTACCATGCTCATGGATTGGAAGAATTAACATCATCAAAATGGCCATACTACCCAAAGTGATTTATACATTCAATGCAATCCCTATTAAAGTACTCATGACAAATTCACAGACATAGAACAAACATTTCAGAAATTTATATGGAACCACAAACAATCCCGAATAGCTGCAGCAATGTTGAGAAAGAAGAACAAAGCAGGAGTGATCACAATACCTGGTATCAAACTGTATTACAAGGCTACTGTAATCAAAACAGCCTGGTAGTGGCATAAAAATGGGCACATAGACCAATGGAACAGAATAGAGAGCCCAGAAATAAACCCAAGTCTCTACAGTCCTTTAATATTTGACAAAGGGGACAGCAGCATGAAATGGAGTAAAAACAGACTCTTCAACAATTGGTGTTGGGAGATCTGAACAGCAACATGAAAAAAAAATGAAACTCGATCACCAACTTACACCATACACAAATATGAATTCAAGGTGGATAAAAGACTTAAATATATGTCATGACACCATAAAAGTCCTAAAGGAAAACATTGGCAGGAAAATCTCAGATATTCCACGCAGCAACATCTTCACAAACATGTCCCCTAAAGCAAGGTACATAGAGGAAAGAATAAACAAATGGGACCTCATCAAATTAAAAAGCTTCTGCATGACTAAAGAAAACAGCATTAAAATGAAAAGAGAACCAAATGTATGGGAAAACACATTTGCCAGTGATATCTCAGACAAGGGTCTGATCTCCAAAATATATAAAGAACTCACAGAACTCCACTCCAGGAAGACAAACAACCCAATTAAAAATAGGCAAAGGACTTGAACAGACACTTCTCCAAGGAGGACATACAAAGGACCCAGAGACATATGAAAAGATGCTCAGCATCACTAGCCATCAGAGAGATGCAAATTAAAACCACAATGAGATATCACCTCACACTGGTCAGAATGACCAACATAAACAAATCAACAAACAAATATTGGAGAGGATGTGGAGAAAAGGGAATCCTAGTACATTGTTGGTGGGAATGCAGACTGGTGAGGCCACTGTGGAAAACAGTATAGAATTTCCTCAGAAAATTAAAAATGGAACTGCCTTTTGACCCAGCAATTCTACTTCTGGGATTATACCTTAAGAGCCCTGAAACACCAGTCCAAAAGAACCTATGCACCCCAATGTTCATAACAGCACAATTTACAATAGCCAAGTGCTGGAAGCAACCTAAGTGCCCATCAGCAGATGAGTGGATCGAAAACCTGTGGTACATTTAGAGAATGGAATTCTATGCAGCAGAGAGAAAAAAGGAGCTCATACCCTTTGGTACATCATGGATGGAACTGGAGAGCATTATGCTAAGCGAAATAAGCCAGATGGTGAGGGACAAATACCATATGATCTCACCTTTAACTGGGACATAATCAACAGAAGAAAAAAGCAAACAAAATATAACCGGAGACATTGAAGTTAAGAACAATCTAACAATAGCCAGGGGGGGGGCGGGGCAGGGGCGGGACGGGGACAGTGGGAAGAGGGGATTACAGGAACTACTATAAAGGACACATGGACAAAATCAAGGGGGAGGGTGGAGGTGGGGGAGGGAGCTGGGTTCACCTGGGGTGGGGTGGAGGGATGGGGAGAAAAGGGATACAACTGTAATTGAATAACAATAAAAATTTAAAAAAAAAGACCAAAAAGATACAGTCTGGTACTGGAATAACAACAAACACGTAGTCATTGGAGCAGAATAGAGAGCCCAGAAATAAACCCATGTCTTTATAGTCAATTAATGTTTGACATAGGAGGCATGAGTATACAATGGAGTAAAGACAGTCTCTTCAATAAATGCTGTTGGGAGATCTGGACTGAACATGCAACAAAATGAAACTATACCACCATCTTACACCATACAGCAGAATAAATTCAAAATGGATAAAATACTTAAATATAATTTGTGATACCATAAAAATCCTAGAGGAAAACACAGGCAGTAAAATTTCAGATATCTCATGTAGCAATATTTTTGCTGATATATCTCCTAGGGCATGAGAAATAAAGGAAAAATAAACCAATGGGACTACATCAAATTAAAAATCTTCTGTACCTAAAGAAACCATCATCAAAATGTAAAGGGAACTGACTGTATGGTAGAACATATATACCAAAAATGCATTGGACAAGGTTTAATATGCAAAATATATAAACAACTTATACAACTCAACACCAGGAAGACAAAAAATCAAATTAAAAATGGGCAAAGGATCTGAATAGACACTTCTCCAAGGAGGACATACAGATAGCCCATAGACATATGAAAAAATGATCAACATTACTAGCCATCAGAGAGATGCAAATTAAAACCACAATGAGATATCACCTCATACCAGTCAGAATGACTATCATGAATAAATCAACAAACAACAAGTGCTGGTGATGGTATGTAGAAAAGGGAACCCTTGTGCATTGTTGGTGGAAATGCAGGCTGGTGTAGTCACTGTGGAAAATAGTATGGGATTTCCTCAAAAAATCTGCCTTTTGACCTAGCAATTGCACTGCTGGGAATATACCCTAAGAATCCCAAAACACCAATTCAAAAGAATATATGCACCTCCATGCTCATAGCAGCACTATTTACAATAGCCAAGATTTAGAAACAGCCTAAGTAGCCATCAGTAGATGAGTGGATTAAATGTGGTACATCTACAATCTATACAGTGGAATAATACAGAGCAGAAAGAAGAAATTCCTACTTTTGCAACAGCATGGATGGAACTAGAGACTATTATACTAAGTGAAATAAGCCATTTGGTGAATAACAAATACCATATGATCTCACTTATAAGAAGAATCTAACAAATAAAATAAAATAATGAGCAAAATAGAACAAGAGGCATGGAAACATGGAACAGCTGTAAGAGGGGAAGTGAAGAGGTAGGGACTGATTGAAAGAAGGTAAAGGGATTAGTCAAAGAACATATATGAAGGAACCATGGACATGGACAATGATGAATGGACTGATTATGGAAGCGTGTGGTGGGCTGGGTGACAGGAGGAAAAGGGGGAAAATGTGGGACAACTATAATAGCATAAACAATAAAATATTTTTTTAAAAGAAAACAGCCAGCAGTGAGATAATAAAGCACTTGACCACACACCTTCCAGCAAGACAGCAGAGGACAGATCCTACCTGTTGTGTCAGAGTTCCTCTTGCTGAATCTACCAGCACCCAACTATGACTATGAAATGACTCTGCCTCCTTAGGAAAACTCCTGGGAGATACAGCAGCTGGTGCTCACCTGGATGAAATTTTCAGCATTTGGCACTTGCTCAAAGAGTTGTCCAGAACCAATTGGCCCCAAGCTTGGAGCATAATATATCACATCAGGAGGCTCATCAAGGTCATGACACAAGAGTTTTGCAACTACAGTATTATTTGCAATCACCTCTTTGCCTATGTACCTGTTTTTTAAGAAGAAAAAATTGGTTTAGATGTATAGTCTTTTAAAACATAATATTTTTTGCATAAACATCCAGTAGTTTGGATAATGCACATGTGTGACTGCTCTGTTTATCATGGGAAAAGAGTCCAGGTTTGGAGCATCATCTGGGAAACCATTTCCAAAAAAAGTGCTATGAATTTGGTAGAACTTTCCTCAATTTCAGGGAATATTTCTTTTCTGCACCCAACTAGGTACTTGTTTAGAAGTCTATCACGGACACTTCAGTGGAGATGGTCGAGTGTGAATCACATAAGTGAGAATGTTCCAATTTAGAACATCTGTATGGTATAGTCAAGAGGGACAAACCTTACTATATTATAGTTACAGTAGACTTACCTCCATCTCTATGTGTTCACCCATTTCTTCCCTGGGATCTCTCTGCCCCAGTGCTCACTTGTAAGCCTTCAGAGTCTAAATTCTACTCATTCTTCAAAGACTAGTATAGATCTTGCTCCTTCAGGAAGCTCCCCTGAATACTGCAATCCCACATGTCCTTCCTCTCAACAAGTAAATTTTGTGTACAACACACAAAATTTAAAACCATCTTGTACTTTTTACTATTGGTTCTTTCATGTATATTCGTCTTATCATCTTGACAGGCTACAACCTCCTAATAGCAAATAAGCATAGCAAATACTTTGTCACCTCCAGGGACTATAGCACTGGGTACAGCAAGTGGTGAGTGTTTGGTTAATTAACTATAATTTTCCTGGGGAAAGAAAAAGGAAAGAGAAGAAAGAAAAAAGGATAACATTTGTTGAGTATATGCCAAACCCCATACTGAACAAATTCCAAGCCTTGCTGTACTTGATCCTTACCACCATTCTATGAAGCAAGTGAGATTATAAACTCCATTTAAAAGGTAGCGTAATGGGTTCTTTTGGATTAGTGTTTCAGGGTTCTTAGGGTATAATCCCAGCATTGGAATTACTGGGTCAAAGGGCAGTTCCACTTTTAGTTTTCTGAGGAAATTCCATACTGTTTTCCACAGTGGCTGCACCAGTCTGCATTCCCACCAATAAAGTACCAGGGTTCCCTTTTCTCCGCATCCTCTCCAACATTTGTTTGTTGATTTGTTTATGTTGGCCACTCTGACCAGTGTGAGATGGTACCTCATTGTGGTTTTCATTTGCATCTCTCAGATGGCTAGTGATACTGGGTATCTTTTCATATGTCTCTGGACCCTCTGTATGTCTTCCTTGGGGAAGTGTCTGTTCAAGTGGGATTATACCCTAAGAACCCTGAAACACCAATCCAAAAGAACCTATACACCCCAATGTTCATAACAGCACAATTTACAATAGCCAAGTACTGGAAGCAACTGAAGTGCCCATCAGCAAATAAGTGGATCAAAAGACTATGGTACATTTACACAATAGAATTCTACACAGCAGAGAGAAAGAAGGAGCTTATACCCTTTGCTTCAGCATGGATGGAACTGGAGAGTATTATGCTAAGTGAAATAAGCCAGGTGGTGAGGGACAAATACCATATGATCTCACCTTTAACTGGGACATAACCAACAGAAGAAAAAAGCAAACAAAAGATAACTAGAGACATTGAAATTAAGAACAATGTAACAATAGCCAGAGGGGAGTGGGGAGGGGATAGTGGGGAGAGGGGTTTACAGGAGCTACTATAAAGGACACATGGACAAAATCAAGGGGGAGGGTGAAGCTGGGGGAGGGAGGTGTGTTTGGCTGGGGTGGGGTGAAGGGATGAGGAGAAAATGCAGACAACTGTAATTGAATAACAATAAAAATTATAAATAAATAAATAAATAAATAAATAAATAAATAGTAGAGTAATGGGAGTCCAAATAAGACCACATGGGTAGTAATTTTCAGAAGCCAAAAATTAGGAACATAGCCTGGGAAACACAGAAGCTGCTCTCCTATGTGTAGCTGAGAGCTCAGGGTCAGAGGACATAGAAGAGTGACAGACATGGATGTTGGAGACTGAGCTTCAAGTAATAAAAGTAGCCATGCTGACAAGAACACAGCTCCTATCCAAATTCCAAAATCCAAAAGCTCTGAAACTCAGAATTTTCTTGTACTTTATTTGTCATCAAAATGTGACCTGACCTTAAAATGTTGATGTCCATACATTACCTGAACTGTCAGACCTTTCTTTTTCCCACTTACTGTGAGTATTCGTATATTTACTGAAAAGACATTCATGGATTTGAATTTAGGGCATTTGCATAATACATGGTACATACACCATATTACCGTTCTAAAATTTGAAAAAAAAAGCTTTATCCTGAAACACATCCAGTGCCAAGGGTTTCAGAAAAGGGATTATGGAACTGTGATAAATACCAATTGTGAAATTGACACCACATGCTCAGCACTGTGCTCAGAATGTTACATTAATTATCCCATTTATTCTTCAAAACCCCCTATAGAGTAAGCACTATTGTTACCCCATTTAATAACAAAAGAAACTGGCAATTGAAGGGCTTAAGTAAATTACCCAAGATCACACTACTAATAAGTGATAGAACCAGGATTCCAAGCCAGGTCTGTGACTCCAAAACATAGGCTTTTAACAACTTACTAACTCAGAAGCAGGAAGCACAAGTCGTTTCTGAGAACCAGAATATGAGACTGAGCAAGAGTCCACGTGATGATTAACCCACGTTTAGTTGAGCAAATAAATATAGCAATACCTCTGTTCTCTACTCTGAATTCTGAATCCAGCACACTCATCTCAGCTTACCTAATCAGATATTGATCACAGAAAGGAGAGTTGTCATTAATGCCATGGATATAGATCGTCACTGGAATTGCCGAACACCGCTGGTCTTGGTCACAAGCCTTAATGGAGAAGGACTGAATACGTGCAAACCCAGCTCTCTCTATGTCAAGGCGAGCGGCAGTGACTATGGTCCCATGATCTATAACAAAACAATGCATCTTGCGCCAAACCAGCCCATGCTGTCATTTTAAAAATTACTTTATTACACAACAATGAAAGAGATAAAGTATGATTTGTGCCTTCCTCAGTAGAATTAAAAACTGATTTAAAACATAGGCACAATGTGCAATCATTTATCACCAAAATACCTTCATTAATCATAAATTATGTTAACTGATAGTGAAAAACAAAATTATTATTTTTTTAATTAGGAGACCAGGGAAGACTTTCTAGAGGAGAGGAGCCCCTAATTTAGGACTTGAAGAACATACAGGATAGGAAATGGTGGTGAATAGAAGGAGATCATTCCCAGCAGAGAGAACATCATAACTGAAAACACATTAACAAAATAATGACTCACTGTACTCCCTTCCACCTGATCCATCCACTCATTCATTCAACAAATATTTATGGAATGATAGCTATGTGCCAGATACTGTGCTGATACTGTATATACGACAATGAAGTCCCTCCCTGACCTTATGGAATTTACAATCTGGGCTGAGAAATGAATCACTAAACAAGTGTAAAAAAAATCAATAGGCATATTATTAAGGGAATAAAAACTATAATGTGATAAATTTAATGTCTAATGGTCAGATTCTGAAAGATGCAAGGACTAAGGTCCAGAAGCAGGCAGCCTAGTGTTTTGGCTGTAGTGTAATGGACAAGAGAAGACAAGAAATAGGAAGATGTTAGAGAGTGAGAGATAAGGGCCAGAGAAGACAGGTTCTTGAGGATGAGATGAGAAGTCTGGATTCCATTCCAAATGCAAAGGAATATCTCAGGAGGGTTTTACTTGGAGGAGAAGTATGACCCAACTTGCCTTTTTTTTTTTTTTTTCCATTCATCCTAGTTGTTCTGCTGACACTAATGGAGGGAGTAACTGTGAAAGCAGAAGCCCAGTTAAGAGATCTCTGCAGTAATTCAAATAAGAAGGGATGGTGACTGTCTCGAGTGGGGTTTCTTCAAAAGCAGGAGAAGAGATGAAGATTTGAGTACAGTAGTTTATTTGGGAGATGATCCAGGGCAACATAACATGGGTATAGTGAGACAGAGATGGGAAGGCTGCCAATAAAAATATATTATCAAGCAACTTACTACCGTGGACAACTAGAGCTTAATACCACTGGGGAACTCTGTAAGCCAGTATAAAACACACACTGACAGTTGTTCTATTCCAGGGACACAAGGAGCTGGACCACTTTTATACCAATTATCTTCAACATTTGGTTGAGAGCTTATGGGGTAGGTAGTATTATTCCCAACATTTTGAACCTGCTATTTGTGGGGCAGGAAGGGGGAAGATGTCAGAACTCAAATAATACCTCAAGCAAAGAAATGCAGATATTAGCAGTTGGAAGTCAGGAAACTGAAATGTTAATGTCAAGGAGATATGGATAGGACACTGACAGCACCTACTACAATGGCTCAAACCCGTACATGTGCTAAAAATGACCATCTCCTCTCCTCTCAGCTCCAGAAGTCTTATATACCACATAATCTGATTGATGCCCAGCCTCAACCACAGCTTATTCACTGCGAAGTGAATCACTGACTCTAAAGAGTCCAATCAGATTCTCTCTCACAAAAATTTGGACCTAAAGTGGAACAGAATGATTTGCATATAAGAACATGAGCAGGAATATCATGTAGGGTACAGAGCCAAGACATTCATTCTGTAACAGCCATGAAGAGCCATGTGTTAGTTCATCTGTGGACAAAGAACTGGTCTTGCAGAGTTATTCAATATCTACAGTACTATGTGCTTCTTTGGGGGGTTCTGCAAATGAAGATAATCTGATAACCTACCTTCAAGAAACTCAGTCTTACAGAGGAGACATAATATAAGCAAATGATAAAAATAGCATATAAAAAATATAATTTGCCAAAAACAAATCTCAACCTACCTTTGTCAACTGCAAAGTAAACATTCCATGGATTTAGCTCAAAAGTTAAATCTCCCAAATTATCTTCATCAGTTGCCTGGCATACTCCAATCATTGTCCCAATTGGAATTTCTTCATCCAGGGTGATGTTGACTTTATTATGCAGAGTTGACTTTATAGAAGTAACACTCAAGACACCATTTTCAATATTGGATAAACTTGTTTTAAAAGAAAAGACTATTAGAGTGGTGCTTGTTGGATGTGTATTCTTTTCTACCCCTTAAGGTGGTGGAGAGGTAAGGGGCTAGAGGTAGTAATGATGACAACGGAAACTGACAATGATGTTAATAGCTAACCCAGTTGTTCAGCACTTGCCTATTGTTTAGACACAGTGCTAAGCATTTTTTTCATACTTCCTACTTATTTCTCATAATCCCAAGAAGTAGATACTATTTTCCCCCCACTTTACAGATGTGGAAATTGACCTTTTAAGAAAGCTTATGAGAGTTACTTAACTCTCATAAGTAAATATCAAAGTGGCTGAGATAGGATTTGACCCCAAGCCTCTCTGACTGTAGAGACTGTATGCTTAACCATAGTGTCTTATCCCCTGACAGTAAGAACCAGTGTCTTAAAATTGCTGACCCCAATGTGTTTTTATAAACTACCTGTGTGATCATTTTTGTCACAATTTTTCTTGAAGGTAGTAAGATATAATCTAGCCCACAGGTGGCAAACACAAGGCCCATGGGCCAAATCCGGCCCTCCACCTTGTTTTATCCAGCCAGGCACCTTGTTTCTACCCAGTGGCAGCGCCAAGCTCCTTGCCCCTAGTTAAGGAGTAGTTGCATATATACAGTCCTAAAATTACATTCGGCTCTTTGAAGGCAACCTCGATGTGGCGCCCAGTGAAAATGAGTTTGACACCCCTGATCTAGCCCATTAGACATTAAAAATATATTACACTGACTTCCAGTCAAGATGGAGGTGTAGGTAATTGCTGCTTGCCTCCTCACACAACCACGGCAAAATCACAACTAAAATATAGAACAACCATCATTCAGAGCCATCAGAAATTCAAGCCATGTGGAACTCTGACAACTAAAGAATTAAAGGAACCACATTCATCCAGACAGGTAGGAAGGACAGAGGGGCAGAGATGCAGAGACATGGAATGGGCTGGTCTCAAACCCAGGTGTGGTAGATATAAAATGGAGGGATGTCTCAGGAGAGAGGAATCCTACCACCACATCAGACCAACCAGCCCAGGGTTCCAGTGCCAGGAAGGTAAGTCCCCATAACTTCTGGCTGTAAAAACAAGTGGGGGCTGGGTCAATGGAAGAAACTGCAGAATTCTCAGGCCTCTCCTCTTCAAAGGCCTCACACTACACACGAACTTATTCAGACACACCCCTTCTGGGCTCTAGCACTGGAGCAGCAGCTTGAAGGGCACCAGTGGCATATGGGGAGGAACT
Source organism: Desmodus rotundus (assembly GCF_022682495.2). Classification (NCBI taxonomy): domain Eukaryota; kingdom Metazoa; phylum Chordata; class Mammalia; order Chiroptera; family Phyllostomidae; genus Desmodus; species Desmodus rotundus. Next base: position 79,933,093 of record NC_071394.1, on the reverse strand, counting down.
GAAGTGTCTGACATCAGGGCACGAACAGAGAGACAGCTTCCTCTCAGAGAGAACTGCAGATAGTGACATTGTACCTTTTCCAAGCCCTCCCTCACACAGATGCAGTGTGGTGGCACCATATTTGAATCTCCATCAACCTGGCTCACATGGTAAGCCCTGCCCTGACAATTACCTCAGGTTCTGCCCCATCCAATTTAAGAGCACACCCAGGAAACTCTCCTCCTTGGTAACAGCGGCTTTTCCATATTAAGGGCTGGGATAGGCGCTGACTCTAGACTTTCCTAAATATGCTCAAACAAGCAGCAGCTGAGCCCAGATCCCCACACCTTTCGCTGAGTAGCCCCAGGCCTGGCACTAGCAGCCGCCATCTACACATTGCTTTATAGTTTACACCAAGGGGCCCCAGACAGAACACAAGTGGAAGCGGACCTTGGCCTGCATCACCCGGGAAACCCCAGAGTCTGTGCACCCAGAGGACAGTTACAAACCACATTGGAGCAACCTCCAATCACCTCCACAAGCCAAAGAGGAAGGTAGTTTCAGGCCAGGGGTCACAGCCAGTCTTACCAGCTATCTGGACTGAGTAAATCCCTCCCATTGACTTGCTGATGGCAATCAAGACTCATTTACATGAGGAGGGAGTACTTGGCCCACCTTGAGTACACAACTGGGAAGATAGGGGAGGCTATGCCACTGGATGCTACAGGACCCCTACTACATTAGGCCATGCTACCAAGACACAGAGTCAAGGCAGCTCTATCTAATACACAGAAACAAACACAGGGAGGCTGCCAAAATGAGGAGACAAAGAAATATGGCCCAAATGAAAGAACAGAACAAAACTCCAGAAAATGAACTAAACAAACTGTTTATAAAGATATTCAAGGAACTCAGTTGGTACTTCAACAGCATAAAAAAACAAGCAGAAATGAAGAATATAATAACTGAAATAAAGAATAATTTATAGGGAATCAACAGTGCAGTGGATGAAGCCAAGAATCAAATCAATGATTGGAACATAAGAAAGAAAAACACATTCAATGTGTACAGCAAGAAAAAAAAAAAGAATCTGAAAAATCAAGTATAGTGTAAGGAGCTTCTGGGACAACTTCAAATGTTCCAACATTCACATCATAGGGGTGCTGGAAGAAGAGAAAGAACAAGAAATTGAAAATCTATTTGAAAAAATAATAAAAGGAAACTTCCCTAATTTGTTGAAGGAAATAGACATGCAAGTGCAGCAAGCAAGATGGACACAAAGAGGCCCACCCTAAGACACATCGTAATTAGAATGCCAAAAGTTAAAGAGTCTAAAAAGCAGCAATAAAAAAGCAGTTAGTTACTTGCAGGGGAGTTTGCATAAGACTGTCAGCTGATTTCTCAATAGAAACTGCAGGCTAGAAGGGATTGGCAAGAATATTCAAAGTGATGAAAAGCAAGGACCTACAACCTACATTATTCTATTCAGCAAAGCTATCATTTAGAATGGAAAGGCAGATAAAGTGCTTCCCAGACAAGGTAAAGCTAAAGGAGTTGATCATCACCAAACCATTATTATATGAAATGTTAAAGAGACTTATTTAAGAAAAAGAAGATCAAAACTATGAATATTAAAATGGCAATAAAACATAACTATCAACAATTGAATCTAAAAAACAAACTAAGCAAACAAGCAGAACAGAAACAAATTATAGATGTGGAGAACACTGGGATGGTGGTCAGTGGGGAGGGGTGTCAGGGAGAGTGGGGGGAAAAGGAGAGGGGTTAAGAAGTACAAATTGGTAGTAACAGAATAGTCAGGGGAATGTTAAGAGCAAGTATAGGAAATGGAGTTGCCAAAGAATTATGTGATCCATGGACATGAACAACAGAGGAAGGATTGCCAGAGGGAGTGGGGAGTGCTGGGTGGAGGTGGGCAAAGGAGGATAAATTGGGACAACTGTAAAAGAAAAACCAAAAAAATAATTAATTAATTAATTAATTAAAAAGAACCAGTGACCTTTCATTCTGTGGGATGACATTCAACTAACTGAGCCACACCATTTAGGGCCATGAATTAGATCTTTAAATTCAGGGAGCAAGTCATCTACCTCTGTCCCCTAGCTCAAGAAATTAGCACTTTAACAGTTGCTATATGAAAGCTTTTCTTTCAGTTAAACCATATGCAAGATAATTTTCAAATGCCTTTTTGTATATCTGCTTCATTGTAACTTCCTCCAAGCTAGCACTGGCCAATAATTTCTTTATTATTTCCTAATTTCATTTTTAATACCTGTGCTTACACTGCACATGTGTATATAGCCAGACACAAAAGTCCACATGGTGTATGATTCCATTTATGTGAAAAGTCCAGAACAAACAAATCCACAGAAATGGGAAGTGGGTTAGTGGTTGCCAGGGGCAGGGGGAGATGGGGGTTTGTAGAGCTACTGCTAATGGGGAAGGGGCTTCTTTCTGGGGTGATGAAATGTTCTGGAATTATTGTAAATAAAGGTGATTGTGGCAGAACCGTACAATTGTACTAAATGCCATTGAATTGTAAACTTTCAAAGAGTAAACTCTAAGGTGTGTGAATTGTATCTCAATAAAGCTGTTACTTTAAAAAATGCCAAAAAATATATATTACACTAATAACATTTTATTCTGTTGCAATTTCAACATGTTTTATACTTTAAAACTATTTTCTTTGCTGTTTTTAAGAATGCCATTTCTTTAGACTCATATCTTAAGTGATTGTTCATATTTTACTGTTTATTTTCCCTCTCAGAAAAGAAACCCATTGCATTCTAATGGAAGTTTATGAATTTCAGAGACTACATCTTCATATCCAATTTTCCAGATCAATTAAAAGAATATGTTTTATTTTCTCACCTGCAGGTAAGAACTGGGTCTTTATTGTTGACATTGATGAGGAAAATCTTTAGATTCCCAGCAGTGAACAGTCCTCCAGGATCAACCACTTTAATAGCTAGTGAGAAACTGATGATGCAACCACACGAAAGACAGTTAAGATTTTACAGTAACTAACAGGCTTTCACAGAAACAGAAACTCTGGGGCTTAACTAACCAGTTAAAACAATTTCATTTAGTTAAATTGTCACTCATACCAGTTATTTTAACAGCTGGAAATGGCTGACACTTAATTATGAACCAAATTAGATAAATCTGTTGAAAAGACAAGCAGGAACTTGGAAAAGTCTGTTAATTCTCCCCAATTAAAAAAAAAAAAGCAAAGTGGACTCCCTAGCCTGGTAGAGCAAGGATATGGCTATGGGCTCTTACCTTTAAACACTGACCTTTCAATACTGCAAACTGATAACAAATGCAAAGGAGTAGGTGGTAAGAATACTTCAAAACAACATAATGGCTATGGGGACATATTAGGAGCATTAGATAACAAAGGGGTGTTATTTAAGCAGAGATGTGTATGGGTTTGAAGGATGAGAGTACTTGGAATGGAGGAAAAATGTATCCTAATGGGAAGATGGTTGTTTGTGTCCATAAACTATGATCTGGACAACGATCCTGATTTGCCAGGATTGCCTTGTTTTAGCTCTGACAGTCCCAGGCAAATCCCAGGAAACTTCTCAGTGCCAGGCAAACCAGGAGAGTTGGTGACCCTCTCAGGAAAAAAAAAAAAAATCTATTCTACCTTGAAATATACTGATAATTGAGGCCAAAACTACTCTTTCCTTTTATCTATCCTAAAAATTGAACCAGTTCTCAATTTTCCTCCTATTTTATAACTTTTTCTACCAGAAGGTGACTATTTTTTAGATAGTTTCATAAGGCCAATTTACTTTTAAGAATAAAGACATATTGAAAATAATTCTGGGACAACCAACAAGAATGTAAGGAATGAGGTGTGGACAGTATTTCACGGCCCCAAAGACATCAAATTACATTTGGTCTGACTGGATGCTTGAAAGTGGGCTGCAAGAGGGCAAGTAAGCAATGAGTTCTTCTAACTCTTGCATCAGCATTTGAACAAGATATTTTGGGGCCCCTATATCTCCTTTGAAGGGAAGAAATTGATAAAAATCAATGAAGCATTCTGAAATGTCTTTCATTCACATTCATAGGTCGACTCGGGGACCCTAAGAACTCTGGAGTTGCAGAGAAAATTAAGATATGATGTTCTCTTTGGAGGACTATAGTAAGTATCCATTATATAACTTTAGCCAAATAATTATTTATTCAAATTCTACAGGCAGAACTTCCATTTCTGTGTCAGCACCTCTGATTTCAGAGACACTGAATAAAGGAAAAGTTTAGTTTTTACTTATCAAGAAAAAAATTAATTTTTAAAACTCTCATTAATGACTTCATTCTCATTTGTTAATGAATCTTAAGATTTATAAATAACTTGAAATGTACATAATCATTTTCCATGAGGAACCAGGTCAAAATTAAAGGAAACTGTGATGAACATTATCCATTTTTCCCAGAACTATTGAGGCTGAATAAATATAGGACACAGGAATTTGGGAGTAAAGGAAAATGGATAAAAATTTTAACAGTTTTTCTACCTCCAAAGTATATAAAGATAATACAAATTTAGGAGAACTCTTCTTCAGCAGACTATATGAAGTCAGCAGGAGAAAGTACATTCTGCTTTTGAACTCTTAGGATATGTACCATCCTTCAACTTTTATGATTAGCAAAAAACTCCTCATGAGAATCAGGAGCTTATTGGGAGGGCTTAATGGTCCATTTGCTTTTCCTGTAAAGTACTTTGATGCAGAACATATGACTGGAAAAGCTGGTAATAGAAACCATTAAAAAATAGAAATAATAACTATAAACCAATGGCTCCCCACTTGGCACATGTAGAGGAAATAGGAGGAAATGTCAGACAATTAACTTTTCAAAGTTGCTGGATTACATTGTGAATGAATTTTGTGTCCCAGGTGGCCAGAGAGAAGTCCCTACCAACTTCTACCTCAGGTCAGAAACACGACCACTGACATCACATCAATGTTTGGCTCTGGGGACAACAGATAACAAAACAGTTATATCTAGTACCTAAAGTAAAAATTGTGCAAATATAGTTTGGGTGATGATTTCATATTTAAGGCAATGACAACAGCACCTTCACTTAGGAGTCCATAAAGGCCATCGGGGGAAACCATTCTGGCAGAAGGAAATATGAAACAGAGGGCAGACATTTTGGTTAATGAAAAGCCAGCAGCTGTATTTACCTTCTAGCTCCCCTCTCAAAATCAAAAGCTGCTGCTGTGGAAATGGTTCCAGTGCTGTCAATTGTGAAGCCAGAGCCCTCCGGGGAAAGGGAATACTGTTTATTGGAGAGTAAAAAGAAGGCAAAATATTACAGAGACACCAACAAGTTCCCTAGGCAGATGGTGTACACCAAGAACCTGGCCTGAAATCTCTTTGTGCTCTGGGCCCTCCTGCCCGCCCTGTGTACAACAGGTGCTTGTTCAACATTTGCCAATAGCAATGATGATGAAATTATACTCCATTCAACTGACTCCAGACCAGACAACCTACCCTTAAATATTACAAATTAATTTTCCTAACTTCTTACATTAAATATGGTACCTGAACATTTCTCACTTATAAGACTTCACTCAAAGCTAAAATTAAAAGGAGCTACATTTACAGAAGTAAGCTGACTGTACAATGAGAACCCAGAAGTTACTTTGTTTGTTTTGTGGTTCTGAAGATATGTTTTTTGGGGGGAGGGGGTAATGTTAAGAGACAGGGGGATGTAGAGGGAAAAAGTAAAATCCTGGAACATCTGTTCATCTAATTTTCTGTGGGATAAATAGGTACTGGCAATGCTTTATCAAGTTGTTTTTTCTTAGTGTCCCATTGACTTTCATTCATACTATCTTCCAGTTAGTTTGTTAATGCTTCGAATACATGCTGTCTGTTAATTGTCACAACTCTGTGATAGGTACTCATGTTATCCCTATTTCACAGATAGCACTGAGGCTTAAAAAAATCAAGTGGTTTGCCTCCAGTGTAAGAACTGAGCTTTTAGTCATTTTACATAATGCGTCTTGGCTCACCACATCTCATCCCTAAGAGGAACTTTTGCCAAAGAGGAAAAGTGAGGTCATTTCCAGGTGAGGTGAGAGTCAAATGATTAGAAGAAGCCCGGGGCAAAAGTCCATTCGAGGATTAATATCAGGAGTTAATATACCGAGTGCTACTGAATAAATAATTGTATAGACACAAAGATAATTTAATAGAGAAGATTAAACCCAGAAGGTTTGCAAGGCAACCTAAAAATTGTTTGGAAAAATTAATGACCTTTTAATTTATCGATTTTGTGATGAATCATGATGTCCTGATTAATTTAAATTCATACCATCCATTTCTGCTTTTAATAAATAAGATGAAATTGATTTCTGCTTTTTTTTTTTGTAGAACAATGCTGTGGGATATTAGCATTCAGGAACAGTAGGAAAATCCATCACATATTTTACTTTTAGAGTAAACACAGGAATAAAAATGCCCGTTTCATGGCTCACAAGCACTAGGTCTCATTATATATAAATGTATATAATTATATTTAAGTCACCCACATTTATGTTTGTAGCCACTCAAAATTTGCAGTTCCCAATTTCATTTCAGTATTACATGGTTGTCAGCAAGTTTGGGGGATGGGGGAAACATATATTGAAAAGCTGTATTTTTGTGATGTTTAATTTTTCATAAAATGAGATAGTCCTTTAAAAAAATTGATGGCACTGATATGCACAATGTCTGTGTGCTGTTGTTGTTCAAGGAAGGTTGGAGCTGGCAGTTGCTAGGCAGCCAGAACCATTGCTGGGAAAGCCACCTAAATGAAGGATCCCCTGAATAGGAAGGCAGTCCAAGGGACAAGAAATTAACTCTCTGTGGGGCCAAGCAACTTAAATTCATTCCCCATCCTCCAATTTACCTGCAATAACACCATCAACTGGTAAGGAGTTATCTGGGCCATAAGAATAACAATGGCAGTCCCATTCCCAGGATCCAGGGTGTGTCAACAGCTCACAGAAGAGATTGTGGGGTCAGGGGAGCCTTGGGTCCTGCTGGATGGACTTATCTTCAAAATCCAGCTTCTCCGAAAGACTTGTTCATGACATTTGCTCTCAGAGAAACTCCGGAATTGGAAATGTCAGAGCTTGAACTGCAGGACTGCAAGGAGAGCTGGGGCCTTGGGGCTTTGAGATCAGCCTCGCAGGGACTTCAGCTGGGTTCCCTGTGTCCTTAGCATCAGTCACAATAAAAACAACTGCAGTGGCTGCCATTCACTCTGTTCCAGATTCTGTGCTCAGCATCTTCCTGAATTCTCTCATGTAACCCTTAAAATGGTGCTATGAGATTGCACTCTTCTCAGCCCCATCTTACAGGTGGGAAACTGAGGCTTATAAACGTTAAGGAAACAGTCCAAAACACATAACCAGTGACTGGTTATGCTGAAAACCACACCCAGGTCTTTCTCACTCCAGAGCCATTGTGTTTCTTTCTCCATCTTCCTGCGAGAACGGTGATAAGTGTGTTTTTTTTTTAAACATTATATTTAAAATTGTTTTAAAATGTTTTGTGTGGAGTTTAAGGGAATTTAGTTGATGAAGATATAGAAACAGAAAAACTCAGTGTTGCTTTTTACAAAGGAAAAGAAGGGAGAGGAGGAAAGAGGAGGGGAGTCAGGCTAGGCTAAGATGGACCCCTGAGAAACTTCCAAAATTTGAAAGTCCACAGAGGAGGATAAACCAGGAAAGAAAATTAAAAAAAGAGGTGTCATAAAGGTAATTAAAAAAAGAGTTTATTATCCCAGAATACTAATAATACTGCCTAATTTTTTTAGTATTATCTGCCAAACACTATTCTAAGCCCTTTACATGCATGACCTCATTTAATCTTCATAATAGACCTGAGGTAAGTCCTATTAACCTTACTACAAATAAAGAAACTGAGGCACAAAGGGGTTAAGAGGCTTGTCCAAGGCCACAGAGCCAGAATGTGGTAAAACATAAATTTTAACCTAGGCTAACTGACATTAGAATTTCAGTCTTATGCTGATATACTGTATTTAATCTGTTAGTTTGACCCAAAGTAATATTTTCTTGAAGGAATTAGTATATATGTATGATCTGAGCTAAATTTTTTTCTTTTCTTTTTTTTAATTATTTTATTGTTGTTCAATTACAGTTGTCTGCATTTTCCCCCCATCACTCACCCCCCACCCCAGCCAAACCCACCTCCCCCGACCCCCCCCCCCACCTCCACCCTTCCCCTGGGTTTTATCCGTGTGTCCTTTATGGTAGTTCCTGAAAACCTCCCCCCCTCCCCCCCTCCCCTCTGGCAATTGTTAAGATTGTTCTTAACTTCAATGTCTCTGGTTATATTTTGTTTGCTTTTTTCTTCTGTTAATTATGTTCCAGTTAAAGGTGAGATCATATATAACAAAATATTCTGTGAGTTTTATAAAACACAAATACTGACTAATTATTGATCACCTACAAAATATTTTCATAGGGATATATTTTCAAGAAAATATTTTTAAACTATAAACACAGATACGATTCTAAACTAAACATTAATTATGCTCATATAATCCTGCATTTTAGTCCTAGGCCTATACAGAAAGTAATAGTACCTCATCCTGAGCATGTTCTTCAACAGAAGCATCATGATATGCACCTTGCCCTTGAAAGCCTTGAAGTTTCATGTGAGATACTTTTTACTTTCCTCCAAGTATTAGGGCACTCTCTTACATTAACTTTATAAACAAAAGGAATAGTTTGCTACCTATATACTTACACTGGACTGTTAGAGCCCTCATTTTTCCTAGAAGAAAGCCTTACTAACCATATCTAATACCTTGTCCAATGGCTAATTAAAGTTAGAGACCCCTATGCAAGCATTCATGTCACTAAATTTGCAGAATGAACAGAGATTCAGCCTCCGAATTCTTCTCAACACTCCTGAGAGCCTCAAATCATCAATGAGAGAGGTATGCAAGTTTATTTTTTAATATATTTTATTCTTTTTTTTAAGTGTTTTGGGGCTATTTATAGCTTATGCTATTACAGCATGACTTGGTGACGATGAACGCCTTTAACTTGACCGTTTTCCCCATTTTTCCCCCTTTATCACCCCTCTGCTCTGCCCCTCCCAGCCCTCCAGCATTCCCCCACCCTTAGTTCATGTCCATGGGTTGTACATATAAGTTCTTTGAGTCCTCTTTTTCCTATACCATTTTTTGTCTCTCCCTGTCTATTTTATGGCTGCTAATTATGCTTCTTCTTTCGAGTACCTTACCCCCCTATTCCTCCCTTCCCCCTCCCCACTGAAATCTCTCCATGTGAGGTCCATTTCTCTGATTCTGTTCCTGTTCTAGTTGTTTGCTTAGTTTTTGTTTTCATTGGTTTTCTTTTCTTTTAGGTTCATTTGTTGATAGTTGTGAGCTTGTTGTCATTTTACTGTTCATAGTTTTGACCTTCTTTTTCTTATATAAGTCCCTTAAACATTTCACATAATAAGGACTTTGTGATGATGAACTCCTTTAACTTGACCTTATCTGGGAAGCACTTTATTTGTCCATCTATTTTAAATGAAAGCTTGCTGGATAGAGTAATCTTGGATGTAGGTACTTGCCCTTTCATGACTCAGAATACTTCTTTCCAGCCCCTTCTTGCCTGAAAGGTTTCTTTTGAGAAATCAGCTGATAGCCTTATGGGCACTCCTTTATAGGTAACTCTCTCCTCTTGCTTCTTTTCGGATTCTTTCTTTACATTTAATCCTGGGTAACTTAATGATGATGTGCCTTGGTGTGTTCCTCTTTGGGTCCAACTTCTTTGGTACTCTTTGGGCTTCCTGGACTTCTTGGTAGTGTATTTCTGTTGCCAGGTTAGGGAAGTTCTCCTTCATTATGTTTTCAAATAAGTTTTCATTTCTTGCTCTTCTTCTTCTCCTTCTGGCACCCCTATGATTTGGACGTTGGAATGTTTAAAGTTGTCTGGGAGGTTCCTAAGCTTCTCCTCATTTTTTTGAATTCTTGTTTCTTCATTCTGTTCTGTTTGAACGTTTATTTCTTCCTTCTGCTCCAAATTCTTGATTTGAGTCCTGGCTTCCCTTCCTTCCTGTTGGTTCCCTTTATTTCAATTTTCATAGCCTTCACTTTTTCTTCTTATTTTGCAAGCATACTCAACCATTTCTGTGAGCATCCTGACTACCAGTGTTTTGAACTCTGTTTCTGATAGGTTGGCTATCTCTTCATTGCTTAGTTGTATTTTATTTCTGGAGCTTTGATCTGTCCTTTCACTTGGGCCATATTTTTTGTCCTGGCATGCCTATTATGTAGTAAGGGGTAGAGCCTTAGGTATTTTTCAGGCAGGGCAACCCATGTGGCTGCATTGTGGTGCTGTATGTGGGGGAGGGGTCAAAGAGGGAACAGTGTCACTTGCTTAGCTCTCAGTTGGCTTTCAGTCACTTCCTCTGCTACCCACAAGCAAATTGGGCCCTTCTGGTGCTGATTCTAAGGTGGGTGGTTTTGTGTACATTCTAGGACCTGTGGGTCTCTCTAATGAACTCTCCTGTGAGTCTGGGAGTTTCTCCCACTGTCTCAACCCCCACAGGTTTTTTAAGTCACAGGTTTTGAGGCCCTATTTCCCTGCCCTGGAACCCTAGGTTGCGAGGTCTGTCTTGCTCCCCAGTTGTTCCTCCTGGTTTATCCACACAAAAATGTGGGAATGCCTACCCCAGTCCTTCAGCCACCACCTTGCCATGAGTCCTCTCCACCCTGGCTGCTGGTCTCCACCCCTCCTACTGGTCTGGATGAATGTTTCTTCTTTAACTCCTTGGTTGTCATACTTCCATACAATTCGATTTTCTGGCACTTCTGGTTATTTTTTGTTTTTAAATTTCTTGTCTTTCTTTTGGTTGTGCAAGGAGGCAAAGTGTATCTACCTATGCCTCCATCTTGGCCAGAAATCGAGGTATGCAAGTTTAAACTAATCTGCTTTCTCTGGCTAAGCCAGATGTTCCCAGTGGACTTACCTAAGTGTTTATTCCACATCCAAAAACTGCTACAGCATTTGCAAAGCTAACTTTACAAAGCTTTTTGCAATGTTTCTCAGCCTGTGGCTCATGGATGGACCACCCACACATTAAAAACCTTCATCCATGAGTTAATTGTTAAAGCTGGATAATTCAATGGTATTCATTATACTGTTCTCTCTACTTATATATGTGTGAAACATTCAGTTTTGTCAGATATGCAGACCTAATGGATTTAGAATAGCTGGGGTAGGGAGGCCTGGGAATGTGAATATATAACAACAGGCTAACCAGAGTGATTTTTATGTACTCTACAGTTGGTTTCTTAAAAGTGATTCTTAACCTTGGCAACAGATTTACCTGGGGAGCTTTAAACATGCTAATGTCCAGGCCACACCTGAAAGTAATGGAATCAGAATCTCTGGGGGTACAACCTTGGTGTCTGTGTTTTTTTAATTACACAGATGCTCCTGCCACTCAGTGGCCTGATGTTTTGGGATCTGGCTTAAAGGTTCCTCAGAAACAGATCCAGAAGTGAAAATTTGTGTGCAAGTGACTTGTTAATTATGTACTCTGGGAAAATCAGGGTAGAAGTAGGGAATCCAGACTAGGAAGGGGAGGAAGTCAAGCCAGAGTGCCACCTCAAAGTCCACATAGGCAGTGTCAGCCTTATCCCACCAGGAGTTGCAGAGTGGATCTTATGCCTCACAGCCATTCCCTACCCAAGGAAAAGGAGAGAGGGTTTTCCTGCTCCTCACCTTTCATCCAGTGGTTAAGGGTTACCCCAGAAAGAGGTAAATTCACAGGTACTTCTGGCTCTGTGAAGTACAGGAAAAGTCCAAGGATAGGCCCTGGCTGGTGTGGTTCAGTGGATTGAGTGCTGGCCTGCAAACAAAAAGGTCACTGGTTTGATTCCCAGTCAGGACACATGCCTGGGTTGCAGGCCAGGTCCCCAGTAAGGGGCGCGTGAGAGGCAACTGTACATTGATGTTTCTCTCCCTCTCTTTCTCCTTCCATTCCCCTCTCTCTAAAAATAAATAAATAAAATATTTAAAAAGAAGACAAACTAATTAGTTTCTTTAAAAAAAAAAAAAAGAAAGAAAAGTCCAAGGACAGTCTTCCTGTTAATGAAGGAAGTCAAAGCACAGTGAAGGTAGAGAAAGCAGGGGGCACCACACAGAAATGCTATAGAGGTCTCCAAGGAGACTGGGAAGAGCATGGATATGACCCACCACGTCCTTCATTACAGCAACTAAAAGCAGTTGTTTGGCTGAATTATGCCAAAAGGCGGAGTTAGTTATCACATTAAGACACTGGTCACCTTATTTGTGAGTAACATTCAATTCTGTCCCATATTCTTTGACAACTCTGATAACAAGTAGGCTTCATTTTAACTCTGAATTGTTTGGTAAGGACTAGCTGGTGCATCATAGCAAGAAAAACTCTGAGCTCAGGTTGGAAAAGTACCATGTTCAATTAGTGATGCCCACCACAAGCAAATGAGAGTGCAACCAGTACTTTTAGAGAATTTTAGTGTCTAAAGGACCATTAGGATGCCTGGGAGCTCTTTGAAAATACTGATGGCTGGGCTTCACTTCCAGAGATTATGATTTAATTAGTCTGAGGGGACCCTGGCATCTGTGTTTTGTTAAAAGCATCTCAGGGGATTCTGTCAGAAGAAGCAGAGTAACATTCAGTATGAATCGCCATGCTATTTCCTAGGAAATATTTTCAGGCATGCTTTAAAATAATGAAATAAATTCTCCATAAAACAAATGTTTTATTTATAATTACTTTCTTAGTCTCATGAAAGTGTCTTTTTAAATATGAATAGCAGAATATATTGTCCTTTATAAGGGTTAGTCATCACCAACTCTTCATTTGCCTTGTGTAAATAAACTTTTGATTCTTGTCACATATCCTTTAAATAATTACATGTTGGTGTGTATATCTCTGTAAGATAATAACCTTTACCTATGAAAAACATTGCTGTGATATATACATTTGCAATTTGGAAGGCAAAATAATAATTTATCATGTGATTGTTCAGTGTTACTGCTTTTTACATGGTCATTTTGCAATAGCATGACTACTGGTTACAGTATGTTACAAACTTGCATGCCACCTTGTGGAGGGTGGTGCAAGTTGTGCAAATATGAAGAAAACACTCCCCTGAAATATTAAAAATTTGACTGTGGTTTCCTCTGTACCTCTGGCTTTCATGCAGAGAGTAAAGATTACTTTCTGGATAAATAGAGCCTTTCTTAAAATCAGTTTTTCTCCAATTATATATGATTTCAAGAAAAATTGTTCTTTATCTTGAATACCCCAGATAATTGCCTCAGTTCTCAAATTTATTTGGCTAGTACATGCCTAAACTAAAAGATACTTCTCCACATAACAGAATTTCCAATAATATAATAGTATATTGTCTGATTTAAACTTTTCCCCTCTTTCTCTTGGTGTCACAAAGAGATGAAATTTTAAGGTGATGTTACGGTTGAAAATCAAGCCATGTGGGGCAACTCGAATAAATCTTTAGGATAAATAGCCAAAAGATATCGTAGTTCTATTTTTAATTTTTTGAGGAACCTCCATGCTGTTTTCCATAGCAGCTGAACCATTATGCCTTCCCATCAACAATGCACAAGATTTCCAATTTTTCCACATCCTTGCCAACACTTGCTGTCATTTTTTTTTTTAAATTATAGCCATACTGATGTGTGAGGTGATATATATTGTGGTTTTGGTTTCCATTTCCTTGATATTTTCAGGTATACTTTAAAATAATGAGAAAAACTCTCCAAAAAACAAATGTTTTATTTATAATTCCTTTCTTAGTCTCATAAAAATATCTTTTTAAACATGAATAGCAGAATACAGTGTCCTTTATAAGGGTTAGCCATCAATATTGATAGTAGCGATATTGAGCATTTTTTCATATACTTTGTGGCCATTGACATGTCTTCTTTGGAGAATTGTCTTTTCAAGTCCTTGGCTCATTTTTTAATTGGATTATTAGTTAGTTGTTTGTTTGTGTTTGCTATTGAGTTATGGGAGTTCCTTATACATTTTGGAATGTAACCTCATTGATAGCTGATGGTTTGCCAATATTTTCTACCATCCTGTAGGTTGCCTTTTCATTCTATTGATTATTCCTTTTGCTGTAGTCCCACTTGCCTATTTTTGCTTTTGTTGCCTGTGGTTTTGTTGTCATATCCATGAAATCAAAGACCAGTGTCATGAAGCTTTTCTATGTTTTCTTCTAGGAGCTTTACAGTTTCAGATCTTACACTAAGGTCTTTAATCCATTTTGAGTTGATTATTATGTATGGTATAAAATAAGAGTTCAGTTTCATTCTTTTGTATGTGAATATCCACTATTTCAGCGCCATTTATTCTGCAGACTGTTCTTCCCCCATCATATATTCTTAGTACCTTTATCAAAATCAGTTGACTATATATTTATAGATGTACTTAAGAGCTTTCTAGTCTATTCCGTTTGTCTCTATGTCTGTCTTTATACCATATTACTTTGTACCATATTGCTTTGATTTTCTTTATAATGAATTTTGATACAGGAAGTGTGATGCTTCCAGCTTTGTATTTCTTTCTCAAGGTTGTTGTGGGTATTTATGGCCTATTGCAGTTCCATATGAATTTTAGAATTATTTTTCTATTTCTGTAAAAAAAAATTGCCATTGGGATTTTGATAGGGACTGCATTGAATTTGTAGAATTGAAATCAGGATCTTGAAAAGATATTGGCCCTCCAAAATCACAGCATTTTTCACACTAGCCAAATGTAGAAACAACCTAAATGTCTATTGACAGATAAAGAAAATATGGTATATACATACAATGGAATATTATTAAGCCTTTAAAAATAAGGAAATACTGCAATATACTACAAAATGGATAAATCTTGAGGGCATATACTAAGTGAAATAAGCAGGTTCAAAAGTACAAATACTGCATGATTCCACTTACACAGGATGCAAAGATGCAGAGAGCAAAATGGTTGCCAGTAGCAAGCAGGAGGGGGAAATAGGGAGTAGCTAATCAGAGAGTTTAAATCTTTAGTAATGAGAGATGAGTAAGTTCTGGAGTTCTGTTGTAAAATCTTGTGCTTATAGCTAATAATATTATAATGTACACTTAAAAATTGTTGAGACTTTATATTAAATGGTCCTACCAAATAAATTTTAAATTTAAAAAAATGAAATGAACATTCAAGTTATCCTACAAACATTTCTTGAAAGTCGTCCATGAATCAAGAAGAATGAGACAACTGCCTATTTATGTGAAGGAAAAACACAAATTCAGATAATACAATTTTATGAGAATTGACATGTCTACACTACAACAAACTAATTAGGTAAAAGTAAATCCTTCCCTTGCTATGTTAATTGACATCAAGCAACCAAAAAAAAGTTTTTCTAATAGGTACAAAAAGTTTTCTTTTTAAAGAATTTGGGCAAAAATTTATGTAGGTAGGCATTCTCAAAGTGAAGTGATGTTGATTTCTGATTAACTTTTCAAATATGAACAGAACATTTCTGTTTGTTTTGTCTTGTTAGATGTTCAATATAGCTGTTAACTTTGAACAGGATAATAATTGCTGAATCTTCATTTTCCTTCTGTAAATAGACTCAAATTGTGAATTCCTGAATGATGGCTCCTGGGATGTTTCCTTCCCCCAAAATTTTTGACACTGCCTGCGGCAGGTTAAAAGGAGCCACAAAGAGCTCTTCCCACTCTCAATAAGGTGGCCATCCACCCTTATTTTCTCCTCAACAACATCAACTGCATCACTGCTATAAACTTCTGAAGAGATTGGTCTTGAGCAGTAGTTAATTATAATCAGTGCGATTATCCCCATTGTGCTCCTTTTAAGAGATAATCAGGGTGTGTTTTGTCATAGCTCACATACTTCAGTTATCCCAAGAAACTCATCACCAGGAAAATTACTCATCCCATCTGATACCCCAAACCTCCCAATGTGCCCTCAAGAACTCAGTCTCTCATCAACAAACTCCCCTATATTCTCCCCACCCCTTCTCTGAATGTTCCCTTTGCCTTTCACATTTATTAGGACAATTCATTCTCCCTCTCTTGGAAGCAGCAGACTCACGCTTCCCCTCTTTCACCAAATCTCCAGCACACCCCAGTCTCTTCCTTCTCCCTACTCTCTGCTGTTAGACTTTTTTCTATTTCACTGAGAAAAGTAGAAGTAATTTTTTAAAAAAAGCATTCTCTTGCCAATCTATTTAAAACCATTGATTACCATTTTAAAAATTGCAATGTACTTCCTTATAGAATTTCTTATTTCCTTCCCTGCTTCATTTGTCTCCATTATACTAGGCAGCATATGATATATCAAAATATATGTCTATGTCCTACTAAAATATCAGCTCCATAATGGCAGGGATTCTTGTCTGTTTTCCTCACTGCTGAAGTTCCACTTCCTAACACACTGCTTGGCATTCACACAGGGCCCCCCCTTAGTTATTGGTAGTCCACAGTGGTCCAAAAATATAAAATGGAAAATTCTAGAAACAAATAATTCATTAGTTTTAAATTGCATGCCATTTTGAGTAGCATGAAGAAATCTTGTGCCATCTCTTGTCAATCATCCTTTTGTCAAGCACCTCTTACTATAGACCCTTTCTGCACTTTAGTCCGTAGCAGCCATCTTGGACATCAAATGCAGTGCTTGTGTCTAAGTCACCCTTATTTTACTTAATAATGGTCCCAAATGTTGACAACTCAGATATGTCAAAAAGAAGCCTTGAAGTGATTCCTTTAAGTGAAAAGGTGAGTACAGTCTATTGTTATAATTACTTTATTTTACTGTTAGTTATTGTTGTTAATCTCTTACTGTGCATTATTTGTAAATTAAACTTTATCATAAGAAAAAGCATAGTACATATAAGGTTCAGTACAATATGTGGTTTCAGGGATTCACTGGGGGTCTCCAGTGTATCCTCAGCTGATAAGGGATGACTACTGTAAATGCTCAGTAAATAATTTTTGGATGGGCAAGAGAATGAACACGCAACTACTATTCCTACTAAACTTTCTATATGTGTTCCTTTATACCTCCTATTCCTCTCTGTTTATATAGATGAAAAACTGCACTCTTAGCATCAGGCTCCCCTCCATGCACTGATGCCACCCCTCATTGCCTACTCAAGGCCATCACTCAAGCAATTGTTGCCCCTATCTCTTATGGTATTAATTTTCTCCTCTCTACTGGATTATTACTACCAACATACAACATGCTATAATATTTCTCATCATTCAAACATTAAAACTTGCCTTGATTTTACATCTTCCTCGAGATACTGCCCAATTTCTCTGCTCTGCTTTTTAGGGAAACTCTGAAATTCATTTATGCTCACTGTTTCTATTTTCCTCATCTCTGAGTCTCTTGAAGCTTCCTCAATCAGATTTTCATTCTCGCTACTCCACTGAACTATACTACACTTAACAAGGTCACCAAAAATCTCCATTTATTCACTCATTGAACACCTGCTATATGCTAGACATGTACCTGAGTTCTAGCAATTAACATATTGCCACCTTCAGTGGTGAATAGTCTAAGTTCTCATCACCTCAGCAACACTTGATCAATCCCCTCTTAATATACATCTTCTTGGGCTTCTGGGAGACACTCCACTCTGCTGATTTTCCTTTTCCTGACTGGTCCTACTCAGTTTTGTTTTCTCAGTCTTCTTCCTCTTTCTATCTTCCAAATGTTGGGGCATTTCCAGGCTCAGTGTTTGAACTGTTTTCTTCTCTCTTACATCCACACTTAACTTCCTAGGTAATCTCATTTCACTCTCAATAATAAGTACTAAGCATCAACTGGAAACCACAAATTGATGCTCCAGCCCCTATGTCTTTGCTGAGCTTAAAAAATTTTAATCAAGCTGCCTGCACTTCCTGGATGTCTACCTGGCTTCCCAATCTCAACAAGTCTAAAACAAAGCAGTTGATTTTCTTCCTCTTCCCCACTCCTCTTCAAGAGTTCCTTTGGCCAAAAAACCCAGCAACCTTCTTGATTGTCCTCTTTTCTTTACACCATATGTCCAATTTGTCTACAAGTCTGTCAACATTACCTTTAAAATATATGCAAATTGCCTTGTTTAGTAGTGAAGGTTACTACATCTTACTTTGAAATACATAAATAAAATAGGATTGATGAATGAATACAAGGATGGGTAGCTGAATGATAATAAACATGAAAAATATTAACTATACAAACTACTGATGGATATAAGGATGTTCATTCTTTCAATTTTTTACTTCTTTCAGCTTTTCTATATGTTTGAAATTTTTTATAATAAAATGTTGGAGAAAAAACTGTAAGTGTCAAAGACTTCTCACCCCCCAACTGCCATCATCCTAGACCAGGCCATCATCTCCCACCTAACTATTGTAGTCAGCTGTAAATGGTCTTTCTTCTTCCAATCTTGCCTCTCCACAGTCAATTTTTTTCACACAAAAACTAGCATATGCTTCTTAAAATGTAAATAATATCATTTGTTCCTCTACCCAAAAGAATTCAACATTAATCAAAATAAAATCCAGTCCTCAGCAATATTTAAAAGGACTTGGTAATCTGGCTGCTGGCTATTCCATCATCTTCTGAACTCTCACTCTTTGCTTTTCACTAACATTGGTTTCTTTGTAGTTTCTTAAATATGCTAAGCCTGTTTCTGCCTCAGGGCTCTTTTACTTATGACTGCTGACTTTGTCTGCAATTTCCTACCCCAACATATGTGCCTAGTTACCTCCCTCACTTCATTCAGGTCTCTAATCAAATGTCTCCTCCCCAGAGAGGGCCTTTCTATCCATCCTATCCATAATACACACCATTGCCTTTCTCCTCATCACTCTCTTTCCCTTTGCCCTACTTTATTATTATTATCTTTACCACATCATTTACTGTCTGACATTATATCATTTATTTGCACCTTTGGTTGTTGTCAATTTTCTTCACTAGACTGTAATGTCACATTTGATGTTTTCTTCTCAGCACCTAGAACAGAATATTCACTCAAGAACTATTCATACAATGGATAAATTGAGATCTCAAAACAGTTCTCCTTTGCAGTTAATGTGTTTAAATATTTGAAAATTCTATTACATGTCAAAATATTTTAAACTATCTTTTGGAATATATTTTATTTTATGGTCTTTCCCACTGATTTTAAGTTTTACTTATTAAGCACTTCATAGACATTAGATTATTGTTGTGAACAAGACAGACCCAATCCCTGCTTTTGTGGAGTTTATAGTTTCATGAGACAGGAGTTTTTTTTAAATGATGATGAGGTAAGATTAGTGTTATAAAAAGGCAAAAAAAAAAATTTCTTTGCCAAACAATAACCCACACTAAAAGTTAGTTGTTTTTAAATCATTCCTCTTTCTATAAATGTTTTCAGGGAAATATAGTTTAACATTGCCAACATGGACAAAATGAGAAGGGATTTTGAAATTTTTAGTTTATAAATAGGTTCTGTCTACATCGAATGAAGTTAAGGAAGATTGGCCAGTTGTGATAGGCTAATTCAGTACAGTCTCATTATAGTAAGCAGCATTTGGTTTTGGATTGTAGAGTGTCTATTTAGGCACTTACAATAGCAGCTATTTGCTGAATCAACCTCCCACATTTTCAATCCCTGTGAGTTTGTGGTCCAAACCCTTCCCACCTAAAATTCCTGGTGGTCATGTGACCTAGGCCTAAGCCAATTGGTGCATTATTTCTACCTTGCCACAGTATTTGGTTAAGGACTAGCACATGAAGCAATCAGAGCCCCAAAGATGCCCTGAATTCAAGGAGAGAGCTTCAGATGGTTCTTAAGCTGGTGGGCTGTAGGAACTCAGATTCCTGCCCTTTACATGTTAAAATGGAAGACAGATAAGACTTGCAGTTCATGGGTCCTATAGTAAACTTGCTTACATTATGCCTTGCTTACCTCATGTGAACCCAGAGTTCTGCTGTGCTGTAAGCACAATCTTTTCAGTTATTGCAGCCAAAAATCTCACTTGGGTCAAGTTTTCTTTTAGTTGCAACCACAAAGATTTTAATATACTTTCTGAGTGATTAAGGAAGAAACAGACTTTGATTTATTAATTCTGTCTACAAAATATGTACAGAAATGGCATGATCTAATACTTTCAACAGTTGGATACATTTTTACCTATTTGATGTTTCCCTACATATAGGAAACTTACAAAAATTGAAAATGTAGATGCTATTCAAAGGACAATATTGGGTCTTTTTCCTAAAATTATTATACTTAAAAACAATCTACTAAAACCATAATTGGCATCCAAAATTATAAAGCAAAATTCACATATTCTGGTTTCTAGCTCAATAGACTCATCTTTATTTCCCCTCTTTAATGTTTGTTTTATAGCCGAGTTAGAAAAAAGAAGTATATAATTAAAATACTCAGATCTATAATTATGAGCTTTAATGCAGTATAATTGTTGAGTCATTTGATGATTCCACCACTAATCATGCCTCTTAGAATTTCCAAATATCACTTTACCATAAAATCTGATCATTGTCAGCCTTCAGTCAATATAATTGACTGAATGGAAAATATTGTTTATTTCCATATATAGTCTGTGGCCTATATTTATTCATAGCATTAATTTTATCAGGAGGAAAAATAATGAAACCATAGAAATAGGTTTCCATTTGTCATTAAATGGTATATATATATTTTTTAATTATTTTTAGAAAGAGAGAAAGGGAGGGAGAAAGAGAGGGAGAAAAACATCAGTTGGTTTCCTCTTGCATGTCCCCAACCGGGGATGTGGTCCACAACCCAGGCATGTACCCTCACTGGAAATCGAACCAGACAATGCCCAACCCACTAAGCCATGCCAGTCAGGGCAAATGGTGTACCTTTTTATCTTTCAAGGGCTACTATAACACTTTCATAAATTATTCTTTACTATAATTTTTTAATTTTTTCAAAAAATTTATTAGAATGCTGGTTTAGCTGATTATTTCCTTATCCTCTCATATAATTCCCGAAAGAAAACAAAAATGTGTTAAAGAAATGACAATACATCTAAAATCTATAGACTAAGACTTGTCATTAACCTTATGATACCTTGAATGAGATAGTTTACTTGAAATAGAAATACTAAAACTTATTTCATGCCAACATGCTAATTCCATCCCAGTTTTATTCTCCCTAACCTCAGCCTCACTTTCATCCCTCTCCACTGTCTCTTCATGCTGCTTGGTCTCAAAGCCAGGGCTTGTTTTTACAAGATCCTAATTAACTGTTTTAATAGACACAATAAGGCATAACACACTATTTGAAAGAGGTTATATACCATAACTTTTAGGGTATATGTTTATTTCACCATCAAGAGAGGAAAAGACAGAATACATGTTGAGTAAGATGAATCTCTGCCCTACTTCTTATTCATGACTGTCAGCAGCATCCACATGGCCTCAAGAAGTAGGATTCTTGAAGCAGAATTGAATTGAGATAACCTATTTTGACTTCCAAAACTGACTTTCAGTGAAATGAACAATAAGAAAGACACATGCTTTCACCTCACCACCAATACTCCCACCATCATTGAACCAGGAAGGTTGAAAAGATGACACTGGTAGCAGTGGATGGGGGTTGTATTATGGATGGGGTGTGGCATGGACAGTAGAGGTAGAGTTGAGACTCAGGGAAGCATCAGGAGGACCTCTGCAGTGAGGAGTAAGGTCAGCCACCAGTCACTCAGGGATCTCATAGAAAATATAGGCAATAAAATCTCAGACATTGCACATATCAATATTTTATCAGATGTATCTCCCCAAGCAATGGAAACAAAAGAAAAAATAAACAAATGGAGCTACATCAAACTAAAAAGTTTTTGCACAGCAAAGGAAAACATCAACAAAATGAAAACACAGCCCACAGAATGGGAGAACATATTTGCCAATACATCTGATAAGGGGTTAATATACAAAATTTACAAAGAACTTGCAAAACTCAACACCAAAAAAACAAACAATCCAATTTCTAAAAAATAGGCAAAGGGGGCAGAAGCATAAAATGGAGTAAAAATGGCCTCTTAATGGAAGGACAGATAAAGTGCTTCCCAGATAAAGTAAAGTTAAAGGAGATCATCATCACCAAGCCCTTATTGTATGAAATGTTAAAGGGACTTAGCTAAGAAAAAGAAAAAGATCAAAACTATGAAAGTAAAATGACAACAAACTCATAACTAACCAAGCCTAAAAAAAAAACCCAAGCCTAAAAAACAAAAACAAAAACACACTAAGCAAACAACTAGAACATGAACAGATTCACGGAAATAGAGATCACAGGGAGGGTTATCAGCAGTAAGGGAGGAGGGGAGAAAGGAGGAAAGGGTGCAGGGAATAAGAAGCATAAATGACAGTTACAAAATAGACAGGGTGGAGGTTAAGAATAGCATGGGAAATGGAGAAGCCAAAGAACTTATATGTATGACACATAGACATGAACCAAGGTGGGGGAATGATAGTAGGAGGGAGGTACAGGGCAGAGGGGAATAAAGGGGAGAAAAAGTGGGACAACTGTAATAGCATAAAAAATAAAATATATTTTAAAAAATGGTATTGGAAGATCTGGACAGCTACATGCAAAAAAAAAATGAAATTTGACAACCAACTTACACCATACACAAAAATAAACTCAAGATGGATAAAAGACTTAAATATAAGTCATGATAAAATAAAAGTCATAGAGGAGAACATAGGCAGGAAAACCTCAGATATTCCATGCAACAATATTTTCACCAATATGTTCCCTAGAGCAAGGGACATGATGGAAAGAAAAAACAAATTCTTTCCCATACAGTTGGTTCCCTTTCTATTTTGGGACTTCATCAAAATAGAAAGCTTCTGTATGGCTAAAGCAAAATGAAAAGGGAACCAACTATATGGGAAAATATATTTGTCAATGATACCTCAGACAAGGGTTTGATCTCCAAAATATAAAAAGAACTCACACAACTCCACTCCAGGAAGACAAACAACCCAATTAAAAAATGAACAAAGGACCTGAACAGACACTTCTCCAAGGAAGACATGCAGAGGGCCCACAGACATATGAAATGACTAACCACCAGAGAGATGCAAATTAAAACCACAGTGAGATACCACTTCGCACCAGTCAGAATGACCATCATAAACAAGTCAACAAACAATAAGTGCTGACACAGTTGTGGAGAAAAGGGAACCCTAGTACATTGTTGTTGGGAATGCAGACTGGTGCAGCTACTGTGGGAAACAGTATGGAATTTCCTCAGAAAACTAAAAATGGAACTGTCTTTTGACCCAGAAATTCTACTGCTGGGATTATAACCTAAGAACCCTGAAATACTAATTCAAAAGAACCTATGCATCCCAATGTTCATAACAGCAAAATGTACAATAGCTAAGTACTGGAAGCAACCTAAGTGCCCATCAGTAAATGAGTGGATCAAAAAAACTGTGGTACATTTACACGATGGAATACTGTGCAGTGGAAGGAGAGGAACTTCTACCCTTTGCAACAGCACAGGTGGAACTGGAGAGCATTATTGTGGAGAGCATGAGTAACCCAGTGGTGAAAGACATTACCATATGATCTCACCTATAAGTGGAACCTAATCAACAAAACAAACAAGCAAGCAAAATATAACCAGAGACACTGAAATAAAGAACAAACTGACAGTAACTAGAGGGAAGAGGGAGGGGATATTGGGGAAAAGAAGGGAAAGGGTCATCAAGGAACATTTATAAAGGACCCAAAGGGGAGAAGGATTGAGGGTGGGACGTGGAGGGGTTGGTGGGGGGGAAGTGGTGATGGGAAAATGGAGTCAACTGTACATAAATGATAATAAAAAGGAAAAAAATGGGCAAAGGACCTCAATAGAGAGTTCTCCAAAGAGGACATATGGGTGGCCAATAGACATATGAAAATATGCTCGCTGTCGCCAATCATCAGAGAAATGCAAATTCAAATCACAACCACACACAATCTCACACCTGTCAGAATGGCTATCATCAATAAATCAAACAAACAGCAAGTGCTGAAGAGGATGAGGAGAAAGGAGAATCCTTTTGCAATGTTGATGGGAATGCAAACTGGTGCAGCCACTATGGAAAGCAGTATGGAGGGATCTCAAAAACTGAAAAATGGATCTGCCTTTAGACCCAGCAATCCCACTTCTGGCAATATATCCAAAGGTACCCAAAACATTAATTCAAAAGAAGCACACCTATGATCATTGCAACGCTTTTTACAATTGCCAAGATACGGAAGCAGCCTAAGTGTCTGTCCATTAGGAGATTGCTGGGTAAAACAACTATGGGACATTTACACAATGCAATGCTACTTGGCCATTAAAAAGAAGAAAATTTTATCTTTTGCAACACCCTGGATGGACCTGGAGAACATTATGCTAAGTGAAATAAGCCAGTCAGAGAAAGACAAATACCATATGATTTCACTTACATGTGGAATCTAATTAACATACTGAACCAACAAGCAAAATAGAGACATACAGGTAGAGAACAGGATGACAGATATTGGGGTGTGGTAGCTTAGGGGATGGAGAAATCAAGCAAAAAGGAAAAAGGACTCATAGAAATGGACAACAGGGTGGTGATTGCAGGGGCAAGGAAGGTAAAAGGGGGTTAAATGGTAAAGGGAAAAAATACAATACAATTTTTTATACAAAGTGTTATGGGAAAATAATTAGAAAAAATATGATTAAATATACATCTGTCTATTGGAGAACTCTTCAGGGCATTTAACATGCTGTATTTTACATTCAGAGAAAATACGGAGACATTATTTCCCAAAATCATTTGAGCATAAGATCTGTTATTTTTCTCATGGAGTATTTGTGGAAGCAATTTAGCAATTGTTGGTATGATAGAAAATGTATAGGCTATAGAGCAAAATGGACATGGGTTTGAATCACAACTGTACTACTTACTCTTTAGACAAATTACTTGATCTCTATTAGACTAAATACTTCTCATCTATAAATTAAAGACATAACATTCTAACTTATTGAGCCATTCATTAATATCAGAATAGACAATAGCATCTACTTCAGGAAGTAAATTATATAAAGTATGTGCCTGTCACATGATAAACAGTTATTAGTTGCATTATTATCATCATACATCAGACTGCAAAACAGTGCTGAGTTCTTTCTCAGATTAGAACAAATTTTTCTATGAATTAATATGAAGACTCAAAAAGTCGTGAGTACTTGAACAACATGTCTGGTCTGATCTACTATGTCAGAATAATGTGTATAAGAGTGTGTCTAAATGGAAGTTTCCACAGCCTATGTCATTCCATTTTGGAGAAAATTCACAAACAACACTGCATTAGCCTTCTAAATATGGCCCAGGAACCAGTTGTCTTCTTAGAAAAGAATAGAGCCAGGGCCAGAAGCTTTTAACTTATATGAATAAGCATTTGGTAGTCCTTCATTTGAAATAAATTACTTGCATTAATTGGCTAGTAAGTCATTGTAATTGCATGTTGGAGGCATAGCTGGACTGTGATGTGCTTTCCACCCTAAAATGTCAACATGGTGGATGAGCTGCCATGGAGTACACCAAGGAAGCAATTGCAATATAATATCTGATTCTCTTACAGCTGGAATTGCTCAGTGCTAGATTCAGTACTATAATCTTGAACGAGTTGATGTGGAGCGATATGCATGATTAGGTGGCTTAATTACATGTTTTAAAGGAAGCTGTGACCTTTCCAGTCTCATACTGGATGTGGTTTTGTTCTGCTGGGAGGAGGATGAGACAAATGGGGGAGAGGGGTCTCGACAACAGCAGTGGTTTTCTGTGCATAATTACTTGAGTGTATTCAGTGATTTTTAAAAATCATGTGGACTATGCCTCAAATATTAGTGGCCATCTATTTGTTTAATGAAAATTTTCTAAAAGTCAAGTTGCCTTGAGCAATGAATGACCCAGTAGTATTACCAGTAAATTGTAAATGCTGAAAGTACCACATCAATATGTACAATTCTCCAGGGTTTAGCCAATTTCTGAAAGTGACACATTAAAAATTAAAAGCATGATATTCTTATCTACTAGTTCATTAGCTAAAACTGTTACAACTTAACAATACCATAACCATTCCATACAGCATCAAAAATTGAGACAGTAATATAAATTTTGTCACTTGTAAGATACTACATAGTTGAAAAACTACTTTCAAGTTCATTATAGTATGAGAGAAAGCAATAGGAGAGAAGACAAAGCCTATATCGTTTCCCCAATTTTATGGTTGAAACAGAAAGGCAGAAATGTTAAATGACTCACAGCAGTAAAGTTAAGATTTAATTCCAAGCCTCTTGGCACAGAGTCCATAGTTTCCTCCTCCTCCTGTGGTATCTATAACTGGAAGACACCTATCCTGAAAATAAGTGCATTCCTGCGGTACTATAAAGCCTATAAAGCCTATAAAGCCTGAGGATAAGACCCAGCATTTTGAAATACAAATTAATTCTACCAGAAAGCTATATAGTTTCTCAACAGTGTGTGTGTGTGTAGCCAAGATCCCCAAGGACAAGATGAAATGGCTTGGCATCTTTTGTCAACACCTAAGGATTCACTGGGCCTCCCTGCATAGGTGTGATACACTAGAGGGAAGCAATTACCCAGACAGTCCAGCCCTCAAACATTTTCACCAAAAATATCCTGGTGTTTCAGGCAAAAGGTATGTTTAGAACCAGAGTTGTGGTATAATGCACTGATTATCACTGTGGCTTTATATGTGAATGCAGTCATACATAAAACTACAGGCACTGATATTCTCTGCCCCGAACCATAAATTACCTCCAAAACAGCATCCTCTGGATCCTTGGCCGCTGCTCTGTAAATGACTGTGCCCGGGGCAGTATCTTCTAGGATATAAATCTCAGTAACTGCCAGAAAATGTATAATAGATATTGTAAGCCCCAAAACCCCTCATCCAAACCTGGATTTTAGATAAAACTGAAGGCATTGTGGTTGCTCAGTACAGACGATTTTATAGGGTGATTCCCATTAATCATAATAATTATAGTAATAATTATAATAATAATAGACACCATTTGTCAAGCATCGTGTGTCAAGTAGAGAACAAAGAGATTTATGAATGTAAACTATAACAATATTGTTTGTTTTCAATAGAGAACATGAATTATCCATATGCAGGTATTAAATATTTGACAGCATAAAAAGAGGCAGAGATGAGAAGGACAGAGACAAGCGTAAGAGAAATATTCACATGAGTTGAAAATGAAAGAGAGAGCAAGAAAACATGCAAAAAGAACATGATCCCTGCCCTCACAAAGCTTTTAACTTAATGACATCGACACACTGTTAATTAAATAATCACATGAATAAAATAATAACTTTAGTATATAATAATCAAATAGAAAAATGAATGTTTTAACACTGAGCAAGTTACTTCACCATTCTAAGTCTAATAAATCATCTATAATACATATATGAATAGTTCCCACCTCTAGTGCTATAAGCATTTCATAAATTAATCCATCAGATGCTCTGAGGACAGTGCCTGCTAAAGAGTTAGTGCCTGATTAGTGGCAGACCTTTATCATTATTCTTATCACCCATATAATCATAACACCATGAGAGCACCTAGGGTGCAGGACACAGAATCCACACATATGTATCCAGCGGACCCTCTTCTCCACAAGAGAAGAGCTGTGTACCTTGGTCTCTCTGAGCAAAGGTTCCAGTGAAAGTGGGTGGCTCATTCACATCCGCAATCTGGATTAAAATGGTCTGTGATGCTGCTGCACCTTGGTTGTCTTTGGCATAGACTATCAAGGAGTAGAGAGTCACCGTCTCAAAGTCCAGCTTGGGTACTCCAGTGGTGAATAACTAAATCAAACAAAAAGTGCAGAGTAACGGAGTGAATGATTGGCTTCATAAGGATGTAGACAGAATATTTTAGACATATAATCCCAATATGAATAACCATTTTTTAAAAAAAGGTAAAAATCTTGTATATAAATTAAAACCACAATGAGATACCACATCGTACCTGTCAGAATGGCCATCATTAACAAGGCAACAAACAAGCAGCACTGGCAAGGAAGCTGAGAAAAGGGAACCCTAATGCAATGTTGGTGGGAATGCAGACTGGTACAGCCACTGTGGAAAACAGTATGAAATTTCCTCAAAAAACTAAAAATGGAACTGCCTTTTGAACCAGGAATTCCACTGCTGGGATTATACCCTAAGCATCCTGAAACACCAATTCAAAAGAACCTATGCACCCTTATGTTCATAGCAGTGTTATTCACAATAGCCAAGTGCTGGAAACAGCCTAAGTGTCCATCAATAAATGAATGGATCAAAAACCTGTGGTACATTTACATGATGAAATACTATGCAGCAGAAAGAAAGAAGTAGCTACTACCCTAAATGACAGCACAGACAGAACTAAAGAGTACTATGTTAAGTGAAATAAGCTAGGTGGCAAAAGACAAATACCACATGATCACACCTATAAGAAGAACAAGACAAACAAATGATCAAAATAGAACCAGAAGCATGGAAACAAGGAACAGACTGACAGGGACCAGAGAGGAGTGGGGATTGGGATAAGAGAGGAAAGGGGAAGGGCCTAATTAAAGAACAAGTGTAGAGAGAGAGAAGATGGCGGCAAGATAGGTGGGACCAGAGTCCACTTCCCCTCAACACCAGTGAAATACCTAGCTGATCTGAGGAGCAGAGTGAACAGCCAACAGTATTCCAGCATATATGAAGATCAGAGACCAAAGATAGAGGACATTGAAAGATCAGACGGTAAGAAGAGTGCTTAAGGACAATAAGGTCCCTGGAACCAGCATGGGACCAGGGCAGCTGAAGCCCCCGGCCAGGGTGCAGGGTCTGCTGCAGGATTCTTGGGAGAGAGCCAGGCTGGGCTGTGTGAGCAGCCAGGTGCTTGTTTGGACCAGGGGGCTTGAATAGGAAGAATTTCTCAAAAAAGGAAAAGAAAATAGAGGCACTCAGCAGCTAGTTAGAGAACTCTCTGCAGCAGCCGTGGCCTCTGGCGCCCCTCCCCCCTCAGCCCCTGGACTGGGAACCTGGAAAAGCAGCCCGAGCTCACATGAAGCCCGGCTGACGCACACCCAGATTAGCGGACTGGGGGCCCACAACTGAAACTCCGGGTGAGCAAGCGCCCTGATAAATGGCCCGGCAGCCTGGGCACCAGACCCCAAGTGCCCCAGTGGGTGCGTACCCCAATCACTAGCCTGGGGCCCACACCTGAAACCCCGGGTGTGTGCGCAACCAGATCAGTGACTGGCTGCCCCAACGCACAGACCCAAAGCGGTCGATTGGCAGCCAACCCAGGCCCAAAGCTGAGATGGCCACACAACCCGATCAACAGCCTGGCTGTGTGCAGGTGACCACACCCAAAAGCACAGGTTCTGAAAAACTCCTACCTAGCCCCTGAGCACAGAACCCTGCAGGGCCTACTGGCTCTCTAGGAGGAAGGCAGAACACCCAGCAGAGGAGAGACTGCAGACCCAAGAAAGACTTGACCCAGTAGGGGGCTGAACTACCCCATAGCAGCACCGAGAGCCCCTAGCATCTAAGACAGCAAAGAGCAAGAAGGTGGAATGTGAGTTGCCTCTAATTGGTGCAACTCAAGGACAGCACAGCTGGTGAACTAAAGGCCTAGTGGGGAACACAAGGACCCGGAGGAACTGGACTGAAGGCTGAACAACAGCAAAGAGTGTGGCTCACTCTTCGGAAGTGAGAAAAGGAAGGCAGAAAAGTGAAACCAATCCTTCCAACCACCCCCTCCCGTTCCACAGACAGGAAGACCAGCAGAAATAACCTGACCAGTTTAAAGCCAGAAGAAGACTTTTTTTTTTTCTTTCCTCCTTTCCTCCTGAATCCCTTCTTCCTTTCTGTCCTTCTTTCTTTTTTTTTATTCATTCTTCCTTCCATCCTTTACTTTTTTATTCCTTCTTCCTGCCTTCTTTTATTTATTCTTTCGTTTTAATTTTTGTTAAAATTCCTTCTTATCTTGCCTCTCATCTTTCTTTATTCCTTCTTCCTTCTTTCCTTTCCTTTTCTATTCCCTTTTTCCCTCCTTCCCTCCTTCTTTTTTTTTTTTGCCCCTCTTCCTCTTTTTCCCACAGACGAGACAAGAAAACCTAGAGTGCTGAAAAGACCAGAGTTAGACCGTGTTACACCCATAAACATCAGCTCAAGACCAGTGAGCACAGGAGATTAAGGAGACAGCACCACTGATTCCCATTGGCATTCTACCATAGACGTTCATACCCTAAACCCAGGGAGACAGAATAGATCAATTTAAGAAGCAGAGGCTAACAGGAAGAGTCTCACAAACAATGGGAAGACAAAGAAACAATCCCCAAATTAAAGGAAAGGAGGAAGCCTCAGAAAGAATGCTAACTGAAAAAGAGGCAAGACAACTATCAGATACTGATTTTAAAGCAATGGATATCAGGAAGCTCACTGAGCTCTCTGAGCTCACAGAGAACTACAGAAACTACAGGGAAACTACAATGAACTCACTGCAAACTATGTCAACATAAAAAAGGAAATAGAAACTATCAACAAGGGCCAAGAGGAAATGAAGAATACAATTTCTGAATTGAAGAACACAGTAGAAGGAATTAAAAGCAGACTTGATGAAGCAGAGGATCGGATCAGCGAGCTGGAGGACAAAGTAGAAAAAAACACCCAGAAAGAGCAAGAAAAGGAAAAGAGGCTCAGAAAGAATGAAGATGGATTAAGGGAAATGCAGGACAACATGAAACGTAACAATATCCGAATAATAGGAATACCAAAAGGAGAAGAAGAAGAGCAAGGGATAGAAAACCTGTTTGAAAAAGTAATGATGGAAAATTTCCCTAATCTGAGGAGAGAAAAAGTCACCCCAATCCAGGAAACAGAGAGTCCCAATCAAGAGGAACCCAAAGAGGCCCAATGCAAGACACATCACAATAAAATCGAAAAATTCCAAGACAAAGAGAGGATCTTAAAAGCAGCAAGGGAGAAACAGGAAGTAACATCCAAGGGAGCCCCAATAAGGTTAGCAACTGACTTCTCAATGGAAACGCTCCAAGACAAGTAATATTCCAAGGCAAAAAATATTCCAAGTAATGAGAAACAGAGGCCTGCAACCAAGACTACTTTACCCAGCAAGGCTCTCAATCAAGATAGAAGGCCAAATAAAGAGTTTCCCAGACAAAAGAAGTCTAAAAGAATACACTTCCACCAAGCCAGCTCTGCAAGAGACGCTAAAGGGTTTGCTTTAAGGAAAGGAAGGAAAAGAGAAAGGGAGAAGAACACAGGTAGGAAAAAATGGCAATGAATAACTACCTATTGAGAATAACCTTAAACGTAAATGGATTAAATTCTTCAATCAAAAGACATAGAATAGCTGAATGGATACGAAAACATGACCCACACATATGCTGCCTACAAGAGACCCATCTCAGACAAAAGACTTACACAGACTGAAAGTGAAGGGCTGGAAACAAATTTTCCAAGCAAACGGAAAGGGAAAAAAAAGCAGGGGTAGCAATACTCATATCAGACAAAATAGACTTCCAAAGAAGGGCCATAAGGAGAGACCCAGAAGGTCACTTCATAATACTCAAAGGAAGAATCCACCAAGAAGACATAAACATTGTAAATATATATGCACCCAACATAGGAGCACCCAAATACATAAAGAGAATCTTGGAGGACTTCAAGAAAGATATTGACAGCAATACAATTATACTAGGGGACTTTAACACCCCACTATCAAAAATGGACAGGTCTTCCAAACAAAATATCAACAAGGATATTGTGTCACTTAACAATACCCTAGAGGAAATGGAATTAACTGATATCTATAGAGCTTTTCATCCCAAAGAAGCAAAATACACATTCTTTTCAAGTGTACATGGAACTTTTTCAAAGATAGACCACATGATAGGACACAAAGCAAGCCTCAACAAATTCAAGAAAATTGAAATCATATTAAGCATTTTCTCTGGCCACAAGGGACTGAAACTAGAAACCAACCCCAAAGGAAAAAACCCAAAACACTGAAAATCATGGAGACTAAATACCATGCTATTAAACAATGAATGGGTCAAGAACGAGATTAGGGAAGAAATCAAAAACTTTCTGGAAACAAATGAAAATGAACTCACAACAACCCAAAACCTATGGGACACAGCAAAGGCAGTCCTGAGAGGGAAGGTCATAGCAATACAGGCCTACCTTAAAAAGATAGAAACATTTCAAACAAACCACCTAACCCTACGCCTACAGGAACTGGAGGAACAACAACAAAGACAGCCCAGAGCAAGCAGAAGGAAGGAAATAACCAAGATCAGAGCAGAGTTAAACGACATAGAGACTAAAAGCACAATTCTAAGGATCAATGATCCAGGAGCTGGTTCTTTGAAAACATAAACAAAATAGACAAGCCCTTAAGTAGGCTCATCAAGAAAAAAAGAGAGAGGATCCAAATAAACACAATTAGAAATGAAAGAGGAGAGATTACAACTGATACCATAGAAGTACAAAGGATTGTAAGAAATTACTATGAAGAGCTGTATGCCAAGAAATTTGAAAACCTAGGTGAAATGGACACATTTCTAGAAAAATATAATCTTCCAAATCTGAATGAAGAAGAAGCAGAAAACCTGAACAGACCAATCACAGCAGATGAAATTGAAGCAGTCATCAAAAAACTCCCAACACACAAAAGCCCTGGACCAGATGGTTTCACAGGAGAATTCTACAAAGCATTTAAGGAAGAGCTAACCCCTATCCTTCACAGACTATTCGAAAAAATCCAAACTGAT
This sequence comes from Desmodus rotundus, assembly GCF_022682495.2. Classification (NCBI taxonomy): domain Eukaryota; kingdom Metazoa; phylum Chordata; class Mammalia; order Chiroptera; family Phyllostomidae; genus Desmodus; species Desmodus rotundus. The sequence goes on along the minus strand of NC_071394.1, from coordinate 79,900,166 downwards.
GGAAGACTCCCAAACTCTTTTTATGAAGCCAGCATCATCCTAATCCCCAAAGCAGATAAAGACACAAAGAAGAAAGAAAACTTCAGGCCAATATCACTGATGAACATAGACGCTAAAATTCTCAGCAAAATATTGGCAAACCGCATCCAGCAATACATTAAAAACATCATACACCATGACCAAGTGGGATTCATCCCAGGGATGCAAGGATGGTACAATATTTGCAAATCAATAAACATAATACATCACATGAACAACAGCAAAGACAAAAATCACATGATCATATCAATAGATGAGGAAAAAGTATTTGATAAGATACAGCACCCATTTCTGATAAAAACACTGAGCAAAGTGGGAATAAAGGGAGCATTCCTCAACATAATAAAGGCCATATATGAGAGACCTACAGCCAACATCATACTCGATGGACAAAAACTTAGACCTTTCCCACTGAGATCAGGAACAAGACAAGGATGCCCTCTCTCACCACTCCTATTCAACATAGTATTGGAAGTCCTAGCCACAGCAATCAGACAAGAAAAAGCAATAAAAGGCATCCAAATTGGAAAGGAGGAAATGAAACTGTCACTGTTTGCAGATGACATCAGAGTGTACATGGAAAATCCTATAGACTCCACCAAAACACTACTGGACCTGATAAATGAATTTGGCAAAACAGCTGGATACAAAGTCAATACTCAGAAATCAAAGGCATTCCTGTATACCAACAACAAAACTGCAGAAACAGAAATCAGGAAAAAAAAAAATCCCATTTGATATAGCAACCAGAAAAATAAAGTACCTAGGAATAAACCTAACCAAGGAGGTCAAAGACCTGTACTCAGAAAACTACACAACACTGAAGAAAGAAATTAAGGAAGACACAAACAAATGGAAGCATGTACCATGCTCATGGATTGGAAGAATTAACATCATCAAAATGGCCATACTACCCAAAGCAATTTATAGATTCAATGCAATCCCTATTAGAGTACCCATGACATATTTCACAGATATAGAACAAACATTTCAGAAATTTATATGGAACCATAAATGACCCCGAATAGCTGCAGCAATGTTGAGAAAGAAGAACAAAGCAGGAGGGATCACAATACCTGATATCAAACTGTATTACAAGGTCACTGTCATCAAAACGGCCTGGTACTGGCATAAAAACAGGCACATAGACCAATGGAACAGAACGGAGAGCCCAGAAATAAACTCAAGTTTTTACGGTCAATTAATATTTGACAAAGGAGGCAGGAGCATAAAATGGAGCAAAAACAGCCTCTTCAACAGATGGTGTTGGGAGATCTGGACAGCTACATGCAAAAAAATGAAACTCGATCACCAACTTACGCCATACACAAAAATAAACTCAAGGTGGATAAAAGACTTAAATATAAGTTGTAACACCATAAAAGTCCTTGAGGAAAACACTGGCAGGAAAATCTCAGACATTCCATGCAGCAACATCCTCACAGACATGTCCCCTAAAGCAAAGGACATAAAGGAAAGAATAAACAAATAGGACCTCATCAAAATAAAAAGCTTCTGCATGGCTAAAGAAAACAGTGCCAAATTACAAAGAGAACCAAATGTATGGGAAAACATATTTGCTAATGATACCTCAGAAAAGGGCCTGATCTCCAAAATATATAAAGAACTCACATAACTCCACTCCAGGAAGACAAACAACCCAATTAAAAAATGGGCAAAGGACTTGAACAGACACTTCTCCAAGGAAGACATACAGAGGGCCCAGAGACATATGAAAAGATGCTCAGCATCACTAGCCATCAGAGAGATGCAAATTAAAACCACAATGAGGTACCACCTCACTCACACCAGTCAGAGTGGCCAACATAAACAAATCAACAAACAAATTTTGGAAAGGATGCGGAGAAAAGGGAACCCTAGTGCACTGTTGGTGGGAATGCAGACTGGTGAGGCCACTGTGGAAAACAGTATGGAATTTCCTCAGAAAAGTAAAAATGGAACTGCCCTTTGACCCAGCATTTCTGCTGCTGGGATTATACCCTAGGAACCCTGAAACACCAATCCAAAAGAACCTATGCACCCCAATGTTCATAGCAGCACAATTTATAATAGCCAAGTACTGAAGCAACTTAAGTGCCCATCAGCAAACAAGTGGATCCAAAAACTATGGTATATTTACACAATGGAATTCTATGCAGCAGAGAGAAAGAAGGAGCTTATACCCCTTGCAACAGCATGGATGGAACTGGAGAGCATTATGCTAAGTGAAATAAGCCAGATGGTGAGGGACAAATACCATATGATCTCACCATTAACTGGAACATAATCAATAGAAGAAAAAAGCAAACGAAATATAACCAGAGACATTGAAGTTAAGAACAATCTAACAATAGCCAGGGGGGAGTGGGGTGGGGACAGTGGGAAGGGGGGATTACAGGAACTACTATAAAGGACACATGGACATAATCATGGGGGAGGGTGGAGGCAGGGGAGGGAGGTGGGTTCAGCTGGGGTGGGGTGGAGGGATGGGGAGAAAAGGCATACAACTGTAATTGAATAACAATAAAAATTTAAAAAAAAATAACAAGTGTAAATGACCCATGGACATGGTCAAGAGGGTGGGGATTGACTGTGGGAGTGGGGGTAGTGCAGGGCAGGGGAGAGTAACCAGGCAAAATTGTGACAAATGTAATAGAACAACAATAAAAAAATGAAAAAGTGTGGAAGCAATGTAACCTGATTTATTGAAAATCTCATGAACAGAGAATTCCCATGTGTTATCTCATTTTCACCCTTCCCAGCTTTCCATGTTATTCTTCCTAATAACAGAGTTTATTGAGTCTCTCTCCCACCTCTGAGTTTTCAAGCATTATCCTAAGCAGTTAACAAACATGTCGTTCTACCTTCTTTTTTACTACAAATGGGTGCTATTATTGGATGCATTTTACAGAGGAAGAAATTGAGTCTGAAGAGGTTAAGCAGCATGGCCAAGTTTTCACAGGGAAGTGCAATGGCTCTGACTCCATCTGACATCAAGCTGATGTTTTTAATCAAAACTAAACTACCTGGCACCTAAACATAGATGAAAAAGAATCCAGGTATTGCTCATGGTTCTTTACCTCACTGAAACATGAAAAAAAAAAAAAAAAACTGAGGAAGATACTATTATTATCACCATTTCACAGATGAGGCAACTGAAGCTTAGATTACATATACAGCTAGGAAAGTGATGCTGCAGAAAGAGAAAGACCTGGACCTCATCCCTGCCAGTCGACCCCAGGACCTTGCACTGACCAGCACTATGAGTGGAAGTAACACCTGAGTATTATCCTACCACTGCCATGGGAAGTCAGTAACGCATTCATATTTGAGAGCTCTCCTCTACTCAACACTTAACACAGAATGGCCAAGTTTCTTTATCTCTTTAGTTCATAGAGCAAATGCTATTATCAGCCTCATGCTAGCAATGAGGAAACTGAGGCTCAGAAGCTAGAAGCCTGAGTAATACAGAGAGCAAGTGACAAAGATTTAAAAGCAGCTCTTCCTGACTCTAAATTTTTTTTTCTTTTCATCATACCCTGATGTTCCTGATGATATATGGGATTTTCAAGCTGTCATTAAGCACATTCTGTTCTCATGGACTTTCTTACCCAGGAAGCACAGCCCCAGGCTCAGGCTGGCCCTGCTGCTGTGGTTCCCTCTACCCTGGAAGTCCTGTGGGGCAGCGTTGTGTCTTCTTTGCCCCCTAGCACTTTATAAAATATCAGGCTTCTCAACAAATACTTACTGAATTTTTTAAAATGCAAATGTTTGTTCTTTAGACTTGTTAATGGAAGAAGACAGGGAGGTGGTTGAAGTTGCCCTCTGGTGATTACCTCCACCCAGGAAAAGTGCACGTACAAAGGGTAACTTGAATTCCTTTTTCTATCCTGCCAGTGCAAACCATGTATGTTGCTCAATGACAGGTAGTAATTTGAAGATTATGTAACCAGAGCGAACCTTGACTCATTTCCATGAAATTTTTATTTATCTGTATAATCAGTTCACTTCAAGCTCTGCTATTGTTTCTCCAGGAGACTTGTGTGGTTTTAGCAAAAATTTTTTGACTGCCTGTCCCAACACCTCACCTGAGCTCAGTCTTGCAAACTGAACAAGCCTTTTTCCTGCAGGAAGGAAGTTCAACAAAGGATAATAATATGCTAAACCTCAAATAGAAGTGTATGCCCTTTCGTTCTAGAATGTGGTAGAGACAGATCAACTCATTTAGTTCTGCCTTTATCTGCAGACTTATTTCCATGATAGGAAACTTTCATAATTACACTGTTTATAAAGCTATCTAGAGCTGGTCTATGACACAGTTATTATAATGTGACTATCTTTCTCTTAGTTTTTATTATCTGTAGTTTGACTACAATGGTGTTGAACATAGAAGCATGAATATATTTATTATAGTAACCACCACTGTGTGTTAATTCCTTGTGATGGGGCAAGCACTAAGATGGCACCTTGCATGCATTATTTCTCAGGATCTTCTTACTAAGCCCTGAATGAGGTATTATTATTATTAATCTTTTTGTATACAAAAGAAAAACAAAGAGCAGAAAAGTCAGGGAACTTACCCAAGGTCATGCTGTTGCTAGTTAGAGGAGCTGTCGTGTAATCCTAGGTTTGTCAAACCCCAAAACCTGTGCTTAGAACAGGTGTAATTTACTGCCTCACACACACACACACACACACAAAAATCCCTAAACTAAACAAAAATCAATAAACTTAACTATTGAATAGTCTTTGCTGCCATTTTGCTATATAGAGTTATTTTAAAAATCTAACTAATAAATGCATGAATAGCATTTTGCACCTCACTGAAGTTGGAAGCAAATTTAAAATCTGACAATACCAAGAGTTGGCAAGAATATTCAGTAACCTCCTAACAGATATGTTTTGCCCCTCTGTAGTCTGTGCTCATAACAGCAGCCAAAGTGTTTCCCATAAAATGTAAGCAAATCATATCTTTTTTTCCATAAAACTCCCCAATTGTTTCTTAGATGTGGGCAGTGACTTGAATGTCCCCAGTCCTTTGGCCTTCACTATAGTCATGTCCTTTGCCATATGACTTAATAGTTCCCTCCAATGAAAGCAGTATATATCTCTCCACCCCGTGCTATGGACATGTGACCAGAACAAAGAGGTTAAGTCATTTGCCCTAAGCAATAATAAAAAACCAGGATCTGAACCCAGGCAGTTTGACTCCAGAGTTCCTGGTTCTAAACCACTTTTTCATACTGCCTCTCATGATACACCACAATTGGTCATTTAGTTATCTGTCCACCCTACCAGTTTCAGAATCTCTTAAAACCAGGAGCCAATTCAGATTCCCCTACATTAAGACCCTATGCTGGAAATCACACATTGCTCTTACAGACTTTATTACTCACCACACAACAAGCTGCATGAGCTTCATGTTCATATGGTTGACCTTGCTTCCAGGTCCCATGGGAGGTTGCAGAGGAGACAAGGTGAATGCTATGCACACAGTTGGTTTGCATCATATTTGAGGAACCCTGAGCTTAGAAACCCAACTCTTCTAAAATGAGCAGTAAGCTTGCTTGAACTTTACCCCAGAGGGAAAAATTAGTTTTATTATCTTGGGTGGTAACAAAACTTCCTAACATGGTCTGGCCAAGACGAAGGTGTAGGTAAATGTAGGTAAATATGCTTCACCTCCATTCACAACTACAGCAAAAATTACAACTAGACTACAAAACAAATTTCACCCATATTTGTCAGAAAATTGAGCTGTATGGAAGTCTGACAATCAAGGATTTAAGGAAGCCACATTCATCCAGACTGGTAGGAAGGGCAGAGACACAGAGGCATAGTGAGGTGAAGAGCTGCATGGAGAGGTGGTGGAAAGGACAGTCTCACATTCACACATGGTGGATAAAAATTGGGAGGGACACCTCAGGAGCGAGCAATCCCAGTGTTAGACCAGACAACCCAGCCCAGAGTTCGAGTACCAGGAAGATAAGTGCCCATAACTTCTGGCTGCAAAACCAGTGAAGGTTGGGGTGGTAGAAGAAACTGCAGGATTTTCATGAGACTTCTCTTAAAGGGCTCACAACAGACTTAGGACTCATGCAAACCCATACCCTTTGGGATTCAACACCAGGCCAACAGCTGGAAAGGCACAAGTGGCATACACACAGAAGGGGAGAAAGTAAAGTGACTGGCAAGGGGGAAAATGCTGGGAAGACAGCTTTCTCTCTGGTAATCTCCAGAGGCCAAGCAGTGGCATTGTCCCCTCTCTGAGCCCTCCTTCACACAAAGCCACAAAGTGATGAAACAGACTGCCCCACCCTGGTAACTACCGAAGTTATGTGTAGCTACTACACATAATGTGTAAAACTAAACATTTTACAGGTGCCTTTTCTACAATAGGCCATGCTACTAAGACAGGAAGTCAAAGAAGTTCTACTTAATAAACAGAAACAAACACAGGGAGGCTGCCAAATTGAGGAAACAAAGAAATACAGCCCAAATGAAAGAACATAACAAAACTCCAGGAAAAGAACTAAATGAAATAGAGATAAGCAACCTATGAGATATAGAGTTCACAAACACTGGTGATCAGGTTGCTCAAAGAACTCATTGTGTACTGCAACAAAATAAAAACAACCCAGAAAGAAATGAACTTTACACTAAGTAAAATAAAGAAAAATGAACAGGGAACCAACAGTGGAGGGGATGAATCTGAAATTCAAATCAACGATTTGGAAAATAAGGAAGAAAAAAAGCATTCAATCAGAACAGCAAGAAGAAAAAAGCATTCAAAAAAATGAGAATAGAATAAGAAGCCTCTGGGACATTTCCAAAGGTACTGATATCCAAATCATAGGTTTGCCAGAAGGAGTAGAGGAAGAGCAAGAAATTGAAAGTTTATTTGAAAAAATAATGAAAGAAAACTTACCTAATTTGGTGAAGGAAATAGATATACAAGTCCAGGAAGCACAGAGGCCCACACCAAGACACATCATAATTAAAATGCCAAAGGTTAAAGATAAAAAGTAACTCTTAAAAGCAACAAGAAAAAGGAAGTTAATTACCTACAGGGGAGTTCTCATAAGACTGTGTGCTGATTTCTCAAAAGAAATTTTGCAGGCCATAAGGGACTGGCAAGAAGTTTTCACAGTGATGAAAAGAAAGAAGCTACAACCTAGATTACTCTATCCAGCAAAGCTATCATTTGGAATGGAAGGACAGATAAAGTACTTCCCAGACAAGGTAAAACTAAAGGAGTTCATCATCACCAAGCCATTATTATATGAAATGTTAAAGGGAACTACATAAGAAAAAGATGATTAAAACTATGAACATTAAAATGGCAAAAATGCACAGCTATCAACAACTGAATCTAAAAAGCAAACTAAGCAAACAACCAGAACAGGAACAGAGTCATAGATATGGAGATCATTTGGAGGGTTGTCAGTTAGGAAGGGGTAGGGAGAGAATTGGGGAAAAGATGCAGGTATTAAGAAGTACAAATGGTAGATACAAAATAGACAGGGGATGTTAAGAACAGCACAGGAAATGGAGTAGCCAAAGAACTTATATGTATGACCCATGGATATGAACTAAGGGAAGGATTGCTGGAGGGAATGGGGGTACTGGGTGGAGGGGGCAAAGGAGGAAAAATTGAGACAACTGCAATAGCATAATCAATAAAATATATTTTTTAAAAACTTCCTAACATGGCTTGCAGGCCCTACTGGCTCTGCCTCCTCTCCAGCTTAATCTCCCACTACACTTTCCTATCAGCTCCTATACTTTGGCCTCCTTTTGGTCCTATTTCCTCACTATACTCCTTCTTGCCACAGGACTTTTGCACATGCTCTACCAGGAGTTCTCCTCTCTGTATCTTCATCTACTGAATTCCTACTCATTCTTAAGATTGCTTCTTATATAGCTCTTCCTCAGGGAAGCCTAACAAATCCTATGCCCCCTTTAGGTGTGTTCACAGACCTGTGGGGCTGTGTTTCATAGCTCTTATTACATTTATACTTTTATACCTGTGTGAGCATTCACTTGATTAACATACCTCCTTATGAACCAATAAATACCATGAGGGTAAGGACTATGTTCCACCATGAGAGTCCCAGTGCTTTGTCCTGTATGTGAGGAGGTCTTCAACAGACCTATGTAAAATAAATGCTTCTTGATATCCTCAACAATGTTTAGAGGGTCTGGCACATAATGGGATCCCGATGAGTGGGTGCTAAATAATATGCAGAATGTAAGAAGGGCAAGGATGATTGTTTTACTTTAGAATCCTTGTGGTACCAAGTAATGGTACTACTTGCCTAGATACTTACTTCCCACTGATGTTTGGATCGACGAGACAGCACAAATGGATGGACTACAGGGTTGGCATTAATGATAACAGGATCTCCAATCAGAGAAGCAGGAGGTGGGACAGATGCCATGATTACAGCTACCCGTGTATGTTCAGAGACATTCTCCAGAAGAGGACTGGCATTTTCGATGGAAAAATTTGGAAAAGCTAGGACATCTTAGAAAAGGAAACACAAAATATTACTTTTATAAGGGTTTTTACAATGCTTCCCAACCTCTTTCATATTTTAAAACCACAAAGGAAAAGTACAGTAAATACTTGTAGTTCCTTTTTTATTAAAAGTCATAAAATCAGCTGAGGAGCCTTAGTAGGATTATTAAGAACTACAAAGGATCTGAGACTTTACCCTAATTTCCTGCTAACAAGTTGGCCTGCCCACTTATACACAGACTCCTGGTCAGAGACTGTGAGGGTTAGTTTTATGTGTCAATCTGCCTGGACCTCAAAGTGCCCAGACATTTGGCCAAAGATTATGACAGATGTGCCTGTGAGTATGATTCTGAATGAGGTTAACATTTGAATCAGGACACTTGAATTTGGGCAGAATGCTATGGGCTGAATTGTGTCCCCCCAAAACATATATGTTGAAACTCTAGCCTCCAATGTGACTGTATCTGGAGACAGAACCTTTAGGAGGTAATTAACATTAGATGAGGTTATAGGGGTGCGGCCTGTAACTGATAGGACTGTGGCCTTATAAGAAGAGGCAGATCTCTCCTTTATACTTGATATATGACTTCTATCAAAATTTATACTTTTAGTTTGGAAAATAAATAAAATTACACAGAATTCCCCAACCCCAAAAAGAGACAGATCTCTCTCTCTCTCTCTCTCTTTTTCTCTCTCTCTTTCCCCACCCCCCAACCCTACCCCTCTCTCCCTCCCTCTCTCCCATTTTCTGCACATGAAAACGTAGGGAGAAGGCCAGAAAGAGAACTTTTACCAGAAACTGACCATGCTGATACCCTGATCTCAGAGTTGCAGCCTCCAGAACTGGGAGAAAATCAATGTCTGTTGTTTAAGCCACTCAGTTGGTGTTACCTGATTATGGCAGCCCAAGCTGACTATTTCAGAAACGGGACTTCATTACTCTTGGCACAACAAGCAGCATGAGCTTCATGTTCACATAGGTTCCCCTTGCTCCTCAAGCCCCACAGGAATTACACAGAGTAGATCTGGTAGATCTATGCGTGCACTGGGCTTGTGTCACATTTGAGAAGCCTTGAGCTTAGGGAACCCAAATCTTTTTAAATGAACCATAAGCCTGCCCGATCCTTGCCCAGAGGGAAAAAAGAGCTTCATTTTAGAACATGGTAAACGGAGGACTCTCTTACAGAGAGAAGCACTCTGTCTACCCCTATTTAAACACTCTCGAAGAGATAGTCCAGAACACAGGCAGCCAGTGCCGGGGTTCATGAGATCTTGATTTCAAGACACCATGGAGAACTGTCTCCAGGCAGGCTTGGTCTTTTTCTTTTTTTTCAAATTTGTTTAGAAATGTGTATCCAATGCTCAGTGCCCCACCCCATTCAGTCCATACTCACCTCTGTGTGAAGAAGGCTACTTCCTGAGAGCATATATAGCTCTGCCTGGGTGGGTGCCAAAGAGTTCATGGCCCTCAGCCAATGACCCACAGGGACGTGGTGGTTAAAACCCTGACCACCCTTCAGTGTGGGTAACTTGGGGACTCAAGATGTGTGTCTGCATTGGGTCCCCGAGGCCCCAATGGGAATGAGCTCAGTTGCCCTCAGTGTTCACATGCATGATAACACACCCATCATTGGCTGCCTTCCACTCATCATCTCATTTCCTTATCCCTGTGCTGGTGTTTCCTGGGATCACCTCCCAAATATATTATTCTTAGGTTGTACTTCCAGGAGAATCCAAACTAAGATGATCTGATATAACCATTTTTTGCAATGTATAATCTCTAGAAGAGAGAACAATAATTTTCAGAGCATATCAACTCATCCACCAAACTGTTATTTAAAGAAGTTGACATTTTATTATGCATTTCCTGCCCGAATAGTTCAATATTAAACTCTCTACTTTCTGAAATTAAGTCAATAAGTTAAAATAAAAAGGATCAAAATGATGGTAGACCCATAGACTAATAAAGGTTGAAAGGCTACCCCTTTGTACCCAATGACAAAAGGAGATTTGGAAAAAAACTTGTTGTACTTCATAGTGGAGACTGTGGTAAAACCGAGAATTTGTTTCTATATAAGGAGGACAGCAACTGCTTGCCCACATGGGAATGTGGTTTGAGTTGCCAGACCTTCTTATTTCTTGTGAGGGTCCTAAAATGGAGATGTATTGGTGAGATGGAGAGAACTGGTATACCAAATGCATTGAGAGTTTCTAGTTTGTGACGTCAGGTTTAAGATAAAAATCTTCACTCAGAGAATAAGTGAAAATAAAACAAATTATATTGAAATAAAATGTTCCTTAGATTTCATTTTATCCTTACTTTACTAAATGTGCCACCCACTGAATTAATGTGATCAATTAATCTATTATTTCAATTTCCAAGAAACAGATGAATATACAAAACTGCACCAGTGGATTCACATAGAGTATTCCATACCTGAAGAAAAATTCTGTTTAAAGAATATCAAGACTATAGAATAGCCCTGTCCAATCTGTAAGTTAAAATTTTCTAGTAACCACATTAAAAGTTTTTTAAGGTAAAATTAATTTTAATATTATATATTATTTAACCCAATGCATTCAAAATATTATTTCAACATGTGATCAACATTTTTAATAAGAATTTTATGTTAATAAGATAGTTTACATTGTTTTACTCATATGAATTCTTCAAAATCTATTATGTGTTTTGCACTTATAGTATATCTCAAGTCACACTGGCCACATTCAAGTGCTGAATAACAATAATTAAACAGTGGTTAGCATACTGGGCAGCACAGCTCTAGAAGTTTGGTGTTGTTTTTCCAAATATTATCATTTATTTTTACTGGAAATATCAAATCTAATCATACCTAAATAAGAACATAATCAACAAAAGAAAAAAGCAAACAAAATATAACCAGATACACTGAAGTTAAGAACAATCTAAGAATAGCTAGAGGGGTGTGGGGAGGGGATAGTAGGGAGAGGGATTTACAGGAACTACTATATATAAAGGACACATGGACAAAATCAAGGGGGAGGGTGGAGGCAGGGGAGGGAGGTGGGGTGGAGGGATGGGGAGAAAATGCAGACAACTGTAATTGAATAACAATAAAAATTTAAAAAATAAAAAAAAGAATTTGGAAATTAGAGAGCTCTTTCAGTTTTCACATAGCCATCACTTATTCTTGGAATATTAAACATATTTTACATGACTTTTTGTTGGCAATGACGACAATTTGGCTTATCCAATTCTAGATGTGACTGGTTCTAAAGCAAATGGCTAAGTTTATCAATTGAGTTATTTTATGAAATCAAACCATGCCACAGTAAAAAAAAAAAAAAATCACTTTAACATCTTGATGTTATGCGTTCAAAATTTTGGTAATTAATTTTCAAATCCCAGGGCTTGATTTTAGTTTAATGTAATATATACTCATTTTTAAAAATGAAACAATATAAAGTAAATAAAGTAAAAATTTTTAAATCTCCCACTTATTCCTCCCCACCCCTGCTATTCTACTACCATCCCACTCCTAATCTCCAAAAATTACACTGTTAAATATTTTCTATATATTCTTTCAGAACTTTCTATTTCTCTGTGCATGTAAATATAGATAGATTTTTTAAAAGGGATCTTCTTATGTTCAGAGTTTTAGGACATCCTGTCTCTACTCCACGGTACACCATGGATTACCTTCTACCTGCATATCAAAACACACAGATTTGCTTCCTCCTTTTAATGGCTTCAATGTTCATAGTATGTCTGTAGAACCATTTATTTAATCTTGTGTTGATGGACATGTAGGCTGCCTCTAGCTTTTGTTATTACAAATAGCCTACATATATCCTGTCTTTATGTATTTCTACCAAATATGTTATCAGAAGGGGAATGCTGGCTCTGAGACCTGGTACATATTGTCCAAGTACCCCCCAAAGAATTTGTACCAGCCTAAGCACAGATCAAGTGTACCTGAGAGGATTTTTTGATTGAAATGTGGACTTCCCAATGTGGCACAGCCCAGCACCCTTGACAACTTCTAGGACCGACACTGAGAAGTTACTAAATAAAGTAAAACCAAACCAAATGACTATTTCAGAGTTACATGTTAGGAGTCCAGAGTTAAAGATACCAACCTGGGGCAGCAACCAACACCAAAAGCAAGTGTAAAAAAGGCATCATGTACTGGAAAGCCTCTTGCCTCTAGAGAAACATTCACTCTAGCCCTTGCCTTCGCTGACTTCCAGAAAGTGGCACCCTCTTGGTCAGGAGTCTTCTCAAGAGAAACATTCTGTCTCTTAGGTGTCCTGCACACATTTCCTCATGATACAATTCTTGCTAAGTGATCTGTAAAGTGACACCTTCTTCTTTCAAAAGGACAAAATCTTCCGTAAAGAGATTTGTTTGAACAAGGGGGAAAATTCCCCGGTTCATATTACTCCACACACAAAGGCCTCCCAAATCCTGGTAAATCTAGGGTGACCAGAATTTGTGGGGACCCTTCAGGAAATGGTTGGCTCACCAGACTCATTCATTTTCAAAAGGATTTTGTTTTAAAATAATTCCAGGTCACTAAGGTATATTGTACTGCCCTCTGTTTTATGTGTTTCTCTCTCCCAGAATTGGAACAGGACCCAGGATCTCTGCTTACCAACTTTACAGAGGGCTTACAAGTTGCTAGGTGAGATTAACATGCAACCAGATAAAGATGCAAAAACTATTTAACAATCGATCAAAAGCCAATAGAATGTAAGTTAATACAGTTAAGATAAAGCTTGGGGAAAATCAGCTCTAGGACCACTGATGGGAAAGAGCTGACTAGCTGACTGCCCAGTGTATGCATATAAAAAGATCTCGGGGGGGGGGGGGGGGGGGGCAGCAAATTGGTGATTCACAGGCCAAATATGACCTGCAGACCACAATTTTAAATGTGCAAAGCTTCTTAAAAATTTGAAGTTCAATAAGATTTGATTGGTGCAGCATTCTGCAGTTTACCACCATTCTCATCCCTCCCTGCTACACCCCACAGCTGGTCACATTTACCTGCCTGCTTCCTGCAGGCATTCAGGTTTGCAATCTCTGACTTAGTGGTTTCAGTCAATTGCTATCTCAATTGGGATCAACTGTTGTTATGGTTACCTAAATAGGATTATGCAGTCTCAGATGTGTTCAATTCAAGGATAATGTTGAGAACAAAGGGAGATTGTGTTCTGACCAGACTTTGCCCTGCTTTGGCTTTTTGTCTTTTCAGAGGAACATTTACAAATGTCCCAGGAATGATATTAGGGATATGACTCCAAGACACATCCCTAGAAGATGGTTGAAACAAAAAGGTTACTTATGGGGGACTCTTGAATTGGTGCCCTTCTCTCTAGCTCTATTACCCACTACTTAAACCACTGCATTCTCACCTCTAAAGACTGCAACAACCCAATTTTCCAGTCCAGAATCTCCCTCTCTCTACTCACCCATCTCATACCCAGTTCATTTCAGTATTATACCTCCTAAGAATTTCCTGAGCCTGTACACTTCTATCTCACTCTAGTCCTAACCACCATTATGTCTAGCCTGGGCCAATTTCCTACAATGACATTTAAGCAACTATACTTGTCCCCTCCAATGCATTTTCCAAGCTGCACACAACAGGATTTTTAAAGTACAAGTACACTACCCAGGCCAGTATAGCTCAGTTGGTTGGGTATGATCCCACAAAGTGAAAGTTTGCCAGTTTGATTCCTGGTTGGGGCACATGCCTGGGTTACAGGTTCAGTCCCTGGTCAGGGCACATACAAGAGGCAACTGACTGATGTTTCTCTCTTACCTCAATGACTATCTCCCTCCATTTCCTTTTCTCTAAAAGATCAATAAGCATGTCCTTGGATGAGGATAAAAAATAAAATTAAAAAATAATAATACACAAGCATGATATTGCCTTCCCTTGTAACCTATGTTCCCACCGCATTGGTCTCCACATGACCCAGTTCCCGCCTTCCTCAGACCCTTCGCTCTGGTTGTTTTTCCTCTTTGAAATACTTCTGCTGGATCTTACCATCATTTGCCTCCTTTTCAACATGAAATGTCTCACCTCAAATATGAGCTCTTTAAGAGGTCTTTCTTGATCACTCTGGCAGAAGCACCCACTTCCACTTACTTTCTACCTTGTTTTTCTAGTTTTCTGACAGCATTTTTTTTTTTACCATTGTCTGAAATGCTTTATCTATTTGTTAACATGTTTTCTGTCTGTTGCCTCCACTAAATTGTGATTCCTGGGCAGGGATTCTAGTTGTTTTGTTCAAGGCTGAATCCCCATTGCACAGAATAAATATTTATTGACTATCTCTGCAAAAACCCATCAAATTCATTGAGAGAGAAAGGCAGAATGGTGGTTTCCAAGTAGGGTGTGGGGCCAAGTAGGTGGAGAATGTGGAGTTAGTTTAATGGCTACAGAATTTCAGTTTTGCAACATGAAAAAAGTTCAGGAGATGAATGGTGATGATGGTTGTGCAATGATGTGAATATATTAGTGACACTGAACTGTACATTTAAAAATGGTTAAGATGGTACTTCCATTCAAGGTGTCGGTGTAGACAGACATGGCTTGCCTCTTTCCACAACCACATCAAAATTACAACTAAACTATAGAACTACCATCACTCAGATATGTCAAAAATTGAGTTAAATGGAAGTCTGACCACTATGGAATTAAAGAAACCACATCCATCCAGACAGTAGGAGGGGCACAGGTGTGGAATGGGCTGGTCCCACACCCATGTGTGGTGGATAAAAATTCAGGAGGTATATCTCGGGAGCAAGGAGTCCCAGCCCCACATCAGGCCCCCCAGTCCAGGGTTTCAGTGCCTGGAAGATAAGTCCCCACAACTTCAGGCTGCAAAATCCAGCAGGGATTGAGTTGGTGGAAGAAACTGCTGGAGCCCCAAGCAGTTCCTCTTAAAGAACCCACATAAAGGAGTGAGCCACCTACTTAGACTCACTCCCTCTGAGCTCCAGCGATGGGCTTTGAGACTTGAGTCACCCCTCTTCCAGATGGCCAGCATCTGCAAATAAACCACCTTTCCTTTACAGCAGCACCTGCCTCTCAGGTTTTGGCTTTCATAGCTGCAGGCAGCTAAACCCACTTTCGGTTACATGATGATCTTATGCTTCTCTAAGACATCAGATTCTTTCTACCTTGGGGCTTTGGTAACTGCTGATTCATCATCCTGGGATAGAATGATTTTCACGTGACTGACTCTCCTGGTTCAGTTCTCAGGGCCAATGATTCATCAGGCAGAACTGTTTCATCCACCCCCACAGCATTATAAGTTATGTTAGTTCAGTGATACTGTGTTGTTCTCTGTAGTTTCCCAGGTGTCGAGAGTAGTGCCAGCATCCATCCAGCATTTGAATAGTTGTTGGGTAACGATGAATAAAACATCCCCAGAAGGTGGCAGTTACTATTCCTATTTTACAGATAAGAAAGTGGAGGTCCAGAGAAGTTTTTTCACCTGTCCAAGGCCCTAAAACCTGTAAGGGGCAGTGCTAGAATTTAGAAACAAATTTGGCTGAAATCAGTCAAATTTGGGAGCCTGTCGGTGCCCTAGCTCTTCTCTCTGTCTTCTCCCATGTTCCACTCTTGCAGTTTCCATCATCTGCTTCAGGACTCCTTGAAGAACCTGTGTATCTTAGCACAGAAACCAAAGCAGCAAGTGTTTCAGCCTGTTACACACACACACAGAATCACACACTCGTAGACATGTGCAAACAGACGTACACATGCACAAATAAAAATTAGCTCTCTTTTTCCACTATAGAATTAATTTCATTCAGGATTAAGACAACTATTCCAATAACTGAAGGAAAAGAATTGCGCCATGGTTAAAGAAAATGCTCATTCATTCATTTATTCATTCATATGCCTGTTATTTATTGTGCTCTGGGGATTCCAATGGATGAGGAAAAACTGACCAGGTAGAACCACACACCCATTTCACTAAAGCACATGAGGTGTGCTGTGTTTCAGTGCTTCTCAAAGGACCACTTGCCTCCATTTTCCTATGGACTCTATTAGTATCCCTACTTTACAGATGAGAAAACAAGCAGATAGGTTAAGTGAATTGATGAAAGCCACACAACTGAGCTGGAAAAAGAACCCAAGTGTAGCTCCCAAACCCACTCTCTTAACTTATCAGTTACATATTTAATTCTTGAGCATTTTTAAGCTCCTTCCCCCAGTTCTGGAACATAAAATGCCCTTGCTTGTTACTCAAAGTGTAGCATGTGGGTCAGCATCATCAGTATCACCTGGGAGCCTGTTAGAAGTGCAAATTATTAGATTCTACCCCATCTCTACTATATTGAAATCTGCATTTTAATAAGACCCCAGGTAATTCGTGTGCACATGAAAGTTTGAGAAGCATGATCCAGATCACTAATGAATACAAATACAGAAACCAGAGTAATTTTTGTACCTCCCAATGATTTTTTTTCCTTCTTAACATCCAGGTACTTCAGACTAAAAAAACTCAAGCGCCCGAGAGTGATGGGGAATAAATCCTAGTGTCTGCTGCCACCTTGTGGTTAGCAGTTTCAACCCAGCTAAAATTTGCTCTTTTCCACGAAATAAATGGGGGTATTGGAAGGAAGGGGTGGACCAGGTACTCAACTTTTTTAGCCATGTACTTTAAGAGACCACTACAAAATTCCACTATACAATAAAATAGTTCTTGGGGTGCAGTTTGAGAAGACCAGATAACTACTGGCCTTTCCATGTGTGTCTCTGGGACAAAGAGTATCGTCAGCTCTAGTTGAGAGATAGGACAAAAGCTGGGATCATTTGTATTGCTATAGGTTCTCTCCTCTCTGGAATTCAGCATGCACAGCTGAATGTGATAATCAATTTGTGTGTGATTATTTTATTACCAACCAGAACGGTGGTGGCTAGATAATCAGGTCAGCTTTTCTGCATTTGCCTTGCCCAGGAAGCCACAACATCTATTCCGCAAAGTGAAAAGGAATTTCCCACAGCTCTGCCAAATACGTCATTGGGACCTCTGTGAGATAGTGAACAAGGCCAGCCCCACAGATGATGTCCTAACACCTGGAAAGGAATAAAAAAGAAATTTCAAAAATCTCCTACATATTTTATCCCAAATAGTCCAGAAGTTAAAAGTGCCTCAGTCACCAGGTAACTTTATTTTGAAGTTTGTCAGCTCTAGAACTCAAGATACCCCAAACAGCTACTACAGGTGATGTTGAGAGCAATGGACAGCCCTCAGCTCCATCAACCAGAGCCCTTTAATTTTGGTCATGGAAGAGTTAGCCAGTACCAAAGAGTTGGGCAGCGGCCCAGAAGAAAAAAAGGCTCATTCAAAAGGAAGGGGATGGACAGGTACGAAATTGAGGATTGCTTTCTTTTCCACTGAGTGAGTTTCTTTGGATTTTGCATTAAACAGTATTCACTGTGACATTAGAAAAAGTAGCATCTCTTTTTAAGCATTGCATTTGGAAATAAGGGTTCTGTACAGTGGAAGAAGAGGGCACTGCATTTATGCATTAGATTAAGAAGCTTCATTTTGTGATCAGAAAAGTCTTTATTATAATGAGGAAAACCCTTTCTTTCCCCTGAATTTGAGTTTTAATGTGGCATATGACCCCAAAGTAAGCACTGATACTAATTTCAGTCTCAGAGTTTTAAACATCACCCAAATTATTTTGAAAATTCAGTAGTGCTTTCAAGATGAGTCTATGGTCAATGCTTTTGTTCCTTTTCCCAGCAATTTTGGCTGCTAAAATATGTACTAACTGTATTTCACCTGTGTGTATACTCTTTAATGTAACCTGAAAACTGGCTTACACCTGATATTTCTTGATAATGGCAACATTATGAACACAAGCATGAAATATTCCAAACATAATACATTTTAATGTGGAAAGTCAGTTAGATTATTTTCCAATTTCTTTGACTACTTTCTTACTAGGGTCATTAGCAATAGCTCAGACACATAGAAATGAATTGTTTTTATGATGCCAGAAGCATCAATGACTAAACTTTTGAACTCTCATGGACAAAATGAAATTTGCAGAGATGTTCACTTATATGAAGAAACAGGGGTTGAAGCAATACAACCAAATAAATTCACTACTAATGAAGAAATATAAAAACTTAAGAAGGGTAGTATTCTTTGCATAACAGAAATAGCAGCAGTTGTATTCCTAGTCCCTGAAGCAAAATCACTTTTGTTAATTGTTATAAATAGATTAGGAATGGGGTGGGGGCAAAGGGAGTGGGAGACACATCCTAGAGATTCAGAGACTTAGAACTGGGCTTTTTACATGAGGGGTTGCACAGATGACCTTCAGGGTTCCCGAACCTCCTAAAATGTATGTTCATTGTTTTATATGTGTGCTTCTGTGTATTGACAGTAGTAGAAAAAGATGGCTTTATTAATCTCCTTGTGAGATTAATCTTAGACCATAAATAACTTTTGGGCGACTTAGAACAAGACACTCCTTCCTCAGGACACTGTACTGCCATCTGCTGGAAAGTTGTTAGAGTAACTATACACAACTATAAGGACTAAATGTGACTTGCGCCTCCTGGAAGCTGTGATATGTTAATTGGTAGAACTCTGCTAACCCAGGAAGTCTCCCTTCTTCTGACCTCTGCCTCCTGCTCCCCATCTTTTACATTTTTCCCATACAGATCTGATCCACATGGTACTAAAAGCTATCATTGATTGAATGTTTTGTTAGGTTCCAAGAACATAAGTTATTTTCTTTTATTCACACATTTCTGAGAATAATATGCCTATTTTCATATGATAAAACTGAAGCTTACAGAGTTAAAGAACATATCCAAGATCACAAAGCTAGGGAGTGTGTTGTTGGGTTGAACCGAGATCATTTAACTCTAGCACCGGGGGTCTTACTGACATACTTCCCATGTATAATGACAGAGAAACTGGATAACTTAAGTCCCATTTTGAACAGTGATTTCCTGGAGTATGGTATATGTGCTACTGGTGGTATATGAGATATTTACATAGTATACAAAGAACATTTTTAATAGTTAATTTATTTACATCCACATTAGAAATATATCCAGGGTCCAGCAGAAGTAAGGCCTGCATGAGTGCAGTTGGTAGGGTAATAATATGGGAGTAATAATTTATAGTTTTAATTCTGCTTGAGTACGGTTGATAGGGTAATTATATGGGTGTAATAATTTATGTTGTTAATTTGAACATTTCACCTAAAATGTCATATGATGTGCTGAGTATGATATTATGTTATAGAATTACATGCTTATAATTTTGTAATAAAAGATTTTGTAATAAAAAAGCAGTGTTATTTGTGCCATTTTTACAGGTAAAAACAGGTACCTGTTTGATATAACATAATATAAAAGCTGTGATTTCACCCAAAGAAATGAAGATTTATATTCACACAAAAACCTACACACAATGGTTATAGCTTTATCTATAATAGCACTGAATGGAAAACAACCCAAATATCTTCCAATGAGTGAATGTTAGACAAAATGTGGTACACTCACATCATGAAATGTTACTCAGCAATGAAGGAACAAATTATTGACATGCACCAATGCGGGTGAATCTCCAGAGTAATATGCTGAGTGAAAAAAGTAAATCCCAAAAGGTTATATACCATATGATTCTATTTATATAACATTACCTAAAAGATGTAAATTTTACACATGGAGGACAACTTAGTGGTTGCCACATGTTAAAGAAAATGTTAGGTGAGGGGGAAGTGGGTGTGGCTATAAAACACAAAGGATTCTGGTTGTGATAAACATGTTCTGTATCTTCATAGTATCAGTGTCAATACCCTGGTCATGATAATGTGTCATTTTGCAAGAGGCTACCATTGGGGGAAACTGGATAAAGAGTACACAGAGAATTTCTTTTAAAAAAATAGGCTTAACATATTTTTTGTTGTTTTAATCATTTTTTACTGTTGTTCTATTACAGTTGTCCCAATTTTTCCTCCCTTGCCCTCCTCTGCCATCCCACCCACCCCTCACCCCTGCTCCCAGTCAATTCCCACACTGTTTCCCATGTCCGTGGGTCATTCGTATATGTTTTTTGTCTAGTCCCTTCCCCTTCTTTTCATCATTATGCCCCTTCATCCTCCCCTCAGGGCATATTCAGACTGTTCCATGTTTCCATGCCTGTGGTTTTATTTTGTTTGTTGGTTTATTATGTTCATTAGATTACTCTTGTAGGTGAGATCACATGGTATTTGTCCTTCACTGACTGGCTTATTTTACTTAGCATAATACTCTCCACTTCCATCCATGCTGTTGCAAAAGGTAGGAGCTTCTTTCTTTCTGCTGCATAGTATTCCATTGTGTTAATGTACCACCGTTTTTTTGATCCATTCAGTTATTGATGGGCACTTAGGCTATTTCTAGCACTTGGCTATTGAAAATAGCACTGCTATGAACATAGGGGTGCATAGGTTCTTTTGAATTGGTGATTCCAGACTCTTAGGATACATTCCCAGCATCAGAATCACTGGGTCAAAAGGCAGTTTTAGTTTTTTGAGGAAACTCCATACTGTTTTCCACAGTGGCTGCACCAGTCTGCATTCCCACCAACAGTGCCCTAGGGTTTCCTTTTCTCCACATCCTTGCCAGCTTGTTGTTTGTTGATTTGTTTATGATGGCCATTCTGACCTGTGTGAGGTGATATCTCACAGGTGCTTTTAATTTGCATCTCTCTGATGGCCAGCAATGTTAAGCATCTTTTCATATGTCTATTGGCCCTCTGTATGTCTTCCTTGGAGAAGTGTCTATTCAGGTCCTTGGCCCATTTTTTTAATTGGCTTGTTTGTCTTCCTGGTGTTGAGCAATCTATAGATTCAACACAATTCCTATTAAAACACCAATGGCATATTTGACATCTAGAACAAATATTTCAGAAATTTATATAGAACCAACAAAGATCCTGACTAGCCTCAGCAACCTTGAGAAAGAACAAAGTAGGAAGGATCACAATACCCAATATCAAACTATACTACCAGGCCACTGTAATACAAACAGTCTGGTATTGGCATAAGAACAGACACAGAGATAAATGGAACAGAATAGAGAAACCAGAAATAAACCAATGTGTCTGTAGTCAATTAATATTTTACAGAGGGGGATGAGCATACAATGGAGTAAAGACAATCTTTTCACCCTGGCTGGTGAAGCTCAGTGGATTGAGTGAAACAAAGGGTTGCCAGTTTGATTCCCAGTTGGGGCACATGCCTAGGTTACAGGCTGAGAGGGAATCCATCAGTGTTTCTCTCACACATTGATTTTTCCCTACTTCTCTTTCTTCCTTCCACTCTCTCTAAAAATAAATAAATAAAATCTTTTTTTTAAAAAAAAGACAGTCTCTTCGGTAAGCGGTATTGGGAGAAGTGGACTTGTACATGCAAAAAAATGAAATTAGACCAACTTACACCACATACTAGAATAAACTCAAAATGGATAAAAGACTTGAATGTAAATTATGATACTATAAGTCTGAGAGGAAAAAATAGGCAGGAAAACTTCTGATACCCCATGTAGCAATATTTTTTGCCAATATATCTCCTAGCGCAAGGGAAATAAAGGAAAAAAAATAAACAAATAGGACTACATAAAACTAAAGAGCTTCTACACACCTAAAGAAAACATTGTCAGAATGAAAAGGGAGCTAGAGAACCAAGATGGCGGCGTAGGTAGACACACTGCGCCTCCTCCCACAACCAGAACTGACAGAAACTCGAATGGCAAGGAAATCTGACACCAAGGAAATAAAAAATAAACATTCATCAAGACCGATAGGAGGGGCAGAGAGGGGCAGCAGGGGCGGAGAGGACTCACTGTGGCCGTGGCGGGACCCAGACTGGCGGAGTGTGGGACGAACGGGGCAGGCAGTCTGGCCACTAGCAGACCGCACAGCCCCACACTCACACACAGATAAACCGGACGAACGGCGGGGAGCAAAGCAGACCACTGTGCAAACCAGGGCTCCAGCGCAGGGAAATAAAGCCTCAAACCTCTGATTGAAAACGCCCATGGGGGTTGGGGCGGCAGCAGGAGAGACTCCCAGCCTCACGGGACAGGTCGTTGGAGAGACCCACAGGGGCCTAGGGCGTGCACAAGCACACCCACTCGGGAACCAGCACCAGAGGGGCCCAGTTTGATTGTGGGTAGCAGAGTTAAAGACTGGGACCTGGTGGAGAGGGGAGCAGGTGCCATTGCCCCCTCCCAGCCCCTCCCCCAGATACAGCATCACAGTGCAGCCACCAGCGTTACCCCGCCCCCAGGGAACACCTAAGGCTCCGCCCCTTAAAGTAACAGATGCGCCAAGACAAAAAAAAAAAAAAAATGGCCCAAATGACAGGACACTTCAAAGCTCCAGAAAAAATACAACTAAGTGAGGAAGAGACAGCCAACCTATCAGATGCACAGTTCAAAACACTGATTATCAAGATGCTCACAGAATTGGTTGAATCTGTTCGAAAACCAGATGAACAAATGAAGCCTATGCTAAGAGAAACAAAGGAAGATGTACAGGGAACCAATAGTGATGGGAAGGAAACTGGGACTCAAATCAACGGTGTGGACCAGAAGTAAGAAAGAAACATCCAACCAGAAAAGAATGAAGAAACAAGAACTCGGAAAAATGAGGAGAGGCTTAGGAACCTCTAGGACATCTTGAAACGTTCCAACATCCGAATTATAGGGGTGCCAGAAGGAGAAGAGGAAGAACAAAAATTGAAAACTTATTTGAACAAATAATGAAGGAGAACCTCCCCAGTCTGGCAAAGGAAATAGACTTCCAGGAAGTCCAGGAAGCTCAGAGAGTCCCAAAGAAGCTGGACCCAAGGAGGAACACACCAAGGCACATCATCATTACATTACCCAAGATGAAACAGAAGAAGAGAATCTTAGAAGCAGCAAGAGAAAAGGAGACAGTTACCTACAAAGGTCTTCCCATAAGACTGTCAGCTGATTTCTCCAAAGAGACCTTACAGGCAAGAAGGGACTGGAAAGAAGTATTTGAAGTCATGAAAGTCAGGGACCTACATGCAAGATTACTCTATCCAATAAAGCTATCATTTAGAATGGAAGGGAAGATAAAGTGCTTCTCAGATAAGGTCAAGTTAAAGTTCATCATCACCAAGCCCTTATTATAAGAAATGTTAAAGGGAGTTACCTAAGAAAAAGAAGATAAAAAATATGAACAGTAAGAATGACAGCAAACTCACAGTTATTAACGACCACAC
Organism: Desmodus rotundus; assembly: GCF_022682495.2. NCBI lineage: Eukaryota > Metazoa > Chordata > Mammalia > Chiroptera > Phyllostomidae > Desmodus > Desmodus rotundus. The sequence continues at coordinate 79,876,335 of NC_071394.1, read as the reverse complement.
CTAAAACAAAAACAAGAGCAAACTAGGCAAACAACTAGAATAGGAACAGAACCATAGAGATGGAGATCACATGGAGGGTTGGCAATAGGGGATTGGGAGGGGGAGAAGTGGGGAAAGGTACAGAGAATAAGTAGCATAGATGATAGGTGGAAAATAGACCGGGGGAGGGTAAGAATAGTGTAGGAAATGTAGGAAGTGTAGGAAGCCAAAGAACTCATAAGTATGACCCATGGACATGAACTATAGGGGGGGAATGTGGGAGGGAGGGGGTGGGCAGGATGGAATGGAGTGAGGGGAGGGGAAATGGGACAACTGTAATAGCATAATCAATAAATATATTTAATAAAAAAGAATGAAAAGGGAACCAACCGTGTGGGAGAACACGTTTGCCAATGATACATCAGACAAGGGTTTAATCTCTAAAATATATAAAGAACTTTACATATTCTTTCTTACAACTGCATATGAAGCTACAAGGAAAATTAAAACTATAATTTTTTTTAAATCCCTGGGATTTTATGGGTTTTATTGCTTTTGATGAGATTAACAAAAATCTGTTAATTGAGGAAGAATATTAGGTAAATCCTAGTATCATGGGATGGGTAATTTTCACTCTAGCACAGAGGATAACAACACAGGCCTTGGGATTAGATTGGTTGGGCATACGTTATTTAATCTTTCCAAGTTTTAATTTCCTCATTTGCAAAAGGTAGATGACCATATGAGGGTTAAATTATGTGATACACATGAAAAAAAACAGAGTGTTTAGCACTTAGAAAGCTATTCAGAAATTTTATTTATTTTTATTACTAAAATATGTCGAAGTGATGAAGATGGTATATGACTGTTTAGAATTTTGGAACTATGTGTTTAGAATTATTCCAAATGAATGTTCTTTGTAAATGAGATCTTGGAAACTATATTCTTTATTGACTACCCCAGCAGACTCTTTCATCTCTCACCACCACAGCCTTAGAATCACCAAATCCAGGTGAAGAAGCCACCTCAAACCATCTCAAACCATCATTGAAATAAGATTGCCAATTTGTCAATGTAAGGTAATATATTCTAGCAGTCACAAACCAGGACTAAAATCCACATTTGTGCTTGGTCAATTAATTTAACCTCTCTATGTCTCAGTTTACTCATTAGTAAAATTAAGATAATAATATAACCTTCCTTCTATGAGAGGAGAGAGTGGCCAGAAAGCACTTACTACAGTTTGGTGACAAGACACCAAGTAATTACTTTGGCTTTATTTTTCTGTGACTTGCTTCTCTGGATTGTCCAGTTTGTTCACATTACAACTTGGATTTAAATGATTTCGACTGTTTGTTTTTAATTTCCTTAATACAAATTACTTTCATTTTGTTTAGATGGCACAGAGCTGTGTCTACCAACTTAGTAATACAAAATATATTGGTCCCCAAAAAGGAATCATCTAGTAGTAGTGACATGGAATTTCATGAAAGCCAGCAAAGTCAGAAGAAAAATGTGATGAAGAAAGTAAAATTTTTTTAAAATATATTTATTGATTATGCTATTCCCCCCCACTCCACTCCATCCTACCCACCCCCTCCCTTCCACATTCCCCCCCTACAGTTCATGTCCATGGGTCATACTTATAAGTTCTTTGGCTTCTACTTTTCCTACACTATTCTTACACTCCCCCTGTCTATTTTCCACTTATTATCTATGCTACTTGTTCTCTGTACCTTTCCCCCCCTCTCCCCCTCCCACTTCCCTATTGACAACCCTCCATGTGATCTCCATCTCTATGGTTCTGTTCCTGTTCTAGTTGTGTGCCTAGTTTACTCTTGTTTTTGTTTTAGGTGTGGTCGTTAATAACTGTGAGTTTGCTGTCATTCTTACTGTTCATATTTTTTATCTTCTTTTTCTTAGGTAACTCCCTTTAACATTTCATATAATAAGGGCTTGGTGATGATGAGCTTCTTTAACTTGACCTTATCTGAGAAGCACTTTATCTTCCCTTCCATTCTAAATGATAGCTTTGCTGGATACAGTAATCTTGGATGTAGGTCCTTGCGTTTAATATTGGGTAATGTAAGTATGATGTGCCTTGGTGTGTTCCTCCTTGGGTCCAGCTTCTTTGGGACTCTCTGAGCTTCCTGGACTTCCCGGAAGTCTATTTCCTTTGCCAGATTAGGGAATTTCTCCTTCATTGTTTGTTCAAATAAGTTTTCCATTTTTTGTTCTTCCTCTTCTCCTTCTGGCATCCCTATAATTCGGATGTTGGAACGTTTCAAGATGTCCTGGAGGTTCCTAAGCCTCTCCTCATTTTTCCGAGTTCTTGTTTCTTCATTCTTTTCTGGTTGGATGTTTCTTTCTTACTTCTGGTCCACACCGTTGATTTGAGTCCCAGTTTCCTTCCCATCACTATTGGTTCCCTGTACATCTTCCTTTGTTTCTCTTAGCATAGGCTTCATTTGTTCATCTAGTTTTCGAACAGATTCAACCAATTCTGTGAGCATCTTGATAATCAGTGTTTTGAACTGTGCATCTGATAGGTTGGCTATCTCTTCCTCACTTAGTTGTATTTTTTCTGGAGCTTTGAAGTGTCCTGTCATTTGGGCCATTTTTTTTTTTTTTTTTTTTGTCTTGGCGCATCTGTTACTTTAAGGGGCGGAGCCTTAGGTGTTCCCTGGGGGCGGGGTAACGCTGGTGGCTGCACTGTGATGCTGTATCTGGGGGAGGGGCTGGGAGGGAGCAATGGCACCCGCTCCCCTCTCCACCAGGTCCCAGTCTTTAACTCTGCTACCCACAATCAAACTGGGCCCCTCTGGTTCTGGTTCCCGAGTGGGTGTGCTTGTGCACGCCCTAGGCCCCTGTGGGTCTCTCCAACGACCTGTCCCGTGAGGCTGGGAGTCTCTCCTGCTGCCGCCCCAACCCCCATGGGTGTTTTCAATCAGAGGTTTGAGGCTTTATTTCCCTGCGCTGGAGCCCTGGGTTGCACAGTGGTCTGCTTTGCTCCCCGCCGTTCGTCCGGTTTATCTGTGTATGAATGTGGGGCCGCAGGGTGCTACCCACTGCTCTGCCTGCCCTGTTCTCCGCTACTCTGAGTCTGGCCCTCTCGGTTTATCTGCACGAATGTGGGGCCGCAGGGTCTGCTAGTGCTAGGAGTGCCTGGGCCGTTTGTCCCACACTCTGCCAGTCTCGGTCCCGCCACAGCCAAGCAAGTCCTCTCCACCCCGGTGCCCGTCTCTGCCCCTCCTACCCGTCTGGATGAATGTTTATTTTTTACTTCCTTGTTGTCGGACCCCCTTGCCGTTCAATTCTCTCTCAATTCTGGTTGTGCTAGGAGGTGCAGTGTGTCTACCTACACCGCCATCTTGGGGAAAGTAAAAATATTTATGGGCAGGATGTTGTCATACAAGTACAGATGCAAGCCCGCAAGTGTCAGTGGAGAGGGTACCATGCAGAGCCCTCTTCTTAGAGTTGTCAAGGACCTTCCATCGCCAAGATTGTTCTCCACACCAAGAATGAGAAAGCTCTCACAGAATGGTAATCACAGGCAATGTGTGGTTAAGGGTTGAGGCCAATAGGAACAATGAAATTAGGATGGATTTTCTTGCTACCCAATGATGAGCTTGTCTGAAATGCAGGCTCCCAAGCTCCACCCAGGTCTACCAAGTCAGTATCTGCATGTTAGAAAGATCCCCAGGTAACTTGAATGTATACACATTTTAAAAAGTTCTGAATTAGATTGCCTTTGAGGTACCTCCCAGTCCAACTGATCACTGGCTTAATCAGTTTAAAGCCCCTTTTTATTTAAATATACAGAGTCTGGCACAAATAACTCCCCTTTTTTATTATAAAATCTTTTATTACAAAATAATAAGCATGTAATTTTGTAACATAACTATCACACTCAAGCATAACATATGGCATTTTAGGTAAAATGTTCAAATTAAAACTATAAATTATTATACCCATATTATTACCCTACCACCCACACTCAAGCAGGCGTTACTTCTGCCAGACCCTGCATATACACACATAGACATAGGTACGTGTGTAGGTGTGTATACATACACATATATTAGGGAATCAATCTAAAGTGGGATGGCTAATTATAACAGTAGAGGGTGTGGAGAGAATTCTATGAATAAAATTTTGATTGTAAGTCATAAAGGATATTTTATTCTATTGTATCAATTTCTCATGTACTTTATGGAAGAATCAACATCTGAAGAAAGACATTGTCTTTTTTGCAAGGTAGTAATGCTGATTTACGGGGTCCTATGAGTGGTAGGTAACAATACTACTAATATTTGCATTCTCCTCTGTAGCTTTTAAAAATTAACAGATCTTATTTTTTAGAGCAGTTTTTAGATTTACTGGAAAAATTGAGCAGAAAATACCTAGAGTTAGTTCTAATATGGCCCCTTTCCTTACCCCACCCTCACAGTTGATGAGCCCTTACTCACATATTATTATTATGAACTAAAGTCCATAGTTTATATTAGGGTTCACTCTATGCCCTGCACAGTTCTATGGGTTTGAAAAACTCATCAAGTCGTGTCATCTGTCCACCATTACAACATCATATAGGATAGCTTCACTGACCTGTAGCTTCTCAGTATCCTTTATAACACAGTATCAGGGAACATATACAGCCCTCCTGCATTTGCAGGGAAGCCACACATATTTTCACATTTCACAGTGATGAAGCTGAAAACCTTGTGGCTACTTTTTCCAGAAAAAATAAAATGAGAAACTGATTGCTTCAAGTTGGCTGATTGACTTTTCAAACAAACTCTTCTGGAAAAAGCAGTCACTATGCAAACATCCAAGCATCTATCAATTACCTGGTATGGAGTGACCTGCCTTTTTCTGTAGAAAGTAACAGAGGACATGCTTCTATATTGATGGAGCAGGGTTTGGAGAGTCCAGCAGGGCACAGAAGACCTTATTCCTTTTCCTCATTTGTGTGCATTGGCTTATTTTTGTCTTAGTTGTAGTAACAAATCTCTGTACTAAGATTACTCCAGAAAACCTGCTCATCCTTCACACTGCAGCTAAAATATTATATCCCTGTCTCAGCTACAGCCCAAACATTGTTGCTCTTCTCTGCTGACCCCCATAACAGTTTTCAACCAATATTTGCTAAATACATATTACACGTCAGTCACACTTTAGGGGTAAGGTAGCAGATAGAACAGACATGATCCCTGCTGCCATGGAGTGACAGCACACAGGGACATTCTAACATGAGATAGACAGTTACATCTGATGCAAAGTAGAACACAGGGTGCTATGAAAACACGTCATGCATGCTACTTTAAGGGAGGAGGCTCCAGAAAGGCCTCCCCAAGGAAAGGGCAATTCCGTGGAGTTCTGAAGGACACCTTGAATCAAATTAGGAAAGAATGAGGAGAACTGTGTCCTAGGGAAAAGGAGAGCATGTTCAGTCCCAATATCAAGAGAGCACCAGACATAATGAAAAAATGAAAGTAATCCAGCCAGGATTGAGGAGGCAAAGGTGTTATAAGAAATTTTTACTTTTCCTAAGGATGATAAGAAACCATCAAATACTTGCAAGCTGGGGATTTATATAATCTGATTTCTGCCTTTAAAAGATAGCTCAGTCTGCAGGGTGGAGCTGGTTTGGAGGAAGGCAGGAGCAAATGCAGGAAGAACAATAAACAGACTCTTATATTCACTCAGGCAATGGATGACAATAGCATGGGCTGGTCACAGCAGTGGGGATAGAGGAGGTAGACAGTGGAGGATGGGGGAGAGAGAAGAGTCTCTGGGCTGAGCGCCTGCTTCGAAAGTGGAGCCCCCATTCACCAAGATTAGATGCTGTGGCTCCCAGAGAGTGTCCTTATCTACAGACCTCAAGCAGGACAAGATGACTTGAGGTGCTGTGCACAGCAAATCACTGAAACACAGAGCAAACTGCAAATACATTTTCCCACTGCCCCCATCAATCTCTTTAACTACATCAAGGAAAATGTCTCATTTCCCACCTTTTCCTCCTTTTTTTACATAAAGAGTAACTTCAAGTTTAGTGCCTTCTGCAGCCAGTAACATGGTTTTGTTTTTACCATATTAATTTTAATGCCTATTTATGATACTGGTTTTTGATTTGTTGTAGCATTTTAAAGTTTTCTTTAGAAATAGATTTATTGCATTAAGAATTGAATTGATATAAAAATATTAAATAGTTCACATGGCTCCTGGATTATGGGAAAAACTGTTAGGATGGTATGTCAATGCCTGAGCCTTGAGCCACATTGCTGATGGGTAAATTTAAAATTTACTTCAACCAACAACAAATATTCCTGGGATATCTTATATATTAAAGGTTACTTTTTCTAATTTCACAACAGTTAAAGGGAAAAGCAACAGAGGGCAAACTGAAGTCTCCAAGGCAGAGAGGTGAGCAACCACCTTGTTAACTGGTATCACAACCCCAAGAAAATGCAGATGTGGCAAGAGAAAGTATACAATACAGAAAAGCAAATCCATGTGTAATTTTTAATCCTAAGGAAAAAACTACTGAGGCAGCATATGATGCTGTCTTTTTTGGAATACTTTCTAATAGGAAGAATATGTTTATCACTGTGATTATTACAGGTTCTTTTCTTCCCCTCTTCACTCTAAGTGAGTATACAACTTGATGTTGTAGAAGCAGAGACAGAGGAGATAACCCAAGGAAATACACTCCTCCGGGCCAGGAGAACCACCAAACGGTTTTCTGTGACATCCCTTCCTTCAGGACTGCAGAAGGTATTGTAAAACGCCGAAACAAACTGGCTTCTGAAGACTCACATATAGTTAATGTTTAGGATGTTGTAAATGCCAGGTTCTTTCCCACCACGTGTCCCTCATAAGAAAGCCATTCAATCTCCTGTTTATGTCTCCTTTCCAGAAATGTAAGGTCCAGAAAACAGGCTAATCAGGTCTGATTCCTCCATTTCTGAGCTCAAACTGTTCAGTTTCTACTACAGCCTGGGCAACAATAGAGTTTAGTGCTGTATATTACTATTTTAACTGTTCAAATGCCAAGTTAGTATACCAGCTTCTGGCCTACCATGCATGCTGTGTGGAGAGCATTCACTAGACCACCAATGCCCAGCAGAACTTTCTTTGAGGATGCAAGTGTGCATTTGGCCAATGCAGTAGGCGCTAGCCATGTCTGGCTTTTCAGACTGAAATGTTGCCAGTGCAACTGAGGAACTGAATTTTTAATTTTATGCCATTTTACTTGAAATTAAAATATAAATGGCCACAGGTATAGGTAGTATAGAGAGTGCAGCCCTAGATCATCTATGACTGTCCAAACATGGGCCTATATTTATCTGTAGGTATGTAAATTTGAGCCTTAATTGCTCAGACTGAACTATTATTATTTTAAATATAACAAACATGTACATAAAGTTGACTGTATTCTAGGCCCTATTCTAACTGCTTTAAAAATATCAACGTATCAGCCCCAGGATGGGTGGCTCAATTGGTTGGAGCATCGTCCCATACACGAAAACATTGCGGGTTCAATTCCTGGTCAGGGCATATACCTAGGTTGCAGGTTTCTTGCCTGGTCAGGAAGCATGTGGGAGAACACCAATTGATGTTTCTTTCACACCAATATTACTCTCTCTCTCCCTTCCTTCCTATCTCTCTAAAAGCAATAAAAACATATCCTTGGGTGAAGACAAAAAATATAACAACTTATCAGATAATTCTTACAACAGTCCTACAAGATATGGCAATGTTATCCTTAGTTTGGAGATGGCATAGAGGTTAAGTAATTTGTCCAGATGAGTGGCAGAGTCAGGCTTCTAACCCAGGAAGATCTGGCTCTAGAGCCCTTGCTCTTTAATTATTATGCTAAGTACTAATTGTACCAGCCAATATGGCAGTCAATAGCTACAGGTGACTATTTGTTAATTAAAGTTAAATTAAATATTCAGCCTGGCTGGTGTAGCTCAGCAGACTGAGCACAGGCTTGTGAACCAAGGGGTCGCTGGTTCGATTCCCAGTTGGGGCACATGCCTGGGTTGTGAGCTATGTCCCCAGTAGGGGGTGCCTGAGAGGCAACCACACATTGATGCTTCTCTCCTCTCACTCTCTCCCTCCCTTCCCTTTTTAAAACTAAGTAAATGAAATCTTTTAAAAAAGAATTTTTAAAAGATAAATATTCAGTTTTTTATTGCACTAGCTACATTTCATGTACTTAGTAAATATGTAGCTAGTGGCAACACAGATAAAGAACATTTTCATTTTCATAGAAAGTTTGATTAAAAAGCACTGCTCTAAAACATCACTGTCAGAGTGCACCAATGTTAGTTTTGAATCTGGCCTCTTTCATGCAAGGTTCATATTGTATGTATAGGACTATTGTATTCCTATTATGTGCTTGGCAATTCCCAGGTTTGGGGCTACAAGGGTGATCCTATGGACATGGTCCTATTTTATGGGATTTATAATTTAATAGAAGAGATAGACGTTAAACCATGGCACTGGAGAGTAGTGGAATAAGGGTAACCATTTGAATAAATGGTGCTGAGACAGGTAGAGATGGAGGAAAAGATGAAATTTAATACCTAGCTCACACCATATGCAAGCTTAGTTTCTGTTGGGTTATAGATCTCTATGGAACAGGTAAAACCTTAAAACTTTTTAAGGACAATAAGAATATCTTCATGATTTCAGTATAGAGAAAGACTTCTTAGAACACATCACTCACCACAAAGGAAAAGATGGATATGTAATCGAACACAGGACTAGCTACCTGCCTCAATGAAAGTCTAACACATGAGACAGGTGTTGGTGAGAAAGCAACGTGGTTTATTTCAGATGCCAGCATCCCAGAAGATGGGTAACCCTTGTCCCAAAGCCCATTTTCCAACCTCTGGTCAAGCCAGCGGTTCTAAGAGGAGTTGGGAGGGGGAAACTTCCCAGGAGTAGTGAGGATGTACAGGTGCTGGTTGGTGAGAGAGGACGGTGGGAGTAAGGGGAGGGGCTGTGGACATGCAGGTCATGATATAAATTTCCATAGTCAACATCCCTGAGTTGGCTACCTGGGTTTTTGTCAGTTGAATTCCTGAACCAGGACCTTGAGGTCAGGCTGCTCCTTAGGTTCACACAGGAACTGTCACTGCTGAATTATAAAGTGTTCTTAGAAAGAAACTCAGAACACTCCAGCTCTAGTTTTGAGGGAAAAACTGGAGTAATAAGCTGTGTTTGATATTTACTAAGATTAATATGGGTAGCTTTATATAAGTATAGTGTATTCATCCCCTGTTACAGATACACTTGGCTATATGAAAACTAAGAATTTCTGTTCATCAAAAAACATTACATCAGGTGCTGCGGCATCTGCATGCACTGGCCAATGGGAGAAGGGTGGGCAGATAAGCAGCTGGTGCGGGCCCCTGGCCAGTGGGTGGTACACCCCATGCCTGGGACCTGGACCTGAGCACAGAGGGTTCAAGTCCCACCCCCAGATCGCCAAATGGTGCATCAGGCCCAGGGTGATGCAGTAGAGGTGGCCCTCATGAGGCCCTCAATCCAGGCAGTTGACTGACCGGATGACGAATGACAAGCTTGAAAATGAATGCCTAGGGCCAATGTAGGGCCTCAGCCAGGATGGCAGTAGTGCCCTGGGCATCTCTGCAGCCCCAGCCCCCATAAAAGGGAAGAGGAAAAAGAGGAGTCTGGGGTGGCTGTGCAGTCAGGCCCGTAGCCTGGGCTTTAAGCCTGCATCAGGGATTTGTTCACTTTGGAGAGCTTCAAGTTGGAGCTGCAGAATATGCCTCACTTCAGCTTCAGTGTGGTCTGGTGCTTTCTGGTCTACTTTGGCCTACAGCTGCATAAGACTGAATTCTTTGAGCAACCTTCTGTGCCTTTGTGACATTCCACAGCACCACTGAATGAGACAAGGCCTTGTGTGTGCTTCACGGTATCCTCCGGAAGGGCCACCCTCTCAACATGTGCCTGGTCAGGCCCAAGGCTGAACCCATGGCCAGAAAGAGACAGCATGAGGAAGAGGCAGTGTGAGGATGCATGACAGAGGTAGTGACCCCTCTTTGGACTGTATCCTATGCTAAGCAGCTTGATTGGAAATGGCTAGTGTGTGAACAGGTGTTGTGGAAGCCTGCCAAGGAAATTGGGAGTACCAACCATGCCCTGCTGCCCTGCTAAGGCACAAGCAACAAAGCTTGCTGTCCACTGGAGGGTGTCAGGCTGTCACCCCAGCAGACTGAGTGTCATAACAAGTTTGAGTTTCTGATGGGCATCGGGGAGGACAGAGAGGACAACACTGTCAGCTGTGGCTAGGAAAGTACACAGACATGTGCTGTGGTGACCCTCTTTGACACCATGCACATCTGTGAGGCCACCAAGTAGGTAGTAAAGGCCTTCCAGGAATTCACCTGGTCTACTTGGTACTTGGCATATGACCCAGAGACATTCTCACACCACTGGAAGCAGCTGACTGTGTGCACTAACTGCCCGGGGCAAAGCCATGGCCATTGACTTCCACTCTCAGAAACTGAGCCCCGAGGAACTAGCAGGGCCAAGGGCCTCCTTGGTGCAGCACTTCACAGTGGAGCCAGGAAAGGCCAGTGGAGTTACCTGTCTACTTTGTGAAGGGAGGACAGTAAAAGACTGCCAGCCAAAAGGGCCTGCCCCTGGAGGGCATGGCTGGAGACCAGCATATCCACAAAGATCTGCTGGGGTTGATCTTCCAGATCTCCCCCCACACCTTCCAAGTGAACAGCCCTACTGCTGAGGTGCTCTACACAGTCATCCAGAACTGGCCCAGCTAGACACGAGGAACACAGTGCTGGATGTGTCTGAGGCACTGACACCATCGGCCTGGCCCTGGCCTGGAAGGTGAAGAGAGCATGGGGACTGAGCTGTGCCAGGAGGCTGTGATGGTTGCCTAGGTGAACACCCACAACAATGAGTTGAGCAACGCTGAGTTCCACTGTTGGAGGGTGGAGGACCTTGTCCCTGCCCTGGTGAGCACACTGGCTTCCCAGCAGCTTGTTGCTATCCTGTACCCACCTGGCACCCACCCACCTGCATCCCAAAGTGATCCTGGCCATCCACAGAGCTTAGAACATCAAGTGGCTCTAGAACATCTCCTGCAACCCCCAGGCATCCAAGGGCAACTTTGTAGATCTTTTCAGAGCGCCGTTTAACCAGGTGAAGGGCACCCCATTCCAGCCAGGGAAAACAGTGGCCGTGGACCTGTTCCTGCAGACCCTGCATTGCAAGATGCTTATCTGGAGAGGATGGAGAACCCTAATGACACAGAGGCCCCAAAGCCCCAGGACCCTCAAACCCAACACTCACTGGCACCCCCTGATGACACAAGGAAGTTGGGTCCTGGACAGAGCTTGCAGGACAGAGGGGTCGCTCAGCTGACTCATTTGTAAACTCCCTCACCAGGCAAAGGCTGGGAACCAGATATGGTCTCATATCCTACTTTATGTACGTCTCACAATCATCCTAATGCTGTTTACTAAGCAGAAGGGGAAGAGTAAACCCAGTAAGGCCAAAAAGGGCCTATTAGCCAGGAGCTATAACCTAGTAATGATTTCAAATAGCAATACTATTAGAACAGGTACTTGTAACCAGCACACCAGGGACGAGAGGGAAATATCAGGCATGCAGTGAAAAGAATGCAGAGCTTCCTTTTTATGTTTGGAGACATGTCTTTCATGAAAATAAGGCAACCTACAGAAAAAAAAAAAGACCAAATTAACAACTGGATCCAGTGATAATGAGCTTTCTGGGGCACTGGCCCATAGCAACTCCATAGTCACTGTGCTCAGCAGCTGCATAGGCAATTTCTTCTGCTGTGAATGACCTGCTTTTTTCCTGACACTGTATATTCTTTCAGAACCAGACAATCTCATTTCTCTGCACCCTATAGATCTCTTCAAAGAGAGTTCTGCACATAAAGGAGATACACGGATGTGAATAATATGAATATGGTCACCCACTCAACATTGTTACGTGGCAAATGTTCAGTTTATAAGACTATGCCCAAGGGTGAGAATTCTTATTTAAGCACTATCACAAAAATAATGTTGGCACTTCCTAATCTGATGTTTTTGCATTTTTATGGTAGGTTCCATATTCCTCAAAAAAGAAACCACACTTTCCAGCACTTAAAAAGAAAAAACACAGCATGGAAAACATCCTCCGAAAATCATATTTGACAGCAGGAAAGCTTCAAATGCAAGTAGTGGACAAAGGCTTTTACTTTTGTGTTTCAGAAGCATCAGAAGGTCAGGTTTAACTGAATGCACAGCCCTGCTGGAGAGCAGGAGTGGGGGATGAAATTAATGATTACCATTAAGAAATAATGTAAGTGGGGGGTATGTTGAAAGTGGCCAAGGGACTGCTAAGGGCACCTAGAATGATGTTATGTGCCTAATAAATACTAAGTGAATTCAATTAAAATAAAGGCATGGACATAGGATGCTTTGGAGAAGGAATGAGATTGTCTTTACCACTAGGTGGTACACGTAAGTTTTTAAGATATTTTCTATGACTTGAATTAGAACAATGCTTTGATACTTGCAAAATGTCCACTAATTCCTGAACTCATCTCTCAGGAAAACAAGTATCCCTTAGCAAAACCCTTAGGTTTTGACAAGGTTTTCCAACACATGGCTTCATTTCATTGTATATGCATGTCATAAGTGGATGACCTCACAGAAACAGTGACTGATAATTCCATGAAGTTACTGGCCCAAACACACGCTGAGCTTCAACAGTGTGAGTTTCTAGGGAATGAAATTCTTCTTCAGTCTTCTAAGCAGTTCCAGAGGATTTCCAAGAGAGCCATAAGGAAGTATAAATTGAAAAACGTGTGTTTCCCATGTACCTGCTGTTGCTTCTGATTTTGTTCCTGATGGCATAAAAGTTATCTTCATAGAGATTCTTACCTTTTGATACATAATCCTGAATAAATTTCTCTAGTGAATTAATCAATGTGGGAAGGGGAACTTTTAAGAATATTCTGCCCAACAGTCCTTAAACGCTTTTACAAAAATTGGTTTTTAATCCTCAGTCAACATAAGCAATTTTTGCTTCATAATTCTTAATAATGGAAAATAGAAACATTTATTAAGGTATAACAATTCTGCAAAAAAATTTCTCCTACAACAGATGAAATTAGAGGAAGCATTTAAAGGTATTACACCACCTTTTTTAAAAAATTGATTTTTTTTTAAGGATTTTATTTATGTATTGTTAGAGACAGGGAAAGGGAGGGAGAAAGAAGGGGAGTGAAACATCAATGTGTGGTTGCCTCTAGTGCACCCCTTACTGGGCACATGGCCTGCAACCCAGGCACGTGCCCTGACTGGGAATCGAACCAGCGACACTTTGGTTTGCAGGCCCATGCTCAATCCACTGAGCTATACCAGCCAGGGCTGTATTACAACACTTTTAATATGAAATACAACTGAGCTAATTTTAAATTTTAGTTTTTACAAAATAAGAATTCTTATTAAAATTATAAAAATGTAACATTATTAAGGTTTGATTCATGTAAAGTCATGTTTCTGAACTAAAAGAAATAAAGAGGAATGAAATCTAACAAGTATTAAAAATATAATTCAATACTTAAGAAAATTATAGGTGATTCAGCCTTAGTTTAATTTTTAAAAAGGTCATAAAATCCTTTATGCAAGACCATCTTCATAGGCAAATTATCTCAAACTACTCTTCACTTTATCAACTTTTTTTCCATTGAAAATAACTCCTAAAGAACAAAACAGTAGAGAGAAAACATGAACAGAACATTTAACAACCACAGTGCTTAAGTGTTAGGGAGAGAGATCTAGAAAGTAATGCATATGGATTAACTTTGCATTTTATTTCCTCTTACACCAATGATTCTTATATCGTAGAACCTGGCCCACAGTGACCATAGACCACAAACATTTTGCACACAATTTCACAAGTTCACAGCCCTCCTGAAGCCTATTCAAGTACTCCATTTTCAAAAGTGGGAACAATTTACAGAAGCTGACTCATTTTCTTCATGCACATCCTAGAAACACCACCTTCTCACAATCTTCAACTTATTTTATCAACAAATCAATGTTAACAGTTAAGAACTATGGGCACAAACAGTATCTGACTTGAAAAAGTTGTATTAAACATTTTTGGATATTGTTTTCTACCTTTTAAGTTTAAGAATAAATAAGGTATTTCAATAAAACAAATATATACTGAAGTCATTTACCTTTGTGTAAAGAAATATAAACTGTACATTAACATTTAAAAGCAGAGTAGTTCACTGTCAAAACTTTAAATATCTCAAGAGAACAGCAAATTCTAAACACACTAAGATCATATTGCTGATTTAATAGTCTGGGGAATGGTGGTCTGCCTATCTATGGCTTCGGATCTGCTTCTAGGCTCGTTTCCTGAGCTTCGTCCACCTCTGAGAGCTTTTCATCATCTGCAATTAAGAAGGAAACATAAATGCTTAGTCAGATATGATTAAATTACATTTGATAAATACATGAAAACATGCTTATCCTTTATTAGCCAATATATTTAAAACAAAGGTGGCAAAATGACAGCCTAGGACTATAAATGGCACACAAAAGCATTAGTTTTAAAAGTTCTATTTTGACTGTTCTTGTGTGTTAGTTGAATCAAAATGTAAAATTAATGTAACAGATTTCACTAAAAAAAAAAACAAACCTCTAGGTCTTAGGCTTTTCTTGAAAACAGTCAGATCAGATAACACAAAAATTTCCAATTGGCTATAGTCAATACATGAGCAAGTTTCCAGTTGCCTCAAAGCACCTACTGTTCACTAAGTGTACAAATATGTTTATTACTAATTACTTCACTGACTTACCATGGTCTGCCTGGGTCTGATATTGTTACTTTATATCATAGCAATAAACTATAATAAACCACAAAATTTCCAAATATATCATCCTTGAATTTCTCTTAATATAAACTACTGAATGTTTAAATCATTAATTGTCACAAATTCAGACTTCCCCGCATATACTCAGAAAGTCAAACAACATGAATTATCTTTTAACATTATCCAGCTATATACTGCTGTTCTAAAATTGAAGGTGTATATTCTCTCTTAAAGATGTGTGTTTTAGAAGGCATGTTCCTAGATCATTTAAAAATCTTCATAAACATTTGTTATGAAACTATTTCTACTTACTTTCCAGTGTTTGCTGAAGTTCATGGATGGTACTAAGAAGAACATGAAACTGTTTCCTTCTCAATTCCAGCTGTATTAACAAGAAAAAAAATTAATTCACATTGATCTATAAAAACACACATCATGAAATCTATAAAATATGTATGCAAATACCTTGTCTTCAACACTTTCTTTAATATGTGAAAGATGCTCTAATTCTTTGCCCAGAGCCTCTAGTGCCCTGAAAAATAGTAAAACTGTTATATTTTGCTAATTGGGGGAAAAGAATTCATAATACCTAACTTTTTAGTTACTAAGTAGTATTTTAAAAATAAAAAAGGATGAGTTAACACTCTATTATGATGAGAATTTTATCTTTTTAATATATATTCTTGGTTATGCTATTATAGTTGTCCCATCGTTTTCCCCTTTGTCCCCCTCTACCTGGTACCCCCCATTTCCTCCAGCAATCTCCCCTCTTGGTTCATATCCATGGGTCATGCATATAGATTCTTTGGCTTTTCCATTTCCTGAATTGTTCTTAACATCCCCGTCTATTCTGTACCTATCCATTTGTACTTCTTAATCCCTGCAACTTTTCCCCTATTCTCCCCTTTCCCCCTCCCAACTGGTAACCCTCCAAATGATCTCCATATCTATGATTCTGTTTCTGTTCTGCTTGTTTGCTTAGATTTTGTTTTAGATTCAATTGATGACAGTTGTGAATTTATTGCCTCTTTAATGTTCATAGTTTTGATTTTCTTTTTCTTAAGTAAATCCCGTAAATCCCTTTGATATTTCATATAATGGCTTGGTGATGATGAAATCCTTTAGCTTTTACCTTGTCTGGGAAGCACTTTATCTGTCCTTCCATTCTAAATGATAGCTTTGCTGGATAGAATAATCTAAGTTGTAGGTCCTTGCTTTTCACAACTTTGAATATTTCTTGCCAGTTCCTTCTAGCCCACAAAATTTCTTTTGAGAAATCAGCACACAGTCTTATGAAAACTCCCCTGTAGATAGTTAACTTCTTTTCTCTTGTGGCTTTTAAGAGTTTCTCTTTATCTTTAACCTTTGGCATTTTAATTATGATGTGTCTTGGTGTGGGCCTCTGTGCTTCCTGGACTTGTATATCTATTTCCTTCACCAAATTAGGTAAGTTTTCTTTCATTATTTTTCCAAATAGATTTCCAATTTCTTGCTCTTTCTGTTCCCCTTCCAGCACCCCTATGATTCGAATATTGGTACATTTGAAGTCGTCCCAGAGGCTCCTTAGCCTATCCTTGATTTTTTTGGATTCTTTTTTCTTCTTGCTGTTCTGATTGAATGTTTTATTCTTCTTTATGTTCCAAATCATTGATTTGATTCTTGGCTTCATCCCTTCTACTGTTGGTTCCCTGTAAATTTTTCTTTATTTCACTTAGTGTAACCTTCATTTCTGCCTGGGTCTTTTTTTATGCTATTGAAGTACCCAATGAATTCCTTGAGCATCCTAATAACCAGTGTTTTGAACTCTGCATCTGATAGATTGCTTATCTCCATTTTGTTTAGTTCTTTTTCTGGAGTTTTGTTCTGGAATTTAGGCGGCCTTCCTGTGTTTGTTTCTATGTATTACGTAGAACTGCTTTGGTTCCCTGTCCTAGTAGTGTGGCCTATTATAGAAAAGAGCACCCATAAGTTGGATGGGTGGAGCCTTAGGTAATCATGAGGGCAGAGCAACCTGGGTGAACCAGGTTGATGGAGTCTTCAACAAGGTATCCCTGCTCTGTGGCTCTGTGTGGGGGAGGGCTCAGAAAGGGGACAATGCTGCTGCCTGGCTTTTGGAGTTTCGTCTGTCCCCTAGCACTCGCCCTAATGCCAGTCACTTCAGTTTTTCCCCATACGCCACTGGTACCCTACCAGCTGCTGCCCCAGTGCCAGAGCCCAGAGGGAGTGAGTATGCATAAGTCCTAAGTGTTTTGGGGCCCTTTAAGAGGAGACTCCTGAGAATCCTGCAGTTTCTTCCACTGCCCCAACCCCCACTGGTTTTTACAGCCAGAAGTTATGGGGACTTATCTTCCTGGCACTGGAACTCTGGGCTGGGTGGTCTGATGTGGGGCTGGGATCCCTCACTCTGGAAGTATTCCTCTCAATTTCTATCTACCATACATGCATGTGGGACCACCTGTTTCATGTCTTCACAACCTGTGTGTCTCTACCCTTCCTACCTGCCAGGATGAATTGACTTCTTTAATTCTTTGCTTGTCGGACTTCCATACAGCTTGATGTTCTGATGATTCTGGGTGATAGTTGTTTTGTATTTTAGTTGTAACTTTTGCTGTGGTTGTGTGAGGGGGAGAGCTATATTTACCTACACCTCCATCTTGCTATGATAAGCCTTTTAAAGATAACATGATTTCTTCTCATCTTCTAAATATATACTTATTTTCATTAAAATTAAATTTCTAGATAATCTTTACAGAATAGGACAACTACAAATTAACAGAATATCAAACCCCAAGAATTGATAAGTTTAACAAAATTTTACCATATTTATTGCCAGTCTTTTTTTTTTTTTTGTAAAAGAAATAAAACATTGCGGGTTAATTGCTGACTAATTTGAAATACACTTTTAACCTCACCCCAAATCCTCTATCCCAAGCTGTTTTTCTTCTTTTACCTCCCACTCAGGCAATCACTATATCATTCCAATCCTTTTTTAACATATAAATTTACATCTCTAAATAATATATACAGTGTTACTATATAATATTTTGGGGTCCTACAACTTTTATAGATGACTATAATTCTATACACACTTTAGAAGCTTAGGAATAATTTAACATTTATTATATATATGTCTTCTGTTTTTCTTTACTCTGATTATGTTTTTGAGATCTGTATGTATTTATTTATTTATTTTTAAATTTTTATTGTTATTCAATTACAGTTGTATGCCTTTTCTCCCCATCCCTCCGAGATCTGTATTTAAAATGTGTATATCTACTATATTCTTTTTAACTGATATTTAGTATTATACTATATGAATAGACCATATTCCATTTGTCATTTTCATATTGATGCATATTATATGTATTTATTGTAGAACTATAGCAGTAAAGCTGGAAGAGTAAAATCTAATCAACAGTATTAGAATACGTCATATTGACTATCTGATCCCTCCTTTTGGAGCATATTATGTATTCCTGTTAAAATGGATTAGCTAGTATGTAAACAGTTATATCTAAAGATTAGTTACTTTCAAGTAAAGCTTTAAACGTACTTTAATGTGTCATGTCTGTCTGGATGATGCTGAATCACTTTTGCCAAAGCATCATATTCTGAAAGATATAAAAATATTTACAAAATTAAGTTTTTTTTGAACCTGGACATCCAAATACAATGTGTGATTTCACAAGTCTCTCCTAATCACTTTCCTACATAAAGAGATGAAAACATCGCAAGATGGAAAGAGTACTGCCAGTTTCACTTGATTCGGCTATAACTGTAAGGATACATGATTTCAAGTGTTCCAAACAAGGCCTTTACCTCCCACTCTGCTTTTCATTTACCAACTCATAGGCAGGATACAAGAGGCCAGCAGAAGCACAAGTGATCTTAAGTCATTATTTATCACCAAATGGACTGATTCTAAAGAGGACTGTATTTACTATTTGCCCGGAAAATAAATGATCAGCAAAGTAAATACATCATACCATTAATTTTAGATCTGAGACAACAGCAAATTATAGTTCTCACTCATTCTAAACATAATGATTTCAGAACCTTAGAAATGATTTAAAATTCAGCAATCTTGCTTCTGCTCCACTGGGACTTCCAGGATATGTCATGTATCTCCTGTTAACCTTTCTTTTGAAATGATAAATGGCAGCATTCATTTGAAAGCCTCACTAGTCAACAAAAACAATGTAAAACATTTTAACATTATTTGGAATTGGTATTAATTATTAAATAAGTTGGTATATCCTGTTGTAAATTGCCCACTGAATTCAAAAAAATATCTTTTAAAAGGAGTTCAACATCATCTTAATAGGTTCATGAAAAAATAAAATTCATTGTTTTAGAAATCAACATATTAATTCAATAGTGTGATTAATAAAAATTTAATTATAAAAAAATACATGCTCAGTATAAAAAAAAAAACAAAAAATTTAAGCCATAAAAACCCACAACCCCCAAATAACCATTAACATTTTCCATTTCCTTCTAGTTTCTCATAAATGTCTCAATTCTGATTGTATATTTTTATCTACCTTTGAATTTACATACAGGAACAATGCCTCTGCCATTACAAATTATTTTGAAATGATTTTTATGGATTGCAATAATGACATACCCTAATTTAAAAACAATAGAGACCAAAACAAAACAAAACTTAAACTTCCTCTTAGTAAATTATTTAGGCAGCTTGTAAATGTATGCGTCCTTTGTACAAAATGAGCTTAAATTCTTTTCTTTTTTTAAAGTAGCTCCATTAAACAAATAAACAACAAAAACATAAATCTAGTATACTTACATAAATAGCCTTTGCTGATTAACTATGATATTATTTAGGCAAAGGTGTCTAAAGACAGAAAACAAACAAACAAAAACCCAAATACTGAAGAAATACCTGCATAATCAATTCAATCCAGGAAAAAGTTTATTCAGCATAGCCTTCCTTCTCAGCTATTTTAAAAATTAATATAATTTTAAAGAATTAAGTTTGTCTCTAATTCTTTTTTATAATTCAGGTTAATTCTAGTTGAAAATTCTACCTTACAACATTAAAAACAGCATGTAAATACTAGTCAATAATGAAGTATTTGCATACTAAATCCTATAAAACCCTTACCTTGGCGATTTTTTCGTATTCGTTTTGCTTGAAGAATTTGCTTTTTGCACTCAGCAATTTTTTCGTGTGCTCCAGCAATGCTACATTCTATTGAAAAAGGTTTTTTTTAAGATAGTCATAACAACATGTATAATCTCCATCCATTTTCAATTTTAAAATGTGTTTTTAAATTAAGTTCCATTGCTAATAAGATTGATGCTGACATTTAAAAGTAATTGTAACTTAAAGTACTGTATCATATTAAAATACATTTTTGTAACTAATTTTACTATATTCTTATTATTAATATTGTTATTGTTATCATTTTACCACTAATCAAAGAAAACTAGCAGCAGGCATTATTTCCTTTGGGCCGTAAAAATTAAAATTACAAAGAGAGAAATATTAATTACTTTAGGTTTCTTTACCTATTTCTTTGTAAATTTTTTCATAATTTTCCATTTCTCTGAGATTCATATCATATACCAGCAAAGTTTTGCCCATTGAAAATTCACACTGGGACAGTGTACTCAGCATACGTTGGTACTGGCTATACCTAATAAAAAAGAGAGAAACAGAATAAAGACTTTTGTGGATTACCAAAGTTAAATATTTATAATGCAGGCAAAGATTTGCTAATTAAATTATATAAAGTTCTGAGAGAATCCTTTGCTTTATTTAAAATAATTTAGAATATCTGTCCCTTATGTTTTCTTTTTCCCAATGTACTAAATTCATAAACTGCTTTAGTTACAAAGTAGAGCTGCTCCTATCAATAAGCTTAATTCAAACAGCTACTTGCTTGAATTTTGTTTTAAATACTTTAAAAAATACTTTGACCAGATTTTTTTTAATCTTCACAATTCTATTCTCACAATTTTTTCACTCTATATAATCATTTATGTGAAAAGCTAATTCAAATGAAAAATTTTCTAATTAAAAATTTTATTAAATCTATGTAAAACTTTGTAGCAACCTATTAGCTTAAATAAAGAACATTTCATTTAGATATTTAAACACTTATCTGCTAAAAGTGACCAAATAATGGCCTGGATTTAATCTTCATTTCTTCTTACCACTATGCCTTCTGCACATTTTAATAAACATTAAGCAGGCCTCTCCAATGAGAGAATTAAGGCCAGAAAAATCTACTCTTGATTAACCAAGAGTTGACTTAATTGGACATTTAAGGTGAGTAAAAATTTGCAATATTAGCAGGATTGTGGATGAGGTCTAAAGTCACATCAAGACATTGGTATAGAAACAACAGTAAACAGAAATACCCCTCTTCCTGGGATCCAGAATTGCACCATTTAATGAAACTTTTCACTAGCAGATTAATTCTGCGATCATCTCCAGCACCATCTCCATCAATTAGGAGACGCTTCCGTATGACTTCATCTGGAGGAAAGAAGAATCATGTAAATTAAAAAGACCATCTGGCTCTTGTTACTCTCAGGAACAATAACCAATATCACTACTCATTCTTTCATCCAAAAGAAAATTACTGAAATGTAAATGTACTCAATGCCATTTGACTGCACAGTTAAAAATTGTTAAAATGGTCAATTCTATATTATGTAGGTTTTACTACTATATATTTGTAATAGTTATTGTCTATTTGTGTCACGCACTATTCTGGGAACTGGGGTTGTAGCAGGGAAAAGCCATGCCCTCACAAAACTGTGATTCTACTTCCTGGGTTGTTGAGTAGAATTAATTTTCAGGTACCACCAAGGAAATAAGCCAATAATTCTTAGAGAACTTTTTTGGGAAAAACCCATTCAGACAAAAAGGAGACTGAAATTTTCATGTCTCTGACTAGTATGAGGTCCTGGTAAAATAGAGAGAAAAGAGGATTTAAGGATATAGTGGCAGACTAGGAAAAAGGATGAGATGGACCAGAGAAAAAGAAATGGATTTGTTTTTTTAAATATGTAATTTAGTTATTATATCTGCAATGTTCTTTCTCCATAAGGGCTTTTTTTTTTTAAAGTCTGTCTCACTTTTGCTCTAAGGCAAATGAAAAGAGGAATTAGAAAAGCAGCACAGATGATTATGATGAGTTAAGAAGTGGTCTGGCAGCCAAGAGCTAGTGTTCTTCCTGGACCATGTCATGCTGGATCACAACAAGAAAAAGGCAATTTGAAACCACAATATATCATTTTCACATATCAGTATGGTAAAGATCAAAAGGCCTGATAATAAAAATGTTAACAAGGGTGCTGAGAAACTGCACTTACACTGATGGAATGTAAACACGTATACTCTTTGTAGGGCAACTGAGCAAAAACAGTGTTTAAAATGCAGTCTAGGAATTCATAATATAGATACATGTGCACTCACACACAAAGATAAATGTAAAGGGATGTCCTTAACAGAGTTGTTGGTAGAGGAGATTGCAAACCTAAACATTCACCAGGAAGAAACTGGTTAAATTATGAAACATATTATGCAGCCACAAGAATAGTGTGGGTGTATATACCATTACCAAAAAAAGTTAGATGTTAAGTAAAATGTAAACAAAACAGGTGCAGAGAAGCACAGCTTGTTGCCATTTGTGTAGAAAAGGGGGAGATGTGGTGTATTTATGTGTGCATACCTCACACATGTGGGGTGTTTATGTATTCAGAGAATATCTTTGGAAAGATACACAAGAAACTGGTAATACTGGTTGTTTCCAGTAAGAAAGATGACAAAGGATGAGAAAAGATTTAATTTTCTAAATGGCTTTGTAGAATTGTCTTTGTTTGGTTTTTAACAAGTGCATGCAATTTTTAATAATAAATTTTAAAGTGTAAATAGTTCCTGGACAGCCTGCCTGATGAATCAACAGCAAATCTTTAAACAATAGTTCCTGTGTGTAGGCAGAAGTATTTTTGAGCGCAGGTGCAGCAGAGATAAATTCTAGAAGGCAGATGGCTCATTTTTACTCTGTGACATCAGATAAACATTTTAGAATTGGGTTTTGTTCTCCAAGCCATGGCTTTGATAGGCTGCTCAAACTACAGATTCATCAGGTGTTTTAACTTTACATTTTAAAATACAAAATTAGTTTGTAAAAGCTTAAGCTTTCAGTTTTTAACCACCAATGTTATCTGAGATGAGACAAATGCACATCTATACATTCTAAGAATTCAGTCCTTGAAGAGATTAAAATGCAGAAAATGCACTGATTTTTTAAAAACCACAAACATGTTTTAACTTTGTTAAATTAAAAGTAAACATAACAACGGGTAAGCAGTCTAGTGTTCAACTGACAAGGTTCAATTCCTTTGCCAGTCTTCCTATCCTTGCTTTTCCATTCCCCCTACCCCCACCCTATCTCCCTAAACCCCTTCCTCCTCCCAGATGTCAGGACATACTACTTTACTGAGGACCAGGGATTTCAAATGTAAATGCATTCAAGGAATAGAGAAATTGGGGAGTGAGTACCCTAAGGGAAAGTTATTACCAGAACTTGTTTTTTAAGAGATTTAAACAACAACAACAACAAAACAAGTTCTGGAACCTAATCAACAAAAGCAAGCAAAATATAACCATGGACATTGAAATTAAGAACAAACTGACAGTAACCAGAGGGGAGGTGGGAGGGGATAATGGGGCGGGGGGGGGGGGGGCAGGGAGGGTGAGGAGGAAGGGTTTTCAGGAACATGTATAAAGGACACATGGACAAAACCAAAGGGGGGGTAGGATCAAGGGTGGGAAGTAGGGATGGCTGGGGTGAGAGGGGAGTACTGGGGGGTAAAATGGAGACAATTGTACTTGAACAATAAAAAAAATGTGGGAAATTTTTTTTTTAAGTTTGGTAATAAAAAAAATGTGGGAAATTTTTTTTTTAAGTTTGGTAACAAAAAAAAAATGTTTCAGATTTTCTATCATTCCACCTGTATACTTAAAATCTGTGCACTTTTATATGTATGTAATATCCCAATTAGAAAAGTTTTTGAAAAATGTTTAAAACACTGTAAAGGCCAAATAAAGTTGGGAAAGGGTTCATGAGGGCCAGTCCTATGTCTTGCTCATTCTTTTTCCTTCCTAGCCTCTCACACTGTCTACGTTTCTTATGTCCAATAAATATTTTACAATTGAATTTGTGATGCCTGCGTGGGACCACCTGCCCTCCAAAGAGAGCTTGGTCTTCAAAACACTAACAAGAAGTAGCATGCAACTGTCTTATTTTCAGGTCAGCAGCAGAGATTTCTCTTTTTGAAAAAAAGACATGAATATTTGATCAATGAGCAAATGTGTCTGTTTCTAAGATACAAAAATTAAGTTCTGAAGATGTGAAATACAGACCCAAGTTCTTTCACTCTAGTTGGAGAAATAACACACATATGAATACACACACAGAGGAGGTTGTGATTGTTAAATGAGTGACACAGACACACAGTAGAAGAGATTAGGAGGAGAGCTCCCTTTGGCTTGGGGGTTTTAGGGCAAGTTGATTTTGAGCTGCTCTTTTGATATTTAAACATCATCAATCAAAAAAGCTAAAAGATATCTAACAAAATTTCAAATGTATAACCTATGAACCAATAATGCTAGATATACTTGCATACGTGCAATATGATATATGCCCATCAACAGGGGACTAAATAAATTTTGGTATAGGAATATGATGAAATAGCATGAGGCTATAAAAAAGCAAAAATGTCAATGTGCTGACACAGAGTGATGACTTAAGTAACTTGTCAAAGACCAAGGTGAAGAATTGTATGGTTGGCATGTTTCTTTCATGTAAAAATGAGGGGGAATAAGAATATATATCCACATTGAGTACAGTCACAAAGATACCCCGAGATGATATATAAGAAACTAATAAAATGAAAAGAGGTGCAGCATAAGGAGAATAGATGGGGAATGGGCTGGATGATGGGGAAATATCTTTCTATATTATTTGGTTTTGAACCATATGTATACTCAAAATCTGTTAGCTATTATTTGAAATAGAAAGCTATGATGTAGTGATGGTATCATAGGTATTTACATATGTCCAAATGCAATGAACTGTATACATTGAATACATGCAGGTCTTTGTATATCACTTATGCCTCATAACATTGTTAAAAAAGATAGCTAGCTAAAATCCTTTTTTGGCCCCCACTCCAGGCAGGGACAAAGCTATAAACTGCAGCAGCTGGATCAGGGACATGACTACCCTAGAACACCATCAAGGCTGGGTGAGTAAAGACAAATATCAGAACTCAAGCCCATAAAGACTGTTTGTGGTCAGATTGTGGATGTCCACACTAGCAAAAGCCATACTAGTAGACTTGGATTTTGCTGGTGAGCAACTGGGAGTTCCTAAAGATTCATGGGCAGGACTTTCTGGCAGGATTAAAACTGAAGGCAGTGTACAAAATGGACTACAAGTGGGGAAAGGCCAAAGGCAGGGAGGAAGGTTAGGAGGCTACCAAAGCATATACAGTTAGGAGCTAAAATGGCATGAATTAAAGTAGAGATTAGAAACACAGGTCCTGGAAGGCAGATCAGGGCTGAGAAGAGACTTGGTTAGGAGAAGGCAGGGCCAATGCCAACACTGGGAGGCACAAAGCAGAGTTTGGTATGACCAGTCTGATAGCCCCAGCAAAGGATTCCATCAAGGCAGTCAAGGCCCCTTTCTGGCTTCAGTCCTATCGCTCTTCTAAGAGCAGAGCATGTCTTTACAGCCAAACAGATGGGCCAGAAGTCAAAACTGGGGCCACTGTTCTGTTCAGCCCACACAGTGTTTACTTTGTGTGTATGTATGTATGTGACAAGTATTTAACTTCATCTATAAAATGGGAATAAAACTATCCACTTTGTAGAACTTCCATGAAACTTTATTAAAATATACAAAAAGGGGCATAATGCCTGTTCATGGTAGAAAAGCAGGAAAAAAAGGAATCCTTATCTTAATGTTAAATTTAATTTACAATGTGTATCATCCTAAAAATGGTAAAAAATGAGTAAATATTGAATATCTATCTATAGATAAATCAATATTCTTAAACAGATACTATGCATTTATGCATACAAAGTTTTGCCCAGTTATGATCTCTTACAAATTTACTTCTGTCTCAAACTTCGTATTTCAAGGTCACAACATTTCTAGCTCAAACTGCATAGACAATTGCCTAAAAAATTCTCTGGGGTGAGAATTACTGAAAAACCATATACAAAGCAAAGCGCAACTCCCAACAGCAACAAAATCAAAGGAATGAGGTACCAGTTTGAAAACAGGCTCTGCCCTTGTGAAATTCAAGGATGGCCCACTGCTGATGGTTCCTAACACACATGGTGTAAGCACTATTATTTTTAATGATACCTCAACCATTAGCTCTAGATTGAACACACCTAAAACATGTTTTGTTTACTATATACATTGACTTCATAAACTATTATCATGGTTAAAGTCCTTTATAAGCAATTCAAATGCTAATAATAATTCTGGTGGACCTTGGCCCACCCTGTAAAAACAGTACAGATGGATTAGAAACTATTTTATTGATGTTATCAACATCATTCCTTAGTTGTCGTAATTACTTTCTTTACTGACTATGAGGATCAACACCATCTAGAAGGAGCTTTTAAACCCTAATGCTTATCATCTGCCTGGTGAATGGTGGTTTTCCTTTTGACTCTGTAAAAAGATTTCCCACTGCATTTAGTTATATTGCATGTGGTACCATAATTATACCTAAAAAATGTCTGCCACTCAAAAATCACTCAGTTATGACACCTGTATGTTGATAAGCAAATATTTGCTCACAAAATTGAGATGCATTTAGATCCCTTCCTATCTTATCTGCCAACCTAAATTTTATATTTATCTAGAATAAATATAAAATTACGTACTACACTAAGCCTTAAAAAGTCTTTTCAGGGGGTTAGATTTTAATGCCCATTTTCCATAAACAGAGAGACAGGAAAAAATTATTCCTTTACAGTCACTAGACCAACTCTCCACTTCCAAGCCTCTTTGTCAGGTGATACAGCCATTTAAACTGTGTTCTCATTTTAGTGTGGCAAGACAATCTCTCATAAACCCTTATTAATATTTCTTTGAAAACTCAGTTGTTATTCCTCACAGTAGGTATTAGAACCTCCATTACAAAACAACTTTTAAGAATATCTAAGAGTAAATACTCAAAAAAGGAAAGAAGAAAACTATTTGGAAGATAATAATGGTGGGTCAACTTTCAAAACACTTATTTCTTTGGGGACAGGTGAAGGCTTTACAACCAATGGCAAGAGCCTCACTGTTATGAAACCTCCACCTAGCATCAAATGGGACTCCTTATGCTGGAAGCCCTGCAGCACTGCCACCTCACCTGCTTCCAAGAGAGTGCAATCCTGAATTCTACCAATGATTATTAGCATTTCTTTTCTAAAGGCAAGGTAGCAAGGAATTCTGGAGGCACACAAACCCACCACTGGCTTTTTCAAACCCTCTGGATCCAAAATGAAAATCACAGGAAGGTATAACAATTTGAGACAGGATTACAGTGAAAAAACAGCTGGCACTAGGGCAATGTAGTACTAAAATTAAAATTACATATACAGTATGACCTATATTCTAGAAATTATTCCTACAAGTGTGCAAAGGCATCTGTACAAATAGCTCCATTGTAACACTATTTCTAAGAATAAAATAACTGAAAATAGCTAAATGTTTTATAAATTAGACTACACATTTATATTTTAAAAAATGAGGTAGGAAGAGCTCCAAGTTCTATCATTGATTAAAAAGTATAATACAGAAGAGTGTGGAAACACTTGTATGAGGGGGGACCCCCAAAAATGGAATTTATTTATACAAACTTGTGTATTTCTTTTTACATGTTTAAACTTCAGTCACCTTCAAAGTATTTTCCATTTGATAATTGTATCAAAACGTCTCCTACCAAGATGTATTTTCCACTACCCAAAACAGTTTCTGAACTCATCGATTTTGATGCTTTTTAGTGCTTCTGGCATTTTCTGTTTCACCTCTTCCACATCAGCAAAATGTTTCCCTTTGAGGACTTTTTTCATCCGGGAAAACAAAAATAAGTCACTTGAGGCCAGACTAAGTGAATAGGGAATGTGGGACACAGGGGTCTTGCCATTTTTTGATCAAAAACTGCTGAACACCCAGCATGGTATGGGCAGGAGTACTCATAAATCACCTGTCATGAAATGGACAAACCCACTGAGTCTTCAAAAAAATTCACTGAAGCCGAATGCAGCCTCTCGTACCACCACCAATAGGTACACTGATGCAGATGGGTTCCTAGATCACTTACCTAGCGGGGGGAAGCCTGTATTACAAGGGGCCCGCCCTCTAGAAGATAATTCTGGGTTTTTTGAGGTCCCCCTCATATACAATTTTGAAGGATATATACATATTGGCATATTAACAAATACATAATGCTTACAATGTGTTAAGTACTGTTCTAAATTGTTTTCACATATAAACACATTTAATCTGCACAACAGCCCTAGTAAATAGATATTACTACTCCTATTTTACAGATGAAGGTAAAAAAATATTTTTACTTGTCCCAAATTAAATGTCACAAGAAGTAAGGAATAGAGCTGGGACTTAAACTCAGGAATCTGGAACCAGAGAAGGTGCTTTTTACCTTATTTATGAGCATTTAAAAATAATTTTGGAAGGGCACAGAAAAGTTTCTAGTGATTACCTTTGGGGAGAGGGATTAGTAATGGAAGGTGATTAGAGGAAGGTGCTCACTTTGTCACATTTCTTCTTGAATTTTCTGACACATATTACTTAAGAAAACATCAACAATGGTTATCTAGGTAGTGAATGTAATAGTCATTTTAAGGTATTTTCCTTCATTTTTTTCTGTATTAAAAATTCTAATCAATGTTCCTTAATAAATCTATGATGTGTTAACAACGAGAAGAAAACTGGCTTGGCCTAAACTGTTAACAAGAAACTAAAGCCATGTAAAAACAACGTGTGTGTGCATTCCTGTTAGATTATCATTAGCTCACCACTGCTCAAGGTGGTGAATTACATATATGCCATTGTGTTCTGAAGGTGAATTACATACATTCCATTGTTCTTCAGGTGAATTACATATGTCCCATTGTGTTAGCTTCCTTAAGGTGAAATAACACCTAGCCCATCCTTCCAGGAAGATTAAAATCATTAAAAACAATTTTTAAGGCCAAAACTATTAAGAAGACACAAAAATGGAAGATGGAAAAAATAAGATATTTTGATTCCTTTATGTAAATACTGATGTCTCAAAAGATACTTAGGACCAGTCTAAATAAATTGCTGATGTCAAAGTAAATTACTTAAACCAAAATTAAATTTTAGAAAAGCAAAAATATTGTGTTGAAATCCTTTGTTTTTCTGTAGATTTATTTAAATATTTAGAGTACGGTGCTAATAAAGTCAAGGTTGAAACTCCAATCTTGCATTGTGAAACCATTTATTTTGGCTAAGGAAACATTATTTAGTAGTTGAACAGTAGTAGTAACCCCTGTGCTGGGGCCACAACCTAAGGAACAAAGTGGGCAAATTCATTGGCACTAGTGAAAAAAATAAAAAACAAAAAATTCCTGTGCTCACAGCATCTAATTAACACTGAAATTGAAACAGAAATAGCAGCAGCCGCAAACACTTATACAGTGTTTATATACTCCAGTTTGATGACCATACATCTTATTTGTTTCCTATCACTCTGAAAAGTATCCTGGTTTGGACAATAAAATAAATGGTCAAAGTGCTTTACATATAGTATTACACTTCATCCTTGAAACAACCCTATAGAGTGTGTATTATTATCTTCCTTTACAGATTAGTGCTGTCTCCTCTGCAGTCAAAGGAAACTATAAACAATTACATGATTAGAAAGCTAGAGTACAGTTCCATTATTTTGTCACATTGTTCACAGGCATAATTAAAACCATTATTTTAAGTTTTAACATGCATATAGCCATGAATTACACATTCTAATTAAAAAAAAGAAACTGAACACTGTCAAAAACAACAAGCGCTCCTAAATGGAATGTACTGTTACATCCAGCTCCCTACCACCCTTTTCTCATCTCCCATCTGTTGCTCTGGCATATCAATATATCTACTTAATATTCTCTGGATTGCAAAAAGGGCTTCTGAAATGATTTCTATCAGTGTACTGACACTGTTCAGCACCCTTAAATTAAACATACAAAATACAAACTGTGAACATAGTTTAAATTAGAAGTGACAACATCCAAACTAACTTTTCAGTTAGTCAAAATGCTGGGGTGCAACAGGAGAGGGGAGAGAATGGCTTTGCTAATAACTGGCTATATGACAAAGTCACTGACTTCCCAAGACCTCCATTTTTCCATCTATAAAATGACTATGCTGGGGATAATATCCATAGTACAATATCTATATAACAACATGGTGCTTCTTTACTTCTCTGTGAGGCAGGGAAGTTCCTCAAATTAGTCAGTGCATCCTTGTGCTGGGTGCAGGAAATAAGGAGCTTGTCTTTCAAGAGTTCCCAGTTCAATTAAATAGACAGACCCATATGTAAGGATTACATGAGGGCATGATACCTTGCCAGGCACCTCGGATTCAGATTCAGAAGAGGACAACAGCCTTCTTCTATGCTCCAGAGACAGGTACTGGTACTCCTTAAAGAACTTTTCAGGATGATTGCGATATCTAAGCCACCCACTTCTCAGTCTTCACTGCCATCACCCTAATTCAAAACTACCTCGTCTCTCACTTGAAATATCCCTCATTGGCCTCCCTGCTTCCATTCTTGCCTTCCTAGAATCCATTCTTGCCTTCCTAGAATCCATTCTCAACACAGCCTACACAGAATGATTGAAAAGATGTATCAGATGATTAATCTTCTGATTAAATCTTCCAATCATTTCCAAATACCCACAGAAGACAACCCAATCTCCCTTCCATAACCCATAAGGTTCTTCATGCAATTTTTTCCAACCTCCTTTTCTGTCACACTGCTCCTTGGTCCACCTGGCCCCCCAGCTTCCCTCTTCCACCCTTATCTTCCCTAGAGGGAGGGCTTGTTTTCACCTCAGGCCTCTGCACTAGCTGTTGCCTCTATATGGAATACTTTTCTAGGGTCTTCACAGAGTTGACTCCTGAGGGTCTCACATTAAATGTCACTTTGGAGAGTAGCTATACTTACTCACCCTATTTTAACCTAGTTGTTGGCAGCCCTTCTCCATTACTCTCTCTTACATTCTATCTAGTTTATTCTCAGAACTCAATTAAGTTCAGAAATTACTTATGTTCTTCTCCAGAAATTATCTTATTTACTAACTGACAACACACAATTGCTTCCCTCCTCCAAGTAGGAGTCAGGCCTTCCTCTGTAGTTTATTGCTGTAGCCAGCACCTGGCATTGTGCCTAGAAGGTATGCAATAGACACTTGTTGGCCTATCATACACCTCGTACTTCTGCTTGATTTTTACCAAAATCTCAGTTGAAGAAAATCACATTTATAGAGAATTCCCTAAAGAAGTTGTAATTCATTCGTTCCTCTGTGATCTAAATATTCTTAAAGCAAACAAGCAAAAAAAAAAAATTTTGCTTTAAATTAAGGCAGACCAGCAAAGCTACTCATCTAAACCACAGTCTATTGGCTTTGGTATGCTTTCTAACTTGTGATTTAGTCTTCCTTCACCTAGTAAGTGATGTGCTAATTTATAGCCCCATGATCCTTGGTGCTGCAAAGAAATTAATACAACACTGGCTTTGCTTCATAAGCACCTCAAAGATAAGCTTTTTCTCCAGTGTTTAAAAAAAAAAAAAAGACACTGCTTGTCCTGGTTATCTAATGTTGCCTTCTCGCATAAACACTACATCACAGAATGGACCAACTCCTGGCTCTTGGAATGGACTGCTAGAGAAACAAGAGCCACCACAGCTTTCTTAATAAATGTACTCTAGCATTCTGAAGATCACCCCCACTTCTAACTTCCTATTATTTTTCCTAGTCTCCATGTTCTTTTTGCCCTGCTTCCTCATCCATTTATTTTGTGTTTACTCATATGATGAGCTGCTGTAAATACTTTTAGAATAAGCCAAGTTAAGTGTTCAGGGCTACAGCAGCAATATACATGAACTAATATGGTTACAGGTGAAAGACTGATTCTAGGAAAGAGAAAAGGGTAATAAATGAGGTAGATCTGTTTACAGACAGAGGAGGACAATTGTGCATATTAAAAAGAGGAAGAAGGCACAGTTCTCACTTAGGAAAGTAGAGATGAGTAAACCAACTCTTACACTTTCTGGTATTTACTGAACATTATTATGTGTCAGATTCAGTGAAAAGCACTTTACAACTTCTATTGCATTTAACCCTCAAAACAACCCTATGAGGTAGATTTTATTATTATCCCCAAAGAATGAAACTGAGATTCAAAGAGGTTAATTAACCTGCACAAGGTCGCACATCTTGCATGTGGTAGTTCCTGTGGCCTCTCAGGATTTAGGGGGCACTTGACTGCAGTCTTGTAACTTTACTAGAACTCATCTTTCCTTCTTATCTCTTATCTGACAAAACCCCTCTCCTTGGAAGTTCTCTACCTCAATAAATAGAAAAGTGTAGTAAGATTAACAAGCATACAGTCACTCAACTCAAGACACCTGGGATTATCCTTGATCCTTCCCCCTCACATCCACTCAGTCATGGAAGTCCTGATACCCTCCCTCATAAATTTCTCTCCCACATGTCCACTTCTCTGCATTCCCACTTTGTTGGAAGCCTCATTAGCTCTTATCAGGATCCAGCACTAGTAGCGGAGAGACAGGATGAATAATGGTGAACGGCAAGAACTCTGAAGCCAGACCTAGTCGTTTTGAGCCCAGGCTCTAGAACACAGATGGCAAACACAAGGCCCGTGGGCCAAATCCAGCCCAGCACCTTGTTTCTACCCAGCAGCAGTGCCAAGCTCCTTGCCCCTAGTTAAGTAGTTACGTTTATACAGTCCTAAAATTACATTTGGCCCTTTGAAGGCAACCGCAAGGCTGACGTGGCCCCTGGTGAAAATGAGTCTGACATCCCTGCTCTAGAATGTACTACCTGGGCAACCTTGGGCAAGTTACTTAACATCTTCATGTCCTAATTTCACCTGTAAGATGGGGAAAATAATTAGAACACTATTTGACATACAATAAATACTATATAAATGTTAGAAATGGGGGAAGGAACTTCTCACTTTCCCTTCTCTAATCATTCTTCACACAGCAGAGTGTATGGTCAATTTTTTTAATGCAAATCTGGTCACAACAGACCAATGTTAAAAATTTTTGATGATTTTTCATTGCCCTCAGAAATTTCTGGCTCATAGTTTTCAAGTTCTAGCCAGTATTTGTCATCTTTGAGTTCTTCCAGCACTTTGGGGCCTTTGCACAAGTCATTCTGCACCTGGAATGCCAGTACCACTATATGTATTCATCCTTTATAATGGGATTAAGGGTAACTTTTTCAAGGACGCTTTCTGATCTCCAAGAATGATTAAAGAAATCTTTGTTACATGCTTCTACAGTTCCTAACCTTGTACTTCCCCTATGGTAACACTGGCCACGCCTCAAACTATTATCCAATGTGTCTTTCCCACCAGACTATAACCTCAGAGGGGCAAAAGGTCTTGCCTGTTGGTTCTGGGCTGTAAGACTAAAGCCTAGACCAGGTGGGATGAATATCTACTGAATCAACGAAACTGGAATGAAGCAAAGTTAAATTTTTTCATGAAGTTCCTGGATCTTTAAGATAACCCCCCCCCCCCCAACACTCCTTGTCACATCCACAAATTTGGGCCTATTACTCGTCTTCCCATTGCCTGGCCCATTACTGTGGAGATCTGTCTATCCCCAACTCTTCAAAGTGTCCTCTCCACAGGTAGCTATGGCTAATAGTTATTCTCTCTTCAAATATACACAGCGCCCCTGTATGTGCCCTTCCCAGATGTCAAAGGACTTCCTTCCTGACTGGACTGCTTCTTGGGTTCTCCCTCCAGCTGCCCATCATGCCAGTCCACATTCCCCGAGGAATCAAGCTCTTCTTTCTGCTCTCAGCCCACAGACCACACGGTGGGCCCCTCCTCACACAGGTCACCTTCTCAAACTGCCGTTACAACTTTCCAGCCTCTGCCCCTCCCCCACTCCAGCGGATGAAGCTCCCTCGCCAAGCCACACACACGCTCAAACAAATCTTTAAAAATCTACCCTAGGTAGCCCCGTCCCTGCACTCGCTCCTCACCTCACAAATCTCCCACGCACAAGGACCGGTTGTCCTTCAGATGCGGTTCACCCCTAAGCTAAAACACTCTCCCGGCCCTCTCTTCCCCCCAACCCCCAACCTCCAACCCAGGGCCGGTTCCGGGCCGCACTGCGATGCACCCCAAGGTGAGGGACCCTTCCCATTATGTCCAGAGGACTCCTCCAGGTGTCACACTCTGTACGGTGTCACCCCCGGTACGGCGACACCTCCTGTACACCACTCCTGGACCTTCTGTACGTCCAGGCTGGCCCCAACTCCGCCCCATCCCCGGATTCCCACTGCTTCCCGCCGTCCGCATGACCAGCGGACTCCGGGTGCAGCTCCTCAGGCCCACCACCACACCGAGCACTGCCTCAGCACGTCCCCGACAGCCCGGACCCCTTCCGGGCACTACCCGCCCACGTGCGCCCCAGGCGCCGACCACCCTCCCGGCACAGCCTCCCCTGTGCCCGGCGCGGCCTCCGGAGAGCGGCCGGGGGAGTCCGCGCAGCCCCGGGGAGTTGCGCAGGGAGGCCAGAGGCTCCCGAGGCTCCCGGAAGCGGCCGTGCAGGCCGCGGCTCCAGGGAGCAGGCCAAGGTGGCAGGAGCGGCCTCACCGTCAGTCACGGCTCCCATGGCGTGCGCGGCGGCGGCGGCGGCGGCGCAGGCTGAGGCGGCGGTTGGCGGCGGCGGAGGTCAAACTCCCACAATGCAGCCGGGTAAACAGCCATGGAGGCGGAGGCGGCGGCGCCCGCGGCCGCCCGCTCCGACGCCTGAGCCGCGCAGTGCCGCGCCGCGCCGCCGCGGGACCCGAGCTCCCCGTGCCGCCCGCATTCCCCGGGGGCGGCTGCGGGGCCGGCACGTGTGGGAGCCTAGTCAAGCGGGCGGCGGCCCTAGCTGCAGCCCAGTCCCCGCCGCCCCCCCGCCGCCCCCGCCTGGCCCACGCCCAGAGGCCGCCCCGGAGGCCAACGCCAGCAGCCAGGTGAGCTCTCTGGGCGCGTCTGTGCGGCTGGGGCTGCGAGCCGCCGGAGGTCCGGGCCCTGCGCCTTCCGGGGAAAGGAGACTGCGGCGCCGGCCGCCCCTTCTGTGCTGCCACTGCTGGGGGTGTGCTTGTTCCCTCGGGGGTGGGGAGGGCGACGAGGGCTCCTGGATTCAGCTGAGCCTGGGAGTCGTGGAATAAGGGGAGCGACGCGAGGGTCCCGGGAAGTTAGCGTCCACGCGTGCACGGGAGGGTCTCGAATGCGCACAGTCGTGACTAGCGCGGCCGGCGACCGAGAAAGGCCCTGCGTCCAGGTGGCGCGGAACGGGCTCGAGCGGCCGCCTCTACTCCCCGGATCGTCGGCGGGTGCTGGGAAAAGGGGAAGGAGAAACTTGGCGACCTCCGAAAGGAGCTCGCTGCACGACTGAGAGCGTCCGGTCTGCCGTCCTACCCAGCGTCGGGGTCCTGTCGCTGATCAGGGATGGGGTGCTTTTTATTCAGTTTTCTCTTTGGTATTTCAAAAAATGTCTTTGTGACTGTTCTCTCCTTAAGGGGAAGTTGAAAGTGAAGGCGGGGGGAGATACTTAATGAGAAACGTTGCCTTGTGTGTAGAGTTACACATTTCCGGAACACACTGCAAATTATATTGACATCTCTTCCCAAAAATCACTTTGATTCAGTTTCGTTGAGTTTCTCCCAAAGGACAACCTTTAGGTGATGAGAGGTCGAGGAGAAGCAAGAGCCACTACAACTGGTTTTATCTCCAGTGAGATAGACTCAGCTAACCATAACAGCCTGTCTGAGTTTCGAACCGAGGTTTGATATTTTATTGGGCGAGGAATTATTTTCCAATTTTCCTGTCTCCCAAGTATCCTGCCTCTTCATTTCTGGGATGAAGCAGTTATGTAGGATGGATCTGGTTGTTCCAGTTTCCTTTCTCAAGTTTGGTTCATTCTCCCTGTTTCTCTCAGGTCTCAAAAGGGAAGAGTTGTCAATGAAAGTGAAGTGTGTTTAACCTCTAATTAGAAACCAGTATATGTGAAATTTTATTCATATATATGAGGTCGGAAATTTCAGTAATGCTCTTGAACAGTACTTTGAAGAGTTAGCATCTTTGACTTTTGGCACAGGGGCCAAAAAAAAGTTACTTTGAGCAAAGATTCTAAGGTATAACTGTCTCTCCCCCAGGGTGGGAATCCTCCCCTGGCTTAATAATATTGGCCTGAATACTTGCTGCCCTCCGCTTAAGTTGCTGCTCCTTTTCTTGGTTTTAGAAGAAGAGAAGATACTCTTAACTAAAATAATTACTTAAAATCTTAAGTACTACACATTATAAATCAAAAGTATCAATTGATTATCTGTATATTCCTAGTGGCACTTTGGTGGGCATCATTATTATTTAAAAGGTAATTGTCAAGTGGTAAAATGAAGTTCTTGTTTAAGTTACTTGATAACTAGTCCTATTGTGATGCTGATTTGAAACAGTGTCTAGTGATTCAAAATAATCTTTAATGTTTATAGACAGGTATCGCTGTCCCCTGCAATTAAATTTTCATGAGACGTTCTATTCATAGATGGAATCCTGGCTGCTTTTGTAAGGTCCTTTTGTAACTTACAACATGTTGAACAGTGCTAGAAATGTTCTAAAGTAATAGTTGACCAAGAGAAATAAGAAAACCTTTAGAGTTTGAGATATATCTGAAAATAAACATTTCTGAAACTTCTTGACTCAAGTGATGGGAAACATCAAAATTTGAGCGTTTATGAACTTTTAAAAATCTACTTTGTCAGCCACATAATTTAACTCCCAATTGCATTGACACAGATCTATGTTGAATATTTAAGAATTATTTTAATGGACTTTTCTTTATATCATATATAGTGAAAGAATACCTTTTAGTAAATTTTAGAAATGGTGTCTTTTTCATGTGATTAGTAATAAATATATCAACATGTTCATGAATGTGAGAGTAGGAAGGACGCAAGCTCTACTAGGCCATATTAACATTTCTTTATTTTCCTGGGAAATCTCCAAGCAGAAGGAAGTAGAAGATTTTAAGCTATAACAAACTGATTTGGACCTTGGATTTATATGACCTTACATTTGGCAATTTACTCAAGTCATTAGATTCCTGGTATCTTTGACACTATGGGAGTCTATTTGAGAAAATTTGAGTGTTTATTTAATTTTAGCTTTCTGAAACCATAAAGGATGATGAGAGAACTAGGTTAATGGTCTTTACCCTGGTTCTTTGAAACGATGTAGGAATTTCTATAATATGTGTTCAGAGCAAGGGTTATCTTGAGGTCTGTGGACCTATAGGGTCCATTAATAGGCTTCAAGAGATTCCTGAAACCCCTATTGTTACCCAGACTTTTTGTGTATGTGTATTTTTCTGGGGAAAGGCCTATAGTTTTTGTTATAAAAGAGGATCAGGGCCTAAAAAAAGTTAAGATATGTATTTTTATTAAATAAAATGGGAGCTTGAATAATACTTAAGAGGAAAAAGTAGGAAAAGTAGATCTTTGTGTTCAATACTTGGCCTTTTAAAGTTTCTTTAGCCTAGTCATGTGGTCTGAGAGGTACAGAAAGACACTTCCATTTTGTTCCCACTGCAAATTGCTGCCTGTTAGTTGATAAACCACACACATAAAGGGCTTGACATGCCATCTTGAGTGCACTGTGTCTGTTTTTAAATTATATTTAAAAACTTAGAAGACAAAGATTTATGGTCTATCAGCAGAGACTTGACTCAGCAGAGCAGAGACTACCAGCCCCTGGAGCAAACATTTCATTCAACTCCACTTTCTTATTACTCTCCAGCAAATTTGAAATTTGACTGGGAGGCAATCACTCTATGAAAATGTGCTTGTGCCTTGGCAAGAGCAGGGCATGATGGAAAAAACATAGATTCTAAGTTAAAACAGTCAAGTTCAAATCTGGGTTCTTTCATTTACTATTGCTACTTAACTTGCCTGACCCTCGAGTTTCTTATCTGGGTAAAACTAATTTAGTAGAGATGTTGGGAGGCTGGCATGGAGTTTCTTATATAAAACTCCAAGCCCCTCATTTGTTCTACAGGAAGGATTTGGAAGCTAGATGTGGGTAACCATTTATAAACATTTGAATTAATGTGTAAAAACATGGTCTGTAGTACTGATGTACAGTATTTTTAAATAAGTATGGTGACAATATTAACAAATTGAAACATTTTTTAAAAATCAAGTTTTCAAAAATGACAGGATTTTGTCCTCGTATAGGGACATTTGGGGGAAAGTTGAGGGAAATTGTGGTACAGTTAACAAAGCTGAGGACATGGATGCTGGGCAGAAAGAAGCAATAGCCACCTACAAGCATATAGCTCTCTCAGGGTGAGATTCCATTTCAGTTTCGCTTTTCACCTGTAATTTAAATGAAAAATCTAAATTAAAAACCACACATGTGTTTTCCAGTCTGTCATCTCAAAAGAGGTTTGCTCACTCCATCCTTTATGGGATCCTCACCAGTACCCCAGGGATTTCATTAGTGGCAGTTAGACCTATAACTTTGGCTCTCTAATTCTGACGTCTTTAAAAGGCCTTCACAACTGCTACCTGTATCAATATTTCTCAATAGGGAAAGTGGAAGAACTGAATTGTATTAGGGTAATGACTGAAAAGTGAGAGATATATAAATAAAATGCTTATAATATCATGACCATAAAGATATAACTTGCTTCTAGTATTTCTGTGGTCTTTCCCTTTTCCTCTTGTCTGTTCATGGTGAGCATTCACGCCTTCTGTTTTCAAGTGGCTATGAACACAGCTTTAGACTCTTTGGTTTTGACAACCTTGGATTGACTTCCATTTCCTTAGCTTTCTGGTTGTGTTCAGCTTGAGCCAGTCAGCCTCGCTGAGTCTTGAAGAGATGACCATTAAATGAGATAATAAAAACAAAAGGCTTTGCTAAGTTCTAGGCTCCTAGTAAATGCTCAAAGGTGGTAGCCATTTTGAGGATGGTTTCATTCTCATCTTTGGAAGGAGATAGCTAATACATTCTTTCAAAGAGAAAACTTTTAATTATACCCATTCTTATATAAACCTTCTGGGACCATCCTACTTTCAATTCAGAAAAAGCCTTTCACATCTTTCTGATTTCCATGGGTGGGTACCCCTGCTTTATAAGACCTGTTAGACCGGTCCCATACACTTAACATTTGGGCTACATTCTCTGTTAGGCTGGCAATTAAATTCTGGGTATTTCAGGGGCCAAACCAACAAGAATACACAGGTTTGGAGCTGTGATTCATTCAAAACAACATGATTTTATGGCCCGGAACAGAGGTCAACAATCTTTCTGTAAAGGACAAGATAGTAAATATTTTCAAATTTGCAAGCTGCCCAGGTCTCTGTTGTACTTACTCAATTCCACCAGTGTATCTAGAAAACAGTCATAAACATAAGGGAATGGGCATGGCTGTGTTCCAGTAAAACATTGTGGACACTAACATTTAAATTTCATGAAATTTTATATGCCATGAAATATTTTACTTTTTCAACCATTTAAAAGTATAAAAGCCATTCTGGGGTCATGGTATATATAGGCAAGCAGCTGGATTTGACCCGTAGGCTGTGGTTTACCTAGAAAAATGTTAGACTCATCAGTCCTATAGGTTTGTGGCATCACCAAGCAACCCCCACCTTCCACACACACACACACTCACACACACACACAGCCATTTGCCACTTCAAGTATTTCATGCATAATCTAATGCTCCATCTCCCCATTAGGATGAAACTCAAGTAGGTTGGTTGTTACTACTTATAGTGTGTGGCCTTCTTAGCACACATATTATACTGTATGACTAGTGAATTTTATATATTGCTAAAAAAGTGCTCACCTTGCACAGTTTTTTGTAGAACTTGATGATTGAACCCTGTCCTGTGTGATGGCTTTGTAGGGAATCAGTGCCTTCAGAGATGCCCTGTGCTTCAAGTTCCATTTATTCTCCCCTAGCCCTGGAGGGGAAGTAATTGATACTAGGCCCTCAGGTTGCTAACTAGACACTTTTATGTTGAGGAAATTTGTATTCAGCCTCCCCACCCACTTTCTGCATGATGTTTGGTTAAATAAAGCACACAAAGATTCCTCTTGTTCTCTAACCCCCAGAGATTAGCTCCATGATTGGTGTGTACAGAGCATGTAGATGTGTATGTCTGTGTGTAATTTCATCTGGCCATCACTGAAGCTCTGCGGGATGCTGCTTTTAGTTTCACCTTTTTTCTCTTCATTGACCCTTCTCTCATGGCCATTGTATAGGGTGAAGATTTGGTGACCTGGTAATTGCTATAACTGATTGATATAGCCATTCCTTAACATTCTCTACTAATTTGCTTGTTTTGCAGCAAGAATGTTCTTTTTCAAGTTTATTGAAACATTATGCTGAAAATAAAACCAGAAGTTATTGAGTATTTTAGAATTTTCCCCTTCCAAATATAAACCTAATGTAATATTAGAGGCATGAATCAACATTTTAGCTATTTAGGAATAAGTTACAGTTTTTAAAAGTTGTTGCCATTTTATCTAGATATTAGAAATGTAAAATATGTTATTGCACTTAACATTTAAGGGTTTCCTTTTTTAAAAAGGTAAATATGGTACACATTTTCTGGATGACACTCTGGGCCATAAAAATGAAGGCATAAAATAAAATGGCAAGCCAACATCTAGGAAGTTTATCTTGAAGAAACCAACGGTTGGTCAAGTACGCATAGATGTATGAACCAGACTACTCACTGCCCCAATTTTTTTTTATAATAGAAAAACGTGGAAAGTAACCTAAATGCCTATTAATAAAGGGTTAAGTCAATTAGGGCCTACCAATACAGTGAACTACTATGCAGGCTTTAAAAAGGATGATGCAGGTTGATACTTATTGGTATGTAATGATACTCAGAAAAAAGCATAGCATTCGAATATGTATAATGTGTGGTGTATCTGAATATAATGTAGCTGAAAAGATATACTATACTTAATAATAGGTACTTGTTATTTCTAGGTAATAAGATTGTGGGTGATATTTTTAAAAACTTTTTCTCTTTTTTTTCTTATTTAGCATTTGCTTCTTTGATAATCAGGAAAAAATAAAGCTATTAAAGAATAAACATAGTAATTAAAAACGTCCCCTATTTGTGGCTAATTGAGCCGTCATTCCTTGAGATGACTAATTCCCTTCACTGTCTATGTTGTATTGAATAAGAAAGGAAACATACTTTCTTATACCTTTAAAACTGTTTTCTGTATTGCTGATAGGAATGTTGTTCAGACTCTTCCAAAAGGAAAGAAAAAATTCCACACAGGACTAAACAGTTTTCAGAAGAAACTCACTGAAAACACACACATTTATATTGATCGAGTAGTATGTTATACTTCAATTCTTGCTGTGGAAGTATTTTTCCCCCTGTTGAAATTCCTATAAAACCATAATGAATTCATGTGTAGAGGCATTATAGAGTAGTGTTTAAAATCATGAGCTCTATCACTTACTGTCTGTGTTACTTTACCCAGTAAAGGCCTCAGTGTCATCTCTAAAATGTGGGTAATACCTTGCTAAGTTGTTATGAAGATTAAAGGGGGCAAGTGCTTAGCAGAGTGCCAGATACTAAATAGTAACTAATGAGGAAGAAGTGGTAGAAGCAGTAGGGTATAGAATAATAACAGTAATGATAATGATAATATTGGTGTTGATAATTATAATATTGGCTAATATTTCTTCCCTTCTAGTCATAGGTTCACGTTAGGGTAGAGCCTTATTTGCCACATTCACTAGAGTAAACCCTCTAACCAGACCAGGTACCTTGACCAGGACACGTGTGTGGTCTAGTTTCACACAGTCATGTGCCTTTTACCCTGGTATCTCTGTGTAGTATCAAAAAGAAAGAAAAAAGAAAAAGTTCAGGTGCTCACAACTCACTGGCATGGAGTTGGTGCTACATAAGTATTTGTTGATTGGATGGGAACCTAAGTAAGCATTTCCTCTTGATAGTTTCTGATGAATATTTAAAAGAGGGTTTTGGTCATCTTTAAAGTATATGGAAGAAACCTTGGCTGGTGTGGCTCAGTGGATTGAGCACCAGACTGCAAACAAAAGGGTTGCCCGTTTGATTCCAGTCAGGGCACGTGCCTGGGTTGCAGGCCAGGTCCCCAGAAGGGGGTGCTTGAGAGGCAACCCCACGTTGATGTTTCTCTCTCTTTCTTTCTCCCTCCCTTCCCTTCTCTAAAAATAAATAAATAAAATCTTTTTAAAAATTAAGTATATGGAAGAAAATGCAGGCACAAAAACTGTTAAAGGAGAATCTCTTCGATTCCTAGTTTCTGAATAAATCATAGCAATTTTGTTTTATTTTTCTTCTCTTAGCCAGTTACCTTAAATTTCAATTTGACTATGTTTGCATCTGTATTCTTGTGGTATAACTATGATAATTTAGAAAATTTTTCACATGAGTTTTTTGGCTTTAAGAGCATGTTCAACTCCCTGCCTTATACCCCCAATTTCTGACAGAGATATATTTCAGTGTTTATATGGAATTGGAATCATTGACCTGGTCATGAAGATTGAGAAGTGTAACCACATTTGGTAATGACACAGTTATTTGACAACCTTGAGCTTTGAGTTTGTTCATAGGAAAATTTGGGAAATGCATGGAATTTTAAAAAATGTAGAAATATGACAATTCATGAAGCATGTCAGTTATCTATTGCTGAGTAGCAACAACCTTCTCCAAAACTTTGTGGCTTAAAACAATGAGCATTTATCTGCTCACAATTAGGGCAGGGCAGTTTCTTAGCTGGTCTTGCCTGGCCTGAGGTCTCTAATGTGGCTGTTGTTATTTGAAAGCTCCAATTGGAGCAGGTTGGTCTAGGGACCTCTAGTTGGGGCAGCTCATCAGAGCTCCACCTGATCTCATCTTCCAGCATCTGGAACAGATTTTCTCACCTGGAGGCACCTTATTATAAGAGGGTGACAGCTCAAAGGCCTTTTGAGGTCTGGACTAAAAAGTCATACAGTGTCACCTTGGCTGGTGTGGCTCAGTGAATTGAGCACCAG
Organism: Desmodus rotundus; assembly: GCF_022682495.2. Classification (NCBI taxonomy): domain Eukaryota; kingdom Metazoa; phylum Chordata; class Mammalia; order Chiroptera; family Phyllostomidae; genus Desmodus; species Desmodus rotundus. The sequence goes on along the minus strand of NC_071394.1, from coordinate 79,833,047 downwards.
CCTGCTCAATTGAGGGGTTGCCAGTTTGATTCCCGGTGAGGATAGTTGCCTGGGTTTCAGACAATATCCCCAGTTGTGGGGCATGCCAGAGACAACCAATCCATGTTTCTCTCCTTCTCTTTCTCCCTCCTTTCCCCTCTCTAAAATAAATAAATAAATATTTTTTAAAAAAGTTATGTAGTGACACTCTGCCACGTTCACTTGGTCACAGCAAGCCACAAGACCAGCACACCACAGGTCTTGCCTACAGGAAATTGGGTGGAGATGGGATGGGGGTCATTGTTGAGGCCATCTTTGCAAACAATATGCCCCAGTATGCTTTTGTTGTATTAACCAATTTTTTTGTTTGCCTTGACTGATAAACTCTGGTGAGAAGCAGTGCTAAGTTCTTCCCTGTATTATCTCCTGGGATAATAGTTGTATGAGGTAGGCACTGTTATCATTCCCGTTTTAAAGGTGTGATAAGTGAGCCTTAGGGAGGTTAAGTAATTTGCCCTAGATCTTTTACCTAGGTAGGGGCAGATCCTAAAAGTTGGGGGAAACCTGTCACTATACCAGCGCTTTTTAAACCCACAGCTGAAAAAACTTTCATGGGGGAAGGAGAGTGAGAAGTAGAGGAAGCACATGTTTAAAGAATCTCAGTGGAAAAATCCAATAGATTAATATTTTCCATGAATTTTGTATTTTATTCCACGATACATCCATTTTTCTACCATCAAATTAATAGTTTAAATTGTATGCCAATCAAATTAAATTTTATCTGCCAAAATCTTTGAGAAAATGGATTTTTCTGGACTTGAAATAATAGCTAATGAGCTAAAGGTGTTTGGTTGTAAGCAGTAGAAACTAAATCTGGCTACTTGAAGCAAAAAAGAAGGTTACTGAAAGGATGTGGTGTAGCTCCCAGAAATGACAACGGAGCTGAGGAGGGAAACCTCAGAGTGGATCAGATCCAGAATAGCTTCAGGGATCCAGGTAGCAGTGCCACCTCAGGTCACTGGATTTATTAACCTCTCCAACTAACTGTTTTTAACACCATTCTCTACTGAGAGAGTATCTCTCAGGCCCAGACTGGCCCTCGACAGGTACTTAGTTACTGTATCTCCCAGAAAGTACTTACTGGGGGAGTTGTCATTCCCCAGCAGGGAGAGTTGATGTAGGGCTAGTAAAACCAACAGATGTCCACTGTCCGAATACTTGTGGGCTGCTGTATGAGAGTTGGTTTGTGCATTATCTGTCACATTTAACATTTGCAACACCTCAGTGGTCCCTGATTCACCCTTCTCCCTCCCAACCTCACATGCCTCCAAGGGTTTTTAAACGCCAGTGTGAGAAGAACTCTTGTGACTGTATACCATCCATTTCCATTTCTGCTGATCAGCACTTGCCATTGTAAGTGCACTAGTATATTCATTTTTTATGTGTTACTCTTTTCTAAAGCATACACATTTCCCTGATTTTTAAAGAAAAGCATATGGACTGTAATTTAACTGTTTATTAGTAACAGGGTCTCTGTTAAAAACATTTTCTGCCCAGTGCATAGTGACCCCGTAGGACACAGTAAGATAAATTGTCCCCTGCACTAAACTTCTCCAAACTGCCCTACATTTATTTTTCTGTCTACTGCTGATGTCTAGCTGCTTTCATTGTAACCTTGCCAATACTTCAGACATTTTAGACCTTACACAGCTCATAGACTAAAAGACCAACCAAATTATCTAGCCTTTATAGTGTAAGTAAAACCATGTTTCAAATGATAAAATGTGCAAATCCAATGTGATTTTATTCAGAGCATTTTCACATGTATTCTGTGTTTTATTTTATACTCCAATCTTTCGAAGTCAGAGAGGAGCAGATTTGTCCCCATTTTTCAGATGAACATATGATTTAGGAAAGGCAAGTGATTTCTCCTTCAGCATAGGACTGTTGGCCGGAGAACCTGAGTGTTCTACCCAGGCCCTTGCTGAGGGCGGTTCTAGAACAGTGGTTTACCAACTGCAGAAGCCCCTTTTCTGGCTTCTCAAGGTTCTGAGCTAAATCGGAGATGGGTACATCTACGTTTAGCCTCTATTACTGTGGGAACATTGGGGTATAAGGAAGGTATCTAGTAGTCACCTTGGTCATTAGCAGCCGCTTTTGTTTGTTCTTGCTTTGGAGACCCAGCATCTTTTTATTTCCCCACAAATACTATAGTGAGGAGCCGACTTACCCCACCTCTTCTAGCAATGATTAGCTCATTTTGAAGTACCTCTTGGAGCCCTTCAGTCTGGCCTTTTTTACTTCCCCATGGTGTAATTACCACCTTGTGATGCAGTCACTTGTCCTTTCAGCTCCTGGACCCTTCTTTTAAACGGTCTGCTCTGTTTTCTGCTCTTCAGGTCCACTATCACAAGAGATTTTGAGAGGAGCACTTGGTGCTTTTGTTTAATTAGGGTCTTCAGGCAGTTTTCTCAACAATAGTGTTTTATGTTAGGTCCTTTCCCCTATGCTTTTAAAGTTTCATTGTAGTCTGAACCATAAATGTGCTCCTAGTGGTGATGTGGTGGTTCTGTTTGGTCAGAATTTGTGGTAAATAGAGAGATCTCACACTTTTCCCTAGCTTTTAGAACTCTGTCCTAATTTTTAACACTAGCTTTTGAATTGTCTTTTTAAATTTGCTTCAGGCACTGATTTCTACAGCTTCTAACCATGTTCAGTTAAGACTTAACATTAGTTAAAAAACTGCCTTTTTTTCTCTTGCATTTTAAGTTTGTCTAATGGTCTTATTTTTGCAGAGTTTTTGAACTTTTATTTTTTTAAAGATTTTATTTATTTATTTTTAGACAGAGGGGAAGAGAGAGAGAAACATCAATGTGTGGTTGCTTCTCATGCGCCCCCTACTGGGGACCTGGCCCTCAACCCAGGCATGTGCCCTGACCGGGAATCAAACCCTGCAGCCCTTTGGTTCACAGGCCGGCACTCAATCCACTGAGCCACACCAGTCAGGTCAGATATTATAACTTTTAAAGAGAGGGGAAGGAAGTGAGAGAAGGAGAGAAGCATGTGAGGGATACATTAATCTTTTATTTCTATATATTTTATTCATTGATATGTTTAAGTTTCCACATATTGAACACAAGGAATTTTTAGTGGTCTGGCACATATCTCCTCTTACATGCTCTAAGAGGAAATATTTAAGACTCCATTCTCTATCCCCTCCCCTCTCCATCCTGTTGTTTATTATCGTTCTGATAGTTATAACTATAAGTCACTTGGAAATGAAAGTTAGAGAAGAGACCACTTGCTACTACATTAGGACAGTTTAAAAGGAATCACTTGTTCAAATTTACTGGCTTCCTGAAGCTAGTAAAGATGTTTATGATTTCTAAGATTCCCTGTTAATATATTTCAGTATTATAAGACAGTGAGTAACACATGTGTACCTGTGTCGTCTTATTAAAATTAGTTGTCTTATTAAACAGCAGTCATGAACTGGTAGTAGGCAGGTTTCTTAGTGTGTCTGTTGCTTTAGCTAACAGCCAGCAACGATTAACTTTCTTTTCCATAGATCTGGTGTCAAGTATTAATCAACTGTAGACTGGAAAGTTTTTATTGGCTAGCATTTGTAGTGGAAGAAACACCAGTCTGTTTTTTATCTGTAGTCTCTTAGCCATATAACTTAATATGATATTGTCTGTGTGGTGTTCTTACAAAGAAAAACAGTTCCATTCCTTTTCATGTGTATTAGGGAGTACTTCAGAGTGTGAAAATAGTGAGTTTTAAACTTGAAGAGTTTAATTGTCTCAGTTAAGGTCATGATGTATACCAGGGGAAAAATTTGAGCGTTAAATCCAATTTAACATTCTTGTTTTTCACATTTTGAATGGTTTTGCAAGTTTAAAAAGTAGTTTATAAAATAATTATATGATTGACAATCTTAAAATACACAAGAAATAAATGTAATTTGGATTTTGAGTTTCAAGAATTACATACATTTGGTTCTTATAGAAAACAGATTCCTGAATACTTACAGGGTTTTATTTTTTTTAATGTTTTCCTGATTGCAGAAATCATACATAGGTGTTTATAAAAATTTGGAAAATTTCACAAATACACAGAAGGAAGTAAAAGTGACTTACACACTTCAATTTCCCAGACATACCACTTTTAACATTTGAGCGTATCCACCCAGCTCCTTATATAGTTCCCCAATATAATATCCTTTGAAATGAATGCTTAGAAGTAGGAATAAAGAGTGGAAAAATATTCATATAGTAGGAACTCAGTTTTGTTAATCCCTGCTGCCTCTCTCAGGTGTTGCCTTACAGCTGAAGAAAGGGATTTCCCCACCAGGATGGAAGACGAGATCTGTCTTTCCCTTCGGCTGGTCATGGCTAGAGTTTAGAACATTTTTTCTGGAGACTGCTGTTTATCTATGTGCCTGTGTCTTTATCTTAGCAACTCTGTCAGTTCTGAATGCCTGCTGGGTACAGAGGGAGACATTTGGATTCTTGTTGGGATAGCTTGTTGACATAAGCCACATCAGTTCTTATCAACTCTCTGGAAGAATGCTTTAAATCTGCTCTTGTTCAAAAGAGTTCCCTAATATTCAGAAATGATAGTTAACATCTAGGTTACTTGCACCAAGTGAAAGCAAGATGGAGTGTTTATAGACTCCCAGGTGATTTCCAATTAACATCTAACCTTAAATTCAGTCACCTTGGTAAAAGAAAAATCCAAAGAAGGAGCTCAGAGCAGATTATTGTGTAAGCATATGCCAGTCCTCTCCTGTGGAAAAGAAGTGCTCATCTGTTAAAGGGACAGGTAAGGCTAAGCAAAGCAGAATTTTCTTATCCTGCTTATCTTTCACTTTAGTGCAGAAGAAAGATTTATCCTGGGATGAAAGAGAGAAAGAAGAAAAGATCATGGGCAGGTAGCTAGTAATATAAGATGGTTGACTCTCTTTCTGTGTGTATTGGCTAGTGGTAAGCAGATCTTCTGATCTGAGAAAGTAGCAAAGTCAAGTTGACACACAGGGCAACTTCCCCAGGCATTGATACAACTTACTAGTATTCAGGGTGAAAATACAATGCTGACTTCTAGTCCAAGCTCTCAGCAAGAGGAAGCCCAGGTAGAAGTAGGAGAAAGTGGTACCTCCTTGTAAACATTTTATTCTTGACATGTAACAGACTCCTGCCTGTCAGCCCCTCTATTCTGCCTTTCAGGAGCACCTCCTGTGTTCTCCTGCACTGACCAATTTGAAAAGTGTCATTTCTGCCTGAGAACTGTAAGAGCTTACATACAGAGTCTGAAGGAATTGCTCTGGAAGATGAATAACCATTGTGATAACTGGTCACCATCAAAGAAGGGAGATTGCTGGTTTTACAAGTCCATGGTTTGAATTCTTGGGTCTGGCAGGAAACAGAGTCCAGTGCATAAAGTTCAGGAGACTTTAATGAAGAGCTTACTTTCAGAGAAAGGAGGGGGCAGAGTTAAGGGTGACATGGGGTTCCTTCACCCAGAAAGTAACAGCAATTAGAACTGCTATTAGGGTAGATCCAACGGAGCAAAGAGAAGAAATAGCATTCATTCCTGGAGTCCAGAGAGAGAGCTGGAGCCACAGAGGAGGAGGCCACTGACCAAAAATGCCACCCAGAAGAAGGAGGGAATGGGAAGCACTACACCCTTCTCCTACTTGCCCTCCACCTTCTTTGATCTTTGAAGGAGTTCCAGTGTGTTCCTTTGGCCATACCCACTTGGAAGCCTGTCTGTGTGAGCCCAGTGATGCTAACCCCCTACAGGACAGGCTTTGGGGCACAGGGCAGGGTCAGAATGGTGGGAAATTCATCTGGAGATAAAAGAGGGATCAAATAGAAAATCTCTATCATACCCTAGTAGCATATTCATAATCCCACTTTCATCATTTTATCCCATTATCCTCATTTCCTGAAATCCCAAAAATAAACCTCAAGCATGTGAACGATTGATTATGACTCAGTTCTATCTTTTAATATAAGTAGTCGAAACAGTTGCCCTACCCTTATCAGAGTAGCTAAATATTCAAAGAAAGAATCTGAAAAATTCTCAAAAGAATTAGAAAAATCACTGAAAGTCCTTCTGTTGGAGCATTTTGTTCTTGGTTAAAATTAAATCAAGATTTTAAAAAATTATACATGTGAACTGTACACAGTGATTTATCCTAAAGTATAAAAACTATGGTTTTAATCACACACTGGTGAAATAGGTTTTTGTTGTTAAAGTTAAGCTACAAAAAGAAGGTGGAACTTGTGTTTATGTCCTTAAATATTATCTCTTCAGATCTATGTAACTAAGGTGGAATGAATTGGCAAGAAAATTCTTACTCAGCCAATATAAATATAAGAAGAGATTTTTAGTTATTAAAAGTGGATCTGGCCCTGGCTTGTGCAGCTTGGTTGGAGTGTCATCTTGTAACCGAAAGATTGAGGGTTTGATTCCGAGTCAGGGCACATACCTAGGTTGTGAGTTCAATCCTTGGTCTGGGTGCATACAGGAGGCAACCAATTGATGTTTCTCTTTCACATCGATCTCTCCTTTTCTCTCTCTCTAAAAGCAATGAAAAAAAATGCCCTTGGGTGAGTATAAAAGAGAAACCAACAAAAAAAGCAGGTCTGTTTCAATCCATAGCTTTATTGAGCATTTGGTTTTGAGAGATAGGAAGATAAATATTTACTCTGTTTTTCAGAAAATTATGTGTAGTGAATAGAGGTGCACACTCAACTATAATAATAATCAGTGATGGGCACTTTAATGGAAGCATCAGCTGGGCAATTAAAAAGTGATTTGGTCTGTCTTCACCAGAGACTTGTTCATATGGCTCACACATAGTATCAAAAGTCTGCGTTTGCCATGTCCAGCTCTGGTCAGAGTGAGCCTTTTATTATTGACTGTTTCAGTAAGGACAGCCAAGCTTTTGCTGCTTTCCTATTCCTTCAAGAATGGATGACATCCAGAACTATACCATGTCCCTCAGTGGTCCTCTGATCTGGCCCCATTTGCATCTCCAGCCCTCCCTGCCCTTTTAGTTCCTTGTATTTGCCATGCTTCCTCAGTCTTTCTCTTGAGATTCCCTTTGCCTGAGTGCCAGCTGCCACTCTCATCTCCATACACCTTTTCTGCCTCCTGGTCCCAGTTTAAATGCTGCCTCTTCACAGAAGCCTTCCCTGATCTTACAGACAAAACCCAGGGATCTTACGACTTGCTCTAAAATCCTGAACATGGATTTAGGTACTCTTCTCCTTCAAACACCTTTCAATTTATCTGTGTAAAGGTTTGGTGGCCATCTTCCCTAACAGAATATAAGCACCATGTGACTAGGTTATATGCCTGCCTGTTTCACAGCAATGTCCTCAGTACCAAGCTTGGTGCTTAGTGGTGCTCACTAAGAATTGTAGAAGAAAGGAAAAGAACTGGTATCAAGCCCTGACCCCTACCTCTCACACATCAGTTCTGTGGCCTTTGGTATCTGACCACTTGGAGTCTCAATTTCTTATCTGCATAATGGGGTAGTAATGGTAATGGCACTTAGTAAGTGTCAGGACTATGCTTTATTTGTGTCATCTCAATTCATCCTCACAGAGCTGAATGACTTGCTTGAGGCCACACATTTTGTAAATAGGTAACAGGATTTAATTCCAGTTTACCAGTTTAACAGTTTTAGGAACTCAGAGTGTGAGAGTAACTAACTCCACTTAGATGAAGTGACTTCTAACCTGGTTCTAACTTGAGGTTAGCTGAATCTGGAAGCAGCCTGCAATACAAATTCCCTGAGGCATGAACTGGGGCCAGAGAGTGGAGAGACTTGCTGGCTGGGCCAGGGAGTTGCTACTTTCTGTAAAATGCTGCCTGGAGACCTTGATGGGTTTTATGTACTGAAAACATTGTGGAAGCAGAAGTGTCCAAAACCCTTCTCCCAGTTTGTGCCTCTGTAGGAATGGAAGCATTTTAGCTGATTCTTTTATTCTACTGTAGTACGCAGCACAACAATGTTTGGAAAGGAATCAGCTATGTGAGGTAAGGAATGGATGTTTATATTCAGGTGTTTGGTATAATTCTGTTGTTGTTTGTTCTTGTTTTTGTAAGGGTAGATTGCTTAGCCCAGATGAGTGGCAACCTTGCAAAAGTTATTTCACCTCATTGGCCTATTTCTCATTTGGAAACTAAGGATAATTAAAATATCCACCTCGTAGGTTTGTTTTGCAACAACCACACAGTGCCTGGTGCCAAATAAGCTTTCCAACAATGTTAGCTATATTGTTGTTAATATTTCCTGCCTATTCTGGCTCATGTCCCTTGAATGAATGTGCATTGTTTATTTATCAAAAACAGGTTGACTGAGACATAGGAATTGACATATTTTTAAAGATCATGATTTTAGGGTTTACAAAGATAGTAAAATTGACACAGAAAAAAAAAAAACACCTTAATAGGGCAGTCCTAATATTTCTTATGTGTGTTTATGATGAAATGCAAAATGTGAGCTAATTCTTACAGAACCCTTGTATATGTCTGGACTAAGTTTTCCATGTGTTCTCCCTGAGAAGTAGGTTTGATTGTATCTATTATACAGATAAGGAAGTTACGGTCTTTTTCTTTCTAAGATATTATCAGATAACTATAGAGGTAGACATTAAACCATGTGCTTCTCCAAACCATTTTGTGTCCTCAGCATTGTAAAGGCTTCACTTATCTTCCATCAACTTCAGCATCTTTGCCAGGAGGAAAAAATAGAAACAAGGCTCTTAACTTTTTCTAATCTGTTAGATTAATGAAGGCACCAGGCATAGTGTGCTGCCTGGTACATACTAGAGGCTCAGGAAATTTTTATTGAATATAAATATTAATCAGATTGGGTGAAAAATAAAAAGGTGACACAGAAAAGCAGTATTAGCTGCTGGGCTCAGCCTACTTCCTATTAAAAAAAAAAGTCTGAGGTCACTAAAGATTTTATTAGCATAGCCCAGCAATTTTAAACTTTTTTCATCTCATGGCACACGTGAACTGATTACGTAAATTTTATGGTACACCACAAAATATATTTTTGCTGATCTGATAAAAAATTGTTATAATTTTGATTAATTCATACCAGATGGCTATTGTTGTGTTGGCTGTTGTAATTAGTTATTTGACAGTCTAAGGGAAAAGAGGTCAGTGCCCCTAAGTAGTCAGGTATTTGCATGTTTTAAAAATTTTTGTGGCACACTGGTTGAAAATCACTGCCATAGCCTCTTTACGCAGACTAAAGGTTGGAATCTGAGGATCTAAGGTGAAGGAATTTCCTTTGTGTGTTGCAGGGAACAAACTCTAGTCTGTGTAGTTTAGTTATCTACAGAAATCTGTTTGCTTTCCACTAGGTACCCCCACAGCCAAGAAGCTCCTGGTTCTGTCCTTGTGTTGGGCTGATTAGTTTAGTCTCAATGAAGAAAAACTTGTACATTAAAATATACAAACCATATATTGGAAGGTTTAGCTGCTCCTGTTAAGTCATCAATATTGTATTTTAAAGCTAGATCCGATTGATATTTGTTTTTTTTCTTTAGCTCATGTAATTAAGAGTTGATGTAAAGTAAATACCATTTAATGGTAATGGGGGAGAAAGCAGGAAACCTGATTGTATAGGACATCTAGCATGCTGCATTTAAGTCTAGATTTCCTCTCCCTTTTCCCAACAACAGGAAAAAATTATTTCTTCTGGAAAACTTCATTATGGTATGGCATTTATTAGCCATATCAAACATGAAAGGTGCCAGTTAGATGGTAATTTGATGACTAAGTATTTTCTTCGTGGTTTATCATACCACAAAATGAAGAATCTTAAAGAGATAATTATAAATAAAATATACAATATAAATAAAATACACAACGTACATATATGTAGTAAGATGTTACTGTAAATATGAACATATCAAATGTATAATGTAAATATAAAATAACATAAAACAAACTGATACAAATACTGATGAGTCTATACTGATATAAATAAATGATGGAATAAGTAAGCAAATAGAATAAAAAACCTAATATGTTGAAGAATTCCATATGATTTTTGTGATAATTCCCTGAAAGGAGGTGAAACGTAATTGCCCATTCCTTAAATAGACTGTACTTCCTTCCAAAGAGTACAGTATGGAAAGTGAAAAAAAAGTAACTTTAAAGTGGAGAAACCTGCCAAATGGCACTTCAGCCAGATGATTAGGTTAACATGAATAGTGATAAATGTGATCTTGATGCGTTGTAATGAAAATGGCAGCATCGAGGAGAAGTGGCAGGCTAGAGCGGGGGGCTGGGCAGGGTCAGGTCTTGTGGGTGAAGCAGCAGCAGCAGTGGTGGGGCAGTGGTGGCTTGGCAGCTGGGTTCAGGTTTCTGGGGCCAGCCATGGCCATGATCCTGCTGGAGGGGAACAACTGCGTAATTAAGGAGATGCTCATGCTCAAGTTCGAGAACATGGCCGCTGGAAACAAACTAGAAGCAGAAGAAGTAACATTTGCAGATTCTTATGGTCCTCTATCATATTTCAAATCCTAATGGAGACAAAGCAAAAATGATAGTTAGTATTTCTTTGAAATTCTACAAGGAACTTCAGGCATGTGTTGCTGATGAGTTACTAAAGAGAATGTATGGGAGTTACTTGGTAAATCCAGAATCAGGATACAATGTGTCTTTGCTATACGACCTTCAAAATCTGCCTGCATCCAAGGATTCTGTTGTGTATCAGGCTGGCATGTTGAAATGAAATCGTTTCGCCTCTGTCTGTGAGAAATACTGCCAGTTTCAAGAAGAAGGCAAGGAAGGCGAGAACAGGGCAGTCATCCATTATAGAGATGATGAGACCATGTATGTTGAGTCTAAAAAGGGCATAGTCACAGTAGTCTTAAGCACAATGTTTAAGGATGACAACGATGTGGTCATTGGAAAGGTGTTCATCCAGGAGTTCAAAGAAGGACGCAGAGCCAGCCACACAACCCCACAGGTCCTCTTTAGCCACAGGGATCCTCCTCTGGAGCTGAGAGACACCAATGCTGCTGTGGGTGACAATATCAGCTATATTACCTTTGTGCTGTCCCCTCACTACACCAATGCCAGTGCTTAGACAACACCATCAACCTGATACACACATTCCAGGACAACCTGCACTACCACATGAAGTGCTCTAAGGCCTATATTCATATACGCATGCAGGCAAAAACATCTGACTTCCTCAAGGTGCTGAACCACGCTCACCCAGATGCTGAGAAAAAATAAATGAAAACAATTACGGGGAAGACGTTTACATCCCTCTAACTCCTGGGAACTAGAAGAGGAAGCAGCTGGCAACTGAAGGCTGGAACACTTGCTACTGGATAATCATAGCTTTTAATGTTCCACCTCTTCGGGTTCTTAAGGGATTCTCCATTTTGGTTCCATTTTGTACATGTTTGGAGAATAATCTGCAGAAACAAGTTGTTCTTGCAAGGACTTCATAGTTACTAAGAATTAAAAGTAAAGGAAAAGAAAAAAGAAAAATCCACTTGATCAACTTAATTCCTTTTCTTTATCTTCCCTACCTCACTCCCCTTCCCTTCCACCCTCCTTCCAAGCTCTTTTGCTTTGCAATATGTTACTGATAATGAGTCACAGGATAATGCAATCTTAACTTGTTTTCTCCTAAGTATTTGAGTTCTAAACTCCTGTACCTAAAATACTGTTGAGGTCATTAATAAAGAAAATCTTTGTATCTATAAAAAAAAAGAAAGAAAAAAGAAAATGGCTACGTCTACGATCTTCCTTCCTAAATCCCATAATCCCATTATAATCATGAGAAAACCATTGGACAATTGGAGACTTCCTACAAAATACCTAACCAAAATACCTAACTCCTCAAAACTGTTGTCAAAGTCATCAAAAAGGTATAGTCTGGAGAAACTCCTAGAGAAGTTAGGAGACCTGAAAGCTAAATATAATGCGGGACCCTGGATGGGATCCTGGAACAGGAAAAAGACATTAGGCAAAAACTAAGGAAATTTGAAGTATGGACTTCAGTTAATAATAATGTGACAATATTGGTTCATTAGCTGTGACAAATGTAGCAATTACTAATGTAAGAGGTTAATTATAAGGAAAACCAAGTGTAGGGCATATAGGAACTCTGAATAATCTTAACTTCTCTGTAATCACAAAACCATTCTAAAATTCAAAGTTTATTTTAAAAAATGATGGCAAAGACAAATCTATGGTTCAAATTTAATTTTCATCATGCTAGTAGCCTGAAGTACTGGTAAATAAAGCAGCACTTGCTGTTATGGCCAGATTATGATATGGAAGTGGGGCAGCTCTTCCTCACTGCTGTCTTGTAAAGCCATGGCAGCTTGCCTGCAGAAAGAGAATACAATATTTCTAAATGTTCTTGCATGCAGTTTCCTACAGCACGTCTTTTCCCCCTTTGCTTATGCCCAGTAGCAGTCCTGTGAGTGGCATTTGCTGTCCTAGTTAATCAGAGGGTAGGATTAATGAAAAACTCTTCTCTTCCCCTCCTAAGAAGTTTCATTGAGCACTGGAAATGTAGGTCAAATTGCATCACTGCAGAAAGGAGTGAACAGGAAGGTATGTATGAGTGCTGCCAACCTCTCTTTAGACTCTGAGTCACAAAGAACCAGTGTTGAGCAGCTTAGGTATGAGATACAGGTAGTTCCAGAATGTTTATATATTAATCATTGATTTTAAAAAAGATCTCTGTCTAAAGCACTAGTGAAAATAACTCACTAACTTATTTACTTTGTATCTCCCAACTTCTAGAATTCTTTTTGTCTATTATTGATATATTGCAGTAGTTTATATTAATTTAATCGGAGAGATGGTTAGATTATAGAAACTATTGCCATGTGTACATTAAAAAAAAACCCTTTTTGCTAATCATGTAGATCTAATTAATGTATTTTGCTAATTATATGTAATTATATGCTCAATGGAATCAATTAGCATATAGAAATCACAAAATATGTTTTGTATTTCTCAGTTATGTTTAAAGAATACTGTACCATCGTTTTCTATTTTTAAGGGCTAAATCTTATAGATTTTAAGATATAAGAAGTCTCTAAATACATGTTTTTATTTTTACACATTGTATGCTACCTGTCTTTGTAAGATATTCAGATATTGGCTGCTAGTGTGGTCCCTGTGGCTGACATTGTCATGAACAGTAAGCATCACCTGACAGCAACACCTACTGTGCTCTATTCCATTTCCACTCTCTTCTTGCCTGTATCAAGATAATTGGTAATTCATCTGTATACAAAATGGAAAGTCATAGAAAATTTATTTGCAAAGGTTTGGGTATTATTTAATTGAATACATTATTCTGTGAAATATGTTTATAATACAATGTACTTTTAGGTAATTTTAACTTTATTTTGAAGTAATTGTAGATTCATAGGGAGTTGCAAAGATAGTACAAAGAGGTCCTGGTTACTCTTTAGTTTCTCCCATTGATTACATCTTACCTAATATAGTACAATATCAAAACCAGGAAATTGGTATTGGCAGAAAATATGTATGTAATTTTATGTCTTTTTATCCTGTTTAGATTCTAGTAACCACTACCATAATCAAGATAAAGAACTATTCCATCACTGCAGAAATCTCCCCTTGTTACCCCTCTGTAGTCACAGTCATTACTGTTATTCTCACAGCCCCTAGTTCCTGGCAGCTACTAATCTGTTCTCCAACTCTGTAATTTAGTCATTTGGGGAATGTTACATAGATGTGATCTTTTGAGATTGGCTTTTTTTACCTGGCATTTTAGAAAGAACTTTAAAAGACTATTTATGTTAAACATTTTTAAAGAATTTTTTTTTCAAAGAAGTTGTTATCCAGAGTTTGATTCACTAATTTTTACACCTGTGTTTTTCTAGCTTGGGTGTTCTATACTCTGTGTTGCTATATTTGAACAGATACTAAAGTTGTATGTGCTGATATAATATCTGATTATAGCATTAACCTTATTGCTTGCTCTGAAGGCTGATACCATGAAGTTAAAGGGAAATTTACCTCAGGAAAAGCCTGTCAACAAAGTAGGTATTAGAATTGATTACTGAGTATGAATAAGATGTCTAAATGTGTACTTAAAGCATACCAAATAAAGTAAAAGAACTCTTCAAAGAAGAGAGACTTTTTGGAACATATTTAAATGAACAGCAATTGAAATATTTACATTAATTAGTTAATGTAAAGATCGTGTCACAGAATTGCTATATGTGGTTAGTATGAAATGTCACCATATGAAAGCCAGTGTCTCCAGCCTGTTAATCAGATTCTTTGAATGTCTTGAGTAGGATATGGAGCCCTGTGGGTAGATAAGGACTGGGAACAGACAGCCTCAGAAGGAACAAATCTTTCTCAGGTTCCAATATGTTGTTTTCTAACAAAATATAAAAAATACTCCAGGAGCTGTAGGATAACGTGTTAGTGTTTGGCTACAAATAATGATATCGGGGCTCTAGGAAATCCCATGTGGCCAGACCTACAGAACTGAATCCCACAGCACCATTCTGCACTTCACTAGCAGTGAAGGAGAGGATGTGAGCCCTGGCTCCTAGGCTTGCCCAGAACTTGTGTTCCTGAAGATTGTGTCAGGACAGATTCTTATGAATGGGGTCATCTTATAACTGTGTGACTGGCAGTTGGTCTTCATTTGGCTCTGGCTCCTGCATTTTTCAGGGGTGTCAAACTCATTTTCACCTGGGGCCACATCAGCCCTGTGGTTACCTTCAAAGGGCCGAATGTAATTTCAGCTCCTTAACAGTTAAGAAGTAGTTACATTTATACAGTCCTAAAATTATTGCAGCCCTTTGAAGGCAACCACGAGGCTGATATGGCCCCTGGTGAAAATGAGTTTGACACCCCTGTTTTAGATGGTTTTCCTTTCAGATAGGAATATATTCATTGTAATTAAAATCAGCCTCTACTTATGGGCTGAACATCTTTCTATTGATCATCTTTGTTTTATTCAAGCAGCATATGATTATATTTATTGGTAACCGAATGTCTGTCAGACACTGTTCTAAGTGTTTATGTACACTTATACATGTAATTACAGTATTGAAAAATTGCACTAATGATATGCATTAAATCATGGATCTGAAATAAACAGCACACTAAGTACTAAGTAACTCTAACAAATAGGCCAATTTTCTTGATAGGTTTATTTAAGCGGTCTAATGCCCAAAACACAATACATATTTTTATATGTATATGTATATATACACACACATATGTATACACACACATATAGTATAATTTAAAAAATATATAATATGTATAGTAATTTTCAAAACATATTTGTTAATTTGTTTATTCATGAGGCAGTGTGTGAATAATATGGAATCAAGAGATATAAGGCCTTTATAAAAGGCCTACCCACCCCTTTTATAAATAGTTTTCTATACAGTTGAGGAAAACAAGTTACAAATACAAGAAAAAGCATCTAACTACAATAGTGAAAACTGCTTAACCTGTCAATGCAACATGTATAAAAAGGCAACCCATAATTATCAAATCTTTCATATCATAAGAGCTATAAATGTTCAGAGTAGGAAACAATTATTGATCTCTGATCCTTGATTTTGACACCTGCAAAATGTGGTAATACCTATCTCATAATGAGAAATGAATAAAACATATATGTAAAGACAATATAATGCCTACTACTTACTACACCTTCAATAAATTATAGCTGGGCTATTGATAATGAAAATTCTAATGGTAATTAGAACAACAATAGTACTGTATTGGGGTAGGCTGACTGCTATGGATACCCAAAACCTCAGTAGCTTAACACAATACACGTTTATTTCTTACTCAAGTTATAGCTCAGCATGGATTGTTACACACACTCTTGCTTCACCCAATCATTCAGGGGTGAAATTTTATAGCTCTGTCCACCTCTAGGTACTTTAATCCCTCTCTTTTTGACCAGCAGAGATACTTAAGATGAAGACAATAAGGTTTGCATGGGCCAGGTCTAGAAATGGCACCCAACCTTTCTGTTCACATTTTAGGACTCCTTCACATAGCTATGCCTTATTGCAATGAATACGGGAAAATTTAGTCTAATTAAGTGCTCTGGAAGATAAGAATGTGGATATAGGTGAGCAATGGCAATCTCTATCACAAATAATATTTAGAAAGGCTTAATAGAAGAGGAGGAATTTTTCTTCAATCTTTTAGAGAAGTGAAATTTCTAATAGGTTACCCAGCCTGCCTTTAACTGGTGTTATTTAAAAAGGTAGGGTAGAATAATTTTTTAATAAGTTTTTTATCTTTATTTTTTAAATATATTTTATTGATTATGCTATTACAGTTGTCCCATTTTTTTCTCCCCTTTATTCCCCTCCGACCTGTACTCCCCCTCCCAGCATTCCCCCCCTTTAGTTCATGTCCATGGGTCAGACATAAAAGTTCTTTGGCTTCTCCATTTCCCACACTATTCTTAACCTCCCCTTGTCTATTTTGTACCTACCTTTTATGCTTCTTATTCCATGTACCTTTTCACCCATTCTACCCCCTCCCCAACCCTGCTGATAACCCTCCATATGATCTCTATTTGTGTGAATCTGTTCCTGTTGTAGTTATTTGCTTAGTTCGTTTTTGTTTTTTCAGGTTCGGTTGTTGATAGTTATGAGTTTGTTGTCATTTTACTGTTCGTAGTTTTAATCTTCTTTTTCTTAAATAAGTCCCTTTAACATTTCATGTAATAAGGGTTTGGTGATGATGAACTCCTTTAACTTGACCTTATCTGGGAGGCACTTTTTCTGCCCTTCCATTCCAAATGATAGCTTTGCTGGATAGAGTAATCTTGCATGTAGGTCCTTGCCGTTCATGACTTGGAATACTTCTTTCCAGCCCCTTCTTGCCTGCAAGGTTTATTTTGAGAAATCAGCTGATAGTCTTATGGGAACTTCTTTGGAGGTAACTGTCTCCTTTTGTCTTGCTGCTTTTAAGATTCTCTCCTTTTCTTTAATCTTGGGTAATGTAATTATGATGTGCCTTGGTGTATGCTTCCTCAGGTCCAACTTCTTTGGGACTCTCTGAGCTTCCTGGACTCCTGGAAGTCTTTGCCAGATTGGTGAAGTTCTCCTTCATTCTGTTTTCAATTAAGTTTTCTACTTCTTGTTCTTCCTCTTCTCCTTCTGGCACCCCTATGATTCAGATGTTGGAAGTTTAAAGTTTTCCCAGAGATTCCTAAGCCTCTTCTCCTATTTTTGTATTCTTGTTTCTTCATTCTGTTCTATTGAATGTTTAGTTCTTCCTTCTCAAGATTGTTGATCTGAGTCCTGGTTTCCTTACCTTCACTGTTGGTTCCCTGTATATTTAGCTTTATTTCACTTTGCATAGCCTTCACTTCTTCCTTTATTTTGCAGCTGTACTCAGTCATTTCTGTGAGCATCCTGACTACCAGTGTTTTGAACTCTGCGTCTGATAAGTTGGCTATTTCCTTGTCACTTAGTTCTTTTTCTGGAGTTTTGCTCAGTTCTTTCATTTGAGCCATATTTCTTTGTCTTGGCACACCTGTTATGTAGTAAGGGGCAGAGTCTTAGGTATTTGCCAGGACAGGCAACCCACGTTGTTGCAGTTGTGTGGGTGTATGTGGGTGAGGGGTCCGAGTGGGAACTATGCCACTTGCTTAGCTCTTGGCTGGCTTTCAGTCACTTCCTTTGCTACCCACCAGCAAATTGGGCTCTTCTGGTGCTGATTCACGGGTGGGCGGTTTTGTGTATGTTCTAGGACCCTGTGAATCTCTCCAACAAACTCTCTTGTGAGGCTGGGAATTTCTCCTCCTGCCTCAACCCGCACAGGTTTTTTCAGTCAGAGGTTTAGAGGCTTTATTTCCCTGTGCTGTGTGATCTGTCTTGCTCCCCAGTTATTCCTCCTGGTTTATCCACGCCCAAATGTGGGATTGCCTGCCCCGCCAGCTGCCGCCTTGCTGCAAGTCCTCTCCGCCTGGGCTGCCTATCTCTGCCTCTCCAAGGGGTCTGGATGAATGTTTCTGCTTTAACTCCTTGGTTGTCGGACTTCGGTACAGTTCAATTTTCTGGCAGTTGTCGTTATTTTTTGTTTTTAAATTTGCTGTTGTCCTTCTTTTGGTTGTGTGAGGAGGCAAAGTGTATCTACCTATGCCTTCATCTTGGCCAGAAGTCCAGAAGAATGTTTTTTTCAATGCTGCAAATGTTATTAATCAAATGACACATTTAATCCACTAGGCACTGCCTTTACTGTAAGCCATTTAACAACTATAGCCCTCCATCTCCTCACTTATAAATATTCATCATAGAGTTGTGTTGAAGATTGAACAAAACAGTGCATGTAAAGTTCTTTACCCAGGGTCTGGCCCAAGGTAAATACTCAGGAACTAAGTTATTATTATTGGTAGTTTTATTAATAAATATGGCCCTAGAGTCATTTATTTGACATCTTTTTTAAAGGAACACGTTAGACTAGCAAAGAATGACTCAGCTGAGGATATTTATATGAATTGTAGAATTCTGCAACTCCAGGCCAGTAGGAGATTAATGTTCCCCTTGCACAATATTGAGGGGGAAGACTTCTCTACTCACCCCATGGTCCCCTCCCCTCAGTCAACTCCACAGACTTGATTCCCCTATTAAGAGGACAAGAACATTGCACTTTAATTTACCTCCCACCCCTCTTCCCCTTCCTCAGATTTGAGGTTTGTAGGGGAGCTTGGCTGGGATAACTGAGAGTAAATGCTAAAACAGCTACTTATTGCTCAGACCTAATTGCAAGTCCTTAGCAAGACATGAACATCTTTCCCCAAGCACATGTTAACCTTAGTGGGCATAGCTGTCAAAGCCTGTGGTTCCACTTAATTCAATTCTATTCAGTAGGCATATGTTAACACCTACAATGTCAGGACCTAGGGATACAAGAATGAAATGAAATGTTATAAACACTGCCTCTAAGAAGTCTACTTTAGGAGATAGGTGTGTTGATCTGAAGAGATTTCATCTAGGCAAGGTTTTCAAGGCTGGATATGAGTTACTTACAAGGTAGAAAGAAAGGAGTTTTAGGTGGTGGGAACAGTAGTTGTGGAGGAATAAAGGTAGAGATTGCTGTGGTGGCTGACAGTGAAAGAAATGATTTTAAGCCCAGGTCTACACTGTCCCACTTCTGCCCCTTAATGGCCTTACATCACAAGCCTCAGTTTGCTTTTTGTTAAAGGTGTGTAGTAATAGTTCCTGTATCACAGACCTGAGAGGATTAAGTGAGATGATACATGGGTTAGTACCAGGCACATAGTAAGTGCTTAGTAAATATCAGCTTTTGCTACTCTTTTTGTCATGTACTTTTGTAAATCAACCTGAAAATGTACTTAACTGACCAAGGATTTCGTCATGGAGACAAATTGGAGAACTACTGGGAATTTTATTATATCTGTTTCTCTGTATGGCTAATGGTTAAATAGTGTGCTATAGTCACAGTTGATGGAGGAATGGTTTGCTGATCCCTGAATCAAAAGGAAAAAGAGACCGGTTAACCTCAGTGAAGCCTGGGAGAGAGGACTTGACGTAAGAGAGCTGTGAGACCTTAAATAGTGAAGGGAGTGCAGGATGGCAGTATGGAACCCTTTGGATCGAATAGAGCTGTGAGTGTGTGCAGATATGTAGAAGTTGTTAGAAAATGGAAGCACCTTTAAAAATGTTAAGACTGTGAGGAGTTTCATGTAGGATCGGGAAGTCCAAGACTGCCCACGGGGGCTAAAATGTGTTAATGAAACCTAGTCCAGAGGTGTTAACTGTTCTTCCTTGTAAGTGGTTTCATCTCCCTCTTTACCAGTTGTTTTCAAACTCTTATTTGGTGTTCAGTGGAGTGATCCTGACAGCAATACCTGTAGTTCATTAATTGCAAAATCTCCAGCTGAGCTTCAAAGAGGGGAATACCCAGTAGCACGACTGAAAAGACAGGTTGTGTGGAGAGGTTCATTCTGAAATTTGCTTTGCCAGGGAGAAAGCTGACCAGGGTAAAAGCAAAGTGGAACTTGGGTAGGAGGTCTGTGAGTAAACTGGGGACCTCATTAATTCAGATTTCTGTAGAATATCCCTACCCATGACATGTAACCTGCTTTTAAAATTTCTGTTTTTTTGCCCTGGTCTGTGTGGCTCAGTTTGTTGGGCATCGTCCTACAAATCACAAAGTTGTTGGCTCATCAGGCACATGCCTGGGTTGTGGGCCAGGTCTCAGGTTGGGGGGCGTGCAAGAGGCAACTGATCAGTGCTTCTTGCTCACATCAGTATTTCTCTTCCCCCTCTCTAGAATCAATAAAAAGAAAAAAAAATCTTTTTTAATTTGTAGTTTTTCATTTGGGAAAAGAAACTTAGGAAAACAACATAGGCTCAGAGTCACAAGCTTTACTGCCTCTAGGAGACAGGCCTGGCAAGAAAATAAGTGACTCAGAAAGGTGGGTGCCTTAAAAAGTACATGCCCAATGACAAGAGGCTGCAGAGGACACAGCATCACCCAGTTGTCCCTAAGCAGATTTTTGGACATTCCAAGGGAACATGACATTTTATTTGAATCACCCCACCTTTTAAATATTAGCAAAAATTTCTTTTTCCCTAAGATCACCAAAGAGACAAAAAAGAGGCCTATTGTAGGCTTCTGGACTTCTGGTTTGCAGTGAGGGTCAAAGAGTGGAGAGAAATGCATAGCATAAGGAGTTAGGTGGCTAAACTGGACATACTGCTGACTCTAGTGCCAGGCACAGTACCTGTCACGGAGCACACACTAAACATGGTTTAATTAAATAAAGAGACCGGCTTGTGTGAACTTCCCTTGGTTTTCAGTCTTTTCACACATAGAATGGAAAGATAGGAGTTAGCTTTCCCTCAGCTCTAACTTAGAAGACAGAGTCAAGTCAAAACTTGTGTTGCCCTCCTTGTGGGGCCTACCTCTCTAGACTTCTCTCTTCCCTTTCATGCCTCCTAAAGCACCCAGGGTGCCATTCTCACATTACAGCTCCATGGTTTGCCTAGAATTTAAGAAAGTTTCTGAAATAAAAAGAAAGTTTGTACTGTTGTGCTTCAAAACAAGACTGCTCAGTTTTGCCTGTTTTTTTTTTTTTTTCTTTATCCTGGCTAGTAGGTTTTTGCTTAATTTTTACAGACTCTATTATAGAACAAGAATATTCCAGATTATACCTTAAATTGCAACAAGGCTCTCAGAGTCTTAAAAGGACATAGAGATGTTACTCCTAAAAAATAAGTCATTTTCTCTATAAAAGTTAATATAATGCTGCCCATGAAACAGTATGGGCTTTTCTTTATTTAAAGGTAATGAGAGGATTTTTCTGAACCTTTGGGCACTGGATCTTCTTTTATAAAAAATTCTGGTGATATCTGTCCTTTTATTTTTTCAGTAGAAAAGTTTTAACTGTCTTGAGCAAGATGATTATTCTTGCAGTTATCAGAAATCAATTGGAAAAGATTTAAGCTCAGAAGAAGGGGGCCAATTTCCCTTCAGGTCCAGGGAATTCTTGAAAGTCTAGGGAAGGAAGTGCTTGGGTCTCTGGGGACTAGACTTGGGACAGGAAAGACCTAGAATGCCAAGCACAAACTGTTTTCTGTTCTCTTCTGTAGGGTTAGGTTGCCTCTTGGGTCCCTTTCACTCTGAGCTGCACGTTTATTCTTTTCTCTTTGCCTACTGATTCTTTCCTATAGACAGAGTACACAGGGGTGCTTGCAGCCTAGAACAGAATAGGCCCTCTTCATTCCAATTTCTAGTTTCAAGAGAAACAAGTTCAATATCCCTTTGGGTCATGTGTCCAGCTTTGGCTAAAACGGGAGCAGTTGGGACTCCCATAGAATAAATAGGACTTGGCGTGGAGTTGAGAATTACATAGTGCTAAGAAAAAGAGTCACCATGGGCTAGGCAGTAACTCTGAAAGAGTGGCATCGTCTACCATCTCACCCTCCTGCCCTCAAAAAAATAAAGAGTAAATAAATTTATCCTTTTATGACTGCAAAACATTCCAGTTACATCATTCTTTTTTTTTTCTTGTTTCCTTCTAGTCTCACCTCTGTCATTTAAAATAAATCTTTAAAAAATTTGTATCTATTGAATACTGGTTACATAGTAGGTAGTGAATAAATAAAAGCTATCAAATTTTGTTTCTGTTCTTAGACAATGTTCCCCAGTCTACGTTTTAAACTATTTCTCTTTCTCTTGGCAAAACAAAATGAAGTTGCTGTTAGGCAGTTTGATGCACTGGAAAGAGAACTAAATGGCACCAAAGGCTTCCATCCTATTTCCAATTTCAAGCCATTTATTTGCTGGGTCATCTTGAGCAAATTATGACCTCTCTCACTGTTTGTTCACTAGCAGAATGGAGATTATAATAACTGCTTTTTTGAGCAGTGTCATTGTGAAGATAAAATGAGAGAATATATACAAACATATGATGGTTTTTTCTGCTATGAAAGAAAGATTTCTGACCCCCTCTTTTAAGTAGAGAAGTTACTATTTTTAAATGCTTATTTTTAGTAACTGCCACTACCATTTTCCTCTCAGAATAGGGTTTCCTTTAAAGCACTTTTAAGGTCTGTGGACTGGAAAAAGGTGAAATTTTTTTATGACAAATACTATCTTAGGTGAAATTTCATAGCACGTAAAATCTGATGGCTTCCTTGGGTACTTTGGAGATATAGTTGGAATGTCCTGATGGAAAACTGAAAAATAGCTTGACCCAGTGAAATAAGATCAAGCGCAGAGTCTAATCTGATGCTGGTTTTGTTCCACCTCCACCTCAAGTGTACTTTGAAGGAATCACCGTTAGTGAGGTGAATGGTTATCTCTAACACATAACATCTTTATTGGCTGTCTTCTTCTTATAATTTGTAGCTTCCTTTGAGTGATTGTTGCATTCAGTATTTAGGATGCAAAGAAATGAATTTTGGCTCAGGACAGACATGTTAAACAAGGTAGTGGGTTTTATTGGAAAGAAGGCAGGAAAGAAACACTAAAGTAGAAATCAGAGAAAAATTTTCAAAGATGGGGGACTGGGAAGGAAATACAAATCTGGGCAAGAGAAGCACCTGGTTTATAAAGATTATAGGAATGATCACTTTACTGAGTGATTACTTTACTGAATAACATTTTGTGGGTGGATAAAACTGAAACTATCTAAAAAAGGGAAAGTGGAAGGATATGATACAGGAATAACTTAAAAGCCAATGAAGATAATTAATAATAAATGTTCAAAACATGGCATAGAATTTCATCCACTAACTTTCCAAGATGCTTTATTAATATCTCACACCATGTAAATATTTGACTTACCATCTCAGTTATGAAAATAAGTAAAAGTTGATCAAAGCAAAAATCCTGTCATGTGACCTTGGTGATAGCCAATGAGGATTATAGGAAGAGAAGTATATTGCCAGTGAATTTTTCATGTGATATCAGGTTGCCTTCTGCTTTATGCTTCAGCATCTGCTCCATAGCTATGTCATTGGCCATATTTCTTGTTCTCTTCTTCTACAAGTCCAACATGGAAACCAGTTAAATTTCTAACTCTGGTTTGTTAATTTCCAGTTCTTTGACTCCTTAACTCAGTCATCTACCCCAAATTACAATAATTTGAATAGTAGCCAGTCTACTTGAAATGTACATGCACGCATATGCACAAAAATGTGTAGGTAATGGAATACAATTTTCTTGTGCTTTTTAGGAAGGTGGTTTGAGTTTTTGTTTCCTGTTTGTGGTATTACGAATTGCTTTTATAAACTGTTAGATGATAAAGGACAGAGTGAGCTCTCCAAATAATAATCTCATTCAGTGTGTGTGTGTGTGTGTGTGTGTGTGTTTAAATCTGTGATTCTGACAGGTTTCATAGGAACAGGTTTTCTGAACAGCCATTTTACAAATTAATTGAAAACTCATTAGTGGCAAGTTATGCACAATTACTTTAAGCCCCAGGAGCCTTCTCTGTGTACATGTTGAACAGTCATTTGTTCTTAGTTTATTGTAAATATAGCCAATTAATTTCATTGTAAACAAAAAAAAACCCAATGACATTTTTTATAAAATTGATAAAGTGCCTCAAATTTTAACACTTTGACATTTCATAGCACATATAATAATTTTGTGACATCTGGTAACTAATGAGATTGTAGATTTCTAGTTAGCTTTACCTGTTGTTTCATCTCTTTGCCCCTTTTCTCTAGATCTGAACAGAATTAAGAAGAAGGCACTTCCACAGTCACAGCAGATGAAGATCCACTGGTAAATTGATCAGGAGTTTTGGCCTGCCCTCCAAAGAAAAGGTAATTGACTGTTCCAACATAGCACAGCTGAAAAAATGGGATGCTTCAGAGTATAATAGCAAGTTTTACCAAAGGATGATGATTTTTAAATTTAAGATATCTGAGTAAGTTTGCAAATTTTAAGCATAACTCTCTGAATATTATCTTAGTAACGTGAAATGATAGTGAATTTGAGAGTACAGTATTATTAGGTGTTTGTCAAAAAAAAATAACTGCTACATACAGCCCCCCCATTTTTTAAAATTACAGGAAGTCTTTGGAAATAATACAGCCACTCCCCTCCCCCAGTAAACACATATTCATTTTTTTCTTAGGAAATTGTCCAAAGATAATGCTCTTGTGTTTCTGTCCAGCTCTTCTTTCCTCAGCTCCTCCTTTCTTCTCTCCAAAAGCAACATAGACCTAGTTATTCAGGACTGGGAAGATCCTATAGGAATTATAAAACAGGCAGGAGTTCTTTAGACACACTTTCTGGGCCCAGTGCCTTTGCCCAGCCGCCAGATGGCTCTGTGCTTGTGAGCAGTCCCACATCTTTACAAAAATAGCAGCTACCATTAGTTGTTTTTTACCATGCGTTTGCCATTGTGCATTTACTGTTTGGGGAGGAGGGATGGTTAAGTTTCACATAATGTGAAAAAGGAAAAATTCCTGTAGGAATTTCTTTTGTCCCATGGATTCTTTTAATTTTTTCCTATTTTAAACTTCATGGACAGTGGTGAAAAATAACATTAAGCTTTCAACTATATGAACCACCTCATAAAGTTACAAAAACCTCATTTGTAGAAATCCTGCCAGTGAAGCCTCTATGACTCCCCTCTCCCTAGTATTATTCTGCCCAGTATCATTCTGCCACACCCCCACATATACAAGGGCAATTAAGCTGTTCTAGGATAGCTGTGTACTGTGGTGCCAGGTGCAGAAAACTGTCAAATCAAATGATTCTTTTCCTGGAGGAATTTTTATTAAAAAAAAAAAAGACTCATGCTTCCATCTCCTAAAAGCAATGTGGGGCTTACATGTTAACATGAGGTTTAAGATGAGTTATTGAAAGATAAAACTGAACAGAATCCAGAATCCAAATAGGAAAGCTCAAAGGCTTTTTACCCTCTAAAATTGATCAGTTTACTTTAGGCAACAAATGCTATGCTTCAACCAGGTTTTAGGCAACTGTAGCAAAGTTGGAAACATTTTGAACAACTTGAATATTTATCTACAAACATAATATTTTTGCTGTTACCAGACAGAAACAGGAACTTTGGGAAAGATGTGGCAGTTCTGGTTAGGTGTTTAGGAGAACAGTAAGTACTGGGCAGCTCTGAAGTCTCTACTCCTAAAATAGGCCCTTAGAATTTTATGGCTTAAAGCCAATAGGGCAGCAATGCATAGGTACCCTTCAGTGATCATCCAAGTCATCACAAAGGATGACATTTATTGTGGTATGTCTGGAAGACATCAGAGAAGAGAGAAGCAGGGCTTTCCTACATGGTGGTCAGCAACTGGCAGTGGTGAGATTTGGTGGGAAGGGAGGGAGGAAACATTTGACAGAAATGCCAAAGGAGCACTTTAGTCCATAACTATTTATCGAGTTTGTACTATGTGCAAAGAGATCATTTGAAGAGGAAAAGAGAAGAATAATGGGCAATTTCACAGACTGCATTTATGACATCTGTTGTTCGTTTGTTTCTGAGTACTATTCTGATGAAAAGATTCATATGATACCAAGAAATCAGTGGCAAGAGTCAGGGACAAAAGAAGTGTCACAAACTCAAGTCTGCAGGGACCAGCCAAACAGAGGAATGAAATGGGCCAGGTGGAACTGAGAAACTATCAAATTCATGACCAACCTAAAAGGGCAGCCTCTTTTCAGTACCGTCTCCTTGTAAGCCCAGTATCCATTCAACAAATAGTTATTGCATGCTTACCTATGTACTGTGCTCTTCCAGGCACTGGGAATTAATTAGTAAATCAAAGGGACAAAGCCCCTGACATTGTGGCACTCTCTTTTAATGGAAAGAAACAGATAATAGATAGCAAATGCAATAAATAAATACATTATTCATTATACTAGACGATGATAATTGGTTAGAAATAGCATGTCAGGGTAAGGAAAATCAGGAGTTCTGTCTAAATCCAATCCACACTGAACTGCCAGATCTCTGATCTGGGAAGCTAAGCAAGGTTGGTCCGATTAGTACTTGGAAGGGAAAGTCAGCAGTGCTGATGAGGGGTGGGACTTACAATTTTAAATAAGAATGGTCAGGGTAGGATATTTTGAAAAGGTGAGATCTTAGCAGTGCAGATGAAGGACAGTGAAAGTGTTGACTGCCAGACCAAGGAATTTAGAATGTCTGTTGGCAGCAGTAAAGTATAGCAGTTTATATGTACTCCATAAGAAGGAAACTGAAGGGTGGTTGGTGCCTTAGGAATCCCAGCCTCTGGGTTTCAAAGGAAAGTAAGTTGGCCCCTGATTTAATCAGTCTGTGATATTGCTGCTCACCTGGTAGAATTTTGTGACAATCTCACAAAAATCTCAAACAAAATTAGATCTTTTTCTTTAAAAAAAATAATATTCTTATTGACCTAGCCAGGTAGTTCATTTGATTAGAGCATCATCCCAATATGCCAAGGCTGCTGGTTTGATCTCCAGTCAGGGCACATACAAGAAGCAACTAATGATATGTAAATAAGTGGAACAACAAATCAATGTTTCTCTCTCTTTCTCTCTCTCGTAAAAAAATAAAATAAAATTTTTTTTCCGATAGAGACCACAACTGTGTTATATGGGAACAATTCGAGTAGTGATATCTTCAAGATGTAAAAATTACATAAATATATATGTGTGTCAAAAAGTAGGAAATGCAAAAAAAGTGGTAGCTACAGTTGGTGCTATGATGGCTGTGAAGTGTCCTAGGCCTCCTGAGGCCTCTGACTTATAAGGCAAGAGCAGTGAGGACATGACCTTACAGTTTCCATTGCTAACAGCCATCCATTGTTTCTTTTTCCTTTGTCTTTCTTTCTTCCTTTTCTTTTTTTAAGAAAAAAACCACACTTGACTCAGTATCTTTGCATATGGAAGTTTCATGTCCCTCTTTTGGCTGGGACCATACAGAACTTCAGAAAAACTCAGGAGCACATTGCATGCGAAAGACATTAGACATGAAATTTTCAATGTAGTTTGTACAGAAGTCACACTTTTTTGTCCACCTTACAGATATGAATATCACTTTGTTTTAAAACTGATGAGTTTTGCAAAAGGGCCAGAATTATTACTTATTAAGAGATGCACCAGTTTGAGTCTGCTGCTTTCTTACAGTTTTTCAAATTTTATAATGTATTAAGTAAATGTTAAAAAATAAGATCTGTATGAAAAACGTGTTGGGGTGAAGCTATATTAAAATGAAATTTTCCTTTTTAAAATTTTTGTGTTGAGCATCAAAAAGAGGCCTAAAAACTAAGGCCAGTTTTGAGGTCAAAACCCACTAAAGGATATGGATGTCATTACCTGTGCTGAGCAGTCCTTTTTCTACTCAGCCAGTGTTATGTCCTGTTCTTTGTTATTCTGCATTGGTGAGCAGGATGCATCTTGCTCCTTTTGAACTCTTCCTTTTTAAAAAAAAAATATATTTTATTGATTATGGTATTACAGTTGCTCTATTTCCCCCCTTTATTCCTCTCTGTCCTGCACCACCCCCTTCCACCCATATTCCCTGAACCGCCCCCCTCCCGCCCCCCCCCCCCCCCCCGCCTTAGTTCATGTCCATGGGTCATACATATAAGTTCTTTGGCTTCTTTATTTCCTATACTATTCTTAATCTCCCCCTGTCTATTTTGTACCTACCATTTATGCTTCTCATTCCCTGTACCTTTTCCCCTTTCTCCCCTCTCTTCCTCCCCACTGATTACTCTCCATGTGATCTCCATTTCTGTGATTCTGTTCCTGTTCTAGTTGTTTGCTTAGTTCATTTTTGTTTTGTTTTTTTTAGGCTTGATTGTTGATAGTTGTGAGTTTGTTGTCATTTTACTGTTCATAGTTTTGATCTTCTTTTTCTTAAATAAGTCCCTTTAACATTTCATGTAAGAGCTTGGTGATGATGAACTCCTTTAACTTGACCTTATCTGGGAAGCACTTTATCTGCCCTCCCATTCCAAATGATAGCTTTGCTGGATAGAGTAATCTTGCATGTAGGTCCTTGCCTTTCATGACTTGGAATACTTCTTTCCAGCCCCTTCTTGCCTGCAAGGTTTATTTTGAGAAATCAGCTGATAGTCTTATGGGAACTCCTTTGGAGGTAACTGCTCAGCTCCTTTTGTCTTGCTCCTCTTAAGATCCTCTCCTTATCTTTACTCTTGGGTAATGTAATTATGATGTGCCTTGGTGTGTGCTTCCTTGGGCCTATCTTCTTTGGAACTCTCTGAGCTTCCTAGATTCCTGAAAGTCTATTTCCTTTGCCAGATTGGGGAAGTTCTCCTTCATTATATTTTCAAATAAGTTTTCAATTGCTTGCTCTTCCTCTTCTCCTCTGGCACCTGTATGATTTGGATATTGGAATGTTTAATGCTGTCCTGGAGGTTCTTAAGCCTCTTCTCATGTTTTTGTATTCTTGTTTCTTCATTCTGTTCTGGTTGAATGTTTAGTTCCTTGTTCTGCTCCAGATCATTGATTTGAGTCCTGGTTTCCTTCCCTTCAGTGTTGGTTCCCTGTACATTTCTCTTCATTTTACTTTGGATAGCCTCCACTTTTTCTTCCATTTTGCAGCCATAATCAACCATTTCTGTGTGCATCCTGATTACCAGTGTTTTGAACTCTGCATCTGATAGGTTGGCTATTTCTTCATTGCTTAGTTGTATTTTTTCTGTTCTTTCACTTGGGCCATATTTTTTGTCTTGGTACGCCTTGTTATGTAGTAAGGGGTGGAGCCTTAGGTATTGGCCATGGTAGGGCAACCCACATTGCTGCATTGTGGTGCTGTATGTGGGGGAGGGATCCAAGAGGGAACAATGATTTTTGCTTGGCTCTTAGCCAGCTTTCAGTCTTTTCCCTGCTACCCACAAGCATATTGGGCCCTGGTGGGTGGGTGTGTGTATGTTCTAGGACCCTGTGGGTCTCTCCAACGAACTCTCCTGTGAGGCTGGCAGTTTCTCCCACCACCA
Source organism: Desmodus rotundus (assembly GCF_022682495.2). Taxonomy (NCBI): domain Eukaryota; kingdom Metazoa; phylum Chordata; class Mammalia; order Chiroptera; family Phyllostomidae; genus Desmodus; species Desmodus rotundus. The sequence continues at coordinate 79,803,567 of NC_071394.1, read as the reverse complement.
CACCCCGCACAGATTTTTTCAGTCAGAGGTTTTGAGGTTTTATTTCCCTGCACCAGAACCCCGGGTTGCGCAATCTGTCTTGCTCCCCAGTTGTTCTTCCGGTTCATCCGCATGCAATTGTGTGACTGCCTGGTCCTCCAGCCACTGTCTTGCTGGGTGTCCTCTCCACCCCAGCTGCCCATCTCCACCCCTCCTACCTGTGTAAATAATGTTTTTTACTTAACTCCTTCATTGTCAGACTTCCATACAGTTCGATTTTCTAGCAGTTCTGGTTATTTTTTGTTTTTAAATGTGTTGTCCTTCTTTTGGTTGTGCGAGGAGGCAAAGTGTATATACCTATGCCTTCATCTTGGCCAGAAGTCCTCTAAATAATAAATTTTTTAGATATCCTTATTATAGTTTTTGTTTATAAGAGTTTGCCATTAAAAATAAAATTAGGCAATATGTGAGGTGATGGATATGTCAGCTGATTTTATATATATAAAGTGTACAATGTAATGATTTAATATATATATAAATTTATTACATTTATGTATATTTATATAAAATCATGTTGTACACTTTAAATTTACACAATGTAATATGTCAATTATATTTCAGTACAGCTAGAAAAATTTAAATATTATATAAACATGTTAATAAAAAAGCCCTTTTAATTACACTCTTTAACTTCCTGCTTCCCATAAATGCAAAGTTACCTAGACTATTTTCTATGTGTAGACTTATCATTATTATTTCTTTTTCACATAAATAGGCATGTACATGCATAGTATTTTCCATGTTGCTTTTTAAAAAATTGTGTCTTGCAGGGACTGGTGTGGCTTAGTGGGTTGGGCGTCATCCCACAAACTGAAAGGTTAAGGTTTTATTCCCATTAGGGCATATTCCTGGGTCTCAGGCCAGGGCCCAGGTTGGGGGTGTGCAGGAAGTAACCGATCAGTATTTCTCTTTCGTATGGAAGTTTCTCTCCCTCTCTTTCTCTCTCCCTTCCCCTCTCTATAAAAACAATGTTTTTTAAATCTTAAAAAAAAATCTTAATCTGTCTTTCCACTTCTTTCTACATCATATGATATACTTCCATTTGTGGAAGGAAAGAAGAGGTCATTTACCTCTATACAAAGAGGATGATATGTCATAATATATTAAAGTAACTAACATTTACTATGTGCCAGGTGCTTTTCTAAACATTTTAATTCACTGACTCCTGATAATAACCTGATGTAGTAGATAGTGTTATGGTCCTCCTTTTACAGAGAAGCTAAATGAGGCAGAAACATGGCCAGAGCTAGGTAGCACCAGAGATGGGCTCCATGACCAGCTTCAATTGCAACTAATAGTTGTCTTGAGGGACCCTGTGGACAATGGTGTGAGATTATAGGGGTGTTTCAAAAGAAGTCAATCTGTAATCTTGTGTGAAATTTTTCAAGTTTTAATGTTGGCTAAAAAAAATAGCTTTATTGAGATATAACTCAAATATCCCAGATTTGTCCATTTAATAGTTTTTAGTGTATTCACAATGTTGCTCAACCATTGTCTCTATCTAGGTCCAAAATATGTTCATAACTCCCAAAGGAGACCCCATTTCCTTTAAGCAGTCACTCTTTACCCTGCCCTCTAGCCATATGCTGGAAGCCACTAATCTGCTTTCTGTCTCAATGGATTTGCCTGTTCTGGATATTTCATATAAATGGAATCATACAATATATGGCCTTTTGTGTCTGGCTTCATTTACTTGGCTTGTTTTTGAGGTTCATCCATGCTGTAGGATTCCTTTTAGTGACTGAGTAACGTGCCACTGTATAAATATACCACATTTTATTTATCTCTTCATCAGTTGATGGACGCTAGGGTTGTTTCCACTTTTTGGCTATTGAGAATAATGCTATTATGAACATTGTATACAAGTATCTCTTTGAGTCCCTGCTTTGAATTCTTTTGAGTATATACCTAGAAATGGAATTGTTGGATCATACTGTAATTCTGTATTTAACCTTTTGAGGAACCGCCAAACTGTTTTCCACAAGGGCTATACCATTTTGCATTCCTACCAGTAATGTACAAGGATTTTTGTTCCTCTACATCCTTACTAACATTTGTCATTTTTTGGTTTTGTTTTCTTAATAGTGATCATAGGGGTGTGTAGTAGTATCTCATTGTGCTTTTGATTTGTATTTCTCTACTAACAAATGATATTGAGCATCTTTTCATTTGCTTGTTGGTCATTTGTATTATTTTCTTTGGAACAGTATGTATTGAGATCTTTTACCCATTTTGAAAATTGGATTATTTGTAAAAGTTCTTTATACATTCTGAGTACAAGTTCCTTATCAGATACATAATTTGTACAAATTTTCTCCATTGTATGGGTTGTCTTTTCACTTTCTTGAAGGTATTATTTGAAGCACAAAAGTTTAGTAATTTTGATAAAGTCCAATTTATCTATTTGGCTCTGTTTCTGAAGAAATACCTGGTAAACTGGATTATAGCCTACTAACCACACACTTGTGATTGCTGCTGTGTTGCCACTGCCCCCAGAAATCATTTGGAAACTAATGCTTTGTGAACATACCCACTTACTGAAGTGGAGAAGGGCAAGAAACTCTGGAAAGTAATAAAGGTTTCTCATATGTAGCAATATTGTTTCAGTTCACCTTTTCTGTTCCTGAAGTGTACCTTCACTTAGAGCAGTGATTTCCAACTGGTGTGCTACAAGAATTTTTAAAACATGCAATACCTGACTATTCAGTAAGGGGCACTGACCTCTTTTCCCTTAGAATGTCAAATTAAAAAAATGACAACAGCCAATATAATAATAGCCATTGATGTGAATGAATCAAAGTTATACCTATTTTTTTTCGCAAGTCAGCAAAAAAAATATATTTTTGGTGTGCTGAAAAATTTTAGTAATTAGTTTATGTGTGCCATGAGGTGAAAAACATTGAAAATCGCTGACTTAAAGCAGTTTGGTGGGGAGGAGGTTGTGGAGAAGAAAATAGAGAAAGGAGTAGAAAGTAAGGGAAGAGGATTGGGGGCTGGGGCCTGGAGATTTTATGTGATCAAAAAAGAGGTTAAAATAGATTGAATGGGTTAAAATAAAAGGTCAGAAACTTTGCCTTGAGTCATAGACGGTGCCATTTGAGATCAGAATGGCCATGGGAGTGTAGTAATTATGTATTTCTGGGAAGAAAAGTTTATGGGCCATGCAGAAAGTGATTTGGGTTAAGGTCTCCCCTTTTATATGAAAAAATATGTGTTTGGTTTGGGCATTGGTAACAGGGAACTGTATTCATTCATCATCATTAATTCACATGTTAGTGAAAAACAGTTAAATCCACATGCTATTTATCTCTACCAAGAAAAGGAATGTTTTGAGAGGTGGAAGGGGGATGCAAACCTTTGTGAAATAGTATATCCTTTGGAAAGCAGTACAAACCTAGATGGACTACTGGATCAGGATGCACATAAAGAATGTGAAAAAGTAGGGGTTGGTGGTGTTTGCCAGATCTGTGACTTGACTTAGAGGTGGAATTTTGCTGAGGGAAGGGAGAGGAAAGATCAGTGTTGTTCCTTCCCTCTTGTGCCAGCACACCTGCATTGTTGGTCAAGAGTTCAGCCCTAACTCATTTTGTGGACCAGGTTGGGGACCTAACACACAGATCTTATGATTTGTGGGGAGGTGAGTTCTAAGCTCCAAATAACACCTTTATGTTAGAAATGCAGACTGTTGATTCCTGGGAGAATAAGCATATGTGTCATTGCCACCTTGATTTCAGAGCATGTAATCTTAAACCCAATTTGTGAAGTCTTATGAGTTAGGGGTGGGAATGAGTTCCCCTGTGCTTAGTGCGAGGTATCGGGAAGGATGTTCTTAACCAGGTAGAATTGGCAGGGGTACTTGATTGAGCAGTAGGGTTTCAGCCAAGGGAAGGAAAGTGTTATAAATGGAGTTACCTGTATGAACAAAGGCTGGAGAGCTGGGATCTGGAGGAGGAAACATGTTTGAAGCTATGAACTGCTAATTTTTGCTGGACTGTAGAGTGCTTGGTAGATGGGAAACTTAGATGTTGTGGGGTTGAGGCTGGAACACTCCCTGAGTGCTAGAAGAGAAGTTTTTATTAAATTCAGTGGTTAGTGGGGAGCCCTTAAAAGTGTTAGAGCAAGGACTGACATAACTAAAGCCATGCTTCATTCTGCAAGACTGATCTGATAGTGTAACATGGATAGATTAGAATTGGGGCTCACTATATGATAGGCATGGCACTAATAATAGCTAACACTTATAGGGTGCTTTAGTACTATTAACTTTATTAATAGTATCATAAAGTAGATATCTGTGTGTAACTCATATTATAGATGAGGAAACAGGCACAGAGAGGTTAAGTAGTTTCCCCAGAGTTATATAGCCATTAAGTGGTAGTATTGGGATTCAACCTGGGCAGATTGGCTCTAGAACCCATGCTTTTAACTGCTGGGCCCGTCAGGTAGTGATATTTACAGTCCAGTGAAGTCCAGTCACTTCAGCGAAAACTGTATTAGTACAAAGGTGACATCGGGAATTATTTTTAGCAGTGTGTTTAATTGTGCATTCTATTATATATGAGGCAGTATACTAGAACTCTAAACAGTCAGCATCCCTTTATAGCTAAATGTTGGTCCAACTTTTCCATTCCTTCTCTATAACTGAATCCTTTCTCTCTCTCTCTCTCTCTCTCTCAATCTCTTTTTAAAACTATTTTACCCGAAGGCCTTAAATGAAGATTTTAAATCAACCTTGTCAATGATTAATAAAATACAGGTCACTGTTAAATTTCTAGAAACATTTGGGTATTATTCAGTTTACAAAGATACAGTTTACTACCTTGTATGTGTGTATTTGTAAATTTTTCTCTTTCAAAGTTTTTATCACTAGTGAATGTTTCTTTGGGAGAATTTGTATGTAGCTACACACATATGATTAAGAAACCAAACTAAAAGTTCAAAACTTTGAACTTCTTGGTAAATGATACAGTGTGTAGAATGAATATGTGAACAGGCTAAGTCTTTAAAAAGATAATTACCCTCATCTTTAAATCTCCACTTTTGCAGCTCTTCATATTATTTCTAATTTTGCACTTGCCAGCAATTCCAGCCACCGAGCTGATGAATTCAATTTCCTTCCACTGTTCTCCCCCTACTGGAATAGTTATTCATTACAGTCTGTAAGGAAGGTACAGTATTTCACTACAGAGAGCACAGTTAAGGAGGGGCCTTGCCTGCCATACCCAATATGCAGAATAGAGCCCTGGCTCTATCTGGAGAAGAGAAAATGAAAGAGACAGATGTGGTCAGAGGAGGGAGAGAGGATAGGAGCACAGGCTCAGCCAATTTTAGGAGGAAATAAAGAAACCAAAGCCAACATTTTCTAATTCAGTGGATCTGAGTTTCTTGTTACTCAAATGAAGGCAGTCCTTTGGGGGATAATGAAGAATCTCTGTTACCAACCCTGCAATTTGCACAGATAAATACACTGTAGTTGTTTGTTTTCAAGTTTATTAAAATGTTGTATTGGGACCAGTGTTTTTTTCTAAACAGAAAGGCTGGTTGTGTGGGGTCTTGCATCTTAGAAAATTTTTGGAAAGTTTCAGCCACTTTACATTAAACTGGATTTAAAACTGGGATGATCAACTTTTTCCCCCCACTCATTGATGCATTTGAACAAGGCATTTTACAAGTGAATCTGTTGTGCACAGAATCATTCTTGTTAAGAGAGACCTTGTTACCCTTGGCACGTACTGGGAACATCCCTAAATTTGGATGGTGAAGTAAGGCCGTATTTTAAATACATCCCTGGAAGGGATGAAATGCTCAGGACCTGGCAGACTTTCACTTCTGACAGCCTAGTTCTTAAGCCACAAACAATCAAATTGGTAGTTATTACTGCTTTTTCGTAAGAGCATTTTGATGAATTAAATGTTTTTCCCTACTTACTCATCTCATGTCCTCAGCAAAATTACTATATTGTGTTTACCCTGATGTTTAGCAGAGTGCCTGGTATGTGGTAGGAAATCCAGAACCATTTGACAACTTAAGTCCTCATTATAAAACATACTGCTTATCTGCAGATCCTAAAGACCCTCGGTTACATGACATCGTTAGAAGTGCACTGACAGGAGAACAGATTGATGGATCGTATGCAAGGCACACTGCTATATTAAAATAATTACACTACATGAATATAAACTGCATTGGTTCACTTTAAAAATATTTTTTAGTGTAGAAAAGGGGTACTAGGTAAGAAGTCATCCTTTCTTTATTATGGCCCGGTAGGTAGGCAAAACGTAGTGCTCGAGTTTCTGTTGTACTCTTGTTTATAGACAGTACCCTTTGTGTGTGGAACTCTTTTAATATTTTACCAAGATCGAGTATCAGGATACTGTACTTTCTCAGCTAGTGGTTTTGACTTCTGTTGGTGACTGATTTGAACCTTTGGGAAACCCAGACCAACTATGGATATTAGAAACTGCCTGATCCAGAAGGTTTAGGACTTATGGATGAAGAGAGTGTGGTAAAATGCATTAACTGTAGCTGAAGAGATTGGTGGGGAATGGCCTGCCATTCTCTTGGTCCCGACATTTTCATTTACATGGTAATAAATTTCTCAGATAAACATTGATCTGAATTGCTTGGTTTGACATAGGACACTTATTTATAGTGTTATTTTGTGTTAAACATTATACCAAGTACTTTCCATGGATCTTTTCATGTTATTTCCAGAAGTCTGGCTCTTAACTCCCTTTTAAACTGTGGTGGACATAAGTTCAGCTTACACAGCTTACAAGTGGAAGAGCCACTCTATGAACCCAGAAATACTTCCTAGGGACTTGCTCCAGAGCTCTCCCTCATTTTCTTTATCTATAAATTCTAATTAATACAACTTCTACCTTACACAATTGTGAATATTGAGACAATGCAGTAAGGTAACCAATGGCAATGCTAGTAGGTGCTTAATAATTGATAACTACTATTAGTAGTGATTTCTCTTAGTAATTGCCATAATGCTAACAGGATACTTAGTATTTTTCATTTTAAGCCCTAGTTTTTCTTTACTAAACCAATCAAAATTGAAGGGGAAAAAAGGTAGCAAGTTGGAATAAGGACAGAAGTTGAAGTATTATACAAATTGCCATATTGACCCCCATTGGCTAGAAGTCATATTAGTGAATCTTGGAGTATATTTTGCATTTAAAAAGGAGGAAATTAAGCAGTATCTTGAGGAAGTGGGACTGTACTTCATGTTTGCCAGCCTTCCCCTTATTTTCCTTCTCACCCTGTCCTCTGAGGTTTCAAAAGGGCTGTCCTCAGGAGACAAGATCCCTCGGTATCCATATAGTTGGGTGGACTTAAGCTTTTCTTTTTAATGGCAACTCCAAATGCCATTAAAGATTGAGGTCCAGTGTTAAGAGTTAGGAACCCTTTTGTTACCAAGGGAAATTATATGTTTTACCCATGCATTTTTCTCATTGGTCATCTTACTAGGTTAAAGCTTTAGAAATGATTTTTAATAATTTCAATTGTTTCTACTTTGGTTATTTTGTTTTTACTACTTCTTGGACAAGGAAAGGAAGTATCCATAGTTTAACCTTTTGAAACTTATGTTTGCATGCAATCCAGAAAAAAATTTTACACACATTTCTAAATATGTTTAAAATAAAAAATTCATATATTTTTTCTAAAGCTTTCAAATTTTGAATCTAAAATTTTAAATCCATTCCACAAGAGCCCTATGTAGAATTTAGGTGCAATAACATTTCCTTATTAACTTTTACTCTTATTTAAACATTTTTATGTTTCTGCAAGTTGGATTATTTTTCTTTAGCAGAGAATTTGGCCACCTCTATCAATCACATCAGATGTCTTAGATAAAAAACATGAATAAACTTGGTTTCTTCCTACCTGAGGAAAGTACCCCTGTGAGCAAGCTGCCAAGACACACGTGTCACAGGAGTGCTGATATTACTGCTATGTGAAACATGATCAAAATCCTTGTTTGTCTCAGGCTTCAGATTTTCACATCTTCACATGCTCTAATTTATTAAGTAGCCTTTCACCATCTTATCACTGAAGCAAAAGCTTTGGGCTCTGTGTATATGGTTGGGAGGGGTTCAAAATGTTGTGGGTCAGTGCTTAATTTTAGGTGGAAAACCTTATCTTCTAAACACATTTTCTAGGAATGCTGTACATTGTCCTAAGCCCTGGGTTCCAGCCCTGCCTAAGCAAAGAGGGAGCGACTATATTAGCTCGAATTAAAAATGAATCAGATTTCCAAATGGCAAGATTTAAAAAAAACTTTTATTTTGGGGGTGAGTGAATCACTTCCAGGAGCAATAGAAGGGAAAATAGAGAAATTTGGGGCAGTGTCTCCAAAACATGTGTACGGATTCTTGTGTCTGTCTGTGTCTGTCTGTATGTCTCTGTCTCTCAAACACTAATTTCATAGTCTCCTCTTTGCTGGACAAGAAGTTCAAGTCCCCCAGGCCCACGCTGTGACTTCCAGTGGTGGACCTCCCACAAACACACCTGGAACGTCACTTGGGCTACATTTCCTTGACTGCCAGTGGTTTCCTGTGCGCTGTCCGCTCTGCGGCGGCTTCCCATTCATGGGTTTTTTTGTTTTTTTTTTTTGACAGCTGTGCGGGCCCCCTGTGAGCTGAGAGTTTAGTGCCCCCAGTACCAGTCCCTTAGGCCCCTGGGCGGGAGGGCCCAACATCAAGGACACTCAGTGGTGCCCTGGGGTCGACCTCCGGGCTGTGGCTCCACTCCGGGGGCCTGACGTGCAAACTTCGCAGGAGCGAGCTGAGAGGGAGGGACTGACGAAGGGGAGGAGGCGGCGGGAGGTGCCTCTGCTTAAGGGAGCCAGCCGGGTGCTGCCGCTTGGACGTACGCGCAGGACGGGCAGACGGAAGGAAGGAGCGGGGCCGCTGGGCCCGAGCCGGGGATGCGAGCGGCCTCAGGGTGGGCAGCGGAGGGCCGGGGGTATATTTCTGGCCTCCCCGCCAAGGGCAGCGGTGGTAGGGCACAGTGCGGGCGCTGCTATAGGCGCCGGCCTCCGTGCCTGGTTTCGAGGCAGAGGCCGCCGGTGTCTTGTCCCCTCCCCCGAGGGGCCACGGGAGTCGAAAGCGAAAGCTAGCCCGCCCTGCGGACTTTGAGCTCTGGGCGGGAGGGGTGGCCTGAGAGGAGGTGGGCTGGACAGCCGGAGGGCGCTGTCAGCGCACCCCACCAGGCAGCGGGCCGCGGGCCGCGCACGCCTCCCGAACTCCCGGCGCCTCCTTAAAAGCGGCCCCAGCGCGACTCTTTTCCCCCTTTTTTGTTACATTGTAGGAGCGGAAAGAATGTCGGAGCGGGCCGCGGATGACGTCAGGGGGGAGCCGCGCCGAGTGGCGGCAGCGGCAGCGGGCGGAGCAGCAGCCGCGGCCGCCCGGCAGCAGCAGCAACAGCAGCCACCGCCGCCTCAGCAGCCTCAGCGGCAGCAGCCGACCCTACGGCGCCCACGGCTGGAGGACAGCGGCCCCAGTGCCGCCTCCTCCTCGGCCGCCACCACCATGGCGACCCTCGGAGAGCGCAGGCCCTTGCCCAGTCCCGAAACGATGCTGGGACAGTCGTGGAATCTGTGGGTCGAGGCTTCCAAACTTCCTGGGAAGGATGGTGAGTGTCCACACCCTCCTCTTCCCGACGTCCCGGGGTCCCCTGTCCTCTGGCCCGTCTCCACTCCTCCCCCATCCTTTACCAGCCCCTTCGGGGGTCCGAGATACTATCGCTCGGTTGGGTAAGGCAGAGGTGCCCGCACCTACTCCGTGCGTGCGTGAGCCTACGTCACACTTCCAGCCACTGACCTGCCTCTCCCCTCCTCCTGTGTATCTCCTAGGGACGGAATTGGACGAAAGTTTCAAGGAGTTTGGGAAAAACCGCGAAGTCATGGGGCTCTGTCGCGAAGGTGAGTCCAGGCCACCAAAGGAATTTGTGTAAGCCCCAGGGAAGTTTCCTTGCTGGCTTCACCTGGACAGAGAACTCTGACCCACCTTACACATTCCTTCCTGCCACACGAGGATGCTTCCGGAGGAGGAAGAAGCGGAGGGACGGATAGAGCATTTGGAAAATCTGGTTTGGGGGATGGGGGGCCACTTCTCGTGTTGGGGAGCATCCTGGAATCCTCCAGTGGAGGCCTGGCCCCATGCAGCCTGCGTGCTCAGTGATGAGCGCTGGCTACCTGCAGTGAGTACGGGTCTGACCCCTTATGGAGAAACAACAGTGGAGGAAGGAATTCTCAGCTTCTGAAAGCATTTCCGCAAATGCTTTAAGGAGCTCTGGGAAGGAAACCTTGCCACCTGAAATTTTCTGCTGGAAGTCAAAATGAATTTTGAACTTTAGAAAAGATGACGCTTTACTTCTGCAGTCTTATTTTTATGGAATTTAAGTTACAAAGTTTCAACAGGATCATCACACCTGAGGAGCAGTTAGTCAGATTTTTGTGAGCTGCCAAGATTTGGGGGGGGGGGGGATATGGTGAAATAAGCCTATAGTGCTCTAAAGGTGAAATCAGAGTTTAATTAGTGGTCAGTTTTTAATAAAACTGTTTGGTATAAGGATACTGTAAGAAAATATTTGTAGATAAAGGAGTGCTTCCCAATGAAAGTCAGATTAGCTATCTAAATTGTCAGACTTTCCTTCAGATTTTCATTTTCCTTGAACAGTCACCTCTGCTGTCTAATTAATGCCTGTGGCAGGCCTGGACATACTGGTCAGAAAAGACTTCTGGAGGCCAGTAGACTTTAGGTTCAGTTCAAGTTATTTTTTTTCAGTGGTACTGTGGAGAAGGCCTTGAGGGAAATTTGGTATACAAATTTTTTTTATACTCCTCTATGCAATTTTATTTCTCACATGCAGCCATTTATTTTGGCATATTGTCCAGGGACCCAAAATAGGTAGAACTTTGGCAAGTCAACCATATTAAAGTCCAGATTTGGCGTTTTGTTACTGTCTTCACATTCACTGATTTGGTTTTTTGGATCGGCCACTTACTGGCCTTTTGGCACTAGGAAGAAGAGTAATTCCACTGGCAGCTCTTTGAGAGCTTCCAGTTGGAACATATTAGCAAATAAGTTGATTTTGAAAATGAAAATATTTGTTTGCAAGCAAAGGATAAAGAGGGAAAAGCACAGGACTTGATGGTGATGTTGCAATAGGAAAAGTCAGTTGTCAGTCCGGTTTTAGTGTTGAATTGGCAGTTTGCCTGGGCTTAAAAAATTAAGATCACTAGGTGGCAACTCTCATAGGAAGCAGAGTTGAAGTACAGTTTTAGAGGACTTGACCCACTCTTGTTCTTAGTTTTCTTTCTCTGGGTGTGGATACATTTCTCATAAAGGGTTTCTAAATCTCTGTGAAAACAGTGTATTAAATTATTGGTAATTTCACTATAGAGGGTGAGTCTTTCACTGGGCAACTTGGTCTGGACCGAGACCCAGTTAATTTAGTGACCTGGACCTGGTTTCTGTTGCATTTGTTATTTTCTGCTGAGACGTATTTATTAGCAGGTTTTACCATGAAGATCTAAGACCTCTTAATAACCTTCTTGATGCACAAAGTGGTAATAGATTTGGTTGTATGTGCTTCTGACCTATCAAATTATTAGTGATTGTTAAGGGTGTCTTTTTTTAAAACTGCTCTAACCATGTAGGGGATGCCAAAGTGGCCAGCTCATCTGAAACTCTGCTACCTGTTTGGAGTAGAAACTGAAGTTTTTAATTCTGTCAGTTCTCGATTCATTTGTGACTTAGTTTTCTGGGGCAGTTTTAAAAAGTCAATCATGAGAAGGTTCAGCACTAATGCAGTGGGCCTTTGTTTTTGTAACAAAGAGCTTATGTCAGGCTGCTGAAGAAATGAAAATATATTTTAAAATTATCAAAGCTTATTAGACAGTTATTCTTTGTTTTTGGTTACGATTACTTCCAAGAAAAGGTATTTTGGAATTGCATCAGAACTGAATTCCTCCTGTCAATAAGGTTAAATTGAGAAGAAATATGTAGATAACTTGATCATATGTATGAAGTACTAAAAGTCAGAATCTCTCCATCTTGGAGGATGTCTGGAGGATGAATATGGGCTAGACTTCTTGACTTCTCTAATTCATGATTGAGGACTTAAGGCTAGAAACCTGAGCGTGAAAACTTTGAATTAGTTATTTCACCTCTCAGAATCTAGCTTTCCCTCTTTGTAAAAGGAGATGATAATACTTACTTCCCAAGGTTGTTGTAGGGTTTGAAATTAAATTAGGTAATGTATTGAAAATGACTCTACATGCCTCTTTCAGTTCTTTCAACTGCTGATAATCTGAGACCTGATTTCCTAACTTGATATCTATGTAGGTCAGGGATTTTTAACCAGGGACTTGAATGGACTTCAGGAGGTCATAGTCCCCCTGAAATTGCATGCAAAATAGTATATATCCCTAGGGAAAGTGTCCAAAGCTTTTGTTAGATTCTCAAGATGCTTTACATTCTGTACCCCCTAAATTCAAAACTGTTAACCTAGGATTTCTGTCTTTTTTTTCTTTTTCCTCTTGCCACTTACCTCAGTCAATTTCCTCATGGCAAGACTGCCCAATGCTTACTGCTGTGGAAGAGGTTGGAATAATTGATTTATATGGAAGTGAGATTATTTGTGGTTTAGCTGATATATCAATCCATCTTCCTATTAGCACAATAGGCAAATGTTAGAATAAAATTTCACTTATCTTTCAGAGGTCAGCCACTTTTTAACCTGTATCCTCATGCTTTTATTGCCTTGTTTTCTTGTGTAATTTGTAGCATGAGTTGATTGCACAGTTGATTTTGGTGGAAAAAATTGGTGTAGTACATTTGACTTCTTCCAAATGACTAAACTCAGAAGATGAATTACCTTTCTTTCCAAGAGATTTGTGAATTTCTAGAGTTCACAAAATTATGATGATGAAATTGATTGGTATGAGATTAAGTTTTCCATATTAGTGCCTGAACATATAGGGAGACTTTAAAAATGAAAACATTAAATTCCTTAATTTCATGGCAGTTTAAAAAATTACATGGTGTCCTTGTGGGAGTCAACAGTGTAACTGGAAAATAACATTTTCTTTGGGATGCCATCCCTAACTTCTCCTAAGACTGTTGTACAATATCAGAGTAGCCTGTCCATTTCCTGCCTCCAGACACTTTATTTATCACCATGTGAAAACCTGATGGCCTTTCATTAGAGCGTAAGCTCCCAGAGGACAGGGGCATGGCTGATTGACATATACAAGGTAAGGCAAAAATAGGTTTACAGTTTATATGGAAAATAATACAATAACTAATAATGCAAAAATAAACTGTTTGGTGTACTCAAACCTACTGTAAACCTACTTTTTGCCCCACTCTGTATTTAGCTCCTGCACACTTTGTGGTCAGTATTTGCCCTCAAAGTGAATTAATTGGCCTATCAGGAAGATTGCACTTAGTCACTTAAATATGAGGGGTTCAAATGACCAATTTTCGATTGTGTTGTGACTCTTAAAAAAAAATAAAGCTACCTGTTCTTTGGAGAGGTGTGCTTTATGGCCCCAGGGGAGGTCAGAGGTTGTCTTTCAGCACTTCCTGTTTGTTGCTGTCACTGTCCTGGTCCTGAGTTTAGCACTCCATTTATACCACAGGTGGCAAACACAAGGTCTGAGGGCTGAATCTGGCCCTCCACCTTGTTTTATTTGGCCAGGCACCTTGAGGTCCTTGCTCCTAGGTAAGGAGTAGTTACATTTATACAGTCCTAAAATTACATTTGGCCCTTTGAAGGCAACCTTGAGGCTGATATGGCCCCCAGTGAAAATGAGTTTGACACCCCCTGATTTATACTTTCCAGAAAGCGTTCAGACAGGACATGATATCACCTCTGTTACCTCTGATATTTAGGCCAGGGCATAAGATAGCAACCCAGGATGATGTCCATACTTAATGACAGGTGATTTTTTGTCACAATAACAGGAGCGCAACTGACCCTAGGGCAAGATGGAAAAGAGGCTGATTGGCACCTACAGACAGCTAGGTTAAAAAAAAAGAAAAAAAAAACCAGATTAGGGAGGTAGGTAGTAGCTTCAATCAACATAGACTGAGTCAACATAACAATACCACCTTTTTCTTTCCTAGGTAAAAAAGAAAAATAGGTTTATAATGAAAACATAGGTGTTTTGTGAAGTACTATTAAAGTAACTACATTATAGGCATAAAACCCTCTCCCTGAGGTTAAGAGCATTTTTATTTTTCTCTAAGATTTCTCTACGTTTTCCCCCAATTTGGGGTGGCATGTGGGAACAGTTTGAAATATACAAAAATAGAGAAAAATATTTTAATGAGCCAGCTTCCTTGTATCCGTCATACAGCTTAAACAACTGACTCACTGCCCAGTCTTGTTTCACCTCTACCCAGCTCCCCACACTAAATTAGTTTGAGGCATGTCCCAGACATCATATCATTTCTCTTGGTTTTCTTTTTTTATGCTTTCATGGACTTCAGCTTGTCTCCTACAAAATGAAGCCTTAAAGTGCTCTGTACTTTCTTTTGAAACAAGCCAGACTTCTGTTTCTGATGTCTACTGTGAGTGTGTAAGGGTTTGGCAGGTGACAGTACTTACAGTCGGCCTACATCTCAAGTGGAGTTTGAATCTTAGCCAGAGATAGGAATCTGCGAGATCCCAGTTCACTGCATCAGAATCACATTAATACACGTTTGAGTACTCAGGTGATTCAGTTGCAGATTGCCCACATTGATGCTTTCCTCTTTGAGCTTTAGGGCTGCAGAGACAGGGGTCAGCATCCTTGATGACAGTTCCTGTAGGTAACTCCTTAGAGACCTAGAGAGATACCCCTACAGCAGGAAGTCTTTCTCCTGATTGTGGAACCTTAGCTTTTTGATGCAAACCTACAGCCTGTGGGCCAAATCCTGCCCGCAAACTAAGTAAGAGTGGTTTTTACATTGTTGAATGTTTTAAGTAAAAAATCAAAAGAGAATGATTATTTTATGATGTGAAAAATAAGAAATTCAGATGTCAGTGTCCATAGGAAAGTTTTATTGAAACATAGCCACATCCATTTATTTGCTATTGTCTTGGCTGCTATCTCCATAGAATGGATAGCAAAGATGAATAGGTGGAACAGAGACTGTAGAACCCACCAAGTCCAAAATGGACTGTCTGACTCTGTAGAAAAAGTTTGCTATATTTGTTCTAATGAGTTCCTTGGTTACTGAAGGGAAATTCATTCTACAGAATGTGATTCTAGTGCTTCTTGAACTTTCTATTTTGAGAGAGTGAATCTTCAAAATAGTAAAATCTACTATTCTTAAACCAAGAGTTTACTCAATATTGAAGAAATATGTTTAGCTAGAAAGAAAAATAGAGAAACAGTTTTGTGTAAGATGGTACCTATCCGTGTTTGCTTTTGTCATTCACTACCACTTTTCTAGGGCATAAACCTATTTCAGGGCAATTGAAACAAGATCATCAACAGAGCTGTTACTGTCCCAACTTCTAAGAACCTTGGGCTGTGAGGGTGTTTCTTGGCTTCTATTAAGCCCCTGGAGGGTATGTAAATATTCTAGTGAAAGAATCTAAACTTTTATGGGCTATTCAAAAGGTTACCTGACACAAATTCTTCAGATTTTCTCCCCTTTAGCTGGATAAGAGAAGCGGAAGCCTTGTTGGAGGTTTGGGAATTGTAAGGAGGATTCACCAGGAAACAAATCTGCACTTTGCTTGATGAAGCAGGCGTACAGTGTCCTTAGATCCCACATCATAGGAGTTTTTACTTACTGAAAAGTGCAACACCTGGCACAATCAATGCTGGATTCCTCAACCCTCGAGGGGTCACAGTTAATGGAAACCATGTGTGTTACCTGTAGTAGGGTGGGGTTCCCAACTGTACTCCATTTAGTTTTGATTGATTCTTGTAAACTCTGATCTCAGGAGGGAAGTGAAAGGAATTTGTGCATCATTATTGAGCATTACCTACATCTTATGTTGTGTCATTTCTTACAAAGACATCCTGCTTCCTCGTGTCCACATCTTATAGTGATCCTACGTGTGTATGGACAGCTCAGATTTGGTGAAAACTTTTATTCTGTTCCAGCACAGATTGGACCTAATATAATCTTCACAGCAGTCCTTTGATCTAAATGTCACCAGTCTTCTCATATTACAGAGGAGGAGACTGAGGCTCAGAGAAGTGAGGTACCTCACTAAGATCCAAAGCATGTAAGAGGCCCTGTAATCCAGATCTGCCTAAATCCACAGTCCTAATGCTTGATTCTCTCTGTCTTGCCCAGACCCATTCCAGAATGTATACTCACTTCTCATGAACTTAAGAGCAGGTTGCTGTGACCTTTGTTTTCCTTATCCCTGGCTAGAAATACTGACCCTTTACCAAAAAAAAAGTTTTTAAGCAAAAATATCAGAGCTTTTCCCTTGCTGTGTCCTTACAACAGTCTATGCGTTGTATTTAGCAGTTCTTTTAGGAAGTCTTGTCTTTGAGAGGGAGGGGAAGCGTGCAGTTTGCATTAGAAGTAATTGGCTTTAAATAAAAGGTTAAATGAAGGCTAAGGTTGCAGCAGACAGCAAACAATCACCCGGGATTTGTGCCATTAAAAAAATCCTTTAAAAAAGGAGGAGTGAAATTTCACTATTCAAATAATATTTCAATATAAGATTGCTTTTAATCACATTGATATTCAAAGTTTATGGAAGTATTTCTAGTAAATGTGCCCCTTGATTACTAAAGTATTTTTTGATTGAACTTCTAAGGAGAAAAGGAAGCCTGTTAGTAGACTTAACAGTTGGAGTTACTGTACTTTTGAGAGAAAGGCAGAGGATTACATTTATATTCGTCTTGTACAGCAGGGATTATTATAAATGAGCAAGAGAAAGAGAAGAATGGATTTTGCATTTCAGGCACTCATAACATAAAACTTGATTAAAGTTTTGGTCTTCTAAATGGTCTTGTTCCTCTTTGTAATAAAGACCCCGCTGACATGAAATGCTTTTTCTCTTATACATAAACTTATGGCAAGAAAAAAGTAATAGTTTATTATCAATTAGATTCACAATCTTAAGACAGAAAATACTTCCTTCCCATATTACACAGATGTTTTTTTTCCACAATTCTGAACTCCAAATATTGCAGTGGGGTGGGGGGAAGAATGCTTTTAGCTAATGCTCCATATGCTTTTATAATTTAAGCCATAAAGTTTATGTAACAAACTGAGGACCAAACCAGATTGCTAACATTTTATAATAAATATAATTAGACACATATATAATTCTTACCACCATAAAAGTATGAGGGCCATTGTTTTGGAATAAAAGACAGTCATTTAAAATTGAAGAAAGTTTAGGTTTAGGAAAGACTCATTGCATTGTCTTCCTCTCTTTTCTTCATGGACTTTCTGGAGATCAGTAGGTTTGAGAACTACCACTTTAAATAAGCTTCCCAAAGGATCTTCTATGTAACTCCACTTCTGTGTGCTATTTAGTGGGTGTTGTGCAGAAAGAGGGTTCCATGTGGTGAGTTTACAAAAGACAACTTTAAGAGTGAAGCATTACTAAGGAATTCCAGTTTCAGAGTTAAATAGATTTAGGTTCAAATCTCATCTCTAACAGGGGACTAACTTAAGGAAAATTCTGTAGCTTTGCTAACCTTCAGTTAAGTTGTCTATAAAATGGGGTTAGTGGTGGTATCTCATAGATTTTGGGAGGATTAAATGGTATAATACAAGTTCCGCACTTTGTATAGTGTCTAGCAGAGTAATTATTCAATAGATGTTAGTTGCTTATTTTATTATTTTATTATTTATTTATTTTTATCTTCACCTGAGGACATTTTTTCATTGCTTTTTAGAGAGGAGGGAAGAGAAAGAAACATCGATGCAAGAGAGAAGTGTCAATTGGGTGCCTCCTGTACGCACCCAGACCTGAATCCAAACCCATTACCTTTTGGTTACAGAGCAGTACTACAAGCAACTGAGCCACACTGGCCAGGGCACTAATTTTATTATTTTTATAAATAATGAGAATACAGTGTCATAAGTGTGCCTCTAATCATTGGTCATCCAGGATGCTCAGGGGAGCAACAGGCAATATGTAGACAGTGAGAGGAAACTGCAGGATCTCAGGATAATAGAGTAGCCAGTGAACCCCAACTTCATACTTTCTTGGACTCTAGTAAAAATAAGAAGTGGGAATCGACATTTCTTACTTCCTCTTTTGTCGTCTCTTTGGACTTGCAGAGAGAAGCCAAATGTGGTTATTTGCCTTCCCCTGTTTGTAGAGTTGTGCTCCTCTTCTTGAAGCCTATAGTTTGTGTTTCTTTAGATAGCTTCTTATAATGTTTTACAAACCTTTTGTAGGGGGGTCAAGAAAGGGAAATTATAGCTAACAGAATAAAGTCATTACCACTAAGATGGGAAGTGGATCAGAGATCATTGAGGCTGCTACTTACATGATTTTATATATGTCGTTGTAGTCACAGGGAGTTTTCACAGGCAGTTCCTGCATGATGAGGGAATTTAGAAAATTTCCTTTTCAGTTCTTGTAAATTTCCATTTTAACTTGAAGCAGTTCTTCATTCGAGTTACTTTACTGTCTTTGGAAACTATAGACAGATATGTTTTAATGGGAAAAACATTATCATTATCATTATTGTTGAAGTTAATGCATACTAATAAGGATTTTACTACTAATGGAAGTAAGGAAAATGAAAGCCATCATTCTCTTAATCTCACTCTGGGCCGATTTTAAATCTTCAGTTACAGGATTTGGACTTAGGACATTGCTTGCTTAATCAAGGACACCCATGTAAATACTTTGAGCACTTATTGACAGGCAACACTCAAATTTGCCAGCCTTTTCATTTCACTTCTTGACAAGATCCAGATCCTGTCATTGAGCAGGCCTCCAGAGATTTTGTCCAGTGTGATTCCTGCTTTGAGAATTCTCTGGCTGTTTCACCTTCATTCATTTAGATTTTATTCCACAAACATTTGACAGGTACCATCTGTGCTACTTGCCATGCTAGAGTTTGAGGGCACAACTGCAAACAAAGTAAGAAGGCACAGCCCTAACCCCCAAGTCAGGCACTAGGTTAGCAAATATTTTTGCTTAGTAGTCACCCACTAAGTGTCAGGTTCTCTGATGGGTGTTGGAGATAAAGTGACACAAGTCAGAAAGAGCCCCTGTCCTCTAGTGAAGCTAGACACAGTAAATACAAAACATTTTTCAAGGACTTTGAGTAAACTCAATAAAGTAGGCTAACGAGTTGGGGATAGAGAAGCAGGGTTCTAGCTAACATCATCAGGAAGGCTTTTTTGAGAACTGAGCATTTGAGCTGAGATGTGAATGATGAGAGAAAGGTGGCCAATGGATCATGTGAAAGGAGGAGAAAGAGTGTTCCAAGCAGAAAGAAAAAGCAAATACATGGCCCCTGAGATGGGAATGGAGAACAGTGGTGGGAAGTGAGGCTCATGAAGGTCAGATCAAGATCTTCATGATCAAAGGTCAGGAATTTGGCTCTATCCTAAGTGTAATGAGAGCCTGAGGGAAGGGGGAGGTTGCTTCAGCAGGGAAATGGCCTGATCTCATTTGCCATGTGTGAAGACTGCTGGCTGATGTACAATAAATTGATTGGGGGGAGGGTATAGAGTTCCAAAAGACTAGGTGAGAGGTGGTGGTGACTTAGATCCTGTTGATGGGAGTGCCAGTACAGAGAGATTATCCTGTTAAGGGTATGTTTTAGAGGTGGAATTGACATGATTTAGTGAACAATTGGATGTGGATGAGGGAGAAAGCCAAGGATTGGGGTGTGAGGCATGACAGCTAAGTTGGTACCATTTAATAAGCTGAGGAATGGCAGAGAATGTCATGAGTTGGGGTCAGGAGCTCTGTTTTGGCCACACTGTGTTTGATATACTTGGCATTCGTGTGTACCTGTGGAGAATGGGCAATTGAATATACAGCCTGCCGCTGGTGGAACAGCCTGGGCTGGAGACAGTAGGTGAGTCTGCGTCATCACTGTACAGAGGACCTGGAAAACTGCAGGGTGGGGTATAAGTGTCAATAAAGAACAGAAGAGGGCCAAGGGCTGAGCTCTCATTGAAGAGGTTATGGTAAGGAGGAATCTGCAAAAGGGGTGAGGAATCCCCAGTGAGGTGGGAAGGGAAACCAGGTGAGTGAGGTGGTGTAGAATTTGGAAGAACAAACCACTTTAAGTGAGAAGCGATTGCCTGTGTCAGATGCTGCTGAGAAGTAAAGCCAGGCCAGAGACTTGATCTTGGGCTTTTGGCAGTGTAGAGGTTATTAATGACCTTAATCAGAAGAGTCAGGGAGGCAGATGCTCAATTAGAGGACGCTGTAATAACTGGTGCTGAGCAAGTAGAGAGGGTAAGTGTAGGCAGGTTTTTAAAGGATTTGGTTTTGAAAAGAATGGGAAAATGAGACAATAGCAGGATGGGGGCATGAATAAAGGGAAGGCTTATTTTTTTCTGTTTTGTGTAATTTTACTTACTTTGGATAGTATTAGGGCATGTTTGTCTGCTTTGGAAATTATACAGTATTGAGGAATAATTGAGCACATTTGAGAAGATGGATAATCACAAGGATAATACCTTGATTTGGGAAAATGGGATGGGACTCAGAGTGCAAGCAAATGTGTCAGTTTCAGATAGAATCAGAGACTTCCTTCTGTTGAAATGAGAGGCCGAACGTCCAGATCATTTGCAGGTAGAGATGGGGAATTGTGGGAAGATAAGGTAGGTAGTTCTTTCCTGTCATTTCTGTGAAGTAAGAGAGAAGTTAGCAGGTCATCAGTTGAGAAAGGGTAGGAAGAAGAATTTTTGTCTGTCTTTTACTCTAAAGAGACAGAAGGATACCCAAGTAAACAGGCTGTCATGTATCCTTTAGAAGCCTCCTAGTACAATTAGAAGAAAATCCAAATTTCCTAGTAAGGCCTGTGAGGCCTTGGATGGTAGGTAGTAGTGAGAGCCCAGAAAATTAGAAATCTCAAAAACTTGAAGAAGAGTGCTGTCAGAGCATGGGAGGGAGAAACAGGACAGGTAAGGAAGCCTGCTTGTAGGAGGTTAAGGGGAAAGTTGGAGCTTTTGTTAAGCCATGATTGGTGAGTCAGCCAGTATGGTATGGGAGCAACTTTTGAGGTGGGGACATCTCTGGGGAGTCTGAAACTTGGCAGTAGCCCTCGGGGATGAATAGTGGAGGGCAGTGATGGAGCCGCATGAAGAAGGAAGCAAGTCATACTGGAAAGAAGTTTGTGCTTTGTCCTGAAGGTGGCTTTGGTAGATTACCATGGTAACATTGTGAAACTTGAATTGGCAGTGGCCAAAGTAGAAGTTGGAGGCCAGGGGGGTATGTAGCTTGCCTCCTTGATGTGAAATCCTCAAGTATCTAGGTAATGATAAACTGCAGAAGTGAGGATTGTTTCTTCCTGATAAAACCCTGTAATGGTTTCTGTCCTTTTGCATTCATTTTTTCAGCATGTATTTACTGAGCACCTACTTAGTGCTAGGTATTGTTCTAATTTTCAGAAAAGCAGCAAACATTCTCGAATTGCCCTCATAGAGCTTCTGTTTAAGTGGGGGAGGCAGGCAATAAATTGAAAAGAAAAAGGCAGTGAGTGTTCTGAATAAAGATTGAAGGTAGACGAATACAATTTAAAGTAGGGTGATGAATTTCCTAAACCAAGACTTGTAGGATATGAAGGTATGAGTCAAGTGGATATCCTGAAGGAGCCTTCAGGCAGAAGGGGCAGCAAATCCAAAAGTTTTGGTGGGAGAAGATTTAGGAGTGTCCTAAGAACATCAGCAGGCCAGGGTGGCTAGAGAAGTATTAGGGGAGGGTAATAGTAGAAGTTAGATGGTAAGGATTTGAGAGTGTGTTGGGGAGGCAGATCACACGGGGCCTTGTAATTCAGTGAAATTCCCAATTCCTTTACAGTGGTCTGCAGGCTGTGCTCAACCTGGCCTCCATCAGGTTGTCCAACCTCGTCACCTTCCATTTTCCTCTTTGCCTACTGTGCCTCAGGCAACTTGGCCTCCTTCCAGTTCCTCTCACACAATGGGCTCTTTCCCACCTCTGAACTCTTGCAAAACTGCTGCTTCTCCTTCCCCCACCCCTTCCTTAGGTTAGGTGTCATCTTTCATTTTATAGCTATCAAAAATTGTTCATTGGTAATTTGTGTTGATACAAAGCAAGCCATCACTCTTGCTAGAATGTGACATTACTGTTAGATTTGGGGTGTTAATGTCAGGCAAGAGGAATTAGGAGAAGTTTTTACATATGTCTTGGCTAAATTTGCAATATTGACTTGGAGAGGGAAAACAGTATAGACTACCCACTAATGATATTCTTCAGCTTTTTATTGGGGAGGGGTGGTAGTATTTACTGCAATATCATTTCATTCCCTTGTTGGATATAAAGTTTGACAGAGCATTGTTTACCTTTGTTTCCAGTGTTCTGGCACCCTCTTTTTGGTTGAGTAACAATATGCTCTGAAGAGAGAAACGATTTTTGGTTTTGGATTAACTGGTTAGATACACATAAATGACAATGCCCTAAATCTCTCTGTTACATCACTGGGGTTTTCTTTCCCAAGATAAACTCAGTGCTATTTTCAGCCTTTGAATAGGAAATTTATTTTCTCCTTTCCCTTTATTTCTGTTTCTAGGCCTTTTTCTGCCTACTATGATGAGCTACTGTACTAGAGATAGGTTCAGAGTTTACTGTAGATTTTGTGCGCATCACTTTCTGTTCTTCTACTTGGCCCCATGTCTGATGAGGTTTTCATTGTTGACTGGCTGCTGCAGTGGCTATTTCTTTAAAAGATCTTGTGTTTGGTAGATGTTTCCTTAAAAGCCAGTGACTGTTGCTGAAAATAATCCGTGTTGTGTGAAGTTATAATCTGTCCATGAATTATAGTCTTTTCATTGAAGAGATAGTTATGCCAGAGTAGCAAATAAAACAACTGTTTTTTTTTATTCTTTAAATACCAAACCATCCTGACAGATTAATAAAGTTGGTAAGCATGAATATTCATCAACTGCCAGGTAAATCTTTGTAGAAATTTCATAAAAATCTCTTTTTCCCCACCAATAATTCTGAAATAAAAATAGCTTAAATATAGGATTTCGATAGATAGAATTTAAGGATTATGAAAAGCTGTCTAATCCTGATAACTATACCGTTTGCATACCCTTCTTATTTGAGTGGGAGATGCTTTTTAAAACTATTTGAGATCTTGAACAATTAAGCATCATAGCCAATACCTGGTAGTGATTAATAGTAATAATAGGTAGTGCTCGTTATTGGAGTACTTCCTATATGTTAGGCACTGTGCTAAGAGCTTTACATGGATTGCCTCATTTAATCCTTAAGTATAATACGGTGAAGCAGGTACTTACAGTATCCCCAATTTAAAGATGAAAAAACCGAAGCCAAAGCAAGTTAACTTGTATCAAATTACACAGTTTATAAGTGACAAAGCTGAGATTTCTGGTCTGGCTGATCCCAAAACCAGATGGTTCCTTGATTTGTCCAATTAGCAGCGGCTAATTTCTGTTCATCGAGCTGCCATTTTTGAGGGGACATTTGGAATAGGTTTTACTATATTGGTAAACCAGTAAAGTATTGGTGCACATTCCAGAGAGCAGTTTAAAGTCAAGAAAATTGCTTGATTATTGTTTAGGGAATAGCAACAGCAGTGAGAGAGAGGGGTTATTGTCTGAGAACTTTGGACTTAAAATCCTGGGGCTGGGGAGATGTGAGTGTGTATGTGTATATGTTTATGAGGCCATGCAAGGATTCATTTAAAATCCATAGTGAACTTAATTTGTAGAATACATGATGGAGAAATGCTTACCTCTCAGAAAGTAAATCGTAATAGCTTGTTAGCTGAAACAGATAAAGATAATTTAGAAAATTTTTAAACAGGTGAGTGACATGTATGTTAACCTTTTAGGACAGTGTCTTCAGCTGAGAAGATAAACAAAACTAAAACACAGCTCATACAACCTTTTATAATAATGCACAGAGATTCTTGTAAGCCAAGATTAACCAGGAGTCTTTCTTACTCACCAAACCATGTTATGGTTGATATTAAGTAGCTAAATTGATTAGTGTGACTGTTCATTCTTTTTTCCCCATCTTTGCTTGTCTTGGTGGTGGTGCTTCCCAAAATGGAAATAGGTTACAACAACAAAACTTTCCATCAGATATTTTTCTTTGCTTTGGTCGTGTTGCGTTACTGTGGTCTTGCCTATGTATGAAAAGACTGGCACAAGGCAAATGGGAGTTTGAAGGCCAGGCCAGGCTGCTCTTCTTGGCCACAAAAGCTCCTCATAGTATCCCATCTTTGCTCTACACACAGTGGGTTCACATTGCCTGTTAGTGAAGCAACTAACAAGTAGTGGAGAGATGATTGAGAAACTCCCCATCCATCCAGAGGAACTGGGAGTACCTGCTCAATAGCCTTTGGCAGTAATCTAGGGTTTTAAAATGGTTATGACTAAATTGGACATAGTTCGTTTCTTTTCAACAGGAAAAATAGAACTTAATGTATATTTTAACAGTTTATCAAACAGTCTGGTTGCTTCGAGAGGTCAGACTGTAATGCTTGACTTTGGTGAAATTTAGCAGTCCCTGTTGTCATAACAAGTTTTTATTTCCAAATCCCAAGGAAATTTTAAGTGCTGTCAGTTTTATGAAAAGGTAATTAGGGAGTGAGTAGGGAATATATTTTGCAAGTGGTTGGTTTGGCATCATCACTCAAAGTCCTATTTGCCTGATGAAAATATCTTGTAATAAGATCCCTTTGTATGCAGCCTCTAAACAGCTTTCCCTGGAAGGCCTTGTCCATAATCATTGTCTATATCTGGGCACTGTCAAATGAAGAGAGGAGTCAGAGTGGAAGAACAGCTACCCGATCTTTTTCAAATCCCACAGTTTACAATGTGGTGTAGGTTCTAACATACCCCTATTGCTAAGGATTTTTGTACCAAGTTTTAAGACACTGGGCAGGTGGCTGCTTCCGTGGAGACATAGGAAGAGTCTGCTTGTGTGTTGATTTTGTTAAGTAGGACTGTTGAGTATCTGATAGCACATGGGAGAGTAGAGGAGTGCTGTTTCAGAGAACTGCTGAGGAATTAAAGTGCAACACAGAGGGGTCTAGAAGAGGTTGGCCCTTGAAGCTGGCATCAGTGGCATGTATACTGAAAGTTCTAACTTCTTGTTTCCACTGATGATCTTAAAATTACTCCTTATAAGCATCTCCCCTCCCATGCAAAAAAGTGAAGGGGAAAGCATGAAGCTTAATTGCTCAAAATTGAAACTTAGCTCCGATAAAGGTTTTGTGAGGAATAGCTGTGGACAACCCATGTGTGGAATCTGTGTTTGTAGAGTGTCTGGCCTTGACTATTGAGTCAGGAAGGAAGAGCCCATGAATACCAGAGAGGGCGCTCTTGGAATTTGTCTTGCTGCAGAAAACAAGCCAAGTCCCTGGCCTGTGAGGATGGGAGGGACTGACCCAGTGTTCCTTTTTCTTCAAGGCTCTTTTGCCTGCTCTTCAGAAAGGTCCATCATTGCACTTGATCGCTCGCGCTCTCTCTCTCTCTCTCTCTCTCTCTCTCTCTCTCTCTCTCTCGTTTTTTGGGGTTTTTGGTTTTTTTGCTTTGTTTTCAATGCCTTTGGCTGTATTTCTTCTGGTTTAGGTGGTCTGCTTTCTATACTCACATCCTCCTTATATTACGCCTACCTCTAACTCTTCAGGAAAACCGTTCACATTTAAATCCTGCTTTCTTTTAATGCCCTCCATCTCATGTCTTGATATGGGTGATACAAAGTGTGAGTGTGATAAATCTGGAAAAGGAGAGAAAAACCTTAAGTATAGATGTGGAAGACCCATGAAGAATTAATGCATGGGCTTTGAAATCAGGGGTTCTCAAACTAGGTTTATTTGAGCAATGGGAGGTCCTTGAACCCCTTCATAGATACATGCGAAATATTGTCTTATTTAAATAAATACAGTTCTCTAGGGGAGGAGTATGTACTTTTCAACAGATATTCAAAGACCTTCATAACCCAGTAGTGTTCAGCATTACTTTTATTTGTAGTTAAGGCAGGTGTTTTTTTTTAACTTCCCATATTGAAGATAAGTTTTAAAATTTTTCTATTTGGTTTCTAAATTTTTTGTTTTGATTAATTAATGCATTCACAGCAATATTTTCTGTAATTCTCATTAGTAACATATAGCATTGAAGGTTAAGGTCGTAAGTGGGCTAGCCTGAGATGACAACCATTTTTTGTCAGTGATACCTTGTGGACTTGCATCCTTTCAGATAGATAGATAAAAAGTTCAATCTTACATGAAGTTTTGTTACCGAAGGTATTCATAAATCAAGGACAAATGAGGGACAGACTGGGTAATTTTTTGATACTCACATCCAAAAGTATGTATTATTGCTTAAATGACTTGTTCTAGCTTAACTGACTTAACTGATTCCCCTTGCCCTTAGGGTAAAGGTAAAAGTACTTAATGTGACTGACTGACCAGGTTCTCTTTGCCCAAGGCCACCACATCTCCTTAGCTCTTCCTTTTAGGTTATGTGCTGTTCCCATGCAGGGACAAGTGGCTCCCTTTCCCCAGACACCCTTCTTCCCTGTTCCCTTTTTTCCCCTAACTCTCTTCCCCAACAGAAAGTTAACCCTCATCTCGTAGGTGTATAGGTGAAAAACTATACATAGTTCTTCCAGGCATCTTTCCTGAGCCTCAGGTCCAGTTTTATGTCTGCTTTTTGTGTTCAGCCATAAGATCTTCACACGTCATTGTGTATAGTTCAGCCTGTTTTTTTTTTAACTACCACATAGTATTTTGTATTATGAATATTACTATGGTTGTTGAAGCTTGACTTCTTTGGATGAATGTTTACGCTGTTGACACTTTTGCTACTTTCACCAACAGTGCTGCAGTTAAAGTACTTTTAAAACCTTGTTACCACTAGTGAAATTTTTGTCTGCTTGTTTTGTAAATAACGAGACAAATGGAGGGTATATTTAAGTAGGTAATGCCAAAGGACCCCCCCAGAAAGGCTTTTCAAATGTTGGAGGTCCATCTAGTTGACAAAGTATGTTAATGGCTCTGGGCACAATTCTTTTCTCTTGGAATCTTTCTTTCCTTAAGGAACTGGCAGGATCCAGCATTTCCCCCTAAGTTTGGGGCTATTGAAATTGCAGTCTTCTGTTCTGTAGAAACTTAAAGAGTCCTGTGATTTGAAAATGCAGCCTGACCTTCAAGGTGTTGTTGTTAAAGGAAGGTATTAGTTATGGGCTTCCTGATTACAACAGTATTCTTCGTCAGAGAATCACAAAGTACCTAGGATATTCGCTCTTTAATCTACACAAAATCTGGGATACAGTTATTTGCCACTTTATGGTTGACTCTGCTCGTCTACTCCGCCAGTCCTATCCTTCACAGTCTCAAACAAAGGCAAAAGCTGTGTTCTACTTCCCTGGAAAAAAGTCCACAATTAGTGAACTATACATCTCATAACAGGATTTGGGGTTGAAGAAGGAACAGAATGTCAAGTGACTGTAGTCTCAGCTAATTTTGTTTTATAAAAGAGAGGAAATATAATTTCCCTATGACTGTGGTTCTTGACCTCCCTCTTGATAAAGTTATATTCTTTACTGGGTATTAAAATAAACCTGTGCAGAGTAGCTTGTTAGCTGCCCTTTCTGGGGATGGGTAATAGTTCCTGCTGAAGAGATAATAAACTTAATAAACCAGGTACCTATTGGGGAGAGTGGCTAGTTGATTTTCTTTTTGGGGGGGGGGTAGTATGTTTATTTTAAGATAAAACCCTCAGTTTTCAAAAAAAGTAATTGAAAGTTGGATGGTTGATTCATTCACCAATTTTTCACTTGAAAACTACTGATGTCCATCCTTACTTTCATAATTATGAATTGTCCTTGAAGCTAATGGCCAACATTACACTGCTACTGAGAGGCCAAAAACTAATTTCTCCAGGATCTGGGGAAGTCTGAAAACCACACTCGTGTCCTGTCCTTTCATACCTGCCTGCCAACTGACAGCCTCTCCCACCTCCCAGTCTCTTCATTCCTGCCTACTCAGGGGCTATTACTGAGTTTGGCCTTTTTGGCATACTGTGTGCCAAAGTTTCACCACTTCTGGGAAGAGAATTCTCCGAAAGAACTGCCTGGTTCTCTGGGTTCTTGGGGGCAAGGGATGTTATTGTTTATGCTTATGGAAATCCGTCTTTGACCATTGGATGGAGAAATCAGAAATCAGACAGTCATCCTACTTTACATCTCTCTCCAGAGATCAAGATGGGATGGGAGGTAGTGTGAAAGAGATGGCCTGTGTGAGAGGCAGAAAGGGAATCCTTTTGTCTGGGAACTGAGGGAAGAAGAGTATAATGAAGAGTGGCGGTGACTCAGTTTTTAAGTAGTTCTTGTCTGGGTCCCTGGAATCACACCCAAAGTTTTACAGGAGCAGAGCAGCATCAAGTTACCTGGGTTATAACCCCTGCTCCATTACCTCCCTGTTAATCTTGGGTAAATTATTTAACACCTCCTATCTTCAGTGTCCTCACAAGTGGGCATGTATTAGAATAGCGTTTCCTCGATAGGGCCATTTTGAGGGTGCTTTTTAGTTAAGGCAGGGTTTCTCGATCTGTGTTACTGACATTTGGGGCCAGGTAGTTCCTTATTGTGGGGGAATCTGCTGTGCCTTGTAGGGTATTTGGCAAGATCTCTGGCCTCTATCACTGGATGCCAATTAGCACCACTCACTCCAGTTGTTAGAATCAAAACCATCTCCAAACATTGTCAATGTGGGGAGGTGGGGGTGGAAAGGACCATGCAAAATTGCCCCCAGTCAAGAACCACCCCTTTTATTTAGGTAAAACATTCCTATATGCCACTCATTGTTTGGCATATAGGAATATTCTTCAGTGTTTGCATAAGAGGTGGTCAATAAATGTTTGAATGTTGGTGTTGCTGGTGTTATCCTGTTGAAAGAGTGCTTCTTTCCTTATTGAGATTCTTACAGCACTGCTGTAACTACCGTATTTTTC
The DNA here is from genome assembly GCF_022682495.2 of Desmodus rotundus. Lineage (NCBI taxonomy): Eukaryota > Metazoa > Chordata > Mammalia > Chiroptera > Phyllostomidae > Desmodus > Desmodus rotundus. The sequence goes on along the minus strand of NC_071394.1, from coordinate 79,774,390 downwards.
GGACTATAAGATGCACTGGACCATAAGACACACCTAGGTTTTAGAGGAGGAAAATAGGAAAAAAATCCCCACTCCACCGCCACTCCCCTCCACCTGCCCCACCCCAGCCAGGTAAGCTACATTTGGACTATAAGGTGCACCCCCATTTTTCTCCCAAATTTGGGGCGGTGCATCATATAGTACAAAAATACAGTAAATTATTTAGGGTGGCTACCAAGAGCTGGTGGCTACTCCAGCTCCATGCAGAGTCACTGATGTTGTACTGCAGCACCTATCCTGTGAAGTGCTAGAGCAGTTATTAATGTCTTTGATTCCAAGATGCCTATTATTTTAGTATCTCTTATTTTAGTATCTCTTAAATCAGAATGGATTGCTAAGTTGAAGGGTACATTATTTTATTCTTCCTCAGAGGCTGATGTTGACACACACTTGATGGCAGCTTTGAAATTAAGGACTGTAGTATTTCTGTGAATGTTTGGGCTTTGCAAATGGATCAGAAGCTCAGTGCCTCAAATATACCATCTCAAACATGTGAACAGCCCACACTTTCCAGTATTCTTTTGTGATGCCCTTAAACTGCCTTTTGCATGGTTTTGGACCTTGATACAGCTCATGATGAGAAACAGTGCAGTGTCTCATGTGATGTCAATACCAGCAGTGTTTTTTTCAGTAGTCCCTGTTTTGCTCTTTCAGCAGTGTTTCAGTGGTTATTTGACCGTTTTACTGCATTTGCTCACTATAAAGATGAGTATACAGTACAAACTAGTTTTCTGGCATTGGTGACAAGAAACATGTCTCAAACTTTTACAGGAGGGTTGCATCATAAGTGCTTATTAACTTAAGCAAATTATACTATGCAATGACATAAAAGATAAAAAAAATAGTGTGGATAATTTCACCAGTTATCTAATATATAACATTGCCCTGAACTGTGCCTAAATGGGAGGTATGCATCATCTAACATGTAAGTTCCATGAGGACAGGATTTTGCTCACTGCTCCATCTTCATCCTGAAAGAATATTTTGAACACAGTAAGCACACAAATAGTTATGGAATATTGATTCTTCCTTATTTGGTCTTAGTTTCCTCAAGTATCTCAAAGTATAAGCATTTCATTGTCCTATGATTCTGATGTTTAAATGCATGGATTTTTTTTTTCACACAGTAAGGACCTTAAACACAAGCCTACTTCATCTAGTTAGAAACAGCCTTCTGTTCTAATATCAGTGACACAACTGGCTATGTAGGACTTACTGGTTGGGCTCCATGTAGTATGTGAGAAATTTTTTTTTAATTAATTTTTAAACATTTTAAAGAATGATTTCAACTGACTTTAAAAACTAATCAACCAAATCCTCTCTTAAACTGGAACTCCACCGTCAAAATCTAGACAGATCAAAATTAGGCAAAAAGCTGTGACATCAGTTGTATATTAGGTAGACTTAAACCATTCAAGAAACTATTGTGTTTACCTTTGAAGTGATAAAAATATATCCTTGGAGACTTTCAAAGGTGATGTGTAATTAGAAGTTTTATGATTTGTGATGCTGAGTATATGTTCCCAGTAATCTCCTGTTTGACTTTCTCACATGTGATTTTTTTGTAGGAAAGTAAGGGACTGCCTGTGATAGATTCTAGGTAAATATTTGTTGATAGATTAACCTCAGCTCTAATATAATAAAAGAGATGAAGGTCTATCCTGGAATAAAGCTGGGTTTTTCTTCATGATTCTGCTCAGCCCTTACTTTTATGCCTTTGGTTGGTCACTTTTCCAGTCTGCCCCTTTCCTTCCTGATTGAATATTCATGCTACAATGAAGAATGGAAACTACCATCCTCTAGTAACCTTAATCTGATTTACAAGTGTTCTACAACTGAAACCTATTTAAAGAAAGGCAACATGCCCCAGGATAAGAAATCTCAAGAATGGAAATGTTCCCACTTTAGTCTAGTGTAATTATTTTTGCTGTTCGGTTGAATAGGCAGGCTGCCAGAAGACAGGGGTACAAATTAATTAACCAATTGCTTGCAGAGATATGGCCATGTCACTACTGATAAGCACAGATGTAAATAAGGCAGTGTGTCGGCTGTTTTTCTGTAGTGAGGCAGGCTGAAAGATGTTAACTAAAGGCTTAGTTGGGCAAAAAGTATAGTTTCTGTTAGTTTTCTTTTATTAGCACATAAAGTTCTTTTTCCCTATTGTCTTAAGTGATTCCTGATATACTGAATGGGGGGAGAAAGTATGGGTTGTCATTTTAGTCTTTTAAAGATATACTTGAATGCTTTGTACCTCAATTGAATGTAAATAGATCCTATCTCACCCACTAAAATCATTTCCACTATAAGTTTTTATAAACCAGAATTTAGGGTAATTGGCATTTATTAGGCCAGTGTTGAATTTTAAGTAGTATAGCGTATATAAAATAATGTATGTAAATGGTTTTGCTCAGAGAAGAGTCTTAAAGTAAACAATTTTCATAATGTAAGAAGCTGTTTCAATTCTGTGAGGAATCTTTGTATTTCTTGTTTACTCTTCCCCAGAGGTAACACTACTAGGACCCTTAGTAAATACTTGTTATAGAAAGGAATGAAGCTCTGACCAGTTACATGTCATTGCCTGCTGGTTAGGGACTAGGATCTGGAGTCAACTAGATTTAACCCTTAACCCCAGCCCCACCTCTGCCAGCCCTGTGATCTTGTGCCAGTTACTTAATCTTTTCAAGCTCATTTCCTCATTTGTAAACTTGGACTAATAATAGTACCTGTACCACAGGGTTGTTGTAAGGGTTACATAAGGTAAAGCATGTAAAATACTTAGCACGTTGGTTTAGTAAGTTCTCTATAACTGTTTTACAAGGTGGCTGTTGTTATTAAATTGTATTTTAAACATTTGCCTGACCTTTACTTTGCAAGCACTCAAAAAACAAACAGCTGGGGAGAAGTGGGTGTTTAACTTGAGCCATCACTCTGGACTATGGTACACAGGGTGCTGTCTGCCAGCCACATCTGTTTGCATATTATGGTTGGGGTGAGTGAGCTTTGAGTACCTTGTACAGGTGTCTTGACCTGTTTCCCCTGGAAGGACATGGAGTGAAACTGCAAAGTCTGAAGAAGTAAAACTGAGATAAGAGAATGTGTGAAATTTTCTTGTGAAAGTATTGGCCATTGGGTCTTCCAGTTATTGAAATAGAAATGAGCTAACAGTCTAAACAAACTTGAAATACTTTAATGTTTCACAGTGGTAATAAACTGTACCTAATCTGTTTGAGCAGAAAAGGCCTTTGTAACACTAAGAGATTAGGAGTAGAATTAATTAACCAGGAGTCAACAGTTTTCTTCCCCCCATTAGTGTTTCCTTACAAATCTATCCCTCCCCAAACCCAACCAGAAAAAGCAGCTGTATGTGTGAGCTTAGTGTATGAAGCAAAGCTGAACAGAAATGATTACAGAACTAAAAAATGATGAAATCAGAGAAGTCCGTATTAAGACCAAAAAAACAATTCATACTTCAGGAACCTACTCTGACCTATTATTCCCAGTTGTTTTCTAGGTCTGACCAAGTCAACCAGGAGGCACTTCAGTATTTATGGAATGAGTGGAGACATGAACAAGTCTGATTGATTTGTTTTCACAGGCATCAGTGAGAACATTAAGTTGACATATATGTGTGAGTGCAACAGAATCTTTGTAGACGTAGGAAAGATTTATCTTTATTTTTATTGTAACTCCTCTTTAAATAAAGCTGCCTTTGGGGAAAGTTTAATTCACTTGAATGTAAGCAGTGAGTAATTTCAGACATTTATGCATGGTTCTCATTATTCTTGGAACCATATTTTTAACTCCTGAGTGATTTTGAATTATTGACTTCAGGATATATTCCTTGCCTATTTTTTCTTTTTTGTGTTGTTTTTTCATATGGAGGAAATAATGTTTTAGGACTTAATTTATAAAGCATTTCTCTAAAATTAGGGGAGAGTCTTCTTGGTATCTTCTTGGAAATCTCAGAGGCACTTAGATTTCAAATGTCCTCATATATGTTCCTCATTCTCAGACCTGACATTCTTCCAGGATTCTTAGAGACTGGTACCACCCATCCATACTGTTCTGCAGGATGGGAAACTTGGCATCATTCTCTGCACCACTCTTGTATCCAGACTATTACCAAGTTACATCAGCAGTTCCTTCTGAATATCACTGAATTTTTTCTCTGCCATCTTATGGCCATCTCCTAGTCCAAGCTGCCTCATGTCTTTCACCTGTACTATTGCAAACAGCAACTGAATGGCCTCCTCACTTATGCTTTTGAACCATGAATCTCCTCCCTTCTCCACACTGTGGTCTGAGCAATGTTGAAAATAATAATAAGCAATCTGATATTGCTCTCCATTAAAATACTTCCAGTAAACATTTCCAAATGGCAGAGTAAGGACCTCCAAAAATCTTCTCTATAAAAGCATTGAGAACACTGGCAAGAATTGTCAAAATTAACTTTTAGAATTCTGAAAATTAAAGGTTTGCAGGATCTGTTTAGCATTTATACAAGAAAAACGGCTGAATTTCTGTAAATACAGCAAACTCTGTGGTGTTTAAATCTTCCCTATTTCAACTGCCCCACCCCTCCCTGTTCCACAGTAACTTTTAAAAACCAACAACCTCACAACTGTGGTAGCTACAAAAACAAAGAAACAAAAAAACCCAGCAGCCTAGAAGCCACCAGAGGGACAGAATGAGTTTGGTGCTCCCCGCAAAGTCTTATTCTCAGAGAACTGTCACTGTTTGAACTATCTGGTACCTCCCTAAAAAGCTCCATTCTCAGAACTTGTCCTTATTTGAGCTGGCTTGCAGCTCATTCTGTTCTCTATCCTTTGGGTGTTTGTAAAAATAAATTAGCAGCAATTATTGAACATCTAAATTGTCTGAGGTGGTGATACCAGTTGGGAGTAACAAGAGGTTAACCAAAAACAAAGTAGGAAACACTGGGGAATGAGGTGTAAACTGGAGGTTTTAAGCAATTCCAACATATTCCTGAGAATCTAGAAAATTGCATGCATATATATAGGGCTGTGCACATGCCCGGGAATGACCTGAAAAAGTCATTAATTTCTCACCTCTGGCTGACTTTGAGGCTCTCTGTATGCAGGAAGTGAAGGCTAAAGAAGAGTTTTAAAGTGCTTGGTAGAGCATTGGAAGCATACTCCAGTATAAACACAGAGCACCTCAGCAAAGGCTGGGAAACTTACTGGTTCAAGATATTTAAGAAAATCCCTGTGCAATAATTAGCTAACCAAGCAGAGACCTGACTTAACCAAACATGACAAAGAACCATAGACTTTACACAATTACCAAGTAAATAAACAAACAAAAAGGATATGTGGATCTGATTTCCACAGTTGGCACATTATGTTGTCCAGTTTTCAACAAAAAAATTATAAGATAGGCAAAGAAACAGCAAATATGGCCCATATGCAGGGGGTAGAAAAAATATGAGATAGAGCCATGTCTAAAAAATCTTTTATGTACTGTTGAAATTAAGTTGGTTTTATTCAGACTGTACTGTTTAAAGTCAAGGTGTTAATTGTAATCCCCAGGACAACCCCTAAGAAAATAACTTAGGGGAAAAAATGTAAAAGATAAAAGGTGAATTAAAAGGTATACTAGAATATATCAGTTTAACACAAAATGAGACAGTAATAGAATACAGGGAAAAAAGACAGAAAAAGAGCAAAATCACAGACATAATTCTACTGTATCAGTAATTAATATTAAATGTAAGTAGACTAAACACTAATCAAGCAAAAATTAGAATGAATTAAGAAAGATTATGATCCAACAGTATGCTATCAACAAGAGACATACTTCAGATTCAAAGTCAGAAGCATGTTAAAGGTTCGTGGAAAAGCGATACTATGCTAACAGTTGTCAAAAGGGAGCTAAACTGCCTATACAAGTATCAGAGAAAATAGAATTTTTGAAAAAAAAATTGTCATCAGAGATAAAGGAGGACATTTTTAAATCATGAATGAGTCTACTAGGAAGAAGTAACAGTTATAAAGATATATGCACCTAATCTAATGACAGAATTTTAAAATACATGAAACAAAAAACTGACACTGGAAGGAGAAATGGTCAGTTCTACAACAGTAATAGGAGACTTCATTAACATTTACAAAAGCCAGGCAGATGATCAAGAAGAATGCAGAGTAATTCAACATCATAAACCAACTAGACCTAATCAACAATAGCAGAATACATTCTTCTCAAAGTAAACATGAAATATTCTCAAGGATTATATGTTAGGCTGTAATAAAATAAGCTTCAATAAATGTAAAGGGACTGAAATTATATAAATACACAAAGTATATTCTTTAACCACAATGGAGTAAAATAGAAATTAACAAGAGGATCTTTGGGAAATTCACAAACAAGTGGAAATTGAACAACACACTCCTAAATAAGTATTGGGTCAAAAGAGAAATTAGAGAATACTTTGAAATTAATGAAAATGAAACATAACATACTAATACTTATACACTAAAGCAGTACTTAAAGGAAACTTACTGCTATTAACAACTGTATTAAAGTAAGAATGATCCTAAATCGATAACTTAATCTTCCACCTTAATATACTGGGAAAATGAGTAAATTAAATATAAAGCAAGCAGAAGAAGGAAAAAAAAATAAACAGTAGAAGTAGATGAACTGGAGAATAGAGAAACAGTAGAGAAAATCAATGAAACCAAAAGTTCTCTGAAAAGATGAGAGTACTTTGATTTTGATAAAATTGATAAACCTTTAGCTGGATTTTACCATATTACTTACACTACTAAAGTCAGGAATTAAATAGGTGACACTACTTACAGAAATATTAATAGAAGGGGTTATAATAGAAATACTGTGAGCAATTGTATGCCAACATGTTGGATAACCTAGATGAAGTGGGCAAATTCCTAGAAAGACACTGCCAAACTAGCAAAACTGATTGAAAATTAGAATATCTGACTAGACCTAGTAGAAGAATTTGAATTCATAACTTCAAAACTTCCCATGAAGAAAAGCCCAGGCCCAGATGGCCTTATACATTTTACCAAATGTATAAAGAATTAGCATCCATCCTACAAACTTTTCTAAAACATAGAAGAGGAGGGAACACTTCCTAACTTACTCTGTAAGGCCAGTACCCTGACACCAAAACCAAGGACATTGTAAGAACTGAAAAAAATAGACTAATACAGTTAATGTATGTTACACATTTATTATGTTCTACAATTATAATATACTAAATATACATTTGAGCAAATATGCTCAATATTCATTTGGTAGATGGATAGATTTGGAAAAGTCTGGATTACTATGATATGAATAATTTCTCCCAATATTAGTAACATTTAAGTTTTAGTCTAGATTGCATTATGCACTATTTTCAGCACCTCTCAGACATAGAAGTCACCTGGGAACCTTGTTAAAGAGCAGATTATTATGTGGTAGGTCTGGTTTGGGCCCTGAAATGCAATAATTCTAACCAGGTTCTTGGCGATACAGAGGCTATTAGTCCATGACCATACTCAGGCAGCAAGGCTTTATATTGAGGATGAACATAGAATTAGGTGTACCTTCTTTTTCACTGTGACCATTAAAATAGAAACGCTAAAGAGAATTTTCTGATTTGTGGCATCTGAACCACTTAAGGCACTTATGCTTTCATTATCTGTTAGAAGTCCTGAACCTTCTGGGGCATGTTTTCCATAAGATATTTAGGGACTTACAAATATGAGCTAATTATGTCTTACAACATCCCCTTAAGGTACCTACAAAAGATCCAGATCTCTAGTTTGCTACATTCATCACAGCCACATGGCTGTTGAATAATGCTCAACTATAACATAAAGCAAATAACATGCTTAACCTGTGCCAACTGAAGGCTAGCCTTTTACTTCTAGTTTTCATGTGTTCATTACTAGTATATAGAAAGACAATTAATTTTGACCTTGTGTATAGACTGAATATTTGTGTCCTCCTTCCTCCCCCAAATTCATGTGTTGAAACCTACTCCCGAGTGTGATGATTTTTGGAGATGAGACCTTTGGGACTAAGCCACCCAGTCTATGGTATTTTGTTATAGCAGCCCAGATAAACTAAGGTAATTTGTACCCTGTGATATTTTTAAACTGATAAATTCTAGAAGGTTTTCATAGATGCCTCATGATTTTTTACATAGAACATTGGGTCACCTGAAAATAGGGATAGTTTTACTTCTATTTTTATAATCTATATGCCTTTTATTTCCTTTTCTTGCCTTATTTCTCTGGCTAGAACATCAGTACTATGCTGAACAGCAGTGGTGAGAGTGGATATTTTTGCCTCATTCCTGATCTTAGGAGGAAAATGCACATTCTTTCTCCATTAAGTATATTGTTTATGTTTTTTGTTAATGTTCTTTATCAATTGAAGGAAGTCCCTTCTATTTCTGGTTATCTGGTATTTGTTTTTGATCACGAATACTTTTTCTACATCAGTTGTTATGGTAGTATTGATTTTTCTTGTTTAACCTGTTTGGTTATGGATTATTTGAAGTGTCTTGTTTAGTTTCCAGTGTTTGGAAATTTTCTTATCTTTCTGTTACGATTTTTCATTTGATTCTGTTGTGGTTAGACAACATACTGGGTATAGTTTCAGTTCTTTTAAATTTCTTGAGGTTTGTTTTATGGCCCAGGATATGGTCTTTAAAAGGTTGACCATTTAAAAACATGAAGATATTCCAGTAGGCAGTGCTATTCCATAGTTAATGCTGTTCTTAGTTGTGTGAGAGCTGTGGATTTTCTGGCAGAAGTGCTGTTGCTGTATTGACTACCTTTTTAACAAAAAAAGGAACAGTATTCTTAACTGTCATGAGAGTATAACCATGACAATAATAATGATAAAATTATCATTATTAATTAATAAAAAGTTGGACAGACGAGAACAGTTCTGTCTGATATTTATTAGTCACTAACCACAAGTGGCCAACCTCATAGTAACTTTCCAAAGGTAAAAGTCACAAGTGCTGTTGTCACTGCTTATACTAAAATTGAGATATAGCACTTTTAACAGTTGGACAGAACGGTTCTCTTCTGTCCAACTTGACACTACCTTTATTGAGCCCTTATATACACTCTGCTTACTGTGTTCAGACATAAGCATTTTACATGAATCATGTCATTGAATCCAACAAACTACGGAGATAAATACCATTGTTTTAACTATTTTTTAAATGCCAATATTGGATGTCTAGAAGTTAAGTATCTCGCTTGAGATTAGAATACTAGTAAAGTGGTAAATTGCCTTATATATAGTCCACATTTTACCATAGGCTCCAAGCTTAGCTGACTGTAGTGATACAGATAAAATTCAGTAAGTATTTTTGCAGGCACTTGGATATTTAAGATACATGGTGTGTTAGACTTAGTTTCTGACTTAAAAGGTCAGAATCTGCTGATAGTATTTTGAGTACACGTGAGACAGCCTGTTATGTATACTGCGATGCTGGTCATCTTTGTAGCGCTACCTGCCTTCTCTAACCCAGGTTTTATACGATTTTGATATTTGCCACCTCTGTTCTATCCCAGGTGCAATATCTCAATTTTAGGCAGTGACAATAGCACTTGTGACTTTCACCTTTAGAAAGTTACTGTGAGGTTGTCCACTTGTAGTTAGTGATTAATACATATTAGACAGAGCTGTTCTCTTCTGTCCAGCTTTTTAGTCCACTGATGTTAGGGTGTTTGCTTTTTCACTTGAAACATCTCATTTTTCTTTTTTTCCTAATCCAGTTTTTATTGACTACTTTAGTTCACACAGAGCCCCAAACCACATACATTTTTAGTAGGCTGTTGATTAGCCTTTTTTCTCCCTGGTTGGTTTCACCATTCAACATCTTATAGTCAAACGAAAATCCAATTCTTTTTAATTATTAGAGCAGAGGATATGGATTTGGTTGAAGTGTGTGTGGAGGGTAGAAATAAAATTCTGTTTCATCTTTTCTGACTTGAGATGTCAAAACTCATTTAATATCAATTTAAAACTTTTTAAAATACCATTGATATTACTTTGATTACCCAGAGTTGAAAGTTATCATTGAAATAAATTCCAGTTACATGCAGACCAGACTTTCAAGTTCATCAGGTTACTTCAGTGTTTCAGACACCAATGGGGCTGAGAGCCCTAGTATCTAAGCAAGCCTTTGAGTAGTGGTGAGAGCAGATAGTCCAGAAGTACTCAGAAGTCTGCTGTTCAATAGGATGCATTGGTTGACTTTGATTAAATAAGGTAGAAGAGTAGAGATTTCTTGGGAGAAGTAGTGGTGCTGAGCAGTGAAGAGGCTCATGTAGTGAAATGTGAAGAACAAGTCCTTTAAAGAGTAGCCTACCTTCAAAACTCAGCTCCTACACATCATGGTTCTGTAACTTAAAGCAGGTAATATCCTGTCTCACTTGTTTTATCTGTAAGGAGGGGAAAGTGGCCTTGAGAGATACTTAGCCCTTTACTTGGAACATAGGAAGTACTCAGTAATTGCAGACTGTTCCTGTTTTTGTCATATGTATTAATGCTTCTAAAGGTTTTTGTTGTGATTTTTGCTCACTGATAATATACCTGTACCTAGAATAGTGTCTAGGCATAGTAGGCCTTTAACACATGAATGAATGATATATATAAAGTACTTGCCATGACACTCAATACTCAGTAAATACTTAATACAGAGTGTTATAGGATGTGGTGGCTGTAGACCAGTAGAGATTAGAAGCAGTGGATAGTGAGAGTAAAAGTAGAAATAATTACCATCATAATAGGTACGACAGACCTAACACAGGTTCTGTGCCCTAATAATTCTAAGAGCTTTATATATAGTAATACACTTCATTCTCATAACTACCTATTAAGGTAGCTGCTATTATCATTCCCATTTTATAAATGAGGGTATTGACACAGAGAAACTTGTCCAAGGTCACACTGCTAGTAAGTAGTGGCATTGTGATTTGACCTCAGGAAGTCTGATCCAGAGGCTTTTCTCAGATTCTTTTATTGAGAACCTACTATGTACCAGGCACTATGCTATTATGCAGACATGGCTCCTGCCCTCATGGAGCTTATATCTCATTGAGGGACATAGCCAAAACACCAATAATACGTAACTAATGAGTGAGAGTATTGTCTAAAGAGAAGAGGGTCCTGCTGTAAATTGGGTTGTTAAGGGAAGGTCTTTGTTTTAACCATTCAAGCAGTTTTTATTCATTAATATTCATAAATACAGCAACTTCATTACAGATTTCAGTTTTCCTCTTCAGTTTGAATGTGGAGTATTAGGAGAGCCTTTTGCATGTCAAGGTACAGGAATCATAGATCACCCCTGTACTGCTTCCTACATTTACCTGCTAGAAGTAAAAATCAGTTATTTGGAAATGATTATCAAATCTATTTTCTCTCTTCCTTTTGATTGTATACAATGTAACAGGAGTGACAGACCTAAAATTACAATCACCAAACCAACCCAAGGTTGTTGTTGTCCACTTTCATTGACAAATACAGCACAGAGAACATTGTCTAGGAAATTGGGATGTCATCAAAGAGGATGTGGGGGACGCTCATTTCCTTTATTACCCTCTTTTAAACTTAGGTTTTCTAAAGCATCATCTAAAGCAGGGGTGTCAAACTCATTTTCACCGGGGGCCACATCAGCCTCATGGTTACCTTCAAAGGGCCGAATGTGATTTTGGGACTATATAAATATTAGCAGTTAAGCGAGAGGTCGGCACTGCCACTGGGTCGAAACAAGGTGCTGGGCCAGATAATGGCCCACGGGCCTTGTGTTTGCCACCTGTGATCTAAAGGCATAATATCTACATAGCCCATAGCACCAAAATCCACCATCTCCCAAGGGAGGGTCTTTCTGATGGAAAGTAAGCTGAGACCTGGAGCCATCCAGACAAAGCATTCTGTACAGAGGGAGCAGAGTTAGCAAAAGCTCAGAGGTGGGAAAGTGATTGGCAGGTTGGCATAATTGTCAAGGAGATTGAAATTCTGTAGTGGAAAGTATGCAGAGAAAGCTGCGTCTTGAGGTCAATGCAGAACCTCCTCAGCATTGGTTTTCCTTCTGACTACATTGGATAACCACTAAGGGGTTTTGTAATCACACCAGGTGACATTATGATTTAAAAACATCATGGTGCAGGTGCTGAGGGAATTGGACTAGGTGGAGGGGAGCATAGCCACTGTTTAGATGAAAGATCAGAGAGGACACTGATGGGGAAGATGATAAAAATGGCTCACATTTATGAAGTACTTTCCACCTTTCTAAGCACTTCACATATATTCATTGGTCTTTCCAGCAACCTGTGAGGGAGGTACTTGTAGTTTACCCATTGATGGATGAGGAAAGTGAGGTAAAAGGCTAATAAGTGGCATGGCTGAGATTTGAACACAACCAGTCTGGCTCCAGAGCCTGTGCCTTGTTGAACTAGGCTCTACTGACTTAGCGAACTAAGTTCTTCATCTGTGTCTCCCACTATCCATGTATCCACATTAGCTGCAGTGAGTGAGGAGGGAAGAAACTATAGACTCACCTTTGGCTTTCTCACTCTTTTACCTCCCTGTGCACAATCTCCTGAGCTCTTTGCAGGGTCCTCCAGAGCATGTCCTCATTTTCCCCCATCTTTATCACACTTCTGTCTCATTCCAACCTTTGCATCAGCCCTTGGAGATCACCCTTCCCCTCTTACCTAAGTGGAGCCACACTCACGGGAGAGTGACTTTGTATCATATTCCCTCCTTGCTTAAAATGTTGGGTTCTCCCTGGCCTAGGATAGAGCTTAAACTCTGAAGCATGGGCCTGACTCTGCACTAGCAACCCTCTCCTGCTGCTCCTCTCCCTTACATTGCTTACAGGGAGGAGTGTGTGGTCAGCAGTATGAGAAAGGGACCACTTGTGGGTTAAACTCACATTGTAAAATAGTTAGTATTTGGTGTACAGCAGGGTCTGTTCAGAAGGTGTCCAGCCATGTACTATGAAAAATGGGGACATTTATTGAAAATGATACAAGATACAAGACACACTGTAGATAGGACAATGACACTTCAGTCCACTTCAAAGTAGGTACCTTGGGACCTCACATAGTTCTCCCAGTTGCCATCAGCTGCCCCATCTTATTTTCCTGAATCTCACAGACAGTCTGAAATCTCTTCATTTTCAAAGGTGATTTTAGTTTTGGAAAAAGCCAGAAGTTTCAGGGCACCAAATCTGTGCTGTAGGGGGGCTGAGTCACCTGGGTTTGATATTTTGCCAAAAAAACTCCACATGAGATGTAAAGCATGAATGAGTGCATTGTCATGAGGAAGCTGCCCATCACCAGTTGCCCATAGCTGTGGCCTTCTGAATCATCTGAATAGGTTCCATGGAGGAATGTTCAAGCTTAATGTAAAATTTGATGCAGATTTGTTGCTTCACTTGCTCAGTCATTTTGAATGTGATGGCCACACAGTACACGTGCTCACTCAATAACATCTATCGCCCCCACTGACTAGTACAGTGAAGTCATCATTGTTTATGCATTTGCATTCCAGTCCTCTCTCCTTGGCTGCCAGGTTACATCGATGGCACTCAAACCATTCTCGTTATATTAACAATGACTGGACTTATTACGGACAGACCTTGTATATCAATCTCCTGTGAGTTTAATTGCAGCAGACATATTAATATGTGTATATTTTGTGTTTTTGTTTTTTTGCCAACATTTAGTAAGTGTTTGCTGCCTACTCAGCACTGAGTACTCTCATGAATGAGTTTATTTAATCCTCACAATAATGCTATGAAATATAGATCCTGCAAACTGCGTTTTATAGATAAGGAGAATGAAGTTCAAAGAGTTTAAGTAATTTAACCATGTTCACATAGGTAGTAAGAAGAAGGATAGGGACCTGAATTTAAGAAGTCTGACTGCAGAGTTGCCCTTAATTACTGCACTATTCACACTAGAAAAAGAGAATTGGCCAATGTACAATTTTGAGAGTCAGACCCTGAAACATGAAGTTCTATAAGAAACTGCTTGCTAGATGGGATCATGTGTTCAGGAAAACATTCTCATTCTTGAATTTTTGTTTCTCTGAGTGGCATACCCAATTCTAGTGGATGACTGACTCTATGTCATTAAATGACATAAAGGCACACTTATAACCTTGATTGATGATGGCACCCCAGGTACTTAATTGAATACTTCAATTATTATCTATCAAGCAACATTTAACACTGCTTTATATCAGTCCAGATAGGCTTTGCTAGGCACTCTCACTAGAACAGAAAATAAAACATATGTGGAATTTAGGCTCCTGGAAGCAGATTAAGGCTCACACAGCTATGTGGGTACTTTTAAATAGGGGATGTTGCCATTTGGACAGGTTAAGTCAGTGCTCTGGGGGCATGTAACAGGGCCCTGCCTAGCCAAGCCTCAAAGGAAGAGACATTGAGGCTAAGACTGAATGAAATAAAGCAGCAAGCCAGGTAACGATCTGGAGGAAGTGAGTTCCAGGCAGAGGGAACAGCAAGCACCAGCGTGCTCTGACAGGAGAGAGCATGTTGTGTTCCAGGAACAAAACGATGGATGAAAGGGCCAGGTGCAGAGAGCCAGTGAGAAGAGAGACAGGTTCGGGCTGTTCAGGACCCCGTGGACCACATCACAAATCTAAGTTTTTATCCCAAGAGCATCTGGAAGTTATGGAAGAGTTCCAGATTATTTCTAGTCATTATTTCAAACACACAGTGAAAGCTCGCTTCTCAGGATCTGTGCTAGGTAAGGCAAGGAGGTTGCTGTCAAACACGACTGCAGAGATGTCCACTTATAAATCACCACTGATAAATCAGGAGTCAGTGATTTGAAGGGCTGTAATGGAGATGTGAATGGTATGAGGAAGGGGACAGTAGAGAGGGCTTTGGAGCTGGTTCTTGTTGAATGATGGGAATTCCAGAAAGAAGAGGGAAAAGCTTTTCATACTACAGAATGGTTCTGGCCAGTAGATGGGATTCTGGGGGAAGAAGGCAGGCTCTGAGAAGGCTGAGACCATCTTGAAACTGGAGCAGGTTGGCTCACATTGGAAAGATGGGAGGAGCCAGAGTGCTAGGGGCATTGCTTGTAGACGGGAGGGTCAGGAGTCCAAGCCCCACTTTGGAGCCAGCAGAGGTCTTCAAGAAGAGAAATGGCATTTGGCAACAGAGTGGAGGAGGCTGAAGACAGAAGAAATGAGGAGCTCTGTCCTCAGTATGGAGTTTATATGGGGGCCACCAGGCCCTGACCTCTGGGCACTAGCAGTGAGAGTGTCATGAAGGAGACAGATTCTGGCAGTGCTTTGGGGAGAATGTTGGGAATTACTTGGCCTTGTGAGCCCAGTAGTTCTAGGTTCAGATCTTGACTCTGCCACTTACTAGCTTGTGAGACTCAGTGTCTGTGTTGCCTTAGTTTCCCGAGCAATACAGTAGGGGTGCATGACTCCCATCTCACAGGTTATGGTGGGGAAATTGGCTGAGCTGTTCCTGGGAGCTTCTGTGGCTTTGTATGAATTAATTCTCTTAATCTTTCTGCCCTGTAAAGTTTTGGTGAGTTAGGTACTATGATCTTCACCATTTGACAAACGAAGAGACTGAAAATTTCAGAGGTTACAGAACTTGCCCAAGGTCACATTGTATTCAGAATAATAAGAGAGGGGCCCATGACTGGTAGCCATTTTGCTTAAAATACCTGTGACACAGAGTAACTAATTGGGGAGTGGACAGGAACAGCCCTTTGAAGAGATGACGGTTGAACCAGGGATCTGATGTGTGAGAATGCACCAGGCACCTTGTGAAAAGTGCAAGGGCAGAACCATCTCCAAAAGAGCTTTCTTGGTCTAAGGAGATCATGGAGAGGTCAGTGTGCCTGGAGTAGAGTGAGTGAACTAAGGAGACAGGGGCAAGGGGGCAGGGAATAAGGGAACAGAGAGGTAGACAAACATCTGGCAGGGCCTTAGGGGTGTGGGAAGGGCTGGGATTTTACTTCAAGGAGAGTGGGAAGCCACTGGAGAAATTTTAACAGGCATGACTCTGAGAACTTCAAAGAATCACTCTGGCAGCTATATGGAAGGGATTTTAGACTACCTGGGCTACTTCTCCCATAGTCCATTGGAAAGGTGCTAGTGACAGGCTGTCCAGCGGTGGCCTAGATAATGGAGAAAAGTGGACAGAGGTTTTAGAGTAGAGAAAACCAGACCTGCTGGTGGCCTGGATGTGAAGACGGAAAGAGAAGTCATATATGACGTATGGGTTTTTAGGTTGAACAGTTGGAGTGATGAATAGTATCTTTTACCCAAAAGGGGAAGGGTTTTGGAGGGTGGGGAACAAGGTAAGGTGGAAAGTGAAGTTCCATTTGAGATGTGTAGAAGACATACAGATGGCAGTGTTCAGTACACAATTGGGTATGTGAGTCTAGACAGCTTGGGAAGGCATCTGGGATAGAGACAGAAATGTGTGAATCATTGGCATGTACAATAGAAGTTTGGGAGCATGGTGGAAGGGAGACAATCCAGGGTATTGCAAATGTGAGATGCTTTACTACAACACTCAAGTTTTGTTGATGGACACAATCCTCAAAATAGGCATAGCAGCACCAAATAACTGAATATATTTGCTCCTGTTCAACATCTAATTTCAGGAAGAGGGTTTTCATTCTGCATGTGATTGTGGAGGTTCTGCACACAGGTGCTCACGTGTCCATGTGCTTAAAAACCCATTCCTCCTACCATGCCGGCCTGGGGTGTACAAAGTACATGATGGGCTAGATGTGGGTGCTGAGCCACTCGCTGATTGGAAGATTGGAATGACCTGAATCCTGAGAAAGATTTAGGGCTTACACACAATAAAATCTATTCTTTTAAATTAGTTCTTAGTTCAGAGTCCATGGGGTCAAGTACAATTTTAAAACATTTTATTATTTTGAGGTATATAATGGTTTAAGTTGTACATTTAAAGTATATTTTGTAAGTTTTTTTTAACTTAGTAAGAACTTGTTTTTATCAACTCTTATTTTGTTTTCAGTAGTAAATCAAACTTTTTCCTCCTTGCATTTGAGCAAGATCCATGTTAATTTATAGATGGGCTGATTGTGAATTTATGCTTTAAAAATATTCTCAAACTTATATACTGTATCTCACGAAAATGATTTCATTTTCTCTGTTGCCACAACATTCCAGACTCTGTTCTGTTGCTAAGGCCTCTGGAATGTCCCAGTGCAGAAAAAGGATATAGAATTTTTTTTTTTCCTGAAGACATTTTATGTTAAATAATTTGTATCTTCTCGCTTACTTCCAAATATGGATATCTGAAAGTAAAGAATTTAGAAAGCTAAAACTAAATTGGCTTTAGATTTTTATAACCAGAGCTTGATTTCATAGGGTAGCATGGAAGAGATATAAATACACCATGTTTCTTCCACAGGGATGCTGTGTGTACACAAATGTCTAAACGTGCACACACACAGGCTTTTTAGAGAGTTGTGGTGTGCTAGTCAGAGATTAAGAACTGAGCTTACAGGTAGTGCAAGCCTGAGTTTGCATCCTGTTTGTGTATTCTTACTGGGTGATACTAGATAGGTTCACATGTCCATCAGTAAAATTAGGATTATATTAAAGGATAAAGCAAAAAATGTGTAGCACAGGGCCTGGTGAAGTCATCTCTCAGTAAATGCTACTGTTTTACTGTCTTATCATTATGGTTATCATTATTATTGCAAACGATCTTAAGTTACAGAGAAATTGAGCTTTTTACAGAAGCATAGATTTTTGGTCCCTTACAGAATGACTGCTAGCCTCTTAATTTTTTTCTTTTATTTCTTAAATATATTTTATTGGTTATGCTATTACTGTTGTACCATTCCCCCCCTTCACTCCACTCCGTTCTGCACACCCCCTCTCTCCCACATTCCCCCTCCCCCACAGTTCATGTCCATGGGTCATACATATAAGTTCTTTCACTTCTACATTTCCTATACTATTTTTTAAATATATTTATTGATTATGCTATTACAGTTGTCCCATTCCCCGCCCCACTCCACTCCATCCTGCCCACCTTCTCCCTCCCACATTCCCCGCCTATAGTTCATGTCCATGAATCATACTTATAAGTTCTTTGGCTTCTACATTTCCTACACTATTTTTACCCTCCCCCTGTCTATTTTCCACCTATCTTCTATGCTACTTATTCTCTGTACCTTTCCCCCCATCTCCCCCTCCCACTCCCCTATTGACAACCCTCCATGTGATCTCCATCTCTATGGTTCTGTTCCTGTTCTAGTCGTTTGCCTAGTTTGCTCTTGTTTTTGTTTTAGGTGTGGTCGTTGATAACTGTGAGTTTGCTGTCATTTTTACTGTTCCTATTTTTGATCTTCTTTTTCTTAGATAAGTCCCTTTAACATTTCATATAATAAGGGCTTGGTGATGATGAACTTCTTTAACTTGACCTTATCTGAGAAGCACTTTATCTTCCCTTCCATTCTAAATGATAGCTTTGCTGGATACAGTAATCTTGGATGTAGGTCCTTGCGTTTAATCTTGGGTAATGTAATTATGATGTGCCTTGGTGTGTTCCTCCTTGGGTCCAGCTTCTTTGGGACTCTCTGAACTTCCTGGACTTCCCAGAAGTCTATTTCCTTTGCCATATTAGGGAAGTTCTCCTTCATTATTTGTTCAAATAAGTTTTCAATTTTTTGTTCTTCCTCTTCTCCTTCTGGCACCCCTATAATTCGGATGTTGGAACGTTTCAAGATGTCCTGGAGGTTCCTAAGCCTCTCCTCATTTTTCCGAGTTCTTGTTTCTTCATTCTTTTCTGGTTGGATGTTTCTTTCTTCCTTCTGGTCCACACCGTTGATTTGAGTCCCAGTTTCCTTCGCATCACTATTGGTTCCCTGTATGTTTTCCTTTGTTTCTCTTAGCATAGGCTTCATTTTTTCATCTGGTTTTCGAACAGATTCAACCAGTTCTGTGAGCATCTTGATAACCAGTGTTTTGAACTGTGCATCTGATAGGTTGGCTATCTCTTCCTGGCTTAGTTGTATTTTTTCTGGAGCTTTGAAGTGTCCTGTCATTTGGGCCATTTTTTTTTTTCTTTTTGTCTTGGCGCGTCTGTTACTTTAAGGGAGGGAGCCTTAGGTGTTGGGGGGGGGCGCAGGGGTTACGCTGGTCACTTTGCTGTGACACTGTACATGGGGGAGGGGCCAAGGGAGCAATGGCGCCCGCTTCACTCTCTTCCGGATTTCAATCCTTCACCCAGATACCCACAATCAAACTGGGCCCCTCTGGTTCTGGTTCCCGAGTGGGCGGGCCTGTGCACACTCTAGGCCCCTGTGGGTCTCTCCAACGACCTCTCCCGTGAGGCTGGAAGTCTCTCCTGCTGCCGCCCCAACCCCCACGGGAGTTTTCAATCAGAGGTTTGAGGCTTTATTTCCGGGAGCTGGAGCCCTGGGTTGCACAGTCTGCTTCGCTCCCCGCCGTTCGCCCGGTTTATCTGTGTGCGAATGTGGGGCCCCCGGGGTGCTACCCACTGCTCTGCCTGCTCCGCACTCCGCCACTCTGAGTCCGGCCCTCTCGGTTTATCTGCTGGAATGTGGGGCCGCAGGGTCTGCTAGTGCTAGGAGTGCCTGGGCCGTTTGTCCCACACTCTGCCAGTCTTGGTCCCGCCACAGCCAAGCAAGTCCTCTCCACCCCGGTGCCCGTCTCTGCCCCTCCTACCGGTCTGGATGAATGTTTATTTTTTATTTCCTTGGTGTTGGACCCACTTGCCATTGGATTCTCTGTCAGTTCTGGTTGTGCGAGGAGGCGCAGTGTGTCTACCTACGCCGCCATCTTGGTTCTCCCGCCTCTTAGTTTTATTGGTGTTTCTGAGTTTAACAAAAGGATCAAAGGAATCAGAGCAAAAAGTTAACAATTTTCTACATAATCATTGTGCCCAATTGCATTCCTATGATTTGAAAGGATTGGTGCAGTTTTTTATAAAAACTGCCTTTTTTATGAAGAAGTAGTGGTATTTGGCAAAGTGATATATTTTAAACAACATTGTTGGACATTGAGTGCTGTGGGAAATCATGCAAACTAGCACATCACAGAGGCCTAGATCTGCACTGAGACTGCATGATTTAATACTGTTTTAACTACTCTTTATTACTAAAACTAATTAAGTTAATATTATTAATGAGTCTGGTTATTTGATGTTATAGACATTTCAGTTGAGCTGTTTCTGTAAGTCAGATTTTCCTTCTTATTTGTCCTGTATCGGAAGCATTTAGCACAGGGGTATATGGAACTTAAGGTAAACTATTTTGATTTTTTATTTTTAAAAATAAAATGTCAAGAAACTATAGCCATGGAAAATGTTGACCATTACATGAGCATGCTTTCAAGGAAAATAGCACATTGTTTGTCTCTTATTTGTTATTAAATTATTAGTCAATCACAGAAGCAGTAGTCTGCTGGACTTATGTTACCTAATCAGTTTATGCAGTCAAAGGTGTCAGCCTTGGCATTTCAAATTATTGGGATTGGAATCTGGAAGGAATTTGTAGAAATCATTCTCCTCTGCTCTTCAAGGGACCAAAACCAAGCCATTGCAATGAGTCAGAATTGAATCCCAGCTCTTGACATAAAGTATTTAACTTCTCTGCAAAAGTTTCCTCCTCTTTAGAATGGATTTAGAATGGTATCTGCCTAGGCAGTTTTGAGGATAGAATGAAATAGTAGCACATATAAACTGCTGAATGCTGCCACTGTATCCCAGAATCATGTTGGTTCCTGGTATATTTCAGATTGATAGCTAGCAATCTGCAATTCAGGGTGATAGAAAGTGTTTAAGAAAATCTGAGCTATAGCCATGTGTAGATATTAGATCAGTAATTTTATTTTAGAGATTATCATCACATTACATCTCCTCAGGACATTTGCTTTTTCCTTTAATACTAAGGCCACCCAAGCTGGAGAAAGTGTAAAATTAAATCTTAACTGAAAGAAAGCAGATACTGATCAGCTTTGTAGATCTTCACCCCCCACCCCCCTTTATACTTGGTCTGCTAAAATATTTGCTAATTGAAATGTGCTACTAACTATCTATTCATTGCAAATTTTCTAAATAGTGCATGTAGTATAAAATAGTTACGTATGGGTTGTTTAAAATCATCAATTTTGAAACATTTAAAAGATTTAGATTCTGGATCTGAACTGTTAGCCCTGTTCACTAAATTGTTGTTAATTAAGTTACTTTCACTTTTCATATATATGAAGATAATTGAGTTTTACATGTCTTAAGTTTCAACTTCTTACCGTAAAAATATGCAACTTGTATCTTACTCTATTCTAGTAACTGAATTTAGATTAATGTATTGTGTGAAATGCCATGTTTATACTGAAGTTCTGTCTGTCTACTGGCATCAAGTATGTAAGCAAAAGGACTAGAGGTTGTTGCAACCTGAAAAAAAAAGAGTATAACAGTAATTTTCTTTGTATTGCATGCTGATGAAATCAGCAATTTTACTCTTTAGTGAAACCTTTGCCTCCTTGCTTAACTGTTCATAGAACTCAGAGACCAGATGGCTGGAATAGAATGCACAGTTAAACAGATAAAACCACTAGATGGTACAGCTCTATGAGTTGCTAAAATAAGCATTTTATACAGTTGCAGATTCCTCCCCATAACCATTGGTAGAGTTCATCTAAAATTGCTTTATTGTACAATGTATTATTTGCATTTCAATATATTTGTCAGTTTTACCTCACACCCATGATTTTGGGTGCATTTTATTTTAATCCTTTGTAACAGTGTCTTTGTAATCCTGATTTGATTTCTTTCTTAGTAGTCATAGTATCAGTAGCCACATCAGTTACTTTTAAATTGAAGTAACATTTGTCCTGGTGCAGTTTATCTTCAGGTAGATCCTTTAGAAAGGATGGCCACCCCAAGTGGTTTCATATTGATCAGAACCAGATGAGTGAGTGATACTCTCTTTCTTTGTTGCAGACATGCCAATATTTGGTCTCTGTCCAGCCCACGATGATTTCTACTTGGTGGTGTGTAACGATTGTAATCAGGTTGTCAAACCGCAGGCATTTCAATCACATTATGGTAAGTGCTTAATCATTTAAAAGTCATTATTGGAGGGTAAAAGGGTAAAGCAGGATTAAACTGGAGGCCAGCAACAGCCCAGGTAGAATATGCTATCCTTCCCCCTGTGAGGAAGTAGGCTTTCTAATTCATTGGATGGGTTAATGCCTGTCAGATGTTGGGTATTCTCTGAATTTTATTGAAAGTGACATTCATTTTCCAATTTTTATTAGACAGGGAATATGTATTTTATAAAATCTCTTCTGAAATATTGCATCAGTATAGTAAAAGGTTTGTTTCCTTATAGAGCCTGAGGTTGGGAATTTAGTGGCAGGTAAAATTATAAATATACACACAAAATGGAGACATGGCTTTTTTTTTTTTTTTTTTTTTAAGGAAATGGAATTTTGAAACTTCCAAGTCTAGTAGTTCTAAATCTATCTTTATGTCATGTTCTAATTTGTGAGTGTTAAAGCTATATCATCTTCCCTATCAGAATTGCACATGTACTTAAAATGATGCATTGTGACTTCAGGGGTTTCATGAGCCCCAGCTGTCCCTGGGCTTCAGTCTCCAAGCCTGTTATCTGGGTGTTTAGTCCTGGAAGTATCCAAATGAGGTCTTCTGCATTACCATAATGCCACCCAAGGTGTTTAAAATAAAATTCTGATCATAAAGCTTAGTTTTATATTCAGTTTGGTTCAATAAAAATTCAGAAGTATTTGAATACACACCTCGTAGTATGATTCCTACCTCCATGGAGTTTAAAATCTAGGGAGAGAAATTGGCAAAACTAACTAGAAAGATTTTTAAAATAACTGCAAGTTATTTCCGTGTTTTCCTCACTACCTCAATGCTAGCTTGAGACAAAGCAGTGGGGTCCTTCTGTAGATACTGCTTAAGAAAAGCCTCTGAGGAGGTGACCCTGATGACCTCAGCTATAAGTGATGAGGTGGGAGCCACCCATGTGACCATCGGAAATAAGAACATTTGACATAGAGGCAAGAGCTGGTGCACAGACCTGAAGAAGGCCAGTGTGACTAGAGGGTACTTAGTGAAAAGAAGTAGAGACAAGAGAAATCTGGCCTTGTAGGCAGGGACCCTGATCATGCACAGCCTTCTAGGCCAGAGTAGGAAGAAGCTTGTGGGCTATTAGAGGGTTTATGTAAGGGAGTAACACAGGCCCATCTCACTTATACCTTGTGGGAGAAGAGTAGAAGCAGGAAGAATAGTTAAGAGGCAGGGGATGATAACAGAATAGAGCTTAGGTAGGGCAGTAGAACTGGGGAGACAGCATAGCTTTGAGATGCATTGTAAAGCTCGAACCTACAGAGTTTGCTGTCAGGACAGCAGTTGTTTTAAGAGTCATACCGTAATCAACATCCCACCACTTTTTCCCAAGGGATAAATCTTTTATGTAATCATAAGAAGGTTCTTTGAGTTTCTGCTTCTGGATGAGGCCCTGGGGCAGGTTGAGAGAATACAAAGGTTAATAAGATACTGTCAATTGCCAAGTATTTTAGAGTTAGGATTTTGAAGCTAGATTAGACTGTATTTAAATTTAAACTGGCAAGAACCATAGGTTAGTTCTTTGCTTTGAGCAAGTTTTCCAACCTTGGTTTCCTTTGTTATAATGTGGGAATGGTAATAGTAACCTCATAGGTTCCTGGTGAGTATTAATTGAAACAACATGGATAAAGCTCCTCATACAGTGCCTAACACATAATAGGTATGAGAGAGAGGTGAAGGTACAGTTGTATGTGGATATAGGAAAGTATGTGTCTGGAGTAATAAAACAGTCCAAGGGCTTAAGAATAAAGAAGAGAACAGATACTTCTTGTTGAGTAATTCAGAGAAGGCTTCTTAATCATTTTCACAATAGACTATTCCAAAGAGTAGAATGAATTCTTTTTCCCCTGTGCAGTTTTCCCTCAATTTTTAGATACATAATACCTGTGCATTGTGGAAAATGCAGAAAATACTTTTATAAAATCACCTATATTTCCCTAAAATGGAAGTATGTTGATGAGGATAGACAGGGCTGCCACATAAAGTCACATGGTTTGTGCACTGAATAGCCATATGTGGTGGCCACTGGTTGGCAACTGGGGTGACATGACTAAGTGCAGAAGCAGAAAATTCCAGGCTCTCTGGAATGTACTGTATGAGTCTTCATTGGCAGGAGCTGATGTACCCATGTGTGCAAGAGTTGTATGCAAAGGCAGGCTTGGACTAGCTCAGAGAGCTTCAGTGCTCATCAGACACCTCTGGCCTTGATGTGTCAGTTCGACCTGTTACAGGATTTTTAGCCCCAAAGGGATGTGACTTAGTGGTCCTTGGGGATTGATGGGCAGAGTGTACTAGGAGTGAGGGGGAAAGAAGGGGTGAAAACTGCACCTTAGGTCAAGGCTTGCTTAAACATGTAGCCTCTTCCAGGACTTCCTTAAGGCAAAAAGGGGACTTCTTAGTCTTATCTTCCAGAGACACTTCACACAGCTATTAAAGCACTTTTTTAAAAAAATTTTATTGTTACTCAATTACAGTTGTCTGCATTTTCTTCCCATCCCTCCACCCCACCCCATCCAAACCCACCTCACTCCCCTGCCTCCACCCTCCCCCTTGATTTTGTCCATGTGTCCTTTATAGTAGTTCCTGTAAACCCTCTCCCCACTATCCCCTCCCCACTCCCTCCTGTCTATTGTTAGATTGTTCTTAACTTTGATGTCTCTGGTTATATTTTGTTTGCTTTTTTCTTTTGTTGATTATGTTCCAATTAAAGGTGAGATCATATGGTATTTATCCCTCGCCGCCTGGATTATTTCACTTAGCATAATGCTCTCCAGTTCCATCCATGCTGTTGTAAAGGATAGAAGCTCCTTCTTTCTCTCTGCTGCGTAGAATTCCATTGTGTAAATGTACCGTAGTTTTTGGATCCACTCATTTGCTGATGGGCACTTAGGTTGCTTCTAGTACTTGGCTATTGTAAATTGTGCTGCTATGAACATTGGGGTGCACAGGTTCTTTTGGATTGGTGTTTCAGGGTTCTTAGGGTATAATCCCAGCAGTGGAATTGCTGGGTCAAAGGGCAGTTCCATTTTTAGTTTTCTGAGGAAATTCCATACTGTTTTCCACAGTGGCTGCACCAGTCTGCATTCCCACCAACAAAGTACTAGGGTTCCCTTTTCTCCGCATCTTCTCCAACATTTGTTTGTTGATTTGTTTATGTTGGCCACTGTGACTGGTGTGAGATGGTACCTCATTGTGGTTTTAATTTGCATCTCTCTGATGGCTAGTGATGCTGAGTATCTTTTTATTAAAGCACTTTTTATAGAGATGATTTTCTTTATCTTCCTCTGTCTCTCTTAGAACATCAGTGTATAGTAGGGATTGGGAAGGGGCATCTTAAAATCCTTTTTCTACTCTTTTTCTCTACCAGTAACTGGTATTCACAGCACAGTGTCTTCTAATAAGATACTTGCCGAATGACAAAGGAATTGTGGTAACTTCAAATATGTAAATGAGAAGGTGTGAATTCGAGATTCACATACTCAAATGCCTTCTGTGGCTACTTAGGAAATGTGACTGATGAAGGCACTGGATGGGGCACTTTAGTCCCTCTAGTGGCAAGGGAAATATTAATATTGTGTGAGAGAGGAGAGTCCTTGGTAGAAAGATATGGCCAAGTGCAGGATTCAGCTGGGAAATGTAGGAGTTCCATCCTTGAGGCAGAAGCCAAGGAAAGGGCTGATGGGATGAAGAGGAGGTTTAAAGATAGCTAGGTGTGAAGTAGAGCGAGGCACCATTGGTGTCTCTGGAGTGGTTTGAGAGTGACACCCTACTCACCTGGAGGGACGGAGAGGTGGGCATGCTCCCCAGAACCAAGAACCATTCCCAAGGCTGCCAGTGGGTCTATTCTGTCTTTTGGGACAGGAGTTCCCAGTAAAAAAGTAGTTTGGGGATACATTTGTTTTTTGTTGTAATTTCACTCTTACTCATTTGCTCTCCAAAGTTAACACCAAGAAAAGGTTTTCAAATTCAAAATCTTTCCCAGCAGTATGTTTTTACTGTATTAAGAAGAACCTACTTTACTTTCTAATCTTTGATGAAATTGGTCAGAATGTGTGGGAAGTTTCCTCTGAATTCATGTGTTGCTAATATTTATCCGTGACTTTTATGAAGAAACGTACAGTTGCTACAAAATCCAACAGGCAGTTCCTTTAAAACCACTACCACCAGCACACCGAAGGAAGCTACCAAGGCCACGAGGCTAGTGAACCAGTTTGTGTTGGTGGTAATACTCTGAATTGGTGAGCAGCTTATTAACCAGAGCAAGAGGCTGTAAACTTTTTACTAGCCGAGCTGCCATTTTGGAAATTAACAATTAACCAGGATTTCCATGTGAGCAATGATGGTAGTGACATAGCGTCATTTTGGCATTTCCAGTTTCACGCAATCTGATTGCTTTCATAGTGTAGATTGCTTTCTTTTTTGGAAACTGCATAGTTATACCATGCTTTCCTGATGTTCTAATGTCTTGAAGTAGTCCAGCATGCTTTATATTTCTCTTAAAGTTACTCAGTATTTCTTAAGAACAAGATGTTACTTACTGCTAATTGCAGATTTAAAAATACAGTAATCTGGCTTCCAGCCAAGATGGAGGCATAGGTAGATATACTTCGCTTCTTCACCCATCCAAAAGAAGGATAACGACCAATTCAAAAACAAAAAACAACCGGAACTGCCAGAAAATCAAAATCTGTGGAAGTCCTACAACCAAAGAGGTAAAGAAGAAACATTCATCCTGACTGGTAGGAGGGGTGGATATGGGAACTTGGGGACGGTGAGGACATGCAACAAGGCAGCAGCTGGCAGACCTGGCAGGTGAGATGGTGGCTGATGGACCAGGATATCCTACATTCATGTGCAGATAAGCTAGGAGGAACAACTGTGGAGAGAGAAACAGACTGAGTAACCCAGGGTTCCAGTATGGGAAACTAAAGCCTCAAAACCTCCAGCTGTAAAAACCTGTGGGGGTTGAGGCAGTGAGAGAAACTCCTAGTCTCACAGGAGAGTCTGTTGGAGGGGCCCAAAGGGTCCAACAACATACAAAAGTCCACCTACCAGGGAATCACCACCTAAAAGGGCACAATCAGCTGGTGGAAGCAAGGGAAGTGAGTAAAAGCAGGACAAGAACCAAGCAAGTGGCATTGTTCCCTCTTGGACCCCTTCCCTACATAGAGTGGAAAGGCAGCAACCTGGGTTGCCCTGGGAATACCTAAGTCTCCACCCCTTACAACATAACAGGTGTGCCAAGACAAAGAAATATGGCCCAAATGACAGAACAAAGCAAAACTCCAGAAAAAGAACTAAAAACAAAGAAGAGATAGCAAACCTACCAGATGCAGAGTTCAGAACACTGGTAATCAGGACGCTCACAGAATTGATTGAGCTCAATCACAAAATGAAGGACGAAATGAAGGCTACACAATGAAATAAAGGAAAATACACAGGGAACCAACAGTGAAGGGAAGGAAACCGTGACTCAAATCTACAGTTTGGAACAAAAAGAAGAAATAAACATTCAAACGGACTAGAATGAACAAACAAGAATCCAAAAAAAATGAGAGGGTTAGGAACCTCTGGGACAACTTTAAACATTCCAACATCCAAATCATAAGGGTACCAGAAAGAGAAGAGGAAGAGCAAGAAGTTGAAGACTTATTTAAGAAAATAATGAAGAAAAACTTACCCAGTCTGACAAAGGAACTAGACATGCAAGTCCAGGAAGCTCAGAGTCCCAAAGAATTTGGATCAAAGGAGAAACACACCAAGACACATCATAATTAAATTACTGAGATTGAAGATAAGGAGAGCCAGGCTAGTGTGGCTCAGTGGATAAGAGTGCCAAGCCTGCAAATGAATGAATCACCAGTAAAATTCCCAGTCAGAACACATGCCTGGGCAGCGGCCTGGTCCCTAGTAGGTGGTGTGTGAGAGGCAACTACACATTGATGATTCTCTGCCTTTCTCTCTTCCTCCCTTCCCCTATCTCTAAAAATAAATAAATAAAAAAGAAAAAGAAAGGAAAAAAAGAAAGAAACAGAATCTTAAAAGCAGCAAGAGAAAAGGAGAGTTACTTACAAAAGAGTGCCTAAAGACTTTCAGCCGATTTCTCAAAAGAAACCTTATAACAAGAAGGGGCTGGAAAGAAGTATTTGAAGTCATGACAGGCAAGGACCTACATCCAAGATTACTCTATCCATCAAACCTATCACTTAGAATAGAAGGGCAAATAAAGTGCTTCCCAGATAAGGTCAAGTTAAAGGAGTTCATCATCACCCAGCCCCTATTATATGAAATGTTAAAGGACTTATCTAAGAAAAAGAAGATCAAAACTATGAACAGTAGAATGACAACGAACTCACAACTATCAGCAACTGAACCTATAAAAAAACAGCAAACTAAGCAAACAATTAGAACAGGAACAGAATTACAGAAATGGAGGTCACATGGAGGGGAGGGAGTGGGGGGAGAATGGAGGAAAAGGTACAGGAAATAAGAAGCATAAATGGTAGGTACAAAATAAACAGGGAGAGGTTAAGAATAGTATAGGAAATGGAGAAGCCTAAGAATTTATATGTAAGACCCATTGACAAACTAAGGTAGGGGGATGCTGGAGGGAGGGGGGATGCAGGGCAGAGGGCAATGAAGGAGAGGAAAAAAATGGGACAACTGTAATAGCATAATCAATAAAAAAAGAAAATGAAATGAAAAAAAGTGCAAATACAGTAATCTGAATTGATGGATCCCAAACCTGCTGTGCATCTGACCAAAAGGGAGCTTTTTAAGTGGGCCACTTCCTAAGGCCCTTCTGAATTTACCAGCTAGCTGGGAATGTCCAAGGATAGGGCTCAGGAATCTGCATTCTAAACTTCTCCCAAGGCTGATTGAAGACCACAGGCTTGCCGGAGTGCCCTGTGCTCACAGTTAGATCCCCCACTGCATTGTGTTCCCAGTGCCTGGGATAGTGACTGACAGGTCGGCATTCAGAGATTTGTTGAGTCTATCAAGGATGGCATAAAAGGAGGCACTGTTCTATTAAATTGATTTTTAACTGTTTATATTATGTGCTGGAAATGTTACATTAATTGTCTGTAAAACTTTTAGTATGGAGGAGGACTGAGATGGTGAATTTCCTAGGACCAGAAACACCTTTTTTGTTTGTTTGTTTGAAGTCATTTACTAAGTTGGGAATCTTAGTTGATCAGTTAGTAATAAATGTGTTGGTCCTAAACTGGCTGCTGAATAGCATAAAATTTGTAGTCCTATTCAGATACATTTACTATGGCTCTGAATGGGTAGTACTAGCAAAGGACTTGTGGGTGCTTCTGGGGTTGAAAGAGCATCCCAGGTGTTTCTGATAACTTTATAGTGCTCTGTGCTCCACTGCTTCTCTGAGTTTGCTTATGAAGAACACCTTAATCTCTCATCATATCTTATGCAGACATAGGGTGATCTTTACCTAGGTGAAATAAATGAGTGATGTTAATTCAGCTCAGACAGGTTCCATATTTAGAATCTCTGTAATCAATTGAAACACAACTGGAATATCAGCCGTTGAGGTATTTTGCCTCAGAATAGTTAGGCTGACCCACTTTTAGGCTTTACCCTTTTGGCTCAGCTCTGAATCCCAGAGCAAGGCCTCCATAGTCACATGTGCCTCCGTCACCTTTTTCCAGATTTAATCAATTGGGTTTCATCTTTATGATTTGCTTACTTAATCCTACTTAATTTTTTTCTTTAAATCAAATTGTTTGTATTTAAATAAATCTTTTACCAAAAAAGAAAACAACAACAAAAAAAGCACAAAAAACCTTACTAGAATCATCAATGAGAAAATTAATGTTGTTTGCCCTGGATGTTAAGTATAAAAATAAATACAGTAAAAAGATGATTAAATTCTCTGATGCTCTTGCCAGTGCCAGCTCTGAGCCCTAGGCTTGCTGCCTTTGGGAGATAGCAGGATGTAGGCAAGTGTTATGCACATGGTAGTATGAAGTTATCAAAAGAATTGAAAGAGATTTGGAAAGGGATTAAGTTTTCACTTGCAATTTAATGTAATTAATGTTGGGGAGTGATAGCTACTCCCATGTTTTGGGGAACACCAGCTCAAGCTATTGGATTTGGTTTCCTCTTACATTTAAGGAGCTATCTACTGAGGTCAACCCTAGCCCTAGCAAATGCCATACCTGGAAAGCAGAATTCTCAAATCTCATGTTGATCTGCAAAAGGAATCCAAATAAACACCCCTTGCTATTATCAGTTGATTTTATGTAGTGAGCCTCTACCAGATGCTGTCAGTGGCTTGTGAGTCTGGCCTCAGTGTAAAACATCTCCCCCTCTCTCAGACCTCTGTTCACAGAGAGGGATGTCATAAATGTGGCTTTTCCATAATGTTCTGAAATACTGCTGTGATCTTAGAGCTTTCTTCACTTGCATAAATTTTGTTATTTTAAATGTCCTTTCTATCAGAGGATGAGTAAATAGAAATTATTCATACTTTTTAAAGCTAATTAATTGGTTTCAAAGAACATTAATATAAGAACAAAATGAATCTTACTCTGAGATCCAGTGGGTTGATTCTGGCAAAAACACAGGTGGCCATTGTTGACACTTCACATATTTGTGTCCAGTGACTGCCATCCTGTAATTAATCTACATCACAAAGCAGAAGTTTCACTGTTTAATAAATAACTCCCTCCCTTTTTTGTCATTTGATTGACTTAGACGTGGAGTAACAGCGTCAGGTATTTTTTAATGAGTTATTTTATTTGGATATTAAGTAACTTTGGAAATAAAGACAAATTCTCTTTTCTCTCCAGTGTGCTAGCTAAATTTGGCCACTAAACTTTTATAATCTAGATACTTTCTACTTTGAAACATCAGTGATAGTTAATCTTTTTAGTATTGGCATTCATTTAAAAGTCCCCAGACTAATGATGATTTTTAGTAGCATTTGAAGATTTACAAAGCATTTGCATGTATTATCTCATTTCCTGTTCTTAGAGACCCACTAAATGGATAGTTTTATTCCCAGTTTACAGATCAAACTCCTAAATTAAATTTCATTCACACAGATAAAATGTACCAGACCTGGTTTTCTAACTACTTATTTCTATTGCTCTTGCATATCATAAGGATGTATAGAGTTAAAAGAAAATCCAGAGAAGATATAATGAATTTCACCTGACACAAAACTATCATTAGTGACATTTTCTAGCTCAGGCAGAATTTTAATTTTGCTTGGAGTACCTGGGTCAGCATTGTAAACCCATTACCTCAGCGAGGACATTTAGAAATTCAAAGATGTAATGATAGTAGATAGATATTTGATTTAGCACAGTCCTTGGATTTCTCTTCAGACTGTTTTCCCACTCTATTCAACGCTAAATCACAGTAGCTAGCCAAAGCCAAACGTCTCTTTTGTTCCAGCCTCATGACATTTTGTAGCTTCTTTAGAGAATTGGTTGGCATATTTATTTCTGAAGTCAGTATAAAAATTGAAATTTGTTGCAAAGCCAAAAATATACTTGGCTCTTTTGCTTCAGAGACATATGCCAGGCCTTTTTCTCTAGCACTCAGGGGCTGAGCCAGGGAAGGGAGCTAACCAGAAGAGGCGCATCAAAACATGAACCACATCAAGGTGGACATTAGTTTAACTCTCAAAGGAAATTCCCACTTGACCATTTGACCTAAGCTTCTTGTCACTAAATAGCATGATGTAAAATAAATGCAGTGAATTCAGTTTTTCTTTGGCATAAGTCAAATGGTGCTGATATAATTTTATCTTTTTTTCTGTTATGTAATAAGCAGGCATTTTTAATAATGTTATTTTTGCCATTTGTAAGAGCAACAATTTCATTTTTAGTTAAATGTATTGATTTTTTCTCATACTGAAATCTGTGTCTTTATCAATGTCTGTGTCTGAGAATTTTTTGAAAAATAAACTGACAATGATACTATTCATGTATTTAACAAGTATTTATTGTTACCTGCTGTCTATTATAGGCATTGCTCTCCACTGGACTACAAAAGCAGTGTCTTTGATTTCATATAGCTTATATTCTGTTTAGGGAGGGTGGAGCGAGAAAGACAAAATCATGTAAAATAAAATTATTTCAAGTAGTGATAAATGCTAGGAATAATATGAAAAAGAATGTCTGGGGCAAGACGTTTTAGATAAGACTAGTCAAAGAAAGGTGCTCTGAGAAGTTGATATTTAAGCCCAGTGATGAAAAAGAGCCAGCCATTTGAGTATCTGGAGGACCAGTGTTCCACACAGAGAAGAGTACAAAGATCCTGAGGTGGAAATGCATTTGACAGAAAGGCCAGTGAGGAGGTGGGAAAGCAGTGTACAAGGAGGAGAGGGGTCCAGGTAGAGGTTGGAGAAAGAGGGTCTGGGGCCAGAGCATTTTGGGCTCTGCGAGCCACTAAAGGAATCAGGATTGGATCACGCAGGCAAGGAGAAAATCACCGGAGGGCTTTGAGCAAGGAAGCATTTTGATCTGATTCAGGTTGGTCTGTGGAACACAGGGAACAAGATTATAAACAGGGAGACCAGTTGGAGGGTTGTACTGCACTAGTCTAGGTGACAACTGAATCAGGAGAGAAAGCTTGATTAAGATTGTAGCAGTAGAGGCTGAGAGATGTGGCTGGAATAGGAATTTGCAGGGAAATAGAAAGCCAGGGCCTGCTGCTGGACTGGGGGTAAGTAATATGGGAGAAGAAAAGAAGAGGAATGACTCGTAGGGTATTGGCTCAAGCAACTGGATGAATTTATTTAGCTTGTGGATCATGTGTTTGTTCTTTCAATTTGTATGTGGGTGGTGGTTGTTTTTTTTATTGAGGTATACTGAATGAAGCCTTGATGTATTATTTAGCCTGTAGACATTTTCTAAAGATTGTAGAGGTAGAAAATAATTACTACAGCAATGCTGAACTTTGGGTTCATTTATTCATTTCAGGATTTTTTTTGGTTTTTGGTTTTTTTGTAGTAAAACAGTATAAGCCAGAAAACAAAAGAGAATGTGCACACTTATCTGGAACTTCTTATGCTTTCATTTGGGTAACAAAGACTTACTAACTAAAAAGCCAAAAACACATGTATTTTTATTTTATTATTATTAACAATAGTGATATACATTGTAAAAAAATTAACCAACAACAAGAGGATAAATATGCAATCAGAATGAATATAAAGCTTCTCCACCTTTCTTTCTTTTTAGGGGTATAGTTTGGCATGTACTCTTGGAAGCTTTCTAAACGTGGGCAAAGCAGTATTTGGCTGCCTACTTTTTGTTCCACACACACATGCAAAATTAGATTTATTATAAATATACCTTTTAAACAATAATCCACCTTACTTTTCCATGTTAATGTATTACTCTACTTCTTTTTTGAAGGCTGCCTATTACTCCACTTTATTAATGTATTTAAATTAACTAGTCCCCTATTGATTTAGATTTTCAGTGTTGCATTATTGCACACAGTGTTTTAAAGACCATTTTCCTTTGGGAATTTCTGTCAGTACTTCAGCGTATTGATTCTCCACATGGAGGCCAGTCATAGGATGACTATGATTAGGATGACTATGATTTAATGAACTACTGTAACTTGTGATTTGTGTCACCAGGATGAAGCAGTGAAAATGTGAGTTTCCAGCATCATCAATAATTAAATTGTCAATATTCACTGGTGCTGCTATTGACTTGCCAGCTACGTATAGAAATCATTAGGATGGCTGTGCTTTGGATTTTAAGGGGGACATTTTAGGATATAAACCCATATTTTGGTTATAGTTGCTAAAAGATGTTTTTCCTGACAATCATTTCACAAGACTAATTTGTATGTTGACTGGTAAGATACATACACACCTGCTCTTTCAACCCTGTTAAGCTGTGATCTTACATAGAACCAGATGAGGGAGTTTTTATCACTTCCTTTTGCTGTAGTACCAACTACCTGGCTGGGATAATTCCTCTCATGCACGTTCTAGTTCAGGCCCACTAAAAATACTGGTTTGGGATAAGGGGGTAGTGGCTAAATTTAGCTATTTCCTTCCTGTTCCAGATTGTATAAAAATCCCAATTTTAGGTTTACTTCTACATTTTGTTTTTTAAAACAACAGTTCTCAAATTGAACTTCAGAGAAACTGTATACCCTTTCCTCTTATGTGTCTGAAAGTTAAAAGAGAGAGAGAGAGAGACAGAGAGAGAGAGAGAGAGAGATCAAGGATGGTAATTGTCATACTTTAAAATAAGTTAAAATATTGGGTTGGCCAAAAAGTTTATTTAGTTTTTTCCATACAGTGCCTCTAGTAGTGCTTAGTTCTCTTTAACTTCATTCAAGACAATTTTGTTAGATTGTATTGTAACAGCATGCATTTCCCCCCAAAAAACATCAGTATTGGTGAATTTTTGTGCAGCCATTTTAATATTGAAGATGAAAGAAAAAATGCACCATTTTTGGAATATTATGCTTTATTATTTCAAGAAAGGTAAAAACACAACTGAAATGCAAAAAGATTTCTACAGTATATGGAGAAGGTGCTGTGACTGAATGTTTCAAAAGCGGTTTGCGAAATTTCTTGGTACTATTGACATTCTGGTGAAATAATTCTTTGCTGTGGGGCTGTCTTATGCATTGGAAGATGTTTAGCAGCACCCCTGGCCTCTACCCACTAGAAGCCAATAGCGGGAATATCCAAATCAATAATATTCAGATCAATAAAGTTACTGGTGAAAGTGAAAAATGTCTTTTATTTTATGGAAAAAACCAAACAGACTTTTTGGCCAACCCAATATAACAGTAAACCACCCCACACATGATAGAGTTCTTGATTGGCAGTTTCCTAGTATCAAAAGTAAACTTTAGAAAGAAAATTATTTCATTGTTTCTTATGCTTGATATTTTTAGAAGTTAGAATTCCTAATACTAGATTTGTAGTGAGCTTTTGAAAGTTAAGATGTTTCACCAGTGTGGCTATTACTGTGCTCAGTTGTGCTAATTGAATCTCAGTTTGCTTAGCCAAACAAATGAAATGAGTGTCTTCAACAGGATTAACTTGTTCAGTGTAATACCAGAATTTCATACTTTTAAATTTTTTCAGCTCCCTTCACAGTGCATTTTTTAAAATGTATTGATTTTATAGAAAGGGAGAGAGAAAGAGACATTGATTTGTTGTTCCACTTATTTATGCATTCATTGATTGCTTCTTGTATGTGCCCTGACCAGGGATCAAACTCACAACCTTGGCATATCAGATGACACTCAACTGAACTACCCAGCCAGGGCCGCAGTGCATTTGTATGAATTTATTTATTTTTAGAGAGAGGGGAAGGGAAGGAGAAAGAGAGAGAGAAACATCAGTGTGTAGTTGCCTCTTGTGCACCCTGTACTGGGCAACCCAGGCATGTGCCCTGACTGGGAATCAAACCGGCAACCCTTTGGTTCTCAGGCCCGCTCTCAATCCACTGAGCTACACCAGCCAGGGATACAGTGCATTTTTTATAACAAAAACTTGTTAAATCAGTTTCTCTATGGGTTTTTTGATTGGCACATGAATATATGAAATACATATACCCAGCAAATATTTTTACATAGATACACAAGTGGACTAATTTCAACCATGCTATTTTCAGTTAAGCCTCCTTATTTCTTACTTCATTGGTTCATTCTGCCTCCCCACCTTCTCCAACTGTAACAGTCCATTTTACTCTAAGCCATCTATGTAATGTGGTACATTCTTGTACACAATTAGTAGATATCATTCTATATTTTTTCTTATGCTTATAACTCTATATAGGAACATATAATCCCATGTTTTATTAGCAGGGGCTTTGGATAATAGTTGTACCAAAAATATGGATCCTGTTATGCATGCTTCTGCTTCTTTTCTACTCAATAGTAGCACATTTGAAACTCATTCACATCCCAGGATAACACTAATTCCCTCTGTTTAATGTTAACTTACTGTAAGGTGTGGTTGTACTGTACAGGAGCTTCCTCAGCCTGGCTCTATGTGGAGGTTAACTGTGTCTCCTGTTTTTTGCCTCTGTGAACCAAGCAGCTCTACCCCACTATGTGTCCTTAACTCTGGTGGTTTTGTTTCTATGCAGTAATCTCAAAAAGGGATTCCTGGATCAGAAAGGATACTTACTTGCATTGTTAATGGCTGCTACTAGATTGTTTCCCTAAAGTCCATAATACTTTATATCTCTACTAGCCATGTATGAGAGTATCACCACCAAGAATAGGTTGCTTTATTTATTTTTCTGAGCTTCCATTTCTTTTTCTAAAGCCTCTTGCATCATTTTACAAACAGGAGCACACCCACAAACATGATTAATTGTAATCTGACTTTGAAGTAATTTTCTCTAACAAGTGAAAACTTTTTACTACCAGAGTAGCATGTATCTTCTGAGTTTGAGTAATATTAATGACATGAGGCAAAAAGATCTTTCAAAATGAGTGGTGGTTTTAAAAAATACTCATTTAAACAATTATAGGCATGTTTCCTAGCATCTGTGGAAAATTTCCATCATTCTGTAGGGAATTTACCTTCACAGAGAAAATCTAATTCTGTTACGCTGTTATTTCTCTCCATAACACGTGTAATCTCCTAAAGGATAATAGTTTTTGGTGAGATAATTGAAGGGCTGGTGAAAAACTATTGTCAGTTTTATTTTGGATCTCATTATCCTCCTTGCATTTGATGTAACTGGTCACCTTTTAACAGTGTTTGCCTTGTATATCAAATGATGACTAGGTTGAGATGATAACGATGATGATGATGATAATGATGATGATATATTATGGCCTGTATAAATCAGGCCATGAGGTTATACTTTATTTGCCTGCCTTTGAACAATTGGACCAGTTGAAAGGGAACACATACATGAAATGTGGCTGAACCCTGAAGGAGCCATCCACCAAAAGGTCAGATGATGACAGCCAGAGGAAGGCTGCTATGTGCTCTTAGCCCCCA
Source organism: Desmodus rotundus (assembly GCF_022682495.2). Lineage (NCBI taxonomy): Eukaryota > Metazoa > Chordata > Mammalia > Chiroptera > Phyllostomidae > Desmodus > Desmodus rotundus. Next base: position 79,737,212 of record NC_071394.1, on the reverse strand, counting down.
AGATGAGTTATCCCCATTTCCACTTCTTGTCCCATCTCTCCTAATCTGGGGTGAGGACCTAATGAGCAATGGATAATAATATAGCAACATTTCTTGGTGAAGCTAATCTGATTCTGGGCAGTAGGCTTCCAGGCCCACAGCTGAATGAATTGCTTGGTATTTCTAAGTTTGAAAATACTTTCTTCCTCTTTCAAGTGCTCCTTGGCAGCAGGTGAGGAATGTTAAAGCTCCTGTAAGTGCCAATTAAGGCCAATTATAAGTCACCGGGCCTGCTGAGACAGTGGAGTTAGTGGAGATGGGTTGTGCTCCTGTAAACTGGAGAACTGGCTACTGCCAGTGACAGGAACACAGTATTTCCCAACTGCTTGTTGCCCTGCAGAACACCAAGTGACACCTCTGCTGGCTTCTCACGGGTTTGATTTAGGAAGCCCCAAGATTTTGGGGGGACTTCACTAATTTCTCTGATCAAAATCACTCACTGTCTTTTCTCTTACTCTTCATTTCTTAATGTGATGTCTACCATCCAGTTTCCTTGTTTCTAAGCATTTAGGATGGACTAGGCACTGCATTCCATGTGTTTACCTCCCTTACTCCTTACACAGCCCTATAGGGCGAGGCAGTCTTAGCACTTCTCAGGGGAGGACACAGGCCAAGAGGAACAGAAATCTGCTGTCCAAGGCTACACAGCTGAAAGTGCTGAGACTGCAGGCTGGCTGCCCCTGAGCCCTGGGCCATCCTAGTTGCAGCAGCAGGTCTGCCATTTGTTGCAAGCAGGTTAATTCAAAGAAGAATCTGTGTCAGTTCAGGACTCCCTTTGTGCAACCAGAATAAAGCTGATCAGAATGCACACCAGTCACACCATAGCCATTACCTATAATTTTTGGACTATAAGACATAGATGTTACTCTATTTAAATCAGGGGTGTCAAACTCCTTTTCACCAGGGGCCACATCAGCCTCGAGGTTGCCTTCAATGGGCTGAATGTAATTTTTGGACTGTATAAACGTAACTACTCCTTAACTAGGGGCAAGGAGCTCGGTGCTGCCGCCAGGTAGAAACAAGATGCCAGCCGGATAAAACAAGGTGGAGGGCTGGATTTGGCCCATGGGCCTTGTGTTTGCCACCTGTGGTTTAGATGTTATTTTAGTCTATAGTCTTTTTTTAGTCTATAGTCTGTTTATTCTCTCATAAGAAATGTAAAAAATGTTTTTAAAATGGGGAGGGTTTGGGGGGAAAGGCAGAAAACTGTACTTAAACAACAATAAAAAAAGTGTTTAAAAAAAAAAGAAATGTGACCATGTCCCCAGACCTCAACACTTAACATTAGCCATCATTGGAGGATTAAATGTCAGTAGAAACTCTGCTTATAGAATACTGGAAATGGTTTGAAGAAAATAATAACATTGCTTTTTAAGCAGAACAGAGCTGTATTTGCTTAAACATTTTACCCAGAGCATTGAGAGAGATGTATGTGTGTTTAAAAGATTAATTTGAGCTTTATGCCTAGTTTTTGTATATTTTTATATATTGTACAAAATTATAATTTCCTAGAGTACACTATCATTCATCACTTTTTTTGATGTAGGTCTTAGAAATAAATTTGTTTCTCTTTTGGTTATATATGAAATTAAATATAGATGTGTTTGTAGCATTTAAAAACATTTCCTGAAATTTACCCTGGTTTTTGTCAGAGTTACAGAGACTTCGTTCCCAGAACTGTCATGGATTGGTTGGTTCTCATGATGATTGTTTTCCCCATTGCACTGTCACCCTCTACAAAAGGGGACATTAGAAAGGCAAGCATCAGTGCTGGGGAACTGGTAAGGAGGCCACTGTCAGGCCTGGTGGGTACAGTGGTGTGGAACTGAGGAGCATCCTCTCATCTCACTTCTGTTCTGCATTTGATGTCATCAAGTGCTGCCTGCCGGAGAGGCGGGTGGGTGCAGTGAGTAGTACTGAGACCTGATGCAATCAGGTAGTAAGTAGTACAGCGGTGGATTTTTTTTTTCCTACTAGCTTAAGAAAACCTTCAGTGAATTAACCTAAAATTTGTATTTTTTGCTAATTAACTTGAGAAATTTGCTCATCCTGTCCTTTTAAGGCTCATTGATGGCTCTTTTCTTGTGTCTGTCTGTTGTCTTTTAAGGACCACCGTAGTTTTGTTTGTTTGATTGAATGTGACTGTAAGAAATCTGTAAAAAAAAAAAAAAGTATGTTTCAGAAAATCCTCTGGATCTTAATATTGCTGTAATGGTTAGGATCTGAATGCTTGCTGTGAAAATAAAGTAGTGTGGCTGCTATTCTTTTGTTTCAGAGTCAATTTCGAATTTTTATCTGGTTTAATAGAAGCTGTTTCCTATGTCTCACAACTCTTTCCCACCCCTTCCTGGCTGAATTTTTTCCACACGTATAATTCGTGACTTGTTGCTAGACACTCTGCATGGGGTAATGGGATTCTCTAAACAAATTCACGTGCACTCCCCCACCCCCGCCACCACAGGACACACACCCTTTTGACATTTAAAAGCATTCATTCTGAACTATAAGACATCTGAGTCTTGTTTTTGTATGCAGCCTTTACTATCATGAAACTTAGATCTGTTGGCTTTCTTTTTTCCATGTCTGTTTTACAGTAAGATTTAGTGATTGACAAGGGGGGAAGTATTGATGTGGGGAGTGTAATATGGCTGAGAGAGGGAAACAGCTAAACCATGAAGACATTGTTTACAAAGAGCCACTTAGAGATGTTTTTGGATTATGAATATAAAAGGTAGTCAGCTTTTGTCAGTCATTGAGTGATTGAGACTCTGGACAATCAGGTGCATATTCTTCTGAAATTAGATACATTTTACAAATATGCACAGAAAATGGGTTCAGATTTTTATGACTATATTTAGGAAGAAAGGTGTGCTTAGATGTGACAAACTTATTTTTTTAAAGTACAGTTCATGAGGAAATAAAATGTGGAGGAAGCCTCGCCGATGTTTATAGAAAAGTATAACTTTAAAACTTCTCACTCTATCGAGGCTTAAAATGTAGAGTGTATAATGAATCGTGTGGATTTTCTAATGTATCTGGTAGTAACAGTGTTTGTTTAAAGGTATTCAGAAAATCAGAGTGTGAATAATTCATTTTAGCAGGTTAAATTTATAAATTTCATCTTCCTCAGTTTTGGCAAGTTGCCTTTCAAATAGAAGGATTAATTTACACCAACCAGGACCCCTTCCTTCTATGACCATATTAGATGAAATTAGACTCCACCCCTTGTTTTCTGTTGATCTGCCAGGACCTTTGTAATTCAAGTGCTTTTTACAGTAGTAGCAAATGTTACATAAGACCAAACATGGAGCATATTTCTACTTGGTGGGCAGACCCAAATCATGATGGAAGCCTTCAGTAGCAAGTGTGCAATTAAGCACAGCCAGATTATGTGAATGGAAGGTAACAAGAAGCTTCTCCAGAGCAGCCCTTTCTCTGCACCAGGGCTGAAAGCTCCACTGGGTAAGTTTTCTAAGGCAGTTTTCAGAGGCTGGGCTTGGCTCAGATCCCAGTTCTGGATGAGCCTGCAGACAGTGAGTTAGGTCTTTGCTAACATTACATAGAACCAAGCAGAGCAAGCGGGAAGAGTTTATACAGGCCTCTTCCCTTCTGGCATTTGTCCTGTCCTGTCCTGCCCGCTGGCTCAAAGCGCTGTGCTGCTGAAGTGGTGGAGAGGGTGAGCCCTGTGGAGTGCGGAATTGCCACAGAAGGGATTAGCCGCTGCTGCCGTCCACAGGAGCCATTCTGAAATGTCATTTGAGTGATCTGGCCAAAGTTCAAATGCAGATGGGAGTTGTGTTTGCTATTAACTCCTACAAAATGCTGAGGTTTGCACCAACAGTTCCTGTATCTCAAAACAGGGAGAGAGCATTGGTTACATTGCTCTCTAAAAATGGAGGAACATTGTCATATTCTTTAACTGTTTGTTTTTTATCTCACTTGTGGTGAGGTTTCATGACAGGCAGTTCACACTGTTTCCTGTAAGAATGTGTTTGAAAGCTGTTTTGTCTGATACTTCAAATCCACAGCAAAGTTTCAAACAGAACACTGTGTTGAGAGGAAAAACAACTTCAAAATACAAACAGTAGCCCCGGGAAGTCATTCAGTAACTTAAATTGAGTGTATAAAAATATAATTACTGACTGACTGCCAGAAAAGATGATGTTTTTTTCAGTTTTTATTAAGGTAGACAGTACAGCTAAGCTCACTGATCCTTCTTGGGTGGGTTGGGAGGTTGTTCACCAAGTTACCTTAACTATTTCATGTCTCTGTCTGAAAGCAGGAAGTGAGGTGATGGATGAGTTCTTTACTTTTCACTAGATTTGCATTTCATTCCTTCTGCAATAATGAGCTTGACTGGAAAGTTTTAATTGAGGTTGAAATTTATCTTACCAGTTTGAAGGACTTTAAACAGATCTGAGACCCTTAATCAAATTGCTGTTAACTTCCTAAAATTGATTTTTCTAAAAACTCTTTATTTGTTGTCAGGCAGTTTTAGTTTTGCCATTTATGGTTTCACTTTTGAATATTGCTTTTGGTCTTTATTAGTTGACAGCCACAACCTATAGGTGAGGCAGATAATGTTTCTCCTCAGAAAAAATAAATACGTGCTCTAAACTCATTAGACAGCAGCACTGTTAAGTAATGAATCACCCCCTTAAAGGATGCTTAATGAAGGAGGCATTTTGGACTGTTTTGAGTTTGAGGATTTTGTTCTCAGTCTTCTCTACCACCACTCCTCCCATCCAGAATAAAGTGAAACAAAAAGAATAGAAAGCTAGTGAGACATAGCTGTAAGAATGTCACTTACAGCCTCAGTGCAGCAGTTGGCCGCAGATGGGGCTGTCATTCCATTGCACCTTGGACTTGCAGCAAATTTGAGGCTGGGAAAACCTAGTGCTCCCTGAGAGGGGTTCCTGCACAGAAGTTTTCATTAAAAAATAAAAAATAAATAATCCACAAAAAAGAACAACTCTGATTTACATTTTACCGGCTTTCTTTAACTCTCTCTCCCATTACCCTTGTAAAAATTGGATTGGAGTGGTAAAGACATACTGTTTTTCTTAATTCTCTTGCATTTTGATGCTACCCTTGTATCTTTCATTTGGGAAAAACTGTGACCCAGATCCAAAATACGACTACATAGGTACTTTTGTAAAGACTATGTTGATGGTCTAACAAACTGGGAGGCTGAACTTAAAATGACAAATAGGGGGCCTTTTTTCCCCTAGCAGATAAAGGATTAAATTGAAAAGTAGCTGGAAACCTGTGAATTTTTCATCTCACATATTGATATCAGAGGAATACAAACATTTCAAGTCCACAGTAGGGTAGGAGGGAGACAGAGGAGCAAACCCTGGGACCTATGTGCGTCACTCAGACAGTGACCTTGTGCTTCTTTCAGCAGGTGATTGGTTGCTGAACTCTGTCAGTATCACTCGAGTGTCACTGTGCTTCCTGAAGACAACAGAGAGAGGTTCTTATGACTATTAGCAAAGCAGACATGTAAGCCAGCATTTCATGGTGTCCAGTAGACAGAAATGGCGACAGTAAGATCCCAGAAGTGGCATGGTTCTGTGAATCACAGAACCACATGGAGATGGCTGTGTTTGCTCAAGGCAGCAGCAGCCTTTTCCCTAAAGGCATTTTCTCTAAAAACATCTGTGTGTGTCTGAGATCCCACTGATAACCCTCAGTTCAGAGTCTGCACCTTGAACAGGGTTGCAGGAGTATAGGAAAGGCCCCCTTAAGGAAATGAACTACTTACTCAGACCATTCAATTTACCTTGAAACAAGCTGTCTTGTGACCATGATTGTGAAGAAATGATGTTATACTTACAGCTGAGGTGATCAGTTGTTACACCATTGAGAACCTCTCATTTTATCTTCTTTAATAGTGTTTGGGTTTTTAAAAAGCCATTTCAAAAATGTTTGCAGAGAACTACAAGTTAAGCTGGCAGGGGAGGGGTACCAGATAGTCGGTAAGTTTTTCATATTTCTCACATACTTGAAAGCAAAGTCCAGAAAGAACGGTCCCCATGGGAAGAATTACTGGCAAGAGGATTATTTGAGGTTGCCATATTTCTGCTCCTTTCTTAGCAACATTATTTACAATCCATTCATGCCCATCCCTTCCCCCACAGGAGTCTCTCTCCCTTGTAATCTGCCCTTTGTGATCTGTTCTTTCATGCTGCTGGCTCTGTGAATGGGGTGCTGCATTGCATCCTGCCCAGAGATGTGGAAATGTCCAGAGACCTGGAGCACTTTAGTGGGCTTTATTTCTGTCATAAAGCACTGACATGAAGAACTTGATAATTTGATTATACACCTTTGGCTAAAAGTTGTTTCTAGTGGCTCAAGTGCTGTAAATGACCCTCTTCTGCACTTTTCCTTTATGCTTTAATTTAAAAACACCTCTGTGTTGGGGGGAGGAGAAATGCAGTTGGCAGAAGTTGCAGCTGGAGACTAATTTGTTAGAGCAGCCAGTGTTGAAATCATCCTTTTCAGTTAAATCTCTGTAGTGGAAATGATGCCAAGTGCTTTGCAGTAAAGACTTTTTCTTCTTCGCTGTTTCCCGTGAAGTTTGTGACCCACCTAAGCATACTCTGTGGCTGCCTCAGGCTCCAATTTTGGCTAATTATTCTTTGAGGCACTACATTTTACAGAACAGCTCTGGATTCCCCTACTTGAAATTGGAATGTTCCAGGAACAGTCCCACCAACTGACTGACTTTTTAGTATGAGATTACTAATCAGGTACCTGGGGATCCTAAAGAAATTGGCTGGAAGAAAAAGCAGACTTGGGATTTCAAAAGTATGTGAAAACAACAAGGAGTGGAGTAGGACCACGTTTGCTGGTCAGGACATGGAGAGTGCTTTTAGAAAAGAGGAAGAACATATATAGCAGCTGTCCCCAACCTTTTTGGCACCAGGGACTGGTTTCGTGGAAGACAGTTTTTCCATGGACCTGGGTGAGGGGAGATGGCTTTATAGCCTACCGCCAGATGTGGCTTAATTGTCACTTGCACTCACTAATAGGGTTTTGGTATGAGTCTTCAAGCAGTTGATTTATTATGGTCTCTGTGCAGTCAAACCTCTCTGCTAATGATAATCTGTATTTGCAGCCACTCCCCAGTGCTAGCACCACCTCAGCTGCACCTCAGACCACCAGGAATTCATAAGGAGCGTGTCCCTCGCATGAGCAGTTCACAGTAGGGTTTGTGCTCCTGTGAGAATCTAATGCCACCACTGATCTGACAGGGGGTGGAGCTCACGAGGTAATGTGAGCGCTGGGGAGCGACTGCAAATACAGATGAAGCTTCCCTTGCTCACCCGAGGCTCACATCCTGCTCTGCAGCCCAGGGGTTGGGGACCCCTGATATATATATATATATGGAAAATTTTACAGGGAAAGTAGTGAGAAGACATTATTAAATGCTTTATGTCCATGCATAGTCCATGGTGTGATTTTATTTTTTTTTTATTTATTTTAGAGAGGAGAAGGGAGAGAGAGAGAGAGGGAGAAAACCATCAATGTGTGGTTGCCTTTTGTATGCCCCCTATTGGGGACCTGGCCCACAACCCAGACATGTGCCATGACTGGGAATCAAACTGGAAACCCTTTGGTTCACAGACCCGCTCTCAATCCACTGAGCCACACCAGCCAGGGCCTTCATGGTGTGATTTTAAATGATATACTAAGTATTTTTTAACAGTTACCAGGGGAAAAAAATAGATAATTACTATGTCAAACCCAAAATTCTTGTTTCATAGATACTGCTTATAAATGCTAAATTAGGTATGCCTAGTCAGCCACTGAATTTTGAAAAATACGGGGTCCAGCAGAAGTAACACCTGCCTGAGTGTAGTTGGTAGGGTACGTGACTGTTTTGTATGAGATGGACAGCAACTTGAACATTTCACCTAAAATGTCATATGGTGTGCTTGAGTGTGATACTGTTATGTTACAGAATTACATACTTATGATTTGTTAAGGGGGGGATGTTATTTGTGCCAGATCCTCTATATTAACTAAATAATAGTCTAGATAATGTGCAGATCGAATGAAAGATATGGAATGTGATTCCATTTTGAATCTCTAAAGTTTAGGGAGAACACTGATGTGGATCAAAGTAGATCTGTAAGGAAGAAGTTCTAGGCTTTAAAAATATATCTGTTCAGTCCTAATTTATAATCTGCCTCAGGTCCTGATCTGGGATGTTTCTTAGGGGGTAAATATCCTTACGAAAGACAGATGGTGCCAATTGACCCCGAGAATTGTGTTTGGTGTCCTGAGAGTAAAGTGTAACAGTTAGTTTGGGTTAACCAGGAGCTCTATAATAGCACATTGTAGTTATTTTTGACATGGATATCAAAATAATTTAATTCTGTGAAAAGTTTGCTTAGTGAATGACCCAGAGTTTCTAAACTGAGCTTCTTGGTGTATGTAATTATTACTTGGCTATGCCTGGACAAAGAACCTGTACACGTTTACCTGTGTTTTACATCTTAATGGCCCTGGGTAAGCTTCACTGTTAAAAATCCTTGCTTTAAATGGGAGCAATTGTAGGGTCTTAGTGGAATGGGGCCCTCAGAGACCCCATGAAATCATATATTCCTTGAAGTGTGGATTGTATTTCTCATTAGCCGTTTCCTTACAAAGTATGTGCTGTTTAGCCTTTCCTGTTCGAATCCATCCAAGAGTGCAACTTCCATTTAGAGAAACATTTGTGAGCTTTAGTAATCAATTCTTTGATAACCTGCTTAAAATTTCCATCCTTGGAGATTCATAAACTTGAAGTTCACTTTTTTTCGTTTCACCTATTGTTCTTCCTGAGTGACCCAACTGTGTCAAGAAAATGAGCCAACTTTTTATTTATAAAATAATTTTAGCTTGAATGAGCATCCTTTTTGTTTGGTGTGAATTTATAAAAAATGAATTCTAGAAGTCGTTCCTCTAAGCTCTTACCTGAGAAGAACTTAGTATCTTCCTGGACTGACAATAAGTTAAATCTGTACCACATTAGAGAAGATAACTTGAAATGGGTTTGGTTTGTTTTTAAGTGATTTCTACCAGCTTTAATAATCAGCAGGCCTTCCTCACTTAAGTCTGTAACTGGCATCAGCTGAACTAATTGGGAGCATCTGTCTTACTCCCTGTTGCGTTCCCAGTACCTAGTCCATAGTCCACCTTGGGATGCAGGCTTTACAATTGTCATTTAATCCCCAAAAGCCCTGAAAGGTAGACTTGACAGATGAAGAGGCTGCCAAGGCAGATGGAGTTGGGTCATTGCCTAGGGTCACCCAGTTAGTAAGTGGCAGAATAAGAAGTTGAACTCACAAGGCTCTGTGACTCCAAAGTTCTTGCCCTTTCAAGTGACCTATAAAAAAGTATTTTTATTTTTCTTTGTATTCTATTCAGGCTGGTTAGCTACTCAGTCATTTCACATCAAGATTATTCGCAACAGCCTTGAACCTCTGTTGAAAAGGCAGTCAGGACTAGATAAGCATGCATAATTGGGTTGGTTGATGGGGGCCAGCCTAATCCTATAGAAGAGGTATTTCCTGCTCCTACTGGTGGTACTTTATAAAACATAGTTATCTCAGAACTTTGTAAGGTGAGTCTTTTTAGCCAAGTCAGACAGCTCTGGTGGTACTTTCTACCAAACCAAAATACACTCTTCAAACCATCTTTGATGTTCTAATACCACCTGAGCCAAAAAAAAAAAAAAAAAACCAAAAAAAACAAAACCAAAATCCCCTACACTGGCTAACAACCATAGCTAATCTTTAGGATAGCAACTTCCAAAATAGAAAGGTGAAATCCTGAGTTTTCCTTAAACAGATTGAGGATTTCCCTCGCAAGTTTACCAAAATTCTGTCTTGACCCTGTTGTATGTTCAGCCTTGACCTTGTTGTATGTTCAGCCTCTGTAATCTTTGGTGCTAATAGTTATCCTACTTTTGCTGAGCAGTTGGGAAGAGGGGCTTCTTACTGATACATGCCCTGACCGTCACCTTTACCCTTCCATTCTGCCTTTGGACCATGCATAAATCCTTGCTATTATGCCACCTAAGGGCAAATGGATTGTAATGTGGTTTTAGCCTCAGTGCTGGAGTCATCCTGCCTGGGATTGCATCATAGCTCTACCTCTTTAAAAAGGTTGGACATACATACCTCTAGATTTTTTTCAAGCATGAAAAGTTTTTTTTAATCTTTTTCTTATTGTCATTCAAGTACAGTTGTCTCCATTTTTCTGCCACCATTCTCCCCTGCCCCACCCACCCTCACCCCCACCTCCCACCCTCAATCCTTCCCCTCTTTGGCTTTGTCCATGGGTCCTGTATACATGTTCCTTGACAACTCTTCCCTTTCTTTCTCCCACCCCTCTGGTTACTGTCAGCTTGTTCTTTATTTCAATGTCTCTGGTTATATTTTGCTTGCTTGTTTTGTTGATTAGCTTCTTCTTATAAGTGAGATCATATGGTATTTGTCTTTTACTGCGTGGCTTGTTTCACTTAGCATAATGCTCTCCAGTTCCATCTGTGCTGTTGGGAAGGGTAGGAGCTCCTTCTTTCCTGCTGCATGATATCCATTGTGTAAATGAATCCTGGTTTTTTGATCCAGTTATTTACTGATGGGCACTTAGGTTGCTTCAGCACTTGGCTATTGTAAATTGTGCTGCTATGAACATTGAGGTGCATAGGTTCTTTTGAATTGGTGTTTCAGTATTCTTGCGGTATAATCCTAGCAGTGGTATTGCTGGGTCAAAAGGCAGTTCCATTTTTAGTTTTGGGGAGAAATTCCATACTGTTTTTCACAGTGGCTGCACCAGTTTACATTCTCACCAACAGTACACAACCTCACTAGCACTTACTGTTTGTTGATTTGTTTATGATGGCTATTCTGACAGGTGTGATGAAGTGGTATCTCATTGTGTTTTTCATTTGCATCTCTCTGATGGCTAGTGAGCATCCTTTCATATGTCTCTGAGCCCTCTGTATGTCTTCCTTGGAGAAGTGCCTGTTCAGGTCCTTTGCCCATTTTTTAATTGGATTGTTCATCTTCCTGGAGTAGAGTTGTGTGAGTTCCTTATATGTTTTGGACATCAAACCCTTCTCTGAGGTATCATTGGCAAATATATCTTCACATACAGTTGGTTCCCTCAAGGATGAGTAGTTTGAAATTACAGTTTGCTTAGACTGCTTTTTATGTTTGTGCTTTAACTTTGACACTTGTACATTATAAATTAATTTTTGTTATTTTCAAAGCATTATTTATTTTTGACTTAAAAAAGTCTTTAAGTATTTGCTTTGAGTTCCTTTTTGGTTTGTATTTGTGTCAGTACTTCCGTGTGTGCATGTATGTGTTTTTATATATATATATGTATATGTGTATGTATATATGTATATGTATATATAAATTTCAGCATGATTCCTAAATCACAGGCTCAGTATTTTTGCTTGCTTTCCACTTTGGAAGACTTAAAGAAAGCTGTGCTGTTCCCTCCCCAGTATCCTGCCCTTGTCTTCAGTGGTGTCACATGTTCAAGCCACAAGGGGAATGAAAGCCCGATGCATCCATAACTTGCTATCTCTTTCTCTACCTTTATTTTCACATCTGTCTGTCTGCCAGCCAAGTCTCCTCTGCCTGCCGCTGACACATACTCACCAATGTAGCTTTCTGCCTCTTCTGAGTCTTTCTCTGTATTTGTGTTTGTCTGTCTGTTGGTCTCCCTTTGGCTGGAGTCATTCAAAGTGCCCTCCTCTTTCAGGGACAAGAGTGTGCTTTGTCTGGGCCTGTTCCAGACCCTGGAGAAAGGAGTGCTTTGAAAGTTCAACTTCGACTCCTCACCAGACCACATTGCAGTTATGCTTAGCATCTGCCCCCCCCCCGCCCCGTTTGTCCACTGAATGTAAAGTCCCTAGCCCTACCTATAATGTACCCATTTCACTTTTGATCTAGAACCATAATACTGTTCTAAGCTGGAAGTCCATTTTAAAATCTTTTGTGAAAAATAAGGGCCCACAGTGAAAACAATGAGAAGAGGCCAACTCAGCTATAATTGAATTGGGTTTTCCTCTTTGCTTTCTTGCAAAGCGAAAGCCACATGCTGCCCTTTCCAGTGAATAAGTTACCAGACCATGATGTGAAGGAACAACTCACTTCAGCAACATGACAAGGATTTTTTTGAGCTGGCACTTTTCAGCCAGAATCTCAGGTACACACACACACACACACACACACACGCCTGGTTCAAATTTTAAGTTTTAGTGACTGAAAGAATTTCACATGATAGATTGCCATTCTCCATTTTTAAATAGCTTTTATTGTTGAAGTAGAAAATATAATTTTTTGGAAATGTTATTGATATATCAGCTGACTTTTAATGTTAGGAAGCTTTGAATCTTGATTTTGTAGTGCAAAATCCCATTTCAGGAATTAAACAAGAAAAGAATTAACTAAAGAAAATGAGGAGAATGGACTATAATAGGAATAGAAAATTAAAAGGACAAGCTTGGCATTCCATTTGGTTATGCTATAACACAACACACATTCCTTAAAAATTACTGCACTATGTAGAATTCTGTACTAAAAACCACATCAGACTCATTGACAAAATTGGATGGTAGGCATAACACTCAAAAACTTTTTCAATGAGCTTTGGCCTAGTGAATTAGTTGGTTGGAGCATCGTCCCATGCACCAAAAGGTTATGGGTTCCATACCCGGGTATAGGAGGCAACCAATCGATGTTTCTCTCTCACACTGATGTTTCTCTCTCTCTCTCTCTCTCTCTGAACCTTCCCTTCCTCTCTCTCTGTGTCTAAAATCAATAAGCATATCCTCCAGTGAGGATTTAAAGGAAAAAAAAAAACTTCTTCAGTGTGATACACAGAAAAAAATAGGAACCTAACGAAAATGGTAATACAGTTTTACATAGATTAAACGGTTAAAAAATACATAAATGGTAAATAGATAGGACAGTTTACCTTGAAAATGACCTGACATTTGCTTCTAGAAGTAGGTGTCAGGAGAATTACAGCTTGTGAGCTATTGTGTCGTGGTGAGAGGAAAGTGCTCAGAAATCAGTGGAAGGTTGTAGCACCAGACGTGGATGAGTGTGGCTCATCACATCTGTGGTGACCTGAGGAGGATGGTGTATGTGAGGGACATTTTGTGTTTCCCATGGGGTTCAGTTCAGCCACATATAGGTTTCTGCATTCATCTCGTGCTTCTTGAAGATGAAATCTTGCAAACGCAAATGCAAAACTTCTTTCTGCTCAATTTTTTTTTTTTAGTATATCAAAGACTTTGGAATACATTTACATCCTCAAAACAAGCATTGCATCAGAACTGACTGACTTAATTAGATTGAGAATTGTATTTACGTCATTTGATATCAAAAGAAAATATATCACATTTACTGGAGGCACTTCACCTGAGAATTCTGAAACCCAGAAGATGGTAAAAGGAGTATACTTCTTTAAAGTCCAAGTCCTAGTTGGGTTTTTCCCCCTCTGCACACCACAGACGTAGTATTGTTCCATTAGTATACTGCCACTGGGATACATGAGATGATTTGTGTGTGTGTGTGTGTGTGTGTATCAGAAAAATATGTATGGTAAGCTTACCAGACCTGTTGTTCATAGATACTACAGTTTTGGAAAACTATCAAGTGAGGTGTTGTGCTGTATGCTGGGCCATGTGCAGATGGGTTGGGGAGTGATTTCATGTTGTACCTGGCAGAGAGAGAGGCAGGCACTGTTGTGATGAAGGGGTGGGAGACCAGGAATTACCTATATAAGAATTGTCCTGTCCAAAATACCAATAATGCCCCCATGAGAGACCGGTTAATACTAGACTAAGGAGGAGTAGAGAACAGTAGAGTTGATCATTTAAATTAAAATGTTGAGCACAAAGTAGTATGTTATCTGGCTTTGGTAAAAACAATGAAAATAGTTTGCAGTTGATAGAAGTTTGAAAATATTAGTGAGGAGCAGTAGCAGCAATGAGCTTTAACAAACCCTGAAATATAGTGCCATGTGTCAAGCAGTGTTCTCAGTACTATGCAGATGTTAACTTAGTTGTGGTTAATGGTGTTTGAGGCATTAGCCTGGTGTAAGGCAGGCTGTCAATCTTGGCTACCCTGTTGTGCCCAGGCCACACCCCACACCAGCTCAGTCACAATCTCTGAGAGTGGGACTCAGTCATCAGTATTTTTTTAAGCTCATTTAGTTATGCCAATGTGTAGCCAAGGTTGAGAACCACTGGTCTAGGACCATTTGAAAATCATTCGTATTCACAAGAAAAGCTGTGTGGATCATAGAGATGTTAACTGAAGGCCTGCGCTATGCCATGCCTTACAGGGCAAGACTGAGCTGTAATTTAGGGAAGCTTCACCATTTGAGGTGTAGACAGCAGAATGGAAAGTTTTACAGTCCTGGCTGGCAAGTCCTTGTGCCTGGAAGGATATTCAAAGTGCTTGGGATCACAGACAAGAGAGAAGCTAAATTTAAAAACCTCAGATTTCAAATTTGGAAAATTATTAAACTTGTTATCTTAAGTTTAATAATTTTATTAAACTTTTATGCACAACTTTCTTATCAAGTTAGCCCTTCTAATCTGGTTGTGGCCTTTGTGTGGTCAAGTTGGAGAATTTGAATTTTGACTGTATATGGCATGATAATTTTGTCCTGGTGTAGAGCAGGTTCTTAGGTACCTCATAAAGAATCATTGAGCTAATGTCCTTCTGGGAACAAGTCATCACAGCTGTATAGAGAGGCTCAAGACTGGCATAAAAAGATCTTTTGGCAATAAACCATTTAAGTGATGCTTATAGTCATTGATTCTAATATGCCTAATTTCTCAAATACTGGTGAAGCTTCCATATTGTGATAAATAAATGTTGGACCACATACATTTTAAAACTTAGAGTTAAGCAAATGTGTCATTTTAAATTACAAATTTAAATGAAGGCAGGCACTAAGCTACCATCATAAAGCACTTAAGTAGATAATGTTACTAAATAATTTACCTGTTTCCGCCCTCGCTGGTGTAGCTCAGTGGATTGAGTGTGGGCTGTGAACCAGGGGGTCGCCGGTTCGGTTCCCAGTCGGGGCACATGCCTGGGTTGCAAGGCCAGTTCCCCGGTGGGGGCCATGTGAGAGGCGACCACACATTGTGTTTCTCTCCTTCTCTTTCTCCCTCTCTTCCCCTCTCTCTGGAAATAAATAAATAAAATCTTTAAAAAAAAAAAAAAAAAATTTACCTGTTTCCAGTGGTAACATTCTTCAGCTGCTCTCAGTTTATTTAATATGGATTGCCTTACTCTGAGAAAACCTGATTCTCTGTGGGATAGACTTATTTTCAGTTATACCTGTATAGTTTCTACTTAAGTATGCATTACTTACTGGTGTAAACGCCAGCTACAGCTATTTGTGGTGTTTTTGTCTTGTGCCTTCGGCATCTTCGTGATGTGAACCAGAGCTATGCCATCTGTAGTTGAGTGACATGATTAAAAAAGGGGGGGAGTAAAATGATTCACTGGAAAATTTCAGCACAAATTCTTAAAAAATGATAAGATAACCCTAGAAACATTCTTATTTGATGTCATATGCTAGTGGGTAGTGACAGAAAAAAAATGAAGGTACAACCTGTTTCTTAATATTTTGCTGCTTTGAAAATTGGAGAGGTACCATGCTAGCAAGGAAGAATGAGTTCAACAAGGTGATAATTAGCAGAGTTCTGCAGATGAATGAATAATTTTCTTCTCTCTGACTACAAATTGGAGCCAGTGAGGTTCATGTGCAAAACCCAGTATTCTCTGGTTTAGAATGACTGTTTAACTTCTTAATGGCTATCTATGAATGGTAAAGCTCTTTATGCTGAGGTGTTTCCTCAGCAGAAGAGTCAGTTCCTGGAATCCTAAATAAGTCTGGGGCCTAGATAAACCTTTCTGAAAGCTGCAGATTTTAATATATGTTTACTTAGTGAGGCATCTTTGAACCTAAATGTGTTGTATTTCAGGGGACGTTTCCAGGATTCCATTGGAGACTTTCCTGAACCATGGTGTCTTTTTTTTTCTTTGTCTTTGTTTTCCTTTTCAGAAAGAAGACATAACTCATCCAGCAAGCCTTCTTTGGCAGTTCCTCCCACGTCAGTATTCTCCTTCTTCCCTTCTCTGTCCAAAAGCAAAGGCAGCAGTGCCGGTGGAAGCAGCCGCTGTGCCAGCGGAGGTGTTCTCAGCACATCCTCATTAAGTTCCAAGCTGTTGAAATTGCCCAAAGAGAAACTACAGCTCAGGGGGAACACCAGGCCAATGCATCCCATTCAGCAGAGTAGAGTCCCCCATGCTAGAATGTGAGTATGGCCAAGAGGGTCCATAATGCTTACCTGATGCAAGTAGAACTGTGCACACCAGTCATCTGAGAGTATCTGAGCATCCTGGGAAAGAGAGCCTACTTTGGGGAAAATTCAAATATATGTGGTTTCTTTCTGGTTCCCTTTCATATCTTGGACAACTTTACAGAGTAGTAGTTGCATTAATTGTAAGGTGAATAATACTTTATTTTTATTTCTCCTTTATTGTGTGCTGCCTATTAAAACTTATCTCTGTGTGTATTGTCACTTAATTATCACAACAACCCTATGAAATAGGTATTGTTGTTATCCCCCTTTTCCAGGTAAGAAGGCATTATAGTAAGGTTGAGCCCTCATTCAAATCCTGGGTTCCAGTGAATCCCAACTCTGTCACTTCTTGGCTGTGGGGCCTTGGACATGACACTGTTTTTCTTGAAGTCTAAAAATACCAACCATTTTGCAGGGTTATTGGGAGCAGTAGGATTAATATATTAGAGCCAAGTGTCTGGTGTAGTGGCTGGCTCACAGGAGAGAGTAAATGGAAGCTGTTGCTTTTGGTAATAGTAGGAATAAAAGAGGAAGAGATTCCCAGATGCTGTACTAGGATTTCCCAGGGCCTGCAGACCAAATAGGGAAACAGTGCTTCCTTTCCTGGTCCTGGGTTCACATCACAGTACTGTGGCAATGAGGGAAGACTGGGGAAGTTCGTACCCACCAGCCAGGCGAGGCTTTGGCAAGTTTCCATAGTGGACCTGCAGATTGGCAGGCTCCCTATGTCCTGTGAGGAAGCCACTGTGCACTCCCAGAGAAGCATATATTGCCTTGTCTCGGCATCCCTCAGCCTTTGTGGCAGCAACTTTACCCTGACTTGCCTCCCTTTGCAGAGTATGCCCCATCTCAGTCCCAGGTCTGAGTATCTGGCTAATCTCAAGGCAGCGTCCCCCACCTGCTGCTGCTCAGGAACATGCCAGCTGGGAGCAGCCCTGGCATCTTGCAGTGTCTCTGCTATGTCAGGCTGTCCCAGGTACAGCTGTTTGGAGCTGTTTGTCCTGGTTACTAAGCCCCCGGCCTTTGCTCATCTGTCAGAAGTGCAAGGACAGTGCAAAAGCTTGGCTTTTGTTCCTAGAGCTGTCTGAAAGCCAAAGAAAATGCCAGCATGGCGTGTAAGTCACTTGCCAGCTTAACAACTGTTAGAGCACTGCCTCTACTGAACAGAGTTTATAAAATCTCATCAATCCAAATCTTCTTACTGGAAGCTGGGCTGTAGAGGGTGACCAGGCCAACTGTTAGCTTCATACCAACATTTGCCACCCAAGTAATCATGCCAGTAAGATGCCAAGAGATCAGTTCTTTGGTAGTGGCACAGGTATTCAGTGCTCCCCAGCTGTGTACCAGGCACTAATATTTCAAGCATCTATATTGTAAACCTTTTTCAGGGACTACAGAATTATCACTTCAGTGACACATCATTTACTAATTAAACATGTTCTACTCACTAACATGAGCAGAGAGCCTCTTCTTGGAGATACCTTGTTAGGTTTATTTGAGTTCTTGTAAGTCCTTAGTGACATTTCTTAGAAATTTTAATTCCATGTTCTCTGCTCATTCAATTTCCTTTGTTTTGTTGGGTTCTTTTTTCAAAATGACAGTTCTCAGAGACATTCTCTACAGGCCCTGCAAGTATCCTTTCATCCTTTCAGACCTTTTCAGATTTTGCTTCTTATAGGAATTGCATTGGATATCAGGTCTGTATCTCCCATGGGCTCCTGTGTAAGATAGGTCTGGAATGGTGAAAGAGCAGGTAGATTTGCTGGTTACTGGAGCCCTTTGCCTTGCCAGAAGGATGTATGGATTGAATAAGTGTGCACTTCCCTGAGTTTTCTGGATAGTCCTAACAAATTTTCATAAGGTGCCTTGGGAGCCTAACTGTATGCAGTGCACAGGTAGATCCAGGCTCTCTTCCATCTCTCTGGGTCACTGGGGCCTCTGGGCACTTAGGTACTGGTGTTCTTGCTCCCCTACCACAGCATGACGCCCTCTGTTAAAGTGGAGAAGATTCATCCGAAGATGGATGGCACACTACTGAAATCTGCGATGGGGCCAACCTGTCCTGCTACTGTGAGTTCCCCAGTCAAGCCTGGCCTTAACTGCCCCTCAATACCAAAGCCAACCTTGCCTTCACCTGGACAAATTCTGAATGGCAAAGGGCTTCCTACACCGCCCACTCTGGAAAAGAAGTCTGAAGATAATTCTAATAACAGGAAATTTTTAAATAAGAGATTATCAGGTAACTTTACATTTTCTCTTAATGCTTCTCTGTGTCTTAATTGGCCATTCATAGGAGAGCAGATGTACTGCTATCATTAAGTCCTCTTTAAAACTGGTCAACTTCAGCTTTAGGAGGAATTTCCTTAAGTAGTATGCTTGACCTCTTCACTGTTGGTTTTAAACCACATGGGTGTGTGAATAATGTAAAAATAGCTTTCGAGTGATGTATTTCTGAGTGGAGTAATACAGTAATGCTACCTTTGTCTCTGTCATGTTACCTAGTGGCAGTAATTCCCACTCTCAGTGATGTCACTGCTTCTGTGCAGTACTCACACATTGTATATTTTATATTTATTGATAAATGCGGTAGCTTTTATTCAAGGTACAATTTGTCTGTTTTAAGATTTCTCCTCACTACTATAAAGGACACATGGACAAAACCAAGGGGGAGGGTGGAGGTTGGGGAGGGAGGTGGGTTCAGCTGGGGTGGGGTGGAGGGATGGGGAGAAAAGGCATACAACTGTAATTGAATAACAATAAAAATTAAAAAAAAAAAGATTTCTCCTCTTTCCTTGTTTACAAAATAAGAAAAGGGAATGTTTGGTGAGCCCGTTGTAATCTCTGTGTGCTTTTGACAGAAAGAGAGTTTGATCCTGACATACACTGTGGGGTTATCGATCTCGACACCAAGAAGCCCTGCACCCGGTCTTTGACATGCAAGGTAAGTGGCCTCCTGGACAGCTGAATGCTCTGACAAGCTTAGGGAGCTGGAATAGATGGCATTGCTCCCAAGTCTGTAACCCAGAGGGGATCTAATCTGTGGATTATTCTGAAATTCGTAAGTAAAGGGATAACTTGGTTTCTATGAGAAAGCCTCAGGTTCAGAAAATGTGAAGTCTGTTGTTATAAACTACAGTCTTCAGAGAGGTTTTGTTTCCAGTGAGCTGTGTTGTATCCAGGAGAATAGTGTTCTTCATTTGTCAGTATGTTGTTTTCAAAGGTTTTTAACATTTCTTCAGAGAAATTTAATATGGGAGGCTACCCTTTAATGTTTAAATTATACTGACTTAAAACAAGTCCAGGAACTACCTTTGCAGATACATGAACAGTCTTAAAATGTTTTTATAATCCGTGGTTCTTAAATTTTAAAGAGCCACTTTAATATTTTATGGCTTTTAGATAGCCTTATTTTTCTAGGTTTTTTTGTTTTGTTTTTAATATTAGGTGCCTTGGCCAGCATGGCGCTCAGTTGGTTGGGTGTTGTCCTGCAAACTGAAAGGTCGCCAGTTTGATTCCCGGTCAGCTCACATGCCTGGGTTTTAGGCTCCATGCTGTATCCCTGGTTGGGGTGCTTGAAGAAGGCAACCAGTTGATGTTTCTCTCCCTCTCCTCCTGCCTCCCTCCCCCTCTCTCTGAAATAAAATAAAATTTTTTTAAAGATTTAAAAAATATATTAGGTAACATACAATCTAATTTATATGTAAGCTAAGAAAATGTAATGGTCCTTTCTTTCCTGAGGTTTTCTTTTAAAATCGCATTTTGCTAACTAGAAGGGTGTACGTTCGTTACAAAGTAAGGGTTGTTCACGTAGAGTGGCTTACATGCATCAGTGCACCTGCTGTTCAAACATAAATGAACATGTATGTTTATTTGCATTTCTCTGGAGAGTGTCCCCAACTACCCTTCAGAAAAATTCAAGAAATATTAAGAATCACTCCACTGAAGTATGTAGTTTAAAACTCCTTGTTTAGAGGAGGGGTTAAAAGTTGTAAAAATTAGTTTTGTCTCCTCTAAAAGTTAGTAAAATTCTTGGGATATTATTTAAATTTTATGAAAGATTGTGTTTGAATAAAGGACCTCAGGCTCCACTCCACCCCTAAACAGTGGTGGAATATTATAATTTCCTAGAAATAGGAAATGTTATTTCTTAGTGGATTTTATTTTAATTTAAATTTTTAATTTAATTTATTTTAATTATTTTATTATTGTTCAATTACAGTTGTCTGCATTTTCTCCCCACCACTCCCCCCCACCCCATCCAAACCCACCTCCTCCCTTGCTTCCACCCTCACCCTTGGTTTGTCCATGTGTCCTTTATAGTACTTCCTGAAAACCCTTCTCCCCACTGTCTCCTCCCACCTCTCCTCTGGCTACTGTTAGATTGTTCTTACCTTCAATGACTCTGGTTATATTTTGTTTACTTTTTTTCTTCTGTTGATTATGTTCCAGTTAAAGGTGAGATCATACGGTATTTGTCCCTCACCACCTGGCTTATTTCACTTAGCATAATGCTCTCCAGTTCCATCCATGCTGTTGCAAAGGGTATAAGCTCCTTCTTTCTCTCTGCTGCATAGAATTCCATTGTGCAAATATACCATAGTTTTTGGATCCACTTGTTTGCTGATGGGCACTTAGGTTGCTTCCAGTACTTGGCTATTGTAAATTGTGCTGCTATGAACATTGGGGTGCACAGGTTCTTTTGGATTGGTGTTTCAGGGTTCTTAGGGTATAATCCCAGCAACAGAATTGCTGGGTCAAAGGGCAGTTCCATTTTTAGTTTTCTGAGGAAATTCCATACTGTTTTCCACAGTGGCCTCACCAGTCTTCATTCCCACCAACAAAGTACTAGGGTTCCCTTTTCTCCGCATCCTCTCCAACACTTGTTTGTTGATTTGTTTATGTTGGCCATTCTGAATGATGTGAGATGGTACCTCATTGTGGTTTTAATTTGCATCTCTCTGATGGCTAGTGATGTTGAGCATCTTTTCATGTCTCTCTGGGCCCTCTGTATGTCCTCTTTGGAGAATTGTCTGTTCAAGTCCTTTGCCCATTTTTTAATTGGGTGGTTTGTCTTCCTGGAGTGGAGTCGTGTGAGTTCTTTACATATTTTGGAGATCAGACCCTTCTCCAAGGTATCGTTGGCAAATGTGTTTTCCCATACAGTTGGTTCTCTTTTTATTTTAATGCTATTTTCTTTAGCTGTGTACAAGCTTCTTAATTTGATGAGGCCCCATTTACTTATTATTTCCTTTATGTCCTTTGCTTTAGGGGACATATCCATGAACATGATGCTAAGTGGAATGTCTGAGATTTTCCTGCCAATGTTTTCCTCTAGGACTTTTATGGTGTTCTGACTTATATTTAAGTCTTTTATCCACCTTGAATTTATTTTTGTGTGTGGTGTAAGTTGGTGATTGAGTTTCATTTGTTTGCACGTAACCGTCCAGATCTCCCAACACCATTTGTTGAAGAGGCAATTTTTGCTGCAATTTATGCTCCTTCCTCCTTTGTCAAATATTAATTAACCGTAGAGACTTGGGTTTATTTCTGGGCTCTCCCTTCTGTTCCATTGGTCTATGTGCCTGTTTTCATGCCAGTACCAATCGTTTTTGATTACAGTAGCCTTGTAATACAGTTTGATATCGGGTATTGTGATCCCTCCTACTTTGTTCTTTCTCAAAATTGCTGCAGCTATTCGGGGTAATTTATGGTTCCATATGAATTTTTGAAGTGTTCGTTCTGTATCTGTGAAATATGTCATGGGTACTTTAATAGGGATTGCACTGAATCAATAAATCGCTTTGGGTAGTATGGCCATTTTGATGATGTTAATTCTTCCAATCCATGAGCATGGTACATGCTTCCATTTGTTTATGTCTTCCTTAATTTCTTTCTTCAGTGTTGTATAGTTTTCTGAGTACAGGTCTTTTACCTCTTTGGTTAGGGTTATTCCTAGGTACTTTATTTTTCTTGTTGCTATATCAAATGGGATTTTTTTTCCTGATTTCTGTTTCTGATGTTTCATTATTGGTGTACAAGTATGCCTTTGATTTCTGAGTATTGACTTTGTATCCAGCTGTTTTGCCAAATTCATTTATCAGGTCGAGTAGTTTTTTGGTGGAGTCTATAGGATTTTCTGTGGACACTATCATGTCATCTGCAAACAGTGACGGTTTTGTTTCCTCCTTTCCAATTTGGATGCCTTTTATTTCTTTTTCTTGTCTGAATGCTGTGGCTAGGACTGCCAGTACTATGCTGAAAAGGAGTAGTGAGAGTAGGTATCCTTGTCTTGTTCCTGATCTTAGTGGAAAAGCTCTTAAGTTTTTGTCCATTGAGTATGATGTTGGCTGTAGGTCTCTCATATAGGGCCTTTATTATGTTGAGGAATGCTCCCTCTATTCCCACTTTGCTGAACATTTTTATCATACATGGGTGCTGTAATCTTATCAAATGCTTTTTCCACGTGTATTGATATGATCATGTGATTTTTGTCTTTGCTTTTGTTTATGTGTGGTGTATGATGTATTATTGATTTGGGAATAGTGTACCATCCTTGCATCCCTGGGATGAATCCCACTTGAACATGGTGTATGTATGATCTTTTTAACGTATTGCTGGATGCGGTTTGCCAATATTTTGCTGAGGATTTTAGCATCTATGTTCATCAGCAATATTGGCCTGAAGTTTTCTTTCTTTGTTATGTCTTTATCTGGTTTTGGGATTAGGATGATGTTGGCTACATAAAAAGATTTTGGGAGTCTTCCATCTTCTTGAATTTTTTGAAATAATCTGTGGAGGATGGGGCTCAACTCTCCCTTAAATGCTTTGTAGAATTCTCCTGTGAAACCGTCTGGTCCACGGCTTTTGTGGGTTGGAACCTTTTTGATTATTGTTTCAATTTCATCAGCTGTTACTGGTCTTTTCAGGCTTTCTGCTTCTTCTTCATTGAGTTTTGGAAGGTTATATTTTTCTAGAAATTTGTCCATTTCAGCTAGGTTTTCACATTTCTTGGCATATAGTTCTTCATAGTAATTTCTTACAGTCCTTTGTAAGTCCTTTCTGTGGTATCAGTTGCAATCTCTCCTCTTTCATTTCTGATTGTGTTTATTTGGGTCCTCTCTCTTTTTTTCTTGATTAGGTTAGAGACCTGTACATCCCAAACTGAACTTTTGATCTCAGAATTTTGCATTCTATTTCAGGATTTGTTGGACATTCCCACTGCAGGCCCACCCTTGAATCTCTAGATTAAAAACTCCTAGCTCAGAACAAATTGTTTTTGTTTTATATAATATTAATTCAATACACATAGTGGTGTGTAGTTGTTCTTTGAGATAGCCATTTGAACTCTGCAGGATTGTGTCATGTCAGCTGCCCCTAAGGAACTTGTGAAGGCGTGCCTCAGCCCTACTCCATGTCATTGTCATAGTTTGCCATCCTCTCTGCTTTCTTCCTGCCTGCCTGACTCTCAGTAACAGATTTCTCAGTGTTATGATACCTATGGTCAATGAAGGATGTTTTCTTTTTGCAACATGCTGTTTTTTTAAATCCTCTCTGAGGCATGCTGGTGAATCAGAAGCGTTATCAATTCAGAATATGCAAGGGGTTCGACCAGCCTTCTTCCTGAACCTTTATTGGTGGGTAAACTGACATGATATGGATCCTGCATTTTTCTCCCATCTTCCTTCTCAAATCATGTATGCTCTCCATGTGTTAAGAGTGTCAGTACTGTCTGTGGTATGATGCTGACCCTCTCATCACCTTAATAGATATCTTCAGCCCTGGCATGTCAAGAGTTCAGCATAGAACTGGCAGAAAATGCAGCATCTTGGTAGGCCAGCCCTTTCATAGAATACCCTTCCTTTCTTCCTGTGCTCTGTTGGTGGCTCACCCTTTTCTGCCTCTGTGGCCTGAATCTATTCAGCTGTGGTAGGCTAAACATGCTCCAGTACCTCACTGAATGTCCCCCACCTTACTGCCCAGGTCTCTCCTGTCTTGGACTTAGAACATTATCCATTCTCTTTGCTGTCAGGGGATCTGCTGTTTCACCTCCTATTTCTTGTCCCTTGCCTGTTGTCTGCCTGCCACTCTTACTGTCACCTCCTTGCTTTCTCATCTGCCCAATGTCCTGTGCCCTCTGTGCCAATAGATTTTGAGTCCACAAGCCAGAGGTACCAGAGGAAACAGCTTGTACAGCAGCTCTGTGATGAGCAGACCTTACGGTCTGAAAGACAGCTGGGGGACTGAACAGAAGGAGGAGGCACTTGATACCAAAGAACAAAGGGCGTGGGTGCATGGTTCAGAAGCCTAGATACACAGTCTTTATCCTGTAAGCTTTAGGCAGCCCCAGAGATTACTGATGGGGGTTGGGGGCTTCAGATTTGTGTTTAGAGGGCTCTTTAGCACTCAGTGGAAATATTATTTACTCTGCAAACCGAGCTGGGAAAGTATTGATCATCTCTGCCTAATTTTTTTCACCTGGCTTTTCTGTGCTAAGCACCAGGGAGGAGAGGCTTCTACATTTGGCTGGAGAGACAGACAGGTGTACCAGTGATGTTATGCATTCATTTGTTCATTTGACACATGTTGGAGGGCTATTATTTTCATATATTTTTTGTTTGAAGCATTTATTGAATGCCAGGTGCTATCCTAGTTGCTGGTATAGCACCGAATAAAACCGTTCCTTGTCTTCATTTAGTTTACTGTCTTGTAAATATATTACATATTAAAGAAAATGAAGTCAAAATTTAAAAAGAAGGCAAGCTCAGATTAGATTCTGGGCATACACAGTTTGCATTGTGTCTGAGGAGGAGGTAGGTTATGTTACTGAATTTGAAAAGGATAGTAGAGGCCTAATTCCTCTTAAACCCATTGAATTTTGGCAAACATACAAACCTGTAGAACAACACATTTGTATAATGTATAGATCCATGAATGTACATGAAGTATCATTTGCAGTAGTTTGTAACATAAAAGAGAGAAGGAAGTATGTGAATGAATTCACTTAATTCAGGATTCACTGTACTTTATATCTCTTCTCCTGTCAGCCTTATAAAGACTTGACTTGGCCCTGGCAGTCCGTCTCCAGCTTGCTTTGAGCCACTTCCTATCCTGAAATGGCATTTTCATTGCAGTGTAGAGAAACAGTCATGTTTAGTTTCTACTCTCCAACAGTCACTAAAAGAAGACTTTCTGATACATGTTTTGTGGAATAATTGTTTCTTCCTTTTAACATTTAAAATTCTGAATGGCACAAAGAGGGATTTTTGTAGTGGAGTTAGTAAGAGCCCAATAAAGGAATTGTTCCTGTTGCACCTGCATGTTTGTACGGTTTGTTGCTTGGTGACATACCAGTAGCACGGCGAACATTCCTTCTTTCCTCTGGCAGAAATAAAATCACCAAGCTATCTTATGTGTGGAACCTGGAATACATGCCTCTCTTCTAGCTAAAGAAAAAAGATCATGCTCTTATTTTTTAGCTTATCAAACACTGAGCAGCCTTTGACTATGCTAATGGTCTAGATTGCTTTTTTATTGGGAATGGTGTTTTTGGATATATGACAAAAAAGTTATTACTGAGATACCTCCATTTCTATCTTTCTTTGGTCCACAGACACATTCCTTAACCCAGCGGAGGGCTGTCCAGGGTAGAAGAAAACGATTTGATGTGTTATTAGCCGAGCACAAAAACAAAACCAGGGAAAAGGAATCGATTCGCCATCCGGACTCTCAGCAACCAATGCAGCCTCTCAGGGACCCACATCCTGCCCCTCCTAGAATTTCACAGGAGCCACACTCAAACTCTCAAGGAGTGATTCCTTCTGAATCGAAGCCTTTTGTAGCTAGTAAACCTAAACCTCATACCCCCAGTCTTCCAAGGTAAGCTGAGTTTTCCAACTCCTTCTCCCCATTCTGAGAACAGATTGGAGACACAGTAAAACCCCAGTGTGGTCATGATGTCAGGCTCAGTATGAGAAGATGAGATGTTTTTAAATTGGGTTTTACTCTAAGGAAAAATAAATTGTTGAGTTCATCATTGGGCTCTTCTTGGCCTAATGCAAGCAGCAGAATAAAGCTAGAATTATCTGCCCCACTCCTGCTCAGTGGTCTGTGTCTCTTAAGCCCACTGAGCAGGGCTGACACCTGGGTCCTGCCCACAGGTTAGTGACTGGAACATTTCCCATGGCTTTGGCAGCAATTTCCCATTCATCTGTCTTGCTTCTTGCAAAGTGCAGCATGGGAATCCCTTGCAGGGGACAGACATTCAGCCTGAGTTTTTTCAGCGTCCATTTATCAGCATATTTTTTTCATTCATTCATGTGGGTCTTTGGCCTAAACATGTATTAGGCATGTTAGCAATGCACTAAGCCATGGATCAGAGTGTTTTTTATTGCAAACCTAACCATACATGTGCCTCAGAGACAGTGCTGGTGGGCTGCATATATGTATGTCTGTGCTTATGTACTTAACCATGTTGAAGTAAAGGACTTTGTACCCAATTTACTGAGGGAAGAAAAAGAAAAAGGCATAGAAAATGAGGCCTCTAGTGTTGGCCATGGGCAGCAAGAGCTTCTGCTTAGGAATGTGCCAACCCTTGTTGCCATAGCCTCACATTTCACACTCATATGTCTGATCCTTGAAATCCTCCCCCATGGAAACCCAGACATGAGCTTGACCCCATTCCCAACATGAACCCTCTGGTTTTTGAGCAACACGGTAGAAGAGCAGTCAAGGAAGCTCCCCAGAGTGCGGCCAAGCAAGCCCTGGCATGATTCCTTAGCAAATCCTTTCTTTGGCCATCTTCTCATTGAAGTTTTTCCATCTATAAAAAACTAAGCTTAATTCTAGAACGACTAGGCCTTTGTATATGGAGAAAAAATACATTGCTGTCTCAGATCACTTTTTCACATAAAGTAGCAATGCTACCTAGTTATTTTATCACCTCCTGTCCCTCTTAGGTTATTGTAGAGCATTTTGTCAACTGTCTCATTCATTGCCTTAGAAACCCAAAACCAGGTGAAATTTGAAGAGGAATCAAAGAAAGATTTCTCTCAAATTCCAAATATATTTTCCCTTCTTTGGGGAGACTAGCAGGAGGACCTGAGCCCCCAAGTGGCTGTAGAAAGGAGAGTTAGTTATAAGTCCCCTAGGCTAGACCTGGTACACAGCTGCATTTGACATCCTGCAGTTCAGGGGAGAGGATTCTTTACTCCTGGGCCACCTGGCTCAGGTTTGCCCAGTACTAGAGGTGGCCCCAGATCCCTAGGTGGTTTTGGATACGTTGTTGTATCTTAGTTAAGATGACTGATTCCCAGTCATGTGGTCTGATCAGTGCTGCACTTTCTGCTCACCAAGGCCTCCAGGCTGCCCTGCTCAGCAAGGTGGGAGTGCCCCCATTGACCCTCCTCCAGTCCATGAATCTCCACACCCTCCCCTGCCTGCCACTGAGCCAGCTTCTCGGTTATCCAGTGAGGAGGGAGAAGGCGATGACAAAGAAGAGTCTGTTGAAAAACTGGACTGTCATTATTCAGGTCATCATCCTCAGCCAGCATCTGTAAGTTCCACACCCACCCTGCATCAACCCTCCCCATACAGCAAGGATGAGATACTGCAGGGGGGCGCGCCAGGGGCTTTGGCATGCCCATATGCGTGGGACATGGTCAAAGTGTGAGAGCAGCTCAGCACAGGGTGTCCCAGCGGCGGCATGCACTGTGTCCGGGGACATCTCATGCTTTTCCCTTTCTCTTCATGAAACTCAGGGCCAGGCATTGTCACTCTCATGCTTCACAGCCTGTGGTACTCAGAGTAGGCGGTCTTTCACAGTAGCTCCATGCCTGAAGGAGAGAGGACCCTTGCTGTGTGCGCTGCTGTCCGAACTAGCAAGCATGGGCACCTGTGCTCTTTCTTTCAGTTTTGCACATTCGGGAGCCGGCTGATTGGAAGAGGCTATTACGTGTTTGACTCCAGGTGGAACAGGCTTCGCTGTGCCCTCAACCTCATGGTGGAGAAGCATCTGAATGCACAGCTATGGAAGTGAGTGCCTGTCTTACCACCTCTGGGATGGGAGGGGGACAGACGACTCAGTGCTGCATCCTCTTTATTTCTTATGGGACTAATTTCATGAAGATACGGTTTATCTAAATGAAACTGGCTTTTGTTAGCCCTGGGAAAAAGGCCCCTCATCATGCATTCATTCACTCTTTCAGCAAATATGTCTTGTTCTGGGTGCTGGGGTTCCAGGCGCAGGTATGGAGCTCACATTCTAGTTGGCGTAGAAATAAAAACCAATAAACAGAAACTAGAGTTAGATGATAGCTTGTCCTAAGGGAGATAATGAAAACACTGATAATTACTTATTTAAAGCTTACTGTATGCCAGGCAACTTACTAAATATATTTAATTTTCACAAATCATATTGTCAGGTGCCCTCGATTATCGCTATTTTACAGATAAGGAAACTGAAAAACAAAGTCACACAGCAAGTTAGCGTAGGGCCATGATTTGGACCCAAAGGCAGTTTGGTTCCAGAGAGCTGACATGGAAGACAGCAGGCCAGGGGAGTCAGGAAAAGCCTCTCTGCAGAGGCATCCCTTGATCTTGAACTGAGGTAGATGGATGAGAAAGAGCAGCTATGGGATGGTGGGGAAGAGTGGGTTCCAGGAAGAAAGAACCATACGTGGGAAGGTCCTGAGTCAGAATAGAATGTGGTTTGTTTGAGAAAGAGCACGAAAGGGAGCGTGGTGTAAGACCAGATCCAAGAGGCCAGCCAGGGCCACATGACACTGGCCTGGATTCTGAGGGTGGTGGTGGCTGCTGAGGGTTTTAGATAGAGGAACCATGTGCTCTGATATAAGACAGTCATCTTGTATGGCAATTTTATGCTGGTGTTTCCCAAATGGGATTTTAAGTGAAAGAAGAGTTCCATGGTCATCCCAAGAAGTAAGATAGTTTCCTTCCTTCTCTCCCTCCTTCCCTCCCTTCTCTCCCTCCTTCCCTCCCTTCCTTTCTTTCTTCCTTCCTTACCCAAGGATATGTTTATCAATTTTAGAGAGAAACATTAATCTCTTGCCTCCTGTACACACCCCGACCGTGGATTAAACCCACAGCCTAGGTATATGTCCTGACTGGGAATCAAACCTACAACCCTTTGGTGTATGGGATGATGCTATAACCAACTGAGCTACCTGGCCAGGGCTGTGGTTTTTTCTTCTTCAGGACTTCTCCAGACCCTATTAATGGGCACTTTCCACTGTAATCTTAAAGCAGGAGATGTCATGTAAAATATGGAATGTCCCCCAAGCTCTTTTGACCTGGGAACCTCTTTTAGGATAGCATCTTGGGGAACTAGTGATGTGGGGGTACCTACTTTGGGAAACATTGAGCCACTGTTAAATGGAACTGGCCAGTATTCCATAGGCCAACCCAAGTCCCCATTTGGGCATGATTTACTAGTACCTCCCTGAATGGACTTTGCCAGAACATCCATTTGCCTCCCTTGGTTTCCTAATAAAGTCACAGGAAGCCAGAGAGCTCGGGTAGTCCACAATTTAAAGAACTGTCTCCATGATCATTAATAGGACTTGTATTTGTTCACTTAGAAAACCAGAGCTAGTCCTGGCCGGTGTGGCTCAGTGGATTGAGCACCAGCCTATGAACCAAAGGGTCGCCAGTTTGATTCCCAGTGAAGGGCACATGCCTGGATTGCAGGCCAGGTCCCTTGTTGGGGGTGTTCTCCCATTGATGTTTCTCTCCCTCTCTTTCTCCCTCTATTCCCCTTTCTCTAAAAATAAGTAAATTAAAATCTTTAAAAAGAAAGAAAGAAAGAAAACCAGAGCCAGAGTAATGTTACTGTTTTTCTCGTCCATATTTCCTTCTTGTTCTTATAAGAGACTCCTCTTTCTTCTTTATGAAGGAACGTCTCTGTCCAGAGACAGACTCAGGGCAGTGGTTTATAGGGATTATTGGGGTCTCTATCAGAAAACCCTTAGATACATAAAATCTCAATTTATTTCTTCACACTGCCTGGTGGGACTTGGAGAGCTCATCAGTCTCACTAAACTATGGGTTATTGTACTTCTGCGAGTTTTAGAGGGATCCTCAGAATGTTTTATCCTCATTATGTTGGTAAGTGGTTTATGAACAGCAGTTTGAGTGAAGCTTTCAGTTCCTAGTGGCTTGTGTGGAGAGTTTTTCCTCTTTGTGTTGCGAACTTGTGAAGAAGCAGGATTATGGCTTGGAGTTCATTCTTTCTCTCTTCCTCTCCACCTTCCAGTTTTCCACCCACCCACCACAGACAGAAACACTTTTACCAGTTGCTTTTGTATCTTCACAGAGTTCATTTACGCAAACACAGGCCAATGTGACAACATATCCTTTCTGTTTATTCTTTTTATCAAAGGTAATGAATGATTTAAAAGAGCTTTTTAAAGAGAAACCAGTAATGTAGTCCTGAGAGATCCACAACCCCCATCCGCCCCAGGCTTTTTTCATTTCCTAAGACTTGGTCCAACAGCCAGGTCTTTAGGCACTGACTTTCTCAGCCACCTGGTGGGTATGAGAAGCCACTGCACCCAGTGAACAGGAGCTTCAGTACTTCATTGAGAGCTGGGCTTCCTTAAGGTGCAGGTGCTGACAATTCATCTGGGACCTTTTTGAGAGTCAAATCCTGATGAAGTATACCTGGAGTGGGGCCTAGGGACTCAGCATTCCTCCTAAGCTCTTAGGTAGCATCAGTGGTTATCCTCCATGAGAGTACAGGGATGAGATAGAAGCCAGCTTCTCAATCTTGGGCTCATATTGGAATCTCCTGAAGAGATTTAGAAATTACTAATGTCTGGGCCCCACTCCCCAGTGACTCTGGTGTCTGATGCAGCCAAGGTTAAGAAGCACTGACTTAGGGCCAGGGCCGCACTCTTGAATGGGAGTTTTAAAGTTGCTGCAAACACTTGCAGTAATTATTCCTTTTATTATTTACTATAGTTCTTCTTTAAAAGCATGTGGAAAGCACTTTGGCGGGAGTCTGGGCCAACTTTCTCATTGGAAAGATGAGGAACTGGAGCCCCCGCTGATGTGGTGACTGGCTCTACCAGGGCTGCCCCATGCCGGCAGGAGCAGAGCAGTCTTGGTTCTGCCCTTGCAGTCAGGCCACTTTCAGTTTGGCCACCTCTGAGTTAACTTGGCCATGGAGTTTTGGAATTTTGGTGCTGTCACATTTTAACATCAGAGCTAAGATAAAAGGGGACTTCCCTGTTTGGACTATTTAAATGGCTCCCCATCCCAAAATAAATACCTTGCCTGGACATTATTAACAGAATACACTGTTTCAACACTACTACTGGCAGTCCGCTGAAATTTGAGGCTTCATTCCCTTGTCCAGTCATTCAGGTTGATGGTAATGAGCCCTCAATTGTTACTAATTAGCTGTACCTTTTCCTTCTTCCTCACTCACTAATTCACTCAATGTTTAACTGCCTGCAAGTGTTCCAAGCACTATACTGGGCTCTGCTCTTATGGTGTTGAATACGCTGTGGATTGCTCTGTCTGCAAAGAAGTTAGACAGTGATTGATAGTCATACAGTAAAACCACTGAGTCCTGCAGAGTCCGGGGACTGGGCAGTATTAATCCATGGATGGTCAGGACAGACTTCCTAAGAAAGATGATGGACTAAAACTAAAGGGTGAGCAGAAGTTGGAGTAACAGTGTTCTGGGCAGGAGATATATGGGGTCTTATATCATGGTCTATTCTTGGAATGATCGACAGCTGGAAGCAGGGCAACTGGCGGCGGCGGGTGAAGCTGGGTGGTGGCAGCTGGAAGACACATGGGACCTGACAGACGGTTATGCTGAGAGTCCAGGGAAGGCATTAGAGAGCTTGCAGGAGAGGAGTGACCAAATCAGCTCTGCATTTCAGTGATTTCCTCTGATAGTGGTGTGCGTCTCAGCACCAGAGGGAAGGGGTGTCAGTGTGAAAGTGTCTATGAATTGCTCTGCTGGAAGTGACTCACTGCCCTCCCCTCTCTGCAGGAAAATCCCACCAGTGCCCAGTATCACATCCCCTGTCTCTACACGTGTTCCTCACCGGACAAACTCAGTGCCGACGTCACAATGTGGGGTCAGCTGCCTGGCAGCAGCCACCATGTCTACATCCCCAGTCCTGCTCTCATCCACCTGCATCTCCCCAAATAGCAAGTCGGTACCAGCTCATGGAACCACCCTAAATGCACAGCCTGCCGCATCCGGAGCGATGGATCCTGTGTGCAGTATGCAATCCAGACAAGTGTCCTCTTCATCCTCGTCCCCTTCTACTCCCTCTGGCCTTTCCTCAGTCCCCTCCTCCCCTATGTCCAGGAAACCTCAGAAGTTGAAATCCAGCAAGTCTTTAAGGCCCAAGGAGTCTCCTGGTAATAGCACTAACTGTCACAACACCAGTAGCAGTACCAGCGGCACCTCAGGAAAGAAACGCAAAACCAGTTCTCCACTGTTAGTTCACTCTTCCTCCTCCTCCTCTTCTTCTCATTCCATGGAGTCTTTTAGGAAAAACTGTGTGACTCACTCTGGGCCTCCCTACCCTCCCACACTAACATCTTCCCATGGCATGGGCCTCAGCTGCGTGGCAAATAAAGCGAACTCGGTGAGTGTCCGGCACGAACAGTCAGGGAGGGCTGCCCCTGGAGGGAGCCCTGCTGAGTCCATCAAGAGGATGAGTGTGATGGTGAACAGCGGCGACTCCACGCTTTCCCTTGGCCCGTTCATCCACCAGTCCAGCGAACTGCCCATCAACTCCCATGGCAGTTACTCACACTCACACACTCCTCTAGACAAACTCATAGGAAAGAAAAGAAAGTGCTCACCTGGCTCAAGTGGCATCAGCAACAACAGCAGCAAACCCACAAAAGTTGCCAAATTGCCAGCCATGAACAACATCCACGTGAAACACATGGGCACCAGCCCAGGGGCACAAGGACTGACGAACAGTTCCTTCCTTCATCAGGTAGGAGATGGACTGTAAGCCTTTGGTAGGAGGGATGCTACCTCCTCTCCCTTGACATCTTTTGCCAGCTTGGATGTCTTTGTGGTTGGGTTGGTTGTTTTGCACATAAACAGATGTCCAACTTTCTGGTATCTTAAGAAAAGGAAGAGTTCATGGCCATCTGAAGGTAAAATAGGCTCCTCTTTGCCAAAATTTCTTATGACCTGGAGGATGCCCCTGGGTCAGGAAGCCACAGCAGTGCATTTTAGCAGATAGGGCTGTGGAAACCGTCCTACGTGACAGCAGAATCCCTTCCCACAACCAGCAAGTATAGTCCTGGGGGGACAACGTTCATCTGCGATGTTGTTCAGGGAGGAGGCAGGCTGTTTTCTGGAGAGCAAGAAGAAAGCTGGGCTAAAATCCAACTGATCTAGAAGGGGATGATGTAAATTTTAAAAAGAAAGCACTTTTAATATTTTTCCAGTAGAGAATTCTGTATTTTCTGGTTAACTCTCTTTGTATGTTTTCCCCTCCCTGTTTTCCAGAGAGGCAGGAAAAACGTCATAAGTATGTGCATAGCAGAAGACTGAAATCTCCCAAGTTAACAGATTAAACAGAAATCTGTGGTGCATTTGTATAGAAGTGTCTAAGTGGGTGTCAGATTTCTTAATTAACCATGTCTTTCTTGCTAATGCTCTGTCTTTCCCCCACTCCTCCACCTGTTGCTGTTTCCTCCTGACCTCTCCTATAGCCGGTTCTTCCAGCTCCCTTTGCTCTAACTTCCAGCTCATCTCTCATCTTTGTTATTTCATTCATCAGGATATCTCCTCACCTTGCTTACGAACAGGAATTTCAGCAGCATCACCCCCGAGCCCAGATTTAAAATGTGAGGCTCTTTTTGTTTGTTTTTGTCTTTCCTCAGCATCAGAACCTAATTAAAATGCCAGGGTTAGGACTTTTTCAGAAAATACCAAGGAGTTTCTTATTGTGATATAATTTTCCTCTAATATCTGAGTGAATTAACCCAGTGTCAAATGTTGGAGGAAATAATTATCCATGAATTTAAATAACAGCTGCTTAAATTCTTGTATTTGAGCCTCCAGTACACATGGGCTCTTGGTATATTATTTGACTCTTTGAGCAGGAGATTCCTGGACAGGTGAAAATGTGCTTTTATTTCTTGGTTTGTAATTACTGATTATATGTAGTATATGATAAGCATAAAAATGCAGTGCAAACACCACAAGAAATGATACACCTTTCCTTTAAAACTCCCTTCTGAATGTACTTTCCTGATTCTATGTGAACCCCATGGGAGCGCTATTCCATTGTGTAGTGATGCCTACTTTGTATTGCTGAATACAGTATGCCTTCATGTAGTCGTGGCTGCAGAATTCACGGCCCACCAGTAACAGAAAGGAGAGGAAGAGGCTGGGCAGGCATTAAAGAATATCAGTGCCTGTGGAAAATTGGGGAGTGGAAACCCCATATGCTGCTCCCACAAACTTGTTACCATTTTCAAGGAGAAACTTCAGATCCAGACTTGCATGAGAAATCTGACCACTTTTTAAAGCTATGTATTTTTTTGGTGTGTTTTGGTTTTTGAATCTAATACAGCCCACACAGGCTAAATTCGGCTTATGAGCTAACAGTTTCCCACCTCTGATTTCCACCGTTGGGGGAGCTATGTCCCACTAGGACAAACAGCCTAAGTTTCTATTCTTTTCTTTAAAATTAGTTTTCACAAGTTTGTATTTGAGAATGATTTCTTCTGTGAAATGGAATACTTGTTATTATGCTGCACAAAACCTAGAGGGACCCATAGCTAGAAATCAGAGGATCTGTGAACCCCCAACAAAGTGTTGTATGTCTCATGTCTGTGTCATTCACTGCAAGAGGGATACCATAGCTTTTACCCAAGTCTAAAAGGGACCCATGACCCAAAAATGCTTTAAAGAATGCTGCTCTTAGAAAAGCAGGGAGCCCAACTTGCTGTTCCTCATGGAGCCAACTTTAAAATAGAAAAGCTGACCTGGCTGAAGCTCCCTAAATTAGGGAATGAATGCAGTGGGACATGCTGCGAAGCCCAGGAGATGGTGCTGGGTAGTCTGTTCGTGGCCAGAGTTCCCTCTTCCCAAGCATGGGAACTGCTTTGGGTATAAGTTTTCACCCTTGTATGGGCTAGCCCATTGACCTTGTTCAGTTCTCAACTGACAACCGGGAGTACCTTCAAGGAAAAAAGAAGTCAGTAAATAAAATCAAAAGGCAAACGTGAACTTTTTCTCTAAGCTAGAAACCCAGCATCCATCTCTTCTAGACTGTTTTTTAAAACTCATTCGTATAGAATAATTGTGCCCAAAGCAGTGAAGGCTTTTGAAAGCTAAGGCCAAATTCTTCAGCTGGCTGCCCCTGGCATCACCCTGTCAGTGAAGACTTTATAGAGACCTGTGGCCTTGGAATGTTCTTATTTAGCATCAGAGTAGTGCAGGCAGTACACTACTGCTCACTTACCTTTTCACTGTTTCCCTACCCCCTCTTTTTCGAAAGCCAAAGACACGTCCCTGACAACTGAAAATAGCACGGGGAGGAATAATCTGGACACTTTTGACGACAAGTTACACCTCCACTCAGCACTCTGGACTCCAAGATGCCTTTGAGTATGTTTTCCCAACCTCCTGTGGGCCTCAAGGATAGAGATCTGCCGGGCTGTTGTTTTAACCAGGATTTCCCTGAAGCTATATGTCTGTAGCAGTGAGTATTCGTAAAGGACACTGGATCAAGTTCAGCCACCGAATTGCTTCTATCAGTGTTAAAGTGGTCTGGACTGCTTGTTACCAATCTGTGAGACATTTTTGTTTTGTTTTTGAACTTGCAGTATATCATGGAGCCACTCTTCAAGTAGATTGGCTGGGTTGAAAGAGTGTTTTGGCAAGAACATTACTGTAGAATTTTCTCCCTTCCTCCTCTCTCCGCCCCAGTTCTTTTTACACTGTCTTCTGCAGGTCACTCTCTAGAGTTAAGGTGTCACCCTGCTAGATAGCTGACCTGGTTGAAGCTCCCTAAACTAGGGAATGAATGCAGTGGAACATGCTGTGAAGCCTAGGAGATGGGACTGGGTAGTCTGTTTATGGCTAGAGTTCCTTCTCCCCAAGCATGGGAACTGCTTTGGGTGTGAGTTTTCACACCTGTATGGGCTAGCCCATTGACCTTGTTCAGTTCTAACAGGTAGGCACCTTAACTGGAGACATCTTCCAGAGGGGAGACAGGGCTCTACCCTGAGCAGCCCTCTGGAGAAGGGAATCTGTCCTTAGGATTTTATAGCAATGTTTCAGGAATGGAATATGTGTGTTAGTGCAAGACACCATGACAGAATAGCCTATATTTTGTCCAGCATTTTGCAGGTCATTTGGGATAAGAAGCTGTCAAAAGTTTCTAACTTATAGACTGGTTTAAAGCTACTGATGCCCAGAGAGCAAGTATACACTATTTTAGAGGCTTACTTTTCATGGTACAAAAGCGATTCTGTGTGATTTACAGATAAGAAGAAGAAAACTAGTTTTCATAATGAAAAGCCAAAATTTTGAGTAGTGGTGGATAAAAATCACTATATGGGGAAATTTTTTTCCAAGATTTCCAAAGAGGTGGAATTTTTCTATCCTTTTAAGTCGTGTTAAACAATATGGCAGATTGGGTTGGTTGTCCTGCCCAGTCCCCTGTTTTCAAAAAGTTACCTTTGTAAAGTGAAATTATCAGGATGCAGCAGAACTGTCATCCACAGAGTTATTAATATACTTAAATATTTCCAAGGCGCACTCTGTACTATATCCTCTATCTCCCCTCTGAATACTGTCCCTGGACTAAAGGTAAATTTCTGCTTTGATCACTCTCCCATGTTATGTGCGTGCATTCCCCCTCCTGCCATTACAGATGTTTATTTGGTTGCCACTGGGGTGGGGAGGGAGGGTAGTGAATTTGTACAGGTACCCACAAAGAGATGATGGATATACATCTAATATTTCCCCAACACACCCTCTTTTCTTGGGATTCATCCCAGCCATCTTTCCAAGAGAGTTTGAGAGACCCTCCAGGATATGTTTTTCTAGTACTCCATCCCAAAAGTAAGAGCTTAATGTGTTAAAACATCATTGCTTCAGAGGGAATTGGGGGGATAAGTTGGAGCTTTTTAACAGGTGATTCAACCAATTACAGCTCCTGAAACAAGAACCAGGCACATATGCATAGAAGAACACACAGAGTTGCTGAACACAGGGTAAATTTCCCAAGGCTCTGGTGACCACCCTGGGCAGGGCCTAGGCGGGGCCAGTTAGTGCATCCTTTCTTCTCTGCAATTCTTGGGTGACTTCAGTTTCAGGGAATTTCAAGTCAACAACAGGTAGAATGAATAAATACTTGGTTATCAGCCTAATAATGTGAATTGCTACAGAATTAATCTTATGTAGGAAAACAAAAACTTTATGCAGATAGTTTAGCTATAAATTGATGTAAAATACTGATTTTTTTTTTAAAGGGGAGAACAGTATCTTGTGCACTTATTATGCAATCAATCAGTAAATGTTTTTAAAATGATACTGTAGGAGTGCTTAGTAAGGAGAGAGCCTGGGTGGGCTGGTTTGGTGTAGTTAGGAGAAATCAGTCTGGTTGTTCCATCCCAGTGGACGAAGAGAAGGAGGTAAGAGGGAATCAGAACATTTTCAGTTGATTCCTTGGTGACAAGTGCAATGGGATATGGGTAGAATTTATTTTCAGAGCCAAGGGGAATTGATGGTTATAAATGAAGTTGCTTTTAGCGATGGAATTTATAGACAGATCATGTTGTTCCGAAAGATGTGAATAGGATCCACAATAGCAAGTTGGTTTAGAATAATGTAGCTATATCTAGATTAGCAGTGTTGATCATTTAATTTCATAGACCAAGGTTTTAATTGGATTTTATTATGTCTCCTGGTAGTACAAAGAGCATCGGGATTAGGAAATTAGCCATTTTGGATTCTGCCTGCCACAAACAGACATATTCTAAACAGTGCTATTAAATTTTAGACTGTTGTTCAAATATTTTATTTTCTCCTACAACTACTTTTTATTATGATGGATAATTAAGACCATTTAAAACATGGGAATACAAGTATTTTTTTTTAATTTAATTAACTTGCAAAAACCAAATTTGCGGTGGTTGGGTTGTTTCTAGACAGACTTTGGTATCAATTTGAAACCAAGATAATTTTTATATTCTTTCCAATAGAATTTCATGACAACTCCTGCAGTTTTCTTAACCTTAAAAAAAAAAGTGCTGCAATGATGAACAAAGAATTATAGAAAACCTACTTTTGTACCTTTATTTTGGAATTTCTTGTTCTATTATAAATATGGAAGTATCCCTATCTCAGAAGACATATTTTGTTAAAAATGAATTGTACATATTTAAATATGTATTTTTGCACAGGTCTTTTTTTCTGATATCCTGTTTTGGTACAATTGAGATCATCTAGTATTTATTTATTAATTAATAAAAGTAAATACCTTTTTATAATTTGAAGTGGTTCACTGCCAAGCCAATAGTTCTAGAACCTGCCTCCTTTACAGTTTAAGGGATGCCTCTGTTCTGTGAAAGTCTTTTTTGTCCTTTAGCGTCTCGGGAGTGGATTCATACAGATGAAGTGGGCATTGCTTCTCCCTAGTTGCCTGGTTTCTCAATAGACAGCATGTAACTAAGTGACACACTGCTTTTCTTTTGTTTCATGTGAGAGAGTATATATGCGCGTGCCTCTATGTTTGTATGTGTACCCTCTGAGCACATGTGTGTTGGTATGTGATGTGGTTTAAAACTAATGGAAACAAACTGAAAGTGCCTGAACCTAATTTTAAGCATAGACAGATTCTCTTTAAAAAGACTTGAATGTTCAGTTGAACTTTTGGAGTTTGCTTTTTCCACCTAAATACTGTTTCTAAACATTTAGGGGAGGAGTTGAAAACCACCAATGCTGTTAATTTTATACTGCATTTTAAAATTAAGGCTTTTTGGTTCATAGTAATTTAACTGGTGGTGGATTGCCCAGTGGCACCAAGGGTTACAAATCTTTTTGTCAGCCAGCAGCTTACATGATGTTGTCCATTTTGTTATTCTCTCATAAAATACTGAGTTTAAAATCGAATATTTAAAATTTTCATATTCCAAAAATATAATACAAAGTACCTCTGAGAACATTGAAAGAAATGTATAATTTGAAAAATGTAATTTATAAAGGCAGCTGTCTTCCTGCAAGAGTTCTGTTGCCAAGGAATTTCTTAATATCTCTCATTCTGTCCTGGGGGAAATGTTGGGCTTTGGAAATGATTGTTAAAAGTTTCATTGTTTAGAAGAAAATAATGATTTTTACATGTTGTGCGAAACATTTTACATTTTTAGATCATTTAAATGAGCACTACATACTGTCAGTGTGAATGTAGGGGCTTGAAAGCATTTTGCTGGGGTTTTTTGTTTTGTTTTTTTTTTGTTGTTTTGTTTTGGGGTTTTGTTTTTTTTTTTGAGCTTGGTTATAAAAGCAATCTCCTGTGTTAAAGTGTGTGAATAGTTTGATAATTTGTACACATAATCAAGAGCATCTCAGCTGGACTTTGTGTTGGCTGCTGTATAGAACATGAACAAATGTTAAGGGATAGAAAATTACTTTGGATATTTAAAAGAGAAGAAATATATAGTCTATTTGTTTTGTAACAAGTTTCTGTAAATAAAATAATTTATACTATTTATAAGAAAAAGTTGTGCTTTGCTTTATGAGAAATTAGTCTGTGGAACAAACATGTTACTAAATGGGCAATAAAATTAGGACTTCTCAATAAATAAGGTTGGTTGCATGAACTATTTTACATGTTTCTGCCTCATTGTGATACCAACTCCCTTTTGATCTAGTCTGACTTTAATTCATTTTTGTCATCAGATCCCCTTGTGAAGCACCTTCCTTTAGTTCCCCTTCTCTAAAAGCTACGTGTTTCTAAGGGCCTAGGATGTATCCATTCTTGGGCACAGATCTTTGCCTTGGGTAAATTAATAACTATAAATAGTGAACACTACTGCTTCTTGGCCTGCAGGTTTGTCAACACAGGGGAGTTGATAGATTGAGGAACACATTCTACTTGCACTTGTTTATATATAAATTTGATGGCGCATGGTCAGTTTTGGTTTAGAGGTGAGTTTTTATCCAGTGTTAGTCTGGTCTCTTGTTTTTACATACCTCTTTTATTGACAATACAAATGCATTTTAGCATTATTCAGGGCAGAACATACTGTTACTTCTAGAAATTTGGCCAGTTTTATTTGCAAATAATTCATTCTAATAAATTACAAATTATTTTCGTTGCTTAAAATAAAGGGAGCAACTAATTTATGTATTGGAAAAAATGTCCATCCCTTACATGAAGGAGTTAGGCTGGCTTCCAGCTCAGTGCCCCATGGACTTCTCATTCCCTCCTAGACCAGTTACTCAAATCCATTC
Organism: Desmodus rotundus; assembly: GCF_022682495.2. Lineage (NCBI taxonomy): Eukaryota > Metazoa > Chordata > Mammalia > Chiroptera > Phyllostomidae > Desmodus > Desmodus rotundus. The sequence continues at coordinate 79,696,287 of NC_071394.1, read as the reverse complement.
CAAAGAAGCTCCCTGTGGATAGCTGCTTTCCCCTTAGGTGTCCCCCTTAAACTTCCTGGGAAAAGATTCAACTACTAAATCTCTTAGCCTTTTTTCTTGCATTCCCTTCCTTGCAGGTAACCTGACCATGAAAAGCAAGCAACTATCCCAATTCAAGGAAGGGGGCTTGTAGTTTTGGATCTTGGTGTATTGGGAATTCACAGTGGAAAGGTAGGTGAGGTCATTCTAGGCAGAGGAAGCAAACCCCAAAATGCAGACAGAATAGAGAGTAATTCTGAGTGAAGTGTGCTGGGAGGAGCTGATAGGGTTGGAGAAGTGGGCACCAGATAGTGAAGGGCCTTAAATGTCATGGGGCCTTCACCTTGGGAACATACAGTTTAACCAAATGTAACTATTAGAACCTAGAGATTCTCGTGATACAGGCCCTGTGTGATGAAGCCGCCAAAATTGGAAAATCAAAGAAGCACTTCAGTATCTCCCTTCTTGTTGCATTTTGATGATCTTTTTGCCTTAAATTTGTCTTTACCCTTGTCTCTCTCAAGTCTAAATCAAAAAGCTCCCCCCTAAACCAAGCCTAAGGTCCTCCCCCTTCTTACCCCACTTTCTACTCTTGCAGTTGCCTATTTATGATAAATTCTCACTCTTGTTACTAATGGGAGTTAATTAAACTAGTGTTTCACATTGTGAGGCTGTAAGTTTTGGTGTCTGTTACTCTTATTTTTCACAACCCAGGGACCAAAGCTGGCACTAGTAGAGTATCACTTAGAGGGGAGGGTGAGACTGTCAGCCAAAGAAAAAGATTTCAGGTAGGAGAGAATCACATATGTATAAGTTAATGCTTTTTTTAAACTCCCCATCACATAAGATCCTTCGATAACTGTAGGACAGAATCTACATGTAAGAAACTTGGGACAAAAGTAAGTTACAAGGTTGTTGTAATAATCCAGGTATTATTACAAAAACCAATTAGTTTTTAAGTTTCCAAAACTAAGGTGGTAACCAAGAGGAGACCGGCTGCAGAGATCTTTTAAAGGTAGAACCAGTTGGCCTTAAGGTCTAATCATGTTTAATATTAAAGGGAAGAGTGAGTCTCAAAGGTAATACACAGATTTCTAGCTTGGCCAAACTGGTTGATGAGCTTTAAGTGAAATATATGATACGGTAACAGAAAAGGAAAAAACAATGAAATTGAGTTACTGGTGGGAAATTGAAGTTTAGTAGCCAGTGACTGTACATACATTCTCAATAGAGCTTTAGAGGCAGGTTTGAAGCTGTAAAACAATTGGAGGGCTGTCTTTCACATTTAGGTGGAAGTGAATGAGTTCACAAAGGTAGCTATTATATTTGGCTTACTATTATGTTAAAAATAATGCTTATCTAATTGAGTCCTTATTGTACCAAACATTTTATATAATGCTAGTAGGTAGTATTACCAGGCTTGAATTCTGGTCTATCATTGGCTCTTAACCTTTTTAGAATTCTCCTCAATGTTTAATCGAGTAGGGACAAATCCCCACTTTGAAAAAAAAAAAATCTGCAAATGCCCTGGCCAAGTGGCTCTGTTGTAGCATTGTCCCAGACAGCAAAGGTTGCAGGTTCGCCTCCCAGTCAGGGCACACACCTAGGTTGTGGGTGTCATGTCTTCGGAGCATATATGGGAGGAAACCAATTAATGTATGTTTCTCTTTCTCTCTCTCTCCCCACCCCTTCCTCCACCCCTTGCCTTTTCTCTCTAAAGTCAGTAAACACATCCTAGGGGGAGGATTTTTTTTTAAACCTGCAGTTTGAAGGGCAGAGGGAACAAATAAAAAGAAGAAACTTTGTACTTGCCCCTCGCCCATAGGTTTTCCAAACCTGTAGGTTGACTAAAATGTTCTGAATGTACGATTTTAAAGTCAGGTCTCTATACAAGGAAACTAATGGCATTCTTAACTAGTGAAGAACTACAGCTGAAAAGCCTATTCTTTTAAGTCCCAAACTTGGTCCAAGAAAACGTAATCTGATTGTAGGAACTGAGAAGTCAATCCCAAGTTCCACTTACAATACCCCTGCCCTGTTGGCTCTATGTGTCCATTTCCTTCCCCGAGAAAAGGATGATATGTGATCCAAGGTGGAAAGCTCAGGCTTACGTCTTTCCCCTAATATTTAATATTCCTCCTCCTGCACCATGGAATTGCCGCTTGATGAACAGAAGTCAAGTGTGCAAGGCTCATCTGTGTCAATCATTCACAAGAAAACCTTTTTTTTCCTGTCACAGATTCTGAGAATCACATGAAAGAAGTTATGGATTCTCTCTGACAAAGGCATGTAACAGAGAGAAAAGCTCCACCTCTGACTTAACCTTGTTCAAATCTGCTTTTTTCCCCCCGCCTTCAGGTTGATAGCTCCTGCTCGGTCTCACATATAGACAAGCTAATCATTCTGCTAGTGGCTTGAGTTTTACAGAAACAGTCCTTTACTAGTAAGTGCCTCTCTTAAGGAGATAAGGGAAGTATGTTAAAAAATAATGATTGTTTATCAAAGATTTGCAGGAACCTTGTGACAGGACTCACATCAATTAGAATCAACAGACTAAGAACAAAGTTTCACAATCTTGCCCAGAACCCCTGCGGGCGCCCAGATGTCTATGGCATCAATTACCTCTTGTCCTTCCCCTTTACCCTTTCCATCGACATACAATAAGCCTGAATTTCTATTTTGTCTTAACATGATTCTTTAGGACCCTAGTCCTCCATCTTCTTGGCTTGCTGGCTTTCTGATTAAAGTTGCTTTCCCTTCTCCAGCACATTGTCATCACAGGCACAGGCACACACTCCACATTTCATCTTTCATTTCCAGGATTTTACAAACCTGAAGCCTATCCTCCATGGCCCAGAGAGAGGAAAGCCCGAAATGAAAGCCTGAAGAAGGAGGTAGGTATTTGGGTGAAGACACAGAACCAGTACAAAGAGTGAAAAATCACATCAGGAATAGAGTTAAGATGGTTTAGTTAGAAGTTGAGACAGCTGACTCCATCATAATTATCAACCTGTTAACCCACTTAGGTAATAGGTTTGGTTTTGTTTTTTGTCCCGCTTCTTTCCCCAGGATAATTGGAACAGCAGATATTGATTGAATGGAAAAGTTACAAGAACTAATATAGGAAGACTGCCAAAAATTAAAGAGTATGTGTGAGGGTGTGGCTAAGTGATGGGGTGATGGCCTAACGTGGATATCCAAGGAGTGGGCTGGAAGCTGCTGTGTCGAATCTAGGCAGGCTCTCTCAGGACAAGTCTTGTGATCCTTCTTCCAGGTAACTTGTGTATGATTAGACAAGTCAAGTGATTTGTTCAAGGTCATGGAGCAAAGTCCATGTTCAATTCAGTAAGGCCAGTATTGAAGAGGGGCTAACATATGAGGCAGATCTAGGCACCGGTGTCTTGACAGGGACATAGCACTTTTAAGAACAGGTCAAGGGACAAAATAGGGGTATAGGGTCAGAGTGGACAATGGCCAGGAGAGGAAGCTGCTGCTTCTTGGCTCAAAGTTCCTAAGGTGTGTATGAACAAGCAGCCTCTAACCTAGAGGGTTTTGAGAAAAGCAGAATCTTCAAAAACCAAATATTTAGTTTTATCAGCATTGGTATTCCAGTAATTGCAGACACTTGGGGAAAAGGTCTCTGGTAACCTCTAAGAAGGTTAGCGAAGTTGTCAGAGCATCACCTACCGGCAGTCGTGGCTAAGTGGCCAGTTCCCCAAGGCAGTCTCACATTTATGATACATGATAACTGAACTGAAGGCTGATCATTCACTGGCAAATTGTCCCTTTTATTTTTTACATCCAATCTGTACAAGGAAACTTATGCCATTATGAGAGATATCTGATGATAAGGGGTAAAGCCCTCCCCTTTGACCATGTAGTTAAAGGTTATAGTAGCCTGGGCCAAACTGCTACAAATTCTTGGTATCTTTTGTTAGGTCTTCAGAAACACAAGAATAATACAAACCTGTGGCTCTATGGCTTTAAGACCCAAATCATGATTATTAGAGCTTTTCCTACTTTCCACATAGGGATCCAGCTTCACTCCTCCCTTGCTATCAGGGAAGTATGAGGTTGGTTACTAACAACTGTGAGTTTGGTAGCATTAAGTGAGGGATTATCATAGCCCCTGCCCCCTTCCATTTCCCATAATCATGGGAATACATAATATTTCAAGTATCAGCTATTAATCCTTTTTTAAAAATAGGTTAAAAACAATATCAAGGATTAATTGGGAATTATGCAATGATTTGCTAACAATCAGTAATCAATTACTGTTAATGATTGGTTAGATTACAAAGGACTAACCATGTTCAGTCATAAAATCATACATGTATTGCAGTGTATGTGCTCAGTGAGCAAATGAGATAGGTATCCTTTTAGTCATTTGGTTCAGGTAAAGTTCGGTGTAGATACTTAATAACAAGAAATGGTTTTTAGACAGTATTTCCATTCCTAAAATTCTGCTAGTTAGTAAATTAAAAATGGACCAAAAGCTATTCTTTCTAATATAGGAAATAGATTACCATAATTTGGCATGGCTTTCAAATATTTCTTTATCTCTTATTGAATAGATAAAATTGATACACAATCAAATTTTACTAAAAACAATTGGTATTAATGCTTTACAAGATAATTACAAAAGATAATTCTTTCCAGTGACTCCATTTCATACTAGGACAGTGTATTACAAATGATATGGCTTTATAAAAGTGACAAGATTAAGTTTCCAACTTTGATTTTTTTAAAAATTCACCGATATTGAAAAGGAACCAAACACAAGTGTTTAGCTCTATATCACTTAGCAAATAAATATCACTTGATATTTCTATTTCGTGCCCTTCATAACTAAAACCAGAATATTATGGAAGCTACCAGAAGTAGGATGAAGGTCAAGAATTCTTTGGCTAGATTCTCTTAGATAATTAATGCAGGAGGCTGACCATCAACTCCATGTGCACAGTATGGGGAGCAGTGTGGGAAAACTCATCTGCTGGTGGGGCCAGCCAGGCAGGAATGTAAAATAACATCAGGCAGAGCTTAAGCTACATGCTGCAGAATGCATGTAGCCTTTTCAGCTGACTGGGAATGCCAGGCCAAAGTAAGCTTCATCTGTCATTTTTCCAGAGTCAGTGGATAGGTGATTTTTGAATTATCTTTCAATTTTTATATGATGACCATAAATTTTTTTTCTTGTAAACATCTTGGGGGAGGGATAGTTGCAGTGGGTAAGTGAACAATTTGCAACCTTGTAGCATCAGGAAGCCTCCTTTGGCATCCAGACTTGCCTTAGTTCTCAGCCTTTTATATCCCCAACTGTGAGCAATAAGGGTCTGGACCAAAAATTTCCTTGGCAGGCCTTTTATCAGGTTTAAAATACTCTAGCAAAAAGCAGAGAACCAGGGTTTGAAATTAGCACAACAAATTCATTTTTAAAAATCAGTAAGATCAAGTATATAAAAATTCTAGAATTCTTGATTTAGGTTATATGTGTAAAACTTGGCTTAGGGTGGCCTTAGTCACCTTATGTGACAGGAGCTTTCTACTGACACTCAATGTACTAAGAAATACATCTGAGTATACTATTCTTTAGTTTGTAGTGTTTTTACCTAAATGAACTCGGCTTTGTATTCTACAGATGAGGAAGTAGGCTCAGAGGAGGTGAAGGAAGTACTTTCTTCCAACATCAGATGGCTGGTGTGAGGGACCAGAACCTGGTTTTCCTAGCTTCAGTATCCAGTGCTCTTTCTCTCATACCATGTGGCCTCACTTACAGAGATTTGTTGGATTCCAACTTTATTTTCATCTCCAAACTGTTACGTTGAGCCTTAACAGTATTCCACTTGGATTTGTATTTACACAGAATAACTCTTGAACAGTATGTATTAAAAATTACATATACACAGGTCTAAATATGGAGAATATTCACCAAAATGTTAACAGTAGCTGTCTCTGCAGTATAGAATTTCAAGGCAGTTCCCTTGCTTGAATTTATTTTGCAATGAACATGTATTACTTTTCAGAAAAAGAAGAAAAAATGTACTCCTACTCCTCAAAATTGTATTCTTCATTAGAAGGTAAGTTATTCTACTTAGCAGCGGTCTTGAGTTTTCAGTCTCCCCATCTTGCACTGGCAATGGATAGCATGTCTTACTTCGTTTAGCATCACTTACCATGTCATCCTCACCTCCTAATTGTAGGCAGTTGGGCTAAAATGGTAAAAGGAAAATAAAATTAAGTACATTTTGAACAAAAAAGACAAATGTTTGGAGATTTCCCTCTCCTGTAGACTGAGTAAGTCCAAGTACCATGATTGAAAAGCCATAGTTGCCCTATGATCACTTCAGCCCTAGTGGTTTTATAGGGGGGAGTTCAGGGAAAGAGTTATTTCAAGAAACCGACATTTCAGTCCTACTTGTTTTCCCTGTATCATGAACTGCAGTGTGCCAATTTGCTAAAAACAGACTTGTGCTAATTTTTAAATGGACACAAGGTACACAGTACGCTCACAATGACTACATGTCTAACAGATTGCACTGCATCCTCAGGATCATGGGTTTTGTTAAGGGTACTTACATGTATAATTTCTTCAAGAAATTATAGTGATGATTGTAATTAAGGTTTTATAACTAAGCACTTTCAGAAATCCTTACGTGCATATTCACAAATGCTTTAGGCATATTCAGCATTTTAACAGCCTCCCATCCACAATGCAGTGCCCACAGGACACTCCTTTCAAAGCCCAGCTCTGCTCACACTGCTTCCCTTGGCAAATAATCAATGGCTCCTTTTTCAGCACAACAGTGATGATAGCCACTGTCTTGATTTTTAAGGTTATGCTTCTAATACTTCACCATTAAATATCTCCTTTGCAATAGGGCAGGATTTCCCAGTCTACTGTAGTGCCTAATTTATTTCAGCTTTTATCATAAATGAATGTTAAATGGTATCAAATTTTCAGTTGATTGAGATCGTGTTCTCAACTAATATTCTATCGAATCGTTCCCATCAGCATATAAACATCCTCTCATAAATAAAAAAGCCTCTTTTCTCCCCTTCTTTTTTACAACACAGTGTCACTTACTCTCTTAACTCACCTCTCCCCAAACTTCTCTTGTCCAGGTGACCATCCAAAACCCTGGGATCATCCTTGACTCAATTTCTCAACCTCTCCCTAGTCTATTTTTTTCTTTTTTTTTAAAGTTCTGTTACAGTTGTCCCAATTTTCCCCTGTTGCTCTCCTATGCCCTGCCCACCTCCCATTCCCACAGTCAATCCCTACCCCGTTGTCCATGTCCATTGTTCATTTATACTTGTTCTTTAACTGGGCCCTTCCCCTTCTTTCCTCCCTTATCCCCCTTCCCCATCCCCTCTGGTTCCTGCCAATCTGTTCTTTGTTTCCATGCCTCCGGTTCTTTTTTGCTCGTTTGTTTGTTTTCTTCATTAGGTTCCTCTTATAGGTGAGATCCTATGGTATTTGTCTTTCACTGCCTGGCTTATTTCATTTAGCATAATATTCTCCAGTTCCATCCATGCTGTTGCAAAGGGTAGCAGTTCCTCCTTTCTTTCTCCATTGTGTAAACATACCACAGTTTTTTGATACACTCACTTACTGATGTTTAGGGTATAATTCCAACAGTGGAATTGCCAGAGCAAACGGCAGTTCCATTTTTAGTTTTCTGAGGAAATTCCATACTGTTTTCCACAGTGGCTGCACCAGTCTGCATTCTTACCAACAGTGCACTTGGGGTCCATTTTCTCCACAACCTCACCAGCATTCATTGTTTGTTGATTTGTTAATGATGGCCATTCTGTCTGGTGTGAAGTGGTATCTCATTGTGGTTTTAGTTTGCATCTCTCTGATGGATTAATGTTGAGCATCCTTTCATATGCCTTTGGGCCCTCTGTATGTTCTCCTTGAAGAAGTATCTCTTCAGGTCCTTTGCCCATTTTTTAATTGGATTGTTTGTCTTCCTGGAGTGGAGTAGTGTGAGTTGTTTATATATTTTGGAGATCAAACCCTTGTCTGAGGTATCGTTGGAAATATATTTCCCCTTACAGTTGATTCCCTTTTCATTTTGATCATATTTTCTGTAGCCATGAGTGCAGAAAATTTTTACTTTGATGTAGTCCCATTTGTTTAGACTTTCCTTTATTTCCCTTGCCCTTGAGGGTCTATCAGTGAAAATGTTGCCGTGTGGGATATCTGAAGTTTTACTGCCTGTTTTCCTCTAGGACTTTTATGGTGTCATGGCTTATGTTGAAGTCTCTATCCATTTTGAATTTATTCTGGTGTATGGTGTAAATTGGTGGTCTAGTTTCTTTCTTTCTTTTTTTTACATGTACCATTCCAGTTTTCCCAACATCATTTGTTGAAGAGGCTATTATTACTCCTATTTTTGTTCCTGCCCCCTTTGTCAAATATTAATTGACCATAGAGACTTGGGTTTATTTCTGGGCTCTCTGTTCTGCTCCATATGTGACTGTTCTTATGCCAGTACCAGAGTGTTTTGATTACAGTGGCCTTGTAGTGTAGTTTGATATCAGGTATTGTGATCCCTCCTACTTTGTTCTTCTTTCTCAAGATTGCTATGGCTATTTGGGGTTGGTTTTGGTTCCATATAAATATTTGAAATACTTGTTCTAAATCTGTGACATATTTTATTGGTATATTAATAGGGATTGCATTGTATCTATGGATTGCTTTGGGTAGTATAGATATGTTAGTGATATTAATTCATCCAATTCATGAACATAGTATATGCTCCCATTTATTTGTATCATCCTTAATTTCTCTCATTATTCCATAGTTTTCAGAGTACAGCTCTTTTACCTCCTTACTTAAATTTATTCCTAGGTACTTAATTTTTCTTATTGCTATAATAAATGGGATTTTTTCCTAGTTTCTCTTTCTGATATTTCATTTTTGATGTACAAAACTACCTTTAATTTCTGAATATTGACTTTGTATCCTGCTACTTGTCCAAATTTACTTATTGGGTCATGTGTAGTTAGTTTTTTGATGAAGACTATAGGCTGTTCTATGGACACTGTCATGTCGTCTGCAAATAATGACAGGTTTACCTTGTCCTTTCCAATTTGGATGCCTTTCATTTCTTTTTCTTGTGAAATAACTGTGGCTAGAACTTGCAGCACTATGTTGAATAAAAATGATGAAAGCAGACACCCTGTCTTGTTCCCGTTCCTGGGGGAAAGCTTTTAGTTTTTGCTTGTATAGTATGATGTTGGCTATAGGTTTCTTGTATGTGGCCTTTATTATGTTGATGTATGTTCCCTCTATTCTCACTTTGCCAAGGGTTTTTATCATAAATAGGTGCTGTACTTTACCAAATGCTTCTTCAGAATCTATTGATATGATCATGTGGTTTTTGTCTTTCATTTTGCGTATGGTGTATTACATTTATTGATTGGCAAATATTATACCATCCTTGCATCCCTGGGATGAATCCCACTTGATCGTGGTGTATGATCTTTTTAATGTATTGTGGAATCCAGTTTGCCAATATTTTGTTGAGGATTTTAGGCATTTACTTTCATCAGCAATATTGCCCTGTAGTTTTCTTTCTTTGTTGTATCTTTACCTGGTTTTGTAATACTGGCCTCACAAAATGAGTTTGGAAGTCTTTCCTCTTCTTGAATTTTTATGGAATAGTTTGGAAAGGATAGGAGTTAGCTCTTCCCTAAATGTTTGGTAAAATTCACCTGCGAAGCCATGCAATCCAGGGCTTTTCTGTGCTGGCAGTGTTTTTTATTACTGCTTCAATTTTATTGTTATCAGTTTATTCAGGTTTTCTGCTTCTACTTGATTCAGTTTTGGAAGATTATATGTTTCTAGAAATTTGTCCATTTTGCCTCGCTTATCAAATTTCTGCTCATATAGTTGTTCATAGTAATCTCTGACAATCCTTTGTATATTTCAGTGGTGTCAGTTACAATTTCTTCTCTTTGGTTTCTGATTTTATTTTTTGGGGTCCTCTCTCTTTTCTTTTCTTGATTGTTCTGGTTAAAGGCTTGTCAACTTTGTTTATCTTTTCAAAGAACCAGCTCCTGGATTTATGGATCCTTTGAATTATTCTTTTAATTTAATTCTGCTCTGATCTTATTTTCTTCCTTCTACTCACTCTGGGCTTTGTTGTTATTCCTCTAGTTCTTGTAGATGTTAGGTTAGGTTGTTTACTTGAAATTTTACTATCTATTTTTTAGGTAGGCCTGAATTGCTAAGAACTTCCCTCTCAGGACTGCCTTCAATGTGTTCCTTTGATTTTGGGCTGTTGTGTGTTCATTTTTACTTGGTTCCAGAAACTTTTCGATTTCTTCCTTGATCTCATTGTTAACCCATTCGTTATTTAATAGCATGCTATTCAGTCTCCATGAATTTGAATGTTTTGAGTTTTCTCCTTGAGGTCAGTTTCTAGTTTCAAGCGATTATGATCTGAAGAGATGCTTGATATGATTTCAATTTTCTTGAATTTGTGGAGGCTTGTTTTGTGTCCTACCATGGTGGTCTGTCTTTGAAAATGTTCCATGTGCATTTGAAAAGAATGTATATTTTGTTTCTGTAGGGTGAAAGATTCTATATATATCAATTAAGCCCATTTGATCTGGAGTGTTGTTCAATGCCACAATATCCTTGATTTTTTGCTTGGAAGATCTGTCCATTGTTTACAGTGGGGTGTTAAAATCCCCTGCTATGAGTTTGTTGCTGTCAGTATCTTTCTTGAAGTCCTCCATGATTTTCCTTATATACTTGGGTGCTCCTATGTTGGGTGCATATATGTTTACAAGGGTTATATCTTCTTGACGAAGTATTCCCTTAAGTATCATGTAGTGACCTTCCTTGTCTCTTGCTCTGTGGCCTTTGTTTTGAAATCTATTTTGTGTGATATAAGTATTGATACCCCAGCTTTTTTTTCATGTCCGTGTCCTTGGAATATTTTTTTTTCCATCCCTTCACTTTCAGTCTGTGTAGATCTTGTTGTGAGGTTGTTCTCTTGTAGACAGCATCATGCAGGTCCTGTTTTCTCATCCACTCAGCTACCCTATGTCTTTTGATTGGCACATTTAATCCATTTACATTTTAAAGTTGTTATTGATAGGTACTTACTCATTGCCATTTTTCCCCTTTGTACCTGTGTGCCCCTCTCTTTCCCTCTGTCTCTCTCTCTTTTTCTTCATCTTCTTCAAGCAGTCCCTTTAGCATCTCTTGCAGTGCTGGTTTGGTGGAGGTGTATTCTTTTAAGCCTTTTTTGTCTGTGAAACTCTTTAATTTGCTTTCCATTTTAAATGAGAGTCCTGCTTGGTAGTGTTGGTTGCAGCCCTTTGCTCTTCATTACTTGGAATATTTCTTGCCATTCTCTTCTGTCTTTTAATGTTTCTTTTGAGCAATCAGCTGATAGTCTTATTGGAGCACCCTTGTATGTTACTGTTTCTCCCCTTGTTGCCTTTAAGATTCTCTTTGTCTTTAAATTTAGTCACTTTATTTATGATGTGGCTTGGAGTGGGCCTCTTAGAGTTCATCTTGATTGGGAGACCCTCTGTGCTGCTTGGACTTGCGTGACTTTTTCTCTCAAGTTAGAGAAGTTTTCTGTCATAGCTTTTTCAAATAGGTTTTCTACCCTTGCTCCTCTTCTTCTCCTTCTGGTATCCTATTATATGGATATTATTATGTTTCTTGTTGTCCTACAGTTCCCTTAAACCCTCTACATCCTTTTTGAGCCTTTTTTGTTTTGTTGCTCTGGGATTTTTCTACCTTGTCTTCCAGCTCACTGATTGAATCCTCTGCTTGATCTAGCCTGTTTGTAATTCCTTCTACTGTGTTCTTCATTTCAGATAATTGTATTCTTCATTTCCTCCTGGCTCTTATTATTTTGTATGTCCTTTTTCATGCTAGTGTAGTTTGCAGTAAGTTCCTTGTAGCTTCCCTGGAGTTCTTTGTAGCTGTCACTGAGCTCATTGAGCTTCCTTATAACCAGTATTTTGAACTCAGTGTCTGATAGTTTGCTTGCCTCAATTTCATTTAGCATTCTTTCCGGGGATTCCTCCTTTCCTTTTAATTGGGGATTGTTTCTTTGTCTCTCCATTGTATGTGACTCTTCTGGTTTGTTTCTGCTTAGACTGATCTACTTTGACTCCCTGTCTTTGTGGTGTGATCTTCTGTGGTAGGAGACCTGTGGGATTCAGTCTCCTTGCAGTCTCCTTGGTGTCCTGAACTTGGTGCTCTTGGGATGCCATTTATGCTGTTTATATGGGCTCTCTGGTTGTAATTGGGTTTTGGTTGATGGGTTGTTCTTTGGTGGGACCTTCCCTCTGGTGGCCGAGGGTCATTCTACCAACCATGTCTTGCATGCTGTTGTGCAGGTGCTGCCAGAACAAAACCAAACAGCCCAGGAAACAAACTTCCACCCACAAAATTAACTCCTACCCACAATCACACTATCAACAGCAAATAAGCCAGTATCAATATAGGTATAAAGAGATTAAGACTATTTTAAGAAAGGAAAACAAATATGAGAGATGAGATGACTAGCTACCTGAAAGAAAAATGATTTTGAGAGGGTAGAGGGAGTAGCAACAATAATAAGAGTAGGGGATAAGGACATGGCAAAGGAGAAAGGAAAATTTACGTTGTAAATAAAACAGGGAGGGAAGAAGGTGGAATGGAGTACGAAAAGGGAAATGAATAGTGTTAGGTTTAAACAGAAATGAAAAAAGAAAAAATTAATTTTTTTTAAGTATAGAGAAGAAAAAGAAAAAAGGAACCAAACTGAAGGAAAAGATCCACCACTATGCCCTATGCACACTATCCAGCACTATTAACAACAGTGAGCAAACATTAATATAGAAGGAGAATAAGAGGGAAAAAAGAAAGAAAAGCTTGAGAGATGTCTATGGGAAAGAGACGTGATTATGAGATGATAGAGAAAGAAGGAATACTAAGAGGAATGAAACCCAGGCTGAGGCAGGGAAAAATTAAAATTTAAAATGAAAAAAGGAAAGGGCAGGAGAAAGGCAAAAGGAAAGGAGAAAGGCAAAATTGAGTAGGTGAGGGGAGTGGTAAAATTTGACATTTGAAATACAAAAATAGTGGACATCTAGAAATAAAATTGGAGAAATGCAACCACCACCACCATATCTACAACCAAGGAGCAAAGAATCATAAAGGTGGAGAGAGAATAAGAGTATTTTAAGAACAGGAAAAAGATTGTGACATGACTGAATGACAAGAAAAATGTTTTTGAGAGGCTGGAGAGGGGAGAAATAGTAATAGTGTGTATAATGGAAATAAGACATAGCACGAGAGAAAATAAAATTTAAAATGAAAAGAGGAAAGAAGGTAAAATGAAGTAAGAGAAGGAGCAAAATAACAGATTTGAAATTATAAAACTAGTGACTTAAAATGCACAAACTTGAAGGTGAACAAATAAATGTTAAAAAGCTATGCAGGAGAGAGAATAATGTAAATCATGAAGATGACCAGGGTGGAATTCATTTTTCTTTCTGGATCTGCTTCTGGTGATGTCAGATGGTGTCCTAGTCTGGCCCTAGACTACCACAGGTCTAGCCTGTGGCTGTCTCCTTCCTTTGTTAATCTAGTCCATCTGAAATCAGCAGTCAAGTTTAAGCACCACAGGTTGGGGCAGAGTAATACCTAGGTGGGGCTATTGCTTCCCCTCAGGCTGATACCACTTAGAGGGGAGTGCTGTCTGAGCAAGATGTCTCCTTCAGCTTGGAGGATGACTAAGCACAGGGATCATGGCGGCTGCTCTCTTCAGTTCTCTCCCCAAAGCCTCTGTCCCCAGACTCTCCTCCAGCATTTCTAGTCCACTGTGCACCTCCTTTGCTGAACACCAGGGTAAGTACCTGCAAACTAAAATGTGCCTTGGCCCTTTAAAGGGCTCTGACTCCAGCCTTCTCTTCCTGACAGACCCTGCTACTTTTCACAGGTGGATGTTATCTGGGTTCCTTTCCTGGCTCCAGTGCTATACACTGGGGAGCCCTGTTTGAGTTGGGACCCCACACTTCTCAGGGGAAACCCTTGAGTTTCCCTCCTGCAATTCAGCTGCCGCCTGTAGGAGCCTGACCAGCCCTGTTGCATCTCCACACTCTGTACCAGTCATGCTGTGGTGAAACAGTTTCTTCTGTCTGTGGTTATAAGGCTTCTTTCCAGCTAGTGTTCAGTTGGTTATTCGGGATGATTTCTCCACAATTTAGTTGTAGTTCCAGATTGGTCATGGGAAGCAGTTACTATAGCTTCTACTTACTCCGCTGCCATCTTGGGTCTCCCCATTCTAATCTTTTAGGAAATACAGCTGCTGCTAAGCCCACACAACCATTGCCACAGTGACATAAGATGAATCAAATCAGGCCATACTCTGCCTAAAACCTCCATTGACTTTTTCTTTTTTCTCGTAGTATTTGCATGGTCTCTCCCTCCTTTTATTTAAATGTCACCTTACCAGAGAGACCCTCTGATACCTCATAGAACATAGCTCTTCATACGATACTGCACCCTGTCTCCTTTATCAGGTTTTATATTTCTTCATAGTACTAACCCCTATCTGACTCACTGAGTTTAAATCATAACTAGAGAGGAAAAATTGAGAAATACAACTTTGTTATTACCATGGTTCTGTTTGCTGGAGGGAGAAAATTCCCTTTGCCAAAATTATGTAGGTTTTTTATACCTATGTTTACTGAGATTGGCCTTGGCTCATTCCGGAATCCAAGGTTTTGGCAGCCTCCTCTTTTAAGTTACTTGTTTTTGAGGGGAAGCTTCTGTCTTGTGTACTAAGTGAGAGACACTTTAATTTTGGCCTACAATATGTAGCATGTACTCCTCTTTCTAAAATTCAGGAGGCTTAAAGATAAGAAATAATGGGCTTGTATTAATTATCCCTGTTTTATTGATGAGGAAGTCAGGAGTTGAACTCAGGTACCATACAGCTTCTGATTGTAACCATAAACCAGAGATGTTTAAATGACATAAAAGTGACATTGTTTTAACATTGTGGGACCCCATACTTAATGTAGATATGTTTCAGAGAAAAAAGTAAATCGACAGAAACAACACAGTATTTATTTTATACAGTTGAACACGGGGCACATAGTAAAGTAAGCTATGAAAATTCCACCAAATAATTATCTCCAAAGGAATTCCTTTGCTTACATGGTTTACATATTAATTACTCTGGAAAGTTTCTGAACTCTGTTTAGTAGCAGATCTCCTTTCTTGATAGTTTCTTGGTACTGCCAGTTCTTGCTATCAGGTCTATAAATAAATTCAAGAAAAAAAAATGAATTATTTACCAGTCACATTACTCCATAACAATCACTGACCTACTTCACTTAAGAGCACCCCTTATTCTGGGAGTATTACAAATGATACACAAACTTAAACATACCTGTTGGTTTCCACTATTTCATTCACTTTATCTATTTTGCAGTGTAGTCTCCCAGCAGCAATAAATCTGGAGAGTTCCCTAATTGAGGGGGGGGAAAAAAAAAAACCCTTTAGTATTAGCCTTATAGAACAATCTTAGAAAAGTATACAGTACACTAAATACATGATGCAATTGTCTTTCAAGGTAACATGTAGTTTCCCTCACTCCTCAGCTATTGAGTATGCAGGAGTTGAGATCTCCCCTGGATGTTACAGGATTGTCCCCAAAGATTAAGTCATCTAGCAGAATAAACATGACCCTAGAAGTTCATGCTCAGATGGAGTACAGATGTCAAAGAACACATCATAGCAAGTATTTAGAGCTGCAGAAGTACTCAGAGATAAACAGTGAGTTAGAAATACAAAAATGAATGAATAAATAAATAACAAGATTTATTGGAAGTTTGGGGGTACTTAGTAAACTGCCCAGTTTCCTCCAACTTAACTGTTAAGGAACAGGTAACTCTCAGGGTTTTCAAAACCCCTCAGAGCATGAAGGGGAAAAAATAATAATATGCTACAATAAATTAGAACCAGGGATGCAAAGATGATGTGTTAATCTATTGTGAATGTGAAAAGGGTATTTCTGAATATCTATATCCAGTCATTACCCAAACCTCAAAATTAAGACAGCTATTTAAACACTATGGTTATGGTTACACATACACCTCAAAAACCAGCATCAATGGTGACACTCTCCAAAGACAGTCTGCTACCACATGACATGGGAAAAAAAGTAAAGCTTAGTAATGTACAAAAGCTATATGAAGGGAACTCTATGCTACTAAAGAGAATAAATAGAAAAATGACTCCTTTAAAATAAATATCTATTTGAATTGTGTTAAATTTAGAGATTCGTACAGCAAGTCTTTCTAATCAAGAAAAATCAGATTTCAAAGAAAAATTATGTAACATACTGCTCTTCCAGATACTAAAACATCTTGAGCCAAGCACATAAACATCAACAGAAAAGGGACTCTAAATATTAAGAGTCAAATTTCTAACAAAAATATCATTGCAAATCAATGAGGAAAGGTTGGCTTAATCAATAAATAGTGTTGAGGGAGACTAAGAAACCATGTAAGAAAAGTGGATAAACTGGATTATGAAAAGGGAATTTCTACATAGGAAAGAACATACCAAAACCAAGTCAAAAACTAAAAGATAATGTGGATAAAAGGTGTTCGCTATATAAACTGGAAAATACTACAAATCAGACAAATGACTCATTAAAACTGCAAATTAAAGCTACAATGAAATGTGACCATATAGGGCAGAACAAAGTCTAATGCTCTGTTGAGGAAGGTCAGAGGCAAACACCATGCCTCATGCTTATTGAACAGCAAGCACTATAATTAGATGAAAAAGTGTGTAGAGTGTGGTACTTTGCTCTGTGATTTGAAAGTATCATAACTAATTGCTACTGAACCCACTATGCCTTAAGTTATGCTATTGAAGAGTTTAAACTAGAAGTTATCCTAAACTATCAGCAATGGCAACATGTTTACACAGCCTCCTTCATTTCCACACTCGCCATCAAAATATACTTGATCCAACTGCTACA
The DNA here is from genome assembly GCF_022682495.2 of Desmodus rotundus. Taxonomy (NCBI): domain Eukaryota; kingdom Metazoa; phylum Chordata; class Mammalia; order Chiroptera; family Phyllostomidae; genus Desmodus; species Desmodus rotundus. Next base: position 79,679,245 of record NC_071394.1, on the reverse strand, counting down.
CTGTCCATTCTTTCTTTCAACTGCTAGTTTTTGAGTTACGTAACTGAGTGGCTTTAGATAAAATCTAAAAATTAAAAAAGATCAAAATTGCTTCTAAACTCACTTATACTTGTATTCCATGTAAATAGTTGCACCTCTAGCACCTCTAGTTGCAGCTGCTAAACCCATTTGCAACTCTTGTTCTGGGACTGAAGTGCACAGAGAAAATTACACAATTAAGTTTAATCACCACCAGCTTTCTTAGTCCTACCCAAATCTACAGAACAGGAAAGAAAACCTCTGAAGAATCCTGATACTCTGATTTAGGAACAAGAATACCAGGCAGCAAGATACAGAAAAATACACTGGATTTGACTTATTATATGCAAACTGACTCAATGCTCTCTGCTGAGCTCCAGTTCAGCTCTAGAGCCTGACTGTTGACACCCAAGCTGACAATCTGGCTGCTGCTTTCCATCCCATTATCCCCAGATTAGTTTAGGCAGGGGTAAATGAACTCCTTAGGGTGCCACTGAAGACCCTGCTTTAGAGCTAACCTGGTATCCCTCTAGGCTTATTTCAGTGGACTTCCCTGTACTTCCCACCATACACAACTAAGTACAACTAAGTACAGTACAACTGTACAACTAAGTACCCTCCGTCCAGTACAACTAAGCCACTCATTTCTCAAACACATCCCTAAATTTATTTGTGCTATTTCTTCCATCTGGAAAGCCCTTTTTTCCCCCATCACTTCCTATAAAAATCCTATGCAATGACAGTCCTATGCAACACCACTTTTTTTAATTGTGGGCCACAGAAAACTGTATCATGAACATTTAACAGACTTCTGTTTGAGACTCGCTGATCTTGAGACCAAATGGACAGCACATTCTGAATGTCTACTTCTCCACTCCACTCCCACTACCCTCATCCAAGCCACCAAAAAACTCCCTGAGCTACTGTACAGCCCAAGTAGTCTCCCCATTCTCTTGGTCTGTGTGAGACATAGCAAGAAATCACATTACTCCCATGCTTATAAATCCTCCAGTGGCTGCCCCCTCCCCCTATCACCACTATGCTGCAGTCACACATGTCCTTCTATTCCCTTTCATTATATCTGTGGACTCATTTCTATCATAAATGCCCTTATATATTTAATTGCTTACTTGCCATCTCTCCTGTACAACTCTCCTGTACAACTAAGAACAAAAGTCCACAGGGATCTAAAACAATGCCATAATGGCTTAGTGAATCATTCATTCATGGGTTACAAGCACCGTGTTTAACAACCAATTTGACCAGAATTGCAGCAGCACCTAAAAACTGGAAGGCGTTATTATCAGAGGAAACATGACCTGTGACATATAAGAGAGATCTAAGCATCATTCCTGTCATGGCAGTGTAGTTCAGAAAGAAGGATCAGAAGACGACTTTGATAACAACTGGTCTAATACTTTTTTGTAAAATCGCTTACCCTCTCTACAACTCTCTTGATAGAAGGGGCACATCATGAAGGCTGGGATGATAGACATAGCTGTTTTGATAATAATCTTAAGAAAAATTCTTAAGATTTTTTTTTATTATTGAGGGAGGAAATGAAAATGGAGAAAGCATACAGATTCACACATTAAAAGGCAACTTTAAAAAAATTAGTATGATGTAAATTATTTAAACTTACTGATCAATGAATTCCACGCCAACACCAAAGGCTTCTGCCATATAGCCAAGGGTTAATGACCTATAGGATTCTAGCAGCTGGCTGTACGCATGAATTCTCATTTCTCTCACATAGTACCGGTAATGAGGAGCAAAAAGCCAGTCCTTTTTCATTTCCTGTTCCACAACAGCTGCAATGAATAAGATAACAAATTATAAGACTCTCTTTCAGATGAAGAGAGAAACTAGAGGACATATTTATAACAGGATAAGAATTAATAGCCTTGATCTATAAAGAGCTCTTATAAGTCAATAACAATAATTGGACAGTAAAATGTACAGAGGATATTAATGAGAAATCCACACAAGTACAAATTATTTTACTGAGTAACTACTATATATCACTGCTCTAAATAGTAAGGATATGGCAGTAAACCAAAATACAAGATCACTACTGCCAAAGAAACTACATTTTCAAACAGCAGAGAGAGATGAACAAATAAGATACTCTCAGAAACTACCAAGTTCTGTGACATGAACAAAACAGTAACATGACAGATTATGAGAGGAGGCCTTCCCCTGGACTCGGGTGGATAGGAAAGACCCTTCTGAGGAGCTGTTCAAGCAGAGAGCAAGAGGCACAGAGAAGGATGAATGATGCAAAGGTCCCAAGGCAGGAAGAGTCTGGCTAAGCTCAAGAATACCAAGGACAGATTCAGAATGTAGCAGGGAGACAGCTACAGGGACATGGAAGGTAACCAAGAGAAAAGAATCAAGAATATACTTTTGTTTCTGGCTTGAACAAAATAGAAATCCCTGGAGAAGAAGCAGACTTTGTCTTTGGAAGTGTTTTTTTGGGGGGGAAGGTGGGGAGTGCAATGGGGTTCTTTGGCAGTGTTGAAGTGGATTCACATATTAGACATTGAGTGAAGACATCAAGCAGACAGTTAGGCATGGGTCTGGTGCTCAATGGAGACAGGAAGTGAGGAACCACTACCATCCAGATAGATTTGATGACAGAATGAAGACAGAGAAAAGTGCAATTACTTAGTAAGTCTAGGGCAGACAGTACTGAGCAGTCTGACAAAGGATGAGTCCATAAAGTTGTGGCAAGAAGCAAAGAATGCTCAACATCAATGCAGACAAGGAAACACAATTTAGCAACATGAAGATCAATGGCCCTAAACATGAGATGATGCTCATTCTCACTAAAAAAAAAAAAATCATATCAAATTACTCTTCCATACCTTAAACTTATACATGTCATATATCGATTATACCTCAATAAAACTGACAAAAATATGGCAAAACCTACAGAACAGGATGAGGAAAAAAGTGTTTACTGGTGAGGATGGGTCACATCCATAATCTCCACATAAAATATCTTCTTACATCTTTTATGTGCCATTTAAAAGAAGACTAAGCCCTGACTGGTGTGGCTCGGTTGGTTGGATGTCAGTCCACAAAGCAAAAGGACATTGGTTTGATTCCCAGTTAGGGCACATGCCTGGGTTGTGGGTTTGTCAGGGTGTGTACAGGAGGTAGCGGATCCGTATTTCTCTCTCATTAATGTTTCTCACCCTCTTTCTCCCTCCCTTTCCCTCTCTCTAAAAATAAATAAATAAAACCTTAAAAATAAAAAAGACTAAAAAGTTCAATGAAAAAGCTATCTTTGGCAAAAAAAAGAAAGCATAAAACATCAATAAAATTATTTTTCTCTCAAATGATGTTAAAGTGAGAGAAGTAGAAACCATGTAAATGTAAACTGGCACAATATATCTGGAGGGCAATAGTGATCAAGATGAAATGTAGTTACCTTTGCAAAATTCATTTTCTTAATTTTTTTCCTAAGGAAATAAGTGAAATTGAAAAAAGATGCATTGTAAACAAGTGTTCAAAAACAAGGCTGCTTATAACAGGGAAAAACTGAAAACATAATTTTCTTTTCTTTTTTTTAGAGAGAGGGGAAGGGAAGGAAAAAGAGAGGGAGAGAAACACTGATAGGTTACCTCTGGCACACCCCCCAACCGGGGCCCTGGTCTGCCTCCCAGGCATGTGCCCTAACTGGGGATCGAACCAGTGACATTTCAGTTCACAGACCAGTGCTCAATCCACTGAGCTATACCAGCCAGGGCTGAAAACATAGTTTTTTACCAGTAGAGGATGGAGTATGGCATTTCTAATGCAATGAAGTACTAGGAGATCCTTACAAGAAATGGAAGCTCCAAGGCACGCCATCTGTCCTATCTGCCACTATATATATACTCAGTGCCTGATGCATGACAGTCACTTAAAAATACTCAACTACCAGCTATTTGAATTATGACATGAAAAGATACATACATTGTATTGTGGAAAGAAAAAAAGCTACTTAGAAAACAGCACATAAAATACATCCACGTTTAAAGGTGTTTCACGTACATATTTCTGGACACTATTGCCCCTGAAGAACACACTTGAAACCTGCTAAGGGCAGTTGACTCTAGAGAAAGGACCATGGCAATCAAAGGTTTGGGAAGGCCTTTTTCCTCTTTAAGTGATACTGCTTGAAATTTTTCCACATGTACATAGAGGCTTGGTTTTTTGGTGGTGTTTTGTTTTTGTTTTTTAAAGCACATGTAAGTGAATAAAAGGTCTGGAAGGATATACAACAATATCTTAAAATGGCTATTTTGGGGAGAATTTTATGTGTGAGTAAATGTGTGTATGGATTGGGGGGTAGGATGATACAAGACCTCTCACTTTCTCAGTTTAACTTTTAAAAACAATCAGGTATTACATAAAAAAGGATGCTATTTCCTTTTTCATATGAAATATTTTAAAGCCTATGTCTATGAATATTTGGAGAAGCAGTCTTACAAAACCATACAAACCCTAATGTCTCAGTACACTAAAAGAACAAATAATACAAATAATGACGACTATGTCATGTAAAGAAAATTTAACCTTTCTTCAATTAAAATATCTGGGAAATGTAAAAAATTGGTAAAGATAAAAATTTTCATCTAGAGTGTTGAAATAAAAGGTTGTTAATAGCAATGGGCAGGGTGAGATGAGGTTAATACCCTAACAATTCAGGTTTCCAAAAGCCATCAATTTCATTACACTAGGATAGCATCCCCCCAACCCCATTTTCCTCTTTGATTTAATTAATGCAACAGACAGTTACACGGAGCACTCAATAATATACCAGGCTGTGCTGGTGCTGGAGTCACTACAAACATTAAAAAAAGCATCAAGTCTGCTCCCAGTAACTCTAGGTAGCAGAACAGATAAACTCTCAGAAAAAAAAAATCACAAAACAATATGTGAAGTTTTAAAAAGGGGGCATATTGTCCCCAGCTGGTGTAGCTCAGTGGATTGAGCGCAGGTCAGGTCACCGGTTAGGGAGTGTGTGAGAGGCAACCACACATTGATGTTTCCCTCTCCCTCCTTTCTCTTCTCTAAAAATAAATAAATAAAATTAAAAATAAAAATAAAAAGAGGGCATATGGCCAATAAGCACACAGAAAATAGGCTCAAAATCATTAGTCATCAGGGAAATGCAAATCAAAATCACAAGATATCACTTTACACCCACTGAGATGGCTATTAGTAAAAAGATACAATAATAAGGAATAGATGTGGGGAAATATGAATTCTCACACATCGCTGGTGGGAATGTAAAATAGTATGTAGAGTTGCTTTGGCAAAGTTTGGCAGTTCCTCAAAATGTTAATCAAGGAGTTACCATTATGACCCAGTAATTCCACTACCAGGTGTACTGCCAGGAGAAATGAAAATATGTTCACATAAAAACTTGTACGCAAATATTCACTACAGCATATTTCTAATAGCCAAAAGCTGTAGACAACCCAGATGTTCATCAACTAAAGAAGAGAAAAATAAAATATGGTACATCCATTCAATGGCCTATTCCTCAGCCATAAAACTAAATGAAGCACTGATGACACATGCTGCAACATGGATGACCTGTGAGAGCACTGAGCTGGTGAAAGAAGCCAGGCACAAAAGGCCATATATTAATGTCCAGAGGCAAAAAGGTTAGTGGTTGCCAGGGCCTTAGGGGTAGGAATAGGAAGTCACTGCTAATGGATACAGATTTCCTTTTGGGCTAATGAAGATGTTCTGCAGCTGGTGGTAATGATCGCACAACCATGTCTATATACTAAAACTAATGTATTTTACTTTAAAATGATGAATTTTACGGCATATAATTTATGAGGAGCCACCCAAAACAAAACCCATGGAATTTATTTATAAAAAAATTATGTATTCTTATATGTTTAAACTGCCATCTCCTTCAAAGTACTCTCCATTTGATGCAATAAACCTATCAAGACTTTTTCCAACTGCTCAAAACAGTTTTTGAACTTGTCAATTTTGATGCCTTTTAGTGCTTCTGCTGCTTTTGTTTCACCTCTTCCATACTGGTAAAATATTTCTCTTTGAGGACTTTTTACATCCCAGGAAACAAAAGAAACGTCACTTGGGGCGAGACTGAGTGAATAGGGAGGTTGGGACATGGGGGTCTGCCATTTTTGGTCAAAAACTGAACACTCAGGGCAGTGCAGGCAGGTGTATTCATAAATCACCCATTGAAAAATGGGCAAATACGTTGAAAGAGTCTTCAAAAAAAATTCACTGAAGCAGAACGCAGCCTCTCACAACTACACCAGCTTGTACACTGATACAGATGGGTTCCTAGAACACTCACCTAGCAGGGGAAGCCTGTATGACAAGGGGCCCACCATCCAGAAGATAACTTTAGTTTTTTGGGGGGTCTCCCCTTATATATCTCAAAAAAAAAAAAAAAAAGAGGAAGGGGCATAAAATAAAGGCTCTAGTAATGCAGAGAAGTTATTTGTTCTGACTGATGAAAGAAAAACTTCACAGTTGAGCAGAGTAATGACTATGAGCATTAGAAAGGGAGAAGAGCAATTCTGCCATAAAGCCTTGTGGGCAATGCATCCATGTATGCACAAGAAGATAAGGCCAAGCAAGTAATTCAGCATGCCTGAAGAGCACTGTTTTCACATTACATCAGATAAAAAGTATGAATTCTCATAAAGCTGCCTAGCATTTATGCCTGTAGAAAGCACTCCATAAAAACTGGGCCAAAACTCACTCCAAAAGAGAACGGCCATCATTTGGAGTGTTTCCCACTCCAATTTTTGGGAATGCTACCTACCCATTTAACCAATACTTTCTAAAATTTGCAGCATTAACAATGAAATATAGGGATGGGAAAAGTAGGTTTATAGTTGTTCATACAGAAAATATAATAATTAATACTCCCAAGTATATACCTACTTTTGCCCACCCCTGTATGTCAATCCCAAGTTCTTTAAGTTTTAGAAGAACATTTGGGAAGGACCCCTGGGTTGACTTGATGCAACTTCATTTTTTTATCATCTTAGCATTTGTGCTCATTGTAGGAAACTGAATGGCCTGGCTGCAGTTAGGAGTGGGGACAAGAGGAAAAACAAGTACATTAATGTAAATAGGGTCACTGTAAACTCGCTGTGGAGGTACACCACAGGTATTTTCAACAGATTATTTTCTCCACCTATAGCCCTTGAAAATGATCTGCAAATCAGCACAAAGATTTAGCTACTGCACAAAGAATAGCCCATTGGTGAATTCAGAGCTCAATTAATTATCATCCCAATAGGAGATTAAGAATTCCCTCACACTTTCCCCCGTAAAACTCAGTATTTAGAACCATTTGCTCACTCTGCCCTATACCTCCTTAAGACTCTAAACCAGGGGGTCTGGCAAACTTCCTCAGCAAAGGTCCAGACACTAAATACTTTCAGCCACTGAGACCCATTAGGTCTCTGTCACACACTCTTCTCTCCTCCTCCTTTGAATAATCCTTTAAAAATGTAAGCATTAATCTCACCTCCTGAGCAGTGTAAAAACAGGTCATAGTCTGCTAACGCCTCTCTAAACAAAACTGGGCAGAAGATGAGCCGCACTGTTCAAAGACCTACAGCTATCTGCACACTATTTTTTTCATATATGTGAAAAGTCATCTTAGGTTCTCTGCCAAAGGGATCAGGAATAAGACAAAGACAGGTAATCGAAACAAGCAACTCTATCCTTACCTAATGACTGGAAGAAAACTGAGTAACGACATTCATAGAGTGAAAACAGGTACTGCCGAACTGCTGGAAGACTGTGCAACACTTCAAGAATCTCTGCTCCTTTAATAACCTAAAGTTTTTTTTAAAAAACAAAGGTATGCTTCAATGATTTTTGTGTACTTAAGGTAGAAAAGCATGAAATAAGCTTTAAATATGGATATTAAAGATTCAGTCATTACCTTTTCCCTGAGATCTGGTCTTTCTAAGGCAATCATGCTGACATAGACAGTGTAAGTCACAAAGGTTTTATAATCCATCAGCTCATAGGATGTAAATGTTGAAACAGTGTCAAGGAAGAGTTCAGCTGCCTGTTTGAAATCACGAACAGCCACACAATAAAGACCTTGATATACTTTTAGGCGGTTTCTCCTGTCCCAGTCTCCTCCTTCCTCTATTAAGCTATAAAATAAAAATCAGTAAGATCAAAATCTGGAAGTAGACAATGCCGCTTTTTACAAGTTTGTGTTATTTTCAAAGAGAAAACAACTTTTAACAACTTGAACCAAGAGGATATTTAAAGAAAATATTTTACTAAATATATCAATTATTTGACCAAATTTAATAATTGTAGTAGAAAGAAAATAGGCAAATTTCTTACATTAATCTTATTTATAGCATCACAATTTAGAGAGAGTATATCCCCACTGCTAAAAAGTACCTTTTGGCCTTTTCTGTGTTTCGGGTGATGAGATCATTATCCATATAAAATAAGCCAATCCTAAGGAGATAGAACACAATATCTAGTCGATGACCCAGTGCCACCGTTTTGTCATATGTCTTGCGAAAGGCTGTTAGAGCACCTTCCTGTCAAAAAAAAAAAAAAAAAAAGGCAACAGATGAGAAAAGATAGCTATTAGCTGTCTGGGATTTTCTTAACAAGGGATGGGGTGGGCACGGTATAGGTAGGAATGGAGAGAAAACAAGATGGCCATGAATTGATCTTTGCTGAAGCTGGGTGATAATCCCAGAGGAGTTCATTATGCCGTTCTCGCCACTTGCATGAAGTACCAAAAAACTCCATCAAATATGCCTAAGCATATACTTATATTCTATCTAGAAGAAAATATAAGAAAAACATAATTTACTCACAATTACTTCTATATTCTCTTTCCCACAGATTCAAGAGTTTTCTCTTTAACAATTATACTACTTTAAAATTACTGTAAGTTATTCGTCTCCCTTAAAGGGTAATGGAATTTTATCTTAGTCACTATAATTAGAATACAACTGAGTATTAAAATGTACAATTTTATCTCAAAGCATGGTGGAATAAAATGTTTCCATTGCTTTCAAATATGAACATGGATAAAATCATGTGTTTATACTTGGTACTTCCTAGTATATATCTGACTTTGCTTTATGTAATTATTAGTTATGCCCCATAAATTTATAAAAGGGACGGGCAGGACAGTAATGGGCACACCCAGCACTCAGATCTTGGTTTCTATTAATACTATCTCCACCAGGGATCCTAGGAAAAATAGATGATTCCAGGTTTGAAAAGCAAAATAACAGTGAACCCGTAATATCTTGCTGTATGACTAATGAGATCACGTTAAAAGGACAAAGAAGCCTTCTTAAAGGAGCTTCCATGAACAAATTTGGAACAAGCTGAGCACCATGAAGAATAATAACTATAATTAGTGGTAAAACAGTCAAGAATAAAAATACATTAAGCCCATTATTTAGTAATCGTTAAAAAAAAGAAAGAAGAGAGTCAACAGGAAGAAAAAAAAGAAAGCTGTTCGTCACTTGAAAAGCATACAATATTAGGACATCACCAGTTTACAACCCCCTGACATTGATTCAAGCATGTTCTCCTTGAAATTCCTCAAGGCCTGAATCAAGAGTCTATATAAGTTTCTCACTCATATGTAATAATGTATCCTCTTTAAAACAAAACCATATACACACAACCTAGAAAACCACACAAACCATTAGCTCTTTTCTAAACGGTTTTTATTTTCCAAATTTTTACCATGACCGAATCTTAAATTATAATCAGAAGAAGAAAACTCGCTTTCAATTTAAATTTAATAACATTTATGCACTTTGTGCCAGATACTAGTCTTAAGGTCTTTACCTCTATCTTGTATCCTCATCAGTAGGAACTGTCATTATCCCTATTTACAGATGATGAAACTGAGGGTCCAGCAAATCATAATTGCTGAAACCTGAAATAGAACCTCTGATCCAAGAGCCCAAAATATTTTTTAATATTAACACCATGTCATCTGTCATCTAAATACTAAAGGGTGCAATGCCTAAAATTAAGGACCCTCAAATCCCATCTTCTTAACCACTGTTACACAACTACTAAATTTTTTAAAAAATTTAAAGATCCAACACTGTTGGGTATCCTTCTCATGCACTTACAGTGGAGTATAAATTAGGCGAGCTCCTATGTACAAGAACTGGCCACACCTATTAAGATACAAATTATTCCTTGTCTCAGCAATTTCATTTCCCAGAATATACCCTAGAGAAATATTAGCATATATACACAGGGAAGCATATACAAGCATGTTTTCACAGCTGCAGCCTGTAATTGCAAAAACAGCTGAAAACAACATACTGCGTGTGTCCATCAATAAATAGTTGAATAGCTATGTAAATTATGGTATAACCCTGCAATGAACTATTAGCTAGCAGTTAACCAGAATGAGCAAGATTTATGTATATGAATACGGAAAGATCACTCAGAAATAATACTGAATGAAAAAGTAAACAGGGCAAGAATACACCATTTACTTTTTTAAAAATTCAAACACTAGCTAATCTCTACAGGTATATACATGCCTATAAATGTACAATAAAAGAACTAAAAAGGTTACCCTTGAGGAGGTATGGAATAAAGAAAGATCTAATAGAGCTTTAACATTAATGACAATATTTTAGTTTCTCACAAGGAGACCACTATTTGTGTAAAAATTTTAAAAATCCACCATCACCAATGCTTCCTAACCAAGACACATGAGAAAAGTGAACTATTGAGAAAAATTCCAATTTTGTAAAAGCAGTAAAAAACCAAAAATCTCTGCTTGTTCACTTCAGTTTTTATTGGTGTTAAGAGATGGGGAAGAACACACAGCTGGCTGTTTGCTGTGTGGGGGGCAGGTGATAAGAGTGTAGCAAGAAGACTACTTTTTCTTTATTCATTTTTGTACAGATTTGCTAGTTTAGGGAAGCATGTTACCGTCATAACTTCTTAAGGAATAACTTGACTTTTAAAATAAGACATTATTTACCTACAATAGTGCCCATTCTAGACTATACAAAGAGGGGAAACCATCTCTACTCACTTTGTCACCTATCCGGCACAGGTACTCAGCCTTTGCCATCATTGCATCGCGAATTTCGCTCTCTCCAAGATTCTTCTCTGCATCTTCCAGCTCCTCGTCCAAACGTTTTAACTCTTCTTCATTTGCCTTCTTCATCTTATTGAGCAGGTCCATATCCACCTGCCAGTCAAGGGATTTGCACAAGGCTTCATAATAAGGAGCCATGTCTGGGAGCCAGAGAGAGAGACATGACTTATGAGTGGGACAGCCCTCTTACCCTTTGGTCAGTGTCTATCATTTCTTCCACCCGTCTCCAACCCACGACAATAAAGGAATGGGGTAGTGCTTGGTAAATGGCTCGGCAAAACGCAAATGCTTGCTGCTGACAGGTTTGCAGCACCAGAGCTAATCCTGGCACCTCCAACCTCTGCCAGGGCTGGGTGGAGGGCAATTCTCGGTTTGCTCTTGACCGCCTGTGTTCCAAGACAGTCTTCAAGCAAAGGACAGGGTAAGCTTGTTATACACTGACTGAGACATGTCACGGTATATACAGGCCAGTGCCACTGACTACTAGGAAGGACTACAGGAACCAGCCCCAAATTTCCCCTTTACACGGAAAGCCTAACTCTCCCGCTGGACTACGCCTAGCCCAGGACCACTTGCCAACGACAGGAACTCATGAGCCACTGTTCTGTACCTAGCACCGGGCTCAATACTGCAGGATTTCTCCGCAAGCTGCTCTCAGAGGGGAAGGGCGCACAGCCGCTGAGAGCAAGACTGGAGGTCCCCGAAGGGACCCCAACAAAAGTTAAGATACTTAAGGTCTGAGAAAATAGGCCTGGTTTCGGGGGACCCGTGAGGGAAGGGGTCATCCCGGGGTCCGAAGCACAGTAGGAAAAATAACCACGCAGGCTCCGGAGCGCGGGGCCAACCCAGGCCTAGGCCGCTGACTCGGCTAGCGCGGGCCTCACTGTTATCGCGGACGGCCGCCATCAGCTCTTCGCGCACGGTCGCGTCCCCACGGTGCTCCGGCAGGCTGAGCAGGAAGCGCAGCTGAGCGATGCGCAGGTCGGGGTTCTTGGGTAAACCCTCTTCCTCCAGGTTCTCCAGCGGCATAACGACGGCGGAGGGAGCGGTGCGGGGAAGACTGCAATTCTACGACAACCCACTCAGATGGGGACGGCGGAAGCGGGATAAGTCGGCGAGTGTGCCCGCTAGCCGCCAGCCCGGCTTCCGGTCCCGGCTCAACCTCCACCAGCCAGCGACCCCTGCTGGACACATCCCGCAACGTCTCACCAGGCCGGGAGCCGGCGTCCAGCAGCATTTGGCTGACACTTTCTCTCGCTCTCCAGCCCGCAAGTCCCCAACTCCAAATTTCGATTTTGTGAACCTCTTCCTCCACACCTTTTTAGCTCCTTTATTTGTCATTCCGTTTGCAATTGATAGAAGCTGACAATCTTTTGAAGGTTTTGAAAATGTAACAACAATAAAATTAAAAATAACTACTACAATTTGCTGAGTCCTTCCTTACTCTTTGGCCTTTTTCTTTTATGTCCATCACCTCATTTTAACCCTCTCAATACTAGGAGGTAGTACTATCAGCCCATTTTTGTAGATAAGAAAACTGAGGCACAAAGTGATAATCCAAATTTATGTAGCAATTCGTGAATAAAAATCTCTGTATCTCTAAACCCATGTTCTTTCTGCTGTTCTAGGAAAATGGCACCCAGAATTCCAGTCTTAATACAACAGCATCATCATGTTGTTTATGCATAGTTTAAATCACTGCATGCCTGCATTTTCAGCCTCTTTTTATTTGTGTTGCTACGGAGGCTTCAGAATTGGTAATGGTTCTGTGAAAGTGCCCATATAGTGGATTTACCATAATTTACTTTTCCTCTTCTCTCCTTTAGATGTGCCTTTAGGTTGTCCAGGGTTGGATGCATAGGTCATTTTATATTTTGCATATTTTTCCTTAGCAGGATTAATAGACAAAAGAAAAAAAATGTTCTGCAATTTTTGGGTATTTAATATCAAAAGGTTTCCCAAAAGTTTGAATCAGTTTACACAGCCAGTGAACACATTTGAAACTGCCACATTCTCACCAGCGTAAGTTTTGTTACCATAAGTTTTTAATATCTTACTGGTTTTAGTTAAAATAAAATAAGTATTTTGAAGGCAATTCATATGGTAGAGAAAATATAAAGAACATAGAAAAAATTTCTAGCACTCCACTAAAAACACCATTAGATCATTGATGAAAACCTTTCTTAACATATTTATTTATTTATTTAAACATTATTGCATGGTTGCAAAGTACCAGGCACTGTTCTAGGCACTAGGGACACAGAAGTGAAGAACACTAAGACACTGTTCCCATGAAACTCACATTCTAGAGATACTTAGCTTCACTGAAACTCACCTAGATATTTTGGTAGGATCATACTATACTTGTACCTTATAAACTGTTTTGTTGGCTCCACCATGTATTAGAGATATCTTTCCATGCCAATAAACATGGATTGATGTCATCCTTTCTAATGACCACATAGGATTCCATTATTTTTATGTACCAACTTTGCCCCTATCAAGCCATGATTGATATCAATTTGTATCATTTTCTTTTTTTCACTCTTATAAATACCACAGTGTTGATCAGCTATGTGCATGCATTTTCACACTTGTGTAATTATTTCTTAACCCAAATGTCTAGAAGTGTAGTTACTTAGTAAGAGGCTGTGAATGTGTTACATTTTGACATATTATATAAGTATTATATATATTATTTTTTCAAAAATAATATAGCAATTTACATTTCCACCAAAATTAAACAGATGTCCTGTCTCCCTCTTTGCCTATATACTTTTAGTAACCATTTTAAGTTTTGGCAACAATAGCAGTGTTGATTTTCCTTTATTCTTTTATTATTATGTGGTTGAAATTCTTTTCACATTTATACTAACTATATACATGTATATTCCTTGTTTATGAAATGTCTGTTTGCTTTCTTAATTCCTCTATGAAATTTTCTTTATTGATTTGTAAACACTCTTCATATCTTAAGGATATTAAATATTTGCCAAGTGTTGCAGATTTCCCCTAGTTATTTTTCTATTTTTTTGTTTTAAGGCTATGCTTTTGAATTTTTAATTGTGAAAGTTTCTAATCTATAGAAGTCATTGCCTCCTAAAATAATAGCACTTCTTCATGGATTCATCATGGGCATATTTTCTTCAATGGATTATTCACTGTGGAGACTCCTAGAAAGCTGCATCACTGGTGGAGGTTTTCCACTCAAGGAGTTACTTTAACTCACAGACAGAAAGGTAAATCTCCACGGTCATGAGCATTCTTGGATGAATGTAATGGATTGATCACAGTGAATGCAAAGTGATTTTTACTTTTACACTTGGGATGCTTTTCATTGTCAATATGGGACAAAGAGCCCCATATTCTCTTTCACATGTCACTTTTCACATTTTTGTGTCAGGATAAATTTCTCAGGTAATTATGTGAAAATATTTATTTCTGTACGTTGATTCTGTAAGTTATTTCTGGGGTTCATATTTCACATGAACCCCAGCTTGAAACAAAATCCAATATAAATATTACCCAATGTTATAAAACTTAGAGCTAAGACATGAACTATTTCAATTCAAAAAGGGGGAAGAGAAACTCAAGTCCATCAGCAAAGAAAGAAAGACAAAGCAAATGATTGTATCAGAGATTCAGATTTGTGACAATTGGATATAAGACCACAAACTCAGTATTAAGTTTACAGGAAAACCTGTATTGATAGACATTAATATAGAAAAGGTGGCTTAAATTATACATGGCCGGTGCATTCTGTTTTCGAACTCTCAGTATAAATCCACAACCAAACTTGGGCTGTAATTGCCAGAGGGTCTAAATTACAGGGGATTCTAGGAATCACCCCTACTGTAGGTGCCGGTGCCCCCAAGTTCCCCCCGCTCAGCTCCTGAGGACATCCTCTCCACTCAGCACAGAGGATACCAAGTTCCAGTCAGATCTGTCGTTTGCTTTGCTTTTTAGCACTCCAGTTACCACTAATTGCTGAGAAATCAGTCGAACCTGAACTGTTGCTGTGATTTGCCTGATCAAAGCAGCTCTTTGTCCCATACTGACAACTCATTATTGAACAGTAAATCACCCATTCCATCAACCTCTCTGTAGCATTAACTTGATTTGACTGGGTTAACTAGTTTTACAAAGACCCTTCTTTAAGCCTGAAGTCTGGGGTCTTCGTAAGCTCACGGAGGTAAAATAAGTATGTATCTTCTTTGTAGAGTTCTGCCCCATCCCACTTAAAATGTTTAATAGAAACAGGCAACAGTGAACTAAGGACATGTATGTCTTCTTTATTTTTTTATTGAAGTAACATTGGTTAATAACATATAAATTTCAGGTGTACAACATTGTAATTCAATATCTATATACTCTGCTACCTGCTCCCCACCAAAGGCTAGTTTCTTTCTGTTACCATATGTCTTCTTCATTTGCTCTTATTGTAGAATTTATTTTTAAATCATACTTTCTTCATTTATTATCAGCATTACAAGTTCTTTTCTTTTTTTTTAATTTTTATTGTTATTCAATTACAGTTGTATGCCTTTTCTCCCCATCCCTCCACCCCACCCCAGCTGAACCCACCTCCCTCCCCCACCTCCACCCACCCCCTTGATTTTGTCCATGTGTCCTTTATAGTAGTTCCTGTAATCCCTTCTTCCCACTGTCCCCACCCCAATCCCCCCTGGATATTGTTAGATTGTTCTTAACTTCAATGTCTCTGGTTATATTTTGTTTGCTTTTTTCTTCTATTGATTATGTTCCAGTTAAAGCTGAGATCATATGGTATTTCTCCCTCACAACCTGGCTTATTTCACTTAGCATAATGCTCTCCAGTTCCATCCATGCTGTTGCAAAGGGTATAAGCTCCTTCTTTCTCTCTGTTGCGTAGAATTCCATTGTGTAAATGTACCATTGTTTTTGGATCCACTCATTTGCTGATGGGGACTTAGGTTGCTTGTAGTACTTGGCTATTGTAAATTGTGCTGCTATGAACATTGGAGTGCACAGGTTCTTTTGGATGGGTGTTTCAGTGTTCTTAGGGTATAATCCCAGCAGCAGAATTGCTGGGTCAAAGGGCAGTTCCATTTTTAGTTTTCTGAGGAAATTGCATACTGTTTTCCACAGTGGCTCCACCAGTCTGCATTCCCACCAACAGTGCAGTAGGGTTCCCTTTTCTCCGCATCCTCTCCAACATTTGTTTGTGGATTTGTTTATGTTGGCCACTGTGACTGGTGTGAGATGGTACCTGATTGTGGTTTTAATTTGCATATCTCTGATGGCCAGTGATGCTGAGCATCTTTTCATATATCTCTGGGCCCTCTGTGTGTCTTCCTTGGAGAAGTGTCTGTTCAAGTCCTTTTCCCATTTTTTAATTGGGTTGTTTGTCTTCCTGGAGTGCAGTCGTGTGAGTTCTTTATATATTTTGGAGATCAGGCCCTTGTCTGAGGTATCATTGGCAAATATGTTTTCCCATACTATTGGTTCTCTTTGTAATTTGGTGCTGTTTTCTTTAGCCTTGCAGAAGCTTTTTATTTTGATGAGGTCCCATTTGTTTATTCTTTCCTTTATGTCCCTTGTTTTAGGGGACATGTCTGTGAGGATGTTGCTGCATGGAATGTCTGAGATCTTCCTGCCAATGTTTTCCTATAGGACTTTTATGGTGTTATGACTTATATTTAAGTCTTTTATCCATCTTGCGTTTATTTTCGTGTATGGCGTAAGTTGGTGATCGAGTTTCATTTTTTTGCACGTAGCTGTCCAGATCTCCCAACACCATCTGTTGAAGAGGCTGTTTTTGCTCCATTTTATGCTCCTGCCTCCTTTGTCAAATATTAATTAACCATAGAGACTTGGGTTTATTTCTGGGCTCTCTGTTCTGTTCCATTGGTCTATGTGCCTGTTTTTATGCCAGTACCAGGCTGTTTTGATGACAGTGGCCTTGTAATACAGTTTGATATCAGGTATTGTGATCCCTCCTGCTTTGTTCTTCTTTCTCAAAATTGCTGCAGCTATTCGGGGTCATTTATGGTTCCATATGAATTTCTGAAATGTTTGTTCTATATCTGTAAAATATGTCATGGGTACTCTAATAGGGATTGCATTGAATCTATAAATTGCTTTCGGTAGCAAGGCCATTTTGATGATGTTAATTCTTCCAATCCATGAGCATGGTACATGCTTCCATTTGTTTGTGTCTTCCTTAATTTCTTTCTTCAGTGTTGTGTAGTTTTCTGAGTACAGGTCTTTTACCTCCTTGGTTAGGTTGATTCCTAGGTACTTTATTTTTCTGGTTGCTATATCAAATGGGATTTTTTTCCTGATTTCTGTTTCTGCAGTTTCGTTGTTGGTGTACAGGAAAGCCTTTGACTTCTGAGTATTGACTTCGTACCCAGCTGTTTTGCCACATTCATTTATTATGTTGAGTAGTTTTTTGGTGGAGTCTATAGGATTTTCCATGTACACTATCATGTCATCTGCAAACAGTGACAGTTTCATTTCCTCCTTTCCAAACTGGATGCCTTTTTTTTCTTTTTCTTGTCTGATTGCTGTGGCTAGGACTTCCAATACTATGTTGAATAGGAGTGGTGACAGAGGGCATCCTTGTCTTGTTCCTGATCTTAGTGGGAAAGCTCTAAGTTTTTGTCCATTGAGTATGATGTTGGCTGTAGGTCTCTCATATATGGCCTTTATTATGTTGAGGAATGCTCCCTCTATTCCCACTTTGCTGAGCGTTTTGATCATAAATGGGTGCTGTATCTTATCAAATGCTTTTTCCACATCTATTGATATTATCATGTGATTTTTGTCTTTGCTGTTGTTGATGTGATGTATTATGTTTATTGATTTGCGAATATTGTACCATCCTTGCATCCCTGGGATAAATCCCACTTGGTCATGGTGTATGATCTTTTCAATGTAGTGCTGGATGCGGTTTGCCAATATTTTGTTGAGAATTTTAGCATCTATGTTCATCAGCGATATTGGCCTGAAGTGTTCTTTCTGCGTTGTGTCTTTATCTGTTTTGGGGATTAGGATGATGCTGGTTTCATAAAAAGAGTTTGGGAGTCTTCCATCATTTTGGATTTTTTCGAATAGTCTGTGAAGGATAGGGCTTAGCTCTTCCTTAAATGCTTTGTAGAATTCTCCTGTGAAACCATCTGGTCCAGGGCTTTTGTGTGTTGGGAGTTTTTTGATGACTGCTTCAATTTCGTCTGCTGTTATTGGTCTGTTCAGGTTTTCTGCTTCTTCTTCATTCAGTTTTGGAAGATTATATTTTTCTAGAAATGTGTCTGTTTCATCTAGGTTTTCAAATTTCTTGGCATACAGTTCTTCGTAGTAATTTCTTACAATCCTTTGTATTTCTGTGGTATCAGTTGTAATCTCTCCTCTTTCATTTTTAATTGTGTTTATTTGGATCCTCTCTCTTTTCTTCTTGATGAGCCTACTTAAAGGCTTGCCGATTTTGTTTATCTTTTCAAAGAACCAGCTCCTGGATTCATAGATCCTTAGAATTGTGCTTTTAGTCTCTATGTCGTTTAACTCTGCTCTGATCTTGGTTATTTCCTTCCTTCTGCTTGCTCTGGGCTGTCTTTGTTGTTGTTCCTCGAGTTTTTGTAGGCGTAGGGTTAGGTTGTTTGTTTGAAATGTTTCTATCGTTTTAAGGTAGGCCTGTATTGCTATGAACTTCCCTCTCAGGACTGCCTTTGCTGTGTCCCATAGGTTTTGGGTTGTTGTGAGTTCATTTTCATTTGTTTCCAGAAAGTTTTTGATTTCTTTCCTAATCTCGTTCTTGACCCATTCATTGTTTAATAGCATGCTATTCAGTCTCCATGATTTTGAGTGTTTGGGGTTTTTTCCTATCGGGTTGGTTTCTAGTTTCATTCCCTTGTGGTCAGAGAAAATGCTTGATATGATTTCAATTTTCTTGAATTTGTTGAGGCTTGCTTTGTGTCCTATCAGGTGTTTTATCTTTGAAAAAGTTCCATGGACACTTGAAAAGAATGTGTATTTTGCTTCTTTGGGATGAAAGGCTCTATATATATCAGTTAAGTTCATTTCCTCTAGGGTATTGTTAAGTGACACAATATCCTTGTTGATATTTTGTTTGGAAGACCTGTCCATTTTTGATAGTGGGGTGTTAAAGTCCCCTACTATAATTGTGTTGCTGTCAATATCTTTCTTGAAATCCTCCAGGATTTTCTTTATGTATTTGGTTGCTCCTATGTTGGGTGCATATATATTTACAATGTTTATGTCTTCTTGGTGGATTCTTCCTTTGAGTATTATGAAGTGACCTTCTGGGTCTCTCTTTATGGCCCTTCTTTGGAAGTCTATTTTGACTGATATAAGTATTGCTACCCCTGCTTTTTTGTCCTGTCCGTTTGCTTGGAAAATTTGTTTCCAGCCCTTCACTTTCAGTCTGTAAGTCTTTTGTCCTGAGATGGGTCTCTTGTAGGCAGCATATGTGTGGGTCATGTTTTCTTATACATTCAGCTATTCTATGTCTTTTGATTAGAGCATTTAATCCATTTACATTTAAGGTTATTATTGATAGGTAGTTATTCATTGCCTTTTTTTCCTACCTGTGTTCCTCTCTCTTTCTCTTTTCCTTCCTTTCCTTAAAGCAGTCCCTTTAGCATCTCTTGCAGAGCTAGTTTGGTGGAAGTGTATTCTTTTAGACTTCTTTTGTCTGGGAAAATCTTTATTTGGCCTTCTATCTTGATTGAGAGCCTTGCTGGGTACAGTAGCCTTGGTTGCAGGCCTCTGTTTCTCATTACTTGGAATATTTTTTGCCATTCTCTTCTGGCTTGGAGCGTTTCCATTGAGAAGTCAGTTGCTAACCTTATTGGGACTCCCTTGTATGTTACTTCCTGTTTCTCCCTTGCTGCCTTTAAGATCCTCTCTTTGTCTTGGAAATTTGCCATTTTAATTATGATGTGTCTTGCAGTGGGTCTCTTTGGGTTCCTCTTGCTTGGGACTCTCTGTGTTTCCTGGATTTGGGTGACTTTTTCTCTCCTCAGATTAGGGAAATTTTCCATCATTACTTTTTCAAACAGGTTTTCTATCCCTTGCTCTTCTTCTTCTCCTTCTGGTATTCCTATTATACAGATATTGTTACGTTTCCTGTTGTCCTGCATTTCCCTTAATCCCTCTTCATTCTTTCTGAGCCTCTTTTCCTTTTCTTGCTCTTTCTGGGTGTTTTTTTTCTACTTTGTCCTCCAGCTCGCTGATCCAATCTTCTGCTTCATCAAGTCTGCTTTTGATTCCTTGTACTGTGTTCTTCAATTGAGAAATTGTATTCTTCATTTCCTCTTGGCTCTTGTTGGTAGTTTCTATTTCCTTTTTCATGTTGATATAGTTTGCAGTGAGTTCATTGTAGTTTCCCTGTAGTTTCTGGTAGTTCTCTTTGAGCTCAGAGAAATCAGTGAGCTTCCTGATAACCATTGCTTTGAATTCAGTATCTGATAGTTGACTTGCCTCTTTTTCAGTTAGCATTCTTTCTGAGGCTTCCTCCTTTCCTTTCATTTGGGGATTGTTTCTTTGTCTTCCCATTGTTTGTGAGACTCTTCTTGTTAGCCTCTGCTTCTTAAATTGATCTATTCTGACTCCCTGGGTTTATGGTATGAACTTCTATGGTAGAATGCCAATGGGAATCAGTGGTGCTATCTTCTTAATTTCCTGTGCTCACTGGTCTTGAGTTGACGTTTATGGGTGTAACACGGTCTAACTCTGGTCTTTTCAGCACTCCAGGTTTTGTTGTCTCACCTGTGGGAAAAAGAGAAAGGGGGGAAGAAAAAAAAAAGAAGGGAAGTAGGGAAAAAGGAAATAGAAAAGGAAAGGAAGGAAGGAAGAGGGAATAAAGGAAGATCGGAGGCAAGATAAGAAGGAATTTTAACAAAAATTAAAACAAAGGAATAAATAAAAGAAGGCAGGAAGAAGGCATAAAAAAGGTTAAGGATGGGAGGAAGAAGGAATAAAAAAAAAAGAGGGACAGAAAGGAAAAGGAAGAAGGAATTCAGGGGGAAAGGGGGAAAGAAAAAAAAAAAGTCTTCTGCTGGCTTTAAACCGGTCAGGTTAGTTCTGCTGGTCTTCCTGTCTGTGTAACGGGAGGGGGTGGTTGGAAGTATTGGTTTTACTTTTCTCCCTTCTTGAGCCACACTCTTCGCTGTTGTTCAGCCTTCAGTCTAGTTCCTCCGGGTCCTCCTGTTACCCACTAGGCCTTTAGTTCACCAGCTGTGCTGTCCTTGAGTTGCACCAATTAGGGGCAACTCACATTCCGCCTTCTTGCTCTTTGCTGTCTTATATGCTAGGGGCTCTCGGTGCTGCTGTGGGGTAGTTCAGCTCCCTACTAGGTCGAGTCTTTCTGGGGAATGCAGTCTCCCCTAGCCCTGCAGCTCCCCTCTGCTGGGCGTTCTGCCTTCTTCCTAGAGAGCCAGTAGGCCCTGCAGAGTTCTGTGCGCAGGGACTACAGAGGAGTTTTTCAGAACCTGTGCTTTTGGGTGTGGTATCCTGCATGCAGCCAGGCCGTTGATCGGATTGTGTGGCC
The DNA here is from genome assembly GCF_022682495.2 of Desmodus rotundus. Lineage (NCBI taxonomy): Eukaryota > Metazoa > Chordata > Mammalia > Chiroptera > Phyllostomidae > Desmodus > Desmodus rotundus. Next base: position 79,657,541 of record NC_071394.1, on the reverse strand, counting down.
GATCTCCGCTTGGGACTTGGGTTGGCTGCTGATCCCCCGCTTTGGGTCTGTGCCTGGGGTCAGCCAGCCACTGATCCGGTTGCGTGCCCACGCAGGAGCTTTTTGTCTGTGCGCCCAGGCAGCCAGACCACTTATCAGGGGGCGCGCCCACCTGGGGTTTCAGGTGTGGGCCCCAGGCCACTGATTGGGGTACGCACCCACTGGGGCACTTTGGGTCTGGCGCCCAGGCAGCCAGGCGGCTTATCAGGGCGCACGGTCACCCGGAGTTTCAGCTGTGGGCCCCCAGTCCACTAATCTAGGAGCGCACAACTGGGCTTCAGGTGAGCCCCGGGGCTGCTTATCCTGTGTTCACAGTCCGGGGGCGGAGGGGGGAGGGGCGCCAGAGGGCCCGGCTGCTGCAGAGTTCTCTAACTAGCTGCTGAGTGCCTCTATTTTCTTTTCCTTTTTTGAGAAATTCTTCCTATTCAAGCCCCCCTCGTCCAAACAAGCACCTGGCTGCTCACACAGCCCAGCCTGGCTCTCTCCCAAGAATCCTGCAGCAGACCCTGCGCTGGGGCCAGGGTTTCAGCTGCCCTGGTCCCCGCACTGGTCCCAGGGACCTTATTGTCCTTAAGCACTCTTCTTACCATCTGATCTTTCAATGTCCTGTATCTTTGGTCTCCGATCTTCATATATGCTGGAATACTGTTGGCTGTTCACTCTGCTCCTCAGATCAGCTAGGTATTTCACTGACTTTGAGGGGAAGTGGACTCCACTCCCACCTATCTTGCCGCCATCTTACCTCCCAGTTCTTTTCTTTTTTAAATTGAGATATAATTCACATCACATTACATTAGTTTCAGGTGTACGACACAATGATTGGAGATTTGTATAGAGTGTTAAGTGATCACCACAAAAGTCTAGTCACTATCTGTCTCCGTGCAAAGTTACATTTTTTTTTTTTTGCTTGTGATGAGAACTTTCAGGGTTTATTCTCTTGGCAACTTTGAAGTATGTGGCATACAGCATGGTGACTCTAGTCAGTGACATTGTTGTACAAGCTCTTTTCTCTTGCAGCCTGGTTATATTTAGAGATGCTACCAAGCAGGCCCTCCTACTTCTTTTCAGCTTTTGTACTTTCCCTGTTTGTGAGAACATTTGGCTCTGAAAAGGCTGTTCTGATTCAGAGCACTGGATTCTTTCATTCTGAGCAAATCTCAGCCCCACAGGGTGCTGTGATGTCTTCCATGTCCACTGCTTAAAAATGGTCCTCTTGGTGTGTAATTAATTTTATCTGCTTGGCTGTAGTGATGCTCACTTCTAATTATGTGCACTTTCAGCTTTTCACCTTAATTTCAAAGACTTACTGTGAGAGGCCCTGATGACAGCTTCCCTGCATGTGTCCTAGATGGGTTTGTGTGGGTGCAGTGACCTCTGGTCCTTCCTGGTAGGCAGTTATTGATGACATCTCATAGGATGCAGACTTTACACAGAGCATGTACTTGGCACACACAGAAGTTCAGTGTGATTGTAGTATAATGATCGATCGACAGAGCGTGCTCATTTCTTCCTCACTAGATTGCGTCTTTGCAAAGGAGCATTTCTGGAGGAAGGAGAGTCCTTAGAAAATGCTCTGGTTCTGGAGCTGGCTAACAAGCTTGAGTAGTTGACATTAAACAATATCAGTTTTCTTTTTTAATTACTAGAAGCCATTTGCACACAGCAGGAAGTATACAATGGTGTCACACAGCATGACACATTTTGTGCAAACCCACTATTTAATATATTGATTTGCAAAACAAATACTTACTGAGGTCCTGCTATGTGCCAAGTACTGATTTAGGTGTTGCAGGTACAGGACAGACCAGTGGCCACTAAATTCATGGATTAACTTCCTGGTGGGGTAGAGGTGTGAAAAGACAAGCAAACAAACCCCTTGGTAAGTGATTCAACGGTGGCCAGAATAGTAAATATGTGAATACATTAAAGGGACAGACATGGTAAGGGAAGACTTTTTGGTGAGTTGACACTGAGAGCAAGATAAAAATGATGGACTTGTTTTAGGGTTATCTTTCAAGGACATTATCTTTGCCAACTTTTTTAGTTCCATCAGTAATTAACTCCCTTCATTTACAAAATAACTAGTGATGAAAAGGTTTTATAGCTTTTGTTCCTTTACACAGTTTAAAAAGAAGAGTGTGGTAGGAAAAATCGGGCATCTTTTTGCATCTGGCCTTGGGCAGACGATGAGAACACATTAGGTAAAGTCCTAAGAGGGGCCGAACTCCCATTTCTGGTAAATTGCTAAATTATATCTATGAGTCATGTCACCTGTTTTCCTTCAAGTCCCACCCACAGCTCCTCTGTAGCACCTATCCCAGGTAGATACATGCCATATTGTGCAGCAGTGTGAACCACAGGTGAGCACCTACCTGTTGCTGAGGAGAGACCTCCCTGGCATGAAAATTCTGTCTCAAAGGAATGATAGGGGCAAGCCAAAAGCATGGGCAAAAGGAGCAGGAGGGACAGATTTAGGTCTTACAGAACAAAGGAGCCAGGTGGTGATATGAGGAGAAGCAGACAGACAGAAGCATCAAAAAGTGATGACATACGTGAATGAATACTCATCAACCCACAAGGTGCATAGACCTAGGTCAGCCTTTAGTCCAGAACCAGCATCAAACTCATCTCTCCAAGGCCAGCTTGTGCTAATGTTTCTGTTCTTCTCAAGAGGCCTGTTCCCACCACTCCCCACCTCACCATCCAGCCTATTTTCTTGAGTACTCATGAGACATAACCACAGGGTTAATACTCTGGTATTTGGTATTCCTTCCTCCCTTCCTCCCTTCCTTCCTTTCTTCCTTCCTTTTCTCCTTCTCTCTCTCTCTCTCTTTCTTTCATAACTATCCTCACAATAAATGCTAGTCACTAAGAGTCCTTAGGAAGAGTGATTTGTTAAAATTGGACAAAACTATACACATGCATTCACCCTTTAATCCACTTCTAGGAACCTACCCTGAAGATGCACCTCCAGTAATATAAAAATACACATGCACAAGGTATTCACTGAAGCATTATTTGAAATTGTATAATATTAGAAACAACTTAAATGCTCAAATATAGAAAAGTATTTTTTTAAACAACCTATGATACATAATACACAATGGAGTATTACGTAGCTTTAAAAAGGAATTATGAGCTGATATAGGGTGATCTAGAAATCAAAGAATATCATTTAACAACAAAAGTGACAAAGGAGACTAAGGAGGAGGCAATATATGTTATAAATTCAAAGGTAACCCCTAGGACACAAAATATCAAAAACAGGAAAAAAAATTGAGCCTCTGATTTTTGTCATCAGAATTGTACCTCCAGTCTAGTGGAACACAGGGCGCCTGGATTCCAAATTCTTCTTAAGATAAACTTGAAAAACCTACACTTGACGCATTGAAACACTGTTGTGTTATACCAACCACCAGCAGATGCAGCAAAGAAGAGGCTGGAGAAAGTGAAGTTTGGGAAAGAAGTAAATAGTGAACATTAAATCAAGAGCTGTGGTCTAATTGTGGGATAAATCAGAGCATTTGGAGCTGTGTTGGACTTCCTATTGCTCATGTCTACTACTTAGTACTGCTTTGATTTTAACCTTTTTATTTCAGCGCATGCGAGGGAGGGGGAAGGCTGGAGACTGCAGGGTATAGGGTTTCAGAGGTGTTCCAGCACCTTCAGTTCCCGTCCTCTGAAAAGCCCAGGTGAAGGAACAGAGTGCAATGTTCCATGTGATCACCAGCAGAGGGCAGCAGCGCCCACTGAGTCTCCCAGCACCCTGAGGGCTGGGGAGACCTGGCACGTGGGGCTTCTGGCCTGCCAAAGACCAGGATTTCTGAGCTAGGTGGGTAAGGCACCAGCCGCTCAGTCCGGGAGGGTGTACAGGACCCGATACACAGCGAGTCTGGCGTCTTCTAAATTTTACTGGAGAAAAATCATAGGAAAACCTCTCATTTCAAAGATGAATACGACCTTTGGGACCCTTCCCTTGATTTTAGTTACAAATAAAGGTGAATATCCATATTTCTAATTTTAGACTTTGACATTCATGACTGCAAAACATACAAATAATGTATTATTTCCTCCATTTAGTCAACCATATAGTGATTCAGCCCCTACTATGTATCACATATTATAGGCATGAAGAAGAAGAAGAAGAAGGAGAAGGAGAAGAAGAGGAAGAGGAAGGAGAAAGAAGGGGAAGAATAAAAAGGAAAAACAAAAAAAGAAAGAAAAAAGAAAAAGAAGAATGACCCCAGGCCATCAGGACACACACATTTAAATCCCCATTAGAAAAATGCCAAACCAAATGGTGATGGAAGGAGACTTCCACTTGGGGTAGTGAACACACAATACAATATACAGATGATGTATTATAGAGTTGTACACCAGAAATGTATGTAATTTTGTTAACCAATGTCACCCCAATAAATCAATAAAACTTTTGCAAAGAATGAAAAAGAAGAAAATTGCCAAGCCACTGAATTTTTTTAAAGATAATACTAATTAGGTTTTTAAAACATGATGTTTAACCAAAAGGTGAATAATTAGCATTGGCCTGAGAAGTCAGTGTTCTTGGTTAACTCAAACCTAAGAAAGCAGACATTTGAGCCATGGCTGTGTCTAAGACATTGTGATTTCTTTATTTCTGATTTCCTTGGTAAATTAAATTGTTTAAACTTACAGGGAAATTCTTATTTTGATTTATATTTTAAATAATAATAATAATGGCACCAAAAGCTGTTGTATAGCATTTCCTATGTTCTGAGTCCTTTTTTAAGAACCCATCAAATATTAAGTCATGAATCCGCACAACAACAAATGAAATAGATAGAATTATTACTCTGTATTACACAAGTTCAGAGAGGCTAAGTAACTTGATCGAGGCCACACAGTTGGTACGTGACAAAGTAGGATTTGAACTCAAGAAGTCTGAATCCAGAATCCATGCTCCTAGCCTACAGTCAAACACTAACCATAGCACACTCCACAGTAATAAGTAAAGAACTTCTGCCCAGAATGAATTCACTCTCCCTCTTCTGAAATCTTACCTTTGATCACTCTAGGATCAGGGGTGTCCAACTCGAAGCCAATGGGCCACATGTGGCCCAGGATGGCTATGAATTCGGCCCAACACAAAATTGTAAATTTCCTTAAAACATTATGAGTTTTTTTGTTTTTGTTAGTGTTTGTGTATTTAATGTGTGGCCCTAGACAACTTTTCTTCTCCCACTGTAGCCCAGAGATGCCAAAAGTTTGGATACTCCTGCATTGATTGATTAACCCAGTCTTTCCTACCTCCTCCTCTTCCGCTGAACTTCCATGGAACAGGAATCTTGACACTTAAGAGAAGATAAAACTCTTTTGTTGTTTGATTTGGGTTTTCTTAAATAACATTGCACCTAATTCTGACTTCATCCTAGTACTCATAATTTATCCTAGTACTGATAATTTAAATAGCTGACTTTGTTCCTGTTTATTGAAGTCTAATTTAAAATGTGTAGTTTAAAAATAAATCAGTCATCCCTTTACGCAAATTCACATCTGTCATCCTCCTGCCCCTTATCTCCAATGTAATTTTGCCAGGTCATTAGCGGCCTTCCTCCTCTATATTCCCTCAAATGTCTCCTAAATTGTTTCCATTTTGGAACCAGTCCCAAATGCTCCTTACTCCTGGCCTGGGCTTTTATAATATCCTCTAACTCACAGGCGCCAAACACAATGCCTGGGGGCCAAATGTGGCCCGCCCCCTTGTTTTATCCAGCCCAGCACCTTGTTTCTACCAGGTGGCAGCACTGAGCTCTCCCTTAACTGTTAAGGAGTAGTTACATTTATACAGTCCTAAAATTACATTCAGCCCTTTGAAAGCAACCACATGGATGATGTGGCCCCTGGTGAAAATGAGTTTGACACCCCTGCTAACTGCTCTCCAGACCCAGAACTATCCCACAAACCTCTGCCAGGTATAACTTTCTAAAGCAGCCTTCTAACAGATCGTATATATTAAAAAAAAAAAAAAAGTACCTTTAATTTAATTTTATTTTTTTTAATTTTCTTTTTTTTTAATTGTTATTCAATTACAGTTGTATGCCTTTTCTCCCCATGTACCTTTAATTTTAAAAAGTACAGTGTGATCAGAAAATGGTGAATATGTTCCTAATTTATTTTAAAAAAATTTTAAATATATATTTTTGATTATACTATTATAGTTGTCCCATTTTTTCCCTCCCCTTTATTCCCCTTTGCCCTGTATCCCCCCACCATCATTCCCCAACCTTAGTTCATGTCCATGGATCATACGTATAAGTTCTTTGGCTTCTCCATTTCCCATACTATTCTTAACCTCCTCCTCTATTTTGCTCCTACCATTTATACTTCTTATTCCCTGTACGTTTTCCCCCATTCTCACCTCTCCCACTACCTGCTGATAACCCTCCATGTCATCTCTATTCCTGTGAATCTGTTCCTATTCTTGTTTGTTTGCTTAGTTCATTTTTTGTTTTTTTAGGTTTAGTTGTTGATAGTTTTAAGTTTGTTGTCATTTTACTGTTCATAGTTTTGATCTTCTTTTTCTTAGATAAATCCTTTTAACATTTCACATACTAAGGGCTTGGTGATGATGAACTCCTTTAACTTGACCTTGTTTGGGAAGCACTTTTTCTGCCCTTCCATTCTAAATGATAGCTTTGCTGGATAGAGTAATCTTGGATGTAGGTTCTTCCCGTTCATGACTTTGAATACTTCTTTCTAGCCCCTTCCTTGCCTGCAAGGTTTATTTTGAAAGATCAGCTGATAGTTTTATGGGAACTCCTTTGGAGGTAATTGTTTTCTTTTCTCTTGGGGCTTTTAAGATTCTCTCCTTATCTTTAATCTTGGATAATGTAATTATGATTTGCTTTGGGTGAGTGCTTCCTTGTGTCCAAATTCTTTGGGACTCTCTGAGCTTCCTGAACTGTATGGAAGTCTATTTTCTTTGCCAGATTGGGGAAGTTCTCCTTCATTATGTTTTCAAATGAGTTTTCAATTTCTTGCTCTTCCTCTTCTCCTTCTGCCACCCCTATGATTTAGATGTTGGAACGATTAAAGTCCCAAAGTTTACTAAGACTCTCCTCATGTTTTTGAATTCTTATTTCTTCATTCTGTTCTGGTTGAATGTTTATTTTTTTGTTCTACTCCAAATCATTGATTTGAGCTCTGGTTTCCTTCCCTTCTCTGTTGATTCCCTGTACACTTTCTTTTACTTCATTTTTCATAGCCTTCACTTTTTCCTCTATTTTGCGACCATACTCAACCATTTCTGTGAGCATCCTGATTACCAGTGTTTTGAACTATTCATCTGATAGGTTGGTTATCTCTTCATTGCTTAGTTGTATTTTTTCTGGAGCTTTGATCTGTTCTTTTGTTTGGGCCATTTTTTTGCTTGTTTGTTAGGCATGCTTATTATGTAGTAAGGGGTGGAGCCTTAGGTATTTGCCAGTGTGGGGCGACCCACATTGCTGTGTTGTGGTGCTGTATGTGGGGGAGGGGTCCAAGAGGGAATTGTTCTGCTTGCTCAGCTCTGGGCCGGCTTTCAGTCACTTTCTCTACTACCCACAAGCAAATTGGGCCCTTTTGGTGCTGATTCCAGGGTGGGTGGTTTTACGTACATTCTAGGACCCTGTGGGTCTCTCTAATGAACTCTCCTGTGAGTCTGGGAGTTTCTCCCACTGTCTCAACCCCCACAGGTTTTTTCAGTCACATGTTTTGAGGCCCTATTTCCCTGTCCTGGAACCCTAGGTTGCGAGGTCTGTCTTGCTTCCCCAGTGTTCCTCCCGGTTTATCCACATGCAAAAGTGGTACCTCCTGCTCCACCAGCCGCTGCCTCGACGGCCCCAGTCCTCCAGGCACCTCCTTGCCATGCTTTCTCTCTGCCCAGGCTGCCCATCTCTGTGAGTCCTACTAGTCTGGATGAATGTTTCTTCATTAACTCCTTGTTTGTCAGAGTTCCATACAGTTCGATTTTCTGACAGTTCTGGTGATTTTTCGTTTTTAAATTTGTTGTTGTCTTTCTTTTGGTTGTACAAGGAGGCAAAGTGTATATACATATGCCTCCATCTTGGCCCCTGACAGGTTATATTTCTTGCTCAGAAAGTTTGCATGGCTTTGCTGGTTTACCAAAGTAAGTGGTGAATCAATTGAGAATTAGTCTTCACCCAGGCTTTAACTTAGTTATACTATTTTCTGGTCCACAAAAATACTTCATTCTTTAGGCAAACTCATAAAGACAGAAAGTAGGGACTTGGGGGAAGGGGAAATGGGAGTTAATGCTTAATGATCACTGAGTTCTGTTTGGAGTGAAACAGAAACATTGTGATGAAAAACTTTTGGAAACAGTCATGATTGTTGAACATTATTAATGTAATTAATAATGCTGAATTACAAAGTTAAAATGGGTAAAATGTCAAATTTTATGTGACATACTTTACCACAATAAATTTTTTTTAAAGTATAGCTTGTTCCAGCCCAACTAGACTAATTGTCCTTTCCTCTCTGAATGCCATGGCCCACCTGTTAGATTTACACAAGGCACAAAAAAGGTTGTCTCCACTTTATCAACTATTTCTCAAACCTTGTGAGGCTTCCTGCTTTCTTCTTCTGATCAGTGAACTATTAGAGTAAAAATTTAATAATGTGTCTGGTTGCTTTTATTGCTTTTCCATCACACGTTTATGGGAACATTTTTTTCTTTCTTTTCAGTGGGCATGGGTCTTTATTAGAGCATATAAAAATATCAAAACAAGTTTATTTCATGGACTCTGCTTTCTAACCAGTCAGTGTCATGTGGAATATTTCCTCAGAGGGGGTCGTAAACACCCTGGACCATCACACCACTCAGAGTCTTACCTTTCCCATTTCAAAAGCAAGCTGACTGCTTGATTTTCTAGAGCATATACAAGACATATGTCTGAAATTTTTAGTGTTCCTCTTTGCTCTTAAATGGAGAACATTGATTCCACACATTCAGCTTTTATTTTAGGAAATACGTAATAATTTAGCAACTAATCTGTTTAAAATGATGCTACTACAGTATAGATACTCTGGTTTCTCTTCAGATTGCATAAAATGATGGTACAGTTGCTGTACAACAGTTTTATTGTCACTGAGAAATCTCTAAATCTGAAGTGTTTGTGTCTCTTCAGGAAAGACCCTAAGCAAATCTTGCTAATAAAGCTCTATGCTAAGGGAGGGATGAGGAGGGGTTTTGGAAACAAGGCAACTAGAAAGCAACTCCTTCTGCCCCCATCTCTGCTTTTCATGGGATCTTCCTGTCAAAGCCCCAAGGGCAGAGGGGTTTAGGGTGAGGCCTTCAGTTGTGTGGAAGCCCCTGGTGGAGAAAACCAGCAGAAGTATTTCCCCATGGGTTGGGCATGTTCCTGTGGACCAGGCTTTGGAAAGCCTAGGACAAGGTCAAGAAAGTGGCAGGTGTTAGAAAGAATTGACCCACAGTCATCTGTGATTCCTATGACAAAAAGGCTGACATGGATGATGCCTCCTGAAATTGTGCATGGTGGCAGCCCCCAAACTGCCCCCGCTAACACACACACGCACAGAAAATCTTGTCAGAATGGCCTCAGACTGCTCACCTGTGACATTGGTAAGTGGAGTGACATGTAAGACAGAGCAGCCAAACCACAATGGAGCAGTATAAAAGAGAAGGCTACAGGCTGAGAACCCTGCACCCAGCCACAATATCTTTCATCTGCCAGGTTGAAAGATATTTGAAGGTAAGAAAATAGCCAGAAACTATAACCCAAATACCCTTTTTCAAAGAAACAACCTACCTCAGATATACCAGAAGAGAAATCTCAAGACGGAAGAAGATGAATAAAAGTCAAAACCACTCAACAGGGTATAATGGACTGTTTTGTAACCATAAAGCTGACATTCATTAAAATAACATTTAGACAAAGCATATTATGTACTACACTCTAGAAGCTAAATGCATAAAACAAAAACTTACAAATCCAAGGAGAACTTGATAAAATTACTGTTGTAATCAGAGACTTCTAGGTATCTAGATATGCTTAGATAGCATATCCACAAAGACAAAAAAAAAGATAAGAACTTAGAAGAATTAAAACATACAATTAATAAACTTGATATAACTGGTACTTATAGGATCTCATATCCATTGAATAGGGAATATACATTATTTTCAAATATTCAGCAATATCTATAAAAAGTGATCATAGAAAAGTGAAATAAGACCTGATACAAGGAAGATGGCGGCGAGATAGGTGGGAACTGGGTCCACTTCCCCCTGCGCATGGGTGAAACACCTAGCCGATCTTCTGAGGACCAGAGCAAACAGCAACCAGTACCCCAGCATATAAGAAGATTGGAGACCAAAAACTGTAGAGCCCAAAATTGTAGAGGACATTGAAAAATCAGACAGTAAGGAAAGTGCTTCAGATCAATAAGGTCCCTGGGTCCAGTGCAGGGACCAGGGTGGCTGCAACCCCAGGTCCGGTGCCCACAGGTCTGCTGCAGGGTTCTTGGGAGAGAGCCGGGTCAACGGCTCCCTCCCCTGCCAAACAAGGTTTGAGAAGCACCAGGAGAGACCTGGTTGCTTGAAGTCGCAGAGAGGGGTATAAGGACAAAGTGGCAAACACATGGGGGCTGTGTGCACCCATGGAAACTGTGGATGCTGGGTGGGGAGAGTTGGGCCTGATGGGCCCTGGCCCAGTCAGTCCCTGGTCTGGTTGGAGAACTGGGCTGTGAGAGAGGCCAGGCCCTTATATGGAGCATCAGGCTTGAGCAGGAGGAATTTTTCAAAAAGAAAAAATTAAAAAAGAGACTCTTGGTGGCTGTTTGGGGAGTTCTCCTGCAGCAACCGCTCTGGCCTCTGTGCCTCTAACCCTGCCCAGCCATGTGGCGCTCCCCTGGTGGCGCAGAAGGCTCTGTGCTCCCACCTGAAATCCTGGGGGGAGTGTGCACCCAAACCTGCAGGACCCATGGCTGCTCATCCCACCATACCCGCAGGCCCAGAACAGAGCGCACCTGACCCCACCGCCCAGAGGCACCTCGCACCCAACCCCTGTGCCCCAGGGGAAACAGCAGAGGTGGCATGCACCTGCATCCGCAGTGGCAGCCAGGGTGGCACCCCTGCCCTGCAGGGCCAACTGGCTCTCTAAGAGGAAGGAAGAGACATCCCTGCACAGGAGAACTGCAGGGCTCAGGAAATCAGCAGTCCCCAGAAAGACTTAACTCAGTGGGGGGGCTGAACTTGCCTGAAGGGGCCCCCAGAGTTCCCAGCATCTAGGACAGCAAAGAGCGAGAATGTGGTATGTGAACTGCCCTTAATTGGTGCACCTCAAGGACAGCGCAACTGGTGGACTGAAGGCCTAGGCTGGGCACAGAAGGGCACTGGGGGGTTGGCAACGAACTGAAGAACTGGGCTTAAGACTGGGCGAGTGCCACTCAGGAAGGGAGAAAAGCAAAACCAATTCCCCCTCAGCCTTTTGCAGCCAAGAAGACCAGCAGAACTGTCTTGGCCAATTTGAAGCCAGCAGGAGGCTCTTTTTTTTTTTTTTATTTAAGTATTTTGTTTCTTTTAACTCCTTCTTCCTTTCTTTCCTTCTTTCCTTTTTTTATTCCTTCTCTCCCCCCCCCCCCGACAAGTGAGACAATAAAACTTGGAACTGTGAAAAGACCAGAGTTGGAGCAAAAGAGGGGTCATCTCAACAGCTGAGACAATGAGACAAATTTCACTTTGCTACTCCAGAGAACTTGCAAGTTGTATATTTGTATTATTTTTTTCATTATTCTTACATCTTTCATTTTATTAGTATTTTTGTATTTCTCTTCTTTCTGTTTAGTCTTCTTCACGTGGCTGGTTAAATTGCATTGTTTGACTGGTTTCCCTTGTTCTCTCTTTCATAGTGTATTTTTAATTTACCGTCTTTCACTTCATCTGTGTTCCAATAGCACACTACTCTAGGTCCTATACTTCCTATTCTTGTTATCCAGATCACATAGATACTGTCATATGATTGTTGCTCCATTATTATTGTAAATAATTGTAAATACTACAATTGTAAATACTACAAAGCACTCCTCCCAGATTTTAGCCCAAGTCACTGTTTCCTGAACTTTATTACTATTGTGGTTAACTCTATTCAATCACACACTACCCCTATTTTCTATCCTTCACTCTCACATTACCTCATAATCTGACCTCCTACAAGCTCACTGCTCTCTAGATTCAACTCACAATCCTTCCCCCCCTAACAAGAGCCTTATCTTCTTTCCACCCTTTCTAAAAAGTGGTTAGTTGGGTGAAATATCATGGTTAACACTGGGCATATCCAAAGGACCTCCTATCTCTTCTCTACGGGTTGGTACTTTAAATATCATAGAATACACTCCCACTGTCTTAAACCATTTTGTCTTCTCCCTCCAACTGATCACAAAAAGGAGTAGGTGGAAGCTGTGAACACCAGTACACCTGTTGGAAGAGGGAACCCACCAACAAAGGAACCACCAACAGATAACAACAGAAGAAGGTGAAGGAGGGAGTGGAAGCCATGCTAACTCAACCCAGGACCTATCTGGATATACAACTAAATGGTGGAGAAATTACTCAGAACAAACAACTGAACAAGAGCAAGAGAGAATCCTCAAAACCACGTACATATGGAAGAACCAGCTTCAACACAACCTTCCCCCACCTGTACAACAGAATACAAGATGTGGTGGATGGAGTGACCCTCAACTAACCAGCTGGAAGGAAGGACCCACTGAAGAAAGACCCAACAACAAAGAAAACCCAAAGAAATACAGAGAGCCAACATAAATGACAGCCCAAGACCAGTGAGCTCAGGAAATCAAGGAGATTGCACCACTGAATCTCACAGGTCTTCTACCATAGAAATTCACACCATAAACCCAGGGAGTTGGAACAGATCAATTTAAGAAGCAGAGACTAACAAGAAGAGTCTCACAAACAATGGGAAAACAAAGAAACAATCCCCAAATGAAAGGAAAGGAGGAAGTCTCAGAAAGAATGCTAAATGAAATAGAGGCAAGTCAACTATCAGATATTGAGTTTAAAGCAATGGTTATCAGGAAGCTCAATGAGCTCACAGAGAATTACCAACAACTACAGGGAAACTACAATGAATTCACTGCAAACTACATCAACATGAAAAAGGAAACAGAAACTATCAACAAGGGCCAAGAGGAAATGAAGAATACAATTTCTGAACTGAAGAACACAGTAGAAGGAATCAAAACCAGACTTGATGAAGCAGAGGATCAGATCAGTGAGCTGGATGACAAGGTAGAAAAAAATACCCAGAATGAGCAAGAAAAAAACAAGGCTCAGAAAGAATGAAGAGAGGTTAAGGGAAATGCAGGACAACATGAAAGGTAGTAATATCTGTATAATAGGGATACCAGAAGGAGAAGAAGAAGAACAAGTGATAGAAATCCTGTTTGAAAAAGTAATGATGGAAAACTTCCCTACTCTGATGAGAGAAAAAGTCAACCAAATCCAGGAAACACAGAGAGTCCCAATCAAGAGGAACCCAAAGAGGCCCACTTCAAGACACATAATAATTAAAATGGTAAAATTCCAAGACAGAGAGAGAATCTTAAAGGCAGTAAGGGAAAAACAGGAAATAACATATAAGGGAGCCCCAATAAGACTAGCAGCTGACTTCGCAATGGAAATGCTCCAAGCCAGAAGGGAATGGTAAGAAATATTCCAAGTAATGAGAACCAGAGGACTGCAACCAAGACTACTTTATTCAGCAAGGTTCTCCATTAACATGGAAGGCCAAATAAAGAGATTCCCAGACAAAAGAAGGCTCAGTGAATATACCTCCTCCAAACCAGCTCTGCAAGATATGTTAAAGGGCTTGCTTTAAGAACAGGAAGAAAAACAATGAAACAGAGAGGAACACAGATATGAAAAAATGGCAATGAGTAAGTACCTATCAATAATAACCTTAAAAGTAAATGGATTAAACACCCTAATCAAAAGACACAGAATAGTGGAATGGATAAGAAAACAAGACCCACACATATGCTGCCTACAAGAGACCCATCTCAGGACAAAAGACCTACAGAGACTGAAAGTGAAGGGCTGGGAACAAATATTCCAAGCAAATGGACAGGAAATAAAAGCCGGGTTAGCAATACTCATATCAGACAAAATAGATTTCAAAAAAAGGCCATAAAAAGAGATCCAGAAGGTCACTTCAAAATACTCAAGGGAAGAATCCATCAAGAAGACATAAACATTGTAAATATATGTGCTCCCAACATAGGAGCATGCAAATTCATAAACAAAATCTTGGAGGACATCAAGAAGGATATTGACAGCAACACAATTATCGTAGGGGATTTTAACATCCCACTTTTAAAAATGGACAGATATTCCAAACAAAATATCAACAAAGATATTGTGGAATTGAACAAATCTCTAGATGTAACAGACTTAACGGATATATATATAGAGAGACTTTCATCCCAAAGAAGCAAAATACACATTCTTTTCAAATGCACATGGAACATTTTCAAAGATAGACCACATGATAAGACACAAAGCAAGCCTCAACAAATTCAAGAAAATTGAAATCATATCAAGCATTTTCTCTGACCACAAGGGAATGAAACTAGAAACCAACCTGATAGGAAAAAACCCCAAACACTCAAAATCATGGAGACTGAATAGCATGCTATTAAACAATGAATGGGTCAAGAACGAGATTAGGAAAGAAATCAAAAACTTTCTGGAAACAAATGAAAATGAACTCACAACAACCCAAAACCTATGGGACACAGCAAAGGCAGTCCTGAGAGGGAAGTTCATAGCAATACAGGCCTACCTTAAAACGATAGAAACATTTCAAACAAACAACCTAACCCTACGCCTACAAGAACTCGAGGAACAACAACAAAGACAGCCCAGAGCAAGCAGAAGGAAGGAAATAACCAAGATCAGAGCAGAGTTAAACGACATAGAGACTAAAAGCACAATTCTAAGGATCTATGAATCCAGGAGCTGGTTCTTTGAAAAGATAAACAAAATTGACAAGCCTTTAAATAGGCTTATCAAGAAAAAAAAGAGAGAGGATCCAAATAAGCAGAATCAGAAATGAAAGAGGAGAGATAACAACTGATACCACAGAAATACAAAGGATTGTAAGAAATTACTATGAAGAACTATATGCCAAGAAATGTGAAAACCTAGCTGAAATGGACAAATTTCTAGAAAAATATGACCTTCCAAAACTCAATGAAGAAGCAGAAAGCCTGAAAAGACCAATAACAGCTGATGAAATTGAAACAATAATCAAAAAGATTCCAACACACAAAAGCCCTGGAACACACGGTTTCACAGGAGAATTATACAAGACATTTAAGGGACAACTAACCCCCATCCTCCACAGATTATTCCAAAAAGTTCAAGAAAATGGAAGATTCCCAAACTCTTTGTATGAAGCCAGCATCATCCTAATCTCAAAACCAGAAAACACATAACAAGGAAAGAAAATTTCAGGCCAATATCACTGATGAACATAGATGCTAAAATCCTCAATAAAATATTGGCAAACCACGTCCAGCAAACGTTAAAAAGATCATACACCATGTTCAAGTGGGATTCATCCCAGAGATGCAAGGATGGTACAATATTCCCAAATCAATCAACATAATACACCACATAAACAAAACAAAAGACAAAAATCACATGATCATATCAATAGATGTGGAAAAAGCATTTGATAATATATAGCACCCATGTATGATAAAAATGTTCAGCAAAGTGGGAATAGAGGGAGCATTCCTCAACATAATAAAGGCCATATACGAGAGACCTAAAGCCAACATCATAGTCAATGGACCAAAGATTAGAGCTTTCCCACTAAGATCAGGAACAAGACAAGGATTCCCTCTCTCACCACTCCTATTCAGCATAGTACTGGCTGTCCTAGCCACTGCAATCAGACAAGAAAAAGAAATAAAAGGCATCCAGTTTGGAAAGGAGGAAGTAAAAACTGTTATTGTTTGCAGATGACATGACAATGAACATAGAAAATCCTATAGACTCCACCAAAAAACTACTCAACATAATAAACGAATTTGGCAAAATAGCAGGATACAAAGTCAATACTCAGAAATCAAAGGCATTTTTGTACACCAACAATGAAATATCAGAAACAGGAATCAGGAGAAAAAAATCCCGTTTGATATAGCAACAAGAAAAATAAAATATCTAGGAATTGACCTAACCAAGGAAGTAACAGACCTGTAATCAGAAAACTACACAACATTGAAGAAAGAAATTAAGGAAGACACAAACAAATGGAGGCATGTACCATGCTCATGGATTGGAAGAATTAACATCATCAAAATGGCCACACTACCGAAAGCAATTTATACATTCAATGCAATCCCTATTAAAGTACCAATGACATATTTTACAGATATAGAACAAACATTTCAGAAATTCATATGGAACCATAAATGACCCCGAATAGCTGCAGCAATTTTGAGAAAGAAGAACAAAGCAGGAGGGATCACAATACCTGATATCAAACTGTATTACAAGGCCACTGTCATCAAAACAGCCTGGTACTGGCATAAAAACAGGCACATAGACCAATGGAACAGAACAGAGTGCCCCAAAATAAACCCAAGTCTCTACGGTCAATTAATATTTGACAAACAGGGAAGGGCATAAATTGGAGTAAAAATAGCCTCTTCAACAAATGGTGTTGGGAGATCTGGACAGCTACATGGAAAAAAAATGAAACTAGATCACCAACTTACGCCATACACAAAAATAAATTCAAGGTGGATAAAAGACTTAAATATAAGTCATGACATCATAAGAGTCCTAGAGAAAAACATTGGCAGGAAAATCTCAGACATTCCACGTGCAATAAATTCACTGATATGTCCCCTAAAGCAAGGGACATAAAGAAAAGAATAAACAAATGGGACATCATCAAAATAAAAAGCTTCTGCATGGCTAAAGAAAACATTAGCAAAATGAAAAGGGAACCATCTGTACAGGAAAAGATATTTGCCAATGATACCTCAGACAAAGGTTTGATCTCCAAAATATATAAAGAACTCACATGACTCCACTCCAGGAAGACAAACAACCCAGTTAAAAAATGGGCAAAGGACTTGAACAGACACTTCTCCAAGGAAGACATACAGAGGGCCCAGAGACACATGAAAAGATGCTCAGCATCACTAGCCATCAGAGAGATGCAAATTAAAACCACAATGAGGTACCACCTCACTCCAGCCAGAGTGGCCAACATAAACAAATCAAAAAACAAATGTTTGAGAGGATGTGGAGAAAAGGGAACCGTAGTACATTGTTGGTGTGAATGCAGACTGGTGCGGCCACTGTGGAAAACAGTATGGAATTTCCTCAGGAAACTAAAAATGGAACTGCCTTTTGACCCAGCAATTCCACTGCTGGGATTATATCCTAAGAAACCTGAAACACCAATCCAAAAGAACCTATACACCCCAATGTACATAGCAGCACAATGTGCAATAGCCAAGTGTTGGAAGCAACCTAACTGCCCATCAGCAAATGAGTGGATCAAAAACTATGGTATATTTACACAATGGAATTCTACGCAGCAGAGAGAAAGAAGGAGCTCCTACCCTTTGCTACAACATGGATGGAACTGGAGAGCATTATGCTAAGTGAAATAAGGCAGGTGGTGAGGGACAAATACCATATGATCTCACCTTTAACTGGAACATAATCAACAAAAGAAAAATGCAGACAAAATATAACCAGAGACATTGAAATCAAGAGCAATCTAACAATAGCCAGAGGGGAGGGGGGAGGGGACAGTGAGGAGAGGGGATTACAGGAACTACTATAAAGGACCCATGGACTAAACCAAGGGGGAGGGTGGAAGCAAGGGAGGGAGGTGCATTTGGCTGGGTTGGCAGGGAGTAGTGAGGAGAAAATGCAGACATCTATAATTGAACAATAATAAAGTAATTTTGTAAAAAAGAAGTTAAATAAGTCCACAATTAAAATCTTAAAAATTCAAAAAGATTGTGGTTTTACAAGCCACAAGTTTTCAATTCAAGACCAATAAATTTAGATATAAGTAGTTTAAAAAACGATAATCTCACCCACTTGAAAACTAAAAAGGAATTGTTGGTAACCTTTGAATTAAAGAGAAAGTTGAAAGAAAAATGTCCAGATATCTACAAAGCAACAAAAAATAGTGCACATTCTATAAAACCTATCAGATACAATAAGACCCATTTTCAGAATTAATGGCCTCAAATGCCTTCATGGCTAAAGAAGAAAGACCATATTTGTTTGTCTTGGCGCACCTGTTAAATTGTGGGGTGGAGCCTTAGGTATTCAGCAGGACAGATGATGTGTTGTGATGCTGTATGTTGGGAGGGGCAGAGAAGGAACAGTGCCTCTTGCCTGGCTCTCACCTGGCTTTCAGTCACTTCCCCCCCCCCCCCAAACAAATTGGGTTGTTCTGGTGCTGATTCCCTGATGGGTGGGTTTGTGTATGTTCTCGGACCCTGCGGGTCTCTCCCACAAATACACCTGTGAGGCTGGGAGTTTTCCCCACCACTACAACCCCTTCAGATTTTTATGGTCAGAGGTTTTGAGGCTTTCTGTTCTCACGCTGGATCCCTGGGTTGCATGGTCTGTCTTGCTCCCCAGTTGTTCCTCCTGGTTTATCCACATGCAAATGTGGGATAGCCTGGTTCTCCAGCTGCCACCTTGCTGTGTATCACCTCTGCCCTGGTGGCCCATCTCTGCCCCTCCTACCAGTTTGAATGAATGTTTCTTCTTTAACTCATTGGTTGTCTAAGTTCCATACAAAAGATAAGGAGAGAATCTTAAAAGTAGCAAGAGAAAAGGAGAGAGTTAACTACAAAGGAGTACCCATAAGGCTATCAGCTGATTCCTCAAAAGAAACCTTACAGGCAAGAAGGGGCTAGAAAAAAGCATTCCAAGTCGTGAAAGGCAAGGAACTACATCCAAGATTACTCTATCCAGCAAAGCTATCATTTAGAATGGAAGGGCAGAAAAAGTGCTTCCCAGATAAGGTCAAATTAAAGGAGTTCATCGTCACCAAGCCCTTAGTATGTGAAATGTTAAAGGGACTTATCTAAGGAAAAGAAGATCAAAAATACAAACAGTAAAATGATAACAAACTCACAACTATCAACAACTGAACCTAAAAAGAACAAAAACATGCCTTGGCCGGTGTGGCTCAGTAGATAGAGTGTGGGCTTCTGAATGAAAGGATCACCAGTTTGATTCCCAGTCAGGGAACATGCCTGGGTTGCGGGCCAGGTCCCCAGTAACAGGTGTGTGAAAAGCAACCACGCATTGATGTTTCTCTCCATCTTTCTCCTTCCCTTCCCTTCTCGAAAAAATAAATAAAATCTTAAAAAGAAAACCAAACCAAAACAAAACAAAAAACTAAGGAAACAACTAGGACAAGAATAGAATCACAGAAATAGAGATCACATGGAGGGTTATCAGCAGGGGTGGGGAGGATAAGGGGAAAGACACAGGGAATCAGAAGCATAAATGGTAGGTACAAAATAGATAGGGGAGGTTAAGAGTAGTATGGGAAATGGAGAAGCCAAAGAAATTGTATCTAGGACCCATGGACATGAACCAAGGTGGGGGAATGGTGGTGGGAAGGGGGGGTACAGGATGAAGGGGAATAAAGAAGAGAAAGAAATGGGACAACTGTAATAGCAAAATCAATAAAATATATTTTGAAGTAAGAAAGAGCAAGAAGCACTAAGAACTCACTTACACACTTTTTTAAAAAGAACGAAAAAATAAAACCAAAGAAACTAGAAAAAAGAATAAAATTAAAATACAGTAAGTCCTGAAAGTAATAAAAGAGCAGAAATAGGTGGACAAAAGCTAATGAAATAGATAAACTTGCTAAGATCTTGATTAAGGAGAGGTAGAGAAAGAGAAAGTGAGCAAAATAAGTAAGATTAGAATGACAAAGGAGAAATAACCACAAAGACAGATATGATTAAAATGATTTGAGAAAATAGAATATTCAGTTCTATGGAAACAGTTTTTGAAACATGGAAGGATCAATTCCCAGCAATATTATAAATTGTGAAAATTGACCCAGGAAAATAGTTTTAAAATTTGAATTATCAAAGAGAAGCTGGAGATATTGATAAATAACCTATCATAAAAATTTAAAAAGCTATAGATGTTTGGAAAGCTTTACAGGTATTTGAATATAGACTATATATTAAATCATATTTAGAGATTATCAGTAATTACTATTATTTTTTATATTTAATCTTTTTTATTTTTATTTTTTAAATATATTTATTGATTATGCTATTACAGTTGTCCCATTCCCCCCCCACACTCCACTCCATCCTGCCCACCCCCTCCCTCCCACATTCCCCCCCTATAGTTCATGTCCATGGGTCATACTTATAAGTTCTTTGGCTTCTACATTTCCTACACTATTCTTACCCTCCCCCTGTCTATTTTCCACCTATCATTTATGCTACTTATTCTCTGTACCTATCCCCCCTGCTCCCCCTCCCAATCCCCTGTTGATAACCCTCCATGTGATCCCCGTTTCTGTCATTCTGTTCCTGTTCTAGTTGTTTGCTTAATTGGCTTTTGTTTTTGTTTGAGGTGTGGTTGTTAATAACTCTGAGTTTGCTGTCATTCTTACTGTTCATATTTTTTATCTTCTTTTTCTTAGATAAGTCCCTTTAACATTTCATATAAGGGCTTGGTGATGATGAACTCCTTGAACTTGACCTTATCTGAGAAGCACTTTATCTTCCCTTCCATTCTAAATGATAGCTTTGGTGGATACAGTAATCTTGGATGTAGGTCCTTGCCTTTCATGATTTTGAATACTTCTTGCCAGCCCCTTCTTGCCAGTAAGGTCTCTTTGGAGAAATCAGCTGACAGTCTTATGGGAACTCCTTTGTAGGTAACTGTGTCCTTTTCTCTTGCTGCTTCTAAGATTCTCTCCTTCTCTTTAATCTTAGGTAATGTAATGATGATGTGCCTTGATGTGTTCCTCCTTGGGTCCAGCTTCTTTGGGACTCTCTGAGCTTCCTGGACTTCCTGGAAGTCCATTTCCTTTGCCAGACTGGGGAAGTTCTCCTTCATTATTTGTTCAAATAAGTTTTCAATTTTTTGTTCTTCCTCTTCTCCTTCTGGCACCCCTATAATTCGGATGTTGGAACATTTCAAGATGTCCTGGAGGTTCCTAAGCCTCTCCTTATTTTTCCGAATTCTTGTTTCTTCATTCTTTTCTGGTTGGATGTTTCTTTCTTCCTTCTGGTCCACACCGTTGATTTGAGTCCCAGTTTCCTTCGCATCACTATTGGTTCCCTGTACCTTTTCCTTTGTTTCTCTTAGCATAGCCTTCATTTTTTCATCTAGTTTTTGACCAAATTAAACCAATTCTGTGAGCTTCTTGATTACCAGTGTTTTGAACTGGGCATCTGATAGGTTGGCTATCTGTTTGCTGCTTAGTTGAATTATTTCTGGAGCTTTGAAGTGTTCTGTCATTTGGGCCTTTTTTTTTTTTTTTTTTGTCTTGGTGCTTCTGTTACTTAAAGGGGCGGAGCTTTAGGTGTTCCCCAGGGCAGGGTAATGCTGGTCTCTGCGCTGTGATGCTGTACATGGGGGAGGGGCCGAGAGGGAGCAATGGCGCTTGCTCCACTCTCCACAGGATTTCAATCTTTCACTCCGCTACCCACAATCAAACTGGGCCCCTCTGGTGCTGGTTCCTGAGTGGGTGGGCTTGTGCACTCCCTAGGCCCCTGTGGGGGTCTCCAACGACCTCTCCTGTGAGGCTGGGAGTTTCTTCTGCTGTCGCCCCAACCTCCATGGGTGTTTTCACTCAGAGGTTTGAGGCTTTATTTTGCTGGGCTGGAGCCCTGGGTTATGCAGTCTGCTTCGCTCCCCACTGTTTGTCCTGGTTTATTTATGCGAGAATGTGGGGCTGCAGGGTGCTACCTGCTGCACTACCTGCCCCATTCTCCGCCACTCTGAGTCCGGCCCTCTCGGTTTATCTGTGTGTGAATGTAGGGCCGCAGGGTCTGCTATTGGTCAAACTGCCCGCCCGTTCGACCCACACTCCGCCAGTCTCGGTCCGCCACAGCAACAGGAGTCCTCTCACCCCAGCTGCTGTCTCTGCTCCTCCTACCGGTCTGGATGAATGTTTATTTTTTATCCCCTTGGTGTTGGACTTCCTTGCCGTTTGATTTTCTCTCACTTCTGGTTGTGCGAGGAGGCGCAGTGTGTCTACCTATACCGCCATCTTGGTTCTATCAGTAATTATTTTTGCTGCTATAAGTATAAAAAACCCCTATTCTTAAAACTGTCATGAAGTATTTAGAGATAAAATGTTATAATACGTGCAATCTATGTACACACTCATCACACACAAATATGGTAATATCATTATAGAACTACAGTAATCAAAACATCATTTTGTTGGTAGAAAGACAAAGTGATTAATGGAACAGACTAGACAGTCCAGAAATAAATCCTCACCTATATAGACAACCGATTTATAACAATGTTACAAAGGCAATACAATAATGGTGACTTCTCAACAAATGATGCTGGAACAATTGGATATCCATATACATAAAAGGAAATGTGGATCCCTACCTGTCAGCATATTAAAACCTAAGACTATAAAACTTCTAGAAGAAAACATAGGAAAAATATTTGTGAGCCTAAGTTAGGCAAAGATATGTTAGATAAATACCCAAATTCATTAAAGGATAAATTTATACATTGGACTTTATTAAAATGTAAAATCTCTGGTATTGAAAAGACACTGATCAGAGAATAAAAAAACAAGCCACAGACTGGGAGAAACTCTCTGGAAAGTGTATTTCTGATAAAAAAGAGACATGCATCCAGATTATATAAAAGACTCATAACTCAACAATAGAAAAGCAAAAAATCCAATTAAAAAAAGATGTAAACAGAAAATTCACCAAAGAACAAATATACAGGTGGCAAATAAGCACACGAAGAAATGCTCAGCACCTTTAACCATTAGGGGAATGCAAATCAAAACCTCAAGAGGTACCTATTACTATGGCTACAATTAAAGACTGCCTACGCCAATTGGTGCCCAAGAACCTGGAGCTTTAATCACTGCTGGTGGCAATGTAAGATATTATAACAACTTTGGAAAATAGTTTGGCATATGTTGAAAAGTTAAACATTAATCCAAAAATTGTATTTCTAGTTATTTACCCAAGGAAATAGGAAATATACATCCACTGTATACAACTATCCACGAAAGCTTTATTTGTAAGAGCCTCAAATTGGCAATGGCCCAAATGTTCATCAACAGATGAATGGATAAACACTGAGGTATATCCATACAACAGAATATTAACCAGCAATAAAAAGGAGGGTACATACAACAGTATGGATGAATCTCCAGATAGTTACACTGAGTGAAAGAAGTCAATCCCAAAAGACCACATATTATGATTGTATTTATTTGATATTTCCAGAACATGCAAATCTACCAGGACAGGAAATAGATTAGTGGTCCTGAAGGCTGTGGGATAGGAAAGTTGGGGGGGTGATAGCTAAAGGGTATGAGGTTTCTTTTGGGGGGTGATGAAAATGTTTTAAAATTCATTGGGCCAATGGTTGCACAACCTTATGATTATACTAAAGACCGTTGCATTGCACTTTAAATTGGTGAATTATATAGCATATAAATTTTATCTCAATGAAACTGTTATAAAAATAAACAAATAAAAAGAAGACCCTACTCCCCTATATTGTCTTAGCAGGTATGTAAAAGACAACTTTATATAATCCTAATTTCTCAATGTATTTATTCAGTCTTACAGTGCTTGACTCCTCGATACTTTTCCTCCCCCTTTCCCTGATGATTTTACCCCAAGTACTTCTCTTTATCTACTGGACTGTATATTTACTTCCTTGTCTTTAGTGCCTATCTTGCTCACTAGAATTCAACTCTGTCAGTGGTGGTATTTTTCAGTGGTTTACCCACAGCTGTCTCCCCTCTGATTAAATCAACATCTGACACATAAAAGTGCTTGATACATATTAGCTGAGTTAATGAGTACATGAATTAGGACTCCTGCTTCTGCCAAAAGCCGCTGAAAAGATGCCCCTTTTGGTCACATATGATAATCATGGTTTCAAGCCCAAATTCAGCAGCAAGTTATGTCTCTAATCTCAAAATCCATATATTTAAATTTAGCATACTGAACCACCTGTGAAGAATTGAGTGGCTGAAAATCTCACTAAACAACGGGTTATGACATTCCACAAAGAATGGTGACCAATGTGTCCTACCTGCTGTTTCATCTTAACCTCCAGGGTCTGGTTCCACAGTCAGGGTATTAACTGAGGTCTGTGATTGTAAGGCACAGAACCAGAGTCTGGTGGACACTCACAGGTTGCTAGTGAAGCCTGGGTAACCATTTTCAATATGGGAGCTCAAAGGAACTGCAGCCATCTGGTCACTTACTTCCCAAAGTGAAAGTTGGGACGAATTAATCCAGCATCATTTCTTTCTTATATCACTTCTCTCAAGGTTCAAAAAGTAGGGAGAATCCAGTATGTCCAGCTGGTCCTCAGTCTTGTCTTGGCAAGGCGAGCATCTTGACAGTCCTCTGGGACCCTGTACTTTGTGGGAAATGTCACTACTCAAAAAGATATCAAGGTGTGCCACTAGCAGAGGAGGGGACAGTGCTGGATAGGGAAGAACAATGGTGGTCAGTGCTATCAGCTTTCTGTTTTGGGTCTTTTCATTTTTTGGGATTAAATGACTAGTGCTTTCACAAAAGGTATAATTTCACTCAAGTTCTCTTCAAATTGAGTGTCTGAGTTGTGTCATTATTTTTTCAATTAATAGTAATAGTCATATTATAAAAGAATATCTACCCCTCAATCTCTATCTGCCTGATGCAGCAGAAATTCAGCTTGGTCATTATTGACTACAGGAGTTTGGGGGTGGGGTGTGGAAATGCTGGAGCCCCCTTGTCTAGGTGGGAGGCCTGCTACCTGCTGAGCCAGGTGTCCTTATGATCTTAGAGAATCTTCTCTACCCCTCACTCTTCTTTACTTATTCCCTTCTACCCTCCCCCCTGCAAGAAACTGAACTTCCTACCTTATTCCTAAGGTGATTCCCCAATGAACTTAAGCTTTGGGGGAATAGCCAAGGAATGATTCTGTTATCAAGCGATCGCTACCTAAGGCTCTGAATGCAAACCTCTCTGGTCACTGTGTTCATTTCCTAGGGCTGCCATAATAAAGTGCCACAGACTGGGTGGCTTAAACAGCAAAAATTTATTTCGTCATCATTCTTGAAGTCTGAGATCAAAGTGTTGGCAAGCTGATTTAGTCTGAGTCCTTTGCAGCTGGCCTATAGATGGATGTCACATGACCCATCTTCTGTATGTGTCTGTGTCCTAATCTCCTCTTCTTATAAGGACACAAATCATTGTTCTAGGGACCACCACATGACCTCATTTTACCTTAATTATCTCTTTAAAGGCCTATCACTGAATATAGTCACATTCTGAAGAGCTGGGGTTAGAACTTCACCATAAGAATTTGGGGAACATAACTCAATGTGTAACACAATGGAAACACACAGTGAGAACCTTCTTGGAGGAGGGAAGGAAGGAATATGGGGAGAACAACACAAATCAGTCTGCCTCCATGGGTTAGCTGGGTACATCCTGTCACCTGGCCCCTAACTTTGGAAGTCTACTTCGTCCTTGTTTTGGTTTTCTGCATTACTGCCCAGTCAGGGAACTGCACATGTGTCTGCAGTGGGTGACACTTGCATATTGTGAACTTAGAGGAAGGTGGGGGCAGGGGAATTAAGCCAGGGTTAACACTGGGTTATGCTACTAATCAACTACAATCCTTATACCATAAGGGCTCACAGAAGCAATTTGCTAGTTGGTCTAAAGTCTTATTCAGTTATTAGAGTCTATTCATGTTAGCTGCCCACCACCCATGGTTCCATTTTGTGAAGTAACAGAAAAGTGTGAAGAACACAGGCTCTGAGGTCAGAGAGCTTGCATTTGAATCCTGGCTCTGCTGCTTCTGGACTGTGTGGCCTTGAAAATGCTTCAGAGTTCCTATCTATAAAATGGGTAATAATAATACTGCCTAAGCTATCTTGCTACTGTGCTGAATCCCAGTGACAATATAGGACAAGTGCTGAAGAGGGCCTGACACATACTAAGTGCCCAATAAATGTCAGCTATAATTTCTTGTGGGCCAGCTAGGAAATTTTTAAATTGTACCTTAAAAATGCGTAGTCACAGGATGACTTGAGGGCCAGTTTTCCTGTAAAAGTCGCCATACAAATAGAAATAAATACCTCCTTAGCTACCTTAATGCCAGATCTGTGAAGATCTAATCCACTTAAAATAAGAGAAGTCCCTTGGAGCAGTGGAGATAGCAGTCACAAAGCCTTTATAATACACAATGACCCTTGGACCACCACTTTGCCTCTACAGGCTCTTTTTTTATATACATATCTAACCACCTTGCCTCCTGGGTTTTCCAGAAGCAGCAAATTAGAAAGTAAAGGAGGCAAATGATTAGAAGCAGGCACACTGACAGAAGCAAGAAGTGACAGCTGACAGTCTGTCAGCTAAGGAAAAAGGAAGAAAATTAAAAAGCAGAGCAAACAGCCCCACGTAGGTCAATAACCTCTGAGGCTTTCCTGGCACAGCACGATGATTGATGTTCTTAAGGATGACCTGCGGACCTGTGTTCCTTGCTGTGGTAATGGCCTCTGAGCCCACTCTGCTGTCTAAGCTAGACACATCAGCCCCCTCCTCAGCTCCTCCTTCTCTCTTTCCTCCTACATCTAGTTGGTCACACATGCTATTAATTCCCTTTTAAATGTGCCTCAGAGTTCTGGTACCTGACACAGAGGAATGGATGTCCTGAAATAATAACACATGGTTCCTGGTGCCCCACTGTGACTGCCTTATTGTTTACTGCACAATTGCACGAGAGGCTTTCTCTTGGCCTCCCTCCCTCCAGTCGCATTGTCTAAGGACAGTGTACTCAAGGCAGGGGTGGGGGACACTCACTCATAGTTGTTAAGTGTCTATCATGTGTTCAACGACATATGCTCATCATCCTATTCAAATAAAAAACAATACCTGTTAACATAGACACAAAGATATTTTAAGTTATTTGTGAAAATAAGACTAAATATATGTATTCAGAGTGAATTAGAGGAAGTAATTAGTTCAATAATGCAGACCACAAATACCACTTTCATTTCAACTATAGAGAATTGAGGGAACACCAAGAGAGAGGGGAGTGTGTAGCTTAATTCTTTATTGTGAATAGAATAAGGTTTGGTTTTCCTCTTCTGTTCTGTATCTCACTTTATTCTTCTCTTCATATGCCATCATGAGCTTGAATAAACACAAATCTTGTAGGTTTTGCTTCCACAAATGCAAACTCTCTACAGTGGCTTCCTCTCCATTCTTGCACCATGCTGCGGTGCTGGGGGCTTGCTGTGTGTGCTAGTGTTGCGGGTGAGAGAACGCTTCGTTGTGGTGTCTTAGATTGCTGTAATCCCTGAGTTCTCTGTGCTATGGGATTGGTATCCAAGCTCACATCTGGGCTGTATCTGAGCCTGATCTCCAGGAGCGCCACTGACAAAAATGATGCACAGAACTTAAGTTTGGTATCTTAAGAAAGTTCTTGTTGTTTTCTATTTAACTGTGAACTGAATACAAATATACTTAGTGCCTTTAATGCAGGCATTTCTAATAACCAGCATCCTCCTGATCATTAGGTTGATAAAATGCCTTCCAATTGTGAATCTTAAATGGACCATTTGCTTGCTCTGAAGCAATTTGCCTTTCAGCTGGAAATCCCTTTAATAAAGATATTAGTTGATTCCATAAAGTACATACCTGTTCTGGTTGTTCTAGGGAGTGCCCTGTATTAACGACTGCTGGTCATTAAGAAAACACTGCTATGAACACAGTGTCACCCCCTCTGTTGCCTCTACACAGACTGTGGTCTTGGATTTTCCTTTGTGGTCTCTGTCCACATAATCCCCATACTTGTTGAGGATTTCACCACGTCCTTAAATCAATAGCACTCAGTGTTTGTGTTTCCCAAGCAGTACCTCAGAAGACCATGCTCATGGCCCTGAGACAGACTGCCCTTATACTGTGACATTTTTCCTGTGATATCTCAGAGTTTGAAGTGAATGTCCTGAAGGGTCACAGCGCCATGTGAGAACATGCCTTCCCCACCAAAGCAGAGAGTGGGCACAGTTTCATAGACAGTCCAGCAAACCACAAGAATTTTATTTTTAATATCTACTCACCTACTACCCACTCAGCCCTTCCTTGACTCCCAGGATGGTGCCCATACTGAAATGCCAACCTTATTCGTTTTGTTTTGATTTACCATGTGCTCACATTCTGAGCAGAAGTCAGAGAGAAGAGAGAATGAGATCACATCTGTTTTTTTTTCTTCCAACACTTTAGGACAATTTATATGGAATGGAAATTGATGTAGATAATATATTTTTGCTTTGAATTACCAGTAAATTTTTTAAAATAAAAGTATGCCTTTGACCTAAATTGGTCAAATATTTGCATAAACCCAATTTAAATCATTTTCAAACTTCTCAGATACTTATAATACAACCATTTTTGGCATGTCTCAAAGCACAATTTCTTTTTATCTTCTCTCCACCTTCTTTTTGTTAAATTTTCTGATCCTTTTACAAACAATCTAGAACACATGAGTGATGGCAGAGAAATGTGCACCCCACCTCCCCCAGAAAGTCTGGGAATGCAAGAATAGTCTCTCTTCATAATTTATTTTAAAAGCTATTTTTAAAATAACATTTAATTTTTTCTTATTAGACTTTCTTATTATCAAAGAGGAAAAAATTAAAATTGTAATTCTGCTTTTCAGAGATAATCACTGTTACCATGCTAGTGTACAGCTTTCTAGTCTCTTATAAACAGAGAGAATGTGATAAAGCTTTCTGCACATTTATGAAGTCAAATTTAATGATAAAATGAAGTCAAGATTTGGTAGCAAATTGAAATAATTTCAACAGTCAAATCATGAATTAACTCAAAATGACCTTATTCCTGAAAAGCTGGGGCCAGCTCTGATGGAGCTGTCTGGGAAGATTACTTAAACTACACAATTCCAAGCTTCTAATTATGGTTTTTATGCTAAGTGTTTTATAACGAAGGTGGGAAAGCTTAACCTCAAAAGAGCAACAAGCTTAGAAACCTGTAAGACAGGGGTGTCAAACTCATTTTCACTGGGGACCACATCAGCTTCAAGGTTGCCCTCAAAGGGCCGAATGTAACTTTAGGACTGGATAAATGTATGTACTCCTTAACAGTTAAGCAAGAGCTCAGCGCTGCTGCCAGGTAGAAACAAAGTGCTTGGCTGGATAAAACAAGGTGGAGGGCCAGATTTGGCCCACGGGCCTTGTGTTTGCCACCTGTGCTGTAAGATGACTGGATTTGTGTAACAGAAGCAGAAAGTTGTGTCCTCTAAGAAATGGTTCAGTAGGAAATTATTTTTAAGGCTCCTCCTTCCATGTATTACCACAAAGCAATTTCTTTCATGTTTTTGGTCAATGCTATCCTTAAAAGTCATTGTGATTTCCTGTTGGGAAGGGTGCATAGATAACGTTTCTTTTAAACATCTAGAGAATGCCAACTTTCTTTTATCTGTACAATTAAAACAACAACTTGAAAATAAGAACACCTGGCCAAAATTTGATAGGAATAGCTAATCCTTTTACTTTGTGGAGAGCCAGAGTATTGTACATATTCCCTTATGACAGGGGGGGCTTTTCCAAGGACAGCCAGAGGTTTCAGTAGAGATTCATTAATAAAAGACTCTACCCAAATATGGGTTTGGTGGTAATCACTACCCCAGTAAAGAATGCTGGTATTTTACATAAATTTTCTCTCCTAGCTGGCATTTCTACCATTAGTTTATTAAGAAAAAAAAAAGGTAAACAATATTGTGCCCTTGGTTCACCCTAAATTAATCTGCTCCTTGAGTAAGGATTGATTCAGTTTGGGAAGCTAGGAGAAACAGCCCATATTAATACAAAAAGGATATATTCTGTGATGTATTTTGCAGCTGCTTTCAGCTGCACCCATGACTGATTATTTCACACATTTACAGACATAAACATTGCTGCCTCTATACAATAGCTGCTCTCCTACTAGGGCTGCCATGTGCTATTGTGAGGTGTCATTCACTGTCCCACAGAACAAGAGCACCTGTGGATTTAGGTGTTAACCCAATCACCCAGCCTATCAGAACATAACCCCGAATACAAATGGGATCTCACATGGCTGGAGCTCTGGGCATGTCAGTCTGCAGAAAATAGCAGTCTGCAGAAAAAATAAACATCAAAAGCCCCTGAAATTTTATTCTGTCTCACAAGAAAACACTAAATAAAACAGACCATTTTTAGTTCAAAGCAAATTTCCTTTAAAAAGCCACTCTTGATGACTCTTCACTTTCAAGCTCATTTTCACTGCTGCTGGTGCATCTACCAAAACCTGCCTCCTCTAGTTCCTCTTCCTTGGGGCCTTTGGCTCACACCCAGACCCAAAGGGCTCTTCAGCCTCTGTCCCCAGCTTCTCACTCCCTGCCTATTTCTTTATTATGAGGATCGACTTATCCCTTCTTGCTACTTTGTCTTGTGTTTATCAACTCTCCCATCAGTAAAATTCTGTACAACCAAGTAGAGTCTAAAAGCTGACCCAGAAATTAAAAAAATCAAGAATCTCCCAAACCTTCCCTTTTTGGTGGAACTAGGAGGAACAAAAATATCAGCTTATAAAATTACAGACATGCCTGCTTTCCATAGTTGTTTGAAAAAGCCAACTCTTTCCATCTGTCTCCTTGCTCCATAGACTATTCTTCAAGGAAAATGCCTTTGAAAAATGCCTTTACTTTATGTCCACCCACTTTCTGTATTCTACCTAATTCTTTCAATAAGTGTTTTGTGCTAGGTGCCGGGTTACCAAGATGAATAAGACATATGCTCAGATGGTTACACCTACAAATGAGAATCTGTACTGTGTTCTTCTATATTCCACTTATGCACAGACAACATGGGTGAAATTGTATAAATTGCTCATATGAGGGAAGGCATCTTGAAGGAGAAGGAGCTTCAGTTAGAACATGAAGAACATGCATGAGAAAGGTGTTCTAGGCAGAAGGAACAGCATTTGCAAAAGCTCTCCTCTATAACATAATGAAGAAAAACAAAGACATGATAATTATCTTCAGATGTTTGGAGGGTACCCAAGTAGAAGGCTGGGCAAACTTGGTCTGTGTTATCTCATGACTGAGAAAAGAGAGAACCAGGCAAGAATAAGAGAAGTCAAGTATACTCAAATATACATAGAACAATCTGACAAAAATGATAATAATAGGAAATACTTTTCCACCACTTGTAACATGCCAAGATTGTTCTAGGTGATACATATCCTTTACGAATAAAGGAATATATATGTGTGTGTATGCATGTATATGAAATGAATCCTCATAACAACCCTCTACTATTACTATACCCTATTTATAGGTACAGAAACTAAGGCACAGAGGTATTAGGTAACATACCTAAGGTGTCACAACTGGTAACTGGTGGCCCCGGGACTTGAACCTAGGCAGTTTGGCTCTAACATTTGTGTTCTTAATACTCTTGTATAGTGCCAATGGAATAGCATGTTGCTTATCACTTGGGTAGGAATATTCTAAACGACTTTCCTGCATTGAATGGGAGGCTGAGCTGTATCA
Organism: Desmodus rotundus; assembly: GCF_022682495.2. Taxonomy (NCBI): domain Eukaryota; kingdom Metazoa; phylum Chordata; class Mammalia; order Chiroptera; family Phyllostomidae; genus Desmodus; species Desmodus rotundus. The sequence continues at coordinate 79,625,626 of NC_071394.1, read as the reverse complement.
TTTCTAAGACCACTTTCTTTCACCTTTGAACCTGTGAGGCTGGTAACTCATCTCAAGTCAGCTCATAACTCATAACCTCACTTCTCAAAGTCTCCTTTATGTCCTCCTCCATTGAAGAACCACAGACTTACCAAACCATAAGACTCTCTCAGTCCCACCTGTGTGGTTTTCCCTCCACACTCTCTCCTTCTGTCCCAAATTGTGGTTATGTAGATAACTCTGCCTGTATGAAAACATCTTTCCACCTTCCCCTACTGCCTCTCAGGTTCCTTTGTGAGTGTTCTCTCCTTGTACCCTCCCCACAACTGTGTCACCATGGTCCAGGAGTTAGTGTGGCAAAGGAAGGATTTACCTCCGAGAGTGTGGACAGAAGCTGAGGGGTATGGCTAGTCACGCACAAATAACATGGCCCTTTCCCAGCAGGATCGCTTTGTGGACATTCTACTGTTGTAACTAAGAACTCCTCAGGTTTGGAGCAGAGCAAGAGGCTAGAGGAAGAGGAAATGTAACAGTGTGCTCAGTTTGGCCACTCGGACCTGGAGAGCTTTGTGCTGATGGATCTCTGAGACTAGGCTCCAAAGAGGGAGCCATTTCCCATCCCCAAAGAACCAGAGGAGACTGGTTCAGACATTTCTGTCTGTCTTAGGAACAGCTGGCAGCTCCTAAATGAATCTAATTAAGCATTTTCCTGGCTGCAAATACTTCAAGTTCTATTTTAAGATTAAAGAACATTTCCCAAAATGTTCCTTACAGATGATTGGCTTCAGATATTTTATCCCCAACACACCATTTTATGGCACAGGCTAAATCGCATTATAGAAATTACTCCAACCTGAAGCTGGGCCAAGTCAATAATATTGATTGATGAAGCCAGGAAGTCAACCATCTGACTACAATGCTTCCGACCAGACCTGTTGTCCTTTAACCTTGTCATATTTGTGGCTAATGTTCCTTCCCCTAACAGCTCCTCCCCTAAATAATAAATGTCAGAGAAAATGAAAACCGATTATATTTGCTTCAGTCAAAAGAAGCAAGATGCCACTGTGTTGTGGTCTGGCACCTACGCTGGAATCAGTTCCATCGCTGGAACTCCTGTGCTCAGTCACTTCTGGGCTGACAGGCACTACTTGCTCCGCTCTGCCCTGCCCCATGTGCTTCGGTTGGCAGCATTGCACTCCAAGCAAAGGAGACCTGCAGGCAGTGGGATGTCTGATTTTGGAAAGTAAAGCAGCAGTCGACGAAAGACAATTATTATGATGGAAATTCTAGGTCTCCTGTTGAATCTGTCATTATGCTCATAAATAATGTGGTCCTTTTAGAAGTCTAGATGAGTCTGTTTCTCTCTGCCACAATCATTAAAGGGTATAAGAACCTACACCCTACCCCATAAAAGGGAACAGAAATCAAAGCCAGAGACATTGCTGCCTACAAATTTTCCTACCACCCCCCAAAAAAAATAGCAAAAAAAGTCAAATACCAAAGCAAGACTTATATCATTAATTTTTTTTTTTCCTGCTAAGGAAAAAGAGAGAGGAAAGAGTTCAACCACTTCAGAGTGGAAAGCTGCTTATGAGGGGCCTCATGTTCATCCAGACGGTGGTGGAGTGGGGGAGGGGTGAGTGGGGCTCTGGTGGGGCTGGGGTGGGGCTCAGGTGGGGGTAGAAAGCATAACAGAACTAGCAGGGAGAAAAGAAAGCAGAATGAACCGAGCCAGACTACAATAAAGGGGGAAATAGTAGAAGAGCCTAAAATTCTTCTTCAGGAATTCTTTCTCTTCAGCTGAGTGGTGCCAAGGTTTTCTGTAGTTATCCAGTTATGGGCTGGTGTGGATATTAAGTAGGCCTTCTTTTTAGAAAAGGGAGAAAGGGAGAAGGGTGTTAGGCTGTGGTTGGGTCCTGTCTTGACAGCAAGATAATTTCACCAAATCTTGCCTAGCAGCTCACCTAAGCCACAGGATGGGATTGCCTCTGAGACAAAGTTTAGGTGTCCTCAGTAATGTCAAAAGACTTCTGGTGGGTAAAACATTTTCCCAGGACCCTGCCAGTCCCTAAATGAGAAAGGTTCATGTGGGATGATGAAAAGTCAGCTCTACCTTGGGTTGACATGGCAACACAACCTTAGCTTTCTTCTGTGTTTCAAGTTCTTAGGCTTATCTGTGAAAAGGAGCAGGTCCCATATAGAGAAGAAAGTGAAAATTGAGAAACTTTTTTTTACAGGTATAACAGAAGCAGAGTCAAAACATAAAAAAGAGATAAACCAAAATGGGCAAAAGAATAGTACACAAAACTCGGGACCCAGCAAGGCCACTTGAGGAAGAGAGGAAGAGAAACAAACATCGATGAAAAGGATGGTAGCCACTGAAAACTAAAGGAAAGTGAATCATGGAGAGAAATTGGCTTGGACTGCTGGAATAATAAGTTCTGATATTCTGTAATTGATGATTTTGCCTCTTGAAATCATGGGCCAAACTAACAACCAAGGTTGTTTATATCCATACCATCCCTGGGTTTTTGCAGGTACACAAAACTCATAGTGTAAGCCACCCGACCCTAGCATCTGTTTCACTTCCTGCCCAATAAGGGGCAGCCCCACCTACCAATGGCCCACACTTTCTTGCCCATGCTTTCCCCTCGTTACTTCTGTCCCCAATCCACTCTGGTGCTTCCACATGTGGCCCCGCATGATGTGGTGTGTCCTCTCCTCATGCAAATAGTGAGTAATAAACTCTTGTTTCAAAGGCAGTTGTCTCCATGTCTTCCATTGTACCAGTGCCCAATTGAAACAAATCCCAGGTATATTTTAAAACAGCTACAAAAACCGTAGTGTATGTGCTTCTAAACCATGCTGGCACTGCAGTGGTCTGTGAACACAGACTTGTGCTCAGAGCCCATGTGATTTTGAAGGTGGGGTTCACGACCCAGCTAGTATTGTCAACAGCCACTACTTGCAAACACTGAGTGCTTTACACAACTTATCTCATCTCATTCTCATCCCAGCTCTGCAAAGCAGGTGCCATCATCACTCCTGTTTTACATGCGAGCAAACCAGCTCGGAGGGGAAGGAACTCCAGATGACTCAGTGTAGGCAGCAGAGCTCGGGAGCAGTCTGGCTCTAGAGGCTGTGTCTCTAAGGCTATTTTATATTATATGTATTCTTACCTCAGACCCAATTGCTAACTTTTAGTTCTTTTTCATTATGACTGTCACATAGTCATGAGTATCAACAAATATTTAGTGAGGGCCAAAGGCCTGTATCACAACATCCTAGGCACCAAGAGTAACTGACTAGGATGAGTCCTAATTTTAAGGAATATAATGAAAATGAAATAGCCCAAGGTGGTTTCCACTAAGAACCAGTTGATAGACAACAAATGCTCTCAAAGATAAAAGGAAAAAGAGTCACAGGCTTTGGGTTGCTGGAAAACTGTGTGAGTGTATATGTGTGTACAGGGATGAAGGAGAAGGTTAGAAGGTGAGGGTATGCAGGGGAGCAGAGGGAAGGCCAGAGGAAAGGCAGTATAGGAAGATTGCTCATGGCCTCTTTACAGTTTAGCCCTAGCATCCCCACCTTTTTTTTTTTTTAAATTGGAGCGAGGCATTAGGTTAAAATGATGAAGTTGTTACAGGACAATGAAGGATCTTATGTAATGGTATGGAGACTATAAGTAGCCAGAGGAGTGAGGTACACAGAGAAAGACAGAGTGGGTGGGGGGGAGAAGGCCTGGGGGCTGGGAGGTCCACAGAGGGTTCACAGAGGTGGTGAAGTGGCAAAGGGCTGCAAGAAGAAGTTCCGGCCAAGATGGAGGTGTAGATAGAAACCCTTTGCTGCCTCTCACAACCAAAAGGGGGATAACAACCAATCTAAAATCAGTTAAAAACCAGAATTGCCAGAAAATCAAACTGCATGGACCTCTGAAAACCAAGGAATTGAAGAAACAGTCAACCAGAACAACTAGACTGGTAAGGGGGAGGATGGAGAGAATCTGTGGCAAGGCAGCAGACCATGCAGGTGGGGCTGGCTGTGGAGAGGTGGCAGGCCTGGGGTGGGGGTAGCTGACTGAATGGGAAACTGAGACTCAGAGCTGACTGTGGACTATGGTGATTGCTGCTGTGGGAGAAACTCCCAGTCCCACACGAGAGTTCCTTGAAAAGTGCACTAGAGATGAGCAGGGGAGCTGCATTGTTCCCTCTCTGGCCCTTCCCCCACAGGCAGCACTGCAGCAGAGGAGGGTTGCCCTGCCTGGGTGAATATGGAAGGCCCTGCCCCCTTACAACTGAACAGGTGTCCTGAGACAAAGAAATAGGGCCTGAATGAAAGAACAGAGCAAAACGTCAGAAAGAAAGCTAAGCAATGAGGAGATAGCCAATCTCTGATGGAGAATTTAAAGCCCTGGTAATCAAAATGCTCACAGAGCTGTTTGAGCTTGGTTGAAAAATGAAAGATACCCAAAATGAAATGAAGCAAAATATTCAGGGAACCAACAGTGACAGGAATGAAACCAGGACTCAAATCAATGATTTGGAACAAAAGGAAGAAATAAACATACAACCAGATCAGAATGAAGAAACAAAAATTCAAAAAAATGAAGAGCGACTTACAAACCTCTGGGACAACTTGAAATGTTCCAATATCTGAATTATAGGGGTACCAGAAGGAGAAGAACACCAGCAAGAAATCAAAAACTTATTTGAACAAATAATGAAGGAGAACTTCCCTAATCTGGCAAAGGAAATAGACTTCCAGGAAGTCCAGGAAGCCCAGAGAGTCCCAAAGAAGTTGGACCCAAAGAGGAACACACCAAGGCACATCATCATTAAGTTACCCAAGATTAAAGACAAAGAGACAATCTTAAAAGCAGCAAGAGGGAAGGAGACAGTTACCTACAAAGGAGTGTGGATAAGATTATCTGCTGATTTCTCAAAAGAAACCTTACAGGCAAGAAGGGGCTGGAAAGAAGTATTTGAAGTCATGAAAGGCAAGGACTTACATCCAAGAATACTCTATCCAGCTAAGCTATCATTTAGAATGGAAGGGCAGAAAAAGTGCTTCCTAGATAAGGTCAAATTAAAGGAGTTCATTATCACCAAGCCCTTATTATATGAATGTTAAAGGGACTTATCTAAGAAAAAGAAGAAGATAAAAAAAAAACCCAGTAAAATGACAACAAACTCACAACTATCAACAAATGAAGGTAAAAAAAAGAAAGAAAGAACAATAATGAAAACAAAAACTAAGCAAACAACCAGAACAGGAACAGATTCAGAGAAATGGACATCACATGCAGGGTTTTCAGTGAGGAGGGGGTAGGGAGGAATAGAGGGGAAAGGTATAGGGAAGAAGAAGCATAATTGGCAGGCATAAAATAGATGGGAAGAGGTCAAAAATGGCATAGGAAACAGAGAACTCAAAGAACTTATATTTACAACCCATGGATATGAACTAAGTGGGGGGATGCGGCGGAGTTGGGGGGATGCAGGGTGAAGTGGGGATAAAGGGGGGAAATTGGGAAAACTGTAATAGCATAATCAATAAAATATACTTTTTTAAAAAAGAGCTGCAGGAAGACACAAGGGGAAACACAAGGGTGGGTCTTGGAGTCCCAGGTCCAAGAATGGGTAGGGAACCATCTATAGTTAGGGTTACTGCTGTTAGAGGTAATAGCATACAAACAAGAATGAAAGTTCTTGCCCTCTTTCCCTATTCTAACTCTTAGTAGAGGCATTTTAAAAGCTCACATATAGGGAATTTTTGATGACTTAGATAACTGACACTATGTGCTACTGTTATATTTGTCAGTAAAGTTTTTGCTTAAGGCAATTTTAATTTTTATGTTTGTCAGATGAATAAAAAGTGTTTGAAGCAAATAGAAAACTTAGGTATTAAAAAGTAATATTCTAAATGATGTGATCCTACCATTGGAGATAATGACAATAATTATTTTGGTATCACCTAAACTTCTAGATATTATGTGTGTTTACACACACATGCATAAGTTTGTATATATAATATACTCATAAGTGTATTATACATATGTGTGCACTTATATAATCATACATGTATATGTTCTTATTTGTATACCATACTTATATATAATTCATTCACCAGCATACCATTACTGTATTTTCATGCCAATAGTCCTCTATATACATATATCAAAATGTTTTTTGACTTTACAGTTACCTGAGTATACTATGATTTGTTTGGATATTCTTGCTTTCTGTTTTTAAGTATTATGAGAAATGCAGCAATAAACATTCTTGGGCATATTTCTGAGTGCATGTCTAACTATTCAAGTAATTTCCCCCAAAGATGAAAAGTTATGTCTCAGACCCATTTTCCTTTGTTGTTTTCAATACTTCCTCTTCATGTCTACACATCTGTGGACCATAATTTTCTCTTTGGCCAATTTTCTTCAAAATACTCTCACTTGAAAAATGACTGTACAAATCCCCCATGTAGAAGAATTCCAAATGACTTCTGCAGCTACTCTGCCCTCAAGGAGGGGAAATGTAACTCCCCACTCCATAACTGCAGGCTGTGCACAGTGATTTCCCTCCAAGGAGCACAGGATGGAGAACATAACAGAAGAACTTTACAGTGAAGAAACCTGACAAACTACATCCTCCTGGTGATCAAGGTCATTGATCATGTTGATAGTGTGTTCCCTTGATAAGATGTGATGAAAATGGCACTTTACCTCTGTGGTCTTCTTCCCAACTCATCCCTATAACCCCAGTCTCATCACAAGATAAACATCAGACAAATCGCAATAATGGACCATCCTATAAAACACCTGACCAGTACTCTTCTAAACCAGAGGAGTCAAACTCATTTTCACCAGGGGCCACATCAGCCTCACAGTTGCCTTCAAAGGGCTGAAATAATTTTAGGACTGTATAAATGTAACTACTCCTTAACTGTTAAGGAGTTGAAATTACATTCGACCCTTTGAAGGCAACTTCGAGGGTGATGTGGCCCCCAGTGAAAATGAGTTTGACACCCCTTTTCTAAACTGTCCAGGTCATGAGAATCAAGGAAAGTCTGAGAAACTGTCACAGCCAAGAGGAACCTAAGGAGACCTGACAACTAAATGTAATGGGGGATCCTGGGATATTAAATAAAACTAGAGTAATCTGAATAAAGTATAAACTTTAGTAAATAATAATGTATCAATACTGGTTCATTAATTGTAACAATAGTACCATACATGGATGTTAATAATAAGGCAACTTGGTGCTGGCATATCAGAACCCCCTGTACTGTCTGCTCAATTAATTGGTGAATCTAAAGCTGTTCTAAAAATACAGTCTAATAAATAAGTATATAAGAACTCTATACATGGTTAGAGACCATTGCTACTTCCTCAGAGCAATCTAAAGACTGAAATATTGAAATGTGGGCAGGACTTCAGGCCACTGGAAGACCACCTCTGGGCCTTCCCTGCATTGCAGGTGGGAGGAAGGATGGGTCCCAGTGTGCTGAGTGCAGGACTGGCCACAGAAGAAGAGCTCAGTAAAGAGGAGCCATCATTTTTATTTCTTTCTTACTTCACTTCAGCCATTATCTTCTCTGAGCTTATATTTCTTTAAGGTTAATGGTTTATGTTTAACTTCTGAGATACTAATAAAAACTGTGGAGTCTCCCACTACGACCACTGCCATCATCAACCACCTCTGACTCTTGATTTCCAAATGGGCGCATCCATGAATCATCTTCTTTCTATGCCCTTTCTGACATTACACCCCTGCCTGGATATGTGTATCCACACCAGAAACTCCACATTCTTTCCTTCCTTCCAGTTACATCAACAGGGAAAAGATTTTTCTTTTTACATACTTCTTTACTATTTGAACTATTATTTTAATATATGCATGTATTACTTTTACTTAAAGAATAACTATGTGTATGTCTTCATATACTTTAAAATTTTTTATTTTTCAACTACAGTTTGTGTTTGACATTACTTTGTATTAGTTTCAGGTGTACAGCATTAGACCATCATCTACATTACATCGTGATCCCTCGATATTCTAGGTACCCACTTGGCACCACACATGGTTGTTATTACAATATTATTGACTATATTCCTTGTGCTTTACTTTACATCTTTATGACCACTTTGTAACTACCAATTAGGACTTCTCATTCTTTCATCTTTTTTACCTAGTTCCCTAACCTCTCCCCCTCTAGTATTCATCGGTCTGATCTATGTATTTATGAGCCTGTTTCTATTTTGTTTGTTAAATTATTTTTTCTTTAAATTCCATATATATATAAAATTATATGGTATTTATCTTTTTCTGTCTGGCTAATTTCACTTAGCATAATACCCTCTAGGTTCTTCTATGCTGCTGCAAGTGGTAATATTTTATTCTTTATTCTATCTGAGTAATATTCCATTGTATATATGGAATATATGATGAACATACAATGGAGTAAAGACAGTCTATTCAATAAATGATGTTGGCAAAATTGGACAGATACATGCAAAAAAAAAATGAAACAACCACTTTCTTACACCAAATACAAGCATAATCTCAAAATGGATTAAAAACTTCAATGTAAGACTCAAGACCATAAAACTCCTAGAAGAAAACAGACAGTAAAATCTATGACATTTTTCTTAACAATATTTTTTCTGACATATCTCCTCAGGCAAGGGAAACAAACAACAACAACAACAAAATGGAATTCTATCAAACTTTAAAGTGTTTGCATAGCAAAGGAAACCATCAACAAAATGAAAATACAAGCTACTGAATGGAGGAGATATTTGCCAATGGTACATTTGATAAGATGTTAATATCCAAAATTGATAAAGAACTCAGATAACTCAACACCAAAAAGCAATAAAAAAGTGGGAAGAGGACCTGAACAGACATTTCTCAAAAGAGAACATACAAATGGTCAATAGACATATGAAAACTCAGCATAGCTCAACATCACTAATCATCAGAAAAATGCAAATTAAAACCACAATAAAGTATCACTTCACACCTGTCAGAATGGCTATCATCAATAAATCAACAAATAGGAAGTGCTGGCGAGGATGTGGAGAAAGCAAAAGCCTCGTGCACTGTTGGTCAGAATGAGGATTGGTGCAGCCACTGTGGAAGATGGTATGAAGGTTCCTCAAAAAATTAAAAGTGGAACTCTCTTTTGACTCAGTGATTCCAGTTCTTGGTATATATCTGGAAAAATCCAAAACACTAATTCAAAAGAATGTATGCACCCCTATGTTCATTGCAGCATTCTTTACAATAGCCAAGATTGGAACCAACCCAAGTGCCCATCAATAGACGAGTAGATAAAAAAGAAGAATTCTTATAAAAGAGTAAAACACCACCAACAGGGCCACCATTAATGGCAAAAAGCCACCACAACTGCAACAGCTTGCTCTGCATTGACTTCACTTGCCTGCTCACAAGCTGAAGTTTTCAGGGGAGAGTGTCGATCTGAAAAGCTAACTCTGCAGGAGCATACCTTGGCCCCAGAGACTGTGGCCATAGAGGGCCACCATTTATTCATGTTCTTTAATAACAACCGACAATGGCAATAATGCTATTACCATTGCTAACTGGCGAATTAGTAATTTATTGGTGTAAAACAGAAGAAAACTTATTGGTGTAAAACACACCAATAACTTAAAAGTTTCTTGTTTGCTGGTGACCCAATTATTTAAAAAAATATGGCTTCCTTAGACTAGTTCTAATAAAAATAGCTAAGATTTACTGAGCTCTTATTATATGCATGTTTTAAGCACTAAATATTAATTCATATTCATCATACAACTCACTGAGGTGGTTGCTATGATTGTTCCTATTTTACAGATGAGGAAACTGAGAAGCAAAGAGGTTAAGTAACTTACACAAAGTCACACTGGAAGGAGAATTCATATCATGACAGTTTGATTCCAGAATGCATACTCTTAACCTCTACACGATATAACACACATGTATCCTTACAGACACCCATGTGTACATATGGACATATACATATATGTATATGCACATGTGTTTTTGTTCACACAAATACTCTAAAATGAATACATTGTTAAATTTTTCATAATAACAAGTTCTGTTCCACATGAAGCTCAAAATAGGAAACCATTGACTTTTTTAAGGTTCTGAACAATATTTGTAGATGATATTATATACAGATGGCACAGCTAAAGAAATGATTTGGTGCTTGAAAATGAATTCTGGGTTTCCGGCTAAGATGGAGGCATAGGTAGACACACTGTGCCTCCTCTCACAACCAAAAGAAGGACAACAACAATTTGAAAACAAAAAACAACTAGAACTGACAGAGAATTGAACTGTATGGAAGTCCGACAACCAAGGAGATAAAGAAGAAACATTCATCCAGACCGGTAGGAGGGGCGGAGAGGACTTGTGGCAAGGTGGCGGCTGGCGGACCCAGCAAGGTGGTGGATTGTGGAATGGGGCATGCCAGGCTGCAGCTAGCAGCCCCCACAAGGTGGTGGCTAGCAGACCCTGCGGCCCCACATTCACGCATAGATAAACCAGGAGGAATGGCAGGGAGTGAAGCAGACTGCACAACCCAGGGCTCCAGCGTGGGGAAATAAAACCTCAAACCTCTGATTGATAACAACCGTGGGGGTTGAGGCAGCAGCAGGAGAAACTCCCAGCCTCACAGGAGAGGTCGTTGGAGAGACCCACAGGGGCCTAGAGCTTGCACAAGCCCACCCACTCGGGAATCAGCACCATAGGGGCCCAATTTGATTGTGGGAAGCAGAGGGAGTGCCTGAAATCCAGCAGACAGTGGAGCAAGCGCCATTGCTCCCTCTTTGAATCCTCCCCCACATGCAGCGTCACAGCGCAGTGACCAGCGTTACCGGCCCCGGTGAACACCTAAGGTTCTGCCCCGTTATATAACAGGCACACTGAAACAAACAAACAAAAATGGCCCAAATGAGAGAACAGATCAAAGCTCCAGAAAAATACAACAAAGCAACGAAGAGCCAACCTATCAGATGCACAGTTCAAAATACTGGTAATCAAGAAGCTCACAGAATTGGTTTAATTTGGTCGAAAACTAGATGAAAAAATGAAGGCTATGCTAAGAGAAACAAAGGAAAATGTACAGGGAACCAATAATGAGGCGAAGGAAACTGGGACTCAAGTCAATGGTGTGGACCAGAAGGAAGAAAGGAACATCCAACCAGAAAAGAATGAAGAAACAAGAATTCGGAAAAATGAGGAGAGGCTTATGAACCTCCAGGGCATCTTTAAACATTTCAACATCCGAATTATAGGGGTACCAGAAGGAGAAGAGGAAGAACAAAAAATTGAAAACTTATTTGAACAAATAATGAAGGAGAACTTCCCTAATCTGGCAAAGGAAATAGACTTCCAGGAAGTCCAGGAAGCTCAGGGAGTCCCAAAGAAGCTGGACCCAAGGAGGAACACACCAAGGCACATCATAATTACATTCCCCAAGATTAAACATAAGGAGAGAATCTTAGAAGCAGCAAGAGAAAAGGAGACAGTTACTTTCAAAGGACTTCCCATAAGACTGTCAGCTGATTTCTCCAAAGAGACCTTACAGGCAAGAAGGGGCTGGAACGAAGTATTCAAAGTCATGAAAAGCAAGGACCTACATGCAAGATTACTGTATTCAGCAAAGCTATCATTTAGAATGGAAGGGCAGATAAAGTGCTTCTCAGATAAGGTCAAGTTCAAGGAGTTCATCATCACCAAGCTCTTATTATATGAAATGTTAAAGGGATTTATCTAAGAAAAAGAAGATGAAAAATATGAACAGTAAAAATGACAGCAAACTCACAGTTATTAACAACCACACCTCAAACAAAAACAAAAGCAAACTAAGCAAACAACTAGAACAGGAACAGAATCAGAGAAATGGACAGCACATGGAGGGTTATCAACAGGGGAGTGGGAGGGGGAGAAAGCAGGGAAAGGTACAGAGAATAAGTAGCATAAATGGTAGGAGCAAAATAGACAGGAGGAGGTTAAGAATAGTATGGGAAATGTAGAAGCCAAAGAACTTATCTGTATGACCCATGGACATGAACTATGGGGGAGGGGGATGTGGGAGGGACGGGGTGGGCAGGATGGAGTGGAGTGAAGGGGGGAAATGGGACAACTGTAATAGCATAATCAATAAATATATTTTAAAAAAAGAAAATGAATTTTTATGCAAAATACAATTTTTATATCACTTTTAGCAGATAGAAGCCTTTGAAGATTATTTGAATGCTATTGAAAAAAAGGAGCTCTCTCTTACAACAGCTATGACCAACGATACAATATTTAAGTGCAATTGGAAAATTTAAAGTCCCCTTGAAGTTGGATGGAAGCAGATTTCTCTAATGAATGCTATTTCCAATTCTCCTAAGGAAAATAATAAAGGCCAGATTGATTTTCTTTTGGAGTGACTGAGCAGGCATTTCCTAAACCTCACACACAGGTAGCTGACCTCTGACTCAATATTTCAAGTCCGTAGGTCACAGGCATGTCATTGTCATGAATGAGTACATAAATAACCCCGGAAAAGAATGATGCTGCCATTTGAAGCCTGTTTTATTTAAAAAAAATTAAACGATGTATAATTTCAAATAACTTTAAGGCATAGCAGAATTTTAAAAGTTATTTCTTATGTCCTCTAAAGGGGGAAGGCCCCTTTCACAGAGGCCAAAAGAACCTTGTGGGGAAACATATTTTTAGCAGAAAGTACAGGGATGAGAGCTGGGCTGCTGTGGTCCTGGGAAAGGCCAATTGGGAAATAGCAAATATGAGAAAGATTAGAAGCAGTCAAAGACGTACAGAGCCCATGAGGTTATTTGAGCATCATATTCTGTGATGGTCCACATGGTGGCTGAAATTCTCTTTGGGGGTGTGTATCCTAAAATGGTAGGTTTTCCCTATGTGATTAGGAGTGCTGCTTCTGTTCCTGTTACCATGGTGATACCAAGATGACTAAAAGGGAATTCTCTAAAGTATTGTGTGTTTAATGTCTGTGTATTCTTCTATGTGTGTCTATTGGGGTGACATACATACCCACAAACACATATGTGAGCACATATGCACACACAAGCCAAATCCAATTACTAATTCTTTTATTGGGTAGGAATTTGATTCCAGTATTGACTTATTTTGAATCTTGTTATAAGTGGGTCATCAGTTGGAGGTAGGAAAATTTTCTGTTAAACAGGCCTCCTTGTGGCAAAGAATTCCCTTCTCAAATCCAATGGTGAAATACAGGGTGGAGAGAGGTGACCAGTAAAATAAGGTTCTTTCCTTCCTTCCTCCCTTCCTTCCTTCCTTCCTTCCTTCCTTCCTTCCTTCCTTCCTTCCTTCCTTCCTTCCTTTCTCTCTCTCTCTCTCTCTCTCTCTCTCTCTCTCTCTCTCTCTCTCTCTCTCATCTCTATCTCTATCTCTATCATCTTTATCTCTATCTCTATCTCTTTCTTCCTCCCTCCCTCTTCTTTTTCTCTCTCTTTCTTTTTCTTTTTTAGTAAAATCCATTGGAACTTGTGAAAGTCAGGGGCAGCCTTCATATTGTGTATAGGGTGATGAATTCTAAAAGAAGATATTTCAAAGAATTAAATCAAATTCATCCCCTCTTACTTTCTATTTTGGTTAATAGAATCACCTGGTTGTCCAAGCTGAAATCCTCAGTTATCCCTGACCTTCCCTCACTCTGTCCCCAGCATTACCTTCACCCAGATGCTCAAATAAGCCTCAGTTATCCTTGCTTTCTGCCTTTATCCTTCCCCCAACTTTCAGCTATTCTCTAGGTCCAGTTTCTTCTCATTGCCTCTTCAATCAAACTTCTTCTCTACATCCTCACAATTATAGCCTTAATTCAAGCCCTCTTTGTTTTTACTAGGTCTGTTAAAGTAGCCTCTAATCCTGTTCTTCCCTAAGCTATTACCCACATTGCCACCAAAAAACGTCTTTCTAAAACAGATACAGTCTTGTTACTACCTTACTCAGCACACTTGGCAGAGCATTCAAAGAAAGCCCTTGGCAATCACATTCCCAGGCATTTCTCCAGTTAATTCAGCCAGCCAGCTGAGGTCAGCATGCCCCTTGAGACTTAACCAAAATGCAGGTTGAGGCCCTATTCTGGGTTCTGAGGAAGGTTATCATTCTTCTCAAGATTTTTCCTAATTTGTAGGTTTCATATTCATTTGGTTTAGAGTAGACTCATTAAATTTGATGTGAGATTAATGTGTTGTATTTAGAGCTTTTTATATGGGAGGCACTATGTTTTACACACTTTATTTCATTTCACACAACAGCCCAATGAGGTTGCAAGAACTATTCATTCTATTTTATGGATAAGGAAACAGAGGCTAAGGGAGGAGCATGCCCAGAGGTACCCAGACTGTAAGTAGAAAGTGAGCAGGCAGTCAGGTCTACTTCGCTGCACTGCGACTCCGTGCCACCACCCTTCCTCTTTTGTCATTTTTTTGATTGTTCACTTATTCATTCATGTATAGATGAGTGCCCCTCTGTGTACCAGGTACTATGAATGGGGCAGATACTGGGAAGAATAAGACATGATCCCCGCTCCTAAAAGGGAACAGAAGCATCTAATAGGCCATTATAGCCTCTCAGGAGCAAAAGCAGATCCATATACAAAGTGCTCTGAGCCACCCCAGCCCAGCTCAAGAGCCTAAAGTTTCTCATTGCTTTTTACCTGGCATGCAAGACATCCTATAACTTTCCATTTTTTATCCACCTTCATCCACCTTCTCTTCTAACACCAGTCTGTCTCTGTCCTCCACCAGGATGGGTCAGTTTTCTCTGCAAATATGCTAGATTATTCCCACCTCTCTGGCTGTTATCACCCAGTGTTTTCCTGCCTAGAACACTTTCTGCCTCGCTCAGTGCCATCTATTCTTCAGCACCTTCTCAAGTCCCACCTCTTCAAAGAAGCCCTCCCAGATGACCCCTGGTGGCAATAATCTCTTCTGCTGAAATATTTATATAACACATTGTTTTAATCACTTCGGCCTTCTGTTGTTGTTTTTGTTTTGTTTTGTTTTATTTTTTGACTCCTTATATGTTGCTTTAGTATCAGGCCTTTGTCCTCCCTGGAATCCTGGCAAAATTTCACCTATTTTCAGTAGGAAGGTAGTTCAGCACAGCACTTAGAAGTTTAGGCTGTTTAGCCTAACAAGCACAAAATTGAACCCTAACCCCGCTGTTTGTTAGCTGTGTGTCTTGGGACATTTATGTAACTTCACCAGGTCTCAGTTTCTTCATCTGTAAAGTGATGTTAGTATTATGATCTACCTCATAGAGTTGTCATGTGATTGAAGTATGTAACACTAGAAAAATCCAAGAAACACACAAGGGGATATCATGCTCTTAGGCGATACTCACTAGGTATGTGCTCTGGATGAAGTCATGAAAAATAAAGTCTAATAACATCACAGTCTAGAGAGAGAGAACTCCACACAAGAAAAGAAAACTTGTGAACATGAGCAAAATTCCATGCTTATAGAGTTTAAAATCATTTGATGAGATGAGCTAGGCACACAGTACAGATGTCAGCTAGATCAGCTTGTTGGAACCAGACCTGCTTTTCATGGATTTGAGAAGTCCAAAGTTGTCCCCAAGATTTCTCTAAATTCTCCTGTAACTATCCTCTTCTGTCTCAATTCCCACACCTCGTTAGTCCCTTCTTGATTTCCATTAAAAGAATCTCTCACAAAATAAGAGCATTTTACTGAAAGTCTAGAGGTGATTTCTATAAGGATTTCTACTGCAGAAATTCAAACTGCTAAAAATCTAATGCTGGAAAATCTTGTTCTGAGAAGATCCAGGTGATTTCCCTGGCTGGAGTGGCAGCTTCCTTCTTGGTCAGCAGGGTTTCCACTTCTCACCACCAAGTCCACTGGAAAATGGAATTCTTTCTAATACAAGTTTAGCCGAGTGCTGTCTGTACTCCTTCAAAATTTAAATTCTTTAGGGCCTTACCTTTTTGCTTGGGAACATGTTAAGGTATTTTCAAACAGAGACAGTTATCTTCATAAGAGGAACTCTGGTGTCATCTACTAATCCAGTTTTTAAATGCACCACATCTAAATTATCAAAGTTGTCCATCCCAATCAGAACACTGGAATGTCTGCCACTAACTCTGTCATCTGGGGCACAATGAGGCCACTTTTGACATACCTATAGAATGAGGAGACAATCAAAATGATTGCTGTTGTCTGCGAAACCATATGTGACAATTACATGATGGAAAGATGTAAAAATAATTAAGTCGGTCCAAAAGCTGATAGGGAACATAGCTGTGCTTGAGGGTACGTGAACAAGAAGGTACACAAATATTCACAGTAAGTGAGAACAAAAACCCAAGATTTAAATTTGTTATTAATGTGCCCAAGAGGAATATATTATTATTGAGCCCTCAAGGGGAAAGGTGAAGAACTAACTGCTAAGTTATCAATTGCATTATCTTAGCAGTTTGATCAACAAACATTTATGATGTCACAGTTTCTTAGAAAGAAGGAGTGACTTCGAGGGTGGTTGTGGCTCAAACTCTCTCCTGAGGATACAGCAAGCCGTTGGTTGGGACTACAGTTACCTGAGGCTTGACCAAGGCTGGAGTGTCTGCTCCTAAGACAGCTCACTGTGTAGCTATTGGCAGTAGGTCTCAGGTGCTTAGAGCTTCCTGGTAGAAGTTGCTCACTGCACAGGCATGTCCACAGGACAGCTTGACTACCCTCACAACATGGTTTTTTGTTTCCCTGAGACTAAGTGATGAGAGAGAGAGTGTGAGAGAGAGAGAGAGGCAGGCTTAAGAGGCTGCGACTTTTATGACTTAGTTTTAGAAGTCTCCTGTGATCACTTCTGCCATTTTTTATTAGTTAGAATCAAGTCACTAAGTGCAAACCACACTCAATATAACAGAAGTTAGGCTGACTTTTCAAAGAGAATGGCAGAGAGTGTGGGCATATTGAAAACCACTGTGAGAAGCACCTTTAATCTCATAGAACCACCTATAGGTGACTTTCAGGTGAAAACTGAAACAAATATTGTAGAATTTAGGGAGAACTCATTCTCTCTTCCTCTCTCTCATAAGTCCTTAAGGAATCCTGTCCCTGATCTTCAGAGAACCCCTGACAAAGATGGGTAGGAGACAGGACAGAGAGGAAGAATGTGAATGTGGGGCATGCCAACGTTTAGTATTCTACACCATCCACAATCATGTCAGCAGGAGAGTAAGATTAATTGGGGAATTACATTTCCTATTTTTTTGTTCTACTGATTTCCTTCCCAAATTCTCCTCCTTAGCCAGAGAGGTTATCAGACGACATGCAGGATTTTTTTCCTTCATTATTCTTAGTGCTAAGGACCCATTAAGTGGCATCAATACTTCAAAGGATCAAACAATCAATCATTTCTTTCTCTGAAACTGGGCCAGAGTGATCACACATTTTGTTGTGCTTTATAAAGGCTACGGCTGGGGAGCTAGCACACACATGATAAAAATACTTTCCAGTTGATACACAGCTATTATTAGAGCTGGTATTTACTTAAATGGTTTGTGTCACCATATTGCATTTACTGTATTGTGTCAAAAAAGGAATGTTTGGCTCCACAAACAGATTTCTTTTTTTGATGCCGGTAAGCTGCTCTGATTTACATCTGCAGTTTACAGTCACTGTTTCATCTTCCTGGAAAAGTATCTCTTAAAAAGAAATCTAAAGCAAAGAACTCTGGTTTTAAACCAAGCCTTAAATTCGGAACTCTTTTCATGTTAAAAAGAATGATCTGGCATAGTAGATTAATTCACAAGTTTGCCAAAGGCCTTTACTGGAGTATTTAATGCAACAAGGTCTCAGATTAGAGGCAGCTGGCCTGAGACATCAGCAACGACTGCTGTACAGGATTCAGTCATAATTTCAATGGTGAACAAAGTGATAGATGACTCACAGAATTAGGAAGGTAATGCTGACCTTCCCATGTGAACTCCTCCACCAGGTTTCCATTCTCATCTCCAACTACTGCATGTAACACCATTTTTAAATGGAGGTACATGGAGACTAGCTAAATCAAAGGATCATCATGTTGTCCCAGGTGTGACATCTCATTTATGGTAATAGGACTGACCCTATAAAAATAGCTCCAGCTGTGGAGCACATTAAAAGGAAAAAAAAAAAAAGAATAAAATCCCAAACAGGAAGAGCACAGGAGGACTTGCAGTTTCTGGTGTTTGGACCCTTGTGATGATTGTGGCCCTGGAGACAAGCGTCCAGACAGGAAGTGGGGGTAACTGTGGTTACTGGGGTAGTTGGGGGTGCTCCAATGAATGGAGACCATCTACAGATGGTAACAGGCTTCAAACAGCACCAAGCATGATTTTTGGCACAGAGTGGAGGTTCATTACATATTTCTGAGTGAAGAAACTTTAATCAGTTTGGGAGAAATTAGGGCACTTTTGAACTAGATCCCGAAAGATAGATACCTCACTCCCCAAGTATAAATTAGATATTGTGAAGAAATCTCAATTATTCCAGGAACTAGGGAATGGCATTATTATAAGAATAACAACAAAACTTTGTAATTTAATAGAATCTCTCCCTTCCCCACCTCCACTCCTCATCAAATGTTAAGTCTTTAAAAATGTTTATTATGTAATATTATAAAGCCTCTACAGGGCCCTTAGAGAGAATGTCAAAAATACATAAAAATATCAAGAAAAAGATCAGTCATACTGCTTTTACCTAGAAACAGACATTATAAACATTTTGACTTATTTCTCCCCAAGAATTTTTGCAGCCATTGTTACATAGCTAGGATAGATAATACTGCAAGTAGACCTTTGCATGCCGCTTTTCAGAATTAAAAAAACAAAACAAAACATTTTATTCTGACTAAAAAGTAAATATGCATTCATTGTAGAAAATCTGGAAAAAAACTAGGAAAGTATGAAGCAAGAAATAAAAGCATTACTAGTAAACCAGCCACTTCACATGGGTGTGGGTAATAGTTTGGTGATCTTCCCTTCCAGGATTTCTTTGATTTCTGGTCCTTAACAAAACTGCAGATTCACTCGAGAGAGTCAGGGCCATTTGTTAAATGTCCAATTACCATTTAACCAAGATTCAAGTTAAAGACTCCTGGAAAAGTCAGGTAGTTTAATAAAAATTAAGTGGATTTCTTTTCCAATTGGCATTTTATTGTGACCCTTGGCATGGAGGGGTAGTATTATCTGAGAACAAAGATGCCTCTTGAATTGCAGTTTCTCTGGTCCCCCAGGTGGGAGCCTTTGTGTTCCTGCTTTTAGAGAGGGGCTGAGCCAAGGAAAGGAAAACAGGGGACAACAGACAATATGAATGAACATTTTGGGGCTAAGAGGCAGCTTGAGATGCGGTGAGAGCGGCAATCATCGACTCTCACTCAAAATGCCTCTGCAACCAAAAATTCTATTTAGCCCGTAAAATCTATGTTGCACAAAAACAACAACAAAAAATCATACTAACACATGCCCTCTACTTTTCTCCCGGGGAAAAAAGCTAGGATCATGGAGATTATTGCCAAAAAGAATTAGGCTCAAAGGTCTTACAAAAGCAGAAATAGAACCAAACAATAATTATTCTGAATCTTATACTTCACTGAATTTTTTTTTCAGTAGTTTCTAGGGGGTCTGGTGGTATAGAAGCACAAACACAGCTGTGTCCCATGTTATGTGTGATCATGGGCAAGTAAGTCACTTACTCTTCCTGAGTTCTAGATTTATTACCTAGAACTAGGGCTAATTCTGCCTTCTCTGCACAGATAGTTAGAGGCTCAAGTCAGCTAATGATGGAAAGGGCCTTGCAACCACAAAGGAGTCAATGTTTGTTTCTTCCTTGTTTGAAATTCATTGAGCCCCTCTCACAAGAGCAGGTGTGGTGGCTGGGGCACTGGTTGGGAGTGTCTGTGCCACTAGGGATTCATTTTCACTTGGAGGGTAACTATTCTTCTCACTTTGCAGGTCTGCCAAAATGGAGACAGAGGGAAAAGAGATTTCAGGTAGAGGTGGTGTTTTAATTATCTTTAGTAAAAGAAAATTTGATTATAGATGTAACATATCTTTATCATTAAAAAAGTCAGTCAGTATGTAAGTATATGAAATGAGTAGCAACTCTGCATTTCCATGAAAGTAATCACTGTTACCAGTTGTGTCAACATGCTTCCAGAACTCTTTCTGTTTACCACAGATACATCAATACACACACTTGTATTTTCACAATATCTGCTCAGAATCATGGCAAATCCCTGAGTTAGTGCACCCTGGTGATAGCTTGTTTTTTAACACAGCTGCAGTTAACTTTCTGTAAGTTGAATGAGCAATAATGTAAGTGACCAGTATGAGAAGAGAAAGAGGTGCAAAAACCAGTTCTTCACGTTGTATTGGAGCTACTGTGAACAAATAAATACACAAAACTCTTGTAAGACTCAATAACTTCATCTATAAGATGAGCAAAAGAATACCACCCCCATGACGCTATTATGAAGATTCAATGAGTTCATATACACCAAAGAGTTTCACAAATTGTAAAGCAAAATATGATGCTGCCTCTTACCAGCCCTGTGTGGGGTGAGACAGGCCAAGACTACAGCTGATACCACATCAAGCATGTTTTAACTGCTTACACACCCTGTTAGTGTGTAATGCCACAGTGCTGGGAAACTCACTGGTGAAAAATAATCATGCTGACTTGTTTTATACCAAAGCTGATCGCCTTAGTAATTCAACTTTTGTCAGTTCTGCATTGATAGAACTCCAAAAACCTTTGTTCTCCTGCTTTGTAGTGTGGTTCATTGTTCACATAGGCAAAAATCACTGGATGAAGAGAGCTCTTCTTGACTCATCAAGAGGAAATGGCAAGAGGGTATTTTCCTGTATACCTTGTACAGATAGAACAGAATTGAAGCTGGGGTCTTTTTCAGTGCCCTGCAAGAGCTAAGCTGGCAATGAGTCTGGATAATGTAATAAGTGGTTAATGCCACAGACAGGAGGGAGGAGTCTGAAGGAACATAAAGGATCGGTCACCCCTAGATCAGATTAATCAGATCTTTCCTCTATCCCCCACCTCTCTCATACAATATCGTGGCATCTCACTTCTTATTAAGACAAGGTTAGTCCATCCCTGGCTCCAGTTCACTGTCTCCTCTGCACATGGCAGCAGTCAGTGTTTCCTTCAACCTTATTCTTGAATTTGACATTTAAAAAGACCAAGACATACCATGGCCAGGTGGTTAAGTTGGTTGGAGCATTGTCCCATACACCAAAAGGTTGGGGGTTTGATTCCAGGCTAGGGCACATACCTAAATTGAGGGTTCAGTCCCCAGTTAGGACATGTATGGGAGGAAACTGATCAATGTTTCTCTTTCACATCGATGTTTCTCTCTCTTCTTCTCTCTCTCCCCCTCTTCCTCTCTCTCTAAAATCAATAAAAAACATAGTCTCATATGAGGATTTAAAAAATTAAGAAAAAATCATGGCACAAAATCAAGGCCTTTGAGTTTTAGGAGGAAGAAAAGGACTATTGAAGTTTAGTGTAGCAAGAAGAGATATTCACTGCTGCTGAGATATAAGCACTGTAAGACTTTGGAATCAAAGTTTCCACCTTCCATGGACTTCAACTGCAGGCCGTAATAAAGGTCAGGTTCAAGTGTACTTTGAGTTGAACAGAAGGAATTTGGTCATCATGAGGTTGGTTGTCCTCGCAGTTCACTAAGGAATTTTTCAACTTTTATGTTTCTGCCTTGGGTAATCAATCTTACATAATGATTCATTGGCTTTTATTATGTTTTATTTTTATCTTTTCCTTTTTATTGTATTTATTGGGGCGATACTGGTTAAGAAAATTATATAGGTTTCAGGTGCACAATTCCACAACACTCCATCTGTACACTGCATACACCCCAGGTGAAGTCTCTACCACCATTTATCCCCCTATACCCTCCTCCACCTCTCCCCACCCCCTGCATTGGCTTTGATCAAACAAAATACTGGAGATTATCAAAACCATCCAAGCAACTATCTGAACTTGAGTCCCCTTTTTCTCCATTCTTTTTGGCTAATGAGTATTTTCTACTTCTTACCAAATACTTAAAAAAAAATATTGGGGCTTTCTATTAGGAAAATGTTTCCATGAATAAAATGCAGACCTTCTCATTTTTTTCAGAAACAAAAATCCAGGCCCCAGAGTGTTCTGCTAGCAGTGAAGATATTCTCCTGCTCCCTGTGAGCCTGGCTCTAGTCCATGCTCTATTTTTTTTTAGACCAGGAAAGTTTTCCTTAACTGGGAAATGACACCCCTATCACATATTGCCACACACTGCTGCGCTTTCATTCTCAGGGGTGGTAGTGTTTGTTCTACCAGCTCGGAGGTGCTTTCAAACCCATTGCTGAGGTGTGCTCAGAATGAAGAAGACAAACCATCCCATCAACAGAACAATAATTTCCACTTAGAGGAAAAAACACACCCTGCCAATTTCAACTCAATTGTCCCCAACATGTTTGTAAAACTCTCTGCCCTGCATAATCTGCGATGCATAGAGTATGAAGTAAAACTCCCCACATGGAATGACTAACAGAGGCAGATGTAAGACAGCTAACAATGAAAACAAACACAAAAATAAAACAGCCTGCATCAAGCACTGAGTCAATCATAAGAGAATGTTTTTCACTTCTAATCATCAAAGATTAAAGGCTGGATATTTAAGGAATGGAAAAAAGGATATTTAACAAACATTTTAAGTAAGGTGAGAAGGCAGTGTGGTGTGTGTGGAGGAAAAATTTGGAGTCAGACTTGGGTTCAAGTACCATTTTTTTCTTCTGAATGAGTTGGATCTTGGGAGGTCACCTGACTTGTTTCCCAGCCTCGTTTCTACCATCTGTAGATGAGGATGACAGCAACACAGCTCTGCATCCATCTTGTTGGGAGCTAGAAGGAATCAAATGAGCTAGAGGACACGAAGTCACTAAGCAGTGCTATATGAATAGCTGCGTTTCTAAAAAGATGTCATTTGAAAGAGCAGAGGTGGCAAGTGAGTGGCTGTGACTGTGGCCTGTGAGAGCTGGGAATGGCCTGCACCTTAAGTCTTACCTCCCACAATGCCCCCCTCCAATGTGCTGGTAAGTTCCAGGTCATGAGACTTTTCCAGTGGGGTACAGGAGAGATGTTGGGACATGCCACTAAGCTGTGGAGCTCACCAGGGCCCTGGGACTTCCCTCTTGTTCAAAAAGGAGCCCCCTTCACTGCTTTTAGGGGAAAATCAGATGTGTCCAAACTTGAAACAATAATTAATTGAGTTAGCAGCAGACTTGTGATGGTGGTTGGAATGAGGGTGATGTTAATCGCTCTGAGATTTCTTTGGGACTTTAATCAGGGCCTAGAGTGGGAAAGTAATAACCTGATGTGGTGTAGTCCCAACTCTGACTGTGTCCTACTCTGTTCCAATTACTCTTTGGCTTCAGAAAGAGGTAGAAAAGAAGAAAAAAGGAAAAGGAAAAATCACAGAGGAAATAAAAGAAGAAACAAAGGGGAGGTACCCCCAGGAGCAGCAGGTACCCATTCTGACTTGGCAAAGCCAGGGAGTGTCATTTCTCTCCTTCCACAATTTACATGTGCCACATGCTCAGGTCCCCTGGGTCCCCATGACCACGGCTGATATAGTCAACTCTAGGGCCATTAGGATGTGGGAGTATAAATGCACATGCCTCATGTCTGTTTTCTCCAGGAGCCAAAGCCATTCCTGAGGAGGCAGACAGTGGGATATGAAGGCCTGGGTTTGGGGTGTTAAGAAAAGCTCCAGTTTGAGGATTCTTTCCCCCCACCCCCAGACCTAAAAAGTTCATGAGACATCAGATCTGACATAAACAACTTCACCTCACCCATAGGCATGAAAGGCAGTGCAGTGGGAAGAAGGCTTATAGTCCCAAGTCAAAGATGTGAGGAACTCTCTAATTTAACCTCACTGTGCCCATTGTGACTGCTGGGTAATATTTTGAGGTGTTAATTTATAGTTTACTTTTTTCCCTCCTGTTCTATTCCTTCCCTCCCCTTTATCCTAGCAGGGAGGTTAAGGAAGTATATGCCAAAGAAGGAAGGAGAAGTGGCCTGGGACATTTCTTGTCTCATGCAGAATGTAGGACATTTCTGCAGTGCTAAGGGGAAAAAAGGGGTTTGCAAGAAGAAACACAGTGCCAGAAAAAGCAGGGAGCAGAGACTAGATCAAGATATTTGCCCAAGCTAGGGGTAGAAGAGGAGAGAGCTTGGTGGCTCCCATAGCCATGTGATCTCATTTAACACCTGGTGGAGAAGAGAAGAACTTAAGGAACAGGGGTTGAAAGTCTAGTTTAGGGAGATAGGACCTCTTGTTGCCTCCCCAAATATTCCCCATTTCAGGTATAGCACCCCCTACTCAACCTTGGCTTAGCCCAAGACCCCAGAACTATGGTACAGCCCTGGGTCAAAACCCCCAAAATAACTGATTACAATAATCTTAGCAGCAGAATGGTAGGCTTGGAATAGAAATTATGTTGATTTAAGGCATGGTTTCTGAAGCCTGGCAGTACCGATATTTTGAGCTGGGTAATTCTTTGCTGTAGGATCTGTTCTGTGCATGTAGGATGTTTAGCAGCATCCCTGGCCTCTACTCACTAGGTATCAGTAGCAACCCCCTCTGTCCCCCATTTTGACCACCAAAAATGTCTGTAGACATTGCCAAATATTCCCTGGGGAGCAATATTTCACCTGACTGAAAATCATTGACTTAAAGGAAAGTAAAGAAAGGTTGTGGTTTTTGAGTTTATGAACACAGGCTCTTATGAGCTATGCTGCAATGACACAGATTCTATTAGTTGTGCTATGGGAGGTCAGCAGGACACTGTACCTCTCCCAGATTTGCCTCCCTGACAATGTTTTGCTTAGTCTAATTATTAAACATTAACTTTCATTCTGTGACTCACTTGTCAACAAGTGGATGACATCCAGAAATAGAAGGCCGTGCACCTTAACTACCACTGTGGTGGTTCATGCAACAGTGAGGCATTCGGGTACTCTGAGCCCTTTCTGACCTTTTCCAAGCCGGGACCTGTCAGATCCATGGCTGTGCCAGATAGCAACGAATGCCAGTTCTGGAGACTGTGGCTGTCCTGAGGGGTCTTTGCATTTCACAGTCATAGACCTGACACAGGCTTTGCATTCAGAGCAGCAAGGGCAATAGTGATGTCTGCAGTCTTTTCCAGGCAAGCAAAAGAACATGTTATTGTCTCTGCCTCCTCTCTCCTCACTGAGAACATGATTCTTGGAGATAATCCACTTGCTTATCCATGGACGTGAATGTAATTCGGAAGCAGCAGTTATGCCAGATGGCTAGCTGCTGCTGGGAGTCCTGAGTGGATTTTTGAGTCAAATTTCTCACTCCCAGGAGGAGCAGAGTAGAGGGTATGTATAGATGGGGAAGGCCAAGATTTTCATTTTGATAAAAAGGAAGGAAAGACTGGGTGAAGCCAGCATGAATGGCCATTGTGCTTGCCAAATACACATGATATGGCTTAGGTGTATGGTTGAGACAACTTCCTGAGTGTTGGCTGGTAGGGACAGAGCCCAGAAACAGGATGCCAGGGTAGCTGTGCAGTGCCTGTCCCTAAAGTCAGGGCTGCCTTTGGGTGGTTCTGAATCTTCTGTCTGACTCAGTCAGCCTTGAAGTCCAAGGTGATCTTCCAAGGTGTGTCCCAACTTGCAGATCCCTAAATCTGTGTGTGGGCTTGTTGGGACGTGGGTGGGGGGACAGATAGGGTGCAGTAACATAGAGCTGTGGTAGGCTGGTAGCCTCAGTGAGCATGCAAGAAACTCCAATATAACTTAGATACTGGAGCATACATCTGAGCTTATTGGATGGAGAGGCCTATGACAGCAAAGGGAAAGAAAAACAAAGAGAGAGGATCTTTAGAAAGTGACATACATGGACCATGAAATAAAAGACAAACGAAAGGCCATTGAGACTGAGACACTGCATTTAGATTTAATGAAATGGAATGGAAAGGTTTCAAGGTGAGGAAATGTGCTCATTCATCATATCAATTTTTAAAATACATATTTCTTTTTGATTGCGAATTCATTACTAAGATACAACAAAGTTTCTTTTCTTCTTCCTCCTCTTCCTCTTCCTTTTCTCCTCCTCCTCCTTCTTTTTTGTCTCATAAACTAGGTCCAGGGGCAAAATATCACCTGGCCTTTGGTCTTAGTTCTGTTCCTTAGCATGACTTTGGACAAATCTTATTTTATCTCTGAGACCCAGTTTTCTGATATTTAAAGTAAATATATATAATATCTGACTCCTGAAGTGTTATCACAGTCAAATGAAAAAAAAAGTACAAACTTGTAAACTATATACAAAATGGAAATTATACTTATTTACAACAAAAATACAGTCTCCTCTAATTTACTCTTCACCCAGCTTTCAAAGTGAAAATCTGAAATCATACCTGATTAAGGGACTCTCATGTTTAAAATGCTACAGGGTTCCCTGTGGTTTTCCAGACAACTTTTATATGTCATACCTTAGCCTACACTGCCACCCCAGTCTGCTTTCTGTGTACCCTCCTGGCCTCATCTCCCACCAATCCAAGCCTGAACTCAACAGGGTGGCAGTCCTAATTTATCTGCATTGTATTCTCTTAATGCAAGAGAGTCTCAGTACAGGAGGCCTCTCACTGGTCATGGTGGCAGGGTACCTTGGCCCAGGGCTGTAAACTCAAGTGCCTACCAGGGCCAGGCAAAGAACATCGGTAAATAAGCCAAGTGGGAAGGGGCAGTTACTACTTCAACTCAGCTAACTATCTTGCTTTTGCAGAAACAGGGCCCCAATCTTGTTAGATGTCCAAAAGAATCCCCATCCAACCCAGATTTTTATATGAACTTTCCTAATTTTTTAAGGCTTGACAAGGAATTCAAAGAATTTTAAATCAATTGTACAAATAGAATGTATCACAGGACTGGACTTCACTGTGAGCTACCATGTTCAACCTCTGGCTTTATTCTTCATGTATATTGAAATGAGAACAAAACTAAACATATAAAAATATCAGGAAATGTTAATAGCTGTTTTGATGTTTCTTTACTTGATCAAATCATTCTGGGCCTTCAAAATGCTATATAACATCACCTTTATTAGGAAGCCTTCCTAGACATACCCTTCACTTTCCACTCCCCCATCACTTCATCCCTTCTGGCAGCACCTTGGTCTAAGTCTGATTGCTGGATGATCCAACATAGTTCCTGAAGCTCTAGACCTCACATCTGTACTTCAGACAGCAGGATGTGGGAAGGTGAAGTACAAAATGGCCTACTCCCAGATGAAATGGTTCCTCTCAAAGGGCATTCAAAAGTCTCACCCCCAAACTTGACTTACTTTACTTATATCTCATTGTCAAATTTTAGCTGCAAGGGATTAGGGAGAAGTAATCACATCACCAACTAGATAAAATCAAGGTTCTATAATGAGGAAAAATGGTTAAGTTGGCAATTGGCATTCTCTTTTATACTTACTGACTTATTTCCCTACCTCTATTATTGTCCCTACTATTTAGTCTCCAAACAACTACTGTTTTAAAATTGGATTATGCCATCCTCCGCAATTTAAGCAATTTTAATGGCTTCCATTGTCCTTACAACAATACCAATGCTTTCCTAAGGCCTGAAATGCCTGTGTGACTTGGCACCATCTGCCCTTTCCTCACCCCAAGTCTCATTTCTACTCTCTCGCTTATTCTTTGCTCCACTAGGCTGTTATGGTTTCAGCTCCCTGAATGTGCCAGGCCCTTTCCCACCTTTTCATGAACTGTACCTGCCTTGAGCTTTCTGCTCCCAACTGACTGATGCCTCTAAGCATCAGGTGAAATGTCACATCCCCCAGGAGGCCATCCTCACCACCTCAGGGCACCTCTTTGTCTCCACTACTCTTGGGCCTCCACCCTTACTCATGAGCACTCCACAGTTCAGGACACCATTTTTTGTTGTACTCAACACAAATTTTATTTCTACCATTGTACCAATAATTTCCCTTGCGAATAAAGATTCATAGCTATGAAAATAAGAAAATGTTCTAAAAATAACTCAAGCAGTGAAAAAGAAACTTTAGAAAACAGAAAAGTATGACAAGACTCAGTAGTGGAGTTGAGGATATGACCATCTCTGGAGGCCAGTCTTCCTCACAAGACTCTATCTGTAGACTCTATCTGCTGGGCTTGCTCCTTTGTGCTTGGATTCCAAGGCCTATCGGGGGTACTTACTAAATAGGTAATTGCTTGAATGCATTTGCTTGGCCCTACTGGACTTGAAGAAGTAAGGGGTATATGAGACTCAGGCAAACACTTATGAGCCACCCTCCCTCCCCAAAGCCATCACAAAAACTTATGAATATAGAATAATATCAAATCCTGCCCAACTAGTCATTTACCAATGTCTAAAAGCAACCCCTTTCTCTTTCCATCTTATACAGAATAGCCTCTATTCCTTCCGACGTGATGAATGTGAAGTGACTATTCTCACATCCCAGATTTAGTTAAATGTATTAATCAAATATCAGTAATTAAGCATTTGCAGGAAGAGGATGCCCACTAGTTCACATTTTGGAAAATCAGCTCAATTTGCTTCAATTTAAAACAACACAAAAAATAAGCACAACTCCATGAAACCATTTTCCTTTAAACCCCTGTCTCGAAAATGAAGAGAAAACAAGACAAAAACTACAGCGTGAATTCTCAAGATGCATCATGCAGCTTTATCTGGGATTCAAGTTGAAGGTGAATGGGGAATGTATGAACCAAACAGCTGGCAGTGTCCGCCATTGGGGCAGGGAGAGGCCCCCCAATTATTGGTACTTTTTCTTTTCTAGATATGTGTGATGATTCCGTACTGGTTCTAATGTGCACACAGGAAAAGAGGAGAGAGGAATGTTAAGATGCCCTTACTGGCTAGAGTGCTGACATTGGTTTTCTGCTCCAATTAAAGTCAGACCTTAAGTATTTAGGATGATGCTCTCTGTCCAGATAAACTTTGGCAAAATGCAGGAGGATGGGAGGCCCAGATGCCTTGACCCAGCAGCAGATGTCAACACTAGGACGGTCCAAATGAATGCAAGTTTATCTCTCTCTTTCTCTATGGGAGACCTCAGGAGATAATATCTCACAGTCTGACACCAGATGCTAATCAGATTATATCCAGATGTTCTATAAACATGTGTCAGCAGTTGAAAAGACCTACTCTAATTGGGACAAAATTACTTTTTCCAGTGTGTAGTAAAAATGCATAAGTAAAAATGTAACGCTGTGGTTGTTTAAATATACCTTAGGGTGCTTTATTTTTCTTAAGCACAGAGAAAGTTCAGGTTGAGCAAATGTAGCATGTACTTGCAGTCTCTCTCAGAGAAAAGAATGGCGAGAGAAAGGAATGAGACAGCCTCTCCAGCCCCCTTTGCTTACAAATGATATTTCTTAGTGGTTTAGGATTCTATCACCTGATTTGAAGACTGTCTAGGTTTTAGTAAATTCCTTCCTTCCTTCCTTCCTTCATTCCTTCCTTCCTTCCTTCCCTCCTTCCTTCCTTCCCTCCTTCCTTCCTTCCTTCCCTCCTTCCTTCCTTCCCTCCTTTCTTCCTTCCTTCCTTCCTTTCTTCCTTCCTTCCTTTTCTTCTTTCTTTCTTTCTTTCTTTCTTTCTTTCTTTCTTTCTTTCTTTCTTTCTTTCTTTTCTTTCTTTCTTTCTTTCTTTCTTTCTTTCTTTCTGACTGAGGAGCTTCTAATGTTGACAATCATAACCTATTTTCTACTGAAGAATAACCAAAATGTTTCCTTGTGTGATCAGTGCTGAACTTTTGTTTTTCAACCAATGCTTCAACCTTCGACTGCCTGCCTTTTCCAGTGGGCAGTGGACAGTGGGGAGACATCAGTGAACTGTGTGTGACATCAGTGACAGCTGGGAGCTTTTAAGGAACTCATGGTGAAGTAGTAGAGACAGACCAGTAAACAGGAAATTATAACACTCATGGAAACACTGTGATAGAGGAAGATTAAGATGTATGGGGGCACAGGGGGGTTCACCAGATTCAGCTTGGAGTTAGGGATGGCCTGAGAAAGAGTCCAGAAGAAAGAGATATGGGGTGCAGGAACCAGGGAAAGTCAAAGAGAGACTACTGTGTACCTTAGGCCAAGGAAGCATGCCATGCCAGAACTACGTCAGTAGCTATAAAGTACACAAATTTAGATTAGGAGGTAAATAACTAAAACTGTAAAAGTAGAATGGGCTTCCCCAGAAAGAAGCAAGTTCCAAATTATTAGAAGCATGCAAACACTGGATTAACATTTCAGGGAATTACACAAATAGATTTTTCTATTGGGTGAGAGGATGTACTGGGTCTGTGGCCCAAGTCCCAGAGTCAACTGAAATCTCTAGAGGCAGAGCTCAGGAGTGTGTATTTGTTGCTAAGAGCTCCCTAGTCAGTCATTAGGCAAATCAAAATCATAATAAGATACCACTTCACACCCATTAGGTATAAAGAATGATAAGGATAGCTACTAACAAAAAAAAGTGAACAGAGTTCTGCCAAGATGGAGGTATAGGTAGGAACCCTTCACTTCCTCACACAATCAAAGGGAGAGAAACAACCAATCTAAAATAAATAAACAACCAGAAGTGCAAGAAAATCAAAGAGCATGGAACTCTGACAACCACAGAATTAAAGAAACAAAGAGAACAACCAAATGGGTAGGGCAGTGCATGGAGAGGAACTACAGGAAAAGAACCACAATGAGGCGGCAGACTATGGAGGCAGGGCTGGGGGCAGCAGGCCGCATGGGAGGGGCTGACTTAAGGGGAAACTGAGACTCAGAGGTGGTTGTGAACTACAGCAGTTACTGCAGTGGGAGAAATTCCCAGTCTCACATGAGAGTTTGTTGAAAAGTGCACTAGAGAGGAGCAGGTGAGCTGCATTGTTCCCTCTCTGGCCCTGCCCCCAAAGGCAGCAGCTAGGAAGGCTGCCCTGCCTGGGTGAATACCAAAGGCCCTGCCCCTTAAAACTTATCAGGAGCCCCGAGCAAAGAAATAGGGCCAAAATGAAAGAACAGTGCAAAACCTCAGAAACAGAGCTAAGCAAGGAGGATATAGCCAACATATCTGATGGAGAATTTAAAGTTCTGGTAATCAAAATGCTCGCAGACTGATTTAGCTTGGTCAAAAAATGAAAGAATAAATGAAACATACCCAAAATAAAATAAAGCAAAATATATTCAGGGAACCAACAGTGACAGGAATGAAACCAGGACTCAAATCAATGATTTGGAACAAAAGGAAGAAATAAACATACAACCAGATCAGAATGAAGAAACAAGAATTCAAAAAAATGAAAAGAGGCTGAGGACTCTGGGACAACCTGAAACGTTCCAATATCCGAATTATAGGTGTGCCAGAAGGAGAAGAACACCAGCAAGAAATCAAAAACTTATTTGAACAAATAAGGAAGGAGAACTTTCCCAACCTGGCAAAGGAAATAGACTTCCAGGAAGTCCAGGAAGCCCAGAGAGTCCCAAAGAAGTTGGACCCAAAGAGGAACACACCAAGGCACATCATCATTAAGTTACCCAAGATTAAAGACAAAGAGACAATCTTAAAAGCAGCAAGAGGGAAGGAAAGAGTTACCTACAAAGGAGTGTGGATAAGATTATCTGCTGATTTCTCAAAAGAAACCTTACAGGCAAGAAGGGGCTGGAAAGAAGTATTTGAAGTCATGAAAGGCAAGGACTTACATCCAAGAA
This sequence comes from Desmodus rotundus, assembly GCF_022682495.2. NCBI lineage: Eukaryota > Metazoa > Chordata > Mammalia > Chiroptera > Phyllostomidae > Desmodus > Desmodus rotundus. Next base: position 79,593,808 of record NC_071394.1, on the reverse strand, counting down.
TACTCTATCCAGCTAAGCTATCATTTAGAATAGAAGGGTAGATAAAGTGCTTCCCAGATAAGGTCAAGTGAAAAGAGTTCATCATCACCAAGCCCTTATTATATGAAACATTAAAGGGACTTATTTAAGAAAAAGAAGATAAAAAATATGAACAGTAAAATGACAACAAACTCACAACTATCAACAAATGAACGTAAAAAAATAAAAGAAAGAAAAACAACTAAAACAAAAACTAAGCAAACAACCAGAACAGGAACAGAATCAGAGAAATGGACATCACATGGAGGGTTTTCAGTGGGGAGGGGGAGGGGAGCAATAAGGGGCAAAATGTACAAGGAAGAAGAAGCATAATTGATAGGCATTGAATACATGGGGAGAGGTAAAAAATGATATAGGAAACAAAGAACTTACATGTACAACCCATGGATGTGAACTAAGGTGGGGGGATGCTGAGGGGTTGGGGGGATGCAGGGTGGAGGGGGGATAAAGGGGAAAAATTGGGAAAACTGCAATACCATAATCAATAAAATATAATTTAAAAAAATGAAAAACTATCAATGTTGGCAAGAATGTGGAATAATGGATCCTTTTATATTGTTGGTAGGAAAAATGGTGCAGCTGCTGTGGAAAAATGTGGTGCTTCCTCAACAGTTAAACATAGAATTATAGCACCCATTAATTCTAGTATATACCCAAAGGAATTGAAATCAGGGAGTCAAACAGACATTCATATACACCCTTAGTTCCTAGTAGCATTATTCACAGTAGCCAAAAGGCAGAAACAACCAAAATTGCCATCAGCAATTGCACAAGTAAGCAAAATGGTGGTATGTTATTCAGCCATTAAAAAGAATGCAATTCTGATACATGCTACCCCACGAAGACATTATGTTAAGTGAAATAAGCTAGACACAAAAGGACAAATGTATGGTTCCACTTAGATGTCGTACTTAGACTAGGCAACAGAAAGCAATCTAGAAGTCCTCAGGCATGAGAAGGGAGAATAGGAGTTATTGCTTAATGATTACAGAGTTTCTATTTTTTTAGAAAAAGGTTTGAAATAGATAGTGGTGATGGTTGGACAACAATGTGAGTGCCCTTAATGCCACTGAATTATACACTTAAAAGTGGTTAAAATGAGAAATTTATGTTACATATATATTTTACCACTATATATGTATATGCAAAAGTTCCCCGTGTGATTTTTATTTAATTTTCACCGGGGGACATGCTTATTGATTTTAGAGAGAGAGGAAGGGAGAGAGTGAGGGAGAGAGAGACAGAGAAAAGCATCAATGTGAGAGAGAAATGTTGATCAGTTGCCTCTTGGGGATTGAACCTGCAGCCTAGGTATGTGCCCTTACTGGGGATAGAACCCACAACCTTTTGGTGTATGGGATGATGCTCAACCAACTGAGCCACCTAGCCAGGGCTCCCCTGGGTGATTTTGAAGAAGTTGGTCCATAGAGCAGTGGGGAGGTCCATTGGGACCATACAACTCTAACAGTTTCAGAGACTAAAACAGTCAAAGTGTTTGCCTGTCATTAAGTTAAAAACTGTAGCATCTTCTAAACCTTTTGGGGATCTGAGACGATAAAGGGCCTCCCTCTGCTGAAAACAGTCAGTGAAATCCAAGGTCTTTCTCCAAGGAAGATCGCAGGTTGGGAATATTTCAGCTTTTGTTGTCATGAATCACTTATGCAGAATTTCATTTGTTGTTATCACAGCTACCCAACCAAAGCCAACAAACTCCCATAAAAAGGTGCCATTTGGTAATGGTTTAATATATGGGCTGGCCCCAGCACTGGCCAGCTTCGATCTCCCTGGCTCTCATAAATGGGATGCTGTAGGGATCCAATCCAATGGTTTGATTACTTGGTCCTCATCCTTTGCTAGGTTGTCTTGTTGGAAGAGTGTGAGAGGAAACAATGTAGTTTCCACTGGAAGAATAGATGGAGGCTTGTCCTGTCTGTAGTTCAACCAACATGTCAGAGGAGACCTCCTCTTCTCCCTTCACATCTCCTGTAATTTCCCCAGCAGAGCTGGCTCCCAGGTTTGGATGCTGGGTGACAAATTTCACCTGAGAAATGAAAGAAGTCAATAGGACTGAGAACAGGAAAAAGAATTAACCAATCAACAAAACTGCCCCATTTCATGTCTTTCCTTGGCTCAGCCAAGTTGGGCTTCACCTTTTAGTAAATAAGGACTTCTCTTTGCTTCTTATGTGTTGTATCTTTTTTCTATCTGGGCCATAGAGAAAGCAACAAATGTGTTCAAGGACACATAGGTGGCAAGGGGCAGAGCCAAGATACAAAATGTAAGCAATCTGAACCTGGGAATGGTTCCCACTGAAGGGATCCGATGTCCCCAGAAAGTCACAGTGATGGAAAGAAGCCTCCATAATACCAGTGAAACACTCCATCTTCTGGTTCGTTCCAGACTGACTTGCCTATTGCCCATTGTCAATAACTTCATTATACTGCCTCTTCTCATCAAATGTTCTAGCTTTTCTTCCCAATTCCTCCCTTCTGATGCCCACTGTTCTGGTCAAATTAGACAGTTCAGGATCTCCACTTCCCTTGTTTGGATTCATGCAACAATCTCTCTGGCTCTGGGGTCTCAATTTTCTTTCAACTCCAAAATTATCCCGAATACACTTAATGGAGTAAGCTTTCTGTAAAACAAATGAAATCACTTCATGTCCCTACTTGAGAACCTTAGAGACTCTTTACGGCCCAGAAAATGAAGCTCAAACTCTTTTGCATGGCACTCAAAACCTTTTGCTACTCATCCCATCTGTCTCCCCAAACTTGTCTCCTGGCACCTAGGATCCTGACCACATTAAAGTCACAATATTCCCCAAATACATCACAGTATTTAGTGTGCTGAGTTCTGCCTTTCCATGTGCTGATCCTTCAAAATCAAACTCAAATACTTCCTTTGATAAGCCTTTATCTATTTCTCTTCTTAGACCACTGACCTTTCATTCCTTAAGGTCAGAAGCTATATCCTTTTAAGTATGTCTGGTACCCAGTACAAAGGTTGTACATTAGAGGTTCTTAATGAGATTTTAGGAAAGAATGTTTTATTGAGCAGTTACTATGGGTCAGGCCCTCTGCTAGGCCTTAGAAATATAAAAATTTAATAGCAAACACTCTTAGGATGTTCTTTGGGGCTGAACAAGGAATGTTCTTCTTCATATATAGCATCCTTACTTCTTTGAAATTCACTTGCAACACCTAATATTTGTAACAGTGGTTACTGATACATACGTGTTCTTTTAGTTACATGTGTCTCATTTTAGCAATGAGTTTGTTTCTAAAAATAGTAGATAAATTGTGTTTTTTAAAACTTTCATATAACAAGCCCTTAAATTAAAAAAATATCTTTGCTGGACTTATTACAAAGTACCAAATCTGCTTTGGCGGATAAATACAATTCTGAAAAAAAAATAGATCCTTACACATACACGTAAATGTGGGTATGTGAACATTCTTCAGTGTACAGTGGGGCAGGCCCCAGGATCCTCTGCTGCTCAGTGCAAAACCTCTATCATGCCCATGTTATCTTTGGCTACTCAACTACTAAACTACAGTCCTTAGTGATGGAAAATGAGGGACAAAAGGAAGAGAACGTCTATTTACAGACAATGTTTCTGATGGTTTAGTCTCAGAGAAGGAGTGAGAGGAGAAAAATCAAGTATCCAATAGAAATAATAAAATAGAATTGGTAAGCATGCACTAGGTACAGATGATTCCCTTAATTTTACTTCATTGAACATGGCCCATACAAAAATTAACAATGTCCACTACCTAGAAGTTTGCTCATTAGTAATCATCTGAAATTAAAGAACATACTTAGCTCAATTTAGAGATGAGGTTTTCCCTTGATGCTGTCTTTTGACAAAGACCCATTCAGAGGATGCAGGAAGATACATCAGATCCAGATATCAAACTTGTAGAAGAATTAGCAACAGCAACTGGAGGAAGCTGTGTCTGCCCTCTCCTTTCCCTTCCGTGTAGGTCCAGCTGGCTCACATTCTTAGCGGAAATCTGGGTTAACAGATTCTGCAGGGGAGGCACACTCTTGTTTTGGTGAAGGCAGCACAAAGGTTCCTTCTCCAGTGCGCTGCCGACATTTCAAATGTGGTTTCATTTGTTGTTATAACTGTTGTTTACCTGGGTGGCCAGCTAACAGAAACAGACTCTTGGGTCAGTGTCACATGTTCCAGGCAGGCGAGGAGACAGAAGCAAAGGCACCTTTGGGGGAGCAATGACTTGGACACCTCCCATATTCTGCTCTTCGGAGTCCTGTTCCTTTCCAGGGCACTTTATTGCCCACTGTAAGGATTTTATTTTCAGCTGTCAGCACACGAGGTTGAGAACTTATTTGTGCCCTGGTTGGTGCACTCTGGTTATTGTGCCCAGCTCCTGGCCTCAGTTTTTTGTTTTTTTTTTTAAAAAGATGCATTCACATGACTGTATGGATGGCATCAATTTGCAACATGAAGAGCTGAGAAGGAGGAGGACTCACTCTGCCCTGATGTCAGAAGAGTCCTTTCAGGGGACCATAGGTGACATGTATCTCATGAGTGAGGTTGGGTCTATTCAAAATTCTGGATGAGCATTTGAGAGGCTACAGGAGGCAAAAAGGCAGGACTGGATGCTGGAGATCTTTCCTGATCTGCCCCTGGAAGATACTCAGCTGTGCACTTACATAGGTTTGTGACACTGGATGTGGGGATCAGGGGAGGAAGGCACTTGCAAAAGAGCTGGAAGTTGGCTCTTGTGCACATGTTGCTGCCCTTCTGGGTGCAGAGCGCTGCTTGGCTACCACTCACTGTGGTATCAAGGAACATCCTGAGTACAAGAGGGAGGAAGAGAACATTTTTCTTTAGTTCTTGGGCCCATTCATTGTAGACTTCATTTAGGACTCTTGGGACCATGTCTCTGGAGAGGTGGTGACTCTTCAAAACACTCATAGTTCAGAGACCCTGGCTGGGTGTGTTTAACAACAGGGCAAGCTAGTGAGCCATCTCCAAAACCACTGAGAAGAGAAATCCACAGGAACTGACCCAGGAAGAGAGCAAGAGAAGCTCATAGAAGGAAACAGCTTTTCTCAAGAATGAGATTGGGCAAAGGAAGAGGGTAGAGGTCATCTGCTTAGTTGAGATAAGAAATAGGGAGGGGGGCCCCCCAAGGTGAGGCAGCAGAAGTGAACAGTGAAGCAAGGCAAACTGATTAGTAATTAGTGGGGTTTGTAGAGTTAACATATTGGGGGGTGACTGGACCTTCTGCTATTTCTCAGATAATTCAGATAACTAGATAATTATATGTATTTTTTCTTTCTGCAGGCCAAACTTTGGCTTAATTAAAAAAAAATAGACATGAGAAAAACAAACCAGAGCTCCATGAGAACAGGAAATTTGTCTGACATTCACTGTTCACCGTTTCACCCCCAACCCTAGAGTAATGCACTCAATAGGTGCTCAATAAATATTTGAGGAATGTGTATGTTGCCAAAAGAATTTAGCTTAGTGGTATTCTCTGTGGCCTCCACTTTTCTGTGTAGGGGAAAGTCTTCCTCAGTGTTTCAAGGGCAGCACTTGTGATGGCGGAGGGCTCTATGCAATCCAGATAAACTTTGCATGTATCATTTCAATTATTTAATTAGTTCTTTTATTTCTTTTGTTCAATAAATATTTATTGGGAATCTGCTCTGTGCAGGCATTGACTGAGCAGAGGTAAGCAAAATAGGTGTGCAAAGGTAAGCAAAATAGGTGTGCATTGGCTTGGAGCCTGCAGTCTTATAGAATGTAGTTCTCTGAAACCATCGCTGTGATTGGAGGCTTTAACTAACTAAATAATTTGACCAAACCATAGCAAGCAATCAACCAAACCAACCAAGTCAAGAAACCTAGAAACTACATCCAAAGAATTGGCCCTTTTGGCGTTCAGAACTTCTCATGGCCATCAAATGGCTCACAGGACTAGATTGTCTAGGCTAGAAAGAAGGTTGAGAGGTCATTTTCAACATGTTTTAGTCATTAGTCTGGGTTATTCTGTAGCAACAAATTAATCCTGAAATCTCTATGGTTTAATACAACCCAGGTGTACTTCTTGTTTTTTTACAAGGATTTTAATTTATTTTTTAGGGAGAAGGAAAGGGAAGGAGAAAGAGAGGGAGAGAAACATCAATGTGTGGTTGCCCTTCACGTGCCCCCTACTGAGGGCCTGGCCAGCAACCCAGGCATGTGCCCTGACTGGGAATTGAACTGGTGACCTTTTGGTTCGCAGGCCTGTGCTCAATCCACTGAGCTACACCAGCCAGGGCTATTTCTTGTTTAAACAAAGCTTGTTATGGATGGCTTTTTCCACACAGTGACTCAGGGATCTGATGTGCTTCCATCAAATGACTCAGCATTTTAACTTGTGGTATCCAGGTTGCCATGGTGTAGGATGAGAGATTGTAGGTAAATGCTTAGGGGCTATTTATTGACTTAGTCTGGAAGTGTCACTTTATTTCCCCTTGGTTCTTTGATCAGCTCTAGTCACATGAGTCTAGTCACATGAGTCCACCCAACTACAAGGGGGCTGGGAAGTGGGAGGGAAGACATGAACATTCAGTGAGCATTAAATATCTCAGCTACATCCATTCTTTACACAAAACTCTCCCAAATCATCATTCTACAGAATTGAGAAACAGCTTTCCGACAGTTGACAGATGGAATTTAAAAGATAGATTCTGCAATTAATGGATCATCTTCTTTCGTGGGCTCTTTATCTAGGAATAATTTTGAAAAGAAAGGAATATAGTTAGCTCCTCCTCTCTTTAGGTCAGAGGAATTCATTAATGACTTCGGTGTATGCACATAGTTCTTCCATCCCTTTTACAGCCCAGGACAACTTAATCTTACATTGCATATTTTCAGGTGACAAGGTCTGTTTTTCCACTCTAGTAAAAACAGATGAAAGAAAACACTAGAATGTAGAATAAATAAGTTGGCTTTAATATCTCTAAAAATTTTGAGGTGGTAGCATTATCTAATTTTTGAATTTTTGACTTTGTGAAGCTTTGCCCATGGGCCTCCTGTTTACAATAAATATAGTTGATTGTACCTAAAATGTTAGAAAAACATTTGCTTTTGCTAGATTTATTTTTTGTTACTGGATAGCAAGCGTCAACTTCTTTCTTTGTGTCTCTTCTACCACGGGGACTTTTACTAAGTGTTGTACCAACTCATTTGTTTCTAATACAGCTGCAGGTTTCTATTGCCTACTAAGGGCGCCCTGAGTTTGTACCGGCTTGCTCAGGCACATTTTCCAATAAACAAGGGTAGTATAATTAGCACTAGACCCATGAAAGAAGTGTGTTGAAATATGATAATTTATTCAATCTGCTAGTATAATTTTATTTTTGGGTAGCGTTTTCCAGATCGGTATCGATTTGATTATTCTTAAACCTTTATTTCCTAGTGATAATTCTTTCATTATACCATAAATCATCTTATAATTCAGTGGCATGAACTATTGACTTTGGTTTTTGAATTTATAGGTGATAATACTGGGAATGTTAGTAGCTTCATTTTGGAGTCCAAAGGCACTATTACTCCTTGAAATTGGAAAACACTATGCTTAGCTGGAGCTTTTAAAAAAGTACCAATTTGTGGGAAACTCAAATAATGCAAACCTGATCACAGCCACTAATAGGGAGTTTTGAGGGAAATTTTGCTTTGCAGCAACTCATTATGCAGAGGAAAAGAGCCTTCTGTTTAGAAGGGAGGTGGAAGGGTAGCAGGGAACCAGCACAGTCAAAGGCATGAAAGACTAAGCCTGTGCTCTCCTGCCACCCTTTTAATTTACTGAACCAGGATTGTTAGGAATCTCTCTTTTGACATTCCTTCAAAATAGTTTTCGAACAGTGCTGAAAGACAGCCAGGATCACAGCCCTCATAAAGTACAGGTTGTAATGGGTTGAGAAGGAAACTCAGTTACAGGATGGTGATAGGGGGATGCTGAGTCCACAGAACCCAAGGCTGAAGGACATCTTTTCAACCTGCTGGGAGCAGGCTTTTCATCCTGGAGGAAGCATGTCAGATCTGAGAGCTGAAGAATGAGAAGTAGTCAGGTGGAGAACAGGTGGAACAGAATAAATAGGAGGGTGAGTGTTTTAAGTCGATGGAACAGCAAGTACAAAGGTCTAGGTGCAAAGGAGAGATGGTGATGAATTAACAGAACACTCAATTTGGTTGGATTCCATGCCATTTATTTGTCACATGTCCATCATGCAGAGGTTTCCAGTGAAGTGGCTTACATGTTCGTGTCTGGATATCTCTTTGATACAAAATTAGCTGAAGATTGAAGGTTCCAGGCCTTAGACTCGGTCAACTGCAAAGTCATGGACCTTGACCATGAGAACAGATACAACTTTCCCAGAGCCCTCCTCTTAACTGGCATGAGGCCACCAGCTGAACAGAATTCAAACAAAGTCAGGGGAAAAGACCTCTATGGTACCTGCAACTTGGAATATAAAATTCATCAAAGTGTTTGAAACAGCACAGTACAGAGTCTTGGTATTGAGTGAAGCAGATGTAAAAACTAAACCACACAGACTAATTTGATTTACATAATAAAGAGCAGGCAAGGGAGAAGGAAAAGAGAACAGAAAAGGTCTGTGCACTTGGGTATGTTTGGAGGTGGACATTTTGAGAGGAGGAAAGAGAGTTTAAGGAAAAGCTGGCATTCATGTGTAGAATAATGGGAGGGCAGCAATGGGGAGAGAATATTAAGATGTCTACTATGCATTAAGAACTAGTCTCCTCCTTTGGCATTTCCTTGGAGATAGTACAGATTTGAAATACTTAGTGTAGATTTATAATATTTTGGGTTCCTTTACAGTGTTTTTTGAATGCACTACTTGACTGAGACTGGGCCAGTTGGAGTTGTAGGTTTTTGGGGGTGGTGGAAACTTTCCTTTGAGATGGTAGTTCTAAGTAGAGCGCAAACAACTCTTTAGCAATACATCCAGTAGACAATAATCTTGGTTCTTCTCCTTGGGATGTAACTAGGATAGTTCTTACAGAAAATACATTTTGAGGAGTCTGCTCAACCCATGGTTTTCTCTTCTGAAAACCTTCCTTACCCACATGAACTAGCACTCTGCCAGCATGCTAGCACATAGGAATCACCCCATTTCTTCCAACAGTTGATGGGACCGGGAGGAGTACCTGATCCAAGTTGGGACAATCAGAGTTCCTTTTCTGAAAATAAGGGGTTAAACATGAGGAGCCACACATGTCCATGAGCTCCACAAAGCTGCAAAAGCAAAGGGAGATTAAAGGGAAACTGGGATAAAGTTCTTTTGAGCTCCCGGTGGCTTTCCTCTCCTGGTATCAGGCCCTCATGCAGGGGCTGCCCATGGACCTCACAAAATGCACAGTACCTTCAAATATTCTCTCTCTCTCTCTCTCTCCCTCTCTCTCTTATTTTCCATTTTGTTCAAATGAGTTTGAAGTAAGTTTGGCCACTTAAATTCCCAAAAGCCTGGCCTAAGACAGTTGGCTTTTAAGGCAAATTCCTCAAGTTATTGGGTTTACTTTCTAGTATTCTGGTTTCATATATTTGCTAACTGGTGTGTTAATGACGAAGCCTTCCGGGATTCCTGATAATTTATCTCTAGAAGCACTAACCTAGGGAAAACAAGTATCTGCTAATATTTTACTGAGAAAGCTCTTAAATCATCTCCTCTCCTGCTGAATGGGATTGTGTCGTTTAATGGCTTAACCATGTCTGCAGCATGTGTTTGTCTTTGGCTATTTATCTATTGCATCTTCTGATAAACTTTCTATCTTGGGTTCTTTGTCTCTCTCACACAAAATTACCTGTATTTAGAAATTACACTAGTGTGGGTTTTTCAAGGGAGCTGATGTTTTCATTCTAGGCCAGAAGTAGACCAGATATGGTAGATGAATTTTTGGGAAGCAGACTCTCCCAGACTGAAGGTCAGTAACATAAGCTGGATGCCTTTAGTAGCACATAAGGGCTCCCAGAAGATGAAGACTTTCCCATGGTGAGAGAGGCTCAGAGCCATTCTTCCTCAAAGGTGGCCTGGAACCTTAGGAAAATGCAGTTTTCCTTGTGGTGCCGGATATACTGCTGACTCAGACTTCCTAAGGGTGGGGCCAGGGATTCTGGATTTTAAATAATAATGTATGAAAGGCATTGGCTATGAACCAAGAGTAGCAGTTCTCAAGTCCAATCACAATTGTGTGACTATTTCACAATAAGTCCACCTGTTTCTCAGTGCAGCTGTGATCTGTGTTGTTCAAGAAAAATTGAAGTCAAACTATATTTCTTTCTTTTTTTGGAAGACTTTCTCTCCTAGGAAAATGTGAATATACCTCAGGTTCTCCAGAACTGGAGTATAAATCCCAGGCTCAAATATCTCCATCCTGACCACTGGGCTTCTTATCAGATTCTCCTCAAGTGAGTAGAACCAGGAGATAGGTTTTTGGTGTTGTGTTTTTCCCAGATACTTGGAAGAAAACAAACAAACTAATGCTAAGGCAGAATTTCTTGAGATGTGATCCTCAAACCAGATAGATAGAAGGCACTGGATAACGCTGTTAAAAAAAAAAAAAAAAAAAGCAGATTCTGCGGTTTTATCCTGGATCCCCTGAACCAGAAACTCTGTGGGCAGGACCAGGAAATTTGCATTGTTTAATAAGCTCTGCAGGTATTTGTTATACATAGTGCAGATTCAGGCCTTCTGGAGATATTTGTAAATCCTATTTCATGCTTAAATTAAAAGAAAAGAAAATGAAAGCTCTTAGACTAGATACCAGTGGTATCTAGTTCCTGCCACCCTTTATCTTTGGGCGGGATAGAAATAATACTACTAAATAGTAAGAAATGTGTTTTGAGCTCTTATAGTGGCAGACGCAGCAGTAAGAGATTCACATACATTATTCCAGTATATTCACACAACTCTATTGTTCTCCCATTTGATGGATAAAAACTGAAGCTTAGAGAGGACATGTACATCTCCCAAAATATACAAGTAACAAGTGGTTAAGATGGGATTAAATTGCTAAATGGACGTGGTGCAAAATAAAAGCAGTGGTAGCTGGCATTCAGAATTCATCCTCCATGTTTTATTAGGGTTGCAAGGATCATGTAAGTGCAAATAAAAGTTTATGTAGGTGTGTAATGTAACAATACATAAGCACAATAGGGAAAGGGTGTGTGAATCACCAAAACTGTAGGTAATCCTAGAGGGGCAGGAACTGGAATCTGTTTGGAGGTGAGGAGGTCCCAGGGAGCAGCTCCTTTGAGCCATTTAAGATCTCTGTGTTTATGCCGTCTTTGTTCTTGGATCTGTTCTCAGCCTGAGCTTCTGCTTGCCCATCACTTCTGCTTCATCATCTCTCCCCTTACCTAGGAGAGATGAGGAAGGGTGTGGATGATGGGATGGGAAGGAGGATGATGGGATGATGGGATGGGAAGGATGGGATGGGTGTGAGCCTAACTCATGGCTGCTCTCCCTATACATCCTCTTAGCTCCGTATTCCACTGACAATGGCCTCTTTCTTCTCTCAGAATCTCTCAGTTTATAATCCTGAGAAGGGGAATCTGATTGGCCCAGCGTACCATCTTGTGTTAGGTTACTTGTAAATTGCTGGCTAGATGCCATTCTTGATGCCAATCATTTTGGCTGAGGATGAGGGAGGGGGTCAAATAGTAAAACCATAGCTGCTGGAGGGGTACCCTCTCCATGAGGGCCTGTGAACAGGACACAACATAAGTCTCCATCCAAAGGCTCTCAGAAGGCCTTAGAGTGAAATAACTCACCTCCATTTCCAAAGCCCTCATTGTTAGGGTGGATGAAAATATTTGCTGTTTCATACTTCCAGCCTAGTGGAAAGTCAAGTTTGTAAGATCCTTAACAGAGGGTAGGAACTTTTGTTTGTTTTGTGCGTTGCTGTATTCCAAGCACTTAGAAAAGTGACTGAGTCAGAGCAGGCTCTTAATATATATTTATTGAATGAATGAATGATATTGCAGTATCCAGCAATTCCTCAATGTTGTGGATCAGACATGGGAAAATCTAATTTACGTGTTGCTTTGGTCCTGGCTTCCAGACAATATTAATGCTCTCCTAACCAGAACACAGCTGTGGATATAATTCTCTAGACCAAATACTTATTATTTGCTTAAGAGCAAATATAAATTATTTTAGGGTCATTTGCTGGTTTTAATTCCTGCTAAAACTAAAAATTGACTGTGTGGTCTGGGTAGGAGTCAGCTTCAAGAATTCATAAGGAACAGAGAGGCTAAAGTGGCAAAGCATTTGAACACTGGTCGTGGTTCGCAACCAAGGGTAATTTTATCCCCAGTGGACATTCAGCTATGGGTGGAGATATTACTTTTAAATTGCAGTTACATGAAGACAGCACAAAATTTATCATTTTAGGTGTACAGCTCAGTAGTGTTAAGTACATTAACATTGTTATGCTACCAGTTTTCAGAATCTTTACCTTGAAAAACTAAGACTCCATACCCACTTCACACTTCCCCATTCTCCTCTACCCCCAGCCCTTGACAACCACCATTCTACCTATTCTATGAACTTGGCTATTCTAGGTACCTTATATAAGTGAAATTACACAGTATTTGTCTTTTTGTGACTGTCTTAATTCACTTATCTTAATGTCCTCAAAGTTAATCCATATTGCAGCATATGTCAAAATTTCCTTCCCTTTAAAGGCTGAATAATATTCCATTGCACATATATAACACATTTTATCTACTCACCCACTGATGGATATTTACATTGCTTCCATCTTTTTAGCATAGGTGTACAAATATCTTTTTGAGGCTCTGCTTTCAATTATTTGGGCATACACTCAAAAGTAAAATTGCTGGATCATATGGTAATTCTATTTAAAAATTTTAAGGAACTGCTGTACTGTTTTCCACAGAATCTGCCCCATTTTACATTTCTACCAGAAGTGGCCAATGATCCTCATTTTTGTCACATCCTCACCCACACTTGCTAGTTTCTAGTTTTTTAAAAAATAGTATTCATCATAATGGGTGTGATGTATGGAGACACTTTTGGTTGTCACAACTCATGAGGAGGGGTGCTAATGGCATCTAGTGGGTAGAGGTCGAAGATGTTATTCAACATTCTACAAAGCACAGGACAGTCCTCTGCCGCAAATAAACAGGCCCAAAAGTCAATTATGCTGAGGTTGAGAAATTCTGATGTAAATAATCAGATTCATCTTTCATAGTAAATCTCATTTCTGACATGTGCAGCCTCTCTCTTTTCTGTTGAGATGCTCAAAGGCAAAGACTTTCAAAAATCTGAAAAGCAAGGGAGGAATGGCACATTTCTTTTATTCAAATTTTATTGGAAGTTTACAAATGTATTACAGACATCAGTAAAACACCATATCCATTTTACAGGGCACAGATCTCAAGCAAAGTGTTCACAAACAGTCTCTGGCAGAGCCTACCCCAAAGGCCTGTTGCAGACCTTCTTAACAAACAGTTCGACGTTCGACACACAACAGACTCTGGCCTGCCTCACCTTCTCAGGCCCTCTGAGGTTTTGTTTATGCACTTGGAATTAAAGCAGGAGATAGCAAAGCAATCCCGTACAGGAAAGAATGTTTAAGAGGGGGAAAACTGCCAAAGTCCTAGTTTGCTAAGGAAAATGGAGGACTCGTAGGCCACAGAGTGTTAAGTCAGGGTCCATAAACAGAACAAAAATGCTTTATGGGAAAATATGGAAATCACCAGAAAGACCTGAGGAGAGACCTTACTGGTAAGTAACTCTCCAAAAAATTTAGAAAAGCTTGGTCAGCGACCTACTGAACATCATGGCCAAATGCCCAGTAGAGTGAAGGGATGTCTCAGAAAACTTTTAGGATAGACAATTTTTTTTCTGTCCTATGGATTCATATCAAAATAACAGAAATGTTTCCCTAACACTGTGTGACTTTTCCCTCCTCCTTTTTATTCCCCTTGAGGAAAGCTAGTTTTGTCAGCAGGAAGTAAACCTATAAAATAGTATAGCTCCCAACAGTGAGTCATGTTTTATGAGTCTTGCGTTGACTGGGCTACTATTATGAGAAAATGGAAAAAGAATCAAATCCTTTCGTGATCCTAAACTTGGTGACTGCTTCCAAGTGGTCAAACAAGCATTGGTGTCTGCTAGGTCCCAGAGGGACAAACCATGGGAGGCAAGGCAAAATTCTCATCATTTCTACTTCTCTAGTGCTTAAATATCTATACCTCAAAAGGGAGCATGAAACTGCCTTCCAAATCGCAAGGAGGCTTGGCTGAATCCTGCACCTGGAATGCAGTCCAGAGGCCATTTCAAAGCCCTGAAGGTGCCAAACAGTTGCTAACAGCAACTCTTTTGGCATGAAATATGCAGATAGCTGGTTCCATCTTCCACTTCCCTTTTCATAGATTCTCCTTCTTACATGTTAGCATCTGGTTTCTGTTAGCCAGAAATACACAAAGAGCACTTCTCCTTAGAATTTAAGTATTTGTGTTATTTCTTGTTAGAAGGTAGGATTAGATGAAGAATAAGATGGACTCCCATCTGACCTCTGCAAGAAGACAAACAGAGGCTGCCTATAATAACTGGACAATAACATGAGAAGGGGAAAGGAGGCCAAATAGATTTGTCTTCCTTTGGCTTAAAGAAGTCAGCTCCCATTAACATCCACAATTGGGGGACATAGGAATTGGAGTCTCACAATTATTTATAAATGATGCTTCTTAAGTGGCTGGTGTACTATTTTTGGCCAATGGTAAAAGAGCCCGGGGTGGAAAGACAAATAAGAATCAGTTCACAAGAAAGGTTTGTTATGAGACAAATAAGATCAGTACTGATCAACCGGTTCTGGTTGGCTGGAATGTCGCAAGATTTTTGAGGCTGTATCTATGTTCTCTGAAAGTAGACAGTGACACATTGGTTATATCCGCCCAGATTGCAGAGTACATACTACGTATTTCACAATAAGCCCACCCTTTTCTCAGTGCAGCTGTGATCTGTGTTGCTCAAGAAAATTGAAGCCAAACTGTATTTCTTTTTTTTTTTTTGAAGACTTTGGCCCCACTTGAACTCAATCACTGCTAGTGGTACCCGGGAAGCAGAAAGCTGCTGTAGGAGGAGAAGTTGTTGCGGTGCAGAACATCCTACAGAATGAGAAGAGGATGAGAAAGAGCTGCCTCCAGGTCCCATGTTTATAATACAAAATTGCTTGGTCACTGGGCTGGCTGGGAGTGGAAAGAAAGGACTAGAGAACACAAAATGAATATGGAAGGAAGCTGTCAAACAACCAACACTAGAGATTCTCCCTTTTTGAACATGTGCAAGACCAAGAAGCACAGTTCTGGTTTCCCTCAGCTCATTCACCTTCACTTGGTAGAGATCCCACAACTACACAACAGAAGAAAGGGTACTTGAATGCCACTCTCAATGCCAGAAGCCTACTACGAAACCTGTTCACAGTATAACGGTGGTGTGTATTGGCAGCATCATTCAGGACACTGTCAATAACTTCTATTTCTTGGGAAAGAGCCAGTTCTGATGCCACTAAATTGAGCAGCAAATAGGACATGAACTGAACTCAAAAGCTATGGTGTAAATCAAGACAAGAAGGACCAACATGAGAAAAGGTAGAAAAAACAAAGAAAACCATAAGACATTAGAGCAGAGAGAAAACTGGGAAAAGATTACTTTGATAAAACCAGTCTATGGGAGACAGAACAATGATCTAAGAAGAGGTGAGCACATCCCTCACTCACAGCAAAACTTGACCAAGGAGAGCTGATGATTATGATGGAGGAATCAAGTAAGGACCCTAAGTTCATGCCTCAGAAAATGCTTTGAATTTTTGGAAGTTGGATTCTGGGATGTTATGTGTAAGTTATCACTAACAGGTGGAATTCCTAGTACAATGCTACCCTTTTCTCCCTGGGGCATTCACCTGGAGGTTCCATCATCATTTCGAGGATTTAGACACCCTCCGTCAGCATTCTCTGTAAGGTGCCTGACTAAGTGTGGGGTGGGAAGGCCTCTGCAGTGCTGGACTACATGGAGGTGATCTTGTCTGTAGACAGTTGACCTTGAGGCTTATATCAATTATATGTTAAGCTCTGACCAGTTTGGCTGCTGGGTGCTCACTGGGCACATAGATCTCAAATTGCTCATTCCTCCAATCCCTTTGGACACTAGTTATGTGTCAGTTTCTGCTGATGGGGTTAAAGCTCCATCTGGGAAATGTAAGAGGTACTCTGAAAAGGACGGAGTTAGGAAGCAACATTTACTAGGAGAATTTCTTTCATTGGATTCAAGGCCACAGAGGATAGACATTGTTTTCAGCTTTTTGCTAGGTCAAGTCATTACTTTTTTCTCTTTTTCCTTTTTCCAAAATGCCTTTTTGTTCTCATCAATCAAGAAACTCAAAAATCCATATTGGACTTGCCCAATTTCTACCAGAAACCTGCCATTTTAGTTGTGTGGTGTTGCACATTATTTCTTAAAATCAGTTTGCCAAGCAGTTTACAAACTTACTATACAAATGTAATAGAGTTAATTCTCCAGAGGCTTGGATAATTAATGAAGCATTTAGATATGAAGATAGCATGCGGAAAACAGCCACAACCAACATTTGCATTGTGTTTTTAAAAAATCAGTGACAATGACAAATGTCATATTAATACCTGAAAAGCAAATTATTTTAATACATCCTGAATGGAGTGCCATTTCCACATCCTGTACAGCCTTCCTTTCCCCAGACCCATTTGGCATGGTGTCTGAAAAGCCACTTTTCACATCCTCTCCATAAAAAATACTAGAAAATATTAACTATTATACTGAAAAGAGACCACGCTCACCTCACCATGGCAGATGGCCACTGAGATACACCGTGTAGCACATGGACAACACATCTCACTAAAGGTGGGTCCTGCAATGGATTATTTCAACTGCCACAATCCATAAAGGGGAGGAGGAGAATGGAAGAAAAAGCAAGCGCTTCATTTTTAACTGAAGGTAGGAAGTATTACTATAAACAACACAACCGTTAAATGTCTTCTTTAAGCAAACTCACTTTTGAGCCCATTTTCCGTCTGACCCAAGGTCCCCAAAGTTCAAAATGGAAATCCTCCTTTCAACATTTGTTTTTGAAGACCACTACACTGAAATCTTCTGAGCAGCTCCACCTTTCTGGGTAACACAGATGCTCTGGCTAGGGAGTGTGTTAAATTGGATTCTTTCCATAAGCACTAGGGGCTATTCAAGGTGGCTGTCACCTCTCCTCTATTTCATTTCCAGAATTTCTTCTTCTCCCTGACCTTCATATTATCCTTCAGTTCTGTCCTTGACCTGCTTTCTGATTTCAAATCACCTTGTTCCTCCTCCATGTATAACATACAATCTAGAACACACCATCACTCCCAGAGCCCCATCAGAATCTTCCTGTCCCCAAGATCCTAATGCTTAAGTTCATTTGCACTGAGGACAACCGGTTGTCAGGCTAAGGCAGCTGTTCTGTCTGCCTTGGTAAAGGAAAGCAGATAATACAATCCAGGAAACATGAGCACCAGAAAATAATGCCACATTCAAAAAACAATGTCATGCTGACATCACACAACACCACCACTCACAGTCACTGATATTTTCCCAAGGGAGAGATCGATAGTGAGCAACTTCAGTGTTCCCAGCAGGGATGGCGTTTCTCACAGAATTTACTGACACTGATTGGTTTCTCTAATTGGCAAAGTTATATTTGCTATTTAAAACAAATGACTATCACTTTGTAGGGAATACATTCTACTGAGGGTGGAAGTGGACTTAAGGATGGCTCCTTAAGTGGAATAGAGCATAAAATGCTTTGGGTATAATAATTTTCTGTTTAGCCACAAAAAGCCAAATAGAGTAAATTCATTTGAAAAAAGTCTCACTGACATGTAACAAATTTGTATAGAAAAAAGAAAAAACAAAAAGTGGTCCTGGACCACCACTGAATACTACTCAAAGACAATGCCAGATGTGCATGCAGGTCTTCACTGAGTCCTACGATATAGAAATTCTTTGGATATTACAAAATACAAAAATATTTTATCAGAACTCTCATTTACATTGCATTTACAATGGACATGTAAATAACTTAGACGTGGGTCTTGGCTAATAAACAAATTACTTACTGGAAAAAGGGTCCTAAAAGTAAGAGAATCAGAGAGGATACAAGCGAGCAGGAAGCAATTTACCATCTTGCCAGTGGCAACTCAACACACTGATGGGAGGGAGGTGACCACCCCTGGCCTCCACAGAGTCTATAGCGTCTCCAAAGTGAAATGTGCAAATAATATTCAACATGCCAAGAACTGTGACTACCAGTCGAGTCAATCTGTAACCTAGCCTTCATCTACTGAGAGCATGTCCCCTTTTTTCCCCTAGTAACCACCCCAAAAAGCGCTTTAAAATTTAAAACAGTGCAAGTTTCTGAATTTACATTCTTAGCTCCCATCTCCCCCTATTCCCTGACACCAATCAGATTAAGAAATAATACAGTTTTTGCTCTTTTGTCTTTTCCTGCTGTGCAACTGTCCCCTGCCACCTAAGGTGGACGACTTGGGGAGGCCGTAAGAGCTGTATTTGTGCAGAAGCTCATCGCTCGTGACATATCGTAGGCGGGCTGGCTGGGGGATTGGTTCTCCTAGGAAGTAGCCCTCATTGTCAGACTCTGAGGAGGAGGAGCAGGTGGAACACCAATCGTACTCGGTGAAGTAGGGTCCCCATCGCTCCCCAAAAGCATTCTGCAAAGCCAGGTCTGACACAGTCCTTGGGCACTGGCTGTACAGGTCCCGCCGGGACCCCTGGCCCAGGCTCTCTTGGAAGCTCCGCTGCCGCATGAATTGGTCATAGTCCTCCCTGGCTCGGAGCGGGGGCCTTTCTTTCAAGCGAGAGATAGCATCGCGCTCGCTGGCCAGATGCAGGGCGTTATCTGAACGGGAGCGTCGGGACCTCCTGGACCTGTGTGGTCGGAAGCGGCGGCTATCTTCGCGGGAAGTGCTTCTTCTCCGTGTACGCTCGCTCATGGGCTGGATCCTCACGCCCTCCTGCCCCGGCAGCTTGCTGCCCGCCACCCCTCCATCAAAATCAAAGCTCTGATGCATCCTGCCGCGGGACTGCAGGTCCCTGTAGCCAATGGGGTTGCCGAGCTGATGGAGGTTTCCCTCCATCTCCTGGTACTGCTGGGCCGAGAGCAGGCTGCGAACCGACTCCGCACTCCGGAACTGCATGGACGAGTTAAGCGTGCCCATGTTGCTAAGCTTCTCAGAGACGTTCATGCCAGAGTCTTTGCTGAGGTCAGGCATGGAAAACCGGGAGAGGTGCTCCTGGCGCTTGGCAACACCATCCGCGGAGAGGCCTGTGAAGGAGAGAGGAGAGGACCCTGGAGGTTAATACACTTGTGCAGCAATGGGGTTCACCGTCGCTGTTGGTCATGTGAATGGTCTCTGTTCAGCGTCAATGCGTGGGCTATACAGTGGACACTGCACAAAGGCTCCCTCAGAAAATGAGTAGAAGGGCTCTCCCCACCCCACTGCGTGGCAGTGCCACCTAGAGGGGGCACCTGGCTGAAATGCATCCACAGACATGCATTTCACTAGTTAGTACCTCCAAAGTTTCATCAAAGCTACTAAGAGCCTATTGCATATCTTGAATATGATGTTTTTTTCTGTTCAGAAATCTTTCTACAAAAAGTGTTTCAATTGCCTCTCTGATTCTAGTAATGCACTCTAAGCTACCTAGGGCACACATTTTGGACAAGGAAACTTTTAGCTACAGAGGCGGGGCCATGCCCAAGCACTTCCTGGCCAAACTCAGCCTAGAATCTAGGCCCATGATGCTGGACCAATTTATTCCCCTGTTAGCTTTCAGCAGTTTTCTGATCTCCCTTCTGTCCCTCAGCCCCCACTTCAGATATTTTGAAAACTAAGTGACTCCTTGGGTGTAGACAGAGAGACATTTCCTCTCTCAGACTGTTTAGTAAGATGACTATTCCAGGGTTCTAAATGGGCCCCCAGCAGCCAGAAGATGTGAGTGGACTCTGGGGATATTCTTCCTTCTCCTGAGGAGGCACTTTTTAAAACAAAGCAGTGACCCTAATGCTCTTTAACAGCAAGTGCTCCTAGCAGTGGACTTGCATTCCTGAAGTACTGTCACTGGTATCACTGAGATAAAAACCATTTTGAAAGTTGTAGGTGATTCCTGATTTCAGTCACTTCCATGTTGCCCATTTCAAAGGAGCACTCTAAAGAGAAGCTAAAGAATGGAGCAGGTGGCAAAATCTTGTCATTTGTCACTCATCATTTATCAATTGAAAGGATTAGCAATTTTGCCATTTCTGGCTGCAGACAACATGTCTTTGGATTGCTGTGGCTCATTATGACCCCCTATCACTGAATACTCCTCCCTACCTACTGGGGCCAACAACTTACTACTGCTCCCCTGATAAACAAATATTATGAGCACTTTGAAAAACTATTTATCAATATTTACTAAAGCTAAGTACACAGGCACATACACACACAGATTATGAAAAAAAGCTGCTTTGAATATGTGTCCTTTTTTAATGCACTTATTCACTTCTGTTGGGTATATAACCAGACTGGAGAGTCTATGAATTTTCCATCACCACTCTGATTATATACCCAAAGAAATCAGTTTATAGGTCCAAAAGAGGTACAAGGGTATTCAGAGAAGCTTTCTTTACAATAGCCCAGAATAAGAAACAACTCAAATGTTAATAAACAGGAAAAAGGATGAGTAAATTGTACTTTCTACCCTTCCCCATTAAAAGGAACTAGGATTCTTTGGAAAAATGGCCAATTCTAGTACAGAAGAAGGGAAGGTAAAGGATGAGCCTGGAACATCTTGTTATGCCCAAAAGTAAGAAGTGTTAAAAAGTGATGGGAGTTTGTCAGAAGAACATCGGGCCCAAATTCAAGGGATTCCCACTAGCCAAAGGTGAGTGATTTGAGCATCACAATATTTAAAAACAATAATGATTTATTATTTTTAATATATTTTATCGATTATGCTATTACAGTTGTCCCATTTTTTTCTCCCCTTTATTCACTTCTGCCCTGCACCACCCCTTCCCACCAGCACTCCCTCACCTTAGTTCATGTCCATGGATTGCACATATAAGTTCTTTGGCTTCTCCATTTCCCATACTATTCTAAACCTCCCCCTCACTATTTTGTAGCTACCATTTATGCTTCTTATTCCCTCTACTTTTTCCTCCATTCTCCCCTCCTGGATGATAATCCTCCCTGTGATTCAGTTTCTGTTCTAGTTGTTTGCTTATTTGTTTTTGCTTCTGTTTTTGTTTTTTAGGTTCAGTTGTTGGTAGTTGGCAGTTTGCTGTCATTTTACTGTTCATATTTTTGATCATCTTCTTTTCTTAGATAAGTCCCTTTAACATTTTATATAATAAGGGCTTGGTGATGATGAACTCCTTTAACTTGACCTTATCTGGGAAGCACTTTATCTGCCTTCTCATTCTAAATGATAGTTTTGCTGAATAAAGTAGTCTGGGATGGAGGTCCTTGACTTTCATGACCTGGAATATTTCTTTCCAGCCCCTTCTTGCCTGTAAGGTTTCTTTTGAGAAATCAGCTGATAGTCCTATGGGAACTCCTTTGTAGGTAACTCTCTGCTTTTCTCTTGCTGCTTTTAAGATTTTCTCCTTATCTTTAATCTTGGGTAATTTCATTATGATGTGCTTTGGTGTATGCTTCCTTGGGTCCAACTTCTTTGGGACTCTCTGAGCTTCCTGGACTTCTTGGAAGTCTATTTCCTTCGCCAGATTGGGGAAGGTCTCCTTCATTAGTTGTTCAAAAAATTTTCAATTTCTTGCTGTTGCTCTTCTCCTTCTAGCACCCCTATGATTTGGATGTTGGAACATTAAAAGTTGTCCTGCAGGTTCCTAAGTCTCTCCTCATGTTTTTGAGTTCTTGTTTCTTCATTCTGTTCTGGTTGAATGTTTACCTCTTTCTTCTGCTCCAAATCATTGATTTGAGTCCTGGTTTCCTTCCTTTACTCCTGGTTCCCTGTGTATTTTCCTTTACTTCACTTTGCATAGCCTTCATTTTTTCCTCTACTTTGTGACCATACTCAACCATTTCTGTAAGCATCCTGATTATCAGTGTTTTGAACTCTGCATCTGGTAGGTTGGCTCTTCCTTCATCACTTAGTTGTATTTTTCCTGGAGCTTTCATCTGTTCTTTCATTTGGGCAATCTTTTTTTGTCTTCGCATGCATGTTATGTAGTAAGGGGGGAGCCTTTAGGAATTCACCAGGGCAACCCACGTTGCTGTGTTGTGGTGCTGTATGTGGGCGAGGGGTCTGAGAGGGAACAATGCTGTTTGCTCTGTTCTCGGCTGGCTGTCAGTCAGTTTGCCCACTACCCACAAGCAAATTGGGCCCTTCTGGTGCTGATTCCAAGGTGGGTGGGTTTATGTATGTTCTAGGACCCTCCAACAAACTCTTCTGTGAAGTTGGGAGTTTCTCCTGCCAGAGTAATCCCCACATTTTTACAGTCAGAGGTTTTGAGGCTTTATTTCCCTATGCTGGAACCCTGGGTTATGTGGTCTGTCTCACTCCCCAGTTGTTCCTCCCAGTTTATCAGCACTCAAATGTGCGACCACCTGCTCTGCTAGCCACTGCCTTGCCATGTATCCTCTCTGCTGTGGTTGCCTGTTTCTGCCCCTCCTATGAATGTTTCTTTTTTAACTCCTTGGTTGTTGGACTTCCGTACAGTTTGATTTTCTGGCAGTTCTGGTTATTTTTTGTTTTTAAATTTGTTGTTGTCCTTCTTTTGGTTGTGTGAGGAGGCAAAGTGTATTTACCTACGCCTCCATTTTGGCCAGAAGTCTCTAAAAGCAGTAATGATTTAGAAAACACTGAAAACGATAGGAATTCATGAGTCCATACTGATAACTGATAAAATCAATAATTAAGTGGAGGAAAGAGTGGGCTCTTCTATACAGCAGAACACTCAGGGTGAGTGCAGACAGGGGTACTGGATTTGTAATCCTTGTAGGTAAAGATTGGTTCATGCAAGACTCAAAGTATGATAAATTTTGGGGGTAAACCTGAGGGGGGAGCAGAATACTTGCATGCTCTTTAGTGTTTCCCCACATATTGCTTATTAGTTATAAGGAAAATTTAGTAACTATGCAGTCGAAATCAAACTTAGTATTAACTGATGAGGTGCAAGTGGACCTCATGTGCCTCGGGTGGGATGTTCTTACTCAGTTTTCTAGTCAAGAATGCATAACCTGAATGTATTTGGGAGGAAACATCAGACAAACCTCCAAATAAGGACTGCTGTACTAAAAAGAAGAGAGATTGTATTCTTAAAAAAAATTCAGTATCATAAAAGACAAAGAAAGACTTTCTAGACTGAAGGATACTAAGAACCATGGCAAATATATACAATACCCAATCCTGGACTAGAAACTTCTCTGTAGTGAAAATAAATGATATAAAGGATAATTGTTGATCAGGTGACAAAAGTTGTAACATAGGCAACTGATAAATGTATTATGCTACATTTGTTGTGGTTAACTGATAAGTATGATAGTGTTGGGGAAGACCTTTATTCTTGGGAAATACATGTGGACGTAAACAATGGTAAATGGTCAAGGTGAATACTATTGCTCTCAAGTGGTTCAGAAATAAATGGTGTGTGGGCATATGTGTGAGCAAGGGAGGGAAAACGACTTTTTTAAAAAGATTTTATTTATTTACTTTTAGAGAGAGGGGAAGAGGGGGATAAAGAGGAAGAAATATCAATGTGTGGTTGCCTCTCATGTGGCCCCCACTGTGGACCTGGCCCTCAACCCAGGCATGTGCTTTGACTGGGAATCGAACCGGCAACCCCTTGGTTTGCAGCCTGTGCTCAATCCACTGAGCTACGCCAGCCAGGGCGAGAAAATGACTTCTTAAAAAAGGAGAAAAATGCGAACAATAGGTTAATCTAGGTAAAGAGTACACTCAATTATTTGTTCCATTCTTTAAACTTTACACTAAGTTTGAAATTATTTCCAAATAAAAAGTTTCTTAAAAACTGTAGTATATTTATATGACATAATGGTTTTCAATTCCAGGGGAAATTAATGGGGTGAGGGGAGGTGGTACTAGCCCCTAGTGAGGAGAGGCCAGAGAGATATTGCTAAATACCCTATACTGCATAGGACAGTCCCTATAGGAAAGAATTACCCAGCTCAAAATGTCAATAACACCACAGTTGAGAAACCATGATATAATGGGATACTTAGTATAAACATCAACAGAATGAATACACCCAGCAACATAGATGAATCCCGTAAAAAATGCTGAGACACATAAAGAGAACATGCTGTATGATTCCATTTATATGAAGTTCAAGAATAGGCTAAGGTTATCTATGGTGACAGAGGTCAGAATAGTGGGAGGGGAATAAGGGAAATCCCTAGGGCACTGGGAATGTTCTGTATCTGGATCTCAGTGATGGTTATAAAAGGATAGGAATGTAAAATTTCTTTGAGGTGTAATTTTAACACTTGTTTGCATTACCTTATATACATATAAATCATACATAAAGCAATGCTCTCATTAAAGAGCCAAATTTAAATGTAGGATATGCTTGTGAAGAAAGTGTTCTGACAAATACACTGTCCAGTCATATATCTATTTTTTAATTCATCACTGGGACAATTGTTAGGACAAGAGGATTTGAGTCCTCTAACTCCTGCTTTCTCTGCTGCTTAGTTCTGACTTGCACATTGTAACAGCTGATTTTCAACAGCCAAATAGCTCCCAGAACCTCCTCCATATGAAAGCAGAGAGGAAAGGTAGAAACCTGAAATGATGAATGAGCACTGTAAGTGGGTGAACCTTAGTAAGCAGGGAAAACTATTCAAAAATCACTTGTAGAAACAAAAGCTATACAGGTGGGTGCAATGATCTCTGCCCAGCTGTCTACTCATGCCCTGGAGTGGAATTAGGGTCAGCATTAACAATCTAGCAAACGCTATACATTCCCAGACATGCTATTTTCCTGAGCCTCTCTTTTATAAGCCCAAAGTTAAGCACCTGTGAGAATGTCCCACGTGTGAAGAGATTCATATTTCTCTGAGGAGGTAATGGTGAAGAGAGGCAGCTTCAGTTCCACTGGGAGAGGATTTTGACCTCTCCTCTATGGTGTCTCTGCATCCTGGGAATCTTAGGATGCCCTTACCCCTCCCCTCTCTCCCCGAAAGGAAAAAGCTCTGGAAAAACAGGAGGACCAGTTACTCAACTCCAGGGTCTACTATCAGTATTTCCTAAACCGAAGCTATTTCCCTGGTCGTTGTATGGGTAGGATTAGAAATGCTACTTGCTCACTCCAGGGAGCAGAAATGTCTATGTTCTCACTTATTAACCCAGAATTTTTTTCAGGGACTTCTTGAATGCAGGGCATGAATAAAATGGCCTATAGATGAGCAATAATTGTGTACTTGCTTCTCAACAGGGTAGCTCTGTGGTTAATTTCATTATTAGCAAAAGCCAGAGTCTTATGCAGAACTCAAGGCCCTCTGTCCTTCCACAATCACTGGCAAAGTGGTGTTCCTCGCTCCCATCCCCTTCAGCTTCATTTACATTCTTTAACATATTGAGCAAGCTCACTCCAGATCCTGTGCAAAGCTGACTTCCTCTAATCACTAAGGCCCTCACATAAATGTCACCTCTTCCTTGGTGCCTGCCCATATAGATCTTTCTAAAGTATCAATAGTAAAATTTCCCCCCACCAACCACTCTGCAGCACTTGACCCTTTTGTAAGGCCCTCCACCCTGACTTATTTCCCTAAATGTATGTGTACGTTTTTATATGAACAATAGCCTGTGGGAAAGGCATCTTATTCATTGCACTCTCTCAACAGGAGCAGTGACAGGCACCCCATTGGTGCTCAGTAAGTATATGTGGAGTTGAGATAAATGAATCCTCACACTACCCACCACCAGGAGAAAGCCACCACCCTTGGACCCCGGGTGGGCCAGACTTAAGAAACAACTGATTGTAATTCAGACAGGTGGAACACTAACCAGGAGGAACAAAAATACCATGGTCACACCTGTCAACCTCATTGTCTCTGATGTTTCATTATGCAGCCCACCATTTGAAGCTTCTCCAATTTTAAAGTTGAAGAACAAATGATTTATAATTAGCTCTTCGATCTACAAAAAATGTGTTGTCTCATTAATCATAGACCTGGAGATGTTTAAATTAGCAGCTTCCATGTCCGCAGTTTACATCTCAATTTGATTAAACACTCCCTTCTTCTTCTAACTATGAGCAGAACTGAACAGTCACTTCCTGGCTGGGTGACTTGGGGGAACTTTTGAACCTCTTGAGATGCATCTGTAAAGTGGACATAAATACAGCATCTGAACTTGAAAGCTGAAGTGACTGTCAGATGAGGAAAAATGTGCCTTTCCTTTTTGACTCATGAAAACTGAAATATATTTGTATAGCTTTGATTTCCTTTCTGTGCACTTGGCTAGACCATAGGCCCCAAGAAGGCAGGGGCTGGCTCCTGTTTGCTAGGCCCTCATCTCAGGACCTGGGACCCAATATGCTGGAAGAAAGTACGCAGCGCCTGAGAGTCCCCAACAAGAGAGAGCATGTCACAACAACTTTACACCAGCCAGCAAGGCAAACAATACTTGATGAATGCATGATTATATGAATGAATGAATCTGAGAAACACGGCCCACACAGGGACATGCACATGGCAATGTTCACTGCTTATGGGCCACTGTTAAAATAATTTGTGCCTCCAAACTGCAGCTGGAGATTACTCCTCCACCCAGATGAACTTCAACTCTTCATTCCATTTGTTAAAACACTGCAAATCAATATTGTCCAACAAAATGGGGCTCCCAAATGCCACTCTGCAATTCTGCAATAAATGCACCTTTCTTGCTGCCCAAACCATGATGTCTGTGTGAGCATGTATGAATGCAGGGGCACAGGAGTGGAGAGGATGGTGGAGACTGCAGACCCAATTCTCTGGAGAGGTCCAGCTGCAGCCCACAGTCTGACCGCTATATCGGTGACCCTGGCAGAAGATCCTGCCAACAGTATGAGACACAGATGCGAGGTTGCTCCCTTCTCAAGTGGAACTCTGTCTTATTAATATACAAAGAAGGTTTTTTCCTCTCTAAATAATGCAGGCTTTCTGAGAGGTGCTAGATGGTAACTATGGAGTGAAAAGGTCTTGATTTTGTCCATCCTTATCCCATGGGTAAGTGTGGCCAAAAGTTACACAAATGTCCAGACACGTGCAGAGGCCGTAGGCCTTGCCCCAACAAGGAGAGGTCAGTACTGAATTCAGCCTGTGAGTCTCTGAGGTTAAACTGTCAACACTAGCAAGCAGCCAGAGCGATGTAAGCAACAGCAGCATTTCTATCTGAGTAATGTCCCCTCACTGCAAACAGGGGTCTCACAGAAACCAGTGACAGCAAAAAGTATCAGTGCCTTCAAAGAATGTTGTGGGTCTGAGGGAAGAGTAAGGCTATCTTTGCTGTGTCCCCTCCTCCAATTTGTTCTAAGAGCAGAAGCTATGAGCTCTGGTCCAGAGAGAAGAACATGCAGACTTAAAGGTAATGGCAGCCCTTTGGTATACCTTTTGTTCGTCATTTATTTTTCTACTTCCGCTCCTCCAAAGCAACAACAACAAAAATAACAACAAAAAACAAGATACAAATAAACAATTGGTATAGGAAGACACAGAGCTGTGTTTCTGGCAACTTAAAAGACACATTCACACTTCTGTGCAGTGAAAGAAATAGTATCTATTCATTTCTACCCTCTATGTATTTATAACACATACAGATGATTTTGCTCCCTTTCAGTAAAGTTTTCCCTATATGACTTTGTTTTTTCTTTTGGCTAAAGCAGAAACGTGAATAAATAGGAATTGTTCAGAATAGGGTATTGTAAAATATGACTCATGGGTAAAATCTAGCTCACTACTTATTTTTGTAAATAAAGTTTTACTGGAACCTGACTACATCTATTCATTTGCATACTGTCTATGGTTGCTTTCTGGATAAAATGGCAGAAGTGAGTAGTTGTGAAAGAGACTATACGACCTACAAAGCATAAAATATTTACTATCTGGCCCTTTCTAGAAATAGTCAACCTCTGGTTTAGAATGGGAATGTGCTGTCTTTGAAGCTTAAGCATCCCTGAAGCCATGACCTCTATACAGTCTAAGTGTCTTTGGTCATACAAAAATGTCTTTGAGGTACTAGTTTATTTAAGTGTGTGTGTGGGGGGAATGGTTTGATCATGTCCCTTGGGACCCATTTCCAAGTAAGTCGATTGGTATCTTCAACACCCTGAATTTCAAATTAGCAACAACTGGAGAGAAGCTGTCACCTGGGCAGTGGAGTTTAACCACCACCACATGTTCTTTGGTGTCAGGGATGGAATAGTTCAAACAGAGTATGACAGGGAAGGCTCGGGGTGGGGACGGATAGTGAGGGAGAGGGAGGAGGAAAGGAAGGGGGAGATTATGAGCACATTCAAACCCCTTGCTACTCAAACCATGACCTGTGGACTAGTGGCGATGGCATCCTCACCAGATTTGCAGGATCTGAATCTGTTTTCAGAGGAGCCCCTGGTGATACAGTACCCTTGAGGGCTAGAGGAATACTGCGCCAGAGAACAGAATTTTAAGGAAAATGTCCTTCACAACTAAAGGTGCTTCTACTTTGGGAACCCAACCACATCTTCATACACTCAGACACTCTAATTCAGGGATTCTCAACCTCAGCACTTTGGCATCTTGGGCAGGACAGTTCTCTGTTGGGGGTCCGTCCTGTGTTTTGTAGGGTGTTTACCAGCATCCATAGCCTCACCCGCTAGATGCCAGTTACACTCCTCTGTAGCTGTGACAACTCAAAATGTCTCCTGACATTGCCAAGTGTTCCCTATGGGGCAATATCACCTGAGAACCACTGCTTAGGCAGATCCCATTCGGGGCTGCTGCTGACCACAGGCTAAGGAGGACTGTGCTCTTGGCACAGCCGTGGGTTAGGGCTGTTCCACCTCCTCCCACAAGCATCATCCTGATCTAGTCCAGACAGGGGGTGCCCCTCTATAGAGAAGGATGAATGTGTTCCACTACTGGGTATGCTATGTCTTCAAAACTGCGGAATTGCACAGTGTTTTCTCCTGAACTCCTTTCAACATCCTGCCATTGAAGCCTGTTTTCCCTCAGTGAGTTTCAAGAGTTCCCTATGGTTGAGGCCTTTGCTGTCTTACTTTCCTCTTCCAGTTGAAACTTGAAATATCGAGCCATTGGTGCATCGTCCTTACTTCTTTAGTCTACAGCCCATCTAGCAGTCCCATGTGACCATGTGGTCATATGTGTTTGTAGTCACATCTGCCCTCTCTTCCTGTGGTACCAGAAGTGCTGGCACACGCGTGAAACAATTACCTTCAGTCTACTGCTGCTGAGGGGGGGGCAGGGCGGCTGGAAGAGGGCTGAGGAGTGTAGGTACCTCTGCTTTTGACCCCCCTCTGCCCCCAGGTTCGGTCTGCTTTCCCCACTAGGGGAAAGGATTTCCCACCCCTGGCTACTCCATGAAACTGCCCCAAACTGAAGAACAGCATCTTTGCAATGAGCTGGTTTCAAAGGCCATTGCTGATGCTGGTTTCTCTGGCCCTAGAGGCTTTGGTTTCTAGGCGCTTGCCATTGAAGCAGCATGGTTGGGAAGTGACAGGCATGGCAACAAGACTAAAATCACTTCTCCTATTGACCTAGTATAGCTACCAGGACCAGTCCAGTCAAGATCAAAACTCAAATCGGATTGGGCGTCTCCTACCTTTTATCACTGATTTCCTCATTATGTTGACTTCCTGGTAAATAGTTACCCCAATAAAGACGAATGTGTGAAAGAGAGTGAATGAGCAAACCAGGAAGTGACACTTTTAGAAACATGCAGGGGTCGATTTTAACTGCTGCTCACTCTGCGGGGGGTCATGGATGTGGTGCCACAAAGCCTATTGCTAATAGAAAGGATGTGCACAAATTCAAACTAGTTGAAGACTTTGCCAGAGTTTGTTCTGGGCTTACCTCGACCCCATACTGCTTTCCCAGAATTGGTTAGCCCAAGTCAACAAGCAGCATCCCCTGGAGTATTTGCTCAGAAAACACTTGACTCAACGGGCAGAAGCTAAATGGCTCTCCAGTGTTGCAGAGTGCGCAGCCAGGGTCCCAGACACCTATTTGCTTTCTTCAAAGATTTTTGATGAGGCCCTGCCCCTGCCAGGTTCTGTGAGTCCCCTAGGAACAAGGCCCTTCAGGGAACACCTTGTATAGTATGACACTGTACAGGGAAGACACATCACTAAATCAGTGCAGACATTCAGCTATTACAGACAGTAGTCGTGAGGCAGGGGAGAACCACAATGCTTTGAGAATAAAAGACTAGCTCACCCTGGACACAGTGCTGGCAAAGAGCCCTGTATAGTTGATAACTACAGTAAGAGCGAATGGATGAAAAGGAGCCACAGAAAGTTCTGTGTGCTCTATAAAGTGACAATACGGTCGTATGACTGGAGCACCTTGAGCAAGGGGGGACAGAAGTGGGGAGGAGGCCAGGAGGTGAACAGGAGCCAGAGGGAGGTTTTTCTAGGCCACTGTGGGTTTGAAAGTGTCCCTCCCACACCTGTAGGTGGGATGAATAAAGCACCTGGGACAGCACAGGGAATGAAGAGGAGCTCTGGATTTGGAGGTTACCCTCCAGCTCTGTCTTTACAGCTGGGCCTCCTTGGGCAAGACTCTGAATTGAGCTGTGCCTTAGTCCCCTCATCTGTAAAGAGGAAATTGTAGAATCTGCTTCATTAGCAATGAATAGGTATTCAATCACTCATTGGTGCGGGTGCAGGTGAGTGAGTATCTCATGCATTAATACACAGAGAATTCAGAACGGTGCTGGTGCAGTGAGGTCAGATGCAATGTACTTATTGTCTGTCACTCTGTATTTGTCACGTCTGAAACATTTTCCTGCATGGTGTCATATATATTGCTAGGCATTGTTATGCAACTTTTCAAGTGGGTAATAGAGAGTGGGAAGAATTTAGAGGTTCACACAGCAGCTACTTGAGAACTCTTCTCAAGTAGCCTTTATTACTGTGAGCAGAAAGAGAAAGGAATGCAGCAGGAGTGCTGGCTGACAGAGACCAGAGGGACAGGAGGCAAAGGTCTTCTAGAGTGAGGGTGTGGATCACCCACAATTGGGGTTGGGCCTGGGATTCTGACTTGCCAACAAGCTTCAGGAGTTGCTGATGTTGTTGGTCCACAGGCCACACTTGGAACAGAAAAGTAACAGCTGTCCTTTAGCTCATGAATTTGGAATGAAGGCCTGGCACCCCTTGTTTCTAATTAATGCCTCCACATTAATGAGAAAGGTGTGACCACACAGACCATCCAGAGGGCTGTATCTGTGCATGTAACCATCCCCAGACCTTGGCTAGGGAGCCAAAACCTTAGAAAGAGAGAAGAAACTGTGGCCTTAGCCACCCTGTTACCTCCTTGTCTCATCTACTGGAGCTGCCACCAAACTATTCCCTGCTTCTGACAAGAGACCCAGCAAAGCCGGGACTGGGTTCTTGGAAAGCATAGATATTGAACCAGGCCATGGAAACTTCCTCTCATTTCCAGCTCCTTTTTGTGCCCTTCACTTGCCTTCCTGAGGCAACGTGGGCTTGGCAAGGTACACAGTCCGCACAGATGGAGAAGCAGCTGCTAACCTGGGAGGAGCTGAGAATCCAGCACCCTCCAAAGGCCCTCAGATCTCTCTCTTCTGCCACCTTTCCAGCCCCACAGGGATCCAGCCTGGGAGTTAGGGAAGCCTCTCCAAAATATCCTCTCTGAATTATGCGAAAAAGATTCTGTAGGCAAGTGAGTTTGGCAATTGCTGAAGGACTTTTCAAAAACTTTCACTGGCTTAAATACAGTAGGAATTTTCAGAAAGAAGATAGTAAAGGAAATAATCAGTAAAACTGATCCTGCCTTTATTTACAAATTTTACATTAAATTAATTATGGATTTCTGCATGAATTTTGCTCCTTAAAATACTGCATTGAAATACTGCTCATCTTGATCACTGAGTTTTGGGCATGCCTTTCAATTATGTACCCACGTGGGTGAGAGTTGCCCCACCCTGGTCCTGGCCCAGCCAGACTGGCCACTTACCTTTCACCTCAGTCAAATCTTTAATTTTCATTTGTAAAATTCCATGGATTGTATATTTTCTATAAACTGTGTTTACTAGAGTAGTGGAGAAAGTACAGACGGTCCCCAATTTGTGATGGTTTGCCATGATTTTTTGATTTTACAATGGTGCAAACGCTATATGTATTCAGTAGAAACCATACTTCAAATTCTGAATTTTGACCTTTCCTCGGCCCAGCAGTACACAGTGTGATCCTTTCTCCTGATGCTGGCAGCAGCATGGGCATAGCTCCTAGCCAGGCACATGACCACGAGAATATACAACCAATACTCTACAGTGTGGTACTAAGTGCATTTGAATTTAACAATATTTTCAACTTAGGTTTATTGGGATGCAATCCTATTGTAAATTGAGGAGCACCTGTAATTGGCCTGGAGAGCAAGGGACCTAGAGTCTCAAGTCTGCTGCGAATTACCATTAAGATCCTGAATAAATCATTTCTCCTCTCTGAGCCTCAGTTCCTCTACTTAACCTCCACCAGAGACTCTCCAAGCTTCTCCCAGATCAATATGTTTTTATGGAGGAGTGCGTAGCTCAAAGTTTATTAGTTTTTATCGAGATATAATTAACATATAACACTGTATTAGTTCCAGGTTTACAACACAAAGATTTGGCATTTGTATATGGGACAAAATGACCACCATACATTGTTATAATATTTTTTCTTGTGATGCGACCTTTTAAGACCTCTTCTGAGCCACTTTTGAATGCAGTGGAACCCAGGTCTCGAACTTAGTTCATTCTGCAAGGCTGTTCGAGAAGTGATTTGTTAGAAAACTGAATCTCCTTTGTCTGTTGCCTGAGTGACACGTGGCTTATTATATAGATATCAGTATGAAAGGGTTGTCGGGTTGAGAATCGAAGCTTTGTTTGACAACTGAGATACTTTTTCTATGAACTTCGTCAAGAACCAAATTGTTTGAGATGAAAGACGTTCAAAAACTGAGGTTCGACTGTATACCATTCAGTATCTTTAACTATAGTCACCAACTACATGTACATTATATCCCCAGGGCTTATTTCTTTTATAACTGCAAGTTTCAACTTTCTGCTCACTTTCACCTGTTTCTGTGAGAGCCTCCAATTTTGATTCCATGAAAGCACATACCTCCCATTTCAGATCAGTGTGGAATATTGCACAGGTCTCATGGCAGATCCTGATCTGTGAGGCAGTGGTGCCAGGGAGAGAAAGGAGAGGTAATGGGGTGCTGCCAGAACAGTCAGAAATGAAAACACTGAGGGGATCCTTAGATAGTCAGGGAACATATAGGGATATAGTTGGTTGATAGAAAGAAAAGGAAAAGAGAGAAATCTAAACCCAAGATTTGTCTACTTTCATTCATCCTAACCTGCTGCCAGGTCTCAAGTGGATCACGTAGGCCCTGCTACCCTGTGCTTTGCCCCAGGAAATCATAACTGAACAGCTGAGGCTCAGTGGATAAGAGTGCAGGCCTGGTACCATCTGGGTCAGAACCCCCTGTGGGGCTTGTTTAAATGCAGTTTCCTGGTTCCTGTCCCAGACTGACACAACTTCTGGGAACAGGGCTCAAGAATCTGCATTTCCAACAAGTGTTTCAGT
This sequence comes from Desmodus rotundus, assembly GCF_022682495.2. Classification (NCBI taxonomy): domain Eukaryota; kingdom Metazoa; phylum Chordata; class Mammalia; order Chiroptera; family Phyllostomidae; genus Desmodus; species Desmodus rotundus. Next base: position 79,559,859 of record NC_071394.1, on the reverse strand, counting down.
TGATTTTGGTACCTTAAAAATAAAACTAAAACCTACTGCTTTGAAGTCATGTGAATGTGAATAAGTAAACAGGTCCCCAGCATCAGCTCTTCACATTTGCAGACAACCTTAGAATTAGGAGTCTGAAAAGCTGTGTGTTATGTAACTGTCTCACAAGCGGCCAAGCCAGGTGCGAGGATACTGTGACACGCCAAGCCCTAAGCCATTGGTCAGATGCAGGATTTCCAAGGCAATTTGTTACCTTTCCCACCAGATCTTGGCTAGGGAAGACTGATGACTTAATTCCCAGGCCCCTGTCACTAAGTGTGGTCCCTCTGCCAAACCAGCCAGGGTAGATGGCAACCAAGCTCCCCTGGAAACTGTTCAGATGGCTGGCACCCATCAGGATGCTGGAGACTGGTAGAGAGGGAGGAATTTCACTTGGTGTGATTCCAATTCTTAGGCCATCAGGGCTGTTCTCTGCTCTGTGAGCACTTAAAACCCTAAAATATCAGAGCCGGTGGCTGACCATACTGGGCATGCTGTGCAGTCTTTGTCCTCAAGCAGGATTTGGTCCCACCAAGTGCCCAGTTCAGTGCCCCTAGTCTTTTCATGGAAGTGAAAATTTCCAACCCCGAGGAGGCCAGTTTGGTAGCATCTATAGATACTTGCCACGTGCATATCCCTTGATCCAGAAATTCCACTTCTACTTATACTATGGAAAAACTTGAACAAGCACACAAACTCAAGCAAAAAGATGTTCAACAAAACAGATTTCAGCAGTGAAAAATGTGAAAAAAATTCAAGTGCCCAGCAATAGAGGCTTGCGTTAAAAGAATGATGGTGCAATGATACAATGAAATACTAAATACCTTCAGATGAGTTAGAGAGATGTGCACAAGTAGGGAAAGATGGACAAGGTATAGTGTTAAGTAAATGAAAAAAAATCAATTGCAAAACAGTACGATAACTTTTCTTTTTATAATTATACATGTCTGTGTATGCCTGGAGACAAGTACCAAAGGAATAGTCACCTAGTGGGGGGAGGAAGGAAATTATGGGACAATTTCAATTTGTATAGACAGTTTTATAATTTTGTAACTTTTAAAAACTATTTTGGTTTGTAGCTTTGTAATTTTGTAGTTTTTTTTAATTTTTAAAAAACTACCTGTCAGCTGTGGCTCAGAGGATTAAGTGCTGGCCTGCGAACCAAAGGGTCGCTGGTTCGATTCCCAGGCAGGGCACATGCCTGGGTTGCAGGCCAGCCTCCCAGTAGGGGGCGTGCAAGAGACAACCACACATTGATACTTCTCTCCCTCTCTCCCTCCCTTACCCTCTGTCTAAAAGTAAACAAAATTTAAAAAACTGTTTTAATTAGAGAAGATAATAAAATTACATGGGGAAAGTTGAGAGCTTTTCCCTTATCACCTTGGCTTAACCCTCCCAGGAGAACTAAATGCAAGATGCTTTCTCTGGGGCTGAAATAGAGCCTGGGACAAGGATATTAAGCACCAAGCCTATCATTTCTGGGACATTGTGAGGCACAGCAAGGAAAATAAATCCTCCAAATCTTGTGCTAAGTGTTTCAGAGCTCTTTTGTGGCTGAAAATACCTGGAGCACATAGGGGAGGCGTGAGAAACTAGGGCAAGTGGTTACAGACCTCAATATCCTTTCCTCCAAAGCTCTGAGCCCAAGCAGAGGACCTGCTGGTTGTGTAGCTGGTTTCAAGTAGGAGCCACAAGGACATTTTCCTGTGGTCATCACTGTTGGCCAAATGATACTGTGTGAGGCAGTCTGCCATAGTAGTTAGAGGCTCTGGGCTAGGGCTGCTTCTCAATGGCCAAGTGATCTTGGGCAAATCTCTTGATCTCTCTAAGATTCTATTTTCTTATCAGTGAAATGGAGGCTCATTGATTCAATAAATATTTCATGAATGTCTACCATGTATTAGATTATCAAATACCTACCATGTGTCTGGCAGCACTCCAGATGCTAGGGCAACCAGGGAGGGAGACGGTAAACAAAATAAGTAATAAATATGCTATTTTAAAGGGTGCTAAGTGCTATGGTGGAAGATAAGGCAGGGAAGAGGGATAGGGTGCTGCATCAGGAATAAGAACAGACCCCACCCCACAAAATGAGCTTACCCACATGCTGCTCTAGCATAGCCCCCATGTCATAGCAACACCTCAGTAACTAAAGCCATCATACCACCCTACTACTACCACCACTATTGCAGCCAAGACTTGTCCTCTGTAAGGTCTTCTCATTGGTATTTCACAAGAGGTACACTTTTTATTATTTACCATGTACAAGGCATGGTGCTGGGTGATTTTACGTACCCGATCTCATTTGAGTCCCGTGAACCCCTAAGAGTAGGTGTTGTATTTCTCATTTTCCAAAGGAGGCACATCAGGCTCACAGAAGATTGGTGGGGGTGGGGGGGGGTCACTTCCCAATCACAGAGGGGGACTTCAAATCCTGGTTAACCTGACAGAAGGCAAAGGTCTTCTGCTCCCAGGCCAGAAAACTGGATCCTAGCTGCCCCGCTCAGAGCAGGCCATGCCCTTTATGAGGTCCCAGCATCTGTGCCCTCTGACACTACTTCCTGCCTGGTGAGCCACACCCAGCCGTGATGCTGAAGACAGCTGGCCAAGGCAAACCTGTCCCTCTGACCTGCTTTCTCTCCCGGGTCTGTTTGGTGATTTGGGGCCTCCTGATCAAACTGACTCAGGAAGAGGGCAGCAGGCACCAATTAGAGTGGAAGACTCCACAAAGAGTGGGGGATGAGCAGAGCAGATTAACTGAACAGTTGATGTAGGATCTCTAGATGACTTCCTCACATTTTACATGATTTAAAAAGTTCCTCTTCTGGACTTCCAGTCAAGATGGAGGCATAGGTAAACATGCTTCACCTGCTTGCACAACTATAGAAAAAATTACAACTAGACCTTAAAACAAATAACACCCACAATCATCAAAAAATTGAGGTGTATGGAAATCTGACAACCAAGGATTTAAAAAAGCCACATTCATGCAGCTGGGTAGGAAGGGCGAAGACACAGAGATAGGCAAAGAGGCGTGGAGATGCAGTGTGGCATGGAGAAGCGGCGGAATGGGTGGTCCCACATTCATGTGTGGTGGATAAAAATTGGGAGGGATACCTTAGGAGCGAGGGATCCCAGCCTGAGGCCAGACCATACAGCCCAGGGTTCCAGCACCAGGAAGATAAATCACTATAACTTCTGGATGTAAAAACCAGTGGAGGATGGGGCGGTGGAAGAAACCGTGGAATTTTCAGGAGACTCTACTTAGAGGGCCTGCACGGGCTTAGACCTTATGCACACCCATCCCCTCAGGAATTCAGCACCAGGGCATCAGCTGGAAGGGCACCAGTAGCATATGGGGAGCAAGCAGCCGTAGCCCAGAGCCTCTAACTCCTGTGGCAGACTGCCTCACATTTGGCCAACAGTGATGACCACAGGAAAATGTCCTTCTGGCTCCTACTTGAAACCAGCTACACAGCCAGTAGGTCCTCTGCTTGGGTTCAGAGCATTGTCCTATCTCTGAGCCTTCCCTCATACAGAGCCACAAAGCAGTGAAATGAGTTGCCCTGACCTGGCAACTACCTAAGGCTCCACCACACACAATTTACAGGTACCTTTTACACAATAAGCCATGGTATTAAGACAGGGAGTCAAAGTAGCTCTACCTAATACACAGGAACAAACACAGGGAGGCTGCCAAATTGTGGAGACAAGGAAATATGGCCCAAATGAAAGAACAGCACAAAACCCCAGAAAAAGAACTAAATGAAATGGGGGTAAGCAACCTATCAGATGCAGAGTTCAAAGGACTGGTTATCAGGATGCTCAAAGAAGTCATTGATTATGGCAACAGCATAGAAAAGACCCAGGAAGAAATGAAGGTTACATTAAGTGAAATAAAGAAAAATCTACAGGGAACAACAGTGGAAAGTATGAATCTGAGATTCAAATCAATGATTTGGAACATAAGAAAGAAATAAGCATTCAACTAGAACAGCAAGAATAAAAAAGAATTAAAAAAAATGAGGATAGTATAAGGTGCCTCTGGGACATCTCCACTCATACCAAAATCTGAACCATAGGGATGCCAGAAGGGGAAGAGGAAGAGCAAGAAATTGAAAACTTATTTGAAAAAATAATGAAAGAAAACTTCCCTAGTTTGGTGAAGGAAACAGACATATAAGTCCAGGAAGAACAGAGTCCCAAACAAGTTGGACCCAGAGAGGACGACACCAAGACACATCAGAATTAAAATGCCAAAGGTTAAAGATAAAGAGGGAATCTCAAAAGCAACACGAGAAAAGCAGTGAGTTACCTACAAAGAAGTTCCCATAAGACTGTCAGCTGATTTCTCAAAAGAAACTTTGCAGGCTAGGAGGGACTGGCAAGAAGTATTCCAAACGATGAAAAGCAAGGAGCTACAACCTAGATTACTCTATTTAGCAAAGCTATCATTTAGAATGGAAGGGCAGATCAAGTGCTTCTCAGATAAGGTCAAACTAAAGGAGTTCATCATTACCAAGCCATTATTGCATAAAATGTTAAAGGGACTTATTTAAGATAAAGAAGATAAAAACTATGAACACTAAAATGGCAACAAATTCACAACTATCAACAACTGAATCTGAAAAACAAACTAAGAAAACAACCGGAACAGGAACAAAATCATAGATATGGAGATCATGTGGAGGGTTATCAGCTGGGAAGAAGAAAGGGGAGGATGGGGGAAAAGGGGAAGATATTAAGCATAACTGGTAGTAGGTACAAAATAGACAGGGGGTGTTAAGAACAGAATAGGAAATGGAAAAGCCAAAGAACTTATATAGATGACCCATGGACATGAACTAAGGGGGAAGGGATTGCTGGATGGAAAGCAGAACAGGGTGGAGGGGAGCAAAATGGGAAAAATTGGGACAATTGTAATAGCATAAACAATAAAATATATATTTTAAAAAAGTTCCTCTTCTTTCCTTTTCACTGTAGCTTGTACCCTTTTCAGGCTGCTACAGAGAAGGATGCTGGTGGTGGAAGAGGAAGAGAAGAGAGAGGAAGAAGGGGAGGAAGGGCTGGCACGGTTTGTGAGTGCCACAGCCAGTCAGCAGGGCTTTGAGTGCCCACCTGCTTCCATGCCGGGGCACCTGGGTCCTGGCTCAGGTACAGCATATAAATGGAACTTCTCCACTGCAAAAAGAAACTTCTGCAAATAGATCCAACCTCTGCTGTTAAAGTGATGTGGTGATTTACAAAGTCAAACCCAGGGATTATCCAAGTGTGGATGGGGTAGCTATGTATTCCCTGCTCATGGGAGGGTTGTAAAGGCACGGGCATTAAAAAAAAAAAAGCATACTCAACATTCTAATACCATATTATCTATTATTCTCACAGTACAAACTAAAAATAGGTAATTTAGCACTTTAGGGCTGTGGCAAGATTTTTGATCTTGGCACTACTGACATTTGGGGGCTGATAATTCTGTTGGAGTGGGGCTCTACACTGTAGGATGTTTAGCAACATCCCTGGCTTCTACCCACTAGATGCTAGTAGATCTCACACTCTCTTGTGACGATTCAAAATGTTCCCAGTCATTCCAAATGTCTCCTGGGTGGTAAAATCACCATCGTTGAAAACCACAGAGTGATGGTTAAAAGTACAACTCAAGTACTGGGACCCTGCTTCAAGTCACCTGCTGTGTTGTGATCCTGAACATTACTCAACATCTCCAAGTCCTGCACTCCTCATCTGTGAAATGAAAATGATATGATATGTATGCTTTGCAGCATAAAAAGGATTAAGAAATGTCAACATTAGGACTTAACACAGGGTTCCACCTAAAATGCTTTACAGCTGTTAGCTCTAGTAATGATTGCACTTCTTTGTTGCCTTGAGGAGGTACAGAGGATAGTTAATGGACAAGAAAGAGTGTGGGAGTGCAAACCACCACAAACACTGGTGGGGTAGGGCTGTGAGAGTTTTGTTTAGATGTTTTTTGTTTGTTTGTTTGTTTTAAAGCATGTCCTTGCTGGTCCTGAGTTGCTTTAAAGTTCAATTCATTAGGCAACTAAATGTGTCAAGTCTTTTAAGCATTTTTTTTTTTATTTTGGAATGGGAAAAACTGGGAAGAAACTATTCAATGTTCGATTTAATAACACATTTCATATGTGCTAAAAAGAAGCATGTCTTATTAAAAAAAAAAAACTTGAGAAACATTGATCTGAACTATTGCTGTTGAAAGCTGAGTTGCAGAGGATCTTGGTTCTATTAGGAGGAAAAGTAATGAGCAGGAGGAAGAAGCAAGACTGCCTATCTCAGCAGGGTGCCCTAATCTTATAATGGCTGCTGCTGAAGTTGTTTGGGCTGAGGCTGGCTAGTGCCCTGCATGCAGTGGGTGCCTCCTGGGCTGGACAGCTGTGAAGAAGGAAGCAAACGATGAAACTGAGTAAAAGATGACTTTGCAAGATGCTTGTGGCAGTTGTCAGACCCTGCCCATTTTGGCTCCATCTGCTGATGTCTCTCTGGAGTACCCTTCCCATCAGAGAAAGATGTGAGGTTTGTGTAAACTCTCTTTTATCAGCCAAGATTAAGACAAAGAGCTTTTCAAGAGCTTTTATTTTATGGAGGGAAATACAGAGCAGTGGTTACATGTGTAGATGAGAAAGCCCCACTCAGCCATTACCTGCCTGTGTGACCTTAAACTCTTTGGTTCTTAGTTTTTCATCTCCAAGATGGGGATAACGGCTATAATTGTTTATTGTAGTTCACTTGGTTTTTCCACTTCAAGTCCTTAGTTATAACAGTATCAAAGATATGTGGGTCTTGACAGTATTCCACATCTCTGTTGATGATCAAAACAACAAACGTTTTTGAGTGTTTACTGTGATCTCCACATCAAATGTTTTCTCTACAAAACCCTACAAAAGAGTTGTAATAGGTGAGAACACCCAGGCTTAAATAGTTTAGGTAATTTGCTCAAGGTCATAGAGCTGGTAACAGACAAAGCCAGGAGTGCAACTGGGGCCTAACTTTTGAGACTATCACCTTAATGGTGATTTCCAGGTACTTTGTGAAGGATTAGGTAGAGCAAAGATGCTACTAGAGAGCATTATATATGCTCATAAATGAGTGCTCTCTCCCTTAGGATGTGCACTACTTCACAAACAGAGAAAGAAAGGGTCAAACAGGGGAGTGCAACTGCCCACAAATCATCCTACAAGTTAGAAACATATGCACCTGAAGGAGAATCTGGGCTTGCCTTTAACACAGTGCTTGTCAATTTTGTCTGCTCTGTAGAAATACTGGGGAGCCTTAAAGCATCCCCTCACCCAGGCCAAATCTCAGAGCAGTTAAATTGAAATCTTGGGGTGGGCCCCAGGCATGGGTATTCCTTTAACCTCCCAGATGATTTCATGTGTCACTAAGATTGGGAACCAGTGTATGAGTATTTCAGCATCCACCTTACATCTTTCCAATAGGTGCCCCCAAAACCTCTCTCTTAAGAGAGATGAAAAAGACCTGGTGACCATTTACTTTAGAATACATACGAAGTATTTACTCTAAACATCCTGAGTTTGAGGTAGGAATTCCCATGAGATATTGGCTCCCTTGTCCAGAACAAAGCTGACGGCAGCCAAGGGCCTCAAACATATGATGGCTCTTAGGATTTGTAAGAATGAGCATTGGCCAGCAGTCACTGAATTTGTCCTAAATTGTGAACTCACTTGGTCTCACCTTCTGCCCCAAACACTGTCATGAGATTCTAGAAGGATAATGCCACATAATGGCTTCCCCCCAACAATGCAAAATCTTCCTGCTGAACTCCCAGACCTCAGCCTCAAAGAGGGGTTTAGAGGCAAAGTGGAAGGATTCAGATCTTTGAAGGCTAGCTGAAAGCCTTTTGTAACTATAGTACAACCCATCTGGGGAAAATGACAACTAAGGACCGATGGACACATCCAAAGAGCCCTGGCGGCTGTTTGCCATGGCTAATTCTGGCTAATTTGTGCAATAAAAAAAGAAGGGGATTTACGAATCATACTTCTGTTTAGCTATGTGTTTTCAAGGCTTATTGTTTACTTAAGGAAAGGCTTTAGCTTTAATCAGATCTGTATATTAAGTTGTTTGGCTAAGCCAGGATACCTGGGGTAAAATTCAAATGTACCACATATATGAAATCCAGGACATAACCAAGCCAGAAATCAGCACTGGAAGGAAAAATAAGCCACAGCAATAGAAAGATCAACAGAAAGAATTCACAGATTTTTTTTTTTTAGCAAAACATTTTTGGTTTAAATGGCATGTCCTCACCCGCACTCCCCAACACACATGATTTTTTTTAAAGATTTTATTTATTTTCAGAGAGAGGGGAAGGGACTGGGAAAGAGAAGGAGAGAAACATCAATGTGTGGCTGCCTCTCGTGTGGCCCCTACAGGGGGCCTGGCCTGCAACCCAGGCATGTGCCCTGACCAGGAATCAAACTGGTGACCCATTGGTTCACAGGCCGGTGCTCAATCCACTGAGCCACACCAGCTAGGGCAGATATTTTTGATCTAATGCTTCCTTGTGCTTTTGCATTTGCTTCCTACACCCACTCTGCCATTCTTCTGACCTTTTCCTACTTTCGGACACCCCAGTGAAAAAGGAGACCAGGATGGTGTTCTCAGAGGGTTTCCAGGAGATTGAATTTGAGCCAGCAATAAAATGTGAGAGCTTCACAGCTCTAAATATAGAGCTCTCCGCCCCTTGACAACTACACTCTCATTACACTGGCCTGCTTTCAGTTCCTGGAACTGTATAAGTTCTCTGTTGCCTCAGGGCCTTTGTATATGCTACTCCTAAAGCCTATGATTTCCTTCCTTTCCTCCTTCTGCCCTTTGCAAGGTCAAGTCCTTCTCATTCAATTTTTAGCTTAAATATCACTTCAGAGAGCTTTCTTGACCATCTTTTTTATGTACTGAACCCTCCATGTCCACTACTCCTTACCTTACTCATTTCTTTCATAGCACTTATCACAAACTGTTCTTATGTGTGCTATAGTCTCTGCTAAATAATAATACATTTCCACTTTGTTCTCCCCTGAAATCTGCACCAATGGCTGGCTCTCTTACTCTCTGGCTTCTAGTTGGGTTTGACTCATGGGAAAATATCAGAGGGTAGAAAGTGAGCTACCCCTACCCCATGTCATGCCATCAGGCTGCAGGTTGGCTGTAGTTCTCTAGCTAATGCCCCAGTTCCTACTCAGTAGCCCTCCTTCACTAGGCTTTCTTTAATTACCCTTTGAATGCACCATCTGTTTCCTACTGGGGCCCTGACCCACACAGGGACTGGGTCTGATTTGTTCACCAATGTATACTTGGCAAGTAGCGGAGTACCTGGAACATGGTAGGCACTCAATAAATATTTGTTGAACAAATGAATATAAAACAACTGAGAATCAAGATTTTAAAAAATGTCTTTCTCTTGCCCTGGCCAGTGTGGCTCAGTTGGTTGGAGCATCATCCTGTAATCAAAGTTATTGGTTCAATTCTCTGTCAGGGCACATACCTAGGTTGCTGATTCATTCCATGGTCCAGTCTGGGCATGTACAGGAGGAAACCAATTGTTTCTCTCTCACATTGATGTTTCTCTCTCTCCCTGCCTCTCTAAAAGCAATAGAAAAATGTCCTGAGGTGAGGATTAAAAAAAAAAGATGTCTTTCTCTTCTCTAGTCGTTTTGTTTCCAAAAAGTCTTGTCTCAAACTCTGGTATAGAAAACAGATAAACAGGGTTGTTGGGATGCTGGTGGGTGGGGGAGACATACCAGCACAGCTCTTTTAAATGGCAACTCTAGAAACCCGGCACATTAGAGAGATTTCGGGGGGAGGGGCCACCATAAGGGAGGATGTGGTATCTTACACAGTTTCTGCAATTGAGGCACACAGTATCAGGGGCTGGGCTGACAGTGAATGATATTTACATCTTAATGCTCCCAGGAGGACTTTGGGTTCAGCTGCTGGATGACAGTGGGGGCAGTGGGGCAGGGAGGGGCTGTCACTTCTGTGAAACCAGTAAGAGTGTTTAAAATTATCCTTTTGCAGCAATTCTGGGGCTTGGAGGAAACCTGGAATAAAAAATGTCCTCCAACCTGATGTGTCCATCCAACATTGCCAGATAAAGGTGTGTCACTCAGATGCCCTTACTACAAAGTCCCCCCACAATAAGCAGCGGGCAGAAAAGACAGAGGAAGTCTCTGCTTCTTAGACAGCCCTAAATCTGAGCAAAAAGTCACAAACGACAATGAATGCTCAGGTGACAGAAAGCCCCGACATCTGCTGGTCACTGTTCACTCAAGGATGATGAGCTTTGGGTGTCATCAAACAGAGCTTTAGGAGAACGTGGGGCCAGGCTGGAACTCCTCTCCCTGCAGAGAGGCTGAGCTTGAAACAGACCCCTTGGCTGGGCTCCTTTCTGGAGCTGATAATGATCCTTCCATTGCACCCTCTCATTGTCTTTCCAGCTCAAGCCCTAAGCTCGGCTGGCCTGTTTCTCATCCACTGACTCAAAGAACAAATTAACTCCTCTAAACTGTGGAAATGGGAATTATCTGAGAAGTTAATTGATACTGCAGGGAGCGGGAAATAGTGAAGGAAAGGTGGAGGTCTGGGAGCTGCCAGTCAACTTTCGCACACGGGGTGGCCAGGCTCCATTAGCACTAACAGTTGTTACATGGGTATAATTAGGCCACAGGTTCTGGAAGCCTCCTGTAGTTCAGACAGGCTGGAAATTGAGATTCAGGGAGAAAGGGCTCATCTTTTTGGCTGCAAGCATTGCTGAAGACACAAGGTGGAGTTTCCCCAGTGGTGGATGTGACATGGGTCTGGATCACTGACATGGACAGAACCGCCCAACCTCATGCCCATCCATTGGTTGCAGCCCTGTCTTGGACACCCCTGTCTATTATAATGTCTTACGTACATCCCTATTACGATTTTTGTGCTCCATTCAATCCTCTTTCTCCCTGGTAAGTGAGCAATGGGCTGAGGCAGAATTAAAAGGAAGGTGGTAGGGGGTCAGCACTTCGGGGTACCTAATAATAGGAGTAATAACACTTCTCAAATATTGAGTTTGCCAAGTGCCAGGCATGCAATTAAGTGCTTTCTGCACATTCCCTCATGCTTCACAACAGCCCCATGTGGCAGACATTACATTTACTCTCAAGGAAGCTGAGGACCTGAGAGATTTAAGCCAATTGCTACAGAGGTGGTGAGATTTCAATGAGATCAGTTTGACTCTTAAATACTAAACCATAATGTTTTCTGCAGCTAAGGTCACATCTAGAAGTAAAAGTCTTTCAGCTGCAGAGGGGGCTCCTGAAATGCCCAGCCAGGCGGGTCCTTCACATCACACCATGCATGCCCTCCTCTGAGGGTTCTCAGTGGCTTCAAAGGGGGATGATGATTTCCATTTCTCAACCCTGTTCTCAACTTTGGCACTGCTGGCTTATGAGGCTGGACAATTCTTTGCTCAGAGGGAAGGTGCCGTCCTGTGCATTGTAGGATGTTTAGCAACACCCTTGACCTCTATCCACCAGAAGTCAGTAGCACCCTGCACCTCAAGTAGTGACAACCAAAAATGTCTTTAAACATTGCCAAATGTCCCCTCAGTAGCAAAATCACCACCCCTCCCACTCTACCCTACTTCGTCCCTGCTGAGAACAACTGATCCAGACCACCTCACTCATACTGGGAAGTGTTTGTGAATGAGTGTGCATCTTAGGTAAAGGGAGGTGCACAGTGATCTTTTTACCTAAGATCCAGTATCCAAATATAAAGAACGAAATAAAAAGGATGAGTTATTCTAGGCTGCTCTCTTCTCCTCTTCCTTCCAGCTCTGAGCTCAATCTGCTCCCAAAGAAAAGACACAAGTAAACCCTGAAATGGACTTCTTTGCCTTTTAAATCCAGCACTTGTGATTCGAAAGACAGCCATCAGGAAGTCTACTCCTGCTGGGATGAGAAACCCTGTCAAGATCCAGACTGCTTGCTGCTAGATAGTATAGAATCATTGCCAGGGACACTCTGCAAAGCACAGTCAGAATCGGAAGTCCCTGCAGGTGTCCTTGGATTGATAATGCCTTCAGGGAGGCAGATCTGACTGGGCAGGACAACTGACTCCAAAAAGCAAGAATCCCTTACACTGCCCACAGCTGAATCAAGGATTTGCTCTAAGAAAAGACCCAGAGAACAGAAATGCACAGGAGGACAGTTTCTACTCCTTTGTGTAAGGAGCAAAATGAACTCATTTTTGCCCCCATCCCTTGTGCATGAGAAAAATAAGAGAAAAAAAAGAAGACAGGAGGTGGATAATTTGCAAACTAGAACACCAAGCCCCTGGGTATCTGAGATTTTAGAAAGGCTATTTTCTGGAACAGATAAAAAGAATGGGGGAGGTATGCCCACTTTAGCTAAGTGGATGGGGAATTCAGCATGACATTTTTAAGCTGTTAAAATTTTTATAGCAAAGAAAACACTAGGCTTTTTTCTTAATAATATTGTGTTGTAAAATAAAGACTATTTTCTAGATGGTTCCCCGCCTGTTTGCACAGCCTGATTTGTGACAGCTTCCTCCCAGAAATATGTCAGGGTCTGGTTTTGACTAGGGAAGGCCAGGCTGGAGAAGACATCTGGCAGAACAGGGCTAGGAAAACACACATGCGTGCACACACATGGCCAGCTCCCTGTGTGCTCAAGGTGATGGTGAAAAAAAAATTGAAGAGGGCTGGTGAAAATTATTCTAGATTAAACAAACAACATACCAACCAACCTGAAATTCTTATGAAACTTTGGTTTCATGCCTTTAGATTTTCACATAGATTCAGAACTGAAACATGTCCTACTTAAAGATTAAAGTGTTTTGCTCTCCACGTTTTCTAATACAGTCAGTGACAATACCAAAACCACTTGATGAGTATTACCCTTTTTCATATTTAATCCATAGTATGTAACTAAGGAATGTACCAACTATATATTTCAGATAATATGCTCTAAATAAAATGCTATTTACTACACCAAGAGCCATTTGATGTCAGGGACATATTCAGGGACATTTTCAGAACAAGCATCATCTAATTTTTCTTTTGTCTGGAAACAGGAGTCTGGACTCAGAGCCAGGAGAGATGAAAGTTCTAACAATAGATGAGATGAAAAGTATGGTTGATCACTCAGGTAATAAGGTGAGGAGCCTAGCTTTCTCTAGTTAAGTAGTCCTTAGACTTAGTGGACCTAAGAGGTCTCTGGGGCACTTGTTAGAAATGCTAATTCCCAGGTCTGAGACCTGACAGATTCTGTTTGTGAATCTAGGATGGGGCCCAAGAATCTGTGTTATTGACAAGCATCCCAGATAAATCCAATGTAGGTGGTCCTTGGATCATTCTAAATGATGGAGTGGATGGGTGACTGTTTACATGGAGAAATATACTCCAAAAGCTGGTTCTAGGTGGCTTGTACTAGAAAGTGTGGTTTTAATCACAAATTTTCCAGTGCTCTGGGAGACATTTCATGTGTGGATTGAAGATGGGCAAGTTAAGAGAGGAGATGGTTTGCACAGAACCACTGATAGAGCTCACATGCCACTAGAACACTTTGTGGAGGAGATGCCAAAGTTGCTCTTCCAAGTGGTCAAGTTGAGGTGGTCAAGGACCTGATAGCCACTGAGCCAAAATATTTACAAGGTTTCATTATGTTTATTGTCAGGATGTGCAGGGTAGGACAAAATGGCAGCTGAACTACAACTCAGAAGAGACGGCTGACCACCAATGATAAATTGCTGCTTTGTTCAAGGAGACCAATCCCTAGCCCCCACGAAGACAGCCAACCAGAATTTGGTGCATAAACCCCTGCCATATTCCCTGCTTGGGCGTGAACTCCCCAGCCCAGCTCTGTGGACCAGGGAACCTCGTCTGGGTACGCAAACCCCCAAAAAAGCTCTGTACTGACTAATTTTGTGGCTAGTTGGCATTTCTTCCTCGGCGGAGCCTAAGAAAACCTTTCATTTATAAGGAAAGGGAGAGTAAAAAATGACATTTTGTTGAAGAACTCAAAGGAAGTCAAGATTTAAACACAAATCAAGGCTTCTGGCCAAGATGGAGGCGTAGGTAAACACACTGCGCCTCCTCACACAACCAAAAGAAGGACAACAAGAACTTAAAAACAAAAAACAATCAGAAATGACAGAAAATTGAACCTCACAGAAGTCTGACAACCAAGGAGATAAAGAAGGAACATTTATCCAGACTGGCAGGAGGGGTGGAGATGGGCAGTCGGGGTGGAAAGGACTCAGCAACGTGGCCGATCCAGAGAGGTGGCAGATTGTGGAACAAACTGGACAGGCAGTGCTACCACAGACCCTGTGGCCCCACATTTGCGTATAGATAAACCGGGAGGGCCAGACCCAGAGAGGTGGTGGATGGTGGAATGAACGGGGCAGGCCAGGCTGCAGCTAGCAGACACCGTGGCCCCACATTTGCGCATAGATAAACCAGGAGGAATGGTGGGGGAGTGAAACAGACTGCCTCACTCAGGGCTCCAGCTCAGGAAAATAAAGCCTCAAACCTCTGATTGAAAACATCTGGGGGGGCTGAGGCAGCAGCAGGAGAAACTCCCAGGATCACAGGAGAGGTCATTGGAGAGACCCACAGGGACCTAGAGTGTGCACAAGCCCACCCACTTGGGAATCAGCACTAGAGGGGCCCAATTTAATTGTGGGTAGCGGAGGGAGTGACTGGAATCTGGCAGAGAGTGGAGTAAGTGCCATTGCTCCCCCACATGCAGCGTCACAGCACAGCAACCAGCGTTACCCCGCCCAGGTGAACACCTAAGGCTCTGCCCCTTTACGTAACAGGTGCGCCAAGACAAAAAAAAGGCCCAAATGAAAGAACAGATCAAGCTCTGGAAATAATACAGCTAAGAAGCGAACAGATAGACAACCTATCAGATGCACAGTTCAAAACATTGGTAATCAGGATGCTCACAGAATTGGTTGAATTTTGTCGCAAACTAGATGAAAAAATGAAGGCTATGCTAAGAGAAACAAAGGAAAATGTACAGGGAACCAATAGTGATGGGAAGGAAACTGGGACTCAAATCAATGGTGTGGACCAGAAGGAAGAAAGAAACATCCAGCCAGAAAAGAAGGAAGAAACAAGAATTTGGAAAAATGAGGAGATGCTGAGGAACCTCCAGGGCATCTTTAAACATTTCAACATCCAAATTATAGGGGTACCAGAAGGAGAAGAGGAAGAATAAAAAATTGAAAACTTATTTGAACAAATAATGAAGGAGAACTTCCCTAATCTGGCAAAGGAAATAGACTTACAGGAAGTCCAGGAAGCTCAGAGACTCCGAAAGAAGCTGGACCCAAGGAGGAACACACCAAGGCACATCATGATTACATTACCCAAGATTAAAGAGAAGGGGATAATCTTAGAATCAGCAAGAGAAAAGGACACAGTTACCTACAAAGGGGTTCCCATAAGACTGTCAGCTGATTTCTCAAAAGAGACCTTAGAGGCAAGAAGGGGCTGGCAAGAAGTATTCAAAGTCATGAAAAGCAAGGACCTTCATCCAAGATTACTGTATCCAGCAAAGCTATCATTTAGAATGGAAGGGCAGATAAAGTGCTTCTCAGATAAGGTCAAGTTCAAGAAGTTCATCGTCACCAAGCCATTATTATATGAAATGTTAAAGGGATTTACCTAAGAAAAAGAAGATAAAAAATAGGAACAGTAAAAATGACAGCAAACTCACAGTTATTAACGACCACACCTAAAACAAAAACAAGAGCAACCTAAGCAAACAACTAGAACAGGAACAGAATGACAGAAACGGGGATCACATGGAGGGTTATCAACAGGGGATTGGGAGGAGGAGAAGAGGGGGGAAAGGTACAGAGAATAAGTAGCATAAATGGTAGGTAGAAAATAGACAGGGGGAGCGTAAGAATAGTGTAGGAAATGTAGAAGCCAAAGAACTTATAAGTATGACCCATGGACATGAACTATAGGGGGGGGAATGTGGAAGGGAGAGGGTAGGAAGGATAGAGTGGAGTGAAGGGGGGAAGAAATGGGACAACTGTAATAGCATAATTAATAAATATATTTTAAAAAATAAACACAAATAAATTTGGAAATTGCCTAAATGTCCAAGAGCTGTGGTAACATCCATTCAACTGATCATTATTTCAGTCATTAAAATGATGGTTACAAAAGCTCTGAAAATAAGGTGATCATAGAATGCAAATGAAGAAATTCAGGAGGGAAAATATTCAGCATGTTCACCACTCAGAAAAAAAAAAAACACTCACCAGGGTATAGAGAACAAAACTTGAAAATACACCAAAATATTAACACCAATCAAATGGTGAGAGTTTGAATATGTTTTCCCTGCCTCTATCTTTTCTCTCAATATTTCTCTTCTACATTTTCCCAACTGCCAATATTAAAAAAAAAAATCAAGTGGTCAAGAGTGCTCCCATTTCCTTTTGTGAGATCTCCAAATCAAAGGTTCTAAGAGTACTTTACATGCATTCGTTTAAAATCTACTCTATATTATCTTTCACCAGTCTAAAGAGCTCATGACCCACCAGCCTCCACCTTGGACCCATTTTTCCAGTGTTGCTTTTTCAGTAATAGAATGAATCAAATCAGCGATCTTTTCTCTCCTGTCAGCAACCATGGTTACTTACTCTGGGGATAGATGACCCACGCCCAAGGAGGTTATAAATATGCCTCCTGAATGATTATTGTAAACCAGGACAATGGAAAATTTTCTCTGGACCCAGAAAATGTCAGTGAGACCATAACAAGTGGCAGGAGTGCACAGCCACCTGGGCTGGACCCTGTCCTGTCTGTCCACTGTGTTCTGTCTCTCCCACCTGGTTCTGAGAATGTCTTCTGCTTCCCCACACAACAGGAAATGAACCCAGGGAGAGAAATGAGGGACAAATAGCTTCTCCCATGATTTGCACTCTGCTGGTTTCATCTGAACCCCTGTGAGCCTGGCTCAAGCCATGAAATGCCTACCAGAGGGCACAGCTTCCTTGAGGAGCACAGAGGAAGTCACCCTGTGGGACCAGTCAGAAGGTATTCCTGATTCACATCCTCAACATTGACTGGAGACAGTTGGGATATATCCAACCTGGCCCTCCAAAACACCTCCTTGTGGTCTGAAATACCCCCATTAAAGTCACCACAGGAACATGCCCCAAAGACCAGGACTTTGACTCCAGAAAACCATGGCTACCATACGTAGTGCATGTTTGATGTTAAGTTCAAATGGTGGGGTTTCTGGAGGAAGGTACCAGATCAGGGGAATCAGCCACAGATGGGTGGGATACCCACAGTTCAGTAGTAGATGTGTGGTTTTTACCTCTTTGCAGCACAATCCCTCTTCCTTTGAAGATACTACCTCAGTTTCCCTTTCAGAAGTAACCCCCATGTCCATTCTCAATCCCTGCAATTTTTTGGCCTTGAACCACTGCCTGGTTCTCAGGATGGGCATGTGACTCAGGCCTGGCCAATAAGAGCAATGATCCCCCTTGGCCACAAGAGTAAGTTTAACAATTGTTAGGTGACCCAAGTCAGGCAAATCAACTTCATTCTGAGACTTTTGGAGACACTATTAAGAAAGAGCAATTCCCGTTCACCACCATACCAAGGAATGTTAGCCAGGAGCTACTGAGAGCCACCTCTGAGGCCCCTGGGAAGAGCATGCCTGAGAAGGAAGCCAGTGTGGAGGAAGCAGGAAGCTGAGTCCTGAAGACATCAGTCCTGATGACACGTGCATCCAGCTGGGCCTGGAACCAAAAACCTGTAAATATCAGTTACTTGATATAAAAAATATCACATTTATTTACACAAGTTGGAGTTGGGATTCTGACACTTGTAAAAAGGAGTTCTGTAATTCCAACATTTGTTTGTTGATTTGTTTATGTTGGCCACTCTGACTGGTGTGAGTGAGGTGGTACCTCATTGTGGTTTTAATTTGCATCTCTCTGATGGCTAGTGATGCTGAGCATCTTTTCATATGTCTCTGGGCCCTCTGTATGTCTTCCTTGGAGAAGTGTCTGTTCAGGTCCTTTGCCCATTTTTTAATTGGGTTGTTTGTCTTCCTGGAGTGGATTCGTGTGAGTTCTTTATATATTTTGGAGATCAAACCTTTGTCTGAGGTATCATTGGCAAATATCTTTTCCCATACTGTTGGTTCTCTTTTCATTTTAATGCTGTTTTCTTTAGTCATGGAGAAGCTTTTTGTTTTGATGAGGTCCCATTTGTTTATTCTTTCCTTTATGTCCCTGAAACACCAATCCAAAAGAATCTATGCACCCCAATGTTCATAGCAGCACAATTTACAATAGCCAAGTACTGGAAGCAACCTAAGTGTCCATCAGCAAATGAGTGGACCCAAAAACTATGGTACATTTACACAATGGAATTCTACGCAGCACAGAGAAAGAAGGAACTCCTACCCTTTGCTACAGCATGGATGGAATTGGAGAGCATTATGATAAGTGAAATAAGCCAGGCAGTGAGGGACAAATACCGTATGATCTCACCTTTAATTGGAACATAATCAACAAAAGAAAAAAGCAAACAAAATATAACCAGAGACATTGTAGTTAAGAACAATCTAACAATAGCCAGAGGGGAGTGGGGAGAGGTTAGTGGAGAGAGGGGTTTTCAGGAACTACTGTAAAGGACACATGGACAAAACCAAAGGGGAGGGTGGAGGCAGGGGAGGGAGGTGGGTTTGGTTGGGGTAGGGTGGAGGGGTGGGGAGAAAATGCAGACAACTGTAATTGAACGACAATAAAAAACAAAAAAAAGAGTTCTGTAATTCCTGTGAACAAAAACAATCCTTATGCATTTGCAAAGTAGTTCCCAGGCTGGCCCTTGGGCCAATTGACAGGACTCAAGATGAGTGGGAGGTTCTCAAATCTGTAAAACCAGACTAGGCCACATACCTTCCCCAGTGTTGGGAGTGAACAAGAAGGTCTAAGGTGTGGCCACTCAACCAACAGTTTAAATAAAGAAATTGGGTTAGAAGATGGATATCCAAGTTATGCAGAATAGGAGAAATGTTCCTGCCCCAATTAAATATAGAAATGTTCTGCATTCCAAGGATTAAAAGCCATTTCAGACAATCTTGGTGAAGTGAGCTGGTCCAGATCCCGACACTGCTGTTTTCTCATTCTTTCCCACTTTGCCAGCAATGCTGGAAACTCCCCCACATCCCAGCAATCAGTGCATCTCAGTGTTGCACAACTGAGTTTCCCTTGTCAAGGTATGCAGGTGATGCGTGTTAAAGGTGTGGACATGCCACAACAATGCAAAAAAGTTCCAAGTCAGCATCAGGCCCTTTCAAACTTCTGTTCCTGCTGTGTCTCTGCATATCCAGGTCAGTGACACATGTACTTTCAGCGGATGCTGGCCTGGGTCAAAAGTCACAGAGTAGGGAAACGTTTACCCATTTTTATATTTTCAAATTCATTTTCTCCTTTCTCCCAGAACCCTGCACCGAGGGGCACTGGGAATCTGTGAATTTCCTCTCCTAAATCACCATCATCCTCTTATTTCAGTCTTCCCTCTTTTAACACCTTGGGTGCTGCCATCTTCACTTTTTCCATGGGCTGCCTCTTAATGGGCCTCCCTGTATCAGCACTTGTCCTTTTTCAATAAATTCCTCATATGGCAGATGAGGCCATCTTTTAAAAAAGCAAATCTGATCTTGTTACTTCCCCTCCCTGTTTGGCTTGAAACTTCAAGGGCTTTCCATTGTCTTTAGTAAAAAGACTAAAACACTTAGAATATCCTGAATGTTTCTCCACCATCTAACCCCTGCTGTTCTTCCCAACTTAGTGTTCTCTGTGCTCCACCCAGCCATGGGGCCTCCTTTCAGTTCTTTATTCCGGCTATACCACAGGACCTTTATAGATGCTGCTCTTGCTGCCTGGAATGCTCCTTCTCTTATCCCTTAAGCATCACTTTTTCAGGATGCCACATCTAACTTCCCTGACTTGGCCATATCTCTCTTTGTATATCCTCCTACCCTACATTTATCACAGATGCAATTTTATGTTATACAATTAGTATAACAATACAATACTATTAACCTCCACTAGACTGTGAGGTATAGGAAGACAAGGCCCATGTCTACTTTGGCTCAGCACTGCACCCACAGTACTTTGCAAAGGCCGTGGCACCAACTAATAGTAATAACAGCTAGTATTCATTGAACACTTAAGAGGGTATTAGGCACTGTCCTAAATTCTTTATATGGGTTAACTCATTTAATTCCCACAACAAATCTACAAGCCACTGTTGTCATTCCATTTCAAAGATGAGGACACTGAGTCATAGAATAGATAAGCTAGGGGCCCAAGGTTAGTTAGGACTGGCAAGTCTAATTTCCAACTCATTCATTCTGTTGTTACTCACAGGATAGGCACTCAAGTCACATTTGCTGGCCAGCTGAATGAATGAATGAATGAATGACTGAAGAGAAACCACCTTTCGTTCCCTCATTCCTATCCACACCTGCATTCCCTTCTTATAGGTGCCAGCTCTCCCTAATCCAACCACTCCTTATAGAATCTGGCTGATCCTCAAGGAACAGCCACATTCCCAGCCTCATCACTCCACACCAGGGCCCTTCTGCAGGGATCAGCTGACAGTCTCCAGCTGTCCTGTGATGTGGCTTCTGGCTGCTACAGCTGGTCCCAATACAAATCCCTAGTTTGTGACTTGAACCCTGACCCTAATATGTACTTATAGCCTTAGCCTCCTCCCCATTGGTGCCCCCTGCTGGAGGCCAACCCCTGGATTGGCACTTGTCTCCTTTGTCTTTCCTGCCTCTGACCTGGGCACATTCTCTGAGACTGCCAGCTCTGCTTCCTGCTGTTCAGCTCTCACTTGACACTTGTGCGCTCAAGCTTCCAGCTAGCTCTGCCAGAGCCACATGGACACATCGACAAACTAGCTGCCACAGGAAAAGGAGTCCTTGTCCCTTCAGATTGAGTCATGGTGCAAATCCGATTGCGATCATGACCCTTCCTGTGAGGATGTATGCCAGAGTGGTGAGCGTGGGGAGGTGACCACTTTGAACTTTAGTGTACTCATCTGTAAAATGGGCATAATAAATCAAACTTATCTCACAGGGTTGTTGGGAGGTTTTCAAGCCATGTTATACATGGAGTTATTTGCATGTCAGGTCACAGTCAGTGGTCTATTTTGATTACCATCAGTTATTGTCACCAACAGCATCTACCTCTGCTATGGTATTGTGGCTAAGGGCACAGGGTCTGGAGCTAGAATACCCATGTTTGAATCCTTGTCCTCCACTTCCAACCTGTGTGGCCTGTGTCTTACTTACATCACCTGTAAAATGGGGTTGACAACTCAATCTACCTCACAGGGTTGCTGTGAGTTAGTTCACATAAGGTACTCAAAACTATACCTAGTGCATGATAAACACCTAATCATATTAGTTGTTGTTGATGCTGTTGTTATTACTATTTTGAATACTGTGATCATCTAAGCTGCCAGCTGCTTTAGAGTCGCATTTAGGGAATGGTAGGGTACAGAGTTTCTGCAAAGGCTCCGCATGGTGCTGGTGTACATGGCAACTGTGTCTGTCTGACTCACTCCCCGTGAGCCTAAGGGATGGACTGTGTTTTCCAAGGAGGGACAGTACACTCCAGTTCTAACCAAATCAGGAGGTGCTACAACCCACATCTGAGGCTGGCAAGCCACTGGGGTGATCAGTTTTTCCGGATCTGTTTTAAGAAAAAAATGGTGCCCACAAAAAATTCATGCTTCATGCCAAATTAAACACTACAGACTTATTCAATAACATAAGTTGCTGACCATGGGGGAAAAATCCATTATCCTGAAATCTAGCTTTCACCAAAGGATCAAGGTGTTTTGACTAAGCCTCTTGTGACATGTATCTGTTACTCATAGACTGAGATTCTAGGATTTAAAGACACACAGTCCAGAACACTACCTTCTCAAAAGACTACTGAGTTTTCTGGCAAAATTTAAGTGCAACAGTAAGGATTGGAAGCAAGAATACTGACTTCCCAAGTCTAGTCAACACTGTGTCCTTGGCATACGCTCTGTGCAGCGTTGGATGTGAAAGGCTCTTTAGGGTCTGTTCAGTGACAAAGAGCAAAACAGTGCTTCAAATATTAGCTACAATCTTTCTTCTATGCTACTGTGTCTTCTATGAGATTGTGTCCTACCAGTCCATGGAAACAGAAGAACACAAAATGGGTTTCTTCACTTCCCTGTTTCTCATGTTCTTCTCAGGCTGGTTAGGAAGAAGATAGCTCACTGGAGCATTTGCAAACCTGAAAATAAATGCAAGCCTGGAGATGGCTCCTAGTGGATGCCAGGAGATGTGTAGTTAAAACTTCCTGGGGGCCAAATTTATGCCCCAGTATCTTCAAGATGAGAGAGAAATAATAACAATAAAAAGCATCAGGTAACTAATTAGAGGATCATATGCATTAAGACCTATATTAACAAGTTTTAATGCATTCTCATTTAATTCTCACAAAAACCCTACAAAATTTCCTGGATGAGGAAATGGAACCTAACAGAATTTAAGTGATTTATTCAAGGTCACATAACTCTTACATGATGAAGGCTGAATTTCAAGCACGCGAGTGACTCCATAACTGGTACTCCAAACCATTAATTAATTGAGAATCTGAAAACCAGAGCTCCTGCGAGAACTTCCAAAGAGACTAATGATGGTGTTAAAATCATGCCCATCCTAACTGCTCACTTCTTTCATCTGTGCTGTCCAACAGGGCTGCTGCTGGCTCCATGTGGCTACTAAAATTTAAATTGATTAAAAATAAACAAAATTTGAAACTTAGTTCATTGCTGTTGAGCATTTAAAATGTGGCAAGTGCAGCTGGTGGCCTGAAATTTTAATTTCTTTTAATTTTCATTAATTCAAATTTCAATAGTCACATGTGGCTAGTGGCTACCACATTGGAGAGTGCTACTCTGAGGAATTTTTCTCAGCTGTTTTAGACGTGGCTCACACTGCTTTCCACAAATCTCAGAGGCAGAGGGGCATTACTTGCTTGGCCTGAGGAGCCATAGAAAATCATGGGGATAAAGTCCCTGCCTCTTTCTCAAGATCAGGGACTATATGTTCTTCAAATGTACCCATGTGGCCTTTCCAACATTCCCTTACCCCCAGATGTCCTGATTTCCTCAAGTCATAGTGTGAGAGCAAAACAAAACAAAAAACCAGACCAAACCCAGTAACAACATTTCTCAGACAGCACTTGCATCAGCATTAGCAGGGAGGTATCTGAAATGCAGGTTCCCAGGCCCCACTACAGGGCTTGAGGCAGTACTACTTGAGGGAGGCCCTGAAGCCTGTGTTTGAATCAAGCAGCCAATCATTCTAATAGAGGTGGTCTAGCTTTGAGAAACTGCCTCTAAGGCTGAATTACTTATTTATCTCCTGGCCTCTTAAATAATTATAGCATATATGGTAAATCTTTCAAGAATAGTGCAAACTGGGTTGGAAGCCAGACACTCATCACTCTGCACTAATTGCTAGGCAAGGTGCTTAGTCACCAAGACCTTGTTTTTTCTATCTGAAACATGAGGGTAAAGGATATCTGCTCTCTGTCCTCGAGGACAGATGAGAACACATGTGAAAGCATGTGAGGGGGATGCCAGTTAAAAGCAACTGTACAGACATCCTGCAACTCAGAGACCTGTTCTGCTTGTTAGTGTTTACAAAGACTTTACACTTTTAAAAATTCACATGTTTAACTTGTCTGAAACACGTGGGAGACTTGACAGCATGGACTCATATTAGGGTGCAGCCTGGTGTGATTAAGAGAATTGCTCTGGGGTCATATGCACAAGATCAAATCCCTTCTCCACCTTCTAAAAGCTGGGTTGTGTTTTTCAGCCTCTTTGTGCTTTAGTTTCTTCAACTATGAAATGAGAATTTGACAGTCATTCTCTTTCATAGGGTTGTGATGATTTAACTGAATTAACATTTGGAAAGTGCTTCGAGCAATGTTTGGCACATGGTTAAAGCTATATCACTGTTAGTTAATGAATAAATGACCCTGTAAGTGGCAACGAGCAGCTGGAGCTTGTCCCCTTCAGATGGGGCTGACATGCACTACTTCATCACAATCTCTTCCCAGACACATTTGACTATGGGACCCCTGAGGTACGGGGTAGAGGTGGTCTCCCTCTTGGGGGTCCAGCCCATGAGGGGCAGGTACACTTAGTACATCTTAGAGCAGTACTTTTGAAGTTATCCTCAGTGAAGGACCAGTTTACTTTTAATCCACTGCAGACTGATGTGCCTTCCTGAACGTAACTGATACACAGCAATATCACATACAACTCACCCATGGGTTCTATAACACCCTCACTGGTCTGTACCTGAACCCAATGAACATGCACTTGGCTGTTGTCAAATTGCTCTCATAGTCCCTAAACACTGTCCTTTCAGTACTCATCGTGCTGTGGACTGCGGCCAGCCCTGATCCTCAGATGACTCTTTGAGTAGCGCCATCCCAGAGAACATATACATGTCTTCACATGCACACACAAAAAGAGCTAGACAATTTCCCTGGAGACAGTGGGCATCGGATTCTCATTCTCTCTCTCTCTCCCCTGTCTTTATCTTCACATTAAGACCAGCTCCCTAATGAGATACTGGGGCCTGGAAGCTTTTGCAGATGTGTTGATGCCCCAGGCAGCACTTGGTTTTGTGAGCACCGCCTCTGGCTCACAGCTGCCCCTTCTCCTCTTTCATAGGGTTGTGATGAACCCATAGGGTTGTGATGCCCCTTCTCCTGAATGCTGCCTTTGGCTGACAGGAGCTGCCTCACTGCATCCCCACATCTGCAGACCCATCCCCCAGTTGCTCACCAGCAGCCCAAAGACAATGACTGACTGACATGATGGTGCCAAACGTCAGCCCATTTGTCATAAGAGGGAACAAACTGTGTGGGGTAACATCCTCCAGAGCCCCTTGTGGGGTTGGGCTGAAGCTGCACTTCTGTCTAGATAGCATCCTTCATTTGGATCCTCCCCCTATCCCATCCTGGAAGCATCTCCTCAACACTTCACAGTCATTTAAATGACTGCCTCAGGCTCTGCATATAGGGAATCCAATGAAAGAAGCCATCTGATGCTTGGGTGCACCCTCCCCAGTGACCTGCTGGAGGGCGTGTGGCAGGAAAAACTTGAAAACCCTGAGGCTCAGCATCAGGTCACCCAAGATCTTCCCATGCTGTCTGACTATTGGATGGATGGACAGAACCTACCTGTTGCATTAGACAGGGCCAGCGATTCCATGGAGCCTCGAGGGGTCTGCTCTGTGGGCGTCATGTCCTCGGTGTATTTCAGGGAACTGAGTGGATGACGTGTCCGACACTGCTGAGTGGACATTCCCCCTTCCTCTTCTTCCTCCTCCTCCTCATATTTGGGGACTTGGATACTGCCTCGAGTTTCACTAAAGCTCTGACTGGACATATCGCTGTAGCTCTCCTGGGATCTCAGCCTGCCCGGGTAGTAGTCCTCTCGGCATTCCTTGATGAAGCTACCGACGTGCCCTTTCAGGGCCAGGGATGAGCTCCTTTTGGGATTGCTGAAGTGCGTGGCCCACATGTCTGGCTGGGCCCCAGCCCCCTGCCCTCCTGGGCTGTAGGGAGTTCTGATGTTGCACTGGCTGAGTAGCTGCAGGGGACTCTGGGGCTGGTTCTGCTCCATCTTGTTCCCATAATGGTAGGGCTCATCCCGGCTCCTCCAGATGGGGTCCCGGTTGAGGCTGGGCGTCTGGCTGGCCAGGCTTAGCAGGTCCATCTGCAGCGACAGGGGGTCCACGTCGGCGGACAACCGGTTGGAACTCACTTGCAGCTGGCTGTGCTGGTTCAGCACAGGCTCCTCCGTCTTGCCCTTGTTCTTACCAATTTTGGCGCTGCGCCGAGACTCCTTGGCCCTGGCATTCTGGAAGGCTGAATCAGATGAGTCTGAGCCATTGGGGTCCTCCCCAGCACTGCAAGCCCGTGAGCAGAATATCTGGCCCTGTTTTGGGAGGAATGGCCGCCCAAGGAGGGATTTCTTGCAGTGAGCACAGCAGAAGCAGGTCTCAGTGGCATGCCAGTGCTGGCCATCGTAGGTCATTTGGCCTTGGTCGATCCCTGAGGAAAGAAGTCACACAGAAGAGGCTGACAGGCTGCTCAGACTATTGAATTACATTGTGAAACATACAGCCTACTGGTGTGGCTCAGGGTTCCAGATGTTGCAGAATATAATGTCATTATGTTAGTGATCAAGTCCCCAAGGAAATGATATTGTGTCCTACTACTAGTACCTCCTTGCCTTACTAGTCAGCTCCTTCTTAACTCATTTGCTCTGAGTAGAGAAACCAGATCCAATTGGCGTGCCCATGAATCCTTCTGCCTGGGACAAACTCCTCCAGATAAATAGCAATAATGATACCAATGTATCACAGACACTTTGCATATATGTAAACTCACTTAACCCCTCCACTGTATGAGGGAGGTTCCTAATATTATTTCCATTTTTCAGATAAGAAAACAGAAGCACAGGAGGTTAAATAACTTGCCTAATGTAAAACAGCTGGAAATCACAGATGAGATCTGTGCCCAGGAAGCCTTGCTCCTCACCATGACATTGGCATTGCCTTCTTCACTCTACTTAGGCATCTGCTTAAAAGTCAACTCCTTGGAGAAGTTGTCCTATCCATCCTACTAACATGCTATCATTCTCCACCCACACCTGCTACATTTTTCTTTATAGTATTAATACCACTTGACATTGGACTGTGACATATCAGTAGGTATATCCTGTTGATTAGTTTTCTCTCCCACTAAAAGTGAAGTTCTCTGAGCACAAGGTCATTGAGTTCCTTTGGTATCCCCAGGAACATGGCCTGGTGCATTGTAGGGGCTCTTCATATGTTGAATAGACAGATGAATTGAATCCCACCACCAGTGTATCCCATTCCAAAGGGTAATCACTATAGAAGCTCAGTGGAAAAGAAAAACCGTGGACTTTAGTTCTTGGTAAGGAAAAATCTGCTCTTGGTAAGGAAAAAGTTGGACATGGTTTGTCAAATAAATTGCCCCTCCACAAGCATCCCTACCATTTGCTTACCTTCTCCAGGAAAGGGAGAAACACATTTCATCCCATGCCAGGGCTGTACCTCATTTACATAATCTCATTACACCTGTAGGAGAACCTCCCACAGGTCCCACTGCACTTGCTTCTCAGGGTCCCTTCTGCCTTCTTCTGGTTAGGGGACTTAATCTCCCTGAGGGGTACCATCTCCCTGATACCCTTGGGCCAGGAGCTTTGGACAGGGCTTAAGCTATACCTGGAGCCAGCACTGGCCAGTATAAAAACATATCTCCCAGCCAAGTGACTGGTTCAGGGGTGAGCACGTAACCTGCATCCAGCCAAGAAGAGTCACCTGGGACTGTTGCTAAGATAGTGACGCAAGGAGTCTCTCTTTTGATAGCAGTTTCTGAACTGGCAGAACAAAAGCCAGGAACTATTGGGGCCCCATCCTGTGGGGACAGCCCACTGAGAGTGCTGTCCCACAATCACTGTGGGAGGGAAGGGGACCTGTGCAGGACTCCTGGTATCTGCCGATGAAAATCTTTCCAGAAAGGCAGTACTAACAGGATCCTTCACCTTTGGTGGCTGAGAATCCTGAGCCTGGACTTTCCAGAAATAACTTTCAGAGACTTGTCCAGAGAGGCAGTGAACAAAAAACTGAGAGAAAAAGATAAGGGCAAGAACAAAGGCAAACGGCAGAGCAGCCTCTCCCGGCCCTGCCTGCGTTCTCCCCACTTACCTGTCCATCCCTGGAGCCCAGGAAAAGAGAGACATTAATGGTAGGCCCTAGGGACTAAGAGGGGATTTTTAGAGGGTCAGGACCAGTCACAAGGGCCACCCCAAGGGGAAAGGGACACTGAATCAACTCACTTTCATTCAGCACAGCATTCCCAGCAGGAGTGAGAACTGGCTGGGGTGGGCTAGAGACAGCCGACCCAGAGCTGTGGCTCCTTCCATACTTCCTCCCGGGCTCCTGGCAGCAGGGGCAGGCAGCACCCGGAGGCAGAACTCTCTAGCAGTTAAGAGTGAGGCGTCAAGATTCAGACCAACACAGGTTCAAATCCCAGCCCCCTGCCATTCCAGCTGGTTGTAAGATGTTGAAGCCCATCAGCTTGGGTTCAAATTTTGGTTCTGCTGCTATCTGGCTATGTGACCCTAAGCAAGTGGCTTCATCTCTCTGTGCCTCGGTCTCCTCCATAGTGAAATAGGGATAATTGTAATATTTATTTCATAGAGTAATTGTGAGGAATAACTGAGTTACTATGCAGATAATGCTTGGACCTGTGCCTGTAACTATTCTGACTGCTCTTCTTGTGTTTTTATTAGGAATTAATGCCTGTCTCCCTCTTTGCTCTGAGGGCCACTGCCTGGATGCAGACCAGGAGAAAGCTCTAAGGCTGGTTTGGTCTTTCCTCCTTTCTCTCTTTCCCCTCTCCTCCAGGGAGCTCCTGCTGACATCCTGGCTGTCCTGGGTCCTTACTGTGAGCTCCTACTCACACTGATCCCCAGCAGCCTCAGCCTTCCCACTCCCTGTCTCAGGTACTTAGGAAGGCCAGTTCCTATGGCCTGTACTCCTCCAGCTTCTTGGTGCTTCTGCAAGGAAACATGCTCAGATATGCAGATACACAGCAGGGGCATAGTTCTGGGGCCAGAGGCCTCCTAGCCAGTTGGGCTCTGTGGGGAGTGGAGGGGGAGGGTGTTACCAAGTAGCCCAGCAGGCAGCAGAACACTGATAAACATCAGGGATGTCAGATGTTGCTCTGAACTGCTCCTGAACCCTAAACATCTGGAAAAAGGCTCTGCTGGTCCACATGTAAGTGCTTACCCGCCTTTAAGTCCTTAAAGTACTTCTCTGAGGGTAGATGTGTCTACTGTGGCTATAAGCTGCTGTCTGTTTATAGGACTGTTTGCTGTGCACGGCAAAAGTACTGTTGCCTTAGCAACGGCTGTCTGATGCAGGGTCTGCTCTGAGCAGCTATATAAATATGGAATATTTATAAAATATAGTCAGAGCAAAGCAGCCAGAGACTGTGGTATGTGTGATAGAGAGCACACCCTTTCTCTGTCACAGGAAATTACATTTTACAGAAAAGTGGATTTAGAGCAAAAAAATCAGGGGCAGCATTTGAACTGCAGCAGTGATAATTCTACAGGCCACTGAGATCCTCTTTTCTGGTAAAACATGGATGCCTTTTTATGGATTTAAGAGAAAAGGAGAGGGAATACCAATCACTGTTCTCAAAAAGCTAGAAGAAGTGAAAAAGAAGAAAATAGGGCCCTCTGAAGTGTACATGCTGTGGTGACAGTCAGATTTTCTCTCTTCCACACTGCTGAGCAAAAATTCTAAGTGTCAGTTTCTGGAGAGGCTTTGTAGTCTCAATAGAAAGGGACAGAAGAAATAGAAATACTAATTAGAAGGGGGTATCATTGCTGTAAGTTATCTGTACAGTCATCCAAGTAAGCACCTACTTGCAGACCCAGAATCCACACAAGCAGTGTGGGGAAGGTGAGGTGAACTGTCTCCCTGACAGTGTCCCACCTCTACCCTTCCTCATGGCCCAGCCACCTGTCTGAGTCAAGGTCCCCATTCCCTAATTCTTACCATAAAAAGAAGCTTGTCTCTTTAACTGTTTGTCCTTGTGAGAATGAAAGCTGTTGGATTCTTGGTTGAGGCATCAGGTTGCAAGAGAGTGAGGTATTTAGGGGTTGGGAAAGGGAATCCATGCATCATTTGAGGCTGCAGAAGGGGATGCCGATGGACAAAGGTCAACATAGCAATGCTTAACCCTCAGCTTCACAAGGCCTCCAGCCTGGAAAGGCCTCACAGAAGCAGGTAGATTGGGATGGACACCCAACAGCAAAGGACCATGGAGCACATGTAGGTGCCTTGTCCACAAAGCTGTGATTTTTATCAATACACAAAACCCTCCAAATTGCTAGCTAATTTTTCATTTGACTAAATCACTTCTGATAAACCAGGGGAACAAAGCCACTTCTTTTTATCCCCAATAAAATCTTCAAAGTGGGGCAAAATGGGTTCCCAGACTATCTCCACATCTACCCCCTGTAGGTAAGAAGTTGGCAGCTTCTGAGCACATTTCTTGGAATTGCACAAACCCGATGAAGACCAGGCTGCTGGTCTCACAGACATTCATCACTGCCAGCTCTTTTTCTCTTTAAAGGGTGGCTCATTCTCAAGGTGCCAGAACAGGCAAGTTGAAGAAGAAGCCACAGATGCAGTGTTGGACGGTTGAACAAATTGGCTAGTATTTGCAAAGGGAAAATGATTTTCACCATCTTACATCTGCCACTAATTTGGGGAGTTTATAGCTTATGAGCTATCTGAGGTTCTCTTGCTTTATATTTGGCTGGTTCAACTTTTTTTTAAAGACATGCTTGCCAGAAACCATTTGGTTTTGTTGACTTCCCTACCTATCAAGAGAACTGCTTTGGTTCCTCCCTATTGACCTTTGAGATTTTCCACGGAGGCAGTGGAAGACATCTCTTTATATTTTCCTTCTGAGAACTTTCCCCTTCCCCTTGGTAGTGGGTCTGTACATCACATAGCCTCACCTTGGGGGTGGGCCTATGACTCGGGCAGACCAATAGAATATAAGAATCCCTTATTCTCTTGTTTCCAGGGCAGAACATATGACCAAACCAGGGCCTATGGGATTCTTATATAGAGAACCTGACTTGGACACTGGAAGAGACATAGCCCCATTCCTTTACAGAATACAAGTGCTAAGACTGTATAATTGGAGGGTCATCTTGGCCAGCATGTGATGATAGTTTGTTCCCAAATGATGCCAATAGAAGACAAGCTGAACTGAGATACGAAAGAAAAAAAACAGACTTTGTATGAACCCTTGATCCATCCCTACCTGAAGCCAACATACTCTTTGGCCTTTTCTAATAACATAAGCCAAGATATTCCCTTTTTCACTTAAGCTACTATGAATTGGGTTTCTATCATTTGCAACCAAAGAGATTATAACTACCCCAGACACAATGGGAGTCCAGTCCCAGTAGGACCAAGCTGAGCCCCAAGTGTTGCCTCACCTATGTGCTGGGCACAGGTGTCGCAATATTCTGCATACAAGGACTCGAAGCAGTGGCAACAGTAGGGCCTTCCTTCCTTCATGATGTAGCGCTGGCCACCCAGCACTGTCTCGCACTCGAAGCAGCAGAAGTGTTTCATGTGCCAGTGCCGCCCCTCAGCTTCAGTGCATTCATCAGCAAAGATGATCTAGAGATGGGAAGCCAAATGGTTAGGGACCAGCCATGAGAATCTACTTTAAATGAGAAAAGATAGGGGCCCCATACTAGAAGGTTGGGAAAGAAGGTCCCATCCACAAATTATTAAATAAAATTTGATATGTTTATGTTCATTTTATATCTAAATCAGCTCCTGCATTTGGATTTGCCCAACTTACAATTAAAGATGGTTTCTGGCCCAGGCAGTAATTACTTTCACCACATTTTAGTAAGAGAAATAATGTTCTACTATGAAGAATATAAAGCAGAACCAAAAACTGACAGCTCATGGGCACTGTGAACACATATATCTGTTTTATTTGGCCTATACACAATACTCTTTTAATAAATGGGAAATTTCATATAAACACCTGGAGTCCTGGTTTCTCTTTCAAATATATATTTGGCAACACTCAGTATATATTCCTGCATGGCCACAGTAGCTCAAGCTGAGGAGAGGCTGCTGCTCTCAGATGGGTGGTGAGTTCTCCAGTTTGGCATACTCTTCATCACTCACTGTTGCCTTAATATAAGCCACCTTCATGTACGCTATCTACAAGCCCTAAGAAGCATTTGCATTTTGACCTTTAATATAGAGTTTTTTAAATTTCAAAGCATAGATTTAGAAGCTTATTACAAACTAGTAATCAAGGCAGTATGGTACTGGGATAAGAAGAGACATTTAAATCAACAGACTAGAATTAAAAGTACAGAAATAAACCCAAACATTTATGGCCAATTGATTATCAATAAGAGTGCCAAGGACATTCAATGGAGAAAGAATAGTATCTTCAACAAATGGGGCTAGGAAAACTGGATGGCCACATGCAAAAGAATAAATCAGAACCCCTATCTCACACAATACACTAAAAGGAACTCAAAGGGAATCAAAGCTCTAAAGACCCCAAAACTATACAATTCTAAGAAGAAAAAACAGGTGTAAACTTTCCTGACCTTGGGTTAGGCAATGATTTCTTACATATGACACACTAAAAGTGTAAGCAACAGAAGAAAAAATAAATAAATTGGACTTCATACAAGTTAAATACTTTTCTGTTCCAAGGGACATCATCAAGAAAGTGAAAATATAACCACAGAACATGAGAATATACGTGCAAATCAAGTATCTGATAAGGAACTAGTATCCAGAATACATAAACAACAGTTACAATTCCACAATGAAAAGAAAGATCACCAAATTGAAACATGGGCCAAGTAAAAAAAATATACAGTCAATAAACACATAAAAAGATGCTCAACATTATTAGCCATTAAGGGTATGTGAATCAAAACGACTTTTCACCATGGTGACTATAAAAAAAAAGACAGTCAATAAGTGTTAAGAAGAGTGTGGAGAAATTGGAATCCTGATTTACTGATAGTGGGAATGTAAAATGGTGTATTTGTTGTGGAAGGAAGTTTGGATTCCTTCAAAAAATTAAATACGGTTTCATCTGGCCAAGATAGAGGTTTAGGTAGATACACTTTGCCTCCTCACAATACCAAAAGAAGGACAACAACAGATTTAAAAAAAAAAAAACACAACCAGAACTGCCAGAAAATCAAACTGTATGGAAGTCCAACAACCAAGAAGTTAAAGAAGAAACATTTATCCAGACTGATAGGAGGGGCTGAGATGGGCAGCCAGGACAGAGCGAATGCATGGGAAGGTGGTGGCTGGAGGACCTGATGGGCGAGGTAGTGGCCGGAGGACTGGGCAGTCCTATGTTTGCATGCGGCCAAACCAGGAGGAACAACTGGAGAGGTAGACAGACCACGCAACCCAGGGTTCCAGCATGGGGATATAGAGCCTCAAAACCTCTGGCTGTAAGATCCTGTGGGAATTGCTGTGGTAGGAGAAACTCCTAGCCTCACAGAAGAGTTTGTTGGAGAGACCCACAAGGTCCCAGAATGTACGCAAGCCCATACACCCAGGAATCAGCACCAGAAGGCCCCATGCTGCTTGTGAGAAGCGGGTGAAGTGACTAAAAGCCAGTTGAGAGCCAAGAAAGAGGCATGGTACCCTTTCAGACCCCTCCCCCATATAAAGCACCACAACACAGCGACATGGGTTGCCCTACCCTAGCAATACCTAAGGCTCTGTCCCTTACTCCTTAAGAGGCATACCAGGTCAAAAAAAAAAAAAGGCCCAAATGAAAGAACAGATCAAAGCTCCAAAAACAGAACTAAGCAATGAAGAGACGGCCAACCTATCAGATGTAGAGTTCAAAACAATGGTAATCAGGATGCTCACAGAAGTGATTAAACTTGGTTGCAAAATGAAGGAAGAAATGAAGGCTCTGCAAAGTGAAATAAATGAAAATATACAGGGAACAAGGAGTGACAGGAAAGAAACCAGGACTCAAATCAATGATTTGGACCAGAAGGAAGAAGTAAACGTTCAACCAGAACAGAATGAAGAAACAAGAAATCAAAAACATGAGGAGAGGCTTAGGAACATCCAGGACAACTTTAAACATTCAAACATTGAAATCATAGGGGTGCCAGAAGAGTAAGAGCAAGAAATTGAAAACTTATTTGAAAAAATAATGAAGGAGGGGAAGATGGCGGCGAGATAGGTGGGAGCGGAGTCCACTTTCCCTCAGCACCAGTGAAATGCCTAGCTGATCTGAGGAACATAGCGAACAGCCAACAGTATTCCAGCATATATGAAGATCGGAGACCAAAGATTGTTGAGGACACTGAAGGATCAGATGGTAAGAAGAGTGCTCAATGACAACAAGGTCCCTGGGACAAGCGCGGGGAGCAGCTTGGGGACCAGGGTGGCTGAAGCCCCCCCGCAGGGGCGCAGGATCTGCTGCAGGATTCTTGGGAGAGAGTGAGCCTGGGCTGTGGGAGAGGCCAGGTGCTTGTTTGGACTGGAGGGGCTTGAATAGGAGGAATTTCTCAAAAAGAAAAAGAGAAAATAGAGGCACTCAGTGTCTGTTTAGAGAATTCTCCTCAGCAGCCGTGGCCTCTTGCATCCCTACCGCCTCAGGCCCTAGACTGTGAACACCAGATAAGCAGCCACAGCACACAACTGAACCCTGGTTGGTACTCACCCAGATCAGTGACCTGGGCGCCCACACCTGAAACCCTGGGTGGGTGAGCACTCTGATCAGCGACCCGGCTACCCGGGCACTCAGGCCCAAAGCCTGGGATTGGTGTGCAACCAGATCAACAGCCTGGCTGCCCTCAGGCGAACACACCTGAAGCACCTGGGACTTAACACCTCCCACCTAGTCCCTGCGCACAGAGCCCTGCAGGGCCTACTTGCTCTCTAGGAGGAGGCAGAACGCCCAGACAGGAGAGCTGCAGGGCTAGGGGAGACTGCAGTCCCGGGGACACTGCAGTCCCCAGAAAGACTTGACCCAGTAGGGGGCTGAACTACCCTGAAGGAGCACTGAAAGCCCCTAGCAACTAGGACAGCAAAGAGCAAGAAGGTGGTGTGTGAGTTGCCCCTAATTGGTGAGCCTCAAGGACAGCACAACTGGTGAACTAAAGGCCTAGTGGGGAGCAGAAGGACCCTGAGGAACTGGACTGGAGGCTGGACAACAGCGAAGAGTGTGGCTCAGGAAGGGAGTAAAGTGAAACCAATCCCTCCACCTACCCCCTTCCCTTTCACAGACAGGAAGACCAGCAGAACTAACCTGACTGGTTTAAAGCCAACAGAAGACTTTTTTTTTTCTCCTTTCCCCATAAATTCCTTCTTGCTTTCTGTCCTTATTTCTTTTTTTATTCCTTCTTCCTTCCACCCTTTACTTTTTATTCCTTCTTCCGGTCTTCTTTTAATTTTTTTTTTATTTTAAGTTTTGTTAAAATTCCTTCTTATCTTTCCTCCAATTTTTTCTTTTTCTTCCTTCCTTCCTTCCTTCCTTCCATTCCTTTTCTATTCCTCTTTCCTTCCTTCCCTTATCCTTTTTTTCTTCTTCTTCTTTGTCCTTTCCCCACAGGTGAGACAATAAAGCCTGGAGCTCTGAAAAGACCAGAGTTAGACCCTGTTAGACCCATAAATGTCAGCCTAAGACCAGTGAGCTCAGGAGAATAAGGAGATGGCACCATTGAATCCCAAAGACATTCTACCATAGAAGTTCATACCATGAACCCAGGCACTCAGAACAGATCAATTTAAGAAGCAGAGGCTAACAAGAAGAGTCTCACAAACAATGAGAAGACAAAGAAACAATCCCCAAATGAAAGGAAAGGAGGAAGCCTCAGACAGAATGCTAAATGAAATAGAGGCAAGTCAACTATCAGATATTGAGTTCAAAGCAATGGTTATCAGGAAGCTCAATGAGCTCACAGAGAATTACCAGAAACTACAGAGAACTACAATGAACTCACTGCAAACTATATTAACATGAAAAAGGAAATAGAAACTATCAACAAGGGCCAAGAGGAAATGAAGAATACAATTTCTGAACTGAAGAACACAGTAGAAGGAATGAAAAGCAGACTTGACAAAGCAGAGGATCGGATCAGTGAGCTAGAGGACAAAGTAGAAAAAAACAACCAGAAAGAGCAAGAAAAGAAAAAGAGGCACAGAAAGAATGAAAGGGATTAAGGGAAATGCAGGACAACATGAAATGTAATAATATCCATATACTAGGGATACCAGAAGGAGAAGAAGAAGAGCAAGGGATACAAATCCTGTTTGAAAAAGTAATGATGGAAAATTTCCCTAATCAGATGAGAGAAAAGGTCATACAAATCCAGGAAACACAGAGAGTACCAAGGAAGAGGAACCCAAAGAGGACCACCACAACACATATAATAATTAAAATGGCAAAATTCCAAGACAAAGAGAGTATCTTAAAGGCAGGAAGGAAGAAACAAGAAGTAACAAACAAGGGAGCCCCCATAAGGTTTGCAACTGATTTCTCAATGGAAATGCTCCAAGCCAGAAGAGAATGGCAAAAAAATATTCCAAGTAATGAAAAACAAGGGTCTGCAACCAAGTGTACATGGAACATTTTCAAAGATAGACCGCATGATAGAACACAAAGCAAGCCTCAACAAATTCAAGAAAATTGAAATCATATCAAGCATTTTCTCTGACCACAAGGGACTGAAACTAGAAACCAACCCCAAAGGAAAAACCTGAAAACACTCAAAATCATGAAGACTGAATAGCATGCTATTAAACAATGAATGGGTCAAAACGAGATTAGGGAAGAAATCAAAAAGTTTCTGGAAAGAAACGAAAACGTACTCACAACAACCCAAAACCTATGGGACAGAGCAAAGGCAGTCCTGAGAGGGAAGTTCATAGCAATACAGGCCTACCTTAAGAAGATAGAAACATTTCAAACAAACAACCTAACCCTACACTTATAAGAACTGGAGGAACAACAACAAAGACAGCACAGAGCAAGTAGAAGGAATGAAATAACCAAGATCAGAGCAGAGTTAAATGACATAGAGCCAAAAGCACAATTGTAAGGATCAATGAATCCAGGAGCTGGTTCTTTGAAAAGATAAACAAAATCGACAAGCCTTTAAGTAGGCTCATCAAGAAAAAAAGAGAGAGAGGATCCAAATAAACACAATTAGAAATGAAAGAGGAGAGATTAAAACTGATACCACAGAAGTAAAAAAGGACTGTAAGACATTACTACGAAGAACTGTATGCCAAGAAATTTGAAAACCTAGGTGAAATGGACACATTTCTAGAAAAATATAACCTTCCAAAACTGAATGAAGAAGAAGCAGAAAACCTGAACAGACCAATAACAGCAGATGAAATTGAAGCAGTCATCAAAAAACTCCCAACACACAAAAGCCCTGGACCAGATGGTTTCACAGGAGAATTCTACAAAGCATTTAAGGAAGAGCTAACCCCTATCCTTCACAGACTATTCGAAAAACTCAAAACTGATGGAAGACTCCCAAACTCTTTTTATGAAGCCAGCATCATCCTAATCCCAAAACCAGATAAAGACACAACAAAGAAAGAACACTTCAGGCCAATATCACTGATGAACATAGACACTAAAATTCTCAACAAAATATTAGCAAACTGCATCCAGCAATACATTGAAAAGATCATCCACCATGACCAAGTGGGATTCATCCCAGGGATGCAAGGATGGTACAATATTCACAAAACAATAAACATAATACATCACATCAATAACTGCAAAGACAAAAATCACACGATCATAACAATAGATGCAGAAAAAGCATTTGATAAGATATAGCACCCATTTCTGATAAAAACACTCAGCAAAGTGGGAATAGAGGGAGAATGCCTTAACATAATAAAGGCCGTACATGAGAGACCTACAGCCAACATCACACTCAATGGACAAAAACTTAGAGCTTTGCCACTAAGATCAGGAACAAGACAAGGATGCCCGCTCTCATCACTCCTATTCAACATAGTACTGGAAGTCCTAGCCACAGCAATCAGACAAGAAAAAGCAAAAAAAGGCATCCAAATGGGAAAGTAGGAAATGAAACTGTCACTGTTTGCAGATGACTTGATAGCATACATGGAAATTCCTATAGACTCCACCAAAACGTACTCGACGTAATAAATGAATTTGGCAAAACAGCTGGATACAAAGTCAATACTCAGAAATCAAAGGCATTCCTGTATACCAACAACAAAACTGCAGAAACAGAAATAAGGAAAAAAATCCCATTTGATATAGCAACAAGAAAAATAAAGTACCTAGGAATAAACTTAACCAAGGAGGTCAAAGACCTATACTCAGAAAACTACACAACACTAAAGAAAGAAATTAAGGAAGATACAAACAAATGGAAGCATGTACCATGCTCATGGATTGGAAAAATTAATATCATCAAAATGGCCATACTACCCAAAGCGTTTTATAGATTCAATGCAATCCCTATTAAAGTACCCATTACACATTTCACAAATATAGAAAAAACATTTCAGAAATTTATATGGAACCATAAAGAACCCCGAATAGCTGCAGCAATGTTGAGAAGGAAGTAGAAAGCAGGAGGGATCACAATAACTGATATCAAACTGTATTACAAGGCCACTGTAATCAAAACAGCCTGGTACTGGCATAAAAACAGGCACATAGGCCAATGGAACAGAACAGAGGGCCCAGAAATAAACCCAGGTGTTTACGGTCAATTAATATTTGACAAAGGAGGCAGGAGCATAAAATGGAACAAAAATAGCCTCTTCAACAAATGGTGTTGGGAGATCTGGACAGCTATGTGCAAAATAATGAAACTTGATCACCTACTTATGCCATACACAAAAATAAATTCAAGTTGAATAAAAGAATTAATTATAAGTTGTAATGCCATAAAAGTCCTAGAAGGAAACTTTGGCAAGAAAATCTCAGACATTCCATGCAGCAATTACCTCACAGACACGTCCCCTAAAGCAAGGGACATAAAGGAAAGAATAAACAAATGGGACTTCATCAAAATAAAGAGCTTCTGCAGGGCTAAAGAAAACATTAGCAAAATGAAAAGGGAACCACCTGTACAGGAAAAGATATTTGCCAATGATACCTCAGACAAAGGTTTGATCTCCAAAATATATAAAGAACTCACACGAATCCACTCCAGGAAGACAAACAACCCAATTAAAAAATGGGCAAAGGACTTGAACAGACACTTCTCCAAGGAAGACATACAGAGGGCCCAGAGGCATATGAAAAGATGCTCAGCATCACTAGCCATCAGAGAGTTGCAAATTAAAACCAGAATAAGGTACCATCTCACACCAGTCAGAGTGGCCAACATAAACAAATCCACAAATGTTGGAGAGGATGTGGAGAAAAGGGAACCCTAGTACATTGTTGGTGGGAATGCAGACTGGTGTAGGCACTCTGGAAAACAGTATGGAATTTCCTCAGAAAACTAAAAATGGAAGTGCCCTTTGACCCAGCAATTCTGCTGCTGGGATTATACCCTAAGAACCTTGAAACACCAATCCAAAACAACCTATGCACTCCAATGTTCATAGCAGTACAATTTACAATAGACAAGTACTGGAAGCAACCTAAGTGCCCATCGGCAAATGAGTGGATGAAAAGACTATGGTATATTTACACAATGGAATTCTATGCAGCAGAGAGAAAGGAGGAGCTTTTACCCTTTGCTACAACATGGATGGAACTGGAGAGCATTATGCTAAGTGAAATAAGCCAGGCAGTGAGGGACAAATACCATATGATCTCACCTTTAACTGGAACAGAATCAACAAAAGAAAAAAGCAAACAAAATATAAGCAGGGACATTGAAATTAAGAATAATGTAACAATAGCCAGAGGGGAGTAGGGAGGGGATAGTGGCCCGAGGGGTCTACAGGAGCTACTATAAGGGACACAAGGACAAAATCAAGGGGGAGGGTGGAGGTGGGGGAGGGAGGTGGGATTGGCTGGGGTGGGGTGGAGGGATAGGGTCAAAATGCAGACAATTGTAACTGAATAAAAATTTAAAAAAATTAAAAAAAAACACAATGAAATACCATCTCACACCAGTCAGAGTGGCCAACATGAACAAATCAACAAACAAGTGTTGGAGACGATGCGGAGAAAAGGGAACCCTAGCACATTGTTGGTGGGAATGCAGACTAGTGAGGCCACTATGGAAAACAGTATGGAATTTCCTCAGAAAACTAAAAGTGGAACTGCCCTTTGACCCAACAATTCCACTGCTGGGATTATATCCTAAGAACCATGAAACACCATTCCAAAAGATCCTATGCACCCCAATGTTCATAGCAGCACAATTTACAATAGCCAAGTACTGGAAGCAACCTAAGTGTCCATCAGCAAATGAGTGGATCCAAAAAACCATGGTACATTTACACAATGGAAT
Source organism: Desmodus rotundus (assembly GCF_022682495.2). Classification (NCBI taxonomy): domain Eukaryota; kingdom Metazoa; phylum Chordata; class Mammalia; order Chiroptera; family Phyllostomidae; genus Desmodus; species Desmodus rotundus. The sequence goes on along the minus strand of NC_071394.1, from coordinate 79,519,589 downwards.
TCTACGCAGCAGAGAGAAAGAAGGAGCTCCTACCCTTTGCAACAGCATGGATGGAACTGGAGAGCATTATGCTAAGTGAAATAAGCCAGGCGAGGACAGACAAATACCATATGATCTCACCTTTAACTGGAACATAATCAACAAAAGAAAAAAGCAAACAAAATGTAACCAGAGACATTGAAATTAAGAACAATGTAACAATAGCCAGAGGGGAGAGGGGAGGGGATAGTGGGCAGAGGGGCTTTCAGGAACTACTATAAAGGACACATGGACAAAACCAAGGGGGAGGGTGGTGGCGGGGCAGGGTGGTGGGTTTGGCTGGGGTGGGGTGGAGGGATGAGGAGAAAAGGCAGACAACTGTAACTGAATAACAATAAAAATTAAAGAAAACAAAACAAACAAACAAACAAAAATAATGGAGAACTTCCCCATTCTGGTAAAGGAAATAGACTTCCAGGAAGTCCAGGAGGCTCAGAGAGTCCCAAAGAAGTTGGACTCAAGGAAGCACAATCCAAGGAATATCACAATGAAATTACCCAACATTAAAGATAAGGAGAGAATCTTAAAAGCAGCAAGAGAAAAGGAGAGGGTTATCTACAAAGGAGTGCCCATAAGACTGTCAGCTGATTTCTTAAAAGAAACGTTATAGGCAGGAAGGGGCTGGAAAGAAGTATTGAAAGTTGATTAAAAACTAGTACCTATAACCAATATTACTCTATCCAGCAAAGCTATCATTTAGAATGGAAGGGCAGATAAAGTGCTTCCCAGATAAGGTCAAGTTAAAGGAGTTCATCATCACCAAGCCCTTATTATATGAAATTTTAAAGGCACTTATCTAAGGAAAAGGAGATGGTCTAAACTATGAACAGCCAATGACAACAAATCTACGACTATCAACTACTGAATGTAAGAACAAAAAGAAAAACTAAAAGAAACTAAGCAAATGACTAGAACAGGAACAGAATCACAGAAATGGGGACCGCATGCAGGGTAATCAGCAGGGGAGAAGGGGTTAAAATGGGAATAAGAAGTATAAATGGTAGGTACAAAATAGACAGGGGGAGATTAAAAACAGTATAGGAAATGGAGAAGCCAAAGAACTTATATATATGATTCAGGGACATGAACTAAGGAGGTTGGGGGAGGGGGATCCTGGTGGGAGAGGGAGCACAGGGTGGAGGGGAATAAAGGGGAGAAAAAAAATGGGACAACTGTAAAAGCATAATCAATAAAATATATTAAAAAATTAAACAGAATTTTCATACGACCCAGCAATTCCACTCCTTGGTATACACTCAAGAGAATTAAAAATATATGTGCATCCAAAAAGTTGCACATCAATGGTCATAGCAGCATCATTCATAATATTTATAAAGTAGAAACAACTTAAATGTCCATCAATTGAAAAATGGCTAAACAAAATGTGGTAGATACATACAATTAAATAATATTCAGCCAACAAAATGTGATAGATACATACAATTAAATAATATTCAGCTACAGTACAAATACAGTACTAATATATGCTACAATATGTATTAACCTTGAACATACATGCTGAATGAAAGAAGTCAGACACAAAAAGTCACATATTGTATTATTCCATTTATATGAAATGACCAGAATATTTAAATCCATAGAGACAGAGACAAGATTAGTGGTTGCCAGGGGCTGGGCAAAGGGGGAAAAGGGATGTTTCTGCTAATCAGAATTCCTTTTTGGGGTGATGCAAACGACCTGGGATTGGACAGTAATGATGGTTACACAACTCCGTGAATATATATAAAATCACTGAATACGTACCCATTAAAAGATTGAACTTTATATTATGTGAGTTATATCTCAATAGACAAAATTTCAGAGCACTTAAATCATCATATTCTTTTTGCCATTAAATAATATAACGCCATATCATGAGCACTCATTTTCAGATGTGGAGACCAAGCCACGAAGGTAAAGTGGCTGCCTAGAATTTCAGAGCTGGACCTAAAATCAGTTTCCCAACTACCTGTCCAGAGGCGGGTCTCTCTTGAACATCACCAATGGCATGAGAATCCAAATTAGTTAAGGCTGATTGACTTCCTCCTAGAAGAGTGAATCTTTCATAGGCATTTTATAAGGAAGAAATTCCCATGCAATAGTGAACTCTGGCTAAAAAATGGAGTGTTGTTTATACAGTCTCACATTTTTGTTTTCAGGGTGAGATAGAACCAAAACTCTACTTTGTGCAGGAGAAAACCCCTGTCCAAGATTTTCTCCAAATGATTCCCTTAAAAGTGGTCAGCTTTAGAACATTCTCCTTTCTGCTCCAAACCCTTAACATTTTTTTATTGAGCTATAAGCTCCAAACCTTTAAAACTAAATCAGGTTTTGTATTCTTCCAGGTTACAGATCATACCTGGCTGTGCTTCTGGTGGGAGAAAGCACAAGGTCTGGGCCTGGTGTTCCTGTCTGCTTTCTGATTCTGGGTAGCAAATCCACGTTCCTCTTAGTGTGCGGGGCAGTGGTATCCAAATGGAGTATCCATCTACCTCCTTAATCCTCACCAGAACTCTGGTATATTGTGGGGAAATTAAATGATGCTACCAGTTTTCTTCTCTTCTCAAACCAATCTGTCCCAATGAAGTTAAGAAAACAGAACTTGAGATATAAGTGGCACATTGTTACTGATGATTTCTCCCTGGGATTTGGACTGAAATCTAAAGCTGCACAATGCTGTTTTTCTTTCTTTAAGCATTCTGAACTGACCTAATGCCAGGAGTCTCTTCAGCTACAGAAACTAACTGCCTTTCCACACAGATGTCCATGAGACTGCAGTGTTCAGTAAAGCCAGCCACAGCCACGGACAAGCTAGTAACCAGGAAGGGATGGGGATCTCTCTGGAAAGGGTTAATATAAGAAGGTGTAGTGGTCTGTGGTTTTTTTCTGTGCAGTAAGCCACTGGATGATGTGTTGGTTATACAACAGAGGGCTGACGGGCAGTGCTGCAAGCCCCATGGAGAGTGCACTGACCTCGTCACAGGCTGCGCAGCGTGGCTTCAGGCACTCGGCATGGTGTCGGCCACAGTATATCTTCCCATCCTGGTAGAAGTAGATCAAATCCACCAGGAGCTCATTGCAGACAGTGCATATGAAGCAGGGTGGGTGCCAGCAAACACCATGGCCAGCACGTGATGCAAACACAGCAATGTCCCCGCCATTAATCTGGCCACCACACTGTGAGGCAAACGGAAACGTCAGTGTGAACACTGGCTCCCATCTCTTAGTACCTGCACAGGTGATGAATAACCACCACCTCTACCAATAGTCGACTACTGAGCACTTATTTTCCAACTAGTCCCTGTGCTACCTGCTTTACATATGTGTCCTCCCCCCACTCTCCTTTAGGAGGGCCATCAAGTTAAGATGAAGATAAAGTCAGAAAATAACTCACAAATGTGGGGAAGAAAGGAAAACCCTTGCAGGTAGGAGGCAAACTTACACAGAGCGAAGGTCTCATTATCTTTTAGATCCTCCAAAAGCCATCCAGAGGCACAGCCAAGTTTAACACCAGGAGGAGTAGGCTGTGGGGGATGAGGGTGGGGAGAGGGGCTGTAAGATGATAGGGGAGTGGGTTCATTAAAACATGCCTGCCTTTAATGATTTCTCTGAAAGTCTTTCTGGCATGCTTTTAGCCTGGTTCCTCTAACATCTTTTTACATAGTTTTAATTGAAAAGGCACCACTTCCAAGACCTGACTCTTGAAAGGGCTTCTCTCTCCCTCCCCTATCTTCCCCTTCACATTCCCCATACAGAAAGGAACAGGCAGAATCCCTGATAACCCTTCTTACAACTGGTGTTGGGATAAAACCAATATGGTCTGAGGGTCTTTGAGGGAGTAATAAAGTGTGAAGCAGTGGGTCCAGGGGAAGGTTCTCTGCTGGCCATGGCATTTGCCATGAGGTTCACAGCCCCACATGAGGGGCTGAGTCTGGGGACAATGTCTAGAGAGTAGAAAAGCTACTTCCAAACCTTTCCTATATCATGGACCTCATGTGGGTTGAAATGCTTTATAGAAAAAGAAGTAAAGATCTTAACAGACTCTGGGAGCTCATTCACACAACTGACCAGACAAAAGAAAGACATCATGTTACAAAAAATACTGCACCTTCCTTTTTTAACATTAGTAGAACTGGGTAGCATACTGTTAACAGATAAACTGAGATACATTAAAAATTTCAAGAGTTTACTTGGGGAAATATTGAATCAAATTGGGTAGCACCAAACTGAAAGTGGTTAGGAGCATTCTACTGAGTGGAACTCAAAGATAGATTCTTATAAAGAGATGGAAGCAAACCAAGAAATGATTTGATTGGTTGTCACTTAAGCAGTTAGTTGCCTTATTTGGGAAGGTCTATTTGGCATTTGTGATTGGTTGTTCTTAAGTTTCATTTTCTTGGATTCCAGTACATTGATTCTGGTTTAGGTTTTGGTTTGCTTATGTAGGTTACCATACAAAGTACTAGGGCCATCTCAGTGTAAAGGGCCCCTTGTTTGATTACTATTAACAATACAGAATCCCATTCAATTTTCAATATAATTCTATGATACACGCATTTGTTGTCCCCATTTTGCAGATGACAAAACTGAGGAGAAGTAACATGGCCAAGGTCATCTGGGAGAAATGTGAGTCAAACTTAGGTCTTTCTGCCTCCATGCTGTTGTCACTATTCTATACTATTTTTGACATCTGCATACAAAATGCCCAACCTTCCTTCTGTCTTAGGTGAGCCCAGATGGGCTGGCTCCAGGAGAAGGATTTGAGAGTGCTGGAGGTCCTGAATTGAGCAAACTGAATTTCACATCTTAACAACCGACCACATGTGTCTCAAGGGTGTGCCTTAAAGATGAAGACCCCACCACCAGACGTCTGGTCCTTTGGCTCCTCTATTAAGTAGTGTCTCCATTCCATCCACATGAACCTTCTTACTCTACTCCTCTGAAATCCCCCCCCCCCAAAAAAAAAGCCCCCAAATGGCATCCAGGCCTCTAAGGATCTATTCTCACTTTCTTTTCACAGACCCAGCTCACATATCTTCAGCACCTGAATGCGACCCTTTAGAGCTTAAGCAGTTAGGTGGGCCTGTAAAAAAAAGCAGCAGGGCTAAGTGAAATGTGGAAAATAACATTTAGCATCGCAAGGCTTTTGGCATCTGAGAGGAGGGGCAGGGTGAAAGCAGGCAGGCTGGATTCTCACCACCCTGTTTTTTTTAAAACCTTCTTCTGCCATGCCCTGAGTACTCTATAGGAGAGTAGGAGAAAAAACAAATCCAGAATTGTCAACCCAGAGGGAGGTCTTAGGAAGAATGCAGGGGGTTCATGCACTTTGCTGAAGAACCCTCAAACCAAGGAGATCATCATTTACCACCCTTTAAATGTCATGGGTCCTGGAATGATCATGGGAAAGAGGCTGACCCATGGTCCAGGCAAACTCCATTTTGTAAAGGACTCATTTTAAAATAGAAATCCTTCATATGTTGTTTCTCGGCTTGAGTCTTTTCAATGGATACATAAATCTCCAGGACCTGGCCCTTTGTCAGTTCTCCTCCTTCATGCCTCTGCCCCACCACACTGGCCAACTGGCCATTCATTGAACACAAATGAAATGCTACTGCTGCAGAGCCTTTGAGCTGGCTGCTCCTTTTCCCCTGCAGTCCCTCCCCCAAGGCCTGCATGCTTCACCCTCTCAGTTCTTGTCTTGGTCAGAAGCCACCTTCTAAGGGGGGTTGGGAAGGGGATGCTTCCAGGCCATTTTATGAAAACTGCAACTGTCCCACACTCCCAACACTTCCTAACCCACTTCCCTGCTATATTTTTTCTATCTTATTTATTTATGATATTGCCTGACTTTACACCTTATTAAAAGATCAAGCTTTTAATATTTTGTTCACTGCTGTATCCCCCAGCCAAGAACAATGTCTGGCCCACAGGAGGCACTCAATAAAATGACTGTGGAGTGAAAGTGGGCCAGAGCAATCTGTCTTCACGCCTCGGAATCTACACTCACCTGTTCACAAATAGCTCCTGTCATGGTGACTGGGAAGGGCCTGACATTCCCTCGGCCCAAATTTTCACGTTTCCTCTGGTTGCTGAAGAGCTTCAGCTCCCGTTTCTCTTCCTCATCCAGGGAGTTGCAATATCGGACCTGAACAGACACAGAGGATGGTTTGAGAAAGTTGCTATTGCTCCTTAGGATTCAATCCAAGATCTGGGACTTTCTCCTTCTTTCAAATGGATTGGGATCTTCAAATTGATTGTGGGGTCCTCATACTTTCAAGCCTACGTGCCCATGTAAGTGGTCCTTGACACCAAAGGACAGCTCCAGGCCAGCAAGCCAGAACCGTTCTCACAGGCTCACAGCTTGTCTTTTCCCATCTGATTATTGCGAAAATGGGGAACCAGAGGCTTGAGACTGAAGAATTGGCTCAAAGGTTATCTGTGTTGCTTCACAGGATCCTTGCCTGCTTATCTGTAAGCAGGAGGAAAGAGCAGCTGTTGGCTTTGGTTAATGCATCCACTCGCATTAAGATATGCTCCTTCTTATCAAACACAGACACAGAAGTAAGGGAGGGAATTAAAGACATTTGGTTCAGTATTTCCCATCTCTCCCCTTATGTCTGTACATCTTGGGAATTTGGTCATAGTCTTAAACTATTACTTACTTAATACTGTTTTAAAATGGACTCATATTTTAAAACTTGAATATGTTTACTTAAAAAGAAAGTATATTAAGATTATAAATGGAAAATCAGTATTACCTGCAAAAAACAGAGGGTCATAAACTAAACAGAGTTAGAATAAAACCACATTGTTAGATTCTAGCTGGCTACTTTTGCTTGTGGGAGATCCTAAAATGCAGATTCTTTTTTAAAAATTATTTTTATCTTTTAAGATTTTATTTATTTAGTTATAGAGAGAGGGGAAGGGAGGGAGAAAGAGAGGGAGAGAAATATCAATCTGTGGTTGCCTTTCACGTGGCCCCCACTGGAGACCTAGCCCGCAATCCAGGCATGTGTCCTGACTGGGAATTGAACTGACGACACTTTGGTTTACAGTCTGCAATCAATCCACTGAGCTATACCAGCCAGGTAAAATGCAGATTCTTAATGCTTGAACTTCAAAGTGGATACTAGGAGGATGTGGAGAAATGTGATACTCCTGCTAGCACCAAACTGAACTTTCTCTGATTGTTCAACCACTCAATTTAAAAGGAAGTGATTCTCTCATTACATGGTTCAATATTATTTACTGTCTTGTCCATGTTCCACCCAAAGTCCCATGTCTACCACATTTTAGTATTCGTTGTCCTACTTCCACTGCTTATCTTAACTTTAAAGTAATCTGAGCATCAGAAAGGTTAATTGAAATGCTCAGATGCTTTGTCATCCAGATGGTTACAGGGAAACTTTTTGAACTAGACTGGTGCATCCCAATTTGAAAACCAGAGCAGCTGTAGATATCAAAATTGTTTTTTCAGGGTGAAAAAAAGAATGGTCAGATATTTACTTTAGAATCACCCTTTGTTTTCAAAAGGGCTGTGTCAAATGGGAGAAATCTGCGGTCTGGGTCACATGTAAGGAATTCTCACCAACAGGAAGAAGGAATGTGAAATATCTCTTTTCATGAAACCAGTTAATCGTAAACAGAATAAACCATTAAAAGCAGAAAAGAGTAGACCAGGTCTCTCTCTCACGTAAAAAGAGTTAACAAAAAAAGAAAGTCTTCATTTAGATGTCCCAGGGAGAGAACTACAGGGACCTGAACAGCCCAGAATATGTCGTTATACCACTGATATTTTATGGACATGCTTTTAAGGAAAGGCACACCCCTCCTGCTTGTAAAAACCCGAATTTTCACTTCCAAATTAGTTAACTTGGCATCAGGTTACAAGGCTTGTTCTCAGCTTTAAAGAGAAAACATTATTTATATATATTTTTAATGAAGTCTGAAGTAAACAATAGGAAAGGGAATTGTGGCTGTCTTTTTAGGAGTTGCTTCAGTGTTTAAGCTTTTGCTCCACTTACTCAAATCTATTTTTGTGTCTCCTGATTTATCCTTTTTAATTCACATGTGGGAAGGTAAAGACTAAAAAAGCACTCAGTCATTTCCCCTAGGATCTAGCTTGTGGGTGGGGCACTTGGTAGAAGGCTGGTGTATGGATTTTTTTCAACTGAAAATTATGTTTTTATTTAAAATGCAGAGTTCAGTGGACAACTCAATTCTATGTGATTACTATTTTTTACAAACCAGATACTTAAAAATTGATTTCTAGCTTACAAATCTAAACCCCTCAAGCATAATGGTCTTTTAAAAGCATATTTACAAATTTCCCTTTATGATCAATTAATCTTCAAACATATGAAAAGCCTGCTTACAGTGTTGTGTGTCTGGTTTCAGAAGAAAAGGAGAGCCTGCAAGCCATACTTTCAAGGGTGCAAAGGATCACCCTAGCAAGTTGGACTTTAAATGACAAAAACACAGATTTTCAGAGCTGCAAATCTGGACACATAACTTCTGCTGCTGTGTAATGTGGGCAATGTACACACTTATTTAACATGACATGATACTGAAAATAAAGGAGTCACAAACGTTTTGCAGGGTTTTAACTAGCCTAGGGAATCTCAATCATCTACCATGCTCAGGAAACCAGCCTCACACATTCTTCTTCAACTAAGAAAACCTGGACTTGAGCTTTTAAATTTTAGTGCTCCCTGGTTACCCTCAAATAGCTAGTAGTGCCAGGCTCAGAGGTGAATCCAGCCCATAATGAAATTCTGATTTTTGGTAACACTCTCCAGAAGGTGTCCGACAGTTTCTTCAGTTTCTTTTGGCTCTAATTAAGGAAGATAAAACCTAAAATACATTGCCGGAATTTTTCTTTGGAGATCTCTTTGATTTCAGCATTCTAACTGTAGAAAGGTAGCAATTCAAGAAGGTTCTAAGAAAAGTATTCTTGAGGTCCCCCCAGCCCCTTACCTCATTGTCATGTGGTGGCAGCTGGTGTAATAGTTGCTTGATTCGAAGTTTCTCTCCAGGACTGTTGACATAAGGGACTTTTTCCTCTGGGAGACAGCTATAGTACTGGTGAACCTGAAGAATGAAAGGCACATAGATAACTTGCTCATTCCCACTTTCTGGGAAGTTGACTCCCACAGCGGGACACAATCTACTTTCCCCTGTCCCAACCCCGCATGGAATACAACAGCGTGAGTTTCTCACTGCAAGCAGAGGAATTTCTCCTTAAAGAAAGAGTCCAGCAAATCACCTATCTCTTGGAAGTTTTCTCTCTGTCTACAAAATAATAATAATAATAATAATAATAATAATAATAATAATAATAATAATAAAATAAAGCCATCAGACTTTCCTGAAAAAAGAGAAGTGGGCAAACATGCTGCTGGACCTGGAGGGTAAAGTTTTCTCGGCAGGCTCCCCGGAGAGCTAACTTTACCATTTTTTCTGTTAGTCTCCAGCATGTAACATGCCTCCTGAGCCAACGGGATATGTCAGTGCCTGTCTTGGCAGCGCTGGAGTCAAAGCCAGTTTTTGGCACTAAACAAACTCCTGGGTCCCTCAGCCTCCACCTACATTAAAAGCCCTCCAGGTCGGGAGCCCTTTGTACGGACAGGCAGCACCTCCCATCTGTCAGAAAACGAGTCACTAAATCTGGGACACACAGTGTGTAATTAAAAATCATCATTAATAAGAGTATTTCTGTATATTCTAGAATACTTCTGTTTATCACAGGACAGATTCTTGTACTTTCTAAGGCTCAGTTAACCCAGCAATGACTTTGGAAAGCACCAAGATCTAATTTTTCCTGAGAAAAGAAAACATTCTATCACCCAGCTGCATGCAAAACTAGGGAAAGAAAACTGACCAAAACAAAAGATACGCTATTATATAGAAGAAGCAAAATGAAAACAAAACAAAACCCCACAAGCTTAGATGACATCATGGAAAATGCTTTTCAACTATCTCTTAGCAACATCATGAGCAGCTCTTGTGAAACAAGGCATTCATTCAACAAAACAGGGAAGAAAGATGACTTGGGGCTCTAAATTCATTATGTTAGTTACAATCCACAAATTTGGTCTAATTCCCTGAGTTTAGGGAGTCTGGGATACGCACACATGTTTTGGGAATGCTAGGGTGAAGAGTTACGAAAGCTCTGCCTACTTTGATCTCCAGAAATGAAGTCATAAGTGTTAGAAGAGGGGAGAGAAGGTTTCGCAACGACTATGCCTTAAAAAAACGTGAAAGCCATCTTTATTTTTGTAACAAATAATCATAACCATTCACCATCATGTGCATATCATCCTCTTAATCAAATCCCAAAGGCAACCATAAACAGACTTCTTGTCCTAGACTAGCTGGCCTTGGGAGGTCAGGGCCTCTACAATTGCTCCCTGAAGGCACCTGGCAGGGAGCCACGTCCTGGGATGAGAAGGAACTGCTCCAGGTTCTGTGGGCCGCCCACAGGTTACCAGCAATCTTCCAGAGAAGCAATAAAAGCCCAGATGATGAGCTAGTTTGGAATCAGAAGCTGGCACTGAGCCCATCAGAGACCAGTACCATATGGCTGCTCAGGTAAGTGCCAGGTATAAAAGCAGATCTGTCTCTGTGTTTTAGAGAAGGGCTCTGTGTCCCAAGTCAAAGAATTGCTTGTAGAAAGGCCATGTTGCAACAACACCTTGCCATTCTCACAACTCCCGTGATAATTACGGAACATTAGGGACAAATGCTAATATGGAATAAATCACTGTGGATTCTTGCTAGTGAACAGTGTAAGTTGAGTTTGACTGATCCTCCTCTCAATTGCCCATTATTCACATAGCCCCCTCTTTCCTGCCCGGAACAGAGTCACCCCTGAGAACTCTTCTGAATTAGTGCCTTGAGCCAAGCCCTCCCTGATACTTCCCAAGGCTGGCCCAGGTTGGAGCCTTCCGTGCTCCTTCTGCAGCATGGCCAAGGAGATCTGCACCCCCAGTCCCGGTTTGGCCATGTGCCATGTTTGTGTCCTCAGCAAGTTACATTAACTACTCAGAAGCCTCATTATAAGATTGTGGCAATGAAATGAGAGTGTAGGCAGAGCATTTGCCCCTCAATAGCAATAACATGAATGTATAGCAGCCAGTATATTATCCAGCCTGGAATACTCCAAATTGAGCAATCCAGAAGATTCCTGGCCTTTCTTCCATTTTAAAAGTTAGGGCAACATCATCAGCTTATAGAGTGAGACCAAACTCTGGTACCCCTCCCCGAACCCACCTTAGTCTAAGCAAGGTTACAAGGAATAAAATGCTATTTAAGCTGGTTTTATTTCAGAGACAAAAATAGCAAATTATTATAAAGGTGTGATGTTTTCTCTAGAAACCCAGCAGTAGAGTAGAGCCTTGTGAGGAAGTAGATCCAGCCACTGGGAGGTGATCAGTCAGCAATTATCATCCTTCTAAGCGCAATGTCCTCTATACTCTCTCTGCAGATCTGCTTTGTACCTTCTCACAGCTTAAGGGTTGCCTTAAAACTTGAGTTTATACAACCTCAATTCCTAGACTGACTAGTTTTGCTCAAATCCAAATTCCCCAGAGAAGGATCCTGACTTCCCATGTCGGGGAAGGTCCACCCTGGATTAAAGAAGTTCCACACCATCTTAAGACTGTAGGGTAACCCTGACTGATGTGGCTCAGTAGGCTAAGCATCAGCCTTCGAACTGAGAAGTTGCTGGTTGGATTCCCAATTGGGACCCATACTAGGACTGCAGGCCAGGTCCCCAGATGGGGGTGAGTGAGAGGCAACTGATTGATGTTTCTCTGCCTCTCTTTCTCCCTTCCTCCCCCTCTCTAAAAAATAAATAAAATCTTAAAAAAAAAAGAAAAAAAGATTGGAGGGTAAAGGAGTCCCAAACATGCAGTGATAGAGAATTCTAGAGCTGCTTGGGGGTAAAAAAATATCTTTGTATTCTGAGGTCCATCCTGAAGACTTCAAATTCTTTTTTAAAATCTTATTTTTCAATTACAGTTTATATTCAATATTATTTTGTATTAGTTTCAGGTGTATAGCATAGTGGTTAGATAATCATTTACTTTACAAAGTATCCCCCCTGATATTTCCAGTACCCACCTGACATCACACATAGTTATTACAATATTATTGCCTATATTTCCTATGCTGTACCTTACATCCCTATGACCATTCTGTAACTACTAAGTTGTACTTCTAAATCCCTTCCCCTTTTTCAGCCAGCCACTAACTCTCATCCTCTCTGGCAACCATCAGTCTGTTCTCTTTATCTGTGAGTCTGTTCCTGTTTCGTTTGTTCATTTATCTTATAAGGGAAATCATATGTATTTGTTTTTCTCTGATTTATTTCACTTAGCATAATACTTCCTAGGTGTCGCAAATATTCAATAGTAAGATTTCATTCTCTTTTATGACCGAGTAATATTCCATTGTATATATGTACCACCACTTTTTTTTATCCACCTGTCTATTGATGGGCACTTGGGTTGCTTCCATATCTTAACTATTATAAATAATGCTGCAATGAACATAGGGGTATATGTATAAGACTAAAGTCTTAAATCAACAGAGGCAGTGACTACTCTTTGGGAACATAGCTCTATTTTTCCTGGCTAGATGTCTTGTGTCATAATTCAAGCCAACTGTTTACCACTACTGAACATGTGCCATTTCTACCAGTATACCAATAATTTCACAAATATGGAATGTGTTAAAATATTTCCTCACAATAATTTGGTGGATAGCTTAAAAACTTACCTAGTTAGTGAAACGCCCCTTTATTAAAACAAATTAGCTAATATTAATTAACAACCTACCAAATCACATCCATGTTGTGTGGTAGGTGATCTGACTTGCTCTGAGGTGGGACAAGGAGTTGGTCCTTCACCAGTTTCAGTCCACGTCCAAGCCCACTCAAGTCCAGGAAAAATACTCACCCTTCTCATGTTGGCTTCTGTGTCCGCAACTGGTCTTTATCTGGACTTTGCAAGCTCTTTATTGAGCAAGGAGGATTAGAAGACAATGGGAATGAGGGAGAAATCACTCTCTCGAATTCCCAGACTGTCTGGCAGAACACAGAAATGCAGCATGCCTTACCCTCTGGCATCTCTGTAATAAAACTACCATGTAGCTCAAAATACACACTAGGGGAAATATTTAGTTACCTTCTGGCAGTCCAAAATTAAATTGGACACCACCTCTGAAAACCCTGCACACTGCTCATTTTAGCCCAAATGTGTTTTACTTGTTAATTTTTATGAGCAAATAAGTGAATCCACTAGAATTCTGTCATTGATGACTATTACCAAGCTATTACCTGGTATGCTGATATCTTTATTTTTCCTCTTGTGTGCACTAATGTACTGAGAGTAGGGTTGTTGAATGTTCTAGAAACTTTGGTTCATTTAAACATTCCCAGGTAGAAGTGCCTATGATTCTGCCCTGGGCGAAGTTGTACTAGGTACACCCTCCCACCTACCCACCTCCCAAAAAACCATTTTGAATACAATAAACTGGCTGATGAAAATGAAGTAGTTGAGGGCCTTTATTTAAGGCGTTACTCCCAACATGGAGGCTTGGCAGTAACTTCAGTCTGTCTGATGGACTGTCAGAACTTAGTCAACTTGGTGTGCAAATAAAGTCTGCAGAGCAAGGCCTCACCCAATTTGAGAGACTGGGCTTGTTTGCACTTTTGGCAACATTTCTGCCTGAGCACAGACAGAAGAGAGAGAGTCAATAACTCCTTGTTGGAGAGAAAAGTGTGCTAATTTTCAACAGTGGGCACAGTGCTTTATTCAGAGTGATGGTTCTCAAACTTTAGCTTGCATCAGAACCACCTGGAAGTTTGTTAAAATACATTTCTATCTCAGTAAGCTTGGGGCAGGACTGATAATCTGCATTTCTAACCACTTCTCAGGTGATGCCCCTGCTGGTGACCCAGGACCACACTTTGACAGGTTTAGAGTTACCCAAGTGTTCTCTCCCCAAGGCCAACCCCATGAGGTTGCCAGGAAAATGGTGGGAACCCTGTGTGCTCCAATAAATCCTGGTAGCCCAGAGGAGGGGTAGAACATGTCTGATCTCACTCAATTTTGCCGGTGTCTCCTTCCAAATCTACATATATGCTTTAGCAAGAGAAGTCTATCAGCTTTGGCAAAAATGAAAACTCTTAAGGGAAAAGGGCTTATTATTTTTGGGTGGGACATTTTCTATATCAAAAGCATCCCTATTTTCTTAAAGCAGGAATCCAACAAAGAAGTCAGACTTTTTTGGTTGATGTCATATTCAACTATCCTCCATCATCTAAATGAAAGAAGGAATCAATGACCATATTTATTGAATGGCTCTTATGCCCGGAGTGTTTTTATACACAGTATCTTATGAACCCTCCCCAGAGCCTGGAGGTTGGTATGTTACACTCATCAGATTGAACATCACAGAGCTAAGAAGTGGTAGAGCCACCTTTGGACTTGGCCTCCTCATCCCAGTCCCCCTTCACTCCCCCCCACCCCCATTCTGCTTATCATGGAATCTTAGCTTTCCTTATCAGGAAAAAAGAGACTGGCAGAGGATAGGAGAGAACAAAAAAAAAACCAGATAAAGTAGATTCCTAATACATTTGAATGAATCACTGCAGAAATGATGAGTATGTTTTCTTTTGCTGTTCTCTGTAAAATAACCAACACATGCCCAAAATAAACTTAACAGTCAGTAAAACATGATGTACTCCAATTAAACAACTTTTCAACAACACCATGGCATGATGGTGTAAGGGAGTTGTGATAGATATGGCTGCCCACCATCCATTTTTCTTTCTTCCTTAATAAGCATATCATTATACTCTGACCGCCAATATGCCCAGCTAAGAACAATATTTCTGCACCAAGCTACTAGCTAGAAGTGGTCATGTGAATAAATTTTGGTCAATTAATATGTAAGGATGTGACTTCTGAGACTGCTCTTTTTAAAGAATGCAGAGCAGTTGGCAAAGGCCCTTTTTACCTATTCCCCCATCTTCCTGTTTCCCGTCTGGAATGTAAATACAATGGCTGGAGCTCCAACAGCCACCTTGTACCATTAAGTAACCTTAAGAATGGAAGTTTTTGATTATACCATGGATCCACCATACCAGCCCTGGATTGCCTATCTTTGAACTTCTTTCACCAATGAGAGAAATAAACTAATTCTTTATTTACAGTCTCAATTACTAGGAAGTGAATGTAATTCCTAAATGGCAAAGCAGTGGTTCTCAAATGTTAGCATGCTCCAGAATCATCTGAGGCCTTTATTAACTATTATTCCCATTTTCATCCTTTGGGGTCTGAAAAGGAGCCCAGAGTCTACATTCTTAATAAATACCTCGCACTACACCAGAAGAAACACTGCTTTAAAAGCAAAGCAAACATGACTCCACAGGGTTTAAAAGTAAAAACTCCTGGAGTGTAATCTTTGATGTAGGCTGACATAGTTAGAAGGTTTTATAAAAGCCCATCTTAACCTAGACACTAACTGGAAGATTGGACCTTTATTTCACACTCTCCCTCTCCTATAGTTTGAGAAATTTGGAACTCAGTTAATCTACTTCAATTTGGGGAGGCAATACCTAGAATACGCCTGCGGTCTCAGAAGGCAGGTGCTACAGAGAAAAGTGATGCTGCCTGAATTTGCAGCACGTGGAGATTTTTATAAAAAGTGCACATTAGTTCCCAAATGGGGTCCTGGAGAACAATTGGGTAGTACTGAAGCTATGAGCCAGTGGTGATGGGCTGCGTTGGAGGGCCTGTTTGCTCATTTTGCACCTACTTGCCAGAATTTAATTCCCCAAGCATCAGGAGAAAAGTGCTGTTAAGTGGCATCTAAGAGGTAAAATCGTACTGAGTTTGGCTCCTTTCTGTTTCTCCAGGAGACCCACATTATAATTTTAATTGGTTTGCTCAGGAAGTCATTTAGGATATAACAGTCTAAAATCTAATGCCTAAACAATGTTTCCATTATGCTTAAAGACCCATAGGATTAGGAGCAAAAATCAGAAAGAAAAGCTCATTTGGGTTATTTTCAAAGAGGAGTATTTCAAACACTTCCCCCCATGTACATTTTTTTTTGGCTCACACCTGATGTCTAATTCAACAGCAAATTGTGTGAGATGTAGGTTCACAATATATCCAGATTCCAGTCACTTCTCCTAGCCCTTCACAACCTGTCTACTTAGGACTAAGTGCTCTCTGGAATAATCGCCATGGTTCCTCTGAATGCTGCCTTTTGCTGTTATGTCCCCACAGTTGGTTCAGTACTCTGCAGCCAGAATGACTCTATTTGAATATAAACCAGGTCATGTCACTATTCTTCTCAAAACCATTGATGATTCCCATCCTCTTCTGATTAAAAGCCAAAGTCCTTATTATAGGACCACGATCTTGCTCCTTTAAGACCTGGCTGACCATATCACTTCCTATCATCCTCTTGTTCAATTCTGCTCACTATGGCCTCCTTGCTATCCTCTCACATCAGGGCCTTTGCACTAGCATTCCCTTTGCCAAGAACATTCTTCCCCCAGATAGGTACATGATGCCCATCCTCACTGTGTCCAGTCTTTGCTCAAAGGTCACCTTATCAGAGAGGTCTTCCCTGACTAATAAATTAGCACGCCCATATCTCTAGACCTGTGATTCTCAACCAAGGGCTACTGTTGACACACAGTGGATATTTGGCAGTCTGAAGACACTTTTGGTTGTCACAACTGTGTGTGTGCATGTGTATGCACACATGGACTTTTCACATATAGTGGGTCAAGGCCAGGGATGCTGCTAAATCTCCTACCATGCATAGGATAGCTCCCACAGTAAAGAATGATCTGGACCAAAATGTGCCGATAAATCCTTAACCTACTTTTCTTCAAAGTTCTTACCAATTGCTGATGCATAATCTACTTGTTCATTGTCTCTTTCCTCCTTCTAGAAAGTGAATGCCTGGCACTTTGTTCACCATATTCTCCCAGAAGAGGGTCTCACATTTAGTAGGTACTCAGCAAATGTTTGTTGAATGGATGCATGCTGTATGTATTCAAATCTCATCTTTGTGACTTCCTGATTTAACAAAGGACTTGGACAGGGACATGAAGCAAGAGGATACACTGGTGAGGTTTCAGGAGGAAAAACTCACGTAGCATCCCTTTCATTCTACCAAAGCACTTGTTTTTTCACAAAAGTGTGGGGTGGATAGAGGAGAATCTCAGAGAAGGATGAATGGAATGAATAACTGTCAAAGTAAATTCTTTAAGAGGAAAAGATAAAAACAACACCCACTTGTATTTAAACCCAAAGAATTTCTTTCAAGCTGAGTCAACATTGTTTGGACAAATGTAATAAAATAATTGCATTGAGTCCTAAGCAGGGACAGTGATTCTAAATCATGTGAGTTGTTTTTTTCCTATGTCTGCTCTCTCTCTCATTATCTTTCCAAACCTTTCAGTTTTTAAATTTAGACTATTAAAGCTCAATGTTTAGTTAGAAATATTTTCCAGTTAGTTTGGATCTGACAGTTATTTATTTTATCTTGTCTCAAAGCAAAGGTCCCAGAAATGGAAGACTGTGCAGTTAAGCACTTTTCCTTTATGCTGCAATTACAAAATGACTCTCCAACCCTAGTTTTACCAAAACCTGCTTTGCAGAATGTCTGTACATTTGCATATATGCCCTACTAAAAATTCACCAACAGTTGCTCGGTTTTTTGGGTAACACTTTCAATACTGTCATTAGACAAAATACACGCACGCATATGTATGAAAAAAACAGAATGGCAGTTGCCTATGGTGGTTAAGTGTTGGGATTCTGGAGTCACATTGTTTGGGTCTGAATACTGGATTGAACACTTACATCTGTACATAGTTGGGCAAGTTACTTTATCTCTTATTGAGTCAATATCTCCATCTGTTAAATGGGGTCAATAATACAGGGGTGGGCAAAAGTAGGTTTATAGTTGTGAGTACACAAAACACAGTTTATTCTTGTAAAATCATATAATCATAACTTGCATGTCTTTCCATACAAACGGTAAACCTACTTTTGCCAGCCCCTATATTTACCTTCAAGCAACGCTATGAAGCTCAGGTGATAAAATGTAAATAGCACACAGAAAGGCACACAGTGAAGGTTCTGTATTTCTTCGCTTTCAAGCAATTTTATGCATAAGTCACGAACACCTACGTTATGGACTGAATTGTGCCCCCTCTGCCACTGCAAGTTCTTATGTTAAAGCATTAGCCTCAGTGTAATTGTATTTGGAAACTTTAAGGAGATAATTAAGATTAAATAAGGCTATAAAGGGGGGATTGTAATCAGAAAGGACTAAAGCCCTCATAAGAAGAGGAAGAAACACCAGGAGTACACATGCACAGTGAAACACAGTGAGAAGGTCGCTGTCTGTAAGCCAAGAAGAGAGCTCTCACTAGAAACCAACACTGCTGGCACATTGATCTTGGACCTTCGGTCTCCAGAACTATGAGGACATAAATTTTTGTTTAAGCCACCTAGTCTGTGATATTTTGTTACTGTAGCCAGAGCAGACTAAAGCAATCTACTATTTGCAAGGAACTGTTGAGTGCTTATGGGGAAAGGATTTATATGTGAATAAGAAATGACCCCTGGCTGAAGGAGGTTATATTTCAGTAGAGTGTATAAGACATGTAGGCAAAGGACTCTAATGCAAAGTTAAAATAATGCAAAAGCCATTAGAGGCAGACAAAACTACTACAAAGATTCAAAAAACAATAGATTAATTCCTAAATCTGTAGCATTTGCCCATTTTGATGGTGTAAAAATCTCATCATGGCTGATTGCAAGCTACCAACATGATGTGGGCTTTGGATGTGGGCTGGGAAGAGATGCACTGGAGCATACCACTGTATAGTAGTGGTTCCACCACATGGACAGAATAGACAACATGACTCAAGAGCATAGATAATAGTGACACATGGGAAAGGAACTATGAAGTGATGAGCTTTGATTATGTATTACCTGGGTTTTTAATATAATTCCATTATAACTTAATATAGTTAAGTGTAAAAAAATGGCTGTATTTAACAACTGACTTACAAAATTCCTGAAAACTGACCGATTGGATCTTGTGATACTGTATGAACCAGTTCCAGAAAATTGCTGTCAGAAACTTATACAGTCAATTTCTTTGGCAAACTCTCTTTAAAAAGGTAAAAAGAAAAGAACAGAAGAGCTGTAAAGACCTAATGACTGTTGGTAAAGGGAATGATGACAACTATCTGTTGTCTACTCTGCCTTCAATGGTTCTAGCAAGTAGCTCATGAAGCCAAGTTATCTATCTTGGCTGACATATACTTAAAAATATTCACAGCTTTCAGTCTCCCAGTATTTTCCATATCCTCTCCCTTCCTTTCCCCAGAATGTTGTCCTTTTTTTATGTCTCTTTTCCTTTCTTCCCTTGTTTCCTTTTAAAACCCCTAGGCATAAAGCTGAACTGAAAAACATTTAAGGTCATTTATGTGTTGGCTGGTTTGTTTTCTCTTCTGAAGTCAAAAAGTATGTGAGTTGAACATATTGTAGGTCTCCAGGAAGAAGAAAAACCACAACAAAAACTCCTACCTCTTTTTTGTAAGTTAGTATGTGACTGGTCAACTGTATTTTAGTAGGTGAGTAGGTTCTTATAAAATGAAAAAAAGATTCTCCACTTCTGTGATAGCTACTCAGACATCAATTATGTTAACAGTTGCCTACAATGTGGGAGAAAGAAGCTGCATTTGATGTTTAATGTTTGAGTCTTGACTATGACAAATGCTAAGTCTGCAACCTTAGATGTTATCTAAATTCTCTGAGCTTCAGTGTCATCATCTGTAAGCCTAGAGTAATTGCACTCAGCCCACAGGATTGTGAAGATCAAAGGTGGTGGTGAATGAAAATACCCTGTTAACTGCAAAGCTGTACATAACTGCCAGATCAGTATTATTACCAAAAACAACAACATTGGAGATTAGAGTTGCACTGAGCTGCTGGAAATAACAATCTAAGTATAGTCGTCTAGAGCTGAGATCACACTTTGTAAAAAACAATCATGCATCTAGGCTCTTTCTATCATTTTGTACCACTATCCTAAGAATTCACGTATCTATGTTCAAAAATCACAAAATAGCTGCTGGAGCTTCAGTGATCATGTTCATGTTCCAGGCAAGAACACAAGTAAGGGCAAGGGGCAAAAGACCTATCTCTCAGTTGGATCAATAATGTTTAAAGAGATTTTCTGGAAGTACTATCCTACTTCTATTTATAACTCCTTGGCTAAACCTAGCTCCAAGCAAAGCTGGGAAATGTTATCCTTAGTTGAGCATATTGTTTCCCTGAATAAATTCAGATTTTGTCAGTAAGAAAGGAGGAGACACTAATATTGGGTGAACACATGGCCATATTGTCCCCAATAATACCTGATTTTTGAGTTACCCTTTTCCTAGGTGAAGTCCTTATGAGTTTCCTATACAGTATATTTCCTATGTGTTAAATCATTGTTTTTGATTCTATACTTCACATACAACATAACTAGTCCATTTCCCTCCTCTATTTTTAGTAACTACAGATTCACAATGTCATGTAAACCCATTCTGAAGAAAATTTAGAAAGCAGCAACAGAAGAAATCCTAGAACAAATTCAACTTTTTAGTTGTCCAATGTGATGCCTAATGACATGTTATGATTCCAAGAATTCTTATTAGAGCTTGCTGATCACAGGACATTGTTAGAAACTCATTTTAAAATACAGGTGATCTCCTTTAACTGGAACATAATCAACAAAAGAAAAAAGCAAACAAAATATAACCAGAGACATTGAAGTTAAGAACAATCTAACAATAGCCAGGGGGGAGTGGGGAGGGGATAGTGAGGAGAGGGGATTATAGGAACTACTATAAAGGACACATGGACAAAATCAAGGGGGAGGATGGAGGGGGGAGGGTGGTGGGTTTGCTGGGGTGGGGTGGAGGGATGGGGACAAAAGGCATACAACTGTAATAGAGTAACAATAAAAATTAGAAAAAAATACAGGTGATCTTTGTTTGGAGTCAGTTAATTTAATGCAGCTTCATTTCTGCATATTAAAATAACCAAAAGTGGTAATCCATGGAAAAGAATAAAACTGAGAAGCTCACTTTCATGTTACAAAGTAAGTATTTCTGACCACCAGGGCCACTTTCAGCCCGGGTTACACTGCCTGCCCCATTAAGTTTCAAATGCATCAAGGATACAACTGTAAGCATTTAGTCTTCCCTCTTCTGAGAGGCTTAAAGATCAATGAAGGTAATACCTTGGCCTGCAGGTTCAATGTTAGATATGGCCATAAAGCTCTAACTGTTCTATATTATGCCGTTTTAGAGAAACAGACAGGAAGGTTCGGGTGGGATGAGCTAGATTTTGCCTGAGAAACAAATGCCACCAAACTGGCACTAGTTTTTCACCACACTTGTTTTCTTAATTTAAAAAAATTAGTTTTTCTTATTGTGGTAAAACATATATAAGATTTGCCACTTTAGTCATTTTAAAATGTACAGTTCAGTGGCATTAATGACATTCACAATGTTGTGCAACCGTTAAAACTCTCTATTTCCAAACTTTTTCATCACCCCAAACAGAAACTCTCTACCTGTTAAACAGCGATTCCTCATTTCCTCCTCCTCCCAACTCCTGGTGACTTCTAATCTACTTTCTTTCTTTATAAATTAACCTAGTCTGGCTTATTTAGCATAAGGTTTTCAAGGTTCATTCATGTTGTAGCACTGTCAGAATTTCATTCCATTGCATGACTATACCACATTTTGTTTATCTATTCACATACTTATGGACATGGGTTGTTTTCACCTTTTGACTATTGGAATACTACTGGTGTACAAGTATCTGTTTGAATCTCTGCTTTCAGTTCTTTTGGGTATATACCTAGGAATAGAATTGCTGGGTCATAAGGTAATTCTGTTTAACCTTTTGAGGAACTGTCACACTGTTTCCACAGTGGCTGCAGTGTGTTACATTCCCACCAGCAATGTACACGCGTGAGGGTTTCAGTTTCTTCATATCCTTGCCAATACTTGTTATTTTGCATTTAAAAAATTATAAGCATCCTAGTAGGTGTGAAGTGGTATCTCATTGTGGTTTTGATCTGAATTTCCCTAGTGATTAGTGATGTCGAGTATCTTTTCTGTATTTATTGGTCATCTGCATATCTTCTTCGGAAGAGAATGGAGTGATATGTGAGCAAGAGATTACCTTTTAGAAAGGGAAGTACAATTGGTTCTTGTCTTTCATGGTGGATGTGTTCTGTAAAGTCACAGTGAACACTGAAGCAGTGATTATTGAGCCACTGCTCTTAGGGGACATACAGGAAGAAGTTCCTGTCAGCCTCTGGTCACAACATTTTTGTCAATGGATGAATCCATGTCCTTGTTTGATGTGTGTTTCTATTTAAGGACACCTTATTTAATTTAATACACATTGTTGATTCATTAACATTGAATTCACAGTCAATAGCACTATAACTCATGCTGACCAAAGATTATCTAACACACATATTTTCTCCATAGGGCATCTCAAAGGCCCTTAGGAACACTACACAGCACTTCAGCACTAAGTTTGGGGGCCATTTTAAAGAGCAAAATCCCCAACAAAAAGCCCAAAGCAAAAACCATGGTACTAAATAGAAGATGAAAGGCACACTTGCTTATTGTATGAGAGATGAAACAAATGTAGAACATTGTCTTGTTTACCTCAGCTGGCAAGATGCAAAATATTTGCCTCTTTCTACATATCTGGAAATGACTGTAAGAATGCTGTGGATATTGATTTTGGGTGTTACAAACAAATTTCAACAGATGGGTGAATTTGCTGATAGTTGAATACATGAAAAATGATGATTGAGTAGATTACAATGTATTTAACCTCAGGAGTAAGAGACTGAGCCAGGATTTAAGTTTAGGTCTGATCTTGAAGCTCATGCTCTTCCCTCTTCACCCCACTGTCTCCAAAACCAGTCACAGGATTACCTCTGCCCTGAGCATTTGATGAATCAGTGACTAGTGCAGTCACAGTTTATTCTTCAAGCTTGTACTCCTGTTAAAACTGAATAATAAACAGGCTAGAGTGGCTATTAATCATGAAAGCCACGTGGACCAGTTGGAATTCCAAAGAAGGTGGAAATCAACCACCTTATATAGAAGCGTGTGCTCTTTGAATTTTCTGTGCATACATTATGTAGTAAGGGTCACCTGAGCTGACTCAGGCTTGACAAACTCTTCTACTTTGAGGTCTATGCAAGAGAAGTTAATGTGCTCATGTTCACCCCCAAGAAAGGTCATGTGGTCTGTGAAGTGACTGCTTCAATTCCCGAGACTATATCTTTAAATTTTATTATTTTATTTTATTTTATTTCAGGTATTTATTTATTTTGTGGTAAAACACACATAACATAAAATTTGCCACCTTAACCATTTTTAACTGATGTTAGGTATGTCATTGGGCAACCATCACCACCATCCATCTCCAGAACACTTTCATCTTCCCAAAGTGAAACTCCATGCCCATCAAACACTAACCCCTGCCCTGTCCCACCCCCACCATTCTCTCTCTGTCTCTATGAATTTGACTAGTTGAGAGTGATTTTTGTTATATGTTGGGACCGAATGTTCTTCTGTGGTAACACTTCTCTGAAATGATGGTGCAAATCAGTGGGCGTGGGGGGATGAGTCAGACAATATACCTACATTTACATTTAAGTTCTTTAATAAGCAACTTTCCTTCTGTTTTTCCTGAGACAATTACAGAATACATGGGAGACTCTGGCCCCAGCCCTTAGACTGTGTAACAAATGAGAGGACCTGGGAACTAGTGTTCAAAGTGCATTTTCACTGAGAAGACCTGTGTGATAAATCGCCCCTGACAACAGGGTGATTTCTCCTGCATTTTCAGCCTCAAGGCATTAACTCAATATTTTACAGATCATAGAATTCCCATTATGTAGCACCTCTTCCTAGCTCATGACACAGCCATCTGATTGCTTTTGAAGTGGCCTGAGAAGCAACCGAACGTATTAGTTAATAATTGCAAGAGAAGACAACTCAGTATCAACTGGGCTCAGACCCAAATAGGCATGTCTGGACATTTGCGACATCTAATTTAAAACAATGCTTATCCACATGCTGTCACAGTGCCATCCAAAACCCAGTAGGTACTAGTACATGCTTACCCAGTGACACTGCCCAGTTTAGTAGTAGCCTTCAGCCCTGGTCTTCAGTGATAATGACCTCCTTTTCCATTGTTGCCTAGACCATTCCTTACCCTGTTTTACTTACCCTATCCAAAGCACCTCTAGACCTCTTTTGGAAATATTCAGGAAATAAAAGAAAAGGGGGAAAAAGTTCTGTACATTTTTAGGAAATAGAGCCATTAAAATGGGGTGTTTCAGAATCTGTTCTCTATGTTAAAGGAAGGAAGCAAAGATGTGAAGTGAAGACATGAAATGATCCTAAAATTATTAGTATTGATATGATTTTGTTTTAAAAAGAAACTACCCCAAATTATATTTACTTAGGCCAGAGCAAATCTGGATTCAAAGTCACGTAAGGTGACTCAGAATTATATTGAAATGCAGGCTACTCAAGATGGAAGGAAAAATCTTTTGTAAGTAATATAAGAAATGGCACTAAAAGGTACATCACATCAGGTCCCTGTCATATTTAGAAGGAAAACAGAAACATGAAGTAACTGGATGTCTGTTAAAAATGGATGAAGTGGGGAAAGAAGGCATTAAGTATAGCAGTGTGGAGGTCCTGAGGCTGGAGGAAGCTTGGGGTGTTTGAAGAGGGGCAAGGGATCCAATGTGGCTGGATGCTAAGAATTGGGGGGGTACCCACTACAAGAATAGAAATGCATTCTATAGCTTTTCAACAAGTAAAGAAAAATGAAGGAAACTGGGGAAACTTCACCAAAAAATAGTAGGCATGAAAATAGGAAAAAGTAGAGGAGCAAAGATGGTAAACAGAAAACAGAAAAAAGTGTGTTTAGTAATACACTGTTTAGTAATAATTATCTAAGTTACCAAAATAAAAGTAAATATACACATTAATCAAAAGATAGATTATCAGTTTGGATTTAAAAGAAAAACAATGTCTATCATATGCTGCTTATTTAAAATAAATCTACAAGGAAAGGTTGAAATGAAGGAATGTAAAAGATAAGGGGATATTATAATTGGTAAATAGATCCTTGGTCATTTCAAAATCATTAGAGATACAATTTGTTGATTACTTTGTAATAACCACCAGTTCACTATTTATATTCCTGGAAAATATTATTAATGCAGCTGTTCATAAACTTTTTAAGAACCATAAAAAAGATTTTCATGTTAAGGTAAGTTAAATGCTAAAAAAATGTAAGAAGGGATGTTAAAAAATAATGAAAGGAAAACTATCAAAAATATAGTGTAATTATAAACTTGAAAACATATAAAAATAAAGCCTCAAAATATATACAGCAAAAAAAAAAAGAAAAAGAAGAAGAAAAAATCTATAAACATAATCAGAGACTTTAAGATGCCTCTCTCAGGTATTAAAAAAATCAAAAAGACAAAAATTATGATGGCTACAAATAAATCAATAGTAATTATTGTTCATTAACTCTATTGCCTTTTTTTCTAACAATTTGGAAACAGTACCTTGATTATTCTTACTTTATACTGGGAAGAGAAGATTTCACATTCTTATTTCCCAAATGGGGAACAGAAGCTAGAAGATGCTAAGAAACTTGGTCAAGGCCACTTAGATACAAAACTGTCTAAAACTAAACTTCTCTGATTCATAACTCTTTTGGGACTTGAAAGCCTCCTTTTCTGTGTATTCTCCTGATCTAGTCCTTGGGTATTTTCTTCGGGTACTGTAAGGGGAACAGTAAAGTAAATTAACTCTATTTCCTAAATTCTAGCTCTATGTGACAATGTTCAAGGCATACACTTTCTCTGAGATTGTTTTCTTAAATATACGATACAAGGTTTAGGTTCAATAATTTTTACCGTCTTATTTTTATAGTTTCTTACTTCCCTCCCAACAAATCTCTGAATAAGAGCTTCAGACTTAGATCTCTGTTTTGTTTCCCTAGATGGGAATTTCCAATTGGCTTTTCCACCAACTATCTTTCCAATCAGTAATTATATCTGACGTTCCTTGGCATGTCAGGTACTGTATTAGTTGCCCTATAGGGCATGAACCATTACAGTACTATCTTCTTGTTATAGAAGAGAACCAGGACTTAACCCACATAAAATAACTTGTTCCAAACACAAATGTAGCCAGAGAGTAGCAGAGGTGGGTCTGATCCCCAGTGTGTCTGATAAATCAGCCATGGCTTTTAATCATTATGCTTTGGAAAGACCACTCATGACCATATTTTAGCAGAGCTATTTCTCATGTGATATTCACCATCCAGATGAATTCTTGATTATCCACACAACAATGGTGTCCAGGAGAGGATGCATGCTTCAAAATCATGCACAATAAATACAACCTCAGATTTATCCACAGAGTTTGATTGGATCCTCTCCTTCAAACATGAACACAGTTGCCAAGTGGTTGGCACAAATAGTTGGTTTGCATTTCAGTTCCTTTCCCTGCCTGCCTTTATCAAAGGATATGATACTTGTAATGATGTGCAAAATGATGGAAGAGGAAGAAAAGGACAGAAAAGGAGCCAGTATTCAGAGTTTGGACCATAGAAACTGGGGAAATCATAACCTGCCCTCCTCCTCACATCAATTACTCAATGCCAGTGAGGATGCAGACCCACCTTTTTCCCAACACTTTTCGTCAAGAGTCAGAAAGGAGGTTTCCCAGAACCCCAGGATTGCAGGGAAGAAATGCAAAGTCATCATTGATCTAGGCTAACTAATGTTTATAGTTCTTTTTCTTGATAGCTGCTAGACTTTTTGTTACCTTTGTGTAATTTTTAAAAAAGATTTTATTTATTTATTTTAGACACATGGGAAGAGAGGGAGAAAGAAAGGGAGAGAAACATCAATGTGTGGTTGCCTCTCATGCACCCCCTACTGGGGAACATGACCTGGAGAGCAAACCATGCATGTTCCATGACTGGGAATCGAACCAGCAACCCTTTGGTTCGCAGGTTGGTGCTCAATTCATTGAGCCACACCAGCCAGGGTGACCTTTGTGAAATTTAGAAAAAGATACCCTTCCAACTACAAATTAGAAAAAGCCCCCAATCTTGGAAGATAGAGTCCAGCATCACAACTAGGTAAGCTCTGAAGTGACTTAAATGTCAAAAAAAAAAATGTACTCTTCCTTTGGGGAGGTATCAGAGCCCAGGTGAATATCAGCCAGCAAACACCCCTTTGGCCAGGCACCTTTCTGCAATGCACAAACCCTACAACTGTATGTGGCAACCCTGATCCCTTCCCAAGCTAGGAACTTAGGAATTTATCTTTTCAGTTCAGGAAATGCAAGTTCAGAAATTGCTTGGATAATTAGCTTCCCTTTGCAAGATCTGATCATTGAGTTTTAATCAGTCTTTTTAATTGCCATAGCAGCAAAAACTATCATCACTATTTATTGAGTGCCAGCTACATGTTAGGCACATCCTAGGGAATTAATGGAGATGATGAAAGAAGCCTGTCTGTGGAAATGGTTTTTTAGTGCCATCCATCTGGATGTTGATGAGTTTCTGTCCCAAATCTCCTTTTTATTATGCATAATTAGTACTGAGCAATTCTTTCTAACAGGGTTTCTTGGCCAAAGGTTCAGTTACTTCCTGAGACAACCATGGAAGCTTAGGGAGACTCCTCATTGACATGAGACAGCGTACCTACCTTTCTGTTTGCTAAAGAGAAACTTCATTCAATCATTTTATTGAGGTATGTGAATTATAATAAACTGTACATATTCAAAGTATATAATTTGATAAGTTTTGACATATACATATACAGTACTCACAAAACCATCAGCATAAGCAAGATAGTCCAAATACCTATTACCCTTAAAAGTTTCCTCTGCCTTTTTAAAACTCCTCCCTACCACTCTCCCCCTCCCCAACCCAAGTAACCATCACTGATCTGCTTTCTGTCACTACAAATTGGTTTAAATTTTCTGGAGTTTCATATAAATAGAATCCTACACTATATACTTTTTTTTGTCTGGTTTCTTTCCTTCAGAATAATGATTTTAAGATTCATTTATGTTGTTGCAAATAGCAAGAGTTTTTATTACAGAATTGTGTTCTACTATATGGATGTAACACAATTTGTTTATCCACTCATCTGTTGATAGACATTTGGGTTGTTTCTGGCTATTTAAAAGAAAGCTAAAAGCTGCCATTTTTAAAGCCCCATGCTTAAGGTATTGTTTTATTTAATCCTCGCAACCACACTGTAGTTCGGTAATCGTATTCTTATTTTTCAAATGACGAAAGGAAAGCTCATGGAGGTGGATTAACTTGGCCAATTTGAATATAGAGCTAGAGTCAAAGCTTACACTCTTGAACACTATGAGCTCAGAAGCTATAGGAGGCCAGCACAAAGCCTGAAGTCTGTGAGGGTCTTTCACAAGGAGAGACTTTCTACGTGTATCTATGACTACTCCATGACACACAAAGCACAACATAAAGACAGGGTTTGGGAAGCTCCAGTTTTACATTGAACCTGGAATACAACCACACCAAAATCACACCTAGAGTAAGGGCTTGCACACATGGTACTTAATAAACAACTGTGGAGTAAAAAAATGGCTGAATGCACAAGTGAATGAATGAGCTGATGGAGAGATAGATGGAGGAAGTTAGTTATTAGTTGACTTGATGGTAGATTCATCTAACCATCACACAAAACTACTCAAAACATCTCATGAGGCATAAGGCAGAGGAGATCATGTTGATAGTAAATCAACTCTCACAGCAGCCCCCAGTGTCAGCAGCTCAGTCAGCAGAAAGGTGTGCAGCTGTGAACTAATGCAAGAAGTCCAAGTCCAGAGGCCCACTCCCAGTCTCAAGGATCCCAGAAAACTTTCCCTGAAAAGATTGAAGACATCTGCCTTGAAAGCTGGGAACTGCAATGCCAGGTCTCCCTTCCTGCATTTGCAAATGAGCCTTGTCTTCTCTGGGCCTCACACTCTGCATGTGAACCTTGACAAGACTCTGCTGGTGGAATCTGGCCATGCTACTGCTGACTTCATCTGGCAGAAGCCCTCAACCTGAAACCAGTTTCCCGTCCCATCTCTGACAGCTCTGTTGAAAACAAATTCATTAACAGGCAGTTTTATTGAATGCTGTGCACATAGGCATATTTCCCATTGCCATCCAAGGACTCAGGGCATTTCTGAAGCCAAGATAAACATTGCATCATTCCTGTGACTGGCTGCCCGAGAACTGTTCAGAAGACTGTTTGGGGGTCTCCTATTTCCTTCTTACCTCCCTTCCCCACTCATCTCTGACACTACACTGAGAACATTGAGGTGAGTGACAGTGAAGGTTAACATCCGAGATGCAGCATTGAGGAAGTTTCATCCAATCCAGGTGGAGAAGCATGGGCCTCACTGCAGTCATGCCATTCCATTTGGGGGTTCAGCAGGAGCTGATGATGTAATGAAATGAAGACTGCAAAGAACACTGCAAATGGGTGGTGCATCTAAAAATGGTTTTTATGTGGTTTTTAGAAGGGCTATTTATGTATTCCCTCCCTATGAACTAGATCACCCACCAGACCTAGAGAAATGAACTACTTTGTCACTCTCTCCCTTCCCCCATATTTTTCAGCCTCTGCCCTTCTGGGTGTAAACAGCTTCTCACATAAAAAGAGCAAATTGTCAACTGCCTGAAAACAAATGGTAAAGCTGGGTGCCTGGCACTATGGCCCCAGCCCAGTGGTGAGTCAGAGCTGTGGAATTCATGGTCCCAGAGCATCTTCTGGGTTCACAGGCCAAGAAAGCAGGCCCAGCGAAAGGATTTTAAAATTGTTTTGAATTATCTTTTAATAAACACCCTTGTATTCAGGCCACATTCAGGGGAAGCCAGTCAGGAGCTTGATGCTGGGAATGGAAGGGTGTAGCTCATCATTTGTTACTTCCCACGGCAAACCTGCTACAGGGTCCTGAAGACCAAATGATGACAGTGGTGATGACAGTAGTTACCATTCAATGAGGAATTATTGTGTGTCAGCATCTCCTAGGCTCTTTACAGAAATTCACTTATTCTTACAGCTCCTTGAACATAAGCATAAACCTGTTCACTTTACAGAGCAGCCAAGGTCTCAGAGCTAGTAAGTGGAAGAGATAAGACTTGGCCCTATCGGTTTCCAACACTGGTTTTTCCATTGCCCAAGAGCAGTTCTCCACTTGGGCATGCTTCAGAAACACCTGAAGGCCCTGCTGAAACAGATTGCTGGGCCCACCTCCAGAGTTCAGGTTCAGAAGGTCTGGGCCAGGGCCTGAGAAATTATATTTTTAACAAGTTCCCACATGGTACTTGTGCTGCTGGTGTTAATAATGTACTCTGAAAACCACTGGAGTAGGCTGACTAAATCTTAAGAATTTAACCACCATTCCATGTAACAATTTAGCCCAAGTATCTACCTTTCCACAGGTGCTTTTTCCTTTTAAAGTAGATTCTCTAAATCAGGGACCAGCAAACTATAGCCTGTGGATGAAATCAGGACATTGACTGTTTTTATAAATAAAGTTTTATTGTCACATGGCCATGCTCATTCATTTACATATTGTCTATGCTTTCACATTACAACATCAGAGTTTGGTATTTGCAAGAAGAGTCTTTATGTCCCACAAAGCCTAAAATATTTATTATCTTTACAGAAACAGTTTGCCAACCCTGGTTCTATCCCACCACCCATTTTTACTGTTTTCCTAGCACACACCTATATCTGAAAGTGTCTCGTTAGCCCAGTTGTTAATCTGACTGTACCCTCCCCCAGAATGTCATCTCCACAAGGGCAGAGATGCTTGTTTGTAGGTGCCAGCTGTCCCCCAGTGCCTGGCACCTAACTGGCACTCCACAAATATTTGCTGGAGGAATAAATTCCATTGTTGAGTGCCAGAAATGTGAGGGCCGTGGGAGAAAGTAGAGGAAATGTAGTTGTTCCCATGTGG
The DNA here is from genome assembly GCF_022682495.2 of Desmodus rotundus. NCBI lineage: Eukaryota > Metazoa > Chordata > Mammalia > Chiroptera > Phyllostomidae > Desmodus > Desmodus rotundus. Next base: position 79,488,376 of record NC_071394.1, on the reverse strand, counting down.
GCTCCCAGCCAGGATGAGGGAGTGAGAAGAGCCAGAGATAAACAGATATTGCTGATGGGAAAAGAAGCTTTTGAAGGCAGGGCCATCCTGCTTCCTGCAGCGATGGGGAAACTGGAGGTGGGAAAGAGGAAGGCCTTAGTCACCAGGGTCAATCTGAGATTAGGAGAAACTTCCTTCCACTGAGAATGAAAGAGGTCTGTGTGACACATGCTCCTCACTCTCCTGACACAAGCCAAGTCGGCTTCCTTAGATCCGATATCCTAGGTGAATTTCCATGAAGAGGTGGGTGGGGGAGGAAAAGCTGGAGTGGGCATCAGATAAAATAGATAGCTGGTGTAAATCCTGGCTCTGCCTCTTACCAGCTGTAGCATCCTGGTCAAATTCCTGATCCTCCCTGAGCCGCAAGGTATTCATTGGAAAAGTGGGGGATTTTGTACAAGGATTAAATGCTATTATTTGTGTAACATTTGTTTATTGAATGAGTAATATGTATCAGATTATATAGGCACTGAGCAATAGTGGTGAACAAGATGATGTGTGTCTCCTTCCTACATGTTTACATTTTAGAAGGTAAGGCATGTGACAAAAGGGGCAGACACAAATGTATATGGACTATTTGCTGTGCTCTGGGCTATGGATTCCTTGTTACCTTTTTAGTCTCTAAATGGACACTCTCTGTTGCCTTATTTCCATCTGTGGCAGCAACATCAAGGTGGTGGATGATGGGGTGCCTCTGACTTTGCAGGGCAAGCATGGACTTAGGACTCCCTAGCCCTCAGGTCCACAGATGCCTTGGGAAGGCCTAGACACTGCATGAGCTTCATTCATTTTCCCCCAGACTGTCCAACAACACTCTCTCCCAATCTTTGTGCAGATACAAAGTTGGTAGTGATTTCCTTTGGCTTCCAACCTTCACGTAAATGAGTAATCTCAAAACAAGCCAGATCTCTGCATGGCAGCCTTCTTCATGTTATTCAGTAGCAGCTCAAATATCTCCTCCCCAGAGAGGCCGGTCCTGACCAGTCAGTCTAAACTAGCAACCCCTCCAAAAACCCAGCCCATATCCGTATTCACAGAAGGGCCTTTATTTTCTTCATAGACTATATTAAATGAGACACAACTTATAAAGCACTGAGGGTAATGCCTGGCACATGTAAGCATTCACTGAAAGTTTATATCACTATGATTAACATCATTGTTCTTTTTAAAATCACAATCTCAAATTATCTTCATCATTTGTTTTCTAGTTTACATGTCTCCAATACCCCCCTTACAACTACAATGTAGCAGAAATCTCATTCCCCAGTGTTTCATCCCCAATGCCTAGAACAGTGCTGACCCTTAGTAGGTGTACATTAGATATCAGTTGAGTAAGTGAATGAAGGAATGAAAAAAGCCCAATCACTACTCCTTTTCCACAAAATTCTCTAGTATAGTCTCTGATACATTCCTTGCATTTTCATTAGAAGGACTAAAATCCACTGGAAGGCTGCCAAGAGCCAACAGCCCACACATTAGAGATGGTGAGATGGAACGGAAGAGGCTCTGAATGGCAAACTAAAAGGCCAGTGCCAGGGGCCACTCCTGCTGAACTATTCATCCCAAAGGGAGGTTTGTAGCATATTCTTCTTTGTGGGATGGCTCTCTTTGCACCATGAGTGACTCACTCCTTACAGATCTCAGGCACTGAGTAAGGTGGGTAGCAAAGCTCATTTCTTCTGCAGCCAGCCCTGAAGCCTACTAGGGCCACTAAAGACGTTAGAGTCAGGTGCCTCTGTCCGGGCCACCGTCCAAGCTGCTCTGACTCCGCAGAGCCAGAACTTCATTTGAATGAAGTTGCACCTTTACAACAACCACACAACCAAGAACCTGGGGAATAGGAAGGCTTCGTAAAGGTAGAATTCAAAATTACTTCATTAAAAGTCTTTGAGATAGCTGAGAAGGAATCCAGGGTTTCTGTTAAATCTATGATTAATTCCTTTCCTCCATCCCCACCTAACCTTCTTCTGTCTTGGACAACCAAAAGTTCCTTCTCCCCTCTTCCTGCCCAGCAGGGCAACAGTAATCAGTGTCACTTACTACAGCTTCACAAGAAGGGAGGAAAGGACACACCACTTTCTTGAGTGGCTCTGAGTGCAGACACCACACTAGGATCTTTTTTTTTAGGATCTTTGTACTATGCACTCCTTCATTTGGGGCCCAGATCAGCCCTGTGGTCTACAGTTCTAAGAGTATCTGCTACTTGGTTGGGTTGTCTGAGATTGAATTGTCTCTGCTGCTCATTAGCTGTGTGATCTTGAGCAAGTTCTTTAACTTCGCTGAGTCTTGCTTTACTCACTTCTAAATCAGAGACAGAAATAAAAATTACCAAATAAGGTTGTTATGACAATTAAACAATCATGCAAAGTTAAAAATGCTTGTGGACAAATAACAAATGTTTGAAGACAGTGTAGTAATTTTCTCCATGATCATCACCATTACCAAGAGTCAACTGAGGCTCTTGGAAGTTGAACAACTTCCCTGAGGTCAGACAGGGATGGAGCAGCAGCCAGATTTACCTAACTCCAGAAGCCAGGCTCTTGCCAGAGGATTGGGATGATGACATCAATGGTCCCTTAGTGTGGAAACATGAAGGGCTGCAGCCAGACCCATAGTTCCCCAACCCTGTTCCAAACCCTGAGTCCTGGAGCTGAGAGTGCTGTGGTTGGTTGATGCTGGAACACAATCCTTCACAAGATGCTACCCATCTCCTGCCCCTTTGCAACCTCAGACATCAATGAAGCTGTTAGGCTGGTCAAGGGAATCTCCTTAGAACACAGACTTTTAAGAGAAGTATAAGGGGCAGAAATCATTGATACAGAATAATTTTTATGGAGAAACACAGTTTAAAGTATTTTAGCTTTCCCAAGTGATACAATCCTGAATACTTCTGGTCCTTCAGAGGCTCTTCAAAAATATTTGCTGGGTGGCTGCCATATGTCAGGCACTGTGCTAGATGCTGGGGGCTTTCTAAACACAAAGCAGACAACACCCCTGCCCATCTTAAAACAAAGTTGGAGAGTCAAATATTAAACAAGGAATTACACCAATAAGTACCTAATTACAAGTTTGATGAATGCTAATAAGGAAAATTTCAAGGATTGCTGTAGCATGTATTTGGGAGTCTGGGGGTGGTCAGAGAAGATACACATTTAATCTGACACCTGGCGGATGAGCTATAGTCCCTAAATTAAAATCCACATAAAGTATTTTATATATCCCCAGGAAAGATATTCTAGACTTCACAGGGCTCGAAACCAACTAATTCATCCCATCTCTATGTAGAATTGGATGGTCCCTTTTGCCACATACGGCAGAACACTTTGAAAGCCAAAAATTGGACAGTTACTCCTGGTATCTACTCTTCATCTTTCCTGGGATAGTTTGAAGTGAAACCTGAGAGATATTGACAAATAACATAATTACCATTCTTTATGTGTAGAAACACAGTTAAGGTCAATGTGAAATTACTAATGTGTGGAGACCAAGGATTTCAGGACATTTATATTTGAGAATCCTCCACAGACATTTGCAGTATCCAGAACATCGATGGAAAGGACATTCACTCAGGAGAAACAATCTGATGGCCACTTCAGGCTTTTGTGGAATAGCAAGTAGAAGAATTAATATAAAAACCACAACCACGTGGACCCAATTAAAGCCATCCACCCAGAGGATACAGCAGTTACCACCTTTCTGGAGGGCAGTTTGGCACAATGAATCTAAAGCCTTAAAGAGCTTTACATGTGACCGCTCTACCTATAGCAATTGTTTTTCAGTAGAGAAACAGGCAATTGTATAGGAAGGTTGGCTGCTGTCACCTTCTTTAATATTGAGGAAAGCAGCCCCAAATGCACATATTCAAAAACAAACCTTTGGCTCAGAGTTGCTCCATGGTGGTACTCTTGGTATTTGGGAGGGGTCAATTCTCCTTGGTACAGGTTCATCTGGTACACTTTCCAGGATGTTTAGCATCCCAGGCTCCTAACCATTAAAACAGCAGTGGAGCCCTCCAGTCATTTTGACACTACCTACCTCTTCCCAAACATTCATTCCCAAATGCCCCCTAGTGGTGGCTTCAGGTTACAAACTACCAATGGAAAACCAACCATATACCCATTCCTTAGGACAATCTGAATCTAAATATACTGATAGAAAAAATCTTCATGAAACATGAAGTGGAAAAAATCACAATAAGTGGATAGTGTCATCACATTTTTGTCCAAAATAAAACAGAATTGTACTCTCATATACATAGATACTTGTTATATACATGCAAAAGGTTTGGGAAACAATTTTCTTTGGTTGGTAAAACTGAGTAATTTTTATCTGCTTTCTTAAGAGTTTCATAGTTTATTTTATTTTTTTTTAAATGAACAGTTCTTCACTTTATAAAAGGAAAAAAGCAATTCTGTTTTGGAGAACAGAAGGTGACCCACCCCACTGCCCACCCACACCTCTTCAATTCTTTGCGGGGATGGCATGATCTGCCTCTGAGGATACTGGTCTCTGCTCAAGTGGCCTGGGGTCATCACATTTTTACTCTACCAAATACTTGACCTCCTTACAAGGCAGCAGCTATTATGTTACAGCTAGAACATGGCAGATATTCAATAAATGTTTTTTGAATTGAGCCATCATTTTTTGTCTCAATTGGGCCAGAGTTTTGCTAATGGATACTCCAGCTCTTAATATCACTTTCACCCAGTGGTACTCAATCCACCCCCCATTGCACTGAGCAATGTCTGGAGACATGCTGGGTTATCCCAACACTGGGGGAGGGGCAGTGTATATTACTGGCATATCTTGGGTAGAGTCCAGTGATGCTGCTAATCATCTTGCAGTGCACAGGAAGCCTTAACAGCAAAGAATTATCCAGTTGAAAATGTCAATAGTGGGAGAACCAAGATGGTGGCGTAGGTAGACACACTGGGCCTCCTCGAACAACCAGAACTGACAGAAAATCAAATGGCAAGGAAGTCTGACACCAAGTAGATAAAAAAGAAACATACATCTAGACTGGTAGGAGGGGCGGAGACGGGCACCAGGGCAGACAGGACTCCCGTGGCCGTGGCGGGACCGAGACTGGCGGGGTGTGGGACAAATGGGGCAGGCAGTCTGACCACTAGCAGACCCCACAGCCCCACATTCGTGCACAGATAAACCGGGAAGCAGAAGGAGTAACCCAGGGCTCCAGCGTGGGGGAAATAAAGCCTCAGACATCTGATTGAAACAGCCCGTGGGGGTTGGGGCAGCAGCAGGAGAGACTCCCAGCCTCACAGGAGAGGTCGTTGGAGAGACCCACAGGGGCCTAGAGCGTGCACAAGCCCACCCACTCGGGAACCAGCACCAGAGGGGCCCAGTTTGATTGTGGGTATCTGGGTGAAGGATTGAAATCCGGAGGAGAGTGAAGCGGGTGCCATTGCTCCCTCCCGGGCCCCTCCCCCACGTACAGCATCACAGCGCAGCGACCAGCCTTACCCCGCCCCCGGTGAACATCTAAGGCTCCGCCCCTTTAAGTAACAGACGCGCCAAGACAAAAAAAAAAAAAATGGCCCAAATGACAGAACACTTCAAAGCTCCAGAAAAAAATACAACTAAGCGAGGAAGAGATAGCCAACCTATCGGATGCACAGTTCAAAACACTGGTTATTAAGATGCTCACAGAATTGGTTGAATTTAGTTGAAAACTAGATGAAAAAATGAAGCCTATGCTAAGAGAAACAAAGGAAAATGTACAGGGAACCAATAGTGATGCGAAGGAAACTGGGTCTCAAATCAACGGTGTGGACCAGAAGGAAGAAAGAAACATCCAACCAGAAAAGAAGGAAGAAACAAGAATTCGGAAAAATGAGGAGAGGCTTAGGAACCTCCAGGACATCTTGAAACGTTCCAACATCCAAATTATAGGGGTGCCAGAAGGAGAAAAGAAAGAACAAAAAATTGAAAATTTATTTGAACAAATAATGAAGGAGAACTTCCCCAGTCTGGCAAAGGAAATAGACTTCCAGGAAGTCCAGGAAGCTCAGAGAGTCCCAAAGAAGCTGGACCCAAGGAGGAACACATCAAGGCACATCATAATTACATTACCCAAGATTAAAGAGAAGGGGAGAATCTTAGAATCAGCAAGAGAAAAGGACACAGTTACCTACAAAGGGGTTCCCATAAGACTGTCAGCTGATTTCTCAAAAGAGACCTTACAGGCAAGAAGGGGCTGGAAAGAAGTATTCCAAGTCATGAAAGGCAAGGGCCTACATCCAAGACTACTGTATCCAGCAAAGCTATCATTTAGAATGAAAGGGAAGATAAAGTGCTTCTCAGATAAGGTCAAGTTAAAGGAGTTCATCATCACCAAGCCCTTATTATATGAAATGTGAAAGGGAGTTATCTAAGAAAAAGAAGATAAAAAATATGAACAGTAAAAATGACAGCAAACTCACAGTTATTAACAACCACACCTAAAACCAAAACAAAAGAAAACTAAGCAAACAACTAGAACAGAAACAGAACCACAGAAATGGAGATCACATGGAGGCTTATCAATAGGGGATTGGGAGGGGGAGAGAGGGGGGAAAGGTACAGAGAATAAATAGCATAAATGATAGGTGGAAAATAGACAGGGGGAGGGTAAGAATGGTGTAGGAAATGTAGAAGCCAAAGAACTTATAAGTATGACCCATGGACATGAACTATAGGGGGGGAATGTGGGAGGGAGGGGGTGGGCAGGATGGAGTTGAGTGAAGGGGCAGAAATAGCATGATCAATAAATATATCAAGAAAAAAAAGAAAATGTCAATAGTTCTGAGATTGAGACACACTCCTTACCACTTGCTTTCCTTACAAGTTGTTGAATATTTTCTAAGTCTTTCCTGAGGTTTTATGTACTACAAATTTATAAGCACAGCATCTATAGGAGACAGGGCACATATTAATTGTTTGAGTTTGAAGAGAAATTGGAGTCTTGTAGATGACTTCAGATGGCCAACCAGGGCTACTCCTGTCCTCTGTTCTGCTACTGCAGGGCTCTCTGGGTGACACTAACATTTTATGTGGAGTAAGCAAAGGATCTGAGCAACCTCCCTGAAGAATTTTCAGGCCAGTCATTAAAAATCACAAGATAAATGGCTGTGCTTTCTGGCATCATCTGTTATAATAAATATAATACTACTTTTCATCTTATTTTAAGAAAGTTGGGTTTTACAGCGAATAGATTTTTTTCTAAAATTAAATGCCCATATTCAAGAAGACATCCCAAAATGGGAGGTGACTTTCATTTGCATTATATTCAATTGAAAGCATTTCTCAGAAGAAATAGAATAATAAAGAATATCACCTGAAGATATATTAACCAACTCCACAGAGACTAAAATGAAAGGTTTTTAATAAAAAATGAAAGCATATTACTCCTGACCCTAAGTCATATTTAGTATTTTGCCTCCAGTACAAAGCATTTTAACATTCACTATAATTTCTCTTGATAGAAAAATGTTCTTTTTCTGAAACCAGAGAAAACTAACATGATATTAAACATCAGAATTTTATTAGTGAAAGGCATTTATGACTCAAACTTTTCTAATCTTAGAACATACTGTACAAGGTTTTTAAAATCTTCAAACCTATAAACAGTTCTGTAAGTTATAAACTTCAAAAGATCTCATAATCGAAAAATTTGAAGCCCATTTCTTTCATGCAACATGATCTCTTCAAATATCTTTAATATAGATTCATATTTTATTAGACAAACATATAGTCTTTCAAATACCTTGAAGAGATAGTCTCTGAAGAACAATTTCCCTTTCTAATCATCTGTGTCATGGAGGTTTGAGTAAGCATAGGGAATAGAGAAGACCATGCAAAAAACAATAGAACTATAAGAAATAGGAATAGCCTTTCATCTGACATAATTCAAACCACTTGTTTAATAGCATTAATCATTTTCTTTCAAAATAAATCAAAGAACATTGTTTTATATTTTCCCAAAGATGTTCATTTCAGATGAGTCAAAGTGGCCCCCAAAACACCATAAGCACTCACGTTGTGAACTGGTGAATTTTACCAAGAACTAGCTTCTGCAATTGTCTGTTCTTGGCTCAATAGAAAATTTTCTGTGAATGTGAACATCATAGAGTGATGTTCAATCATCTTAGAAAAGAATCTACCTAGGCAGGGAACTGAAAATAGCTTAACTTTGAAATCTCAGGGTCCAATTTAGGAGGAAGTAAAGTGCACAAAAGAAAGATGGATCTCTTAGAAGCTGCTGGAAATGAGGTTAGCAAGAAAATGAAACAAGCTTACAGATGTATTTAGGTGTGAAAATTCACTGCTCAAGTACTGAGGGCAGAATGGTGATGTCAAACAAAGATACTCAGTCACCCACCACCTCATTTGAGTTTCTAGACAAACTCAAATACTTTCATTCCTCTTAAATGTACTCTTTAATAATACAGTCCTTACTGAAACAGAATAAAATATATAACCTCAGCCTACAAACAAAAAGCGTTCTAATTTCTTCCTGCTAGTATGCAACACAGAATTCCCTTCAGTTCTCATGGAGATTATTTCCTGTGAATGTTTCTACTTTGAGATATTTTATCCATGGTAAGAATTAGACTAGAGATCACAAAACTGAAGTGTCTGTAGGGTTTAGGAAGGTGACACATAGGGATAAAGTGGGCTTGGTGGAGACTAGGGTGACTTAGAGAGATCAAACTTCATGTAGAAAGAATGGCTAGCTCTTGACCCAATAGCCAAAATACCAATCCTGGCAGAAATGAGATTTCAGATCCTCAAATTTTTCAGACATAAATATAAACTTTTAAGTAAAAATTCCTAATTATTAAGCGTTAGAAACTCATTCACAAATTTAAACAACATTTTGCTGCCTAAGGAAACCCTACTTGTGAGCTTGATTTCATCAGCCAATTTGCAACTTCAATATTGGAAGAAGAAAATGAGAAATGGCCAATCAAAGAGATATTATCAGGGTCCCATCTTTACGTTGTTGATGAATCCTTTGGTTTTCCTTAATCATAAAGAACTTTATCCAAAAGTATGATCACATGTAAAGTTCCTACATTAAAATTTCAGGGTTTTTTTAAACTTCAAAACATTCTGTCAGACATAAAGATCTCCAGAGCAAGACACTTACTGTGTCAGAGGAAGGGAATTGTAGTTAAACACTTAAGATCCTGGTAAACCTGTATTTAAAAGATGCACAGAGAAGATCATGAAAATATCCAGCCAATAGCAGGGGCTTCTCAGCTAACACTGAAGCTGGTGGAAGAGAAAATTCCAAGTACTGAGAAATGCAAAGTAGAGGCTGTATATCACTGAGAAAAATGCAATGAAACAGAAAGAAACCAAGTTCATCTCATCGAGCCAATAATATTTACAGCCTGTGGATAGTGCCAAAATATTTCAGGAAATGCCAATGTCTTTCTTTGTAAAGCAATGCCAACTGTAATATTTAAACAGAGCACATATATATCACTGGGGAGAACAGGCGAATCTACATTTCCTCACTCTGCTTTACAAAGAATCTTAACATTAAGATTCATGGCCAAGGTAGGACTCCCTTCCCTCTCCAAAACTAAAGTTTCACTCTCTAATGTTTCAAAGCCAAAATTTCTGAGAAATTTCTGGACTATTTTCTGTTAGAACCCTTCATGACAGTACAGAATGAATAAGTATAGCTTGCACAAGGCTCAGTTTCATTTATCTTCCTCATTTCCCATTGTGCTCCCAGACATCTTCAACCCATGGAGCCTCAACCACTTCCTTGAACCAGTCAAGTCCACTCTTCCTTTTGAGCTGGAATGAAGCAAGATGGATAAGACAAAGGTAAAAGCCAAGCCACAATTGCCCTCATCAAGTACAGTACCTGTTCAGGCTTCAACCCAGGTGGAACCCAGGCATACTCCTCCAAGGCACAGCCTGAGTCATCATCTGAGGTGGAGTTCCTCTGGAAGTCAAACATGAGTTTGCTGACGGTCTTCTCCATCTCCAGGGGCATCACCGTCACCATGTGCTCCTCCTGAGGGCACTTGCAGTGCAGACAAATCTTCCTGCAAGCAGCAAATGTTGGAAGTGAGAAGGAGGGCAAAAAAAAAAATCTATTTTTTTCAATTGACTTGCAGGTCCGCAGCCCTTGGATCCCAAACCATAAGCATATCCATTGGCAACTGGATTTGGCAAAAGCATGTAAAGGAACGTTCCACAGCAAGCCTGTCTTTGTAGTCAGCATGGCACTGTGCATGTGGAAACACCGTGGAAGGTCAGAGACCACCAGGCAAGCAAGCTAAGGAGTTTAAGCACGGAGTCCAAACTCTCCTAAATCAGTGCCCCAAGAGGAATGCTAAAATAGTTTTTATTTTTACTAGGTAGAACACTGGAGATAGACAATGACCACAATTTCCTTGACTATAATAGTAATTAAATAGACAATATATATGCTGACCAGAAATATTACCAGTAGATTTAACAAATACTGACCATATACCATTTTTATAAAAGATGCTTAGACCTTGGAAAGTGGACGTGGCTTTAAAAAGAACTGTAGGTGAGATTTTCTATGAGGAACAAAAATATTTTTTTTCCCACTAAACAAATCTGGTTCTAAGACTTCACAAGAAAGACATTTTCACCTCCACTGAAGACCCCATAGATTTGAAATTCTAATTAGAACCCTAAATCTTCACTGCATTGGTCATTTTTAATATGCATTTTTAATAAGAGGACCACGCATGTGAATTATTTCAAAAGTCATCAGCCAACAATGAAAAGCTCTCCCGAAAATCAAACATTTCTTTTTAAGGTTACCATCTGTTCCATTTCCATTGCTACACAAATGATGAAGCAATAACAAGATTCATGTCAATAACACAAAAGTGTTTCTAGGTTCAATCAATAAAATAGAGAAGAAAAATACGGAGGAAATTTTAAAGAAAATAAGCTGTTATATGTATCCTCTTTATGATTTGTTCCAGTGGCACCTTATAAAAGGCAATGAAGAGTCCATAATCCTAATCCCCATGTGTCTGAATTTTTTTGATAACAGCTTTGTTAAGATATACTTCACATGCCATGGAATTCACCATTTTAAAGCATATAATTCACTGGCTTTTAACATATAGACAGAGTTGTGAAATTATCACTACTGTCCAACTTTAGAACATTTTCATCACCCCCAAAAGGAAACTGTGCACATTAGCAGTAACTTCCCACATTCCTTTTCCCCCAGGTCCTGACAACCACTACTAATCTATTTTCTATTTCTATGGTTTGCCTATTTTGAAAATTTCACATAGATGGAATCATACAATATGTAGACTTTTGAAATTGGCTTCTTTCATATTAGCATGATGTTCTCAAGGTTCACCCATGCTGTAGCATGTGTCAATTCTTTATTCCCTTTTATTGCAATATAATATTCCATTGTATATTTTGTGTATCTATTTATCAGTTGGTAAGTATTTAGATTGTTTCCACTCTGATTTTTGTGAATAATGCTTCTCTGAATATTTATGCACAAGTTTGTATGTGTGTGTATATGGACATATGTTTTCAATCCTCTTGGGTAGATACCTAGGAGAATTGCTGGGTCCTATGGTAACTTTCAGCTTAATACTTTGAGGAATTGTCAAACTGTTTTTCAAAAATATATGCATTATTTTACATCCTCACCATCAATGAATGAGCATTCCATTTTTTCCACTTCCTTGCTACACTTGTTATTGTCTTTCTTTTTGATTGTTACCATCCTAGTGGATATAAAGTGGCATATTATTGTGGTTTTGATTTGTACTTTCTTAATAGCTAATAATGTTGAGCATCTTTTTATGTGCTCATTATATATCTTCTTTGGAAAAATGTCTATTCAAATCCTTAGTCTTTTAAAAAATTGTTATTTGTCTTTTATTATTAAGTTGTAAGCATTCTTTATATATTTTCTGGATACAAATCCTTTATCAGATATATGATTTGCAAAAATTTTCTTCTGTTATGTAGGTTGTCCTCACTTTCTTGATGACACCTGTTGAAGAAGAAATGTTTTTTATTTTTATGAAGTCCATTTTTTTTTCTGTGTTGCTTGTGCTTTGAGTATCAAATTTAAGAAACCACTGCCTGACCCAAGGTCATAAAGATTTATTCCTGTATTTTCATCTAACAGTTTTATGGTTTAGCTTTTACTCCTATATTTGGGTCTATGTTCCATTTTTTAAAAAAATTTTATTGTTATTCAATTACAGTTGTATGCCTTTTTTCCCCATCCCTCCACCCCACCCCAGCTGAACCCACCTCCCTCCCCCACCTCCATCCTCCCCCTTGGTTTTGTCCATGTGTCCTTTATAGTAGTTCCTGTAATCCCCTCTTCCCACTGTCCCACTCCTCCCCCCGGCTATTGTTAGATTGTTCTTAACTTCAATGTCTGTGGTTATATTTTGTTTGCTTTTTTCTTTCTATTGATTATGTTCCAGTTAAAGGTGAGATCATATGGAATTTGTCCCTCCCCACCTGGCTTATTTCACTTAGCATAATGCTCTCCAGTTTCATCCATGCTGTTCAAAGGGTATAAGCTCCTTCTTTCTCTCTGCTGCGTAGAATTCCATTGTGTAAATATACCATAGTTTTTGGATCCACTCGTTTGCTGATGGGCACTTAGGTTGCTTCCAGTACTTGGCTATTGTAAATTGTGCTGCTATGAACATTGGGGTGGACAGGTTCTTTTGGATTGGTGTTTCAGGGATCTTAGGGTATAATCCCAGCAGCAGAATTGCTGGGTAAAAGGGCACTTCCATTTTTAGTTTTCTGAGGAAATTCCATATTGTTTTCCACAGTGGCCTCACCAGTCTGCATTCCCACCAACAATGTACTAGAGTTCCCTTTTCTCCGCTTCCTCTCCAACACTTGTTTGTGGATTTGTTTATGTTGGCCACTCTGACTGGTGACTGAGATGGTACCTCATTGTGGTTTTAATTTGCATCTCTCTGATGGCTAGTGATGCTGAGCATCTTTTCATATGTCTCTGGCCCCTCTGTATGTCTTCCTTGGAGAAGTGTCTGTTCAAGTCCTTTGCCCATTTTTTAATTGGGTTGTTTGTCTTCCTGGAGTGGAGTTGTGTGAGTTCTTTATATATTTTGGAGATCAGGCCCTTGTCTGAGGTATCATTAGCAAATATGTTTTCCCATACTGTTGGTTCTCTTTGTAATTTGGTGCTGTTTTCTTTAGCCATGCAGAAGCTCTTTATTTTGATGAGGTCCCATTTGTTTATTCTTTCCTTTATGTCCCTTGCTTTAGGGGATGTGTCTGTGAGGATGTTGCTGTGTGGAATGTCTGAGATTTTCCTGCCAATGTTTTCCTCAAGGACTTTTATGGTGTTACAACTTATATTTGAGTCTTTTCTCCATCTTGCGTTTATTTTTGTGTATGGCGTAAGTTGGTGATCGAGTTTCATTTTTTTGCACATAGCTGTCCAGATCTCCCAACACCATCTGTTGAAGAGGCTGTTTTTGCCCCATTTTATGCTTCTGCCTCCTTTGTCAAATATTAATTGGCCGTAGAGACTTGGGTTTATTTCTGGGCTCTCTCTTCTGTTCCATTGGTCTATGTGCCTGTTTTTATGCCAGTACAAGGGTGTTTTGATGACAGTGGCCTTGTAATACAGTTGGATATCAGGTATTGTGATCCCCCCTCCATTGTTCTTCTTTCTCAAAATTGCTGCAGCTATTCGGGGTCGTTTATGGTTCCATATGAATTTCTGAAATGTTTGTTTATATCTGTGAAATATGTCATGGGTACTCTAATAGGGATTGCATTGAATGTATAAATCACTTTGGGTAGTATGGCCATTTTGATGATGTTAATTCTTCCAATCCATGAGCATGGTACATGCTTCCATTTGTTTGTGTCTTCCTTAATTTCTTTCTTCAGTGTTGTGTAGTTTTCTGAGTACAGGTCTTTGACCTCCTTGGTTAGGTTTATTCCTAGGTACTTTATTTTTCTTGTTGCTATATCAAATGGGATTTTTTCCCTGATTTCTGTTTCTGCAGATTCGTTGTTGGTGTACAGGAATGCCTTTGATTTCTGAGTATTGACTTTGTATCCAGCTGTTTTGCCAAATTCATTTATTAGGTCAAGTAGGTTTTTGGTGGAGTCTATAGGATTTTCCATGTACACTGTCATGTCATCTGCAAACAGTGACAGTTTCATTTCCTCCTTTCCAATTTGGATGCCTTTTATTGCTTTTTCTTGTCTGATTGCTGTGGCTAGGACTTCCAGTACTATGTTGAATAGGAGTGATGAGAGAGGGCATCCTTGTCTTGCTCCTGATCTTAGTGGGAAAGCTCTAAGTTTTTGTCCATCTAGTATGATGTTGGCTGTAGGTCTCTCATATATGGCCTTTATTATGTTGAAGAATGCTCCCTCTATTCCCACTTTGCTGAGTGTTTTTATTAGAAATCCGTGCTGTATCTTATCAAATGCTTTTTCCATTTCTATTGATATGATCATGTGATTTTTGTCTTTGCAGTTATTGATGTGATGTATTATGTTTATTGATTTGCAAATATTGTACCATATCCTTGCATCCCTGGGATGAATCCCAATTGGTCATGGTGTATGATCTTTTTAATGTATTGCTGGATGCGGTTTGCCAATATTTTGTTGAGAATTTTAGCATCTATGTTCATCAGCGATATTGGCCTGACGTGTTCTTTCTTCATTGTGTCTTTATCTGGTTTTGGGATTAGGATGATGTTGGCTTCATAAAAAGAGTTTGGGAGTCTTCCATCAGTTTGGATTTTTTCGAATACTCTGTTCAGGATAGGGGTTAGCTCTTCCATGAATGCTTTGTAGAATTCTCCTGTGAAACCATCTAGTCCAGGGCTTTTGTGTGTTGGGAGTTTTTTGATGACTGCTTCAATTTCATCTGCTGTTATTGGTCTGTTCAGGTTTTCTGCTTCTTCTTCATTCAGTTTTGGAAGATTATGTTTTTCTAGAAATGTGTCCATTTCATCTAGGTTTTCAAAGTTCTTAGCTTACAGTTCTTTGTAGTAATTTCTTACAATCCTTTGTATTTCTGTGGTATCAGTTGTAATCTCTCCTCCTTCATTTCTAATTGTGTTTATTTGGATCCTCTCTCTTTTTTTCTTGATGAGCCTACTTAAAGGCTTGTCGATTTTGTTTATCTTTTCAAAAAAGCAGCTCCTGGATTCATTGATCCTTAGAATTGTGCTTTTAGTCTCTATGTCACTTAACTCTGCTCTGATCTTGGTTATTTCATTCCTTCTGCTTGCTCTGGGCTGTCTTTGTTGTTGTTCCTCCAGTTCTTGTAGGCGTAGGATTAGGTTGTTTGTTTGAAATGTTTCTATCTTCTTAAGGTAGGCCTGTATTGCTATGAACTTCCCTCTCAGGACTGCCTTTGCTGTGTCCCATAGGTTTTGGGTTGTTGTGAGTTCATTTTCATTTGTTTCCAGAAAGTTTTTGATTTCTTTCCTAATCTCGTTCTTGACCCATTCATTGTTTAATAGCATGCTATTCAGTCTCCATGATTTTGAGTGTTTGGGGTTTTTTTCCTTTGGGTTTGGTTTCAAGTTTCAGTCCCTTGTGGTCAGAGAAAATGCTTGATATGATTTCAATTTTCTTGAATTTGCTGAGGCTTGCTTTGTGTCCTATCATGTGGTCTATCTTTGAAAAAGTTCCATGGACACTTGAAAAGAATGTGTATTTTGCTTCTTTGGGATGAAAGGCTCTGTATATATCAGTTAAGTCCATTTCCTCTAGGGTATTGTTAAGTGACACAATATCCTTGTTGATATTTTGTTTGGAAGATCTGTCCATTTTTGATAGTGGGGTGTTGAAGTCCCCTACTATAATTGTGTTGCTGTCAATATCTTTCTTGAAATCCTCCAAGATTTTATGTATTTGGGTGCTCCTTTGTTGGGTGCATATATATTTACAATGTTTACATCTTCTTGGTGGATTCTTCCTTTGAGTATTATGAAGTGACCTTCTGGGTCTCTCTTTATGGCCCTTGTTTTGAAGTCTATTTTGTCTGATATGAGTATTGCTACCCCTGCTTTTTTTTTCCTGTCCGTTTGCCTGGAAAATTTGTTTCCAGCCCTTCACTTTCAGTCTGTGTAAGTCTTTTGTCCTGAGATGGGTCTCTTGTAGGTAGCATATGTGTGGGTCATGTTTTCTTATCCATTCAGCTATTCTATGTCTTTTGATTGGAGCATTTAATCCATTTACGTTTAAGGTTATTATCGATAGGTAGTTTATTCATTGCCATTTTTTCCTGCCTGTGTTCCTCTCTCTTTCTCTTTTCCTTCCTTTCCTTAAAGCAGTCCCTTTAGCATCTCTTGCAGAGCTGGTTTGGTGGAGGTGTATTCTTTTAGACTTCTTTTTTTCTGGGAAACTCTTTATTTGGCCTTCTTTCTTGATTGAGAGCCTTGCTGGGTAAAGTCGTCTTGGTTGCAGGCCTCTGGTTCTCATTACTTGGAATATTTTTTTGCCATTCTCTTCTGACTTGGAGCGTTTCCATTGAGAAGTCAGTTGTTAACCTTATTGGGGCTCCCTTGTATGTTACTTCCTTTTTCTCCCTTGCTGCCTTTAAGATCCTCTCTTTGTCTTGGAAATTTGCCATTTTAATTATGATGTGTCTTGCAGTGGTCTCTTTGGGTTTTTCTTGCTTGGGACTCTCTGTGTTTCCTGGATTTGGGTGAATTTTTCTCTCCTCAGATTAGGGAAACTTTCCATCATTACTTTTTCAAACAGGTTTTCTATCCCTTGCTCTTCTTCTTCTCCTTCTGGTATTCCTATTATACGGATATTGCTACGTTTCATGTTGTCCTGCATTTCCCTTATTGCCTCTTCATTCTTTCTGAGCCTCTTTTCCTTTTCTTGCTCTTTCTGGGTGTTTTTTTCTACTTTGTCCTCCAGCTCGCTGATCCGATACTCTGCTTCATCAAGTCTGCTTTTCATTCCTTCTACTGTGTTCTTCAGTTCAGAAATTGTATTCTTCATTTCCTCTTGGCCCTTGTTGATAGTTTCTTATTTCCTTTTTCATGTTGATATAGTTTGCAGTGAGTTCATTGTCGTTTCCCTGTAGTTTCTGGTAGTTCTCTTTAAGTTCAGAGTGCTCAGTGAGCTTCCTGATGACCATTGCTTTGAACTCAGTATCTGATGTTGACTTGCCTCTTTTCCAGTTAGCATTCGTTGTGACGCTTCCTCCTTTCCTTTCATTTGGGAATTGTTTCTTTGTCTTCCCATTGTTTGTGAGACTCTTCTTGTTAGCCTCTGCTTCTTAAATTGATCTATTCTGACTCCCTGGGTTTATGGTATGAACTTCTATGGTAGAATGCCAATGGGATTCAGTGGTGCTGTCTCCTCAATCTCCTGTGCTCACTGGTCTTGAGCTGATGTTTATGGGTGTAACACAGTCTGAGTCTGGTCTTTTCAGCACTCCAGGTTTTCTTGTCTCACCGTCTGATCTTTCGATGTCCTCTATCTTTGGTCTCTGATCTTCATATATGCTGGAATACTGTTGGCTGTTCGCTCTGCTCCTCAGATCAGCTAGGTATTTCACTGGCGTTGAGGGGAAGTGGACTCCGCTCCCACCTATCTCAACGCCATCATTCACCGAGATCCTGTGTTCCATTTTGAGTTAATTTTTGCATATGGTGTGAAGTAGCAGTCCAAACTCATTGTTCTCTGGATATCCAACTGTCCCAGAACCATTTGTTAAAGGTCTGTTTTTCCCCATTGAATTGTATTGGCATTCTTGTCAAAAATCAACTGATCATAAATTTAAAGGTTTATTTCTGGACTCTCAATCCTGTTCCATTGATCGGTATGTGTATCCTTATGCCAGTCCTACACTGTCTTCATTATGGTCATTTTATAGTAAGTTTTGAAATTGTGAGTTGGGGCTCTTCCAACTTTGTTCCTCCTTTAAAAAATTGTTTTGGTTCTTCTGGGCCTCTGGCATTTGTATCATAAAATATAAATTTTGGGATTAGCTTGCCAATTTCTGCAAAAATATCCTGCTGGGACTTTGATAGGGATTGTATTGTCCAAATTGATAATTTGGACAATATTGCTATCTTAACAATATTAAGTCTTCCAATCCATGAACAAAGGATGTCTTTCCATTTATTTCAGTATATTTTAATTTCTTTCAATGCTATTTTGTGGTTTTCCATTATAAATGTTGCACTTCTTTTGTTAAGTTTATTTCTAAGTAATTTATTCTTATTGATGCCATTGTAAATAAAATTGTTTAATTTCTTTTCAGAATGTTACCGTACAGAAACATAAATGATATTTGTACATTGATTTTGCATTGTGCAATCTTGCTGAACTTGTTTATTCATTCTAATTGTATATGTGTGCTTTCCTTAGGATTTCCTATACACAAGATGTTGTCATCTGTGAATAGATACAGTTTTATTTCTTTCCAGTCTTATGTCTTCTATGTCTTTGTCTTGCCTTATTGCCCTGGCTAGGACCTCCAGTCCTAGCAATGGTGACTAGAAGTGGCATGTGTGGACATCCTTGTCTGGCTCCTGATCTTAAGGGAAGGTAGCCCATTTTTCACCATCAAGCATGATATAGCTGTGAGCTTTTTGTAGCTGTCCTTTATCACAATGAAGAAGTTTCCTGCTATGCTATTTTGGTGAGTGTGTGTTTTGTTTTATTTTTATCACAAAAGGGTGTTGGATTTTGAGTGCTTTTTTAGCACTGATTGAGATGATCAGTTGGTTTTTGTCTTTATCCTATTAATGTCTTGTGCCTGAATTTTGACACCCAAAATGTATTGAAGAAACAAAATCAGTTTAATCCAGCCAAATCAGGCTTGTCAATTCTCCCACTTCCTGCTTTTTATCAGACCAAAAATACAGAAAGACAGATGCACATGTGGATCTGGTTTGCATCTCCAAATTCAAAGACATTTCATCCAAACCCTGGCTGCTCCTTTTAAAAACAGTCAGAGCTCATTTTAACAGTAACTAACTAATCAGCTACTTTAAAGAAGTCCGAGGTTTTAGGAAGTTGTCAGGGTTTTTTTTCCTCTCCAGAACTTTTTATGCCAGCTTATGACTTAAGAAAAAATGTTTTAGTGTGTTTAAGCAAATTTAGGTAGTTCTTTGATGACTAATATATTTTTACTAGAAAGTCATACTTTTAAAACAAAAAGTAGAGGATTTTTTTTTATGAAATTGAGATTCTACAACAGTCATCATTGAAACTTACTCAGCAATGCAGGGAGAAGCTCAATATTTAAAGCTGGATGGATGTGATCTAATGAACTAACTCCAGGAGAAAAATAAAAAAAGGTTAAGAAGAACATGAACCACAGAATTATAGAACCAGTTCCAGAACAAGTCTCACTGAGTAGAAGCATGAACATAAAAGCAAGGGGGGAGGGCTAAAAGCCCTATATAGTCATTCAACAAATAACTATCAAGCACCTACCAGGCACTGCTCTAGGCACTTGAGATATCTCAGCAAAACAGAGATCCCTGCCTTCATGGAACCTATGTTCTTTTTTAAAAAAGATTTTATTTATTTGATTTTAGAAAGAGGGAATGGGAGAAAGAGAGGGAGAGAAACATTGATTTGTGGTTGGCCCTCACGCGCCCCTCACTGGGGCCCTGGCCCACAACCCAGGCATGTGCCCTGACTGGGAATTGAACCAACAACCCTTTGCTTCGCAGTCCGGTGCTCAGTCCACTCAGCCATACCAGACAGGGCAGAACCTATGTTCTTAGATGGGGAGAAACATACAATAAGCAATAAATATTAACAAACTCAATTATTTAGTACATGAAAGGCACTAAGTGCTACAGAAAACAAGAAAGACGAGGCAGGAGGGTGATCAGGATTGGGGTGTGGGCATTCATGAACAGAATGCACAGCAATGACCAGAGAAAAGTTCAGAAAGTTAAGCAACTTTCTTAAACATTATACAAAGTATTACAGCTTCACACACCAAGAAAGAAAATACCACCGTACTTTCCAGAGAGGATGACAAAGACACAGAGAGGTAAAGCAATATCAGCCCTAAACAGCAAGCAGAACAGAGATTCAAAGAAGGACCTATCTGACTCCTAAACAAAAACAATTACCTATAGACAGCATACCCGATTCCGACCACAGAATACTCTTTTATTCCTGAATAGCAAACAAATTCAGAAAAATCAAAACCAAAGAGGAAAAAAAGGAAAGAAAATAAAAGCAGTAAATCGAAGCCAGGAGGACCTTGTACTTCCCTGCCAGCTGCCTGCCTTCCATCCTCATTTATAACTAACAGGCACTCCTGTGGCAAAGCATTTTTATTTGTAAAGGATTTTCAACCTCAGAGTGGTTCCATCACAACCTTTGAGCATCACAGGCTAATTTAATGACCTCTGTTTACAAATGGGGAACTCAAGGCCCAGATGCTCAGAAAGAGCAGAGGGTCAGAGGTAAAGACAAGAGGATTTCTTGGTGTCTCTCCCCCTCTTGGCAAAATGCATACAACCCCCAACAGCTCTCTCTGTCAATGCACTGATTAAAGCTTTTCAGGAGTGCATGGGGAAGTATATGATTTGGTCTGTTTTTTCCCCCAAACAGACATTTATGAAAATAGAACCTGCTAGTAAAGCAGGATTTCATTAAAAAAAAATCCAACCATATAAAGCATGCATTGGTTTCATTCTGTCAGAGTTGACATTCTACCTGCACATAATTGGATTTGTGAATGACAAGTTTCCAAGGAATTTGGCATGATTCAGAGAGCAGAGATCCTGCATTCCCTCTTCTTCTTTCTCTCTACCCAGCAACAACCCCTACACATACCTCCAGCCCTCACACAGAAAGTTGCAGCTATTAATTCATTTGCTTTCACATTCAGAAGCCACTGTTTGCTCTTCCATGGAATAAACAATACCTGGAGGTGAGGCTCTTTTTTTAACCATTTTAAAGTACTCTGGTCATCTGCATTGGTGACCATACTGTTTGGAGGGCGACTAACAATTTATGTCAATTAACTTACCTACTATGATGTGGAAGGATTCATTTTAAAAAGACTGGGTGTCTGCCTGGGGGGTTCCTCATCCTTGAGATGTTGACAGGTTATTTACAACACTAAACTCTCAACCATCATGTCTTGCTTGTGTGAGATGAGATAGAATGAAGGCAAAAAGAAATCTTCCTTTATCATATGATTCTGACAAGTTCAAGTCATAAACTATATAGCATTCTAGATTTGGATGGGATTGTAATAATCATTAAGTCCCTTTAAAAATGTTTCCTTCTCTCTCTCTCTTTCACTCTCCCCCCCACCTTTTTAATGAAAGGAGTATATCTTTTGCAGAAGAACTTACATATGGAAATACATTTAATATATAACAGAGTTGCCCATGTTGATGTGAGGGAAGGAGGCCCTGAACTCAATTTCTCTCAAGTTCAACTTCCTTCCCAAACTCCAGGCATTTCCATTGCCCTAAGGACCCAAGGTTCCAAAGACACAAGGATGGAAGCCAGCACACTGCCTTGGATTCCTCAAGATCGTTTCCAGTACATCAAAATATGAAATAGGTGCCCAATAATTTGATAGATGAGAGAAAGAGGGGGGGGATGCTGTGGATGACTTTTGAAAGACAATTCCTAATCATGAAACTCTGCATATAAATAATGATTCTAGTCATGGCAAATTTCATATCTGGTTGCCAAAACATTCCAGGGAGATGATTCAGGAGTAGTGATGTGCTCAGTGACTTTGATTAGACAGGTCTGACACAGGGCCAGGAAGTGCACTTCCGCCAGCAGCCCAGTTTATTCTGACCACACTTGGAGGACACTCTTCTGTAGCTAGCCTCCTAGTTAGAAGGTGCTGCAGAGTATAGTCTGAAAACCAGTGTGAAAACATAACTCATGGTCTCAGCAACTATGGGCAATGTACATTAAAAAAAAACTGTTTCAGGGGATCTATGCCAACTCCTTCTAACCACCATATCTTAAATTCTTGCATTACTAAGCCCACCTGCCACTCAGCTGGGTACTCACTGGAACACGTATGTAAAAATGTGCTAGTGGGAGGCAGGACCACACCAGCCACCAGAATGGTATCTCTCATTGCCAGCCCTGCCATCTGTCCTCCTGCCTTTCACCTCACCCATGGTATGGGCTTGTCTGTCCCAAGTCCATGGCCAGACAGGTTCAGGCTACTTTTATTCATAGCATCAAGGGGTAGACTGTGTAAAGAGTGGCTCAGCCCCAACACAAACCAAGTGATTGATGAGGAATATGCACAGTGATGAACTCAACATGGCAATGCCTCAGTCAGCTGAGATCAGGCGTGGGAAAATACACTTTTGTTAAAGACAAAGTGCTAAAATAACCCAAAGGCCTCCACAGTTTTCTGCTGAATAACAGATGTGTCCTAGGTATTTCAATTCTTTCATAACTCCAGCTCACGAAAGGCAAAGAATAACTCCTTTTATTCTTAATAAGAGGAAATCTTTTTCTCCTTATTATAATTTAAAGTTACTGCTTCCTTATCCTTAAAAAAAAAAGCAATACACAATTAATGTAGAAAAGGATCAGGAATTACAAATTACAGATAAGCCAGAAGAAGAAAATTATTTCAAAACACTCACAGTCCCAGAGATAATCACTGTTAAACAGAAACAGCTGCTAGTCCTCTTTTTCCCTCGTGTTAAGAAACTGGAGGCCAGATTTCATTCTATGTGTTCACCATCAGTGAGTACCAAGAGACAAGACTCTGGCCTGGAATGACAAGACATGAGCCAGAGCCACCCACACATGCACACACAATACTCTCAGCAAATAGCTGTGCATTGTTCAATTCTGATAAGTAGGTTTGTTCTGATCTGGTGCCCTGTAGCCGGATCAGAGAATTTATTTACATAATCTGGAAGATGCTGGCAACATGGGGATTGCATATATATGTTTATGGGTATCTCAAAATTCAGTTAGGTCCCTCAGATAAAAAACATCTGAAAACCAGATTTCAACATCTATCAACTTTCAGTTTTCTGTGCAAGTGGGGAAAGATGGGGTATGGATAATTTAAAACCACCATGCATTGGCTCTGAATTGCATCTCTGTACACCTGTCACATACTCTCAGTGCTGCAATAACTTACGTCACCTCAAACCACCCAGAAGACCTGTCCTGGCAGGATGGGCTCAGGAGCAGCTGGGCAGGACTCTGGCTTTTTCAGTATGTTCTGCTGCCCAGTTTCCATGGGTTTCCAATGAGAGCATCATCTTTTCACATGCCATGCAAAGCACCAGCTTAAAATGAGCCAAAAAATTATTCTGAGTTTACTGCTCTTGGGAACACATTTCGCAGGCTTCAGGAGGTAAATAAGTGTTTTGGGTGAAAAGAGTTTTTACTGGGCTGCAGGCTGCCTGGAACTAAGAGAATAAAGAGACAGTGGTTGTACTTAACAAAAAAGCAGAGCCTGCTGTGCTTAAGTGAGCCAGTAAGAACTGGAAGCAAGGTCCCCCTGACCTAAGATACTATTGAGATAATCCTGTCCCTCACCATGAATAAGTCAGAGGTGTCAAAACTGAGCTGTCATAAAGAACACAAGCTGTTCCTCACCAAAACTGCTTGGGTCACAGGATTATGACCCATACACAGGGCTTCAGCTTCCACCTTTCACCCCACCCTCCTCCAAACACAAGTGGGAGATCAGAATGGCAGAGAGGAAGGTAGGAAAAAAATATATTTGTGGGGGCTGGCCTGAAATGAAATGAAATGAGGGTGCTCCAAGAGGTGAAAGTCTGTTCCCAGGGGATCAAGGACTCCACACAACAAGTCTGACCTCCAGGGCCCTGACCCCTGTCTTCCACTCCCACAGGTGCTTTGGTACTGGAGGACAGCAGGTCAGGCTGAATACAGTGGCTGTATTTCTACTATTAGCATAATTTCTTACATTTATGGAGGATTTATAATAGTCATATTATTTTTACACAATTTATCTTATTTATTCATTCTCACCAGTCCTATAAAATTGGCATTTTTATCCATTTCACAGCTATAAAAATTTAGGCTATGAACTTATAAGCCACTTAACTGAAGTCATACAAATTAGAACCTATGTCCTCTGACTTCTAAACCAGTGCTCTTTCTACGACCTTGTTTTGGGTGGTCAAATTTTCCTTCTTTTCTTCTGTGCATTTTTTCCTTGCTTCTCTTCATCCATATCTATACATCCATTCATATTCATCCATCCATACATTCATACATACGTACATATTCATCCATCCATCCATCCACCCACCCATATCCATTGAAACATTCAACCTACCAACCAACCATCCAAGCAGACAACAGAAGTTGAGCATCTACTGTGTGCCAGACACTGTGCTAAGATGCTGCGTACAGAGCACTGATCAATATAGACAATAACTCTAATTTCATGGAGCTTAGAGTCAAGAAAAGGAGACACAACAGTCAGGTAGACAAATAGATAAATTTGCTGTTTATAAATAGTGATAAGTATCATGATGGAAACAAACAGCGAGAGGAGAAAGAGAGGGACTGAGGATGGACCAGGAGAGGACTCCCCACTGAAGTGACATCTGAGTTGTGACTAGAAGAGCAAGTATGAGGCAACTCTGAGAAAAACCAGGAGAGAGTTTTCTGGGCACAGGGAAAGCAAGTACAAAGGCTCTGAGGTGGGGAAGAGTTTGGTATGAGTCATTCTCAGGAGGTGGTATGTGTCTTCTCCTCTCCCATCATTGTCTACACTGATGACAGTAACCCAACTGGCTGAGCCACTGTCTGTCCCAAAGCTCAAGCACAGATGTAAAATTTAGGGGATGGTGCCATCTTAGTGGGTGTAAGAAAGTTCTTCCATTCTCCTGAATTCCCTTCTCCTTAGAATTCTTATATCCCTCTGTATTGATACCTAGACGTCAACGTATCCTATTATCTCCCAGCCATAATATTTTGTTTTCCCCCTTTTCTTGGCAGTCTGAATGAGGGATCCAGGCATGAACCTTGACACTTGCCATGTCTGGAAGCAAGATTTATATCTCTATGAGAAAGGAATAATGGTTTCCTAATAAACACACAAGTTAAAGGGTGGAGACCATAACAGGGCCAGCTGGGTAGGAGGCTGCTGTGTTCTGAGAGCCAAAATCCTGCTGCCTGGCCATGCCCAACTCCTTGCCCTCCGCCCGGGCTCCAGCGGCTCTGGCCATCTGCACCAAGAGGAGCTTCTCTCTCCCTGGTGCTGCCAAAGCTGATCTAGGATAATTTTCAGTGACAGTTGTTTCCTCTCTTAACTCATTTGTCAATTCATACTTCAGTGAAGAAATATACAGTGTCCTGCTTTAGATTAATTATCTTATAATTTTTGAGCAGTGGAAACACATTCAGTCTCCTGGATGACTTTTCATATTTTGGACATCTCTTACCATACTTATATTTATAGATACGATGTCTCAGCAATTGAGAGATGTGGTCATAAATTGAGTTTCCTCAGAATCAGATCCTCAGAAGGTATCCGAGCATAAAGAAGTTTGGGAGGTAATTCCAAAAAGTCCTGATAGGGAATTGGAGAAGGAAAGCAGGGAAGGGAAGGATGTGAACATACGACAAGGGAATGAACAGGCTGTAGCTTCGGGCAACTGTGACTGTGGCTCATTTCAGTTGAGGAGGTTTAGGAGATGGCATAGAACATTCCTCAGAAATGTTCCATTGGAGAGTCAAGAATGTAGTGGTAATGTATTTTTCGGACTACAAGATGCACCTTCCCCACGCCCCCAAATTTGGGAGGAAAATGGGGGTGTGTTTTATAGTCCGAATATAGCTTACCTGGCTCATTGGGGTCAGGGGGTAGCAGTGGAGCGGGGTCACAGGAGGCAGGAGCAGGGTTGCAGCTGCAGGAAGCCAGCAGCAGCAGGAGTGGGGCGATGCTGTGGGCCCTGGGGTGGGAGAAGGGAGTGTCCCAGCGGTGCGAAGCAAGGGAGGCAGGTGCAGAGTCCCCGCTGTGGCATACTTTGGTGCTAGGGAAGAGGGTGCAGGCTGTGCAGGCACATTAGGAGAAGAAAGCCTGTGGTGCCTGTACATGCCTCCATCACATGACTGGTGTGTCCCCATTAACATTAACATAGGCAAATTCCACTGCAGGGTCACCTGTCAATGTGGCCCTGCAGCTGTTGCAAAACTACAACTCCCATCATGCTTGGGCAGGTTGGGATGGTGGGAGCTGTAATTTGGCAACAGCTGCAGAGCCACACAGGTTGTGCAAAACTGCTGTCCCCATACAACAGGAGTATTGCACAACCTGTGGCCTTCCAGTAGCAGATGCCCCCATAACAGTGTCAGCAGCAGATCCCCCCCATAACAGTGCATCATCCACTGATGTTCTCAGCTACAGTGCCCCCATAACTATGAAGGACACAGTGCTGATAGTTCTGTCATTACTGTATTTTGCTGTAGAAGGATACGATAGCGTACCACAGTCTCCTGCTGAATCTACCGTAATTGTGGAAAGATGTTAAAGCAGAAAAGGATTTCTGCTTCAGAGAGAAAGAAGGAGCTTATACCCTTTGCAACAGCATGGATGGGACTGGAGAGCATTATGCTAAGTGAAATAAGCCAGGTGGGGAGGGACAAATACCATATGATCTCACCTTTACCTGGAACATAATCAATAGAAGAAAAAAGCAAACAAAATATAACCAGAGACATTGAAGTTAAGAACAATCTAACTATAGCCAGGGGGGAGTGGGGTGGGGACAGTGGGAAGAGGGGATTACAGGAATTACTATAAAGGACACATGGACAAAATCAAGGGGGAGGGTGGAGGTGGGGGAGGGAGGTGGGTACAGCTGGGGTGGGGTGGAGAGATGAGGAGAAAAGGCATACAACTGTAATTGAATAACAATAAAAATTAAAAAAAAGGATTTCTGCTTTAAAGGATGTTATTAAATATTTTACCATATTTTGTACTTCAAAGTTTTTCCCCTATTTTCCTCCTCTAAAACTTAAGTGCGTCTTATGGTCAGGTGTGTCTTATAGTCCAAAAAATACAGTACTTATCCACCAATTCCCAACAGCCCTTGGGTGAGGACCACTCCTGGGGCCCTCTTACTGCACATGCAAAAGAGGACAGCTCAAGCAAAAGGCTATAGTTTCTACTGAGACAGGAACTATGGGTCAGAGTAGTGAGTGCCAAGGGGGAAGAAGAGAATGCCAAAAATATTTGCTGCCAGCAGCTTTACTTATTGAATAAAAATTCACTGAACATCTACTATGTCGTATGTATTCTGGTAGGTGTTGCAAGGGATTAAAAGAAACAAACAAAAAGAGTAAGTAAATCCCTGTCTCCCTGGGATACAAAGGTGTATATATAGCCACAAAGAGCTAGGCCACAACTTTCAAAGTGAAGAGTACTTGGGATGTTTAAGAGAATGCCCTTGTTCTGAGGAGATAGATGCTGAAATATATACAGGTACAGGATGAGGTTGGCAATTTATTCTCAGATGGTCCAGCAATAATAATAAGGTATGAATGTGGGGTGGTGAGGGGGAGGGACAGGGAAGTGGGGGAGACAGAGAGAGAGAGAGAGAGAGAGAGAGAGAGAGAGAGAGAGGGAGAGAGAGAAGAGCACAAATGTGGCAAAATGGTAACAATGGAGAATCTAAAAGGGTTTATGGAAGGTCATTATATTATTCTTGTGAGTTCTCTGTAACATTGTGATTTTTCAAAATAAGTTTTAAAGGAAACAAAAGTAAAAATTACTTTGACTTTGCTGTTAGGTCAATGATTACTAGAAAATCTACCATGTGCCAGGCACTATGCTACAGAGAGTTCCTATTAATGAGAAGGCAGAGAGGTCCTCCCTGAGGAATCTGAACCTGGAGTGTGCTGAGCAGCAGGTTGCTAGGCAAAGAGAGAAGGAAGGGGCATTTCTGACAGGTAAATAAAGGCATGGCAGTGGGACAGAGAACATAGTGTCATCAAGGTATTGACAGGAGTCTTAGAGGATGACAAGATGGCAGCTGGAGACTGACATATGCAATCCATGGGAAGGAGTTTTGACTTTATTGCAAACATGTTCGCAGCCAGTGAGGGATCTGCCCGCCAAACACCAGCTAGCTAATTCAGCATGGTGTTGAGTAGACAGAGGGAACCTCCAAAGGAGAAAAGCTTGTCCACTGATGGTGTCTCCATAGCAACACTGTTACCTGCTTCATCACGTTTCTACCAAAAGCAGTGTGAATCTAGAGCAGCTCTGATTTCCTTAGCTGCTGTCAGACCCACTGCCCTGCTAAGTTAAACCAAGGTGGATGAATGGTGGATACTCCTCATGCATAGATTCCTCCACTTCACTTTGTCCATAGGCTAACAGTGATTTTACAGCATGTCTGTCTTTGCTTCATTGGACACTTAGCACAGCAAGTTCCTAGAGCTCCTCCTTTGCAGACAAGTCCTGCTGACAAATGACTGCAAACCATCTAACACTCTGCCTCCAAACTTCAAGGCAAGAACTGGAAGATGCCACAGAAAAGGGAGAGGTGCCTCTTTCTCTTTCTCCTCCATGCCATCTGCTGAGGGTCTTGTTAAGTCTCTACCTACCTTGTGGCAGAAGCTGGCTAACCTCATGTAAAAAGAGATGAGACATTAAATATGCCCTAAGTACTTGAAGACAGTATATATAGTGCAGTGGATTAAGACCTTAGATTCTGGAGGTATAGTGACTTGGGTTCAAAACTTAACTCTGCCACTTCATTAAGTTGCTGTCAGAATTAAATAACTTAATACGTACAGCATGCTTGGTATAGTGAAACCCGACTATGTTTCCTGGACCCTAAGCTATGTGTAGGAATACAAAGTAAAACAAACAAGTAAATAAAAATTGTCATGGTTCTTGCTGTCTAGAAGTCAATCTGGGCTCTAGTAATATATTCTAGTTAGGATGGAAACAGATCAATGGAAAACAGAGAGATGATGAACAAGTCATTTTTATGTCTTTCTGAAACACCTAGTATATACTAAAAGTGTGCCAGACTAAGCAAGGTAAATTTGATTACCATCCTTACCAAAGGATTACTAAGCCTTTACCATGCTTTCAATATTTCCAAGTCACACAAGTAACCTTTTGTTCTTACCAAGATACAAGCAGGTAGACAGTTTGGCTATTAAATGAATGACCCCTGGACTAATAATTAAGCACTTTAGAGCTTACCACACACTTTTAATTCACATAATTCTGTGAATTTTCAAAAATCGCTGTAAGGTCAGTCAGAAGAACAAGGGTGATTACTGCCATTTAACAGATGAAGAAGGTGAAGCCCAGACAGGCCATGTGCTATGGTTGTACTAAGTGTTGGAGTGTCTACAACTTCAAATCTACTTCATTTCCCGCCAAGACAGGGCAGGTAAAGTCAGTCTGTTTCCACTACTAGGGTATGATTTTCCCCACTTTTGATGAAAATATTTTCTAAGCAGATGCTGGCCTCTGTGCTGAGCATTTTCCATATATTCTTTATTTAAACCTCAAAACACAGTCTTAGATTGAAATTATTATCCTCATTTTACAGATGGTAAAACCAAGGCTCACAGAGTTTCTGTAACTTAACCAAGTCTCACAGCTAGGAGACGATAAAAATGAAAATGCAAACCCAAATCTGCTGGACCCAAGAGCTCTTCACCAAATGCCTGAACACTTTTTTGAGGCCCCTTCAGACTGACTGCACTGGTCCCTTAATCCATGTAAAACAAGTTGTGCTTTTCTCCCTGTTCACATAGGGGCTCCCAAATCACTGGCAAGTCATAGGAAATTCTTAAGTGGCTGCTTATTAATAACATTTTCAGTTTATATTAAGCCGCCTTTCATCCAGGGGAACTCAGCCAGCTCCATACACAGAGAAGCACTGAAATCCAGTCATTTCTGGAGTGGATGGGGGCCAGCTGGCAAGAACATCCCTCAGGGGCTTGGCTTGTGGGGATTCTGGCAATGGTCACACCCTTCAAAACTTGACAGGGGCCCTTTACTATTTGAGCTGAAGGGCTCAAGGCAAAAACTTCCCAGAAATCCATGTTTCTCAGTGAATGAGGCCAAAGGCTTAAGATGACCCCAGAAGTCTCAGGAAACAAGAGCATCAAGAAATTGGGTGTTTCCCAAAAACTGATGCTGGGAGTAAAGCCTCTCATTCAGACTGAGTTAGAAGCAACAAGGAAAGGTGTTATTTTCAGGAGAGCCCTGCTTCAGTCAAATACAAGGGGAAAAAAAAACAAGTTTCTCAGGGTTTACCTTAGCAGGGACAGGCAAAAAAGGCAGTATGATGACTCTTCTTGTTCAAGCTGGATCTATGGAAAGGTTTTTGCAGTTGTGTTAAGAGACATTCTGCATCAGTGAGAGGACAGAGGGGAGTACACAGAAAGAAAATAACATTTCCTGGTTTCATGTTTTGTTGGAAAGAAGCCCTTAACGAATTGAATTTACATGTTCTACAGGAGTAAAGTTTTGAAATTATTTAAAATGTGTATATTCAGATTTGACAAGGTGATGGTTGAAGGATATTTGCCCCTAGGTGTACACTACCTACCCCGCCCCCCACCTCCTTCCCTGCTCCAAAGCCTGTTGGATGTAGCAAGGCCCTCACATGCCTGGTGTGGTTGATACAGTAAACACCACCAGACCAGACTCTGGGCTTCCTCGTACATGGGATAAGTCTCAGTCATTTATTCATCACCCTGTCTCACCATATCTGTATCTTTCCTCCCGTAGTCCATTTCATCATTACCTTCTGCCTGGGCTATGGCAACAGCTACTTCTAATTCCCTGTTCTCAGTCTCGCTCTTCTACAATCTATTTTCTATCAGCTGTTTGTTTTTAAAATAATTGTGATAACACTCAATAATCTTGCTTAAAATGTGCCATTGGCATGCCTACGCAATTAGAATGAAGTACACAATCTTTAACCCTGGTCTACAAGATCCAATATATAATCTGGCTCCTTTCTCTCTCTCCAACTTCATTTTGTCCCACTGCCCATCTTGTCTACCATGTTTCAGCCTCATTGACCTTTCATTGTGTTTTGAACTTGCCAAGGCCATCCCTCCCTTAGGTTCCTTGCAGTGGCTGTTCCTCTGCCTGCAATATCTTCCCCATCCACTCTTTATGACCTGGCCTCCTTTTCATTATTCATTTCCTCACTCATAGGTACCTCCAACAAGGTACCTATAGAAAACACTCCATTTCCCCTTCTCATTCACTATCTATTCTATTATTCTTAAATTTTTCCTTAACATTTTTCTCCATCAGAAACTACCTTACTTGTTGATGAGTCTATTATGTTTTTCCCACTGTAATGTAACTTCTGTAAGGTCAAGGAGCTTATCTTGTATCTAGGACAATGAGCATTCAATGAGTTAAAAATTTTGACTTTCAAATGCCTAAGCCCAGAACTTAGCTTGATAGTTCTGAACCAGCTGGCTATGGATCCTTCATGGGCATGCGTACTAGATATGATCAATGAGTAAAATTTTTTATTATTTATTTTATGCAATAATTGAAACTATATTTTGTTACAATAATGACAAAAATATAGTGTGAGTTAACTACATAATCAGTAGTATATCATTAAAACTACACCAGAGAAAGACTGCCATTTTTCCTGGATTAAATGAAAGCGTGTGAAAAAGGAAGGTTATAGCAGAGGAGAATATGCATGCTGTCGGGAATGACTGAGAAATGAATCATAACTATAGTGTAATTTAATTCTGTTAGATGTATCACAAATGTCCAATATTTGAAAGAATGCCTTGAGTATAGAAAAACTGAAAGCTCCTAACCTAACGCAAAGGAAACATTCAAAACATTGTTAAATGAATAATGAAAAGTATCTGAAATAGAAGAAATAAGTACACCTTTGGCCTTGGTATTTGAGACCACAGGCCTCAATTTGTTCATTTGTAAGATGGAAGACAACCAGGAAATTCTCCCTCTAGTTTGACAGAGCTTAGCATTACTTGGGGGCAGCCATGGAGAAAAGTATATGAGGTCTGTCTAGGAAGTATCCAGCTAGCCATATATTATGAAAAGTAGAGACAGTTATTGAAGAAGATATAAAAAACATTGTACATAAGACAATGACACCTCAGTCCCCTTCAAAGTTGGCACTTTGGGACCTCACACAGTTCCCCCAACCGCCATTAGCTGCCCCATTGCATTCTCCTGAATCTCACTGATGGTTTGAAATCTCTTCCTTTTCAAAGGTGGTTTTAGTTTTGGGAAAAGCCAGAAGTCACAGGGTACCAAATCTTGGCTGTAGGGGGGCTGAGCCACCTGGGTGATTTGATGTTTTGCCAAAAAACTGCATGAGATGTGATGCATGAATGAGTGCATTGTCATAATGAAGCTTCCAATCACCAGTTGCCCATAGCTGCAGCCTTCTGAATCATCTGAATAATTTCCATGGATGAATGTTCAAGCTTAATGGAAAATTTGATGCAGATTTGTGGCTCTACTTACTCAGTCATTTTGAATGTGACAGCCACACAGTACACGTGCTCACTCAGAGGCATCTACTGCCCCCACTGACTAGTACAGTGAAGTCATCATTGTTCATGTACATTCATTCCAGTCCACTCTCCTTGGCTGCCAGGCTACATCGATGTCACGCAAACTGTTCTCATTATATTAACAATGGTTGGACTTTTTCCAGATAGACCTTGCATTTCTGCTGAGGACAGTTTTTTCCAGTCCCATGTTAATCTATGGAGATTTTCCTGGACGTGTCTATAACAACCTTCCAGCAACTCCAGCAGTTCTTAAACTTTTGGGTGACTTATGTCTTTAAGAATCTGATCTCACCCTTAAAAAATGAACACACACACATTCACAGAAACTTTTGCATTTAATTTCAAAAAGTTCATAGACACCTCTGGTCCTTGGATGCTCATGGATCTAAGTTAAAAACAACTGGTTCAGAGATCTGGTTAAGTGTAAAAGACCTTCTCTAATATTCCCCATAGGGCCAGAGACCGTGCCTCATATCTTGCAGATGTTCTATTTTTCACTCTCTGCAATGTTCTTTTAAAAATTCAAAATAGCACATGATATCATAGTTACCATTTAGGATGCTCAATCTCAGCAATTCAGCGGTAAAGGATTTAAAACAATTTTTAAGCATAGCAAAGGCAAACCACCACATCGGTGTTTAGGCGGCCAAATTGACAATGTGAAAGGAAGGCACGTTCAAGCTTGTCTGACCAAATCAAGCCCAGTGATTGCTTTCCATCTGTTCACTTTTCAGAAGCTACTCTAGCAAGAACCCGAGCTCCTGTCGTTGAGCGATGAACATGTGAATTCTTTGCTTTGTATTTTCACCCTGCTTCCTAAAGAGGCAGGTGTTCAAAGTGACCCAACCTGCACAGGAAGCATGGGAGGGGGGTGAAATGGTGAAAAAGGCTGTACATAGTTCTAATCCATGGCAAGGTTCTAGTCTTGGCAGGATTTCTAGATGGCCTCTGAGATGATGAACTCAAATGCAAGTGGTAGGCTTAAGCAGTAATTTAAATGAACTCATGAATCTTGGTAGATAAGCTGTCAGGGGAAAGCTACACAGTTGCTGAGCCAAGAGCTGCCACCCCATGTGCACTGGCCTCCCAGCCACTGAATGGCTGGATTGCCCAGAGGATGGCCACAGAAAACAGTTCAATGTAAAGGAGGTACTCCTTTGGGAGCATAATTCCAAGAAAGTTGGATAATCACTGGTAATGAAAAGTGGCAGAAGCCTTAAGAATAGTAACCATATTAATCAGAACAATAGGATGTATACATCAGAGAAAGAAAAACAAATCTATTACAACCTTAATTAACCAATAATTCAAATGAAACTTTCAATAAGTCTGCAGGTCATCAACTTTGGGGAGCAAGAATAAAATGTAGAGTAAGTAGAAAATAGAATTTCTTTTTAGCATGCCTAAGCAATTTGTATATGTTTAATAAATATTTACCAAACTGAAAAAAGAACCAACTTCCAGGGTGTTTGCAAGGATAGACATGACATATAGGTAAATCACCAGGGCCAGCTATCACTAATGGGTAGAGGCTGCCTGGGGTATTGCGTTGAGAAGGATTCTGAGGTTGTGTTGGGTCTTGACAGAAAGAGTGTGGTGGTCATTAGTGATGTCTGCACTGGACAAGCACCTGGCAGTGCAGGTGCCAGATTTTTGTCATACTAATACTATGGTCAGGAGATTTCTAAGGATGGAGTTCAAGCATGGGAACACATTCAAATAAGAATAATTTTCTGCACTGAAGGTTTTCCCTACCATTGAAATAAAGCTTCTAGGGGAATAACAAGGAAGAATGAGGGGGGGGGGGGAAGCAGACATCTGTTTATCTTGCCAAGTCAAAGCCTGCTGTCCAGGGAGGTGACAGATATCAAAGTCATATAATGCTCATGATCAGTCACATATGACTTCAACTTACAAGGCAGGGTCACTGGGAATTCAGGTTCAGGATAATTATTTCCATGGCTGCCATATCCTAAATCACAAAGATACTCTCAGTTGGGTAACCCTGCTCTTTCTATTAAGGCAGAAAAGTGATCAGAGCTATTGTCCAAACTTACAAAAAAAAATTGAAAACTAATGGGATTTAATTCTAAATAACTAGAAACTCAGACAACCATAACTTCCCATTCTTCTAAATATTCCTCTCAGCTAACATTTTCCCCCTTGGATAGTTGAACTATCCAAGACAACAGAGCAGACACCAGTGTTTTTCAAAACTTCACAAAGCATTTGATTGTAATTAATAGAAACCAGAACAATCATTTTTTAATGAAAACCAATACAACCTCATTTAGCAAACAGTTAATTCTTATGATTTCAGGTGCCCTAAATATTTATAAGTATATATATCATATAAGTGAATATATTTATTTAGGATATTTGTGTATACACATAACCTCACATACAAATAAGTTCCAAGATCCTTCACATCTACTGTCTCTGTCAGTTGTGAAGGCTCCAGAGCTATATGCAATGAATTCAAATCCGGGCTTGGTAACTTACTAGCTGTGAGACTTTGGGCAAGTTATTTAATCTCTCTGCTTAGTTTCTGATGAATGCAGGTGATAATATAACCTGCCTCATAAGGTTATCATGAGGAGTAAATAAGATATAGCACATAAAACAGCGAGCACTCTGTCAACTGTAAGCAGTCATTAAATGTTAGTTATTAATTATTTCTATTACTTTTTAGAAGGAGAAACTGAGTCACAGCACAACTAAGTGATTTCTTTGAGGTTTACTCAAATAAGAAATGATAATTCTAGGACTAGAACCTGGGTCTTCTGAATTTAGTTAAATTTTCTTTCCTGTGGAACACTTTATTCCTATTTTAAAGGCGGCTATGAAAGGGCAGCATTAGTATCACCAAGGGACTTATAAAAAATGTGATATCTGCATTTCAGCAGCTCCCCCAGGTGTGTGCACATTGAACTGGAGAAGCCTGGGTCTCTAGCACTCTGCAAAATGCATGCATGCATAACAGCCTAGGAGGGCTTCTGAGCAGGAATGAGCAGCACCAACACACTGAGGGACCATCCACCCCCTCGTCAATCCTCTGAAACATCCAAAGGTCAATGTTTTTCCAGGAAGCTCTGAGTCATTCTCTGGAGGGCTACTGATTCTCATCTTCCAACACATAGTCAACAGAGAGGTCAGGTCCTGATATAAAACATGACCTTTTAGTTGTCCACCCAAGGGCAGCCCACCATGCAAACCACACGCCTTCACCGATAGGGCTGACTTCATTCTTAAAGGTCACACTTACCAAGGTCAGTGCCAGATGAGAACTTATAGTTCATTTGATTCAGGACCTTTATTTTAGGGAAGAAAGAACTTAGGCTCAGACAGGGGAAATAATTTTAGCTAGAACCTGATGTGCCTGGAACTGGGAATCAAGAGGCAAGCTTGGCCCCTCTCTCTAGATTCCAACTGGTTTGCCCTTGGCCATAAGTGTGGCCCAGCAGAATGTCCCATGCACCCTCTTGTCCAAAGGACTGCTTCTGTTGGTCTGTGGCTTTTCATCCTCATCTCAGCATGTCTTACCGACTTTCCAACCAACCTTACTTTCTCATTTTAAAAGCCACACTCAAAGCTGAGGATGAAGAAGCCATATGTTCCAATTTATGCCTGACATATTCTCTTGGATGTTTCCAAATTTACCAAAATATCAACCAAAAAGATTTTATTTCAGCAGGTAAATAATGAGGTATTTCTCAATTGAGGGATCCACAGAAGGCAAAAGAAAAGCATTCACAAATGATATAATAGTAAAAAGTATAAGGAGGCCTGGAATGGTGGACATACTAGTAATTCAGGTTTTGGACTGCAATTGTCTTGCTTTACTCTTTCCCAGCTCTAATCTTTCTTTACTATCTGTGTAACCTTGGCCAAATTACTTCTAGGAATCTTGGTTTCTCCATCTTTTGTGTCAGCTAGCACACAATAGGTACACAAACTATAATAGTTACTTTTATATAATACATTTATATAAGCACACAGACTATCTACAGACACATAGACACCCTAAATGTACACTTTCATATACACTAACAGCTACCCTGGAAACATCTGACCCAGTGACCACAGAAAGTGTAGTTGTTTTTCAGCTGAGTCCTGGAACTTTCATGAACAAGCATCTCTGAGGACTCACAACTGAAGAATGGATGCCAAGAAAAGAAAAGAGCTGGAAAAATGGCATCCTGCCCAGTTGGAACAAAATGCTAAGAATTCCTGTCCCAGTTACTTTTAACCCTGGATGGGGCTGGATAATACTTGCAAGGTTTGATTTTAAGGAGACAAGGAGGGCTGGGGACCTGGAGCCAATCACTCCCAGTGCCAGAGGAATGGAGGCAACACAAGTCAGTCATCCATCAGACAGGCAGGGTGGGTTCCCACGCCCAGGGCATAAAGGGTACCTGTGATGCCCCCTGTGCCCCAGGATGGTTTACATACAGCAGCTCTAATGCTGGGACCAGGAAGGGGGAGGACATCTGAAACCGCCATAATATTCCTTCTTCCTTGCACAGGCTCACGCCACTATTCTGGAAACACATTCCCAAACGAGGCCAGCCCTAACTTCCTCAATGCCATCATGTCCCACCAGTGGTATCTGGAGTCTCTGCCCTCTGCAGTGTTACTGCTCCTCTTGAGTCAGCTTTCATAAACACTGTGTCTTCGGTTCAGCCAACCTGATTTTTACAGACTTGGTAGCCAAACGTGTTCTGGAAGCTTACCCTCTACGCCCACCCAGGAAAGGCAGGCTCACATTGTACTGGAAAATGTGCTCTTTTTAATTAATGCAATTTGTAAAATGGTCTGTGGTGCCTTGGTGTAAAACACACCCTGTGTTAGCCATGAGTAGGGCTTTGGGATTTGAAATGGCTACACTGTGAGTTCTGTAGGATAGATGGGGGTAGAAGGAAAGGAATTTCTAGTTGAAGAACAACGGAGGTGCTTGTCTTCTAAGCTGAAATTAAACCTAAATGGAACCTTTTTCAGCTTCACCCTTCCCAGTGGAGTGGAGATGGCTCTGATATTCTCCCAGCTGCTCCCTCATTCCATCTTCCCTCTCCCCTCTTCCAGCTCCTCTAATCTAATCTCTCTCTTTCTCTGTCTCCTTGTTTCTTTTCTCCCTCTACCTTGTCCCCAGGGAAATAAACAAGCAAGCCAGCCTCCAGGTTTTAGACTCCAAACAAAGAACTGCTCAAACAACAGGCCAGAGAAAAAAGAAATCCAAGTTTCCACACTCAACTGGCCAGGTCCCCAGTGGAGATTTTGGAGACTTATGCTGCTGGAAACTCAGTGCGCTCTTGTCCCAACATTTTCTCTTTGCTTCATTTGCAAAGAGAATGCACACACAAATAAGGTATAATAAAAATGAGAACATTTCATTAAAAATGTTTACAGGTTAGGGCAAGAGTAAAATGGCATATATCAGTCAAGAGCATCAATGAGGGAAACAGATTTTGTCAATGCCTCTATCCCAAGCTTCTTTGGGACCATTCACAATCACCAGCAGCTACTTGTTATGAACAGGAAAAAAAGAATAGGGAAAAGTTTTAGTGGGTCTTCATCCAAATGCCACCCAGAATTCCTGTCTAAGGGAGAGAGCATTTTGACTCTTATGTGTCTGAAAAACAACAGAGAAGAGAGCAGACCATGGCTTGGTATTTTTGAAGAAAGAGGTTTCTGCTACTTCAAGGCTGGTGGTACAATGCGGTAGTTTACAGCCCAGCTGGAATTCGGCCTTTGCAATTGATGCAAAGTAGGTGGGTATCAGGATTTGTCACCAACTGTGTCATTTAGGGTAAGTTACATTTTTGTTTCCTCTTTGGCCTTCAGTTTCCTGTCAAATGAGCATTATAACTAGTGCCCCCTGGTGTTCAAAGATTGGGATTAAATGGGAAATGTGAAAGTCCTCAGCACCAGAAGGAAATAAAGCCTGATATTAAGTAGGCACCAGGAATTGGGCAAGGGCATTGCAGCCATCGTTCACAGTAATACACAAGTCCAGGGGATTTATTTCCAATTTTCACATGAATAAACCAGAGTCCAGAGAGGTTAGGCAACTCTCTGAAGATCATATATACAATCAGGAGGCAAGGGAGGTGGGCTATTATCAAGGTATACATACCATTCTCCACACAAAACACTACTTTACTGAAAACTAATAGCAACCAGCAATGATCAAGTCCGAATTCTGAGTTTCCTGAGAAAGGACTCTATGCCAGACTCCTCTGGCTCCTTTAATTCACTTTTAGTTTGTCCTTCAGACCCCTGTACTGGAGTTCCAGTTCAGGTAAGTGTAAAAGAAAACTGTTGGAGGGAAAGAGAGAAACAGCCATCAAATTGTGTGAGTGAAGGATGCTCGTGAGAGAAGGAGGAAGGGCACAAATCTGGCAAAGATGTATTGTGTCAGGGGATACAAATCAAGGGCAGAGGACCTGGTCATGGGTAGGTGGGCAGGGAGGCCTACTCCTTTTCCTGCACAGTCTGTCTACCCGCAAACAGAAGTCACCCACATGGTGGCATCAGTTCTGAGGAGCCAACCAGCAGGTGAAGCACACATTCAAAGGCCTCCCTGGATGGACACAAAAATGCTTTTCCACTGAAAAGAAAGAACAGAACTGCCTCACACATGCAAAGTTGGGAAAAAAGAGAAATGCAAACAGAAATGCCTCCATTCCGATCTGGATCCTGCAGTTTTAGATGTGTGACTTGTCAGCTGCCCAAACAGGGAGGTTTCCCAGGAGTACCTGAGCTGAATGATTTTCATCTTACTATTCAGTCACTTTCAGTTCTGCAAAACACAGCAGCTCTAGTTAATACACTTTATTCTGCCAACTCTGTCAGGAGGGTGGAAAGTTCCTTTGAGTGCGAGTGGATTTGGACATGACAGTGACTGGGGATAGCACCTTTTCTGCGAGCAAGACCTTTCTGCAGACAAATGGATGCAAACTTATTGCCATGTCAGTACACTGTTTTGTTTTTAGAAACAATGGGTATAGTTATAATGATAAAAGGTAACTGACAACCACAATAATAGCTGATAGTTATTGAGCATTTACTATGTGGCTAGCACTGTGCTAGGTGCTTTTCATATGTCATCTCATTAAATCCTTATACCTATCACCCTGCCTGTAGGTTCTGTTGCTCTCCCCATTATAAAGACAGGAATCACTGCTCTAAGGGGAAGCTCTCAGTGTCTTTAGCTCTTTCTGCATCCACAGTCTGAGCCCTTCATAAGCATCATCCTGTCCTGTCTAACCTCTAAGTTCCCTTCTCATTCCTTAAGCTTCCATGAATACATCTTCCTTCCTATATTTCTATTTTTTCCCTACATTGCATGGCAAACCTTTACAACCCTGCCATTTAAAACTATGTTATTTTACTATTTCAGGCTGCCCCATGACTGTTTATAGAAAACAATGCCCAACAGAGCCAACGTGTTTTAATCTTTACATTAAAAAAGAATTCCCAAGGGGAAAGAGCATTTGATGGAAAGGCAAAACCTTTACAAGCACTCAAGGATGTATTAAAATCCAAATTTCCAAAATATGGTAATTTGTCAAAGTTGTGACTTACTCTGGAGCCCCTGGGGACACTCATCTTGACCCCTCTGTGAAATCCATCAGCAGCTGGTAAACCTCACAGGGGGCAGGATTAGAGCAATTTGGCCAGGCTGCTTCATTTACTTTAAGTCTCACTGAGGTGGTTTAAAACACTCTCCGGGAAAAGATGTTCAAGCAAAGCGAACTGCAGCCTTGAAAGCTGCAGCGTGCAGACACGGCAGTCTGCTCCTATGTATTCATGGCACACTGGAGCCCTCCCATGACTGTGGTCATGGATGCACTGACTCAACGCAGAACTCTGTCGCTGGGGAAATAATCTTTGTGCCTAAGTTATACAAGAGCCCTGCTTGGCCCAGTGATGGCATCACATCTGGTACAGATCACTTACCCTCTGATTTGGCCCAGCCTAGATTATTTATGGTTCATGAACATCCTATTGGACCCCAGCATATTCTAAGACCACATAACAATAATGGGATTAAATATTTCATCCCAAGACCTCCATGGCAGATTAGTAATGCTGTGATTGGTTTTCAGGAAAGCAAGAGACCTGAGCAGACCTAACTAGGAACACTCCTGCAAGAAATCCAATGTAGAGAACACACTGAGTCATGCGTTTCTGTCAGGCTGTGCAGTCATATTCTGGAGCTCTGTCACCATTTCTAATCTGAAAGCATCGGCTAAAATTAAACCTAAATAACTGGAGCGCCATTTCTTTACCTGGAAGTCTCAGCTAAGTCCCCGTTCCTCAGACCCTCTAATGGTTGCTGACATCCTAAGCTGAAATGACTACTGTGCAAGCACACTCCCGGGTGTTTGGTTTTTAAACCTTCTCCCTGTTTATTATTATTTTTTAAGACAGCTGCTCTTCTTTTAGAGATATGTTGCTCCTAAAGCAGGACTTAACCCTATAACTATGCCATGTCACTTTACAATTAAGCTTTCATTAGAAAGCTTAAAGCATAGGAAAGGCAAAATGTGCCACAGAGCCACTAAAAAATGCCACCTAGCTAAGATAATGGAGGCCTGACGTCCTCCCCCAATGCAAAGCCTCTAGATCTAGCATTCCCCTTCTCCTCAGAAAATACACTTGTTTAATTTGTGATTTAGAGAAAATTCCTTACTCACCTTCAAGGAAGAGGAAAGTCCAGTCTCCCTGGCTTCTGCCAGACTCTCTGAGCTTGTCAATTGCCCCAGCTCACTTTCTCCCTGAGCCTGGCTTCTAGGAAAGCAAGCAGGACTGCAGGCAGCCAAAGCATCTTCTTGCAGAAAACCTTTTTCCAAATCTGGACCCTTCCTGAAGCCAGCAGCAGGCTCCAGCCCGAGCTGCTCCGCATTCACTCACAGAAAACAGCACCACTGGATCCAGATCCTGCTGGGAGCCACCAGGCAGGGGGAAAAAGTGTGACTTCTACCCTTCCCAAGGATCCGATCGCTTTCCTGAGAACCTCGCTTTCGTCAATCTGCAGGAAGTCTCAGACCCCAGCATCAACGTCACCAACTGATCCCGAGCCAGACCCGGGCCAACCAGTCAGCTGGTCTCAGAGCTCAAGCCACTGAACCAGGAAATGTGCAGCTGGGCCAAAAAATGATAACTATCGGCAGCGGAGCTGCTGGTGGTGCTAGAAAAGTCGCTGTTGCAGTGCTTGCATCCTCCGCATGCTAATGAAGCCGTGACGTAAGCAAGTCAGTCGCGGCATCTGGACAAGCAGTCCTCCCTGCCCATCTCCTAGATTTATTTACATGTAAATTAGCCTTACCTTCCAAATCAATAATCCCCAAACAAGGGAGACAGGAAGAAAGCCCATGCTGGATGCAGCAAAGGCTGGCTATACAATGTCCAAAGGAGTACAAAAATATCACATAGAAGAAGAGAAGCTTTAAAAATACACGTCTATTTTTTTCTTTTTCTTTTTAAAGTGGTACTCCTATGTGCAGGGTATCAGATCTGGGCACAGTTATCAACCTGAGCGCCTGTTTCAGATTATATGCTGCACCAGTCCAAGAGTGAAATGAGCTTTTTCTTCTTCTTCCCCTCCCCAAAAGCTGTATCGAACCTTCAAATGCCTCTACTTTATTTTCTCTCTTCCACTTTCATTTCAAGGTGTTTGTTAGCTTGAGATGATGTTGTCCTTGAATTTTTGTGCATCCCTGAAATAAAACACATTTGGCTACTTTCCTCAACATGCTTGGGTGGTGAATTAATTACCCTCTCTTTCCACACCCGAACCCAGCTCCAAGTGAGCATGGGAAATGACAAAGCATAAATCTGCCTGGGGCATTTGAGGACACTTAGACCCTCAGAGAGCACTGGTTCCATCTCTCCATTTTACAGATTAGGAAACTGAGGCTTTGAGTGGAGAAGGGCATTTTTTAAGGTCACACAGGGATTTCAGCCTGGCTAGGTTAGAACCCACATTTCCTAGACCTCAGACTGCAGCTTTGTTAGATACCTTTATGTCTCCAATCTCCATTTTTCTGCACCAGCAAAGTGGCCTATCTAAGCAATCACAAAGAAAGAACTCTGTAAGTTGGGTAGCCCTGGGTTCAAATCCTGATTTAGTTTTCTGCTAGTGATGTGACCCTGCACAAGTAATTTAACTTTGGGGGTCTTCAATTTCTTCAACTGTACCCTTCAACTCACTAAATATTTTCTGGGCACCTACTCTCTGCTATGCATAGTGTTTGCTCTCCCCTAGCTCAGGCTATAGTACAACAAAAATATTGAATGGAATTGTGGTGAGGATTGACACAATGCCACACACTCAATAAATAACAGTTATTTCTGACATTTTAGATGAAGTCAGAAAAATTCACCAAGGCATTCCTTCCACTAGCATGGCTATTGTTTCTGTCTTCTGAGTATTTCTATGGTGATCTTTATTGTTGAAATTCAATTGTTCTTTCAATGCTGCCAATGCAGTATCCTGGGCCAGGGGAGCACAAGCCAATATTCTGGATCCTGTGTCTGTGATAAGAAGCACAGTGTGGTCCTGAGGTGGAGGGTGAGGTAAGGGCTGGGAGCGTGAGAGAGAGGTGTGTTCCATTTTGCACATAAGTGTCCCTGAGGACAAAGCAGTCAACACGGCTCCTGACCCACACTCCCCCCACCCCTTCCCTGCCTGAAGAACCCACTCTCATGAGCTCTGCCTTGCCAACTGGAGTTCCTGAAGCTTCAAATGAATTTTGTTGTTGGATGTGGGGAGTTAAATTATGTCATTTGTTATAGGTAATTATAGAAATAATGCTTAATAAGTTTTTTCAGAATGCTTCTCTCCAGTTCACATAAGACCTTTCATGGTGAAAATCATGGAACCTGGAATAACTTTTCACTAATAGAAACAGGATACAGTTGAATGAGTAATAATACTCTGCTTTAAGTTTCCACCACACAAAACTCAGAGTGTGTGGGGAAGCGAATAGTTCAATGAGACCTCAATATCCTTCAAGAAGTAGAATGCCAAATGTAACAGTTTGAAGCCACTAACAACAGCCAAGGGGAAGCAGTGACATCCTACCCTGGTGTGGTCATGGACAAATCATTTCAACTTTCTATACTCCAGTTTCTTCATCTGGGCCTACTACACTCTGACCTCCTTATTATCAGCATGATCATACAAGAATTATGAGAAGTGATCTGCAAGTGATTAACAGTGAAGCAATAAAGAGGAAAGCTGGAACACAAAGAGATAAAGATCAATGTTTCTGAAAAAGATATGATGCATGACTATCAACTTCATAAGAGGTAACA
Organism: Desmodus rotundus; assembly: GCF_022682495.2. NCBI lineage: Eukaryota > Metazoa > Chordata > Mammalia > Chiroptera > Phyllostomidae > Desmodus > Desmodus rotundus. The sequence goes on along the minus strand of NC_071394.1, from coordinate 79,444,459 downwards.
ATATGACATGGGGTCTGGAGTGGATTGCCTGGGGACAGACCCTAGCTCAGACACCTAGCGTAGACCCTAACTCTACGATTTGGGGCCCAAGTTCTCTTTGATTATAAGATGGACAAGAATAGTAGGCTGTTCTGAGGATCAAATGAGAATTAATGAGAAGCACTTAGCACCAGCCAGGCACACAGCAAACATTCAATAAATGTTCTCTATTGGTAGTGCAAGTAGTAAGTCTTTTACTGTTAACTTTGGCACTAATTAGCTAACTGGTCAGACCAAGTTCAAAAGGTGGGAAGGAAGTGGTAAATGGACGACTGCAAAATCATACCCATTCCAAGGGCACAGCTCAAAATCCCACCTAATGAGGGTGAGCTGCTGACATGCTCTTCCTATAGGAAAATATAAATACTTTTTATTTGCTATGAAACTAGGAAAGAAAGAAGTAAAAATGACCAAGAGGCACTGGGGGCCTCCTGCTTCAAAGCTGTATCATAGGACAAGACGGCTCTATTTCTGGGAATTGTAGGTGCTTCATCAACTCATTCATGTATCCAGTCACTCGTTAAATGAACTCCTACAGTTTGTCAGTTACTGTGTTAGGCCTGATGGACATCATGGTGACCAACACAAAGATGGGCCCTGCCTTAAAAGAGCTTAGAAATGAAACGGAAAACACTTTAGCAAGCAATTAGAGAAGAGTGTGCCTCATGTTATGATAGGGCTTGTGCAGAGTTCTCAAAGGTCTAATTACAAAAAGGAGGTGGATGGTGCAGAGCTTGTTGCTGAAGTGAAGTCCTTTCGACAGCATGTTCTCTGTGACTACTGCCCAGTGGGGAAGCTGGAGATCTATGCGTCGCCCTTGCACAGATTATTGAAATAACACAATCCACAGATTGATAATTCCTTGTGATAATTATTTCTACCCTGGAGACCATTCTATTCAGGATTTTTGGAAAATATGCTGTTAAGGTATTAGGTGAGGCTAGAACTATTCTACAAAAACATGAAATCCACATTCATGACAGCAAACTTCTTGGACGGGGGATGAGGGAGAATAGGCAATACATATGAGACACTCAAATATTTAATGGGAATCTGTGGAATGCAGGACAGTCTTGCTTTTGGAGACAAGGATGCAACTTCTGACCTTCAGAACTTTCTATTTATATAGGAAAACAAGGTGTTTACATAAATGACCATAACTGGATAGAGTATTTAGGGATAGGGACAAGGAGGACAAGACTGATTGTGTTTGGGGTGATCAGAAATCAGGAAAAGTCTGATTTGAGTCAGGTTGAAAGCCAAAAAACAATTTTTTTTACAATGAAGAAACATCCAGAAAATATCCAAAAACCATAAATGAAAAGATTGTTAAAAGAGACAAGATCAACTTTAGTGAGGGTGTTGCAGGCAGGAGAAAGAACATTAATATGAAGAAAAAGGTGTTCACACAAATGTAGAATGAAAAGACTCATCTGCATGAGCACCAGACCAACATGACACGGGCACGTCATGATTACGTGCCCACTCCATACATACGGGAAAATCAAATCATCTCTCCAGTCTAGTCAGCCATCAGTCAAAATCTTGTTAGAGGATTAAGGGAAAAGGATAAGTGAATCATTGCTGGTTACTTTATGCAAGACAAGTTTAAGTGACAATGAGGTCTGGCCTCCTAAAGTAAGGGCTTCTATGAAGACAGGCATAGGAACAATTTTTAATCTCCATTCCCATAGGTGTAAAATAGAAAAGAATGGACTTTAAATGAACTAAAGAGGGACTCCTTGGACCTGCAGAAAACTTTTGAATACTAAGATGATAGAACTGGTCTAGGTCACTCAGAATAATGTTAGCATCTTTGTCTTAAGAGCACTTTAACAAAGACAAAGATAGCACCACTTCTAGCTGGTTCAGATCAATACCTTCTGACCCTGCTATTGTGAAATACTAATTACTACTATGAGGGATAGTACCAAAGTTTTGAAACATACATCTAATAAAGGTCATAAGTTCATTTAAGTTTATTTTATTTTAAAAAAGTATGTGTGTTAGTATTATAATGATTCTCTCTTTCTCCTATATATAGATATGATATATAGATATAGATATAGATATATATGAGAGAGAGAGAGAGAGATTGATTTATATGTCTCTCCATCTATAAAATGAAGACATCTATCTGCCAAAGGTTTGGGTAAGATTAGATGAGTTAGCATTTATATACAACACAGTTCCTCACACATAGTAGGTGTTGTCATTACACCCCACTTGGTTTTCAAAGAGGGGAGGAGAATAAGAAGGGCAACCAGAACTGATAAAATTGTTCATGATAAACGTAAGGACAACCTCCACAGCCCACGACTCTTCTTTCTCATCAATCTGTATAAGATTCCATTATCATAAATGCTTTTCAGATCATAGGCACATTCTGCATCTTGTGAAAAATAACCCAGCACACTTTGAATCCAGAAGAGAGGCCTTCCTTTTCTTTTTTTCTACCATCTAAGCAATCAGCCACATTTCATGCATTTTAATTATTCTTGATCCCAATCCATAATCTAGTGCACAAAATTTAACACAGCCTTTTATCCTTTTTTAATTACATTAATTAAAAGGAGAAATATGAACAAGCTAGCCTCGGCAAATCAAAATGAAAGACTGCTGAAGATTTTGCTCTTTTCCTAAAGAAGATTAAGATAAGAGCTGCATCAATGATTTAAACATGCTTACAACTACACATTTCCATGAAAATATTGTTAAAATTGACATGATGTGTTAGCAAACACTACTTTTGTTTGAGATAATGAAAGCTGCACTTTTTATAGTAGCTTTTGGGAACTACTAATTTCCATTAAATAGCTGAATAAAAAATTGAATTTTCTCTATGTAAAGGACCTGGAGAACAAGCAGGAATCACACAGGGATGCTTTGGTTTTCTCAGCACTTCCTAAACACAGGCACTTGAGCTCCTACATGCTTCTCTCAGGAGAGAATGCTGACAAGTAGAGAAGATACCGTGGAAAAAGACTAAAAACTCCCTGCCTCGTAAACGAGCAAGCTGGCAGCAAATAGCTATCTTGGGAAAACTATCCTGGAAGGAAAATGTCAGAGGTACAAACTGACATTGTTTTTCTCAAGGAATGGGAAGAACTTATATCCCAGGTGTTTGGAACATTTTCTCTCATTTAGTTTCACCATAATCCCGAACTGCAGCTTTTATTATCTCTTATTGTACAGATGAGGGCACTGGGGTTCACCGAGAATACAAAAATGACACACAGACCCACAGCTGTGACTGGGTCCTGGGTCTGATTACAAAGCTTACATTTCTTCTAATTCAAAGGTTCTCACTCACCCTCTCAAAACTAGGTGTGTCCCAATTAGGGTGTGGTATGCTGGAAATAACATAATTAAAAACAGAGAAAAATGCAGAAGGGTCCCTGGTTCTCCAATTACCTCAGGACTTTGTACAAAACTCATGTCACTGCTGTTGTAGGTGTGTGTCCTTCCCTTTAGAAATCTTGGCCTGCTTCGTAGTTTCACAGCCTGGGTTAGCGATTATGATACATCATCCATGGGTAGTGTTAATGACTACTTGACTAACATCTCCGTATCTCTAAGTAGACTGTATGCTTTCTGAGGGCAGGGACTATGCTTTTTTTTTTGCTCACTATTCTATTCCAAACACCTAGCACAGTGCCTAGAGACCTGACAGCTAACGAGTATTTGTCGAATGAATACAAAGTTTGACAATGATTTTTCTCATCTAGAAGTTGAAGGAATTCAAGATTATTCCTGCAAGAACATCTCTCTCCTCATTTGTATTCCAATGTGATTTTGTGAGTGGGAAAGGAAAGGATAGAGTGAACTTCTCTGAAATACTTTTTTTAGCTTCCAGGATACCATGTTCTCCTGGCTTCCCTCCTATCCTCAGTCTCTTTTGCTGGTTCATTCTCATCTCCCTGACAGCTAAACTTTGGGGCTCAATCCTGGGACTTCTACTTTTTCTATCTGCATTCACTTCTTTGATCTGCTCTAGGGTTTAAATGCCACCTCTGTGTCAATGACTCCAGGCTAGACTTTTCCCATGAACTCAGGGCTTCCATATCTACCTGCCTATGTCACATCTACATTTGGGTGTCTAAAAGGCAACTCAAATTTAACAAGTCCAGATATCAATTCTTTATATCCACCACAAATTCGTTCCCTCTGCGGCTTTCACTGTTTCAGTTAATGGCAACTTCATCTTTCCAGTGGTTTAGAACTAACACTGTCAAGTCACCCTTCACTCTTTTCTGTCTCTTGCCACTGACATTCAATACAGGAGCTGGCAAACCATATCCCACTGGCCAAATCCAGTCTGCTTCATGTTTCTGCAAATATAGTTGTGTTGGAAAATAGTCATGCCCATTCATTTACGTACTGTCTATATTTATGCTTCAGCAGCAGAGCTGAGTAGATACCACAGAGACTGCATGGCTTACAAAGCCTCACATATTTACTGTCTGACAATTTACACTGAGCATTTGGTAACCCTTGAGTTAGCTCTGCCTTCAAAATGTGTGCAGAATCTAACACTTCCCCACCATCCTGCTCCCAGCCACTGACACCTCTCTCCTGGATGGTGATGAAAGCCACCATCAACTCTGCCTCCACCTGGTCTCTCACCCCACTTCAGTCTATTCACAAAACTGTAATCATAGCAATTCTCTGAAAACAAACATTAGAGCATGTCATGCTCCTGCTCCAACCTACCCAATGCTGCTCAGCTCAGAGGAAGGCCTTTGGATCTATGCCCCCTAACATATACCCTCTTCTGTTACTCTTTGCCATACTGTGTCTGGAACACTGGTCCTACAACACACCAGGCATCTGCCTGTCTCTAGGTCTTTGCATTTGCCGTTCCCTCTGAAATATTCCTCCTGCCTTTACAAGTCTTAAAAATATCACCTCTAGCCTTCCTGTCCTGAGATCATCCTCCCTTCCAACTTCTTAATATTGCCGAAACGTTTCCCTACTTTTTCTCCTTAGCACTTAGTGTTCTTAAAAGTTTTATGGAGGTATAATTTACATATCATACAGTTTACCCATTTAAAGTGCACAGTTCAACAAGTTTTAGTGTATTTATAGAGTTAAGTAAATATTATCACAATCTAATTTTCAAACACTTTTACCAACTCAAAAGATACCCCCTAGTAGCCATTTCCCATTTGCCCCATTGTTTCTAGCCTCAGGCAAACACTGATCTACTTTCTGTCTCCATAAACTTGCCCATTGGAAGGGGGGAGAATATGGCAGCGAGATAGGTGGGAGCGGAGTCCACTTCCCCTCAACACCAGTGAAATACCTAGCTGAACTATGGAGCAGAGCAAACAGCCAACGGTATTCCAGCATATATGAAGATTGGAGACCAAAGATAGAGGACATTGAAAGATCTGACGGTAAGAAGAGTGCTTAAGGACAATAAGGTCCCCAAGACCTGCACGGGGACCAGGGTGGTTGAAGCCCTGGCCCGGACGCAGGGTCTCCTGCAGGATTCTTGGGAAAGAGCCAGGCTGAGCTGTGTGAGCAGCCAGGTACTTGTTTGGACCAGGGGGGCTTGAATAGGAAGAATTTCTCAAAAAGAAAAAGAAAATAAGAGGCACCCCGCGGCTAATTGGAGAACTCTCTGCAGCAGCCTTGGCCTCTGGCGCCCCTCCCCCCTCAGCCCCAGGACGGTGAACGCCGGACAAGCAGCCCCAGCGCTCACCTGAAGCCTGGTTGCCCGCACCCAGATTAGCAGAGTGGGGGCCCACACCTGAAATCCCGGCTGGCGACCCACACCTGAAACCTCGGGTAGGTGCGCACTGGGAGCAGAGGCTAGCTGCTCCACCTATAGGCCCAAAGCAGAGGACCCGAGGGCCTCGCAACTCAGGCCCAGAGCTGGGGACCAGCCAGCCTCGTGCGACCCAGGCCCAAAGCAACAGATTGGCTGATCATCAGCCTGGCTGCCTGCGAGGGACCACACTTAAAACTCCTACCTAACCCCTGCGCACAGACCCCTGCAGGGCCTCCTGGCTCTCTAGGACACAGGCAGAACACCCAGCTGAGGGGAGCTGCAGGGCCAGAGGAGACTGCATGCCCCGGAAAGACTCGACCCAGTAGGGGGCTGAACTACCCCATAGCAGCACCGAGAGCCCCTAGCATCTAAGACAGCAAAGAGCAAGAAGGTGGTATGTGAGTTGCCCCTAATTGGTGCAACTCAAGGACAGCACAGCTGGTGAACTAAAGGCCTAGTAGGGAGCAGAAGGACCCTGAGGAACTGGACTGAAGGCTGAACAACAGCAAAGAGTGTGGCTCAGGCAGGGAGAAAAGTGAAACCAATCCTTCCAACCACCCCCTCCCGTTACACAGACAGGAAGACCAGCAGAACTAACCTGACCAGTTTAAAACAAGCAGAAGACATTTTTTTTTCTTTCCTCGTTTCCCCCTGAATTCCTTCTTCCTTTCTGTCCTTCTGTCTTTCTTTTATTCCTTCTTCCTTCCATCCTTTACCTTTTTTATTCCTTCTTCCTGCCTTCTTTTATTTATTCTTTTATTTTAATTTTTGTTAAAATTCCTTCTTATCTTGCCTTCAATCTTTTTTATTCCTTCTTCCTTCCTTCACTTCCTTTTCTATTCCTTTTTTCCCTCCTTGCCTTCTTTTTTTCTTCTCCCCCCCCCTTTTTGTCTTTTTTCCCACAGGTGAGACAAGAAAACCTAGAGTGCTGAAAAGACCAGAGTTAGACCGTGTTACACCCATAAACGTCAGCTCAAGACCAGTGAGCACAGGAGATTGAGGAGACAGCACCACTGAATCCCATTGGCATTCTACCATAGAAGTTCATACCATACACCCAGGGAGTCAGAATAGATCAATTTAAGAAGCAGAGGCTAACAAGAAGAGTCTCACAAACAATGGGAATACAAAGAAACAATTCCCAAATGAAAGGAAAGGAGGAAGCCTCAGAAAGAATGCTAACTGAAAAAGAGGCAAGTCAACTATCAGATACTGAGTTCAAAGCAGTGGTCATCAGGAAGCTCACTGAGCACTCTGAACTTAAATAGAACTACCAGAAACTACAGGGAAATGACAATGAACTCACTGCAAACTATATCAACATGAAAAAGGAAATAGAAACTATCAACAAGGGCCAAGAGGAAATGAAGAATACAATTTCTGAACTGAAGAACACAGTAGAAGGAATGAAAAGCAGACTTGATGAAGCAGAGGATCGGATCAACACACTGGAGGACAAAGTAGAAAAAAACACCCAGAAAGAGCAAGAAAAGGAAAAGAGGCTCAGAAAGAATGAAGACGGATTAAGGGAAATGCAGGACAACAAGAAACGTAACAATATCCGTATAATAGGAATACCAGAAGGAGAAGAAGAAAAGCAAGGGATAGAAAACCTGTTTGAAAAAGTAATGATGGAAAATTTCCCTAATCTGAGGAGAGAAAAAGTCACCCAAATCCAGGAAACACAGAGAGTCCCAAGCAAGAGGAACACAAAGAGGCCCACTGCAAGACATATCATAATTAAAATGACAAAATTCGAAGACAAAGAGAGGATCTTAAAGGCAGCAAGGGAGAAAAAGGAAGTAACATACAAGGGAGCCCCAATAAGGTTAGCAACTGACTTCTCAATGGAAACGCTCCAAGCCAGAAGAGAATGGCAAAAAAATATTCCAAGTAATGAGAACCAGAGGCCTGCAACCAAGACTATTTTACCCAGCAAGGCTCTCAATCAAGATAGAAGGCCAAATAAAGAGTTTCCCAGACAAAAGAAGTCTAAAAGAATACACCTCCACCAAACCAGATCTTGAAGAGATGCTAAAGGGACTGCTTTAAGGAAAGGAAGGAAAAGAGAAAGAGAGAGGAACACAGGCAGGAAAAAATGGCAATGAATAACTGCCTATCGATAATAACCTTAAATGTAAATGGATTAAATGCTCCAATCAAAAGACATAGAATAGCTGAATGGATAAGAAAACATGACCCACACATATGCTGCCTACAAGAGACCCATCTCAGGACAAAAGACTTACACAGACTGAAAGTGAAGGGCTGGAAACAAATTTTACAAGCAAACGGACAGGAAAAAAAGCAGGGGTAGAAATACTCATATCAGACAAAATAGACTTCCAAAGAAGGGCCATAAAGAGAGACCCAGAAGGTCACTTCATAATACTCAAAGGAAGAATCCACCAAGAAGACATAAACATTGTAAATATATATGCACCCAACAAAGGAGCACCCAAATACATAAAGAAAATCTTGGAGGACTTCAAGATATTGACAGCAACACAATTATAGTAGGGGACTTTAACACCCCACTGTCAAAAATGGACAGGTCTTCCAAACAAAGTATCAACAAGGATATTGTGTCACTTAACAATACCCTAGAGGAAATGGACTTAACTGATATATACAGAGCCTTTCATCCCAAAGAAGCAAAATACACATTCTTTTCAAGTGTCCATGGAACTTTTTCAAAGATAGACCACATGATAGGACACAAAGCAAGCCTCAACAAATTCAAGAAAATTGAAATCATATCAAGCATTTTCTCTGACCACAAGGGACTGAAACTAGAGACCAACCCCAAAGGAAAAAACCCAAAACACTCAAAATCATGGAGATTGAATAGCATGCTATTAAACAATGAATGGGTCAAGAACAAAATTAGGGAAGAAATCAAAAACTTTCTGGAAACAAATGAAAATGAACTCACAACAACCCAAAACCTATGGGACACAGCAAAGGCAGTCCTGAGAGGGAAGTTCATAGCAATACAGGCCTACCTTAAGAAGATAGAAACAGTTCAAACAAACAACCTAACCCTACGCCTACAAGAACTGGAGGAACAACAACAAAGACAGCCCAGAGCAAGCAGAAGGAAGGAAATAACCAAGATCAGAGCAGAGTTAAATGACATAGAGAATAAAAGCACAATTCTAAGGATCAATGAATCCAGGAGCTGGTTCTTTGAAAAGATAAACAAAATTGACAAGCCTTTAAGTAGGCTCATCAAGAAGAAAAGAGAGAGGATCCAAATAAACACAATTAAAAATGAAAGAGGAGAGATTACAACTGATACCACAGAAATACAAAGGACTGTAAGAAATTACTACAAAGTACTATATCCCAAGAAAATTGAAAACCTAGGTGAAATGGACACATTTCTAGAAAAATATAATCTTCCAAAACTGAATGAAGAAGAAGCAGAAAACCTGAACAGACCAATAACAGCAGACAAAATTGAAGCAGTTATCAAAAAACTCCCAACACACAAAAGCCCTGGACCAGATGGTTTCACAGGAGAATTCTACAAAGCATTCATGGAAGAGCTAACCCCTATCCTGAACAGAGTATTCGAAAAAATCCAAACTGATGGAAGACTCCCAAACTCTTTTTATGAAGACAGCATCATCCTAATCCCAAAACCAGATAAAGACACAACGAAGAAAGAAAACTTCAGGCCAATATCGCTGATGAACATAGATGCTAAAATTCTCAACAAAATATTTTCAAACAGCATCCACCAATACATTAAAAAGATCATACACCATGACCAAGTGGGATTCATCCCAGGGATGCAAGGATGGTACAATATTTGCAAATCAATAAACATAATACATCACATCAATAACTGCAAAGACAAAAATCACATGATCATATCAATAGATGCGGAAAAATCATTTGATAATATACAGCACCGATTTCTAATAAAAACACTCAGCAAAGTGGGAATAGAGGGAGCATTCTTCAACATAATAAAGGCCATATATGAGAGACCTACAGCCAACATCATACTCGATGGACAAAAACTTAGACCTTTCCCACTAAGATCAGGAACAGGACAAGGATGCCCTCTCTCACCACTGGTATTCAACACAGTATTGGAAGTCCTAGCCACAGCAATCAGACAAGAAAAAGAAATAAAAGGCATCCAAATTGGAAAGGAGGAAATGAACCTGTCACTGTTTGCAGATGACGTGATTGTGTACATGGAAAATCCTAGAGACTCCACCAAAAAACTTCTTGACCTAATAAATGAATTTGGCAAAACAGCTGGATACAAAGTCAATACTCAGAAATCAAAGGCATTCCTGTATGCCAACAATGAAACTGCAGAAACAGAAATCAGGAAAAAAATCCCATTTGATATAGCAACAAGAAAAATAAAGTACCTAGGAATAAACCTAACCAAGGAGGTCAAAGACCTATACTCAGAAAACTACACAACACTAAAGAAAGAAATTAAGGAAGACACAAACAAATGGACGCATGTACCATGCTCATGGATTGGAAGAATTAACATCATCAAAATGGCCATACTACCCAAAGCAATTTATAGATTCAATGCAATCCCTATTAGAGTACCCATGACATATTTCACAGATATAGAGCGAAAATTTCAGAAATTCATATGGAACCATAAACAACCCCGAATAGCTGCAGCAATTTTGAGAAAGAAGAACAAAGCAGGAGGGATCACAATACCTGATATCAAACTGTATTACAAGGCCACTGTAATCAAAACAGCCTGGTACTGGCATAAAAACAGGCACATAGACCAATGGAACAGAACAGAGAGCCCAGAAATAAACTCAAGTCTTTATGGTCAATTAATATTTGACAAAGGAGGCAGGAGCATAAAATGGAGCAAAAACAGCCTCTTCAACAGATGGTGTTGGGAGATCTGGACAGCTACATGCAAAAAAATGAAACTAGATCACCAACTTACGCCATACACAAAAATAAACTGAAGATGGATAAAAGACTTAAATATAAGGCGTAGCACCATAAAAGTCCTTGAGGAAAACATTGGCAGGAAGATCTCAAACATTCCACACAGCAACATCCTCACAGACATGTCCCCTAAAGCAAGGGACATAAAGGAAAGAAGAAACAAATGGGACCTCATCAAAATAAAGAGCTTCTGCATGGCTAAAGAAAACAGCACCAAATTACAAAGAGAACCAACAGTATGGGAAAACATATTTGCTAATGATACCTCAGACAAGGGCCTGATCTCCAAAATATATAAAGAACTCACACAACTCCACTCCAGGAAGACAAACAACCCAATTAAAAAATGGGCAAAGGACTTTAACAGACAATTCTCCAAGGGGGATGTACAGAGGGCCCAGAGACATATGAAAAGATGCTCAGCATCACTAGCCATCAGAGAAATGCAAAATAAAACCATAATAAGGTACCATCTCACACCTGTCAGAATGGCCAACATAAACAAATCCACAAACAAATGTTGGAGAGGATGCGGAGAAATGGGAACCCTAGTGGACTGTTGGTGGGAATGCAGACTTGTGAGGCCACTGTGGAAAACAGTATGGAATTTCCTCAGAAAACTAAAATGGAAGTGCCCTTTGACCCAGCAATTCCGCTGCTGGGATTATACCCTAAGAACCCTGAAACACCCGTCCAAAAGAACCTGTGCACCCCAATGTTCACAGCAGCACAATTTACAATAGCCAAGTACTGGAAGCAACCTAAGTGCCCATCAGCAAACGAGTGGATCCAAAAACTGTGGTACATTTACACAATGGAATTCTACGCAGCACAGAGACAGAAGGAGCTTATACCCTTTGCTATAGCATGGATGGAACTGGAGAGCATTATGCTAAGTGAAATAAGCCAGGCGGTGAGGGACAAATACCATATGATCTCACCTTTAACTGGAGCATAATGAACAAGAGAAAAAAGCAAACAAAATATAACCAGAGACATTGAAGTTAAGAACAATCTAACAATAGCCAGAGGGGAGTGGGGAGGGCATAGTGGGGAGAGGGGCTTTCAGGAACTACTATAAAAGACACATGGGCAAAACCAAGGGGGAGGGTGGAGGTGGGGGAGGGAGGTGTGTTTGGCTGGGGTGGGGTGGAGGGATGGGGAGAAAATGCAGACAACTGTAACTGAACAACAATAAAAAAAAAAAGAAAAAAATGAAGATTAAAAGAAAACATTTTTTCTTTGCCTTTCAATATTTGACTATGGTGTGTCTCAGTTTACTTACTTGGAGCATATTAGCTTTTTGTATGCACAGGCTAATATTTTTCTTCAAATACTTTTTTCTTTTCCTTTTTCTATCTCTTCTCCTTTAGCTGGCCCCATTATGCATATGTTGATATGCTTAATTGTATCCCATATTTCTCAAAAGCTGTTTACTTTTCTCATTCTTTTTTCCTTGTTTCCCCCCATTCTTCAGATTCCATAATCTTTATTGATTTACCTTGAAGTTCGCAGATTCTTTCTTCCCCCAGATTATATCTATTGTTTTTAGCCCCTCTAGTGAATTTTTCACTTCACTAGACCATACTTTTCAGGTACCATACTTTTTAACTGTAAAAATTTCACTTTTAATAATTAAAAAAATTTTTTTATTGATATTCTCTGTTTGATGAGACACTGTCATTATGCTTTCCCTTTATTCTTTACAGTTTCTTATAGTTGTTTGAATGTATTTATAATAGCTGATTGGAAGTGTTTGGTAAATCTGTCATTTAGGCACCCTCAGAGGCAGTTTCTTTTGCCCACTTTTTTTTTCCTGTGAATGGGTCACAGTTTTTGTTTCTTTGCATGACTCATGACATTTTGTTGAAAACTGAACATTTCAGATGTTTTTGCAGCAATTCTGGATACTGATTCCCCCCTCCCCTTTCTGAAGCTCCTTGTTTATTTGTTTAATAGATGGCTAGACAAGTTGAGTGAGGTCTGTTTCCCCAACAGCGTTCAGCCTCTGAGGTTACTCCTCAGAAAGCAAGAACAGTCTCCCTGAGGACCTGGCTGGTCTCTATTTATTGGTAACATCCAGATGTTAGCCTCCACGAATTGCTAGCTGATTGTTCTGTGGTTTTCAACAATACCCTGGGGCATAAATTACTCCATAGTCTGATCTGAGTAAAGTAGGGTTCCTTTGCAGGGGCATTGCATTGCCAGTCTTTGAGGTGGCCCCTCCCAGGGTGAAACCATAGCCCCAGATGGAGAGCCAAGTAGAGAAGGAACCCCATCTCCTTGGCTTCACTACTGTTAAGAGTTTCTGTCACACTGATCTGTGTGACAGGGAAGCGGGGAGACGAGTGATATGGCTCAAATGCCACAGACTCAGTGTTACCAAGATTTAGTACATATGCTTGAATAGATGTTTATCCATTTGTTGCATAACCTTGGGACAATTTTTAGAAACCCTACATTAAAAAAATAATTTTGAGCAGTCAAATGATAGTTTCCCTGGTTAAAGTATCTGCTGTGCTCTTCACACTGCCATTTTGGAAGTTGGTGTCCAGCACTCAGGACTCTTAAATCACTATATATTTTGCTTGTTTATGTTGTTATATGGTCTGTCTGCTGTGGAGCCCTACAATGTAAGCTTCATTTTGGGGAAGAGGAAGCAGAATTTTGTCAGTTTTAAAAAAAAAGCCCACAACCCTCAAAGCCTAGAACAGTGTCTTCACACAGTAAGCCCTTAATAACTATGGGTTGAATGTATGGAGGGCCCACGACCCACAGTATATCTTATATATGCCATGGCCAACCACAAACTGCCATGACTGATGATCCATTCATGGTTGTGACAGTTATGAATAACTTCAGTTCTCTATCTCCATGTAACATATTTTTTTTGCAGTTTCCTCAGAAACTGATCACAACCTCGGGACACTGTCATACCTGTGAATGTCATCAGGCAGCTGGTTAATGCAGAAAAAAGACTGAGAAGTGTAGCTATGTTATACGTATCCCTGAACCTACCATTCTTGATGCTGCCTCTGTTCCCTTTAATCTTAAGCATTCTTTAACATCTATAAATAGCTTTCTCTAAAGGGCATCTAATTGATCTAAGTCCTGCTATAATGGAACTAAGCCTTTAAGTGGAATCAGGAAGTCTGTGTTTGATTCTGGGTTCTGGCTCATGTTGTCTGTGTGTCATTGAGCAAGTTACTTAACCTCTCTGTTCTTCAGAAGCCCCTCTGAAAAATGTAAATAGTGACAGTAACTTTAATATCTTTTTCTTGTTATATGAGTTGAAATGATCTTCACAAAGCATTCTGTACACAAGAATCCCAGACCTGTTCATCCACCACACTGGGATGATTTTGTTCATCTAAGGAGAGGGTATGATACAGAAAGGTCTGATCAGATCACTGGGAGAAGTAGGGAGAGGCTGTAGGAGGAGTTTGCCTGAGTCAATGGTAAACAATCTAGGATGGGATTGGATGAGAAGCTGAATGCTTCCAGACCACATGGAATTATGGGCCAGAAGATTTGAAATAAAAAGAGGGCTCTCTGGCTCTCTTCCTCGAGGAAGCCTGGATGATCATGCTGCAGCTGCCTGCATTTCTTAATGGACAGTATTTTGGATGGGAAGGAACTCTGGGCTCAGCCTAGGATCAGGCTGGCCTGGCAGAGGGCGACAGGGGTTATTCTTTGGGTGTTCTAGAGGGGACGAGCACCGAGGCAGAAACTTGCCATTCTTCCAAAATTGTGTACCTTTTGTATCTTATGTTGTTTTAGTTTGTAAACTAACCCTACAGAAATAAGATAATTAAAAACATGGGGAAATAACAGAACTCAGGTGTTACAGATTTTAGCCTTAATTGATAGGCTTAAGTGATTAGAACTGTAACTAAAGAGTTAGGGTTTGGCTTTAATTGATAGGCTTAAGGGGCCTGTGGAAAGCTGTTATACCAATATTGTGTAGCTTTTGAAGAAAGACCCCTTTCCTTTATTACCAAAACTTTACCTGTAGAATTTTGCCTAGAGGGTGGTGGCAGCAGCAGGACCCCATCTGCTGTTCAGTAACAGCTATAAAAGTAGACTGTTTGTGTGGTGTGTTTTGCAAATTTACTTCCTCAGAGCTACAGAACTGAGTCTTCCTGGCCTCCTGGACTAAGAAAAAGCCCCATCATTATGTCTGTGTTCTAGCCCATCATGCTCCACCTCCAGGCCTATGTTCCCACCCTTTGACCACAGGCTACAGCAGGCCCTACAGAACCTGGGAATCCTGCCTGAAGATGCGTACCTTCCTTCAGGTAGGAAGTTCCTGGGACAAGGCCTCATTTTGTACATCGCCTCCCAGTCACCATCATGTTCAGCAGAAAACTAGGCCAAGGCTGGGTTCCAAGTACAAAAAAAAAAAAAGTAACAAACTCAAATTTTAAGCCAAAATGAGCAGTTGAAGAGCTTTATTGATGCACCATAACCTGCTTCCCATTAGAGAAGCTGGTAGTGTTGGGCCTAACATGTGGGTGTCTGAAGCACAGAGAGCCAGTGTCAGGAGGACGGTAAAGTTCCCCAGTGGCTAGGGACACCTGGAGGACAGGTACTCTGTCAGGGGGAATGTGTCCAAGGACAAAACCTGACTCTGCCCTTTATTATGAACTGTGTAAATTGGGACAGTCACTTTTCTTCTCTGAGCCTCATCTAACAGTCTCTGACTCATGGACTTTCTGGGTGATATAAGATAATACAGGTAAAATTGCAAAGTACACAGCAGGTGCTTTAAAAATGTGTACAGAGTCTGAGTATAACATGCCATCAGTCATGCCTGGTATAGTGAAAACATCTGAAGTCCTTTGACTGGAGCGGCCATCAGCATACACTGTTCGATGGGGCCACACAGGATGCGTTCTTCCCCACTTCTGGGGCCTATGAAGTCCCTGACAGCCAGGTGGTTTTCATGCTGCCCTATTTATTATTTCTGCTCCTTATGATGCCACAGCAAGCAGGCACCCTGCTGATTCATCCCTGGGGTTGCCAGGGGACAGGGCCAGATGGATGTCAGAGCAGGCTGCCCTTCTCTGAGGTAGCAGCCCCTGACTCATCTGACATGAGCTACATTTCTCTCCTCTTAAATGGCACACAGAGCCCTGCTGGGAGCTGAGGCTGGCGAAGGCTTTGCTGCTCAACTCATCAGCTGGGGCAGCTATGGAAGGCAGGGCTATTAGGAGTCCAGCCAAAAAAGAAGATACACAGAGGGGGTTCAGCTAGCTGGGATGAGGGGAGCCATATTACTGGCAACCAGAAATGCCAGGAATAAAAGAGGTTAGAGTCAGCCAGTGGCTGGAATCAGCTGCTCAGAAAAAACAGGATGCTTCTTTGGAAAAACCAGGTGCTACCCACAGACACTTGAAAGTGATCCTTTGAGTTTTGGTATTTCTAAGATCGGTATCAGGAGTGCCAAGACATAGGGATATAGGTGGAGAGAAGATTGTAAGTCAGATTTAAAGATGACAGTTACCACTTACACAACATCTAATTGAACTCTCATGACAACCCTTTAAGAGATCTATCAACAGTCCCTACCATAGATAAGGAAACTGAGGCTCAGAAAAATCAAAATAGCTTTTAACTGCAAGCATTCTTCTAATGTCTGAATGTATTTCCTTTTTCTTCTATTTATAGCTGTTCTTACAATTTTTATTTAGCTTGCTGAATCTGTTCTTCCCATTCCATCCTAGGTTTAGGTTAATCTTGATGTAAAATATCTTGGTTTCAGCCAGTTATGTGTGGAAGCCCTCACACCCCCAAGAGATTGGCCAGGTCAAGGAGAGCAGTCAAGAGGACAAGGTACTCCAGGACTAGTGGGCATGAGAAACACGGAATACTGACATAACTAGAGCCCCTTGGCAGGCTCTGCAGCTGGTCCTGGATGGGTCCCAAGGGATGCTTTGCAAATTAAGGAAACATAGCAATACTGCAGGACTCTGAGGATCCACAAAATTCTTCATGGTCCCTGTGGGGGCAGTGCAATGCCTCACTGAGTCTGTCCCTTGGGGTTCTACAGAATTCATTCCTCTCCCTGAGCCAAACGAGTCACCCTCTTGATAGACCAGATGCTTTGAATCCTCCCCAATTGCATGGTGTGTCTGAGTCCCTGGTTCCCAAACTGTGATCCTGAACTGGTAGCATCAGCTTCACCAGGGAACTTGCTGCATGTGCAGATTCTCAGGCCCCACTGAGACCTACTGAATCTGGAAATGAAGCCTGGTCATCCAAGTTTTCACAAGCCCGCAAGGAATTCTGCATGGAGGTTTAAGTTGAGAACCTGTGGTCTAAGTCAGAGGCCCCTCCCGAACCCCTCCAGCACGGACCAATACCAGTCCATGCCTGTTAGGAACAGGGCTGCAGAGCAGGATGTGAGCAGCAGCTGAGCAAGCAAAGCTTCATCTATATTTACAGCCACTCCCCATTGCTCGAGTTACCACTGATCTGAGCTCTGCCTCCTGTCAGATCGGTGGCAGCATTAGACTTATAGGAGTGTGAACCCTACTCTGAACTGTGCACTCGAGGGAATTAGCAGAGAGGTTTGACTGCACAGAGACCATAATAAATCAATTGCTTGCAGACTCATATCAAAACCTCTATTAGTAAGTGGCAAGTGACAATTAAGCTGCATCCAGTGGCAGGCTTTATAGAAGCAAGTGAGTTACTGTACTTCAATTGTACAGCAGCATATAGTGGCAGGCTTTAACACAGAATCTGACACTTGTTGTAGTCTACATATTATTTTATTTACCACTTCTGTCTGCACCTCTTTCCTGCACTGAGCACTTGTCTCAATCACAGTTTTGGTAAACCCACAAGCTGGATCCCTTGCCGAAATGGGTCAAAAACAAAAGTCGCTGGAGAGCTTCTTTGAAAAGGGAGAAAGACCAAATGACAAGACAGCAGAAGACTCTAAGACTGCCAATAAAAAAAAATAGCTGCACTTAAAAGAAAATGCCAAGAGTCCTACTTAAATTACAGGTTCATTGCCAACAGGTGATTTCATTCTCTAAGCCCACTTTGTATAATATGTGGCAACCAGCTACCAAAAAAGCAATGAAACCTTCAAAAACTGCTTCATCACATGGAGACCAAGCACCCTGAATTAAAAGAGAAGCTAATACCATATGATCTCACATTTAACTGTAACATAATCAACAAAAGAAAAAAGCAAACAAAATATAACCAGAGACATTGTAGTTAAGAACAATCTAACAATAGCCAGAGGGGAGTGGGGAGGGGATAGTGGGGAGAAGGGTTTACAGGAATTATTATAAAGGACACAAGGACAAAACCAAGGGGGAGGGTGGAGGTGGGGGGGAGGTGGGAAAAAAAAGCCTCTGGAGTTTAAGAAAAAAATGTGAACACAAAGAACAGAAGCAATTATTGAAGGCCATCACTTCAAATGTGTCTGCGCTGAGAGCATCATTCTTAGTGGCTCACCGCATTGCTAAAGCTAAGAAGCCCTTTACTGTTGGTGAAGAGTGGACCCTGTGTGCTGCTAAGGACATTTGTCACGGACTTTTAGGAGAGGCTGCAGTTCAAAAGGTGGCACCTGTTCCTCTTTCAGCTAGCACCGAACTAGACTAACTGATGAAATAGCAGAGGATATGCGGCAAAATTGTTAGAGAGGATTAATGAGTCACTGTGGTCTGTAATCCAGGTTGACAAGTCTACCAATGTTGACAACAAGCAATAATGCTTGTTTTTGTGCGATATATTTTCCAGGAGAATGTGCATGAAGACATGTTATGTGCACTTTTGTTGCCAACCAACACCACAGATGAAGAACTGTTCAAGTCTTTGAATGATTACATGTCAGGAAAACTGAATTGGTCATTTTGTGTCGGTATATGCACAGACAGAACAGCTGCCGTGACTGGACAGCTTCCAGGTTTCACTACTTGGGTCAAAGAAGTTGCTTTTGAATGTGAGTCCATGCACTGTGTCATCCATAGGGAAATGCTGGCTAGCCCCAAAATGTCACCTGAACTTAACATTTTGCAGGATGTGATTTAAATTATCAACCACATTAAAGTACATGCCCTTAACTCATGTCTGTTTGTATAGCATTTTGAGGAGATGGACACAGAGCATACTTGTTTTCTCTTATACACAGACGTGAGATGGCTTTCTAAAGGTAGATCACTGGCCAGAGTTTTTGAGTTACAGACCTGCTTCAGATGTTTCTTTTAGAAAAACAGTCACCACTGGCAGCACATTTCAGTGATACAGAATGGGTCACAAAACTTGCTTACTTGTGTGACATATTTAACCTGCTCAACAAACTCAATTTGTAACTTCAAGAGAGAACAACAACTATGTTCAATTCAGCAGATAAAGTGGCTGCATTCAAAGGTAAACTGGAATTATGGGCGTGATGAGTAAACACAGGGATTTTTGACATGATTCAAACATTGGCAGAGACTTTGAAAGAGACTGAGCCAGGGCCTTCTTCCTCCCAGCTGGTGCATGATCACCTGTACCAGCTTTCAAAAGAGTTTGAACATTGCTTCTCAACCACAAAAGACCCCCGAACTGGGAAGGAATGGATCTGCTACCCATTTGTAAATAAGCCAGGTGAATCCACTTTGTGCTAGAAGAGGATCAACAACTTGAAATAAAAAATGACGATGGCCTTAAAAGTACATTTGAGTCAACTTCAAATCTCCATACATTCTAGATTAAAGTCAAGGGGGAATATCCTGAGGTTGCTACAAAAGCACTGAAAAGCCTGCTTCTATTTCCAACATCCTATCTTTGTGAAGCCGGATTTTCTGCAGTGACAGCAACCAAAACGAGATTATGGAGTAGAGTGGACATAAGCAGCACACTTTGTGTGTCACTGTCTCCAGTCACCCCCCAGATAGGACTGTTTAGTTGCAGGAAAACAAGCTCAGGGCTCCCACTGATTCTGCATTATGGTGAGTGGTATAATTATTTCATTATATATTACAGTGTAATAATAATAGAAATAAACACATAATAAATGTAATGTACTTGAATCATCCCAAAGCCAGTCTTCCACAAAACCAGTCCATGGTGCCAAAAAGGCTGGGAATGCTGGCCTAAGTAATCCCCATCAACTGCTGTTGAGTGCCAGAGGCAGAAGGGGTGACCAGCTGCATGGGACTGGATGCACTCTGATGGGTCTAGGATGGCAAGCTGAAGGCCTGGAGGTGGAATTCACCCACATATGTGTTTATTGGGCTTAGAGGTCAGGAAACTATGTAAAGGGCAAAGAAAGTGGTATAGGATGAGATCTGCCCAGAAGGCATCCAGCCATGTAATATGAAAAATAGAGACATTTATTGAAGAAGATATAAGATCCAAGAAACATTGTACATAGGACAACGATGCCTTAGTCCCCTTCAAAGCAGGCACCTTGGGACCTCACACAGTTCTCCCAATTGCCATCAGCTGCCATTGTATTTTCCTGAATTTCATGAATGGTCTGGAATGTCTTCCCTTTCAAAGGTGAGCCAGAAGTCACAGGGCACCAAATCTGGGCTGTAGAGGGGCTGAGTCACCTGAGTGACTTGATGTTTCACCAAAAAAACTCTACACGAGACATGACGCATGAGTGGGCGTGTTGTCATGATGAAGCTGCCAATTGCCAGTTGCCCATAGCTGTGGCCTTCTGAATCATCTAAATAGTTTCCATGGAAGAATGTTCAAGCTTCATGCAAAATTTGATGCAGATTCATTGCCTTACTTGCTCAGTCATTTTGAATGCAATGGCCACACAGTACACATGCTCACTCAACAGCATCTACCACCCCCCACTGACTAGTACAGTGAAGTTGTCAGTGTTCACACATGTGCATTCCAGTCCACTCTCCTTGGCTGCAAGGTTATATCAATGTTGTGCAAACTGTTCTCATTATATTAACAATGGCTGGACTTTTTCCAGACAGACCTCGTATATGTTAGACTCTGCAGGCCATATGTTCTCTTTCTGTCATAATTACCCAACTCTGCTGTTGTAGACTGAAAACTGTCACAATCTGTAAATAAGGAGTGGCTATATTGCAATAAAACTTTATCAAAACAGGTACTGGGCTAAATTGGCCTGTAGGCTGTAGTTTGCCAACCACAACAGCTTCTCTTAAAAAATAAAACAACAAAAATACCACAGAAGATCTGGCCTCTCTCAGTTCAAGTTCCCAAGAGGCAGTGACCAGCTGGAGTAAGTGGGATAGCTCGCTTTTAGCTGGGGACACACTCCCTAGATTTGCACAGTCCCATCTATCTATTGTCTCTCAAATCCCAGGGCAGAGTCAGTTCGAATTTATTATATAAACTACCCATTTTCTCATTCACCTACTTATATTGATATAAATGTGATTTGTACACAGACATGTGTAAGCATATGAGTGTGTGTGTGTATTTTAATACTCATCAGTTTTCAGTACTGTATATTATAGAGACATCTCAATTACCTCTAAAGAACTTTAATAATACAATAGTATGAACCTGGTTTAGAATTCCAGGATGGAGGCTCCAGCCCTTGATCTGTTCTTGATGTTGTTACTTGAGCAAGACTGTGACCCTCTCACAGGCTCTTGTGTCCAAGTGCAGAAACCATCCCTGCCTTACCTCCCTCCCAGGGTTGCTGTGACAGGGAGCTAGTAGTATGGCCAGGAAAGGAGCACAAAGTGGCCTAATTGTCAGCAGCCCAAATTATACCTTCAGGTTAGCCAAGCAGAGGAAAAGGTATTGTTTCCCCCTACATCAGGTATCTAAACACTTCCTTAACTCAAACAGATAGTATTTCACTGCACTGGCACTCTCATTATCCGCCTCACCCTGTGAGAGAGCATGGAGAGAAATCCCTCCCTGTGCATTACTTTGCTCAGATCCAGTGAAGGGTTCTTTGGAAAGACAGAATGCCAGGTTGACTTCTAATCATCTTTTCTCTTTTCTGCAACCAGCTTAAGGGATCAGAGGTCTTATCCAGAGCCTTTCGCCCTCACTCAGTTTTCTTTCCTTTTCTTCCCATCCCCCTACTGACCCAAATAAATAAATAATGTGCACGTAATGATAATGATCTTTTCTTACAGAAGGAATAGGGCATATTTAATGTCACCTTCTTAGCAGCCTAGCTGGAACCTTGCATTTTAACTTAAGTTACACGAACCAGGCACAGCATTTCAAACTACACATTTTTCTCAGGGGGAGCTTTTCACGAGGAATTTTCTTCCCCTCTCTTCCCCACTTTCTTCAACTTTTCCCACCCTGTCTACCCAAGATAAGATATCTTGAAAGAAAATACATAAATCTTCAGCTTATCTAGGTGGCATGTTTCACAAAGAATCACAAAGATTCTGTGATTGGTTAAACAAGTCAATTTTCCATTTACATTACAGAGCAACAATTTATTCTAGTATAAAACTAGCCAGCCCCACTTCTGCAGATACCTTGACCGGGGGCCAAGATTCCTTGATTCTTTTGCTGCTACCACCAGGCCCTTAACTTGCACAGAGCCACCAATACTTTATAGCTGTTTCTCTTTGGGTGTATTTCACCTATTCCATCCCCTCTGTGTTTAAGACAATGAGCACCAGTCTGCAAACAGCCATCTGTAGCTCCTGCCAGCATTAATGGTGGAGCGAAGAGCAAACCTCACCATTGCCTGACTGAGATGTTCATAAAAGGAAAGACAGGCAATGATAAGAGAAAACTGTAATGATTAATTGAGCACTTACTATGTTCCAGTCATCTCAATATAGAGAATGATTATCTCCATTTGAGGGATGAAGAACATGAGGCTTAGAGAATGTAAGTGATAGTCCTAAAGAAAAACAGAAAGTAACAGAACAGGGATTTGAACTCAGGTCTGTCTCTTACCAAAGCCCATGGCTCTTAAATGCAGTGGTGTCCTGAGCGGGCTGAACTGAGGTGCACATGTGTACACAACTCTAAGAGAACAGATGTCCTCCCTGAGGATAGACACCTTTTGTTTCTCTTCTTTGGACGGTGGTGAAGAGGGTGTTTCTACGCTGGGTCTAGGGCAGGATTTCTTGACCTTGGCAATATAAACAAATTGTGGAAGATGGTTCTTTGTTGTGGGAGTCTGTGCCACCTATGTACAGTATTTATTAGCATCCCTGGCTACTTTCTTTTTTTTTTAATTTTTATTGTTATTCAAGTACAGTTGTATGCGTTTTCTCCCCATCCCTCCACCCCACCCCAACTGAACCCACCTCCCTCCCCCACCTCCACCCTCCCCCTTGGTTTTGTCCATGTGTTCTCCATAGTAGTTCCTGTAATCCCCTCTTCCCACTGGCCCCGCCCCCCCCCCCCCCCCCCCGGTTATTGTTAGATTGTTCTCAACTTCAATGTCTCTGGTTATATTTTGTTTGCTTTTTTCTTCTATTGATTATGTTCCAGTTAAAGGTGAGATCACATGGTATTTGTCCCTCACCGCCTGGCTTATTTCACTTAGCATAATGCTCTCCAGTTTCATCCATGCTGCTGCAAAGGGTATAAGCTCCTTCTTTCTCTCTGCTGCATAGAATTCCATGCCTGGCTACTTTCCATCACACACCAGTAACAATGCTCTCCCTAGCTGTAACAACTAAAAATGTCTCCAGATATTGCCAAATGTCCCCTAGGGGACAAAATTGCCCCATTGAGAAGCACAGGTCTGCAGGTAGTTTAGGAAGTCTACCTTGCAACAAGCTATTACAAACCCTTCAGGGGCTATATAAGGTAGAGATTAACAGCATAAATTCTGGTGTTAAACATACCTGAGTTAGAATTTCAGCTCTGCCACTTACTAGGTGTGTGGTTTTGGATGAATTACTCAAACTCTTTGAGCCTTTGAGCATAAAACTGGACAGATAACAATGTTACGAGGATTAAAAAAAAGGCAGATGAAGTCTTTAGCAGAGTGTCTCACACAGTAATAGTGTAATAATGTCAGTTATTGTGATGAAGGAAAACAGAATTGAAAGGTGTCTAATTTAATCATTTTATCACACAGATGAGTAGAGTGAGGCAGAATTAATACCTCATAAATGGGAGGTATTAATTCTGATTAGGACCTTGTCTAATTCTCCAATAAATACACATTTTGGCCATTGCTTCCAATGCCCCTGATCATTTCCACCACATAAGATGGCCTCTTTGAGTCTCCTGGTATGTTATTTCTCTACTACCCATGTTCCTTCATCCTTGTCATTGTTAGTATTCCAATTTGTGGCAGTCAAATTATAGAATGGGACAAGCTGAGTCTTTTTTGGGAAGTACTTATCATGCTTTTGATGGAGCAATGAATCAATGACAAAAGAAAAACAAACCAGAGGAAAGATGTCTTAACTTGTGTGGAACCACTGTAGTGGCTTACAACAACCTTTCCAGTATTTGGGAAGTTAAGAGTATTTTGACCTTGATATTCTACCAAAATCAGCTCCAGTCATGGAATACCTCATGTTGTTTGACTTTGCTCAGTGAAAATGTTTGTGTCACCACTTGGTAACCACAGCTAGAAACCCTGGGATCTCAATTTAAGTGGAACAACATCCTGATATGCAATTTGTATATTTATTTGTGCCTTGTCATTTTAAGGGATGGTATGAAATGAGCTAGCTGGTGCAGGGAGTCATGTAGCAACTGATGTAGTAATTAGTCTCTCACTTTAAAATGTTGGGGATAATTTTCAAGTCATGTTTAGAAAGGATCTCTCCCTCTCTTCCTGGCTAGGGTTGACATTCAGTTACCCTGGATTTGGTGAACATGGCTGGTGTGTGTGTGTGCATGCATGTGTGTGTGAGAGAGGAAGAGAGAGAGAGAGGATGGATATATTCATACATGCCTTCAATGAACCATACATTAGCATGTATGATCATACATTAGCATATAAGATCATACATTACCATGATCTTGGCCTCATTTGGTCACCAGATACAGGAAAACTAAGGCACAATCCTTGACTCAGGTGGATGACAGCTCAAAATAGAAAGATATACATAATTGCATACATGATGCGCATACATGATTATAGTGAGGGTGTTAGTAGACCTATAGTTCTCAACCAGTATGTCACAGCATACAACAGTGTACCCTCCATCCTTCAAAACTGGGCTGTCAAATTTTGATCAATATGCATAATTTATATTTTCAATAAAAGATGTACACTACAACACCAATATGTTGCCTAAACAATGTAGAATTAGGTTATTTAGCTACTTCAGGTTAATGGGATAAATTATTATTAATAACAAGTAATAAACATAGGAGAATTTCAAGCCAATTTTTCTAAGAGAAAAACTGTGTTCATTGTACAGATAATATTGGATTTTTTTTTCTAGTTTTCTAAAGTTTGCTTTTAAAAAATGTTCAGTTCTAATACTTTAAAATGTCCTGCCAAAAATTCTAGTACTTTCAAGAAAGGATTAGATTGGTAGATGAGGAAGGACAGGAAAGCTGCCTATGGGGGTATACTGGGTTTCTCAATGTGGAAAAAACTGGGAAATAATGGATGAGAAGTTCTTGTAGTCAAGGCTATATACATGCCAGTGTCCCTCATCTCTCACTATGATTTTCTACTTTTAGAGCATTCAGCACACTCAGAAACCCACGTCCTACATGGTAACTACAGCTTCTATTTGGAGTCAGAGACCACACTCATGACAGATCTTAAAGTGAGAACTTTGAAGGTGTGATAGGTGTTCCAGTGGACTTTTGGAGGATGCACTATGCAATTGCAGGGTTTTTGACTGTGATATCACAGTTCTTTCAACTAGGGCAATCATTTAAATCCAGAGAGGCTTGGGAAGGTTCAAATCCAGTGTAACCAGCAGCTAAGCATTCTCCAGCTGAAGATTCTGTGGTCTGAACCCCCGAATTTGGCCTCAGAGCTCTCAGGTATAGAAGCAAGCAGGGGTGAAAGGACCAGGTGTCTGTATAAGCACATGGTCTCTGTTTTGCCAATAACCTATTTATTTCTGTAAAGATGAGGTTCTCTCTTTTTAAGAGACAGTTCACAGATACTTTTCCTATTAGTTTGGGCTCTCCAGAATATCATTTAAAAGCAAAATCCCTCCTGTGTACACCCCTTTTTCTTGGAAAACCTCATTGCCATAGTTGGCATTTTAAAACTTCACCTGAAGGATCTTGGTGACTGTTAAAAACAGAGCTCTGGACCTGGAAAAGACTTTAGTCATCCTAACAGGTAATCCTGAACCAACCCACAGCCTCACATCACCCCTACCTTTTAACATCAGAATAAATTCTTTTTCCTCCCTTTTGGATCTTCTAGTTTGTCCACTTTGTAACACCTGTGGTCTGGGTTCAGTTGTAACCACGGTTCTAAAAATTAAATGTACAGCAGATTCACCTGAAAGCCTTGTTCAACAGATTGGTGGGCCCCAACCCCAGAGTTTCACTTGTTAATGGGTCCAAGGTGGGTGGAGCCTGAGAATTTGCATTTCTAGCAAGTTCCCAGGTGACAGTAAGGCTGATGCTGCTCAAGGGAGATCACTGTGAGGACCACAAAATTAGATGCTTACAGATGAGAGGTAAAAGGCGCTTCTAGAGAACCCAATACAGTTCATAGCCAATTGTTTTACCCTCTCATGATATGCCCCTGCCTTCATTTCAGTAAAGTTACTGGTCGAAAGTGCCCTTATAAAGTTCTTGGGTTTTGCTGAGCTGTCCTGCCCCCTAATGCAGCAAGGAATCTCTGAGAAAGTGGTATGATCTATCCACATGGCTTATTCAAGGCTTATCAATAGTTATTCACAGGAAAGTCTTCATGGGTCTATCTGGAGCCCCTTTTGTGAAAATCATATTTGGGATCACACAATTGAGCATCTCATTTTTAGATACAAATCCTGAAACCAAAACAGGTCATGTGACTTGTCCACAGCTACAATGCTAGCTAGCAGCACACAGCAGGGCTGCTCTTAAGATCTCAGCTTACTGATTTGGTCAGTTTGCAGTATAGAATCCTGCTCCAGCAGGCCAGGCTCCCTGATTAGATTATACATCGTAATGATCTATAGCACATTTTTTTCTGATTTGAACAGAAAGCTCCTAAGATATAGTTTAATAACTGGAGCTATTACTATGCATGCATTTCAATGTGCACAGAAGATACAATGAAGTTTTTTTATTTTAGTGGCACCAACCTATTTATATTACTTGGCTATGTATGTATTTATAGGGTACAGATTACCTTTAAGCATTCTGATTTTAAAAGAGTAATATTCCAAAACGACTATTATCCTCAGGGAATAAAGACGTTTTATATTTGCAATCTCTTTGTCTTGCATCATATATAACCTCTTGTATCTTACTGAATTAGGCTTTAATTGTAGGTGGATTCTTTTGATTCCATTGTTTAGCTATGCAAAATTTTGCAGCAGTTAGGAGCAAGGCTGAAAAAATTTCCCCTTACTTAATAAGACACTATTTTAAAAGAAGGAGTGTACAGATTTAAGTACTGTAGGTCATAATTTAAGTAACCTGGGCCCTAACCATGACATAGAATAAAATTAACTGCTTTCCCTCTGAAGTTTCTTTAGCAGTGTGCTGAGATGTAAAGACTTCACCTGAGACAGGCCTTTACGTGTGGGATACTCCTGAGCTGACAACTTAAATTGATTCTTAATGAAGAACATTAATTTAATTAGGAGTTACAGCATGGAATTTCATTTTCTAATGGGCCTCAAAAGTGGCTGTGTAAAATTATTTTGAGATCAAAGTGACTGTGAGTTTGGACTGGTTTTCACCAGTCTGTCACCAACTGAGAAATCAGCCATTCATTCCTTAGATGGGTCAGGAAACCTGACAGCCGTTAAAACTCAACCGTCCTCTATAAAACTTATGTAACTGAAACTTTACTCACTGAAAGTTTTTGCAATAGAAAGCTGAGCACATATACTTAAAAGGCAGCCCACCATCTCACCAGATGAAAATTAAAATGCACATTAGAAATAATTCACTGAACATCAATTTAATTTTCATGGGTGATTCCCACTAAGTTCTTGCTAATGATCTGTCTTGGCACAAAACTGTTTAACCTAACTCCACTTCAATCTCCTTTATTCATTTCAAGGAAAGCATTTAATAATGAGCAAGTGGCAAATAATTAGGCAAACAAACAAACAAACTTGCCAGTCAACTCCAAAGGGAAATCACCTTCCTTCCTCAAAAAGTTTCCAATCAGGAAGGGCAGGAAGAAGTTAATTAATGTGCAACCAGCAGATGGATGTGATGTGGGGACACCCACATATTCAGTAAGGTGCAGGTAAATAATAAAGTCTGTGACATAAACAGCAAAAGGTCAATGTCTCTAGCTGTCAGGCAGGTGGTGACTTGAACCATACAAATCAATCACCATTCACATCAAAGGATGGAAAGCTGAAACCAATAAAACAAATCCAGCCAGAAAATCCAGCTGGATGATCTATATCTATAAAGAAGATATAAGTTATCTTCTTTATCTATAAAGAGATAAAGAAACATTATATCTTAATTTGATAATGTTTAACTTCATTTTAAAAAACACTATCCCCTCCCACTGTTCAATTTTGCAAAATATGGCAAATCTTTTATCCTGATGCACTGACTCTCTTATGTAACAGAATCAAACAATAATAGTAGACTCCACAGAAACCATGATAACACGCTACCTTGGCTAGCAACAGAATTTAAGTGAAGGTGAAAAAATGAGTCAAGAATGTAACTCTTAAGCGTAATTCTTTTTTGATTACTCACCAAAACCCGCAATTTAAGGCTGTGATTAAAAGTAAATTCCTGTGATTTACAAATACATTACATTCTTCCCCAGTATGATTCACTATCTCTAAAACTCTGACAATATTTCCCCTTTCCATAAAATAAAATACATACATTAACAATCCAAGAAAAGAATAGTAGCTGCAGTAATGGTGGGACCAGTGACAGTTCTGTCAAATGCAGGCTCAGTGAGAAAGACTATTACTCACCAATAAACCACACAAAGGACTGTTCCTTACGGTACAATCGGTGCCTTGAAGACTACTCAGCCCTTTCCCTTGAACTCTACAGCTCATCCATTCTGTTCCATCCCAGACCATTCTGCTGTCCAGGTGTGAATCTCTCCCACATTTGGGGGGTACTTTTCTACTTGCTGTCTTATATTACAGGTATCGCCTGTCCCTATCACCCATACTGTAGTGGATGCTCCTTGAGGGTAGAGGCTGGCTTCTGGAGCTATTGCAGAGTACAGTGCCCTGCACACAACAGGTTGTCTACTAGAATGCACTACTTGTACAGCTTAGCAGTTTACACATTGCAGGCATGCAGAGTTTCTAATTCAACCCTCCCAGCCACTGGGTGACATGGGGCTCTTCCCCATACATTTTCCTGAAAAGAAAACAGAAGTTTAATGACTTGCTCAAGACCTGGTAACTCTTAAGAAGCATTGGTAGAATAGAATCTGGAATTTCAAATGCCACAACTGCTTCCCTTTCCTTTACCACCAAAGCAAACACTGGTTTTACCTGTCAACCACAGTGTCACCAATCACCAAGTTTTATGGAAGGCCGTGAGAGCCAGGCCATTATTGGGTATGCGTTACAGTTGTCCCTGTGGAGCTATGTCCTTATGGGGGACTATCCAACTGCTCAGCTACTGATGTTCTGAGCTGGATAATGCTTTGTTGTGGGGCTCTCCTATGCAATGTCAGATATGTGGCAGTCTGGTAGCATCCCTCACCTAAGAATGCTGGGAACACCCCCTGGCAAATTGTGAAAATCAAATGTGTCTCTAGAAGTCGACGAACTTCCCCCAGGGGAAAGAGAAGCGTGATCGCACCGGTTGGAAATCCCTGGGCTATAGAAAGGCCAAGTTTCCTTTGGCAGCAGGTGGGCACATGACCCAAATTAACCAAACAGAACATCCTACACTGCCCTCCTCTGCCCTTGGTCAGTCCCTGAGTGTGTGTTGTTAAGGAAGGGACAATCAGTTTGGGTGTGGGGGGGTGGGCAGGGAGGGTATTGATTAGGACACTGGAAGAGTGAGAAAGTCTCACTCCTGAGATCATGGCTCTCTGAGGTCATCTTTGGGAGCAGGCGGGAAGAAGTGAAGCCAATACAAAGGAGTGTATCCATGAGAGAAGAGAGAACACCCCTATGACACCGTGTAAAAACATTTCCTCCAACAGTACCTAAAACAAGCTCCACCCCTCCAAATTCTCATTTCCATAAGCCAATAAATTCCCTTTCGGCTTATCCTGGTTTGACTTAAGAATATGAAATTTTGCAGCCAAGAGACACCTAATTGCCTATAGTTTGTGAAGCCCTCTTCTACCACAGAGTGAAAGCTAAACCTTCTCCAGGACTCTAACATGCTCTGGCATCCTCCCTCCCCTGCTCACCCACCCAGGCTCCAGCCTCAAGGTCCTCCGCTTTGCTGTCCCTCAATGCAGCAGGCACGCTCTGTATGTGCAGGTCTCTAACCTGGGACACCTCACTGGTATCAGCATCCTTCAGGTCCTCCAAGTCTATGTTCAGCACTTCATTGGTGGAGAGAAGCAGCCATAATAACTAAGTATGGTGTAAGGTGGGTACTAGGCATATCAGGGAGGTCACTTCATAAATTACATAAATGTCTAATCACTCTGTTTACAGCCAAAATAGTATGATATTGTATTTCAACCATAATTGAAAAATAAAAAAATAAAGGTCCCCTGTTGAGAGGCAGAGAGCTCATTTTCCATACATGATGGGGAAGGACAGCGAGCTGTCAGATCAGGGACTTGCTCACACACAGGTGTCTGTTACTCATTGCTGCTCATCCTGATTTGCAAGTCTGAAATTTTCAGTTTCTGAGTGTGTTTCTGGACTCCTTCACCCAGACTGGTATTTCTTTTGTTGCACAGCAACCCAGTTACACTTGGTGGTTTAAACTAGTAACCTTTCACATCTTGAATTGTAGTTCAGCCAGTATTCCTCAAATATTTACTAAGCTCCTAATATACGTCAGGCTCTGTTCTAGGCTTTGGGAACACATCAATGAGCACTACAGACATATCTCAATGCTCCCAAGTACTGTCTATGGATGTGGCTTTGGATACAGACATGATTTATTGCTTGTCTGGTCAGGCCTTCTGATGGGTGAACTCACATTTTAAGGGAACACACTGGAGACATTATAGCAAAGTGTTTAAGAATATATTCAAATCAACCCAAGATGGTCTTTAAAAAAAGCAATAGACATATTCTACACCATGCCAACATTCTTCCCTCACCTCCAATATGTGCCTTCCTTTCTTTGGAATCTGACAGATCTTGTTCAGACTTTGGCTCCACCACTGACCTTGTGACCATGAACAAGTTATTTAACCACGCTGAGCCTCCATTTCCTTCTCTGTAAAATGGGGATAGCAATAGTTTCCTCCCTTATAAGGTTTTGGAAAGATTATGTAAAGTGCTTCAATAGGAAATTTAACATAATGAAAAATATGAGGCAATCAATATGGGGTGATACTCTGAAGCAAGATAGCCTATGAAAATTACCTCCCCCACCAGCTTTCTCTCCCTGGAAACTTTATACTTGGTCACCACTGAACACGCCCACCCAGGTCAACCACACACTAGTTGGAAGTACACCCCCTCCCCATCCACCGGTTGACTAGTTGGAGAAAACTGAGCATGGGATTGGAACTCCCTCAGCTGATACAGCAACACAGTGGTGGGCATGATCCCACATCATTCCAATGCTGATCCTTTACCTCTCAGAAGCAGTTTCCTCCATGGCAGAAAGGGTCTACTTGATGGTCAAGAACACTTTTGCTGTGGTTTTCAGTACAAAGCAGCATGAGTTTTTCCCTGTGCTTCAATCCTACCCTCCCAAACCAGGAGGCTGTATGCACAATGCTGCGGGCACTGGCACGGGAGTCAAGGAGTTCGTGTGAAAGGCTTGGCAAGTCTTCAACCTCCCCTTGGCCTTGGTTTTCTCAAGGGTAAAACCTCAGTGGATTAGATCAGGGATCAACATTTTCTAAAAAGGGTCAGACTGTAAGTATTTTAGGTTTTGCGGCCATGTCATTCATATTGTCTCTGTTACAACTATTCAACTCTATTGCTGCAGTACAACAGCCATAGACAATACGTAAATGAATGAGCATGAAGGCATCCCAATAAAACTTTATTTACAAAAAATTGATGCAAGCTGGGTTCAGCCAGAGGGCCAGAGTTTACAGAACCCTGAATTAGATGATCTCTTCTTAGTACCTTCCAGTTCTGAATGGCCATAACCTAATTATCCAAGATTTACCTCCCATCTGGCCTTAGAGAAAGTCTCAAAGGCTAGAGAGTTCTAGGTTAAATTAAAAGTTCAGGAAATAATGACAACAGCTACCACTTTTTAATTCATTGCTATGTACCACACATTGTGCTAACAGTTTTAAGTGGCTTATCTCATTTTGTCCTCACAACCATTTGTTGAGGTAGACCATAATTAATCTATTTTTTAGGTAAAGAAACTGAAACTTCAGATTCAATGTCATCCACTAAACATCATCAAAATGAGAGGAGGCAGAGCTGGGATTTGAACTTTTGAATTGTTTAACTCTAAAGCTCTTGTTCAAAACTGCTGATCTATGGGATCTTCATGACATTGTTCAGAGTCCTTTCCCTGCTTGCTACTCCACCCTCTCCCCTGGTTTTCCTTCCATGAACCCTCCAGAAGTTCACATGAGAAACTCTGTTCTCACATGCCACATAAATTAAAAGGTTAGCCTAAAAATAACACACGAGTTCACTACTCTAGATGATGAATTGCTTTTTAATGCATAATAATTGACTCCCCGACCAGCTCAAGACCTTACTGTGGTGGCAGTACCTATAGCAGGCCTCATTTGGAAGGCAACCACTCTCACCCAGGCCAATGCAGTCCCATTGAAAAAACTCTTTCAACTCAGAAGACGGAGAAAAAGAGAAGAACCAAGGACCTACATCTTACTGTGGTTTATCATGGTTAAACTAATCATAAACAAAATCTCAAGAAACAGTGGCCTTAGAGAAAATCAAAGGCAGTTTGGAATGTGCATGGGATCTGCTGGCTGATCTCTGAGAGCTCCATGGTGGGGCACCTGTGGGTGCTCCATCAACACCTGGGCATTACTGTCTCATTCTCTTCAATGTCAACAAAGTCTTCTCAAGCAACTGGTGATTATTAATGCAGTCTCTTTGGGGCCCTCAGAGGGAGGGAGGTTGATAATAATAGAGGTGAATATCTCAGTATGGCCACAGTTCTCCTCTAGTGCTTGGTGGTAAACAACTGTGCTCCCCAGAGAGTTCTGGTGTCCACAGCAGGCACAGTGAAAATGTTAATGCAACAATTCAATAAATATTTAATGGTTCTTTCCTTAGCTTACTGACGCGATTAAACAGAAGCCTCATTACTAAAACCTACATTCACCTCCTCTTTTATTTATGAGCTTTATTCCTTTACACTAACACACAGATAGGTTCAGACAAACTGAAGTCATGATTATAGTAGAAAGAGGAACAAACAACTCAATTCCACCAGACTGGCAAAACTGGATACAAGTCATATTCCAGCAAGATTTGCTCCTGTCCCTCAATGTGACAGACAAGACTGAAACAGAGCTGGACAAGAAGCCACCACAGGAACATAGATCAGCTATTTTTACCATGATGGTATATTCAGAGGAAGGAAACAAACAAACAAACAAAAAACAGGGCCCCTGAATTCAGTTCTTACCTCCTAAATAGCCAGGGCTTGTTATTTATTATAACAGTATATTATATATTTGACCAACAATAATTTGTCTCAGTGTTTTTCATTCTTCCCACCCACACAGTCCTTGTCATTCTAAGTCCAGCTCAAATGTTACTACCTCTTAGAAAACTTCTTTGTCCCTCCCAAGTCAAAATATATTATTCCTTCTGTTGAAATTCCTTGTATTTTGTTGAAAATGCTATTATAGCTTTTATCTCACAGGGTGACTTAAGTATTACAGTCAGAAATAGTAGAGTTGAAAGTGAAGACTCAAGTCCAACTCTCTCGGTTCGTTACTTATCAGTTGTGTTGTCTTGGGCAAGTTACTTAACCTCTCAACATCGAGTTACTTATCTTAAAAATGGAGATGATGATGGTGCCCCAAAGGACTATTGTGAGATTATGTAAGATAAATGATTTGGTACTTAGCAACCCCTCAAAAAGTTCTAATACCTAGATATTCATAACTATATCTCTCACACACACACACATATATATATATACATATTCTGACCTATAGATATAAGGTTTCAGATTCCTTCTACATACATATGTAGTTGTTTGTAGTATAAGTCATGTACAGAAGGAAATAAGCCTCATATCTACCTTCCACCAGCTTCCCATTTAGGATACAAAGTTGTGAAGCTAATTGGCTAAATTCTGAACCATAGTAGTGAGTGGGGTCACTTTTTAAGGCTACATGCCTAGGCACTGTTTTCTAGCTCCCATGTCTTTCCTTTTATGCAAAGTGGTAGGTAAGTGGGCTTATGACAAGGCCTGCCAGCTTTCTCTCTGCATGCATGTCTGAACTTGTTTGCCATGCACTTGTTTCTATTTTATGTGACTGAAGAGAAGGTTTGGTAGAATCTCAAGATATGCATTGATGTTTAGGGGGAAGTAGGAGGACCTATTTTGGCTTCAACTGTAGCCATCTGCCTTCATCCAGCTTCCACAGGGCTTTCCACTGATTGATGATGGTTGTCATCCATCATTATAGCTACTTCAGGAACATCCCTGGAAGAAGCAAGGGTACAAGTCACCCATTGCTTCATTCCTAATATTACTTATGTCTACCCTCCTCAATGTTTGAGGACAGACACAGGGAGAGGAAGAGGAGGCTCTGGAGTTGGGTAAACCTGGTTCAAATCCAAGTCTGCTACCACAAGGCCTTGGGGAAGATGGTAATCTCTGCAAGACTCACTTTCTGCTCTTATTACATATGGCAGAGAATTCTAGTTACTTATCCCAACATCCTGCCCCCAAGCAGCAGGGCTTCAATTGAGGTCTGAGCACACTAATAGCTGGAGTAGACAACTACATTTCCCAGCCTCTTCTGCAGAGATGCAGAATCATGTGACCAAGTCTAGCCAAGGAGATGGTAGTAGGATGGGGTGGGATGTAGAGAAGTCTCCTAAAAAAAAAGAGTAGATGTGTACTTCTTTCCCCCTCTCTTCTTGCTTCATGGAATGCTGATATGGTGGCAGCAGCTGGGATCATGGAATAACTCTGAGGATGAAGCCATATGCTGAGATTGACAGGGCAGGAAGAAAGAAACCTGGATCATTCTGATAGAGTGAAGCTGCCAGACCAACCCTGCACAGGCAGCTGCTTCCAAACTTCTTACAGGGAGAGGAAGAAATAGCTAACTC
The DNA here is from genome assembly GCF_022682495.2 of Desmodus rotundus. Classification (NCBI taxonomy): domain Eukaryota; kingdom Metazoa; phylum Chordata; class Mammalia; order Chiroptera; family Phyllostomidae; genus Desmodus; species Desmodus rotundus. Next base: position 79,409,266 of record NC_071394.1, on the reverse strand, counting down.
ATTTGTGTCATTGGTGAGTTTTTTCTGTCTTGTGCAGCCCAGCTTAATGATAAAGAAGGCTTAGTGATAATGTAAATAAAACTAAATCCCAGCCCATGACCCATTTTTTATATAGGCCATGAGCTAACAGTGATTTTTAGAGATGAATATTTTCAATCAACTTGATAAGGAACTGTAACTCTAACCCTTATCCCCTCTTTATTAGCAGAAAAGAGATATACTCAATTTCACAAAATATTTTTTTGTGAAAATCTGTTTTTGTGTTATATAAGTACCTACCTACTGTCCTCCATTTTGCCTCTTGACTCACAAAACCTAAAATATTTACTATCTGGCTTTTGACAGAAAATGTTATTGACCTATGATGTTGAAAAGTCCCAAATATTACTGGTCTCATAGAAAACAAATGATAGCTATTGTTATAATTAAATCTCCAAAAGGGTCTAGCACTCAGGTTACTCAATTATTTGCTTATTTTTGTGAGGTATTATAGTCCTACAGAAAGTATGAATTAATTCTTTGATGACTTGAACAGATAAAAAATAAAATCTTCCAGAGTCAGCCTCATTCTTCCCAAGCTCCTCCACTTTCTTTCCTACTTCTTGGTCACCAGGCATAAAAAATAAACAGGAGACCATAACAAAGACACTTAAAATGTATTGTTTCCCAAGCCTCCCCCCCCCCCCTACCTGACATAGACGTATTTTTAAGGCCACCTACTCAAAAAACAAAAACACAAAATGGAGAACAAAATGGATAAGACAAAGGGACAAAACAAGCCTAATTTCATTTAGATCTCTCTGGAATGTTTTGGTAACTGAGCCTAATATCCATCCTATATTTCTCTACCTAATTCCAGATTTGACATGTGTAACTTGCCAATATGGTACAAATTAATGGAACACTGGACAAAGCCACATATATGATTCCGCCATTCATCACATGGTAGTAATGCTTCATCTATGACCAAACTCAACTTGGGGAGCAGTTCAACCAGGAACAGTTAAAGCACCAGTTATGACCTTCCCCAACTAAAGGAAAATTATATGGCTGAGTTAAACCAGCAGCTCTCAACCTTTTTGGCAATGGTACCAAGTCTCTAGTTTATGCCCACATCATACTGCCAATTAGTGCCAGATACTTCCTCCACCCTCTGCTGTCAACATTCAGTTGGGCATGCTCAAATCTGTAAAAACAATTTGGGTTGTCCAAATACCACCAGGCTTGGGTGGCATGGTGGTGTAAGATTGGTTCAGTGGAAGCCCCAGATGGAGATGGGGAAGGATATTTATGGCCCATCATGTCTCTCTTATGGCAGAAGGGAACAAAGGGCTGAGTTGGCACTGGCAGTGGGGGGGTGGGAGTAGATGAATGATGTGGCAATGAGTGGGATGCTTGGAGGTCCTGTTGTGTCTCTGGCTGGGTGTTGATTCCTTCGAAATGACCACATCCAGTCCTAGCCCACTGCAGGCAGGCCAAGGGAAAAGTAACCTGGAAAGTGTGGTGGTTCCAAAGATTTCAACACATTGAGGAAATGTGGGCTTGGCCAGTGATTTAGGAGACTGTTGGGTAGGCCCAGGAAAGATCTCAGTTCCTTTAAATCAGCCATCATCCTTGGGTATGAGAAGTTCTTCATGTTGCAAAGCAACTGAAGCAGACAATTGGGGTGGGGTCAGAGGGAGAGTTCTTGATTAAACGTAGCATGGATTTTGTCTCAGCATTATATGTGCTCCCCAAAGACACAAATGGGACCCAAAAAAACCCTGGAATTCATTTATTAAAAATGTGTATTTATTCTTACATGTTTAAACTTCAGTCACCTTCAAAGTACTCTCCATTTGATGCAGTACACCTAATGAGACATTTTTTCCACTGCTCAAAACAGTTTTTGAACATGTTGATTTTGATGCCTTTTAGTGCTTTTGCCACTTTTTGTTTCACCTCTTTCATGTCAGCAAAACATTTCCCTTCGTGCACTTTTCTCATCCAGGGAAACAAATGAACAAAAGAAGTCATTGGGGGAGAGAGAGGGTGAATAGGGAGGGTGGGGTATGGGGGTCATGCCATTTTGGGTCAAAAACTGCTGAACACTCAATGTGGTATGGGCAGGTGTGGGCAGGTAAATAACCCATCATGAAATGGTCAAATGCATTGAGTCTTCAAAAATAATTCACTGAAGCTGAATGCAGCCTGTCACAACACCACCAGCTAGTACTGATACAGAGGGGTTCCTAGAACACTCACGTAGCTGTGGAAGTCTGTACTACAAGCATCCTGACCTCTGGAATATAATTCTGGGGTTTTATTTGGGTCCCCCCCTCATATGTATTAGAATGTCTATAACAGCATTGTTTGTAACATCCTCTAACTAAAACTAATCAAATGTCCATGAACAACTGAATGGATACATTGTGATCTACTCAACAATGGGATACCATACAACAAATTAAATGAATGATCTACAACTATATACAACCAAATGATTAAATCTCACAAGGAGAATGTTGAGTGAAAGAAGCCAGATACAAGCATACCTATTATTTGATTCTATTTATTAAAGTATAAGAACAGGCAAAATCTAAGATACTAGAAGCAAAGGTAGTGATTAGTGTTCAGAGGATGGAAGAAGAGACACAGAGTGGCTTCTGGGCACTGATGACATTTGACTCCTAGATTATGTGCTGGCAACATAGGTTGGGTGTGTCCAGTTTATAAAATTTCATTGAGTTGAAAACCTATGATATGTTTACTTTCCTGTATATATATTATACTTTAGTGAAAAGATTTCAAAACTATAAGGTGGCCTTTGAGAGAAACCATAGTTTGCTAGTTCTGAAAGGTGCCCTGGCTATTCTTGGGATGGGGCAGCCCATATCACTTCATTTGACCATAAGGTTGGTTCAGAGAGAAGGAACATGATAATAGTAGTCTCAGCTGTAGCAATAGTACAAATAAATAAATAGTAATTAGCTAATATTTACTCAGTATTCACCTGTGCTAAGCACTTTACAAGTATTATCTCATTTAATCTTCACAACAGTCCCATGACGTATGGGCAGTTACATCCCATTTTATAGTCAAAGAAACTGAGGTTCTAACTCCTGATTTAAGCATTCTCATTGCTTCCCCATGTGACCAGGGTGGCGGCAGGGGAAAAGCTGAGCCAGGCCTCTTGACTCTTAAATCAATATGCCCCTGTGGATTGGTTAAAAAATTGTCCCCCAACAGTATAACTGTATCTTAAGTCCTGGAACCTGTGAACATCATCTTATTTAGCAAAGGGGCCCTTGCAGACATAATTAAAGATACTGGAATGAGAAGATTATCCTGGTTATCCAGGTAGGTCCTAAGTATCATTGTAAATGTCCTCATAAGGCAAAGGCAGAGGGGGATTTGAGATAGGCACAGGGTTGAGATATGGAGGCAGATATTGCAGCGATGTGGCCACAAACCAAGGAAAACTACAGATGGCTGGCAGCTGCCAGGAACTTGAAGAGACAAGGGATAAATTCCTTCCCAGGGTCCCTGAAGGGAGTATGGTCCTGCCAACACCTTTGTTTTCAAATTTCTGGCCTCCAGACCTAAGAATAAATTTCTGTTGCTTTAAGCCACCAAATTATGGCAATTTGGTACAATAGCTATAGGAAACTAATAAGAGGTCTGTCTGGAAAGAGTCCAGTCATTGTTAATATAACAAGAACATTTTGTGTGACATCAATGTAAACTTGCAGCCAAAGAGAGTAGACTGGAATGTGCAAACGTGAACAATGATGACTTCACTGTACTACTCAGTAGAGGCAGTATATGCCACTGAGTGAGCATGTGTACTGTGTGGCTGTCACATTAAAAATGACTGAGGAAGTAGAGCAGCAAAGCTGCATCAAATTTTGCATTAAGCTTGAACATTCCTCCATGGAAACTATTTGGATGACTCAGAAGGCCATAGCTATGGGCAACTGGTGATTGGCAGCTTTATCACAACAAAGTGCCTGCTCATGCATCACATCTCATGCAGAGTTTTTTTGCAAAACATCAAATTACCCAGGTGACTCAGCCCCCCTATAGCCCAGATTTGGTGCCCTGAGACTTCTGGCCTTTCTCCAAACTAAAATCATCTTTGGAAGGGGAGAGATTTCAGACTATCAGTGAGATTCAGGAAAATATGATGGGGCAGCTGATGGTGATTAGGAGAATTGTGTGGGGTCCCAAAGTGTCAACTTTGAAGGGGACTGAGGTGTCACTGTTCTATGTACAATGTTTTTTGTATCTTCTTCTATAACTGTCTCTATTTTTCATATTACATGGCTGGATACCTTCTGGACAAAACTCATATACTCTCCATTATCTAAACATTATACGTATAGCAACACCTAAAGAATGTTCTACAAGAGGGCCACAGGTGTCCTTGAAAAGTATCCTGGGATCAAATGGTACCAGGAAGTAATGTTAGACAGATTTCTTTATAGCTTGACATCTCAGGACCTTTAATATGTTTATTATGCCATATGTGTCTTTGAGAAGAGGAGAAGGTAACATGGAATTTCCCAAACTTAACTGGAGGACCCCCTGGGGCATTCCCAGGATGTGCTACAATATACCATGCTGAAAACACTGATGAGACCCATAAGGGAAGAAAGGCCTAAAAATTTAAGGTTATTACTTTGATTATTTTTTATGATTATTTTTCTAAAGCCCAAAAAGCAGGACATAGTAGTTATCAGATCAAGAGTTGGATGGATGACCTCCATGGACCCTTCTAAATCTAACAATCATGAATTCTTTATGTACAAAATCAAAGATATTTCTTGTCTATCACAGATATTGCTAATCAATCACAGCACTGTTGCTGGAGCTGAAAGGGCTCTGTAATCCTTAGCCAGAGCTCCAGGCAAATGAAACCTCTGCACTATTCCTGCTGTAGTAACTTGATGAATAGTCTAAATAAATACTATATTTTCCAGAGTAAAAGATGCACTCCCCCCACCTCAACCCACCCCCCTGCTAAATTTGGGAGGAAAATGGGGGTGCGTCTTATAGTCCGAATGTAGCTTAACTGGCTTGCTGGGTGGGGGGGGAGGGGTGGCAGGGCAGTGGAGTGGGTTTTTTTTTTTTTTTTCCTCCTCTAAAACCTAGGTATGTCTTATGGTCTGGTGCGTCTTATAGTCCGAAAAATACACTATGGCTTGTGGGTTTTCAAAAATGCTTGTATTATTCTCTTCCTGCCCAAGGAAGTACATCCTCACCCCTTCTGATATCTATTAGTTTTTTCCCCATTTCTAGGACATACAGTCCTTTGCCCTGATTTTTAAATGAGTATGCCGGCAACCATGTTGGGTGAGAGCCTTTGAGAACAGGGAGGGGAGGAAGCTTGGGGCACTATATATCTAGACCAGCCTTTTTTCTCCGGGCAGGTTTCTTTCTAACAGATCAAAATATATACATGTTTACTGCTCTCTGAGTTCCAAAGCCATTCATGGAAATTGTAGTTGATCTCAAAAATCTTTGCATCTCAAGACAATTCCCAGAGCAGCAGCTGCATCTGATCAGACTTCCTTGGCAGGAGAGTTCAGAAGCTCTGGGTCTTCAAAGAAAACCATTAGCTGAGATGCAATTTTTAAAAGGTGATGAAATACTTATGCCTCATTCGTACTGCAATAACACCTTCCTCCAAAGGGTTTACAGACCTCTGCAAAAGGCAACTATTGCTGACCTTGGTTAAAATAAAATAAAATTAAATTAAATAAAATTAAATAAAATTAAAAAGTAAAATAAAAATCTGAGGCTCAGAAACATTAAATACATGGACTCAGTGTGGTCAAGAAGCATATTAGTCTTTCTATGCCCCCGGGAAGGAAGAGGGAGATGAGAAAAGGATGAGAATAATAAAAATAATTTTTGAACTTTTCATTAACAATTTTCTTGCAGTTTATGTCAGACACTGAGGTAGAAATAGTCACTGAACTCTGTAAGCCCCTCCTAGATGGCAGGTACTATGCCCTGAAGATGAGAGTTGACTGACACAGTCCCTGCCTTAAGGCAAGGGTGTCAAACTCATTTTCACCAGGGGCTACATTAGCCTCGCAGTTACCTTCAAAGGGCCAAATGTAATTTCAACTCCTTAACAGTTAAGGAGTAGTTAATTTATATGTCCTAAAATTACTTCAGCCGTTTGAAGGCAACCATGAAGCTGATGTGGCCCCCGGTGAAAATGAGTTTGACACCCCTGGCTTAAGAGGTTGGGAGGAGAGGCAGACAGTTACCACATTGGAAACAAATATTTTGGATCTTGAGAATTGCTTTGGAAAAAATGAATAAGGTAATGCAGCAAAGAAAAACATGGTGTGTGTGGGAAGAGTGGCAAAGCAAAGGCAGGTAGGAGGTCCTCTTAATTGACATTTAAGCCAAGACTTCAATGATGAGAAGATGCCAGCTAGGCAAAGTTCAAGGTGAAGAGCATTTCAAGCAGAAAGAACAGCAAGTACAAAGGCCCAAAGGCAGGTGGGAACTTAGGGTATTAAGGGGCCAGTGTGGCTGGAGCATAGGGACTAGTAGTGTCTGGGGAAAGGAGATGTCCTTGCAGAGGTAGTCGAGGACCAGACCTTGTTTAGGTGGAAGGGTTCCATCCTGGTCAAGTGTTTGGATGTTGTCCTAATTGTAATGGGAAGCTGTTGGAAGTTGTTAAACAGGGGAGTGGTATGATCTGATTCAAGCTTTAGAAGCACAAAGAACTGGGGAAGGAAACTGAGTTATCATTGTGAGAAATGATGGTTGCATGTACTAAAGTTATGCCTACAGAGACAGTGAGCAGTGGCCCCATTTGGGATATATACCAGTTTCCTTCTGTACTTGGCATTTAGTCTGTGCTTGGCAAACTCTTACAGAGATGTGACTTGTCTGAAGATACACTGCAAATAAGTAGTAGAAACAGCATTTTGAAGCATAGCAGCTTCCCCTCAGGTGTGTTCTGAAGCACATTAACAAGTGAGTCTGCAAAGGGTTTCCGGGGTCACATCAACACAGGACATGCAAAGTCCAAGTCAAACAGGCTTCCCTATTCCAGGCCTTGGAGCCTCTAATACTCTAGCAAAAGGGAGAGGTAGGGCATCACATTTTCCCAATATACATGGAACATGTTTTGCTTTCTTGTTTGGAAGAGCAACTCACCAAGCAGGTGTTCCCTAAAACCCGGTGTAGAAACCACTGCCAGATGGCAACATGATCACATCTTCAAAATGCATTTGAACAAAGTCTAAAGTGCTTCCACAGACACATGTCACTTTTACCCAGAGGGAAAAGGGTTGGCATGAACATTCCATTTTACAGATAATAGAGGCAAAGCTCATGAGGTTAAGTGGTTTGTTCTGTATCACAATCCTGCAGCTATTAAGTCAGATAAACCAGCAACAGTCCATGTGCCCAGGGAAAGACAAATCAGGTCAGACTGAGGAGAAATCAAGAAAGGGGCCTAAATGAGACTCTTTGTCATCTCTGCCTCTTCTCAGAATGTTGCCTCTGCATTTGCTGTCCATAGGATTCTATCCAGGGACGGAGCAGCTCCTGCAGATGCCAGAGGAAGAAAATGGGACTGCCAGCAGGCTCAGTCATGGGCATTAGGAAAAGGCTTCAATATTCTGGGGTGGGTGCTCTGGGAAGGGTCTTAAGGGAGAATTCTGAAGGAAGGGTATGGCTAGGAGAAAGGAGATGGCACTGGGAATGGTGGAAGGGCCTAGTAAAGGAGGCAGAACTTCCTTAAGGATTCTGAAAGCTGTGTGAATTAAAAGCACCTCACAAAGGAATCAATCTGATCATGAGTTGTCTTAGTTCAGCAGTCGGAAAACTCAAGGCAATGAGCTGCACACTCCCCATGTATTAACAGTAGTGCCCAAATCTCTGTGCAGTCTCTCTATAGTCTGCCGCAGTGGACCACATAAAAAGACCTCATGGACTGCTGCCTACTGAATGCTAACATTGTGGAGAGGGTCCTTCAGCAGAGAGTCTTGGGCGAGGGGTAGTTTACTAGGTTCAAATTGTAAAGAGAAGACCCCCAACTACCCACAACATATGCTTGACAACATGAACTTTAGAGTTTGATGATCACAGGTTCAGCTCCCTTGCATGGCTACTTAGTAGCTATGTAATCTAGGGAAGTTACTGAACCTCTCTGAGCCCACTCTTCCTCATCTGTGAAATAGGGATGATAGGGATCCCATAGAGTTATTTCCATAGACTTCAAACAATAATGGACAAAAAGCAAAGTGTGTTTCAAGATAGAGTCCAAGGTCCTACCTGGAATGTATCTTAAAGTGTGTATTTCAGCCCTGACTGATATGGCTCAGGTGGTTGGGTGTTGTCCTACAAAGCAAAAGGTCACCGGTTCGATTCCCAGTCAGAGCACATGCTTAAGTTGTGGGTTCAGTCCGCAGCCCTGGTACATACTAGAGGCAACCAATCAATGTTTCTCACATCAATGTTTCTCTCCCTCTCTTTTTCCCTCCCTTCCCTTCTCTCTAAAAATAAATAAATAAAATTAAATAAAATAATAAAATAAATTAAATTAAAAATTAAATTAAAAGAAGAAGAGTTAAAAAAATACAGATTTCCATGTATTACCACAGACCAACTGAAATAGGCTCTGATGGATATTTTTATGTATAGGAAAGTCTAAGAAAGATTCATAAGACATTTAGTCTGTTTTTGGCAAAAAACTCAGTAAGTGAATAGCTCTCATTCTGTTTGTGACTATTACCATTTATAATATGCAAATATGAGACTTCTTCTCCAGGCTGGACAGCCTAGTGCTCAAAATTAAAATTTATCTCAAATCCAACTCGATAGCTATTTATTCAACCTCAGAAGCCTGAACAGAGCATCAATAATTGGAAAAATGAAAATAAAAAAAGTAATTTCAGCAGCCTAGGTGAACGCAAAGTAATCTTTTGCAAATGTTCCCAAGAAATCAAGTAGTCACAGTCTTTCTTACCTTTTTTTTTAAAGAAGTAGGAGTATGAAGAAAACTTTCCAAGTTGTGATAAGCAATATCATGTACACACTCCCTGTGGACTGGCAACTTGCCTGGGAAGGTGCACTGTGAGGGGGAGACCCTCACGATAGGGAGACTGAGTTCTATACACAGGCAGGCTGGTAAAAGTCAACTTTGAAGCAATTCTCAAAGGCCTCTGGGCTAAATTTGCAGGGAAATCATTCATGAATTTTCCTAGACATTGAGTCCAAAAGTACCTGTGTCTGTCTGTTTCCTCTGCCACCCCTAACTACATTTGTCATTCACTTGGAAGACATCCAGATACAATCTTAGCAAAAATGAGTTTTCCTCTGCTTTTCACACAGACAATCAGGTTATAAAAGAAGAAAGTCACCAAAAAAACTGCATGGTAATCAAATGCTAAGTATCCCCAAAAAGAATCCCTTGCCCTTTAGTGTTTGAGAAAATAAAAAATAGCAAAGAAATTTTTCAAGAAAATTATGTTTAAACTCTCACTTCGATTCCCATAAAGTTTCATCATGTTCAACAAGGATTACCATTCTATGTTCTGGCAGCTAAAAAAATTCTTCCCTCTGCTTCCTCTCATTGACATCAAAATATCACACTGAGTTTGTATTTACCCAGAGCTCTCCTATTTGATTATACAGCTAGGAAATGCTTAATGTGACTGGGTACCTTTCTGGAAAGATTAAGAAAAATAGCCTGGGGAGCATAGCATCTCTAAGATTTGGTTTTCCAAATTATTAAAAACTGCAGCTCTCTGTAAGCTCAACCACACAAAGCAGCCAGTTGTGTCCCTTGGTTGCCCTCAGAGTCTTTTAATTGCCCATTCTCCACGTTGCTGATGCAATTTAGGGTAAACTCAACACAGAACCATTTCGCCTTCTCTCCAAACAGCTCACCAAAGACCATAAATGTCATCACCAAATTGGTGAGCAATAGTTCAAACCTTTACATCTCTCATTCCTTGAGACATCTGTGTCCCTAGGGATAGCAATCCTGGCTTAAAGGAAATCTTGGGAAAAGGAGCCAAGAGCTTTTCCTGTTGAGGCTAAGTGGGAAGAAGGCAATGAGGCTTGGTAAAACTGTCCTCAAAATAAGTTCCATCTTAAAAAGCTTATGAAGGGAATGAGAGAGTTAGTTTAGTTTCTTAAATGGAAGCCCAAAAATAAAAAATAAAAGGTTTGTCGATGGAGAACCTTGGAACACTGAGAGAGTTTGAAGACATCACTGCAGAAAGATTGCCCAGTAACAGAGATTTCTTGTATTACACCCAAAGCTGTGTACCATCTGAGGCTGATTCAGGAAAATACTCAAATCTCCTGGTAATTTCCTGCAGACAGGACGTTTAATCATCTCCAAGCCTCCACCACAAGAGGAAAAAAAATTAAACCAAATGATTCACACTCTTAAAATGAATCTGCCTTCAGAACAAGAACCGTTTTCTGCTCTTGAAAAGCAGCCACGATTTGTTATTCTAACAAAGTGTTCTTTTCCTCCAAACAGAAATAAAAGTCGCTCAAGGAGTGCTTGTACTGATTTCTGTTCTGCATTTCTTGAAACTTCCATCCAGTCAACAGTTTCTCCTGGCAGGTTCTCAGAAATCCAGGGAGAGCTGGGTAGTCAGTGACTAAGAACACAGGATCATTTTTATAAGCTTCACTCTCCCTGCCCCAACTTTTTGGCCCCATGGGAAGATGTTTTATTGTAGAATGAACAGAATTAGCTGTATATATAAATTCTTCACTGCTAGGCTCACTTGACACCTTTATCTGAATTGCTCAATAGCTGGGAAGATTTGGCAATTGATGATTTGAGAAGGAAAGGTCAAAATCCTCCCCAAGTGGTGTTTGTTCTCTCTGTACATACAGGACCATGCTCATCTGTCTAATTACTCAACTCGTTGCACAGATAAAAACATCTGTCTGCGGAAAGCAGGGGACCCAAAGTACACAAATGATTCACACTATCTAAACAAGTGTAAATAAAGGCCAGCCCAGCAAAGAGGGCCCTTAAGAGCCAAAATAATTTAATACGGGTGGAAATGGAGTTTGGCAATCCATGTATCAGACTGTGCTCCAATTTTGAAAGGTATTTCTTCCAGCTGCCTCATCTTTAAAAAACAAAGCAAAACCAAAAAATCTCTGACCTTCTGCATTGGGTTCTCAACTTCTAGCTTAGGTACAGACACATGAACAGACTAGGGACAGAGGGTTAGAAAGCTGAAACTGCATCTTTTAAACAAATCTCCCCCTCACCCCTTTGAATTATTTTGGTTTGAAAATTTCCCAGGATACCTCAGACACCCCGGATTTATATGATCCCAATCCTTGCCAAGTCCTGACCTGGAAGAGCAAGGTTCCAGTTAACTATACCCCAACTGCTTTCTCCTCCTATAGATTCCCTTACACAGAGGAAGGAAGGCCAGGAGAGGAGGGGCTCTCTCTCCCATCTCCACCCCCAATTCAGAGAGAATAAATGAATAAACCCAAAGTTGTTTAATTATAGAAATCTACCAAGGAATAAAGGAATGCATTTGGAAAATTATAAGAAGATAAGCCATAGGGAGTGTGAGGAAAAGTAAATAATTTTTTAAAGTAGACCTTTCTGAAGACATTAAAAATATTTTTGATAGTGTAAGAGAAATAAATAGCTCATAAGTAACACATAATTTAAAATATTTGAGGAAAATATAAGTGTATAAAGACTTTAAAAAGCAAGTTCTCGGAAGTTTCACTGCTTCCTCTGAAGTCATCTTAATACGACAGTAACATTATTCTCTCCTCCTGATCATATCATTATTACTATTGTTGGTTAATAAAGTGGCCAAGCAAAAGCTGGTAGACACTCACCAAAATGATCCCTAGGTCTGGGTCTCCTCACAGAGCTCATGACCTCCCCAGTGTCTGTGTGGCAAGGAGCATCTCTCCCACAGGTTAGTTTCCCAGCTCAAGGCCCCCTTTTCTCTGGGAGAGTGGTGAAAACCAGGAGCCAATGCGCCCCAGTGCCCCCTCCATGCTCCTGGGATACGGAGGCCACTTACCCGGCTCAGCCTTGCATCGCTCGCTGCTGTGGCGCTTCCGCTCCAGGGAACTGCGGGGAGCCAGGGAGGGGCCACAGACCCAGGGGCAGCTGCTGCTAAGAAGCTCCGTGGGGCGTGGGCCGAGAACTACCCAAAGCCAGACAGGGCCCTGTGGGGGATCCGTGCAAAGCGGGTGTCATTCCTTGGGCGGTGGCTGCTGCCCCATACACAGCTCCGGATCCAGAAAAATCTTTCAGGTTCTGGGGAGAGAAGGTCCAAGCTCTCCAGGCTGCCTCCGGGCTGCTTAAAGGGACGCCTCCCCACCTACCGCTCTGCTTATTGGTGAAAATTCTGAGCCACAGGCCAATCCTAGACCTGTTCCAAACTGAGATTTCAATCAAGGGAGCTACTGCTTTAAAATTAGAAAGGGCTGATGGTGGGTGCGGGGGTGGGGGTGGGGTGGGGGTGGGGGTGCGGACAAGTATTCAGACACCTTTCAGAAGCAGGACACAGGCTCTCTGGCACTTGAACACGTAAGTCTAGAGAGCTAGCAGTGGCTGAAGAGCAAGATTATACTGTGCAGAGCACATGAGGAAGACAGACAGGCTGGTCCCTTGGCCTTCATCCCTCCCATCCACGTCCCACAACTCACTCATCCTTCAAGGCTTATCTAATTCATTACATATGCTGGAGACCCTCTATTCCTGGGAAGAGCTTCTAAACCTCCCTGTTATTCCTCCCTTCCAAACACTTATCACACTTTCACTTTTTTGCATTAATTCTCTCCCTTTGCACTGTAAATTCCATCAGAGCAGGGGTGTTTTCATCCATCATCACACTGTCACTCCCTGCCTGGAACACTGTGAGCTCTCAGTAAATATTTGTTGATTGAATGAATGAATGAGGAAATGAACAATGAAACATGTCCTGTGTTGGCTGTGACAATACCAATGTAAATTACGAGGCAGTGTTCCAGAGGCCAGGTGTTCATTTCAGACAAGACTGTGTTGGAACATGGCCTCCGTAACTTGTGCCTCAGTTTCCTTGTCTGTAGAGCATGATCATGAAATCTCCCATCTCACAGGGTTGTGGTAAAGATTGTATTAGCTCATCTCTGGACTAGAGAAGGTGCTCAATCAATAGCTATTATTATTACTGAAATCAAACTGTATTTGCTGGAGGCTCGTACTGGTTTGACTGCTGGTTTAGCTTCTTGATGAGTGCACAATCATTCGTGAAACAGATACGAATTAAGTGCCAATTTAGTGCCAGAACCCATGCAAGATGCTGAAATCACCAACGAAGGACAAAGTCCTCAACATCAAGGAACTCATAGTGGGGGTGAGGGAGTGTTTTAGTCAGGATTCTCCAGAGAAACAGAACCAATAGAACACATATATCAGGGGATTTAGTACAGGAATTGACTTGCATGGTTATTGGGTTTTGAAGGCTGAGAAGTTCCATGGTCTGTAGTCTGCAAACTGGAGAGCCAAGAAAGCTGGTGATATAATTCAGGACAAGTGCAAAGCCCAAAGAATCAGAGGCCAATGGTATAAATCCTGGGCTCAATCCAAAAGCCTGAAAACCAGGAGTGCCAATGTCCAGAGCAGGAGAATATGGATGTCTCTGTGTAAGCAGAGAGAGCATACTGAACCTTCCACCTCTTTGCCTTTTTGTCTATTCAGGCCCTTCATGGATTGGATAATGCCCACCCATGTTGATGAGGGTGGTCTTCTTTAGGAAATCTACTGATTCAAATGTAATCTCTTCTGGAGACATCTTCACAGACACATCCCAAAATAATGTTTACCAGCTCTTTGGGCATCCTTTAGACTAGTGAAGCTGACACATAAAATTAACCATCACAGGGTTGGGGAGAAGAGAGAGAATAGACAGACAAATAAAGAAAATTATGTTTAATGATGCACAAGCAAAGACATATTTACAGGAATGTTTGTGGTAGGATAATGCATAATATAAAAATAATGGAAAACAATGATCCAATAAAAGTAGGGGAAATGGTTAATAATTTATGGTATATTCATTTCATGGAGTATTACACAGTCATAAGAAAAGAAAGAAGCAGAGTTAAGTGCACTAATAAACAATGAACTCCAAAATACACTGCTAAGTGCAGTGCAGAACGTAAAATGTATCCCCAGTTACATAAATACGTCTTCATGTATTGTGTATACAATGTATGCTGTATGTGCATAAATGCTTCTAGAACTATGCCTTAAAAATGGTAAAAGTTATTATATCTAGCAAGGTGGTTTGAAAACTAGGCAGGTCTAACATGGGAAGGAGACTAATTTAATTTTATCATATATCTGTGGGTATTATTTGAATATTTTACCATGATAAACTCTTAGTTCTGGCAAGAAGGCAATTGATGACAGCCAGAAAATTCCAACCTTTCAAGCACCTAGATATAATAAATAAAATCTAAAAAAAATATTTTAAGTGCTTAGCTGACTCACAATAAAGGAAGGAAAATTCCCAGGTAGTAGAACTAAAGAAGGAAGTCAAAACAATAATGGTAAGCATGCAAACTCACTGTGGCTATGAAGTAGGGGGAAGGTGGTTGGCAGCAGGGGATAAGTTTGTCTTGTTTTCCTAGAGTCTAGGGTTTTAATGCCCTTGTAGGAGAGAAGACAAGGTGTTGGGACAAGGAGAAGCAGAAAGTTATGAGACCTCTTCAGAAAACCAGGAGCACTCACTGAGGGCACAGAGATTAGAAAAGTTGCCAACCAGCCAAACATAGCTTTTCTGTTGCTACCTGTGTTCTAAATAGGAGAAAAAATATAAGCTGAGAATTGGAGACCTTAGACCAGGGGTGTCAAACTCATTTTCATCAGGGGCCACATCAGCCTCGTGGTTTCCTTCAAAGGGTCAAATGTAATTTCAACTCCTTAACAGTTCAGGAGTAGTTACATTTATACAGTCCTAAAATTACTTTGGCTCTTTGAAGGCAACTGCGAGGCTGATGTGGCCCCTGGTGAAAATGAGTTTGACACCCCTGCCTTAGACCTATGGCTTTCTTGAGACTGGAGTACTAATAACAAGTCAGAATCAGGAAGCTCTACCTGAAAAATTAATATAAAAATTGGTCTGGTCTTGTTAATGAGATGCCAAGAATGCCTCATAAAAGTAAATGAAAATTGCTCTGGAGAGCAGTTCCATAACCCAGGCCACAGTTGGACCTGCAGAAAATGAGCTCCCAATATAGTAATAACATCCAGGAAACTGACAAGTCACAAGTCAACAAGGATGAGGATCAGAGGATAAGAGTTAAAGCTCATAAAGCAACTTTCTGAAAAAGACCATGAAATTAAAATGATTTAAAATGTTAAAGCTAGAATTGAAACCCTAAAAAAGAACAAGACATGATGTCTATCTCTCCCCATAGATTCATTAAAATTAAAAATTCGATAGATAAGTTAAACAGAAGGTTAGTTACTGCTGAAGAGAGAAATATGAATCTCAGGACATTACACAAAATGAAGCTCAAAGGGATAAAGAGTTGAAAAACTTGAAAGAAAGGTTAATAGAGATGGAGGCTGGGATGTAATGGCCCAACATATGTGTAATAGGCGTCCCAGTGGGAGAGAAGAGAGAAATTGAGGAGAGGCATAATAGCTGAGAAATTTCTAGATTTTATAAGACTCATAAATCCTCAGATTTAAGAAGCACAAGGCATCTCAAGTAGTATAAGTAAACATAAGGACATCTGCATATATTAATTATTCATAAACATACAGTTAATAAGAAAACTGAAGTGAGGAAAAATGAAACAATAATGCAATGACAGAAGTAAGCAGACGGCACTTAGTAAAGCCAGGTAACTCTCCATTCCACATTTAGAGCTGGACAATGTTTCCCAAAATCTTTCATCCCCAAATACAGGAGAGGCAAAAGCAGGTTACAGTTGTGAGTATGTGAAACACAGAGTTTATTCTTGTATTATTATTTATTAATTATTGCATGATTTTCCATACAAACAACTGTAAACCTACTTTTGTCCCACCCTGTGTAATGAATTATGAACTATACTAGGTTCTTGAAAGGCCTAGCTATATATTATATAGGGTGTCCATGTACCAAGGCAAAGTAGCAGAGATCTCCTGGGAAAGATGTATTCATTCAGCCATCAAACAAAAGTGGCAGGAAAAAATAAAGGAGAGAGAAGAACAAAAAAACTGAAGCCCCTGTCCTTGAGAATCTTACCCTGGGAGTGAAGGCAGCAGATAAACAGTCTATCACAGAATGGAGAATATCATAATAAGGGAATATAAACTGCCATGAAAACACAGAGGAAGCACATCTCAACCAGCCTTGCAGGAGAGGTAGAACCACAGGGAAGGCTTCCCAGAGGAGGTAACATCAGCACTGAGAGAGCTGGTATCTCCAGGGAAGAAACATTAGAGCTAGGCCTGGCTTTAAAGCCCAGCACTGCCACTTACTGTCTTTTGACTTTGGCCAAGTTAAGTAACTTCTCTAAATTTCATTCATCTCATCTGTAAAATGAAATTCATATCACCAGTCTGGGGGTTGGGTTGAGGTTTAGTGATATATATCATTAAGCAGAGGCTTGGCCTATAAATTGATTTTCACAATGGATAACTAGTATTATTATTAGATGAAATGCAGTGCCTTGGGAAAAAATGCCTTCTGTTTTAAAAGGCAATTTTCTTCTAAAAACTGAAGAAGATAGAGATGTCAGCCTGTTTTCATAAAACTACCTTGATGAATATGGAATGTATCTACCCTGAAAAAAGTACATTATCATGTTGTCAAAATATAAAGAGTAATTAGATTTGGTCTTTTTCCTAAAGGAACTTAAAATATAGTGCCCCCCGCCCCATAACTAATGAACACTGCATATGTTAAGTATCAAATACGTGATTATCTCTAGTGTTAAATCCCAAAACTGTGAGAAAATTCCTATCTATATCATTGAACCTTCAGATTCCCAACTGCAAATCAAGTTAAAAGAATTCAGTCTAGCAGAGGAAAGAAAAGATGGAAAGATGGGCCCTCTTGGTATTGCTCAATAGGTTTGTGAATGAATGAGATGATGGATGGGGACGAAATTCATAAAGTCCAACCAACAACTCCAAGTTGCTGGGCTCTGCCAAGCTCAGCACACAAGAACACAACGCAATCGAGCCCATCTGCAGGGATGGCCTGGACCAAAGTAGATGAAATTCAATAGTGGCAAGGGTTAGGCCTGCCTGTTGGAAGAAACTCTGAACTGTGCAGTCTTAGGAAAGAATTGGCCAAGAACATGCTTTCCACTCATTCCTTCATGTATCATTTCACAAACACTTGTCTAATGTCTACCATGAAAAAGGGTTTGCCTTATAGGCTGGGTAAACACGAAGAAACATGAATAAAACACACTGCCTGCCTTCAAGCATCACAAACTGTAGTGATCTGAAATCCTCTTCACTTGAAACTGCTCATGCCCTCCAACATTCTTCCTCTCACTGTGCAATGGTGATCTAACCTTTGTAAGCCATCTTAAGTGTGCAGTAGAGATTAAACACCGTGGCGTTTGAGAATGGCAAATAGATTTCATCTCTTGGGTGAACAGGCTGATTAGTAGTGGCTTCCCAGAGTGCTGACTGGACAAGTCTGAGGCTACATCGTGGCAGAAAGCAGGCTGTCATGGATTAGTGATGTTTGTAACATGGATAGAGGAGGAATGACAGCACTAGTGCTATGAATCTGACATCTCCCATCTAGTCCAACCCCTTCGTTCCACAGATGAGCAAACAGAACAGATCTTTCTTTCTTCCTGTGTCATTTTAAATTCAGCAACTCTAGCAGGGGCAACTGAGGAGAACCTCCATATCTGGAATGTTGCTGAGAGAGAAGAAAAATCCATAGTTTGGAATATTTCTGATGAGCTTTTAAGATATGCACTCAAATACTTTAGCAGCCTTTGTATTCTGCAGCAAACTGGCTAAATGAAGAAAGCTACAGATTCTGATCTCCTCTTTAGCTACAAAGTACATCCCCCCACCCCCAGGCACACAGAAGATTATATTAAACATACATCATTTGAGAATGCTTGAGGATTTAAAATGTATTGGGTTACCGAAATGTCTATAAAGTGAATATATTTCAGAAATACAAAATGAATAAATACATAGAACAACAATTAACGTGTTATTTAAGAAAGGACAAAGATTTTTATCACTTTATTCTATTAAATGGTACAGATATCAATAGCCAAAGAAAGGAAAAGAAAAGCCCTTATTTATTTTCATACAGACACTATATCCTGGGGACTCTGTAAGAGTAACTAAGGAAATAGGGTCTGTCCCTGTTAAGTGTTTCCAAACCCAGTCTATGAACACTCACAACCATCACCCAGCCCAATAACAAAGAGTATGGGTTCATTTGCTGCAAAGGATGAAACAGTATAAATGGACAAGAGATAAGCAGGAAGCCCAACCCCAGTCTGATTCAGACACAAAGAACAAATTGTACCATTTGACTAATATACCAGATCTTCTATCATGCCAACTGCAAAGTGAATTTTATGGAAAACCAACTCTTTGAAAAATAGCCTAATTGATTCAGTTACATAAATTCCAATGAAATATTAGGGAGAAGGGATGGGGGAGAGAGAAAGAGGGAAGAGAATATGAGAATGAGGATGAGGAAAAAGACAAGGAAGATGAGAAGGAGGGAGGAAGGATGGAGGGAGGAAATGAATGAATGACTCAGAGATTATGAATAGGATGTTCTGGAGAATACCAGGTTTACCTCGAGGCCCCAAAAGGTATGTTCTGACTTAAGATGACAGGAAGCCTATTTATATTTCAATCAAATACTTTGTTAAAGATTTGGGTAAAAAAAAATTAAGAGATGACCCACCACAGACAATTCTTTGATGCATAAATTGGTCAGATTACTTTTTTCCTCCAAGACACATTCATTTGCAGACCACCTTCAGGATTTCTAACAAATAGGCGTTTGCTAAATACCATGTCCATGATTTGTCATATGGATATGCCTTGTGTTATTAATCATGAATAAACAAATTATGGTATACTCACACAATGGAATAGTACTCAGCAATTAAAAATGAATATAAGCAACAAGGTGGAAGAATCTCAAATATACAATATTATGCTAAATGTAAGAAGCCAGGCTGAAAAGCTACATATAGTACTTATTTAATTCCATTATGTGACATTCCAGAAAAGACACAATTATAGGAACAGAAGGCACATAAGTCATAGGCACGGACTGAGATGGGAGGTGGGATTGAGTAGCATGAGAAAGATTGGGGGAGTACTTACACGGCAGTAGACACTTGTTCATGAAACTGTAAACCTAAGAGTGATTTCACTCTAAGCAAGTACAAAAAGCAACAACTGATAAAAAAAAAAAACCTAAAAGTTAAAGCCATCTTTAGTAGTGCCACTTTGATTTTTATTCCTGTATTGAATATTTTCTTGTTAGCTTACTTGCTTTTGTAAAGATGTTTAAAATAAATTCCTCAAAAAATCCTTACCTAGGAACTGTGGTCTGCTAATGGCCATGACCATGACCATTGCTCTTTCTCCAATAAAAAAGGAGAAGATCAAGTTGTGGAGAAGTTCTTTAGTTCCCTGCAATGAGATCTTGTTTTACTTACAAAGTCTAGAGGACTGAAAAGATACTTGTATTTATTTATTTATTTAATTCTAATAATATATTTTATTTAGCCAAATATATTAAAAATATTAACATGCTAACATGTAATCAACATAAAGAGATTATTAGTGAAATATTTTACCTTCTTTTTTTCCTGCTAATTCTTTGAAATCCAGTGCATTTTATTTATTTTTATTTTTTTATCATTTTTAAATTGTTCTAATATAGTTGTCTCCATTTTCCCACCAAAAACTATGTGTAACTCCATGTTGGTTAGCGAATGGACTCTGTACCACCCAAACCATCTTACATTGTGGAAAACAGTGCTATGGATCGGAAACTCCATGAGGGAGGGAATGGAATCTGACTTCATCACAGCCATCTGCAGCACCTAACATAGTGATCTCTGGATAAATATTCATGAAATGAGTGAAATAAACCTTTCTGCTGTGTTTCACACTCCGCCCTTCCAGGAGAGGACATTCCTGAGGCTTCTCAGGTCATCACCAGACAGTTGGCTCCTGGAGCGAATTCTTCTTCCTGTGAGATGCAGCCAACATACCACCAATATGGATCACAGAGAACCAGTCCAGCCAACTCTTATACCCAACAGCCTTCAAAAACCTGAGTCTTGTCTTCCATTAACCTAGTGTTGTTAACTGTTCCCCAGGGGACATGGTTTCAAACCCTTGACATACCAGCCACTCAAAACGTGACACCCTAATTAAATTAGAACAAGGAATTATTGTCAGTGCTGTAGATGAGATACAGTCATGTAAGAAAACCTCCACACTTCTCAGAGAAACATGTTTAGGAATGTAAGGCTAAAGTGACATGATGTCTGAGATTAGCTTTAAAATACTTAGGAAGAAAAAAAGGAAAGAAGAGAGAGAGGAAGGTGGGAATGAGAGAGTGAATTGAAACTAAAGGAAAAAAGATGAAGAGCATATAGCAAAATTTTGATAATAAATCCATTATACAGGGATTATTGTACTTCCCCCCCTACTTTTGAGTATGTTTGAAAATGTTCTTAACAATGAAAAATGTTTAGGTATGATTTAACCATGGCAAGGTAGAGTGGGTCTATGCCCTTCTTGTTTCTGTCATTGTGATTCCAATGTTGTATAAATTTGATTCACACTGACCAAAACCTGTTCAACTTTAGGGGGTTTTTTCCCTCTCCACAAGCTCTCACTAGACTACAGCCACTTTATTCTACACCTGGGTACTTGGGTTTCTGGCTCCAAGTGCAGCTCTGCCCATTTCTTTATTTTTTACATTCAGCCAATTATCTCTATTTGTGTGGAAATTTGGGATCCTTAATCTGCTTGCTGATACTATGTAGCATCTAGTCTATTGCTTTCCATTGTCAGACTATGTCTACATAAGAACTGCTTGGGATTTTGTCAATTCTGCAGACTCCTGTGCCTGAAGCATAAAAATTCAAATTCATTATGTTTGGGACAGGGCCCAGAACTTGTATTTTAAAGTTTTCTTAAAACCAAACTAATATATTCATTATTAGTCTATTATATCATCAAGTGGTTTTAAAAAAATAATGAATGGTACCTAAAAATTGAACATAATTTTTTAGTTACATTTGAGGGAGGAAAAAAAAGGAATGGAAATATTTATATTATCTCAGATTGGCTACTGCCAGATTGTAAAAGCAAACTTTCCAGTTAGTTCACAGGGGAAAGTGATGACTCTCAAGCTCTTAAGAGCATTTCTAGACAAGGGAATTTGTATGGATATGAGAGGTAAGTATCAGCATTTTAATTCTCTGGGTCTAAGTGCTGACACCTCTTTTCTTGGTGGTTGTGAAAAAAATTTTGGTCCTATATGTTCAAGCATATTACTTTGGAGAGGTATGCCACCTTCAGACACGCTGATCTGCATCCTCTGGTTTTCTTGGAAGTTCATTAGTCAGGAATTTGGAAAGCAAGCAAGTGTCATATAATTTTCTCCCACTCTGCCTTTATATGAACTCTATGAATCCTTGCAATGAAGTAGGGACTATGATGATCCCCGTTTTTCGGAGGAGGAAACCGAGGCATAGATAAATTAAGTAACTTGCCTCTAGTGTGTAAGTGGCAGGGATGGGATTCAAGCTCAGGCAGTTCAGCTTCCAGATTCCTAAGACCTACTTTCTCACACCTACTGGTCACTCTGGCCAATATGTACAGCAACTGCTGGACCCAAGTCAAGAGAGAAATTTAGAAGAAAGGCTGAGAGTAAACAAAAAACTAAAAATAATTTAATTTTAGGAACTTTTCATGTGCTTGTTTGTTTATCCATCCACCTGTCCACCTTATACTTATATACAAGCATTATGGTAATAAGCTCTGGGGACACATTTATTAAAAAGTCACAAGAGAGACTCACAGTCTGGTGGGAGAAAGAGAGATCAATATTATATATACATGCGTAAAACAAAGCACTGAGAGATGTAGCCTAGGACAAAAAATTGTTCAGAAGTGGAGTGAATTGAAGCAGCACAAGAATGTGATGTTAGCAAGTTTTTAAGAAGGAGCAGGAATCTTGGAGGTGGTAAGGGGAGAAGTACAGTCAGATAGATGCTATACTATGAGTAAAATTATGAAGCCTTGAAAGAGACCCAGGAGGGACAGGAAGGGCAGATACTTCATAGAGCTAATCAACCTTGGCACCACAGACACTGGGGTCTGGACAATTCTTTGCTGTGGGGGCTGTCCTGTGCATGTAGGGTATTAGCAGCATCCCCAACTTCTACCCACTGGATGCCAGTAGCAGCTCCCTGGTTATGACAACCAAAAGTATCTTCAGATAGTGCCAAATGCCCCTGAGCAGCAGAATCATCCCTTTGAAAACCTAGACTAACGGGAAAGCTTGAAGGTATGTGTAAAAGAAGAACAGGACCAGTGGCTGAAAGAAGCATAGTAAGGTGGCTTGGGTCTGTATCATGAAATCAGCCAGTCAGTCTGGCCTCTCAAATTCTAAATAACCACCCAGACACTCTGATGCTTATTTCCTTTAAAAGAGCCCTGGACAAAGACAACGGGGGTTGGGGAGTGGGTGGAGAGGACTGAAAGGGGAAGATGGGGGGTGGGTAGGGCAGGGGAGAGTCATGGGGAGAAAATGGAGACAACTGTAGTTGAACAACAACAAAAAAGTAAAATAAAATACTTTTCCACACTGGAAAAAAAAATAATAAAAGAGCCTCCTGCCAATTGTAGCCTGCAGGTTCAGTCCACATTAGAAAACATTAGTTGGATAATTAATTCGGTTGCCATCTATATAACTATGAGGTGGGCAGAACTCTGCTATGATCTCCAAGATTCTCAGCCTGGAGTTATACATATATTCTTCCAACTTTTCAAACACTAATACATGTGCTGCTGTGAAGGGATTTTGCAGCTATAACTGAGGTTGACCTTAAAATAAGGAGATTATCCTCAGTCTGCTTGACCTAATCCCGTTATCCCCTAGAAGAGACTGGGAGCTTCCTGGAGACACACATTCAATGAGTGAGGGGCATCTGGAGACTCAGTCACTGGCTTTGAAGGCAGAGGAGCCATGTGGCAAGTACGTAAAAGTTGCCTTATAAGCTGAGTGTGGTCCTAAATTGATAACCAGCAGGAATGCAGAAACCTCAGTCCTACTACCACAAGGAACTGGATTCTGCCAACAATCTGAATGAGCCAGAAAGGGGAGCAGCTGGGAATGCAGATGGCCAGCATGTTGACTTCAGCTTTCTAAGAACCTGAGCAGAGAAACCAGCCATACCATGCCTGAGCTTCAAACCCACAGATGTGGTGATTTGTTAAGCAGCTATAGAAAACTAATACAAACTTGATCCCACAATCCTCCGAGGTCCAGCTAAATTGTCCTCCATGAAAGCTCTCCCTTCTCACCAGTGTGCACAGAGACCAGGCCAGGCCATTTCAAGTTTCCCCCAAATCACCACACTCTCCCATGTTGATCCTGCTGCCCTCTCTTTTTCTTTTGTTACATCTCATGTTGATAAAGTACTATCCTGTCTACCATTGAATACTTCCTGAATGACTATATGCTCTCTTTTCTGCTCCTCTGCCCACCACCAAAAAAGTCAGTACTGAGAAGACAATGGTCATCTCTTCAAGGATCTGTTGAATTTCTCACAGTACCAATAACAGTGTTAAGCCTATTGTAGACACAGTAAACCATTACTGATTAATGGCCACAGACTGCCACCCTAACCCTCACCTAAGTAGAGAAGAGGTATTGTATACTACTGCCAATATTCACATTATGAGTGAACTGACCTGGAACAATTTGCTAGCACTCAAAGAACCATTTATATTTCAATAATTACTTACATGAGATCACTCTCATGGATGATGATGACTCTCAAGTTGTGTTGACGTCTCCTGGGTCACTTAACTCTCAGGGTCAAGTGACTAATCAGTTACTATGAACTACCAGCCAAAAATCTCTGTGCTCCTTGCATTTTAGACTCTCTTGCTTCTCCTCCTATCTTGACATAAGCTTGAGGTTTCCAGCTACTGGGCTTGTAGTTTAGTCTCCTAGTTAGGTGACGCATTTTGGGAGGATGGCAAAAGGGTGCTTTCCGTTAGCATTGTCCATTGAATATTCTACCCTCCTGTGGAGGGGCAACAAGAAAATATCAAGAATCCACTTTTCTCTGGGAAAATAATGAGAACACATAAAGGAGCACATAGAAACTGCTAACTATTGGATTGGCCAAAAAGTCCATTATGTTTTTTTTTTCCATAAAATAAAAGACAGAATTTTTTATTTTCACCAATAACTTCATAGATTTGGATATTTTGAGTATGTCCGCTATTTTCCGCTATTGGCTACTAGTGTGTAGAGGCCAGGGGTGCTGCTAAACATCTTCTAATGCATAAGACAGCCCCATAGCAAAGAATTATTTGGCAAAAATGTCAATAGTACCGAGAAACTTCACAAACCACTTTTGGCACGTTCAATCAGTCACAGCATCTTCTCCATGCACACATTTTTTTTGTGTTCCAGTCATGTTTTTACCTTTCTTAAAATAAAAAAGCCTAGCACACTGAAAATGTTGCTTGTTTTATTCCATCTTCAATATTAAAATGGTGGCACAAAAATTCACTAATTTTGATAAGTTTTTTTAAATGCACGCTGATATGACAGCTATCACAATACAATCTGACAAAATTGTTTTGAATTAAGACAACTAAGCACTACTACGGCCATGGTATGGAAAAAACATAATGGACTTGTAGAGAAACCCAATAAAATAAGTTACATCCAAAGACATCACTTATCCCTACTGACTGGATTGTTCTTCACTATGGAGTTAAAAATTCAAAATAATGGAACACTTAAAAAAAATCTACTTGTAGAATAAAACTTTCCCCATCAGATTTCTTCCCAGGATGAATCTACAACTAGAGCTTCTGGGACCTAAATTTACCCTCCAGCCTATGTGTAGTTTCCTCTCACTTTTGCCATTATCAGCAGCAGGTGAATTAATATGACTCTGGTAATTGCAATGCATGGGGTTGATTATATCTCAGAGTTGTCTATGCCAGGGAACAAACTGTTATGGAAAAAACTGAGAGCCTGAACTTATAAGCAACAGAGTCACAGCCTTCCTGGATGGCACAGCAATCACCAGGCTGTAAAAAGTCAACCTGCACTCTGGCTTCAGTTAGCTCTCTGGTGAGTTGTGCCAATGAAACCAGAGGACCACAAGTTACCAAGCCAAGCTTCAGGGTCTTAGGAAGGCAAGATTCATATTTGGTAAATGGGCACTATCAGAGATGGAATATAAGTATTTTTGGAAAATTATTACTCATAGTACTAATTCTCTAGATGAGGGTGGTGAAGGTCTTCCCGCTCTGTCACCATAATGGTCTAGTTTCCACAGCAAATAGCATTGAATAATCACAGAACCTTTTGCAGCTGGGCCTGGAACTGATTTAGATTCTTTCTCAAGAAAATTCTGAGGGAACGAAAGCCTCTACCAAATGGTCCCAATTGGCCTGCAAAATAAAATCAATTAGCCTTCTGTTGAATTAAATGCACTGATAGTTATCCCTCCCTCTTCACTATGCTTGCATTTGGGTGAATTTTTATTTTAATGCCAGAAAGGAAGGAGGAGAAAATAAAAGACACACAAATTGAAGCACATCTACTCAGCTCTATCCTCTTGCTGTTTCCAGAGATCATCAGGTCATCGAGAGCCACTCTTTTGGGGTAGTTGAAATTTCTAAATGTTTTGCTATTCAAGCCTCAGAGCAAAGAGAGGAGGCATCTTCTTAGTTTTCTATGGAGACTCTTCTTTCTCTGCCCTTCCTTGTAGTGAGGTCCTCCCAGATTCTTTCCTAGGCTGTCTTCTTCATCCACCCAGGTCAGCATGATAACCCTGCCCTCTTTGTCCTGGGGCATCCACCACCCTCTGTCAGCAGTCTGATTTGCTCAGTATCAGGCACTGTTCTGGGTGCTGAGGAAGTGGCAGTGAACAAAACAGACATGTTGTTTGCCCTTGTGGAGCTTATATTTGATTGTGGTGGAGAAAGACAATAAGCAAATAAGACAGTAAGTAGTAAGGGGCAAAATAAAGTCTAATGAGGGGAAAGAAGGGGGGCAGGGTGCAGAGGTGCTAGCTGAGAGAGTGCTGATGAGCTCAGGTCTCCTTTCCAGCCCAGAGATCTCCCCTAAGGTTCAGATGCATGTGCCCTAACATATAACTACCTTCTGGGTATCTCCACCTGAAAGTCACACAGACACAAACTCCCCATGTCCACCATAGATCATTCTTTTCCAAGTTCTCTTCTTCAACAGAACCATCTAGGTGCCATGCTTAAATTCTTCCACTCCCTCTACAACCAAACAGCTTCTAAATGTCTCCCAACACTGTTCATTTCTCTATATTTGCCACCATGACCTGATCCAGGCACTGTTCTCTTTTTCCTAGGCTGTTGCATTAGTCTTACTGAGAGAAACTGTGCCTCTCCTCCCAGTCCAGCCCAATCCCATTGTATATACTGTGGCTGAAATGATCTTGCTAACAGTCCATCTGATCATGTCATTCATTCCCTGCTCAAAAGTTTTCTATGGCTCCCTAGTGCCCTTGGATAAAGGAACCTGACTCACAAAGACATTTAGGATCTGACCTTTACTTACAATGCCAACTTTCTGCATCAAAACTGCCTCCCAACTCTAGCTAAACGGACCTGTTTGCATGTCCTCTGGTTCCCTGCTCTTATTACTGCTACCTGAACTACAGTTCAGTCCTTTCCCCTGAGTAACGCCTACTCATCCTCCAGGTTGAATTTTGGACATCTAGGAAGCCTTCCTCAACCTCAGAAGGCCTGTCCCAGCTAAGCTGTCTGTTGATTAACACAGCAATCAGCATGCTATCTGGCACATGGTCAATATTTGTTGAATAAATGAATATGTCCATGTACAAAGTACAAATCGATTCGTGTAATTATAACCAATTTCTTCTAGGTCTCAGTTATCCTGATTCATCCTTCCTCATAATCCAAGATTCTGGGGATGGAAATTCCTGTGCTTGGGCAAGTCATTTATTCCCTCTGAGCTCATTGTCCTCATTTACCACAAGAGAATAATAGTAATTCCTACTTTGGGGAGGTGTCATGATGAGAAACTAAAGCAGTGTATTGAAGGACCTAGCACATACCTGGTACAAAGGAGGTGGATCTGCAAATAGTAGCTCTAATTATTTTAAAAAATTTTTTCTTCCTGCAAGTCAGGCAGAAAACAGAACTGCTTCCTGAGACAGGTGTCATTTCCCAGAGGTCACCACACCTTGAGGAAAATGGAGAGACCAAAATGTCTCTTCTTTATCAAATGCCCTCCTTTCCTTTGAAGATCTCTCTAGCACTTTGGACTTGCTATTCTGTTTTTATTCCGAGTTCATTTAACTTTAAGTTCACAGTCTTTATTTTAATACACTTTGCATTTTAACAAGTAGGTCAAAGCCATTTTATACTTGCAATATGATTACCATAGTAATCACTGTATTTTATAACCTGCAAAATGCTCCCAGGGAGACCAGTAGGGACAGTTACAGTTTGTAACAAAAATAATAATTTCAGCCCAGCAAAATAAGTTCCTCTTAAAAACACTCTTGTTGCAAGTGTTAATTTTTGAGGCTACCACAATATTTGGAAATGGCAAATGCTAATGACTAAAAACATGCTGAAGAGTTTTACTTGAGCATGTCTTTATTTTCAGTAGCTTTGTGTTTGGAGAGTTAATATTAATGGTAGTAGTAGTAGTAATAGCAGCAGCTAATGTTTATATAGTGCTTGAAGTAGACTGTCTGCAAAAGTGGTCTGAATAATTTCCCACTTGTACCTAGGCTCTTGAGTAAGCTGCCACTCTGCTGACTCTGGACTTGGCCTGCACTTGCTTTGGCCAATGAAATATTAGCACACAGGACAGAAGCAAAGGCTTAAAAAGCAATTGTGCATTCGGGCTTTGCTCTCTTGCTGCTGTTAAGAACCCTGTGACCACAACCATGTGAACAAGCCCAGCTGCTACAATCCTAGCTGCCATCACACTAAACGTGCAAGTAAAGACACGCTGGACTATCCAGCCCCAGCCAAAGTGTTTCAGACCCTCAGACTGGGACACTTGCGAAGCCAACCTGAATCATAAAACGTAACAAATAAATGTTGTTCTAAGCTACTAAATTTTGGAATGCTTTGTTAGGCCGCATAAGCTAACTGATACTGTGTTTACACATGTCACACATTCTTCAAAGTGCTTTACATAAATCAAATCATTCAATTCGTACAATAAACCTGTGGGGGCAATACAGTTATTAATCTCATAGGTGAGGAAATTAAACACATAGAGACCCGATAACTAGCCCAAGGTCACACAGTTAGAATGTGATGGAGACAAAACTTGAACCCAGTCAAATTGGCTCGATAGTACCTGCTCCTAAACTACGTAACACTGACTCTCAACTTTTTATTTTTCTTCTACTGAAGTATTTATTTTATTCAGTAGTTATGAAGAGCATTGCTTAATGTGAACAATTGTGTTAATGATCAAGAACACAAAGTCCTACTGTGCCCTAAGGAAATACCACGGGAATACATTTTGGATCCGAAACCAATAAATCAAAAGTATCCCAGCGACCCATGCACCAAATTCCATTAAAAAATTCTGACAGTACAATGTAACCTTTAGAATGAATTTTGAACAGAAAAACCAAGATGGAGGCGTAGGTAGACACACTGAGCCTCCTCGTACAACCAAAAGAAGGACAACAACAATTTAAAAATAAAAACCAACCAAAATTGACAGAAAATCCAACTGCACGGAAGTCTGACAACCAAGGAGATAAAGAAGAAACATTCATCCAGACTGGTAGGAGGGGCAGAGATATGTA
The DNA here is from genome assembly GCF_022682495.2 of Desmodus rotundus. Lineage (NCBI taxonomy): Eukaryota > Metazoa > Chordata > Mammalia > Chiroptera > Phyllostomidae > Desmodus > Desmodus rotundus. The sequence continues at coordinate 79,380,190 of NC_071394.1, read as the reverse complement.
GCTGGGGCAGAGGACTCCAGGCAATGTTGCGGGACCCAGAGACGTGCGGATTGTGGAATGAACAGGGCAGGCAGTGCGACCACTATCAGACCCTGAGGCCCCACATTCGCGCATAGATAAACCGGGAGGAACAGCGGGGGAGAAAACAGACTGCGCAACCAAGGGCTCCAGTTCGGGGAAATAAAACCTTTACACACAGATATAAAAGATAAAAAAATATATATCTTTAGCCATGCAGAAGCTTTTTATTTTGATGAGGTCCCATTTGTTTATTCTTTCCTTTATGTCCCTTGCTTTAGGGGAGATGTCTGTGAGGATGCTGCTGCATGGAATGTCTGAGATTTTCCTGCCAATATTTTCCTCAAGGACTTTTATGGTGTTATGACTTATATTTAAGTCTTTTATCCATCTTGAGTTTATTTTTGTGATTATACCCTAAGAACCCTGAAACACCAATCCAAAAGAACCTGTGCACCCCAATGTTCATAGCAGCACAATGTATAATAGCCAAGTACTGGAAGCAACCTAAGTGCCCATCAGCAAACGAGTGGATCCAAAAACTATGGTATATTTACACAATGGAATTCTATGCAGCAGAGAGAAAGAAGGAGCTTATACCCTTTGCAACAGCATGGATGGAACTGGAGAGCATTATGTTAAGTGAAATAAGCCAGGTGGTGAGGGACAAATACCATATGATCTCACCTTTAACTGGAACATAATAAATAGAAGAAAAAAGGAAACAAAATGTAACCAGAGACACTGAAGTTAAGAACAATCTAACAATGGGAAGGGGGGAGTGGGGAGGGGACAGTGAGGAGAGGGGATTACAGGAACTACTATAAAGGACACATGGACCAAATCAAGGGGGAGGGTGGAGGTGGAGGAGGGAGGGGGGTTCAGCTGGGGTGGGGTGGAGGGATGGGGAGAAAAGGCACACAACTGTAATTGAATAACAAAAAATAAAAATAAAAAAATAAAAAAATATCAAATGCACAAATACAAAAATGAGAGGTTATCTCAGTCTAGGATGAGTGTAGCTGAATTTAATAATTCTCTTAGAAGATACAGTGTTGACTTCTGGACAAGATGGAGTCATAGGTAGATACACTGTGCCTCCTCGCACAACCAAAAGAAGTACAACAACAAATTTAAGAACAAAAAACAACCAGTACTGCCAGAAAATCAAAATGTATGGAAGTCTGACAACCAAGAAGTTAAGAAACATTCATCCAGACTGGTAGGAGGGGCGGAGATAGGCAGCCAGGCAGAGAAGACTCATGGAAAGGCAGGGGCTAAAGGACAAGGACAGGCAAAGCAGCAGGTGACAGACCAGGTGGTCCCATGTTTGCATGTAGATAAACTAAAAGGAACAACTGGGGAGTGAGACAGACTGTGCAACCCAGGGTCCCAGCGTGGGGAAATAAAGCCTCAAAACCTCTGACTGAAAAAAACCTGTGGGGGTTGAGGTGGCGGGAGAAACTCCCAGCCTCACAGGAGAGTTCATTGGAGAGACCCACAGCGTCCCAGAATGTACACAAACTGACCCACCTGGGAATCAGAACCAGAAGGGCCCAATTTGACTGTGGGTAGTGGCAGAAGTGACTGAAAGACGGTGGAGAGCTGAATGAGTGGCATTGTTCCCTCTTGGACCCCTCCTCCACATATAGCATCTCTACACAGAGACCTGGTTTACCCCGCCCTGGTGAACACCTAAGGCTCTTCCCCTTATTACATAAGAGGCATGCCAAGACAAAAAAAAAAAAAAAAAAAGGCCCAAATGAAAGAACAGATCAAAGCTCCAGAAAAAACACAACTAAGCAATGAAGAGGTAGCCAACCTATCAGATGCACAGTTCAAAACACTGGTAATCAGGATGCTCACAGAAATGGAAAATAAGAGGAAATTCAAAATAAGAGGAAAAAGTGAAGGCTATGGAACATGAAATAAAGGAAACCAACGGTGAAGGGAAGGAAACTGGGACTCAAATCAATGGTATGGAGCAGAAGGAATAAATAAACATTCAACCAGAAGAGTAGGAAGAAATAAAAATTCAAAAAAATGAGGAGAGACTTAGGAACCTTCGGAACAATTTTAAACATTATAACATCTGAATCACAGGGGTTCCAGAAGGAGAAAAAGAAGAGTAAAAAATGGAAAACTTACTTGAAAACATAATGAAAGAGAACTTCCCCAATCTGGCAAAGGAAATAGGCTTCCAGGAAGTCCAGGAAGCTCAGAGAGTCCCAAAGAAGTTGGACCCAAGGAAGCACAAACCAAAGCACATCATAATTACACTATCCAAGGTTAAAGATAAGGAGAGAGTCTTAAAAGCAGCGAGAGAAAAGGAGATAGTTGCTTCCAAAGGAGTTCCCATAAGACTATCTGCTGATTTCTCAAAAGAAACCTTGCAGGCAAGAAGAGGCTGGAAAGGAGTATCCCAAGTCATGGAAAATAAGGACCTACATGCAAGATTACTCTATTCAGCAAAGCTATCATTTAGAATGGAAGGGCAGATAAAGTGCTTCCCAGATAAAGTGACATTAAAGGAGTTCATCATTACCCAGTCCTTATTATATGAAATGTAAAGGGATTTATCTAAGATAAAGATGATGATCAAAACTATGAACAGTAAAATGGCAACAAACTCACAACTATCAACTGAACCTAAAAACAAAAACAAGCTGAACAAACAACTAGAACAGGAGGAACAGAATCACAGAAATGGAGATCACATGGAGGGTTATCAGTGGGGAGTGGGAGGGGGAATGAGAGAAAAGGTACAGGGAATAAGTAGCATAAATGGTAGGTACAAAATAGACCAGCTGAGGTTAAGAATAGTATGGGAAATGTAGAAGCCAAAGAACTTATATGTATGACCCATGGACATGATGGGGAACACAGGTGGGAGGGGAATAAAGGGGGAAAGTGGGACAACTGTAATAACATAATAAAATATATTTTAAAAAAGAAAATAAAAATCAAATAAAAAATAAAGATAAAAAGAGAAGATAAGAGTGTTGATCTATATTGCAAGTAGGTAAGAACCATGGGAAGTCAATTTCTATCAGATGATAGAATTAATAGCAAAGTAATGCACTTGCCATAAAAATTTTAAAGTCCAATTGTTATTTTTTAAAAATCCAACTCAAAATATTTTTATTTGGATCAAAAGGTTTTTGTCCCAATGATAAATGACTTTTATATAGAATATAGAAAAAGTGAACACTAATATAGGACACATTATTTTTGTATCTGCTTTGTCCCATTTTCCTTCTTTTTAACAATATGCTGGTCTAGAGAATGTGTGGATAAAGAATGAAATCAAATTGGGAAAGTTAAGATTCACTTCAGATTTCAGGGCAACCTACTGAGACTGAGGACAGGAGGTTCTCCTTACCCTTCTGTTTGACCAAGATAAATATGAAGGCACTGATCTATTATTTCCATAATAGAAGAAACTACATCTTAAAGGGCCCTAAATCCATACTAAAATTCAGAATAGTACTGGTGAACAATATGTTAAAAAAAACACATATGTATATACAAATAATTTTAAGTATGTAATTAAGCCACAAGTTTATAATTTGGATGGGTAATTAAGGGATAATGATGACAGAAGCATTAACTTAATGCAGGAACCATTACTGAGTCAGTTCATCCACTGAAGACATCCTTGTTGAGCATCTACTATATACCAGGTCATGGGACAGGTCCTAGGAATGGAAGAGTGAACAAGATATACAGTGAGAGAGTTATCCCACAACAGTGGACAAGAAGACTGCAAGTATAAAAAGATTGTATAGCTGCTGAGTTTTTTCCTTCTGAAAAGTCTAGTAGTAAATAAGTCAACAAGTAAATAGTCAAACAGTAAATAAGTTAACAAGGAATGTTTAATAATTAAGATCAACAGATTTCACTGAATTCATTCATTCATTGAACACCCTCTACGTGCCAAGCACTGTGACAAATGCTGAAACATAAAGTGCGTAAGACATGGTCCTTGTCTTCACAGGGTTCATGTCACTAGGAAAGTATAAGAACATAATGGATGGTGTCACATAGAAAGAACACACCTAACCTGGTTGTAGGAAGGAAGTCTCACCAGAGAAGGTATACCTAAACTAATACTTCAAGGGTGAGGTGGTATTTGGACTTTTAAAAATGGAATTCCATTTAAAATACTTAATTTCTAGTCAATGATTCAAATGCTTCTTGCCTTGAATGAGTGATTACCATTGAATGCCCAGTACAGTAATTCTCCAGTTCTAATGTGCACCCAGATCACCTGGGATCTTATGAACACACAGATTCTGACTCAGTAGGTCTGGGGTGGAGCTGAGATTCGGCATTTCTAACCAGCTCCCAGGTGAGGAATAGGCCGCTGGTGTGGGGACCTCATTTGGAGTACCCTGCCCCTGGTACAAAAGGGACTCTGACCAACAGATGTGCTGTGTTTGGCTCACATGGTATGCCAAAAACTCTCTATTAGTTAGCAACTTATCAAAATCAGGAGATTTTACATAAAAAGCAGGAATTTCTAGCTTCTTTGGAGAAACTTACATAGACAAAGTAGATCCTAAATTTCCTCAAGTCGGCTGTCATTTCTCCATGTCAGCCTTTGGACCCAGAGGAACCCACCTCCACTGGCTTCGCTCTACACAGGTTCTTCCCCCTCAGGTATCTAGCAGCTTGTAAGTGTTAACCACCCCTCAACTGCCCAACATTCCTGCAGGAGCAGTCTGCACACCTGGCAGGAATTGGTACTGTGAATTCATAATAAGAAAGGACCAACAGTCTTTTATACAAACAGCACCAATTTCTGTTGCCAAACTCATCTGGCTTGGCAAATGCCTCAACTGTGCCAAGGTGGCATTTCCATAACCCCCATTACTGAGATAACAGGGCATTTATAGAAGGACATGCATGGGCAGTGAGATCGCATGGCCACAGGCATTAAATGCCAGTCTGGGATGCAGACCAGGAAACTCTCAACTGGCTGAGGATCCTAAGAGCCCACTCTCATCCTTTAAGATGTGTCAGCACCTGAACGCATCTGGAAACACTTTTCAACCTGGAGCCGTGGCCAGAAGTGGGGGCAGGACTCCACCTGGAACGAATGTGTGTGTCGGAAAATGTGTGAGTGTATGCAGGCAGACAGACCACACGTCTTTCCATCAGGGAATATTAATCTGCACACTGGCACTTTGCTATTTTTACACTTGAACGATGTCTCTGCATTTGAATGAGATAGAAATGTTCTGCTTTGGGGCTCAGGCTTCTACAATTGCCAAAGCCCTCATGAGACGTTCTTGCCATCCCGGTATTAAAGACAGAGCGAAATGAACTTATAAAATTTTTAGTATCAATTGAGGAAAAGTATACTAGAAATTACTTATTCTCTGGTACTTCTGATGCCTTATATGTTCATTATTTCCTATGATGAGAAAGATTATTACTGTGGAGGACTGAAATTTGGCTTGTGAAAAATAAAATTGGAGAAGTCTCTTCTGTTTGTGGCTGTTACCATGTATCTTGTTCATCATCACTTTTCTTTACTAGGGTCATATTTATGAGACTTTCTTGGATTTGAACCTATTTTTATCTATCATTGCTGAATCATTAGATCAAAACTTAGCATTATCATAGTCAGTGATATGAGAGGGAGTAAAATATTTTTAAAAAAAATCATTGAGAAAGCATTTGCTTAAAGCAACCTGAGGGGAAAAAATGGAGCTTAGAGCACATGCACATGAATGTATATACATGATCACACCACACACTGTCACATTAGTTCTGTGACAACAAGAAGGACCTAGAAGAACTCACCTCCCCTTGACACACACAGTTGAGGAATATTAAGATAACCCAGTTTTTCTGTTTGTTTGTTTACAGTATTTAAACTCTGATTTTAAAGCTTTCCACATAATAGAGTTTGACATAAATAACAAACACAAGAAACTGTTTTAAAAACACATGGCCAACGCTGTAGTGCAGCCTAAGCTGAATTAAGTGAAGCCTGGAAGTTCCTTTCTAATTATCATCAATAATGTTTAATCATATGGTCTATGAGTGAATGTCACTATATTAAACACAATACAGTATATATTTGTGTACTACAGTTGGGACTAAACGATTGATCATCTGTTCCAAGTTGGCCTTTCCTTCTAGGATAAAAAAAGCACAACATAGCAAGGGCCACGTTTATCCATCATGATAATGCCAGATTCAAACAGTACCCGGTACACAGCAGGCACTCAGATATTTATTGATTCCTTGAATGAAGAGACATTAAATAAGTGGGTAAAACTGGGCTAGGGAACAGTTACTATCTTTAAGGAAGTTGAACTCAAAATGGGAACTCAGAGGAATATAGATTCCCCATTAGTACATTAAGAAAGGCATTGACACACTGACTGGAGTCACATCCAGACAGCACTGCAGAGAGCTGGGAGAAAACGGAGCAGGGAGGATTTTAAGAGACTAGCTAATCAGGAAGACTTCTCTAGTCTGGGGTATAAGAACTAGTCATTTCCCAATTATTACGACCATGCTTTTCAAGTACCAAATGTGAACATGGAAGCGAAGTGTGAACACAAAAATGAAGAAGTTGACATTTTTCAACATTCACTAAATCAACTGTTTTCTTTTTTCAACTGAAATTCACTAGTTTTTCAAAGCATCCAGAACCATAGAGCATTAGAATATCCTAAGCAGCAATGAGGATATCTGGAAACCTAATGAAAGTCTTAAAGGCTGATTTGACTCTCACATGCTTTAATAACAACAGGGCTCTCCATGGGAGTGTGTAATTCAAATCCAAGGTGGATGGATTCCTGAGAAAGGGAGAAAATCATGTGTTTTGGTGTGTTATGAAAATTTACATGTGTAAAAAATGGAATGGCTATCAATTCTGCATATATCATTTGAAACAATCTTTTTTTTTTTGAAGGTTCTAGCAGGTGACGTCTGCAATTTTATTTTTTATTTATTTATTTATTTTCTTTTTTAAAATATATTTATTGATTATGCTATTACAGTTGTCCCATTCCCCACCCCCCCCACTCCACTCCATCCTGCCCACCCCCTCCCTCCCACATTCCCTCCTATAGTTTATGTCCATGGGTCATACTTATAATTTCTTTGGCTTCTACATTTCCTACACTATTCTTACCCTTCCGCTGTCTATTTTCCACCTATCATTTATGCTACTTATTCTCTGTACCTTTCCCCCTCCCACTCCCCTGTTGATAACCCTCCATGTGATCTCCATTTCTGTGGTTCCGTTCCTGTTCTAGTTGTTTGACAGCAAACTCACAGTTATTAACAACCACACCTAAAAGAAAAACAAAAGCAAACTAAGCAAACAAATGAAACAATCTTTCATTGTTCAAATTGTTCAAAACTGTCGTGTAGATAATGTACTTCAAGGGGTGATAAAGAAATTGACTCAACCACAACAGTTTTAATCCTAACCATGAACAGGAAGGTAATCATTTAATTTTTTAGTTTCTTTCAAGGGAGTAGAATCATATTTAATACCTATAACATCACTGATAGGTTTAACTTCTGGGGCCTCCAAGCATTAAATGGCTAAAAAATGTACTTTTGCCCTTGTAGACAAAATAAACCCATCTCCAGTAGAGAAGTCCTGAGATGCCTGGGTGTGAATTCCACACAAAATTCCACTTGCCTTTAGGTTGCCGACACTGGCCTTCCTTAGGTAAATATACTCAGAAGATATGATCAAAATACTCTTACTGGAAAGCTTCAACTCATAAAATTATACACCTATGAAGTAAACTTTTGTACAAAAAAACCCCAACTTTGCACTAGATACCTAAAGTTCAGTCTACTCCCAGAAAAGCTTGTTCTTGCAGTAATATCTTGATCAGGTATCCAGTGCATCCAAGTATCAAATGGCCAAGGCTAGAGGTAATACAATCCTTAAATGAATGTATTTTAAGTAAATTATGGCAATATAATATAAGACCTATTCATATTTTCAAATTAAAAATGCAGGCAAAATAAATCATCTGGAATAATTTCTCTTATATCAATTATGATAAGCTCCTATGAAAAATTCTATTATAAAAAGAGAACGGCTGTGGATAGCATTGATCTCCCAAGCAAGATAACCATCTAATCTATATAGCACACAATGAGGCATATCTTAGAACTTCTCTGACTGAATTTGAACTTGAACCTTCTCTTGCACATCTGTATTTTCTCTTTCTTAAAATGAAAAATTTGGACTACACAATCTAGATCGTCTTAACCAACTACAACTATAAAACTTTTTCCCCATAATTAGGCTACCCAAAGACAGCACAAAGATAACATTTAACTTTTCTGATTGCTTTCAATACCAAAGGAGTTTAATGACCTGGGCTAGCACCCCTAGCAGAATGACCTTAGAAATTGTGAGTACATGTCAGTCAAGATATTAAAAACTAAGCAGGTTTTCATTTGAATATCTAGAAAAGTGGTAGACCTAAGAGATAAAAGTTTCTGAAAAAATGCCCCTTTCCAACAAGCTCAAAAGTCATTAAAGTTAGCTGGCAAGATATTTACATTCCTTAACAGACAAAGAAATGCAATATCCAAACAGTAAGCGTGGAGCAACTTGGAAGAGTGTTCTAGGTCTGTAACCTCTAATTTGCATCAGTTTACCAAGTCAATGACTCAGAAACTATAAACAGGACCCAGGGTCTCCCAGTGGCATTAAAAATAAATCTCCAATGCACATCCCACCTGAAATTTCTGATCAGGCTGCAGTCTCAGGGTGGTTGACAAAACTGCTCTGGATGACAAAGGTTTCATTAGTGGGTAAGCATCTTCTAAACTAGTAAGATTTTCAACGAGGCACAAAATGTTTAAAAGAACCAAACCTATAAGCTTTATATAGTTTGTGTTACAAAAGCTGTACATATTTGGTACTTCAATCATTTTACCACTTAAGAGGATTTGCCCTATTCATAGAAACAGGTTGTTTTTATAATTCCAATTTAAAATGTTTAACTGAGTATTTGGTATAGATTTACAATTTTAAACTAAAATCTATGACATTTGCATGTAGTTTTAGGACATTTAAGTCAATTTAATGTTTAGCATATTTATAAGTTTAATTTGTGGTAATTATAAAAATTATTAAAAGAGAAGGAAAAGGGTGTTGTTTTTCTTGGGGAAGGAGGGTGTCGAGTCAGATTATGTAAAAGGAAGCCAAATATTCTGCATTTATAAATGTATCTTAAAATATAAATAAATAATTTAAGTTTGTAAATGGGGACAGGAGGTATATGAACATGGCAGAATAGTAAGATTTGAATGCTGAACTTGAAAAATTTGGTTTTTCAGTTCAATGACAATTAAGTTTTAAAACCAAAGCAATCTAAAGAATCCTTCCTTTAAACAAAAATGCCCTTTGTGGGGCTCCAAGAAACTAATATAGGTCCTTGCCACTAAGGTGACTTCTGAAGGTGTTCAGAACAAGCCTCCCCAGAATATGCCACTTGGGCATGAAGACAGGTTTTGAGCTGAAAATAATCATGACCCCAAAAAGACTCAGGAAGAGCTTATTGCCTCCCCTTTATTGCCTAAAAGAACTTAGATAGAGGGGCTGGCCCAGGAGGAAAGGTGTCACCAGAGATAGCTACAAAGAACACGGGCTAGGTGTGGTGTAGTGTGCTGGGAGGACCAGGGCAGGACTTTTGACCTGGAGATCAAAGTCTTCTCTGGGCCCATTGTTTCTTTCTTCAAGGCACAGCAAACATTGTTTACCAAACATCTGCTCCTCCCAATTCCTGTGAACTGTCTTCCTTCCATTTGAAGTCCCAGATCTCTACCCACTTCTCCTTAGCTCAGAATGACACATAAGCCATTTTTGCCTGACTGCTTTTGGGTCTCATATTCTTATTGGGGTCCCCATGCATTCATAATTAAACTTGGTTTTCTCCTATTAATGTTTTATGTTAATATGATTATTAGATGAGTCATAGAACCTAGAGGGGTAGAAGAAAAATTTTTCCTCCCCCAAAGTTGGTGTAGTTGGCAGGATAAAGTTCACTGGCTGGACACTGCTCCCCGAAGACTGCTACAGCTGAGAGATCCTGAAACCTCGGAGAAGAGCTGGCAGAGGAATTGCCACCAACTCAGTCTCCTGGATCTCTGTCTGCAGGATCCAATGGAATCAACAGTGGTGAGTTATTTTTTCCTTTCTTAATTTAGATTAGCTGTTCAAAATATTTGTGGAACTGATTCCCCAGGTAAAGGGACTCTGGTAAAGCTTTGTTATAAGCACTCATGGTTTTTATTGATCCTCTTCTTCCCAGAGATTGTCAATGTTTTTCTTTGTCTTGGCCTTGTGTCATTTGTCAGAAGGAGGGAAACCACAAGACAGAATACAGGCCTAGGTCCTATAAGCCTGCTATTCGAGCTGGCCTCACAGACAGGTGCATTCATGGTTCTCACCAGACAGATGTCTGGTTAGACAAACTTTGCTGTGGGTTAATGTGCACATGAGGAAAAAGCTGTTGCTAAGAGACATCTTAGAAGCCAAAGTCACAAAATTGGTGGGCACAGGTCAAGCACTTAAGAGCTGTTAGAACATTTATCACAGAACCCAAAGCCTCCTGTGTTAGAATAAGTTGGTCACAGAACAGGTTAGATTGACACTAGGTCACCTGCCAACCTCAAGAAAATTTTCATGCAGTGAGGTACTCTATAAAAACACCACACAATCCCTAACCTAGTGGCACATCCCTACTAAGTATTAGTTTGGCTCCAAGAGAACCAAGGTTAGCTAAAGCAGTTAACGTTCATATAAGAAAAAAAAAACAGATACAGTTTTCCTTTTGTTTTGTTCTATCTTGAGAGCTTGGCTTTGAGACCAGTGAGAATATTCTCTCTGGGCTCCTCCGCCATTGGGAAGGCATACAGCAAGCACACATTTGGCAACTAGTGGGATACACTGGAATTCTAAGCAGCTGTAGCTGCTGGTCAAACTGTTTCTGTAAAAGGCCAGATAAAAAGTAATGTGGACTTTGTGGGCCATATGGTCTCTGTTGCAGCCACTCAACTTTGCCACAAAAGCAGCCAAAGACAATACGCAAATGACTAGGCATGGCTGTGTCCCAAACATTCTTATTTACAAAAGCAGGCCCTGGGCCAGATTTGGCCCATGAGTCACAGCTTGCCAATCCATGTTCTAGTCTGGAGTACAAGGGCCACCCAGTTCAGAGGGATCCACTCTCTGATTTGCTACAAGACAACTGAACACATTCTTATCCTAGGAGGTGCAGTATTCACCCAGTGTGACTTCTCACTCAGTGGTGGCAGCAGCATATTCCCAGTTAATACCACTGCCAACTCGTCAGATACACCCTTTTACTTGAGGTCAGAGGGTTAGTCTCAATCTGGGAAATTCCCCAAAAATGCTTTTTCCTTCTGGTACAAAGAAGTCAAATTAAAAGGGTTTAAAAGTGTTAAATTCTTTGGAGATTAAAAAAAAATTGGCCTTGCTTTCCATAAACACAGTTGCATGAATGCAGCTGGCTTTAGCATTTGAACAGACAGGATGCCTCAAATTCTGAAGCACTTCTGAGCCAATGACTCCATGAGGAGTAAGTACACTGGACTGCAGTTCCCTCACTGGTCACACAATGCTCTGCAGCCGGGACCCATCCAGCAACTGGGAGCACACTTACTGCTCAACTGTAAGTTCTGAGGGTCCCATTTCAAATCTTGATTTTTACATCAGATGTTCCCACAAAAATCTGAACACTAGAGTTAAGATAAACAGTTATTGCATTATTTTATTCTCTTTCATTCTTCCTGTCACAGTCAGGAAAGAGGCTACCTCACAATTGGCAAGCGAACTCAGGAAAGGAGGTTCAAGAGTTGGTTTTGTGAAGGTGGTGGAGCCTAGCAGTTTTATGACCTCTGCTCGTTCAAGAAAATGTGGAGAAAATAAAAATGACATAAACCAGGCAAGTGAAAGGAAAGTGTTTATTATGGGCATTTATTGAGTGATTCCGACACGTGCAAGATCCTGTGGTCAAGCCTTCACAAAGATTATCTCCCTTAATTTCAACACAGGGTTACGAAGGGAGATCCAAGAAACTGAGGTACAGTGAGGTCAAAGGTCATGTAGCTAGTATAGGGAGAATGTGATTTTAAACCCTTGGACAACAGAGCCCACAGTCTTCGCTAATACTTTAATCTGAATTAAGCAGAACTCAAGGGCTGTTCCAGGAGATTTACACCACACTCTCCAAACTTTGCTAAAGGCAAAAGACTCCACTGTCTCTTCCTTCCTCATACAAGGCTGTGTTTTGTGCCCTGTACTGCCAAAATGCTTGACCTCATCACACTGTATTGGAATCTGTACCACTGAGGTTCTCAACCTCTGCACTATGGACATTCGAAGCCATAGAGTTCTTGTTTGCAGGGGTCTGTCACATGAGTTGCAGGATTTCTAGCAGCCTCCCTGACCTCCTCCCACTAGATGCCAGTAACAAACCCTAGGGGTGGGTAGTTGGTCAAAACTGCTCCTGGTTGAGAACCACTGCTGTCAAACCTCTTGAGGATAGGATGTCTGTCCTTGTCACTGTTGACCTACTGCCTGAAAGGGCCTGGCACACAGTAGGTGATCAACAAATACTTAAGTCACCGCATAATGTCTTTCTCCAGCAATATAGCTAAGAAGACTCCACTGGTTAGACGGTTCTAAGGGCCCCAGAATGAAATCTAAGTCTAAACCTTTGTGCCATTTCATTTAGAAGTTTGGTTGCCATGACAGCTGCAGTCACCTTTACTCCTCCATATTTGATTCATGATGAATTGTTGATTTCATCCCTTAGGTATTTTTCGGATCTGTCTACCCTCCTCCTTTTCACGGCCACCATACTAGGCCAAGCAAGGGCTTCTGTCTTTTGTAAGGACTATACATAAGCCTCTTGACTACTGTCCCAATACCCTCTTTGATGACCCTCACCCATCTGTTCTGCCTGAGATACCAGAGGGATCTTTCAAAACCCAAATCTATTCATTCCAGACTCTTCCATGGCTTTTCATTGCCTTTAAGACTTCTTAACATGACCTTTGGAGCCTTCAGTGGTCTCCCCTGGCCAACCTCTGCAGCCTCTTCATCTCATCACTGGGGCTGTAGTTCTTTAAGAAGGCCATGATTCCACCTGCTCCTGGCCTTTGCATTCGCTATTCCAGATTGTGGAACACCACTGTCCTTCCTATACATTAGCCTTGGTGTTGCTTCTTACTGGTCTGTAGCAAATACCTTCATCAAAGGTCTCTGAGGAACCAAGTCCCATCCTTTCCTAGCATTCATCTGCAACGCCATTTTCACAAAAGAGGGCAGGCACCTTATCTACTTTTGTTCCCCATTATAATCCCTGTGCCTGGTCCAGGTAGGTGCTCAGATAACTTTTTTAAATACATTTGCATGATTAGTAACTTAGAGAGATACTATCGGTGAATGCAGAAGTTTTGCAGATGACAGATACGCTGGAGGAAAGTGGTTAGGTATACGAATCATGGAGCTCAAGTACCACTTACTGATAGCTGTGAGACTTTGGATAAAATACTCAACCTTTCTGTACCTCAGTTTTTGCATAAAGTAGGGAAAGAGTTCCTACCCTTATAGGATGCTTGTTGATAAAGTATATAAACATATATAAAGTCTCCAAATAGTGTCTGGGACACAACAAGTGCTATATAAGAATTTGCTGATATTATTATTATTATTATTAACATTTTTGTTATTAGCATTTTTTATCCTTACCCAAGGATATATATGTATTCATTTTAGAGAGAGAGGAAGGGGGAGAGAGAGAAAAAAAAAACATTGACATGAGAGAGAAACATCAAACAGTTGCCTCCTGTACACGTCCCTACTGGGATCAAACCTGAAACCTAGGTATGTGCTCTGACTGGGGATCGAACCCGCAACATTTTTGGTGTATGGAACATCACTCCAACCAACAGAACCACCTGGCCAAGGCTTAGTAGCATATTTATTTATGTTTGATGAGGTAACAGGGTGACTTTTTTCTGATTTCAGCATAGGTGACAGCAGCAGCCACGCTAAGTTCTTCCAAGTTCTGGATGAAGAGATCCACTTCCACATTCTACAGATCCCATGTCATCCCCAAGGTCCTTTCAGGTGGGCTGAAATCAGCTTTACAATGGTCCTTTGATAGGTTCCACAGAAACAACTCTGGGTTCATAATAATAACTCTCTTCAGTCACCTTGGAGCTGACTGCAGGCTGCTGAGGGGCCATCAGCACCTTGGCCAGTGGGCTAATAGAAGACTGGATTTGTTTGTAGTGCAATTAAAACCCAGCCTCCCTGGAGAGCCTAATTCACCCTGTGGACCTTTTCCACTCAGACACTATAGAAACACAAGTCCAAGTTGTTTCTAGTCCTCTTCATTCAATAGACACTTACCAAAAGCACCTGAAGTACCAGGGACTGCATTAGAAGCTAGAAGTCACCACTTGTCACAGGAGCCTGAGCTGTGGATCACATCGTGAGGAGCGGCTTTCACTAATCTCCTGTATACTTATGAGAATTCATCATGTTATTATAAGGCTGCTCCACTGATAGCATATTTCAGGGAAAGGTAGATGAGGCCTTTTATTCCTCACATTTGTGTGCAGAATCATCATTCCCAAAGCATAATTCTGATTCCAAACATAACTGCAGGTCAAATTCCATTATGGAAAACCCCTAATGCATATGGTAAGAGTAGGATTTTGTTCCCTGCAATGAGCAGGCCATTGTTTGGCTGAGATTTAAATATCCTGTTGTCATACACAGATTCTGTTGTATTGGGATTCATTGTAATGGGACTTGGCCTATAACTTGACTGATAATTAGCAAAGGGCCACTTACCATTTCCTGAATCCTAGTGCCCGAGGGTACTGGCACCTGAGCCAACCTTCTCCTAATGAGGCGGTTAATATTGCAACCTGCTCTGCCTAAAACACATTTTACTGCTTTGCTCATCAGAAGGTAGGATGACTAATAAAAATTCAAAAGACAGCCACATAAACATTAAAGTAAAGGGGAAAGAGGCTGTTGACAAGAGATCATTTTTATTCTCCCTTTATGTAATAAAAGAAAGGGTAGATCATAACTCAAGACACTATTTTAAAAGTATTATACACACCAGGTTCTCTTTGTACTGCATTATTTTCAGGCATGCTCTCATATAAATCAGCTAGAGAACACGTATGTTATAATCAAAAATGCTGAGTCCTCCAGGTAACAAATCCAGGAGAGTGAGTCATTTTGCTACAACTCACTTAAGAGAGAAAAATATTCAAAAAGAGCAGCTAAAAAACCAGGCTTTGAAATACCAAGAAGGGTTTTAGCCTTTTGGGTTGGTACCTGGTATAAATGTTAGGAGTTGAAATAAAATAAAACCTCTACTTGCCAATCTACAGGTCATCCAAAAAGTTTGAATACCTGAAGGAAATAGTGTGTTCACTGCCCTCTTTTCAGGTTAACAATTGGTCTCACTGCCTTAAATTTAGAGGTATTTCAGCTAAAAATGTCAAGAGCGTATAGAAAAATATATTTGAAAATAACATTAACATACAGTTTAAAATTAGTTTATCTTGTTTCCCAATGTTTCAGACATTCTGTACATATTTAGGATCTTCAAAATAAAGAACAAATAATGAATGATAAAAAATATCCCCAACACTAGCATGACAAAGAAAATATAAATGTTAGAGATTTAAAAATGAATAAGCTACCCTAGCTATCAAGATTTTAAACACATACATCTTTTAAGCTAGTACATTTGAGGTAGTAAATCCACTACAATGGATTTATCTGATCAACTGACTTATATACACAAAGATACGTGCCTGATAATATGCTCTGTATGATTCTTTGTAGCAGGGAAAGCCTGGGAAAAATGTAAATGTTCATCAACAAAAATCAGGATTCATCCATATGAAGGTAACAATACCCAATCATGATCATTTAATTCACAGAAAAATGTTTCTTTTTTGTTTGGTTTGGTTGTTTGTTTTTGTTTTGTTTTTTGATTCAAATGATGGTTTTGCTGTCCCTGTGAAACAGAATTTGAATTTTCTTAGAAATTAGACAGTTATTTTCTGGTGTCTACTTTCCTCCTCATTCCCTTACTCGATCTTTTTCCCATTCCACCCTTCCTTCCAGTCCATTTTGGAGGACAAAAAAACCCCTCATAATCCAGAAATTCATAATAGAACAATGTGGAAATCACTGTGAAAACACAAGACAAGTGAAAAACATCAGATCAAAAAATGTTCCTTAAAGATCTGCAGCACATGCTGGCTATAAATATGCTCTTGATGGTCTTGAACTAGTAAGAAAAAAATTAAATTACTTCTTAGTTCTCCTGTACAAATAACTTGCAATCCTATAGACTTCCACTTCATTCTTAACTAGATCTTCAGATTACTTATTAAGGATTTTCTAAAATTTCTGTGTATAAATTACAATGGGATTGCCTGGAGAAGAAACTCCAGAATGACAGACTAAGGATCACCAAAACTCTATTCCTCCATAAAAGCAGAAAGAATGATGGCAAGAATTGTCAAATTAATTTTTTCATGACTCTAGAAATTAATGAAAGCCTGGAAACAACCAGGGGAGCATTTATTTGAGAAAAACAGCTGAATCTTGGTAAGAACAAAAAGGTTTATAGCACTTTAACTTATACTATTATTCCCATCTTCCTCACCTCATTTCTGCAGTAGCCCTGAAAACAGCAGTCTTGCAAGAATGGCAACTGTAAAAATTAGCAACCAATCCATCAATGGGGTGGGGAAGAACAGGCTTACAGCTGCCAGAGTCTCATCTCAGAGACTTGTCACTACTTAACCAGTCTGCAGGTTCCCTGAAAACCCCCCATTAACAGGGCTTGTTTTCAGCTGATGTGAATCAGACCTGCCTCAGAGGGAAAAGCCCCATTCTTAGGTGTTTGTTGGAAAAATTTAGCAGCAATTGTTTAACATTACAAGTGTCTAAGGCAATAATACCACTTGAGAAAACAACAGGCTGTCCAAAAAAGAAAGAAAGAAAGAAAGAAAATTTTAATAGTGAGATGAATATAGGGGACTTTAAAAAGCTCCAGTATATTCTTGGGGCTCTAGAAAGTCACGGGCATGTGAAGGTCTGTGCACATGCCTATGAAAAACCTACGAGGGCTCTCTCACCTCTAGCTGACCTTGAAGATTTGCATGAGCAGGAAGTGAAAGCTAATGCAGAGTTATATGCTGCCTGAGTATTGAAGGTACACACCAATACACACATAAAGCCTGTTGGTAAAGGGGAGACTTACTTGTCCTATGTATTTAAGAATATATCCATCCAATTACTAGCAGGCCACTAAGGTAACTACTGAACAGAGACCTCAGTGGACACACATGATAAAGAATACAGACATTATAGAATTCATCCCCAAAAGTCACTACACAGACAACAACAGTACAACAAAACACTCCAGGGGACAGGGACAGGTTTCCAGAGTTGCAGTGTTATTTCAAGTGTCCAGATTCTATTTCAAATTATGATGCATTAAAAGAAATAAGAAGGTATGGCTCAATTATAGGGAAGAAAAACATTCAGCAAAACTATACCTGAGGAAGCCCAAATATTGGATTTACTTGATAAAGACTTTAAATCTACTATTATAAATATTTTCAAAGAACTAATGGAAAATTTGTCTAAAAATTTATAAAGTAAAAAGCAAAGTATGAAAACAATGTCTACTATGTAGAGAATATCAATAAAATATAAAAATAATAAAACAAAACACCCCCCAAATACCAAACTGAAATTCTTGAGTTGAAAAGCACAATAACAAATAAAATTTTCACTGCAGAGGTTAAAGAACAAATTTGAGCTGGCGGAGAAATAATCAGTGAGTTTGAAGAATGATCAGTTAAGGTGATCTAGTCTGAGGAATAAGAATAAAAAAGAATGTGAAAAAAATAACAAAAACCTCGGAGACCTGGAGGACACCACCAACTGTACCATAACAGGGATCCCAGGAGGAGAGGTAAAAAAGGATCAGAAAAGATATGTGAAGAAATAACAGCCAAAAACTTCCCAAATTTGATGGGAGACATTAATTTACACATCTAAGAAGCTTAACGAATTCCAAGTAGGGTAAACTCAGAAATATCTACTCCTAGGCACTACATAACCACACTGTCAAAAGTCAAAGACAAAGAAACATAAAAGCATCGAGAAAAAAAAGGTGGTTCTTCTTGTACAAGGGATCCTTAGTAATATGGAGAGAGATTACTTGTCAAAAACCATGAGGGCCAGAAAATAGTGAAATGGCATATCCAAAGTACTGAAAGATAAAGGCTGTTAGCCAAAACTCATCAAAGCTATCTATCAAAAACAAAGAAGAAATTATGCCATTCTGAGAGAGACAAACATTGAGAGCATCTGTTCCTAGCAGGCCTGCCCTGTAAGAAATACTAAAGGGTCTCCTTCAGGCTGATTTTCACATGGGAAAATTTTAACTTGGACCCTTCCCTTATACCATTATCCCTTATAATGTGGTTAATAAAAATTAACTCAAAATGAATTAGAGACTAAAGAGCTAAAACTATAAAACTCTTAGAAGAAACAATAGGATTAAATCTTCATGAGTTTGTATTAGACAATAATTTCTTAGGTATAAAACCAGAAACAAATACACCAAGAGGAAAAAATACATTGGACTTCCTAAAAATGTAAAACATTCATTCTTCAAAGGAGTCTATCAAGAAATAAAAAAAATAACTCATAGAATGATAGAAAAATATTTGTAGAGCATATCTGATAAAGCACTTTTTTTCAGAATTTATAAGGAATGATTACAAGTCAACAATAAAAAGACAAATAATCCAAATTTAAAATGGACAAAATGGACAAGGATTTTAATAGATATTTCTGCCAAGGAGATACACAAATGGCTAATAAGCAAATGGAAATATGCTTAATATCATTAGTTATTAGCAAAATACAAATCAAAACCACAATGAGATACCACTTCACATACACTAGGATGACTATAATAAAACAAGCACATGTTATAAAAGATGTAGAACATTGGAACTCTCATATATTCTTGGTGTGATTATAAATGCTGCAGCTTCTTTGGAAAACAATTTGGCAGTTCCTTAAAAAGTTAAACATAGGATTATCATATGACACAGCAATTCCACTCCTAAGTATTCCTCAAGAGAAATGAAAATGTATACACACAAAAATCTCGCATGCAAATATTCATAGCAGCATATTCATAGCAGCCAAAAAATGGAAACAATCTAAATGCCCATCAACTGCCAAATGGAAAACAAAATGTGGTAAATTCATATAATGGAATACTATTCAGCAATAAGACAGGATGAAATACTGATACATGTTATAACATAGCTGAACCTTAAAAATTATGCAAAATGAAATTAGCCATAAAAAAACTCCCACAGATTGCATGATTCCATTTATATAAAATGTCCAGAATAGGCAAACCTATAGGCAAGAAGTAGATCAGTGATCAGCAGTGGCAGGGGGCAGGGGCCATGGGAAATGGCTGCTAATGAGTACACGGTTTCTTTTCAAAATGGTGTGGGTTGCACTACTCTATAAATATGCTAGAGCCCCCTAACAAGTTAATTTAAAAAAGGGAAATTTTATGATATGTGAATCATAGGATCAATAAAGCTGTTATATTTTTAAAGGCTGGTAGAAATGAGGAAAAAAATGGATTGCCAGGATTCTGGACACTTATATGACACTTAATAATATGAAATTTAGTAACTGCGTGACCCTTGCATATTATTTCACCTCTCTGTGCCTCAGTAGCCTCATTTGTAAAATGGGCACAATGATAGAAACTACTTAAAGGGACTCTTGTGAAGATTAAGTGAATTAGCTATTATTATTGGGGAGGGAAGTTCAGGCTTTCTCTGACCTTAAGAAGAAGACAGGAGAAGATGATGGAGCAGGTGGGTCTAGAATCGAAGAAAATAAAGTTGAGGATGTAACTCATGAGTGCCCCTATTTTTTGTGTTGAGGGAAATGAATGGGGGGAAGGATAGGAAAGATGGATCTCTGAAGTCACTATGGCAAAGACATGAAGTACAAGAAAGGCCACTGAGGTAGAAAACCAACTCTCTGTTGGGATATCACACACATGATACCCAAAATCAATGACAGAAAACTGGACCACACTTTTTCAGAGCTGTTGATTGCTTGGGGCTGTGGGCAAAGAAAAATGGGAGGAAGGGAACATGAGTTTGATTGGAAATGTCACTGAGGAATTGGCAATGAAGTCTCAGTCAAGAAGAGAGGAAGGATGGACTGATAATGAGGGGGAGAATTAAGTCCCTGAAACTTCTCAAGAGAGATTGTTAGTCTGAAACAAAGCTTAGCCACGCAGTAGGAAGAATGATTCCTTAACCTAGAAATGAGAAAAATCAATGATGACATGTGTTAACTGCCTCAGTGATTTTATTTCTTTCAACATTGTCTCCCTAAACTCTTTTCTCCCCTGACTTTACTACTGTCAGATTCTCTTGTTGTTTAACTCAAATGTCCACCCCTACATTTATTTGATCATAGATTCCTCTCTTTCCAGAGATACTTTTCCACCCTGATTCAAAAGTGGGGTCCTGTGAAGCACACTCTGAGAAAAAGCAGCATCATCCATTATGAACAGATGGGCAACTAGAACCCCACAGAGGGTGAGTAAGGAAAAGACTCCATCAAGACATCCTGTTCTGTTCCCTTTTGTACTGCCAACACAGTGAATTTTTCCAGGCACCACTCACGTGAAATGTACTCCTATAGCTAACCACCAGACAAGGGGTCTCCAAAGGCATTTCCCTCAACGACATCAAAGTAGGCACATGTAACAGATTAGCAAGGCGTCTGGGCATGCTAGCCATAAACATGAGATGGCATCACTTTACAGCCTCGGTGTTCAGCTCTGCTGTGTTGAATGCCCCTTTCCTGTTGGTGGATGTCTCCCCCAACAAACATCTAATCCAACTCTGTAATTTTTCAGTACTTTCAATGGTTGTAGGTGTCTCATTGTGGTTTCTAAGGCTAATCCCTATTCTTTGTAAAACTTTATTTTTTATTTAGACCAATATTCCTTCTCCATCCCACCAAAACAGGTAGAACTGTCTGCGCATTCACAGAACTGGAAGGTAGCCTGGCTACCCCCTGACCACACCTCTCCTGGCTCTTTTGTGAAGGTTACATCAGGTAATAAGCTGCAGCTCTGCACCCTGCAGACCAGAGAACATGGCCAGGCCCTGACTTGACTGGAGGGTACAGAGGGGATGGTGGGCAGCAGGGACACATCCAGACTTTACATACAACTCTCTTGGATCATCTCTCCTTTGGCCTTGGGAAGAAGCAGGACTATATGATTGTAATTTACTTTAAAATAAATCTGCATAATCAGGATGATATTATGTATGTGGTAGTTATTTTAGCTTTAATTTTCAGGGATGCCAGCTAATGTGCTACCAAGGATACAGAGAATCAGGAAGCCAGTTAGCAGCACATTGGAAAGGGCCACAATCCAGGTCAGCTACCTATGTCCACTTCTCTTAGCTGAGCTGAATCAAAAACCAGCAGTTGTTAATTGCATCAGAGACACCAAAACAGGTTCTTATTAGTGAAACTAATAACTTGTTAATTTGCATGATGGGTGTTAGAGATAGGGTGTCACTATTTAGGACATGTGGAGTGGTTAAAATAGTCTGGATACATTTCTCATCTCTGCATAAATTGACATTAAGAATACACCTGGGCTTGTACCCTGCACCCCTTATGCTGCTGCCCCTGACCTAGATGCAGCCCCTGGTTTAGGAGATTTTCTAACTGAAGAGTCCAAACTAGAGGAGAGAATCTACCTCTGTGATGCTGGGATGACCTTAAACAAACATTCATACAGGGTGTGGTAGAAGCATCTAAAACAATGGTTCCCAACTTTGGCGGAGCATGAACACTGCAAGGGGAGCTCTTAGAATCCCAATGGTCAGGCCTCACCCAGCCCAACAATGTGGCGGAAGAAGGACCAGTACCCATAGGTCTGGAAGGCCCCCCAGGAATTCCAGTGTGTAGCACTGTGTGGCACAGCGTGCTGAGACTGCACAGGGCTTGCAGAATGTGTCTATGAACTGTTTTGAGCCTGCTCTGCTAATGAATATTCATTTAGTAAATGTCTGTATATGTGGAAGAATTTGGTCCCACGCTTGCTTTCATCAAAATAAAAGCAAAGTTATAGGAGAATAGCTAACACTCATCAACTCTAACTTCTTTGGCAGCTTCCAAATAAGTCTCGAGGGATCAAACTGGCTTTGTCAGCTCATAACAAGGAGACAGACCCCCATTTCCCTTATAAGAAGGGAAAGCAGATAATAGCTTTTGGTAAACATTCTTCTCCCTAAAAAGACTACCATTCTCACTTTCTAGTTTGTTTCTTAAGTCAGCTTGAGTTGGGATGAAGCCATCAAGGCCTTATTTAATCTCATCTCGTCTTATTCTCCTTTGCTGTAAATGTAGCCATCCTATGCAACTGCCTGTTTATTTCACAGCCCTCTTCTGATGGATGTCTGTCTCTTGCATGTCACTCTTACCAACTAAAACAGTCCTTTGACAAGCCCTGGATGGCCCCAACTTCTGAAGTTAGTATATGGGGTACTTGTATCCTCTGTCTCCACTCTAGGTCTTGGCAAAATTCGGGAACAATGGGAGATAACTTCTACTAGACCAGACTGAACATCATTCTATTATAAATTTATAAACAAGTGGGCAACAAGTGGGCATATACAGGTATGAAATTAGGGACCAAAGCTAATTATCTCAGAAAATGCCTTGACGCACTTACAGTCAATGGTAAAAGGACAGGAGAAAGCTAGAAGTGCCACCCTAAGAACACTAGTCTTTTCGCCCCAGTCCCTGAACAAAGACAAGGTTGCTGAACACAGGGCTAATCTCCACACTAAGCAAACCTCCTCGCTCGGGGAAATCACCTCTGTTATTACCACTTCGGGGCCCTATGCACTTTAATAATAGGCATCCATCAAAAGAGGGCCATGAAATAAATAGGCAGTTACAAATAGGACAGCCTACATTTAGAGGAAAGGAAAACAAGAAGAGATGAGATTAAATTTTCTGTGCTTTCAATCTTGCATGTCACTCTCACCAACTGAAACAGTTTACTGTACCTTTTTTCCACCCACAGCATGTTTGCTCAGTTCTCCTATTAGAGATTGTGGCTGAAGGGAATACCATGTGAATGAGAAGCACAGAACAGGCTGTCATGTTACCCTTCTTGAAAGAAAACAAATATATATCATGATTATTAGAGACCAAATTGTGTCCCCCTGCCCCGAAATTCATGTATTGTAGCCCTAACCCCCATTGTAACTATATTGGGAGACAGGACCTATGAGGAGATAATAAAGGTTAAGTCGAGTTATATAAGATTGGGGCCTTAATCCCATAGGATCTGTCTTTAGAAGAGAAAGAGATACCACACACACAGAGGAGGCCAGGAGAGGCCACGACAAGAAAGTGGCTGTCTACAGGCCAAGAGAGCTCCCCAGAAACTGACCCCGCTGGCACATTTATCTTGAACTTTCAACCTCTAGAACTATGAGAGAAAAAGTTTGTGTTTTTCATGTCACCCAGTCTATGGTATTTTATTATGGTAGCCAGAGCTGACAAATACAATGATTTGAAATTGCTTCTAAAGTATTAAAGAGAAGCGGGTCTCCATTCCATCAGGTAGAGTTCTACGACAGCATGGAGACATTTCTCTATCCAAATGGGGTTGGGGTGGGCGGGAACTTAAATATAAAGCCCCGATTATGTGTCATCAAACAGCAAGTTGTAAATGGAAAGGCCGAGCCAGTTAGTTTTTTTGCTGACCACTCAGGACTCAGAGTGAAAGCAGAGCTTAGGCCGATGCATGCAGCACAGTTTTAAGCATCACCAAAAAACCTGGGGATAAAAGCTTCCAACTGGTTGTAGAAATGCCCATTTCTTCCACTTTTTGCACTGGAGCAAGTGAGCATTACAATGTCTGAAAGGGAAATTTCTATCTGTGCATGTTTGGGTTGGAAAGGGGAACTTTGGAGAAAACAATCCCTGAAAGTTTCAAAGTAAAATCATCAAGTAAAGACTAATTCAGAGTGAGCTGTTTTGACTCTGAAATGAATGTAACGATATCTGAATTCCTGAAGTTTGGTTAAGAGCTAAACAGATTTCACTAAATACAAGCTACACTTTTCCTTCTCTCTTGAAACAAAAGCATAACTAGTTAGTGATGCTCAGTCACAATGTATGAAGTGTTTGAAATATTTTTTAAAATACCCTTTGAATAGAAATCCTAAGTTCCTAAATAACATCTTGGTTAAATAAGAGTTTTCTTTTAATATTGTATTATTTTGCAATTTCACTCTATCCAGTCACCAAATCGAGGCTGTGCCAACCTATCAGTACAACTATTGTTCCATTCTCTGATTGCAACAACAATCAACCATCACTCTTCTGAACTACACCTCTTTCCAGTGAAAATAACAACTGCCGCAACAAATTGCTCTTGCTTGTCACTCATCAGGGTGCAGGACTAAAGAATTACCTGGACACCAGTTGTTGGCATGTACATACTCCATTTGTGAGGGCAGCAAAATGGAAGGAGCTGGGATGGTGTGCTTCTTGGGTTCTACTTGGACATGAAAACTTTGGCCAGAAAGCAAATACCAGCATTGGGTGATAAGGGAAGGAAGAAGGGAGCTAGCTTTAGTTGAGTCTCTGACTGCCAACTTGTACTCTTTCAACTTCAACACATTGTCTCCCAGAGAGACAGAAGATTTCTTCAGAACACTCTTACAGAAGGAAGGCCACAGTGTGTCTGTTCCTTGTAATTTATACATGAAGATGCTACTCTGTCCCAAATGTGTGTTGTTGTGATCCTCTACACCAGCAATTTTCAACTGGTGTGTTGGAAGAATTTTTAAAACATGCAATACCTGACTATTTAGTCAGAGGCATTGACCTCTTTTCCCTTATATGGTCAAATTAAAAAATGACAACAGCCAACACGACAATAACTGTCTGGTGTGGATGAATCTAAATTATACCTTTTATTTTTGTCATATTGGTGTGCTACAAAATTTTAGTAATTAGTTTATGTCTGCCATGAGATAAAAAAGGTTGAAAATCGCTACTCTATACAGACATTTAACCTGTATATGACTTCATTTCCATATACTAATTTGTTGCTTAATAACTATTTTTAAAGCATTTGATATGTATATCTGATTTGTCTCCAGGACAACATTGTAATCTCCAAATAACATTTTGACATGACCACGTCATCCCATATAAGAAAAGGGAGGGAGAAAACAGCACCAAATTACAAAGAGAACCAACAGTATGGGAAAACATATTTGCCAATGATACCTCAGACAAGGGCCTGATCTCCAAAATATATAAGGAACTCACACGACTCCACTCCAGGAAGACAAACAACCCAATTAAAAAATGGGCAAAGGACTTGAACAGACACTTCTCCAAGGAAGACATACAGAGGGCCCAGAGACATATGAAAAGATGCTCAGCATCACTAGTCATCAGAGAGATGCAAATCAAAACCACAATGAGGTATCATCTCACACTAGTCAGAGTGGCCAACATAAACAAATCCACAAACAAATGTTGGAGAGGATGCGGAGAAAAGGGAACCCTACTGCACTGTTGGTGGGAATGCAGACTGGTGAGGCCACTGTGGAAAACAGTATGGAATTTCCTCAGAAAACTAAAAATGGAACTGCCCTTTGACCCAGCAATTCCACTGCTGGGATTATACCCCAAGAACACTGAAACACCAATCCAAAAGAATCTGTGCACCCCAATGTTCATAGCAGCACAATTTACAATAGCCAAGTACTGGAAGCAACCTAAGTGCCCATCAGCAAACGAGTGGATCCAAAAACTATGGTATATTTACACAATGGAATTCTACACAGCAGAGAGAAAGAAGGAGCTTATACCCTTTGCAACAGCATGGATGAAACTGGAGAGCATTATGCTAAGTGAAATAAGCCAGGAGGTGAGGGACAAATACCATATGATCTCACCTTTAACTGGAACATAATCAATAGAAGAAAAAAGCAAGCAAAATATAACCAGAGACATTGAAGTTAAGAACAATCTAACAATAGCCAGGGCGGGGGGAGGGGGGGGTGGGGGCGGGGACAGTGGGAAGAGGGGATTACAGGAACTACTATAAAGGACACAGGGACAAAACCAAGGGGGAGGGTGGAGGTGGGGGAGAGAGGTGGGTTCACCTGGGGTGGGGTGGAGGGATGGGGGGAAAAGGCATACAACTGTAATTGAATAACAATAAAAATTAAAAAAAAAAGAAAGAAAAGGGAGGGAAAAAAATCAATGAGTTCTATTTATGCTGTGAGCTTAAATAGTATACATGAAAAAAGTGAGATCCATTCTGGACAGCAGTAGGATTTAGCCTGCCCAAAATGCCTTGCCCATTTTTCTGATAAGAACATCACAGTTTTCATTTGGGAACTGCCTGTCTACCACTCTCAGATGAGGTAACTGAGGCTAACACCAGAGTAGGTGAGTTAGACCCTACCACTCACTTAGGCTCCAGGGATCAGCAAACAGTCCTACTCCTTGGCCTGGGTATTGGTCTACGGATGGACTCTTGACCCAAGTGGCCTGATGAGAGTCATCCCTGACTACTGCTGAAACTTTTGGGACAGTCTCATTTTCTCTTTGAAGAGGTTGGCATACTGGTTAGATAAAGCCTAGATCTGCTAGGGTCAAATCCTGCCTGAGAATGATACCTACTGAGAGAGAATCCAGGCCTGAGAGATGGAGAACATCTGAGGTCTGGTTTTATTGGTTAAGCTCCTAGATCTCGTCGTGCTGAAGTTAATCTGCCCTTGCTTTTGCTGGCAATCGATGTTCCTTTTTTTGGTTGAAACAAGTTTGAGTTGAAACTTTGCCACTAATAACCCTAAGTTCTAATTAATATAGGTCCCTGAAACATAGTGGGTCTAATAATAATGGTACATGCCGGCTACTTCCTGGGAAAATGGCAGAATGAGCAGGCTACTTTGGCCTCAGATAACATAGGTTCAAACCCTAGCTCTGCTGGGTGTCTTTAAGCAGAACCCAATCTTTTGGCCTCAGTTGTTAAATATAAAATAGATATTTAAAATATCCATTGGGCCACTTACATCAATTAAATGAGAAACATAGGTGAAAGTCGGCTGCCAACTATGCCAACCATCTCTGTATTTTATTTGGTGGTTTAAATATAGTTCTTAATACCTCTTCCCTTTTCGGTTCTAATTAGATCATAAACTTCTTACCTGGAAAGCAGGAAAGAGTAGACAATAGTTCTTTAAGTATGGTCTGGGAACTCCCAGGGACCCCCAAAATCTTCCCAGTGAGCCCATGAGGTAACAAATATTTTCATAATAATACTAAAGCTATTATTCATCATTTTCACTCTCATTCTCTAATGTATGTTCAGTGAAGTTTTCCAGAGACTAAATGATTTGTGGTGTCACAACAAACTGAATGCAAAAGCAGATATTATCCAGCTGTCTTCAAGTAAGCTAGACATTAAAATTTTGAAAAACAATGTCATTGAGCACACTAATTTTTTGTGTTCTTTGGAAAGTATAGTATTTATGCTAACATGTAATGTATTTATTTTTATATTTTAAATAAATTAAAAATTTTAATTCCTAATTTAACTTTGATTATGCTAAATATAGCTATAACTCACATAAACAAAAGCTCTTTTAAGAGACTAAAGGGGTCTTGCCCTAGCCAGGTGATTCACTTGATTGGAGTGTTGTCCCATACACCAAAATGTTGCAGGTTTGATCCCTGGTCAGGGTACAGACCTAGGTTGCAGGCTCAGTCCCTGGCCCAAGTATATACAGGGGACAACCGATTGATGTTGCTCTCTCACACTGATGTTTCTCTCTCTTTCTTTCTCCCTTTCTCTCTAAAATTAATGAATATATCCTCAGGTGAGGATTTTTTTAAAAGTGAGACTATATGGGTCTTGAGAAAAAACATTTTGAAAACTCATGAATTTAAAAGTGTGGATTTTGGGTCCAAACTAGATGCGTTTAAATTTCAGTTATACTACTTACTGACTTACTAAGAGAGGAAAGTTACTTAACTTTGGCCTTAATTTTCTCATCTGTAAACAAATATAATTATAGTACCCACCTCCCAAGGTTATTATAAGGACTAAAGGAGTTAATAAATGTAAATGCTTACATCAATGCCTAGTATACAGTGATTTCTCAAAAAAAAATCTTAGTAGCTATGGTCATTATCGTAGTTTAAAATATAGCATAGGGAAAAAACTAATTACAAAAAGCTCTACAATATGTATACTGGTTTTCTGTAACAGTTCCTTTCATCAGATTAATTATGAATATTTACTGTGTATCAAAAAAACTGTGCATTTAAAGATAAAAATAGATTGTGCCTCAGTGAATTTACAACTTAATAATAGGAAGAACAAATAATTATATAGCTGATACTTTGTACCAGGCAGTGATCCTTGACTGTTCAATTCAATCCATAGAAATAGGTACTCTCGGCTTCTGCATTTACAGATGCACTAACTGTGGCTAACATAGATGTAATAATTTGCTCCAAATAACACAGTAAGTGGGCATATATCAACTGAAACCTGCGTGTGCCAGACAACAAAGCCCTTGCTCCTTACCATTACCCTGGAGAATCTCTATTTGGAGGCTAAATCCCAAAAAGTTAATATCAAAGATTACCTTCAAAGGAAAATGGAAGTATGCCCTCACTCCAAAAAAGCCTGGAGAAATCACAATATTGGGTTTTCTTGCAATATTGAAGACTTTGCAGTCACAAAGAATATAATTATTCTTGTTATGGGTTGGGGTATAGGACAGTATTATAAATGTCATTCTTTAAAGAGCACAGAAATGAGCCATATTATTATATATATTTAAGAAGAGGGGTACCTGATTTTAAGGGGCATCACCTGC
The DNA here is from genome assembly GCF_022682495.2 of Desmodus rotundus. Lineage (NCBI taxonomy): Eukaryota > Metazoa > Chordata > Mammalia > Chiroptera > Phyllostomidae > Desmodus > Desmodus rotundus. The sequence goes on along the minus strand of NC_071394.1, from coordinate 79,351,072 downwards.
TTTCAAACAATGACTATGAAAGAAAAAGCTTTTCTCAGACAACAATAGAGATAAGAACCACCAAATAATATACGGAAATGTCACACACAATTTGTAGCTTAAATTATAAGCTATTCCCCCTTACTATACAATCTTTCAGAGAAAAGGAAATGTGCCCCAGGGGAATGAATACTAGCTAAAGCCAGCCAAAAATATGGCCTTTAGGGACAGAAACAATAAAGCAGCTATTATTTTTAGCAATTTCTCATTATTTGTATTGGGAAGGTGCTTTTTCTCTTTTTTCCCCCTTCTTTTTCTCAAAAGATTCATTTTCAGATTAGTCACAGAGGTCTGGCAAATTGCTGGGAAGGTGAAGGTACTCCCCAGCTGTCTTCTGGGGCAAAGCTCCAAAGCTTTTCAGGGAAAATGATGCCACCCTCGCCTAGAAATCTGTGCGAGCTGCAGAGTTTAAGCAAGGCAGAGAGCAGAGACCATGGGGAAATGGATCCTTGCCATTTAGCTGACCTTGGAATAGAATGTCTCTGCACTAAAGGGAGGAGTTGCCTAGGAAATGATAGAAAGCCTGGCACAAACTAAGTTCTCTAGGACCACAAACACACCTGGAAAAAGAAAGGACAAAATTTTAAAGAGAAAGTAAAGGGAAAAATGTGCATTAAGAATATGTTTGAGCATCACGAGGGGAAAAAAGTTAAAGAATCCCCATGAAAGCGGTGAATATAGGTTATAAAGAAAATGAGATATTATTGTGGTATTATGCTAAAAAGAGCTCCCTCTCTGCAGCATGGTGCAATCACTGTGGGAACAGAATGGCAGTTCCTCAAACAATTAAACATAGACTTACCAGATGATCCAGCAATTCCACTCCTGGGTATATAACCAAAATAACTGAAAGAAGGGAGTTGAATAGATATTTGTACACCCATGTTCTTAGCAGCATTATTCACAATAGTCAGAAGATGAAAGCAACCCCCTGGGAGATGTATGGATAAACAAAATATGGTGTGTGTGTGTGTGTGTGTGTGTATGTGTGTGTATAAAACACATGTGTATGTGTATATCTATATCTATATCACACACACACAAAGGAATATTAGTCAGCCTTAAAAAGAAAAAAAATTCTGACACATGCTACAACATAAATGAATACTCAGGACATTATGCTAAGTGAAATGAGTCAGTCGCAAAAGGACAAACACTGTATCATTCCATGCAGATGAAGTATCTGGATAGGTTATACCTAGATTAACCAAATTCATAGAGACAGAAAGTAGAATGATGGTTAGCAGGGACTGGAGCGAGGAGGGGAGAGGAGAGGGATGATTGTTCCGTGGGGAAGAAGTTCAGTTTGGGTACATGAAAACAGCCCTGGAGGTGGGTGGAAGTGATGGCTGTGCAACACTGTGAATACACTTAAGTCACTAAACTGTTCACTTAGAAACTGTTAAAATAGTACATTTTATATTACATATATTTTACCAAGAAAAAGTAAACTGAAACAAACTCAAAACACAAATGCAGCCCCCTTCCCCATCCATGCTTTTTATTTCAATGTCACATAGCTGTTCCTGCCACCAAGAGGCAGAGTCAATTTCCCCAGCCCTTGCAAATGGACTAGGATGGGCTTTTACCATAGAATGTGGGAGAGTCACCTTCTGGGATGTGGCAGCTGAGGCCTTGAGAGCCATGGAGCTTCCACACTCACTCAGGGAACCCAGTCACCGTGTAAAGAAATCTAGTCTATCTGGCTGGAGAAAGAGGCCACCTAGAAAGAAAGACCCTGTACAAAAAGGGGCCACATGAGGAAAACTAAGGCACCCAGGCCCACAGTCAGCTAGTCATGTGAGTGAGGCAATCATGGTTTCTTCAGAATCAGCTGAGCTGCCCCTTGAGCAGAGACAGGCCACGCAAGCTGAGCCCCACCCAAATTCCGGACCCAGATGGCCACCACAGATCACTGTTCTAGGCCAATATATTTTGAGGTGGTTTGTTCCACAGCAATAGATCATTGAAACAATCATGCAAATCTATGCCATACTCTTAGAGGACTTCCTCTCATCTTCTTCTATTACTAGTAATTACAATCAACCACTCATTAAAGAAATATTTGCTGAGTACCTACTATGTGGCAGGACTCTTCTTGGCACTTGAGATCTTTCACAGAGTGAAACCAAGGCCCCTGCCCTCAAAGATCTTTCATTTTAAAAGGAGGAAATGAGAGTAAATGAACATAATTAATAACAAATTAGACAATATGTCACAAAGTGCAGTGTGATGAGCAAGGAGAGGACAGAGAAGATTACTGGGGACCGTCCTCAGAGGGGGTAGGGAGACAAACCTTTCTTCTTACTGGTCCTGCACAAACTCTTTTCTGTGAAAACAGAAATTCATCTTTTCTACCTTATGTGTTTTGTTAGCTGACCTTTTCTGATGATACCTTGGTTTTAATTATATGTAATCAATGTGCTAATGGAAATAAATGCAGGCAACTCATTTCATTATCTTGATTACAGAAAAAATTGTATGATCTCTCATACTGCTACCACTATTTATAAAAAAATAAATAATAAGTTTATCGGCAGGCATAACCTTGAGGAAAGACCTGGAGATGCAAATGTTTCTGAATCCCCATCCCAAATGTAAAAAGACATCCATGAGTTTTCTGTAGTCTTTATGCTGAACTTGCATACAATACAGCCACTTCATAATGCTGAGTGATAAATAGCAAAGCAGGGATTTTTATTGCTCACACTCACTCTATCAGCTTCACATAAATTTGTGTTAAGACCATATGCTTTGGTGTCAGGACTTTGGTTGAAGTCCAAGTTCCACCACCTGCAACCTGGTTGCCTTGCTCCTTAAGCCTCAGTTCCTTGGTCTATAAAATGGGGATAATTATACCAACCATCACAAAAAGGAATGATTAAATGAAATCAGGTACAACCTGAAGTATTTAGCCAGCAGCTACAAAATAATAAGCATTAGATGAATGTTATCAATTATAAATGACTATTTTTCAGAAGGTATCCTCAGGTATAAACATGACAAAAACAGATTAACAGTCAACTCTTGACTGTATCACTGTGGAATTATTCATCATTGGACATTTCGCATGTGTTTGTATGTCCTACTAGAAGCTGAATGCCAAAGAGCTCTGGAACTAGATTCAAAAAGGCTCATGCTTACATGTACATCCCTGTTCTAAGCCCATTTTGAAGCTCGACATAAGTGACCTTTTAATTGTGCATGACCCTGGTGCAGAGCCAGTCAGAAGTGGTCAAGCTGAAAGCAGTAAATGGAAAAAGACACTCCCCTCGATGCGCGCTCCCACCTGGAATCATCCTAAGACTGAGCCCTAGAGTTTCCCTTCCTATTGAAATAGAGTATTTCTAACTCAGATCAGCAATTTAATGACGAATATTGTAGATTTTGTCTTTTTGCGGGGGAGTGGTTAAGGGGGTGCTATCTGGCATTTAAAGTCCTTCCTACAGTTGGAGAATTCTTGCCTTATAAATGGAAGACAGAGTCCATCTCACACCAAAGAGGGTGAAAAGTCAACACCTCACCCGCTGGCTCCCCTGGAGGCTGAAGCCTGAGCATGAGCCAGTCCTGACCAACCATATGTACTTGTCCAGAGCCTAGAATCTGGATGTAAAGTCACGAAAGGAATAGGAATGGGGGTGGTGTGAGTCTTTCAACCAGCTACAAAAGCTGCAACATGGGCTTTGAGGGGGCGGCAGGGCAGAGGGCAGCATGCAGAGGCATGTGAGCTAAAGCCTCTACCATGTGTGGTTTTGGCAGCTGTGTCCATGTTGGCCCATTGGTGGGGGTGGGGGCGTGTGCTTCTGGTTGTCTGACTCAGTAGAGTGCTTGCCTTTGATCTGTCTGTGCTCAGAGCCTGGCTCTCCAGCCTTCTTGGGGATTCAATGAACTTCCTGATAACCTTTTAACAAAGGAAAATTTGAAAACAATTCTCCTTGCTTAAATCAGCCTGAGCGCGTGGCTGGTACTTAGGACTAGGAACCCTGGTAGGTAGAAAATTCTAAAACAGCTACCACTGGGTGAATCTGACCAGGTGCCAGGCACTGGGCAAAGCAGTTTGTGCAGATAGCCAGCCATTAGGCCATACTCTAACTCCTCCCCTTGTTATCTTGATCTGCAATTTAAAACATTTTACTGAGCATCTATTATATGGCAGGCACTGAGATATAGCAGTGATCAAAACAAGCAAAAACCTTGTGTCTTGATAAAAGTTACAATCTAGGTCTTTGCTATACATTGGATGCTTGTTCCTCTCCACCTTCATATGTTGAAATCCTAAACCCCAGGGTGATTTAGGGGGGTTTAGGGTGTGGGGCCTTTGGGAAGTGATTAGGTCATGAGGGTGGAACCCTCATGAATGGGATTAGTGCTCTCATAAAAAAGACTTCAGATAGGCTCACAGCAAGAAGACTGCTATCTATTCCTGGAAATAGCTCACCAAACACCGAATCTGCTGGCACCTCACTTGAACTTCCCAGCCTCCAGGACAGTAAGAAACAAATGTTCCTTGTTTATAAGCCACTTAGTCTACATTTTTGTTATAGCAACCCAAATGAACTAATGCAGTCTTATATTCTTGATTCTTAATTCTTATTTTGCTGGCTGGTTTTCTTTAATGATCCTGTGTTCTCTGTTTCTGAGTCTAGCATAACAACTTAATTACTTCCATCTAACCCTGTCATTCTAGTTCAATGGCAAGAGCCCATACCAGCATGGCATTTATGTGGCAAACACAGAGCTACTCTCAGCCACTCCATCAGCTACTCTCAGCTGATCCATCTCAGAGCTTGCATGCAGGCTCAGAACCCTTTTCAAAGGACTTACAAGGGCAGCCAGAGCTCGGTGATCAAACCTATCAAGACAGATAAATCCATTTGCCTTTTGTATTAGTGTTCTATTACTGCTCTAAAAATCCCTACAAACTGAGCAGCTTAAAACAACATTTATTACCTCACAGTTGAGGAGGTCAGAAATGCAGGGGGCTTTGCTGAGTTCTCAGGGTCTCATAAATCTGAATCAGGTGTTGGTGGGCTAGCCCCTTATCTAGAGGCTCTGGGATAGAATCTACTGCAAGCTTGTTCAGGTTGTTGGCAGAATTTACTTCCTTATAGTTGTAGACTCGGATGACCTCCCTTTTGCCATGTAATATAACAAAATCATGGGAATAACATCAAGGGACAAAGGCCATGGAAGCTGTCTGACAATTTCTGCTTACAACAGCACCCTAAGCCTAGGTCTATTGTATAGTTATGATTTTAAATAGTCTGGACAGAGTCAGTCTCACTGGGAAGGTGACATGAAGGACATGAACAAACAAGCTACATGGATGTCCTGGGGACATCCATAGTTGGAGTTATAAATGCGAGGGGAGGGACCAAAGTCTGTCACATTCTACAATTTCGGTCAACGCATTAAATAAGGGTGTGAGAAGCTCAAGGAAACACCTCAATATACAAAACACCTAAGAGCTTCTGGCTGATAGGTATAAAAATGGGAATTAAGAAATTGACTTTCCTAGTGGGGCACCCCTCTAGCTATAAGGGTGCAGATCTAGCATAGAAAAACAGCTCAAAAAATATTTGTTAAATAAAAACATTAATACATACTTAAGCCTCCAGTGTGGGGCTTGGCATGTGGTCTTTATTACAGACTTCCTACATTCAGACTGAAGGACTCCTGCCAACACTTTACAAGGCATTGAGAAACCAGGCATCTTTCATTTATGTGGCAGAGGTGTTAAGCTCTCCTTTCTTATCCTTTCCTTATCAATTACTACCTGTGGCACTTTGGATAATTAACAAAAGCCTCAGTTTCATCATCTGCATTTCCTCCTATAGTTAGTTACTGAGAAGATTAATGATACAAGTAAAATGCCCAATAATAGTGTCCAGTGCACAGTAAGTAATCAATAAATGGTTGACTGTTCTTATCATCGATATTCCTATTAATAAAAATAGCTTCTGGTTGTGGGCACCAGAAGCTTCACTCTCAGCCTTGATCTCATGAACAGCTCTATTTCTCTCTCAGACATAGGAATGGTCGCATTTAGTACACAGATCCAAGAAAGAATTGGGGATGATTTCATAGAAGGCCAGCTAATAACACTGCTGCCCTCAAGTTTGACTTCTTTCCTCTGGTACTAAATGTGCTAATTCTCTTTATCTCCCTTCCCACCACCACCCAGCAAGCAGACCCTCCACTGACCTGAGTGACTCACACAGTTTGCTGTGGTGCATCTGGAGTTTCTCAGAATCCTGCCTTCTCCCAAACCTAAGCATATTTGTGTCATCAGCAAATTTCACCAGCTTGCCAGTGAGAGAGATGATATTTACATATGCACAGCTCCAGGCATCAGTGACCATGCCAGTGAATTTCTAATGAGAAAGGTGTTGGTCCCCCGGGAAATAAATATTTGACAGCTGGAAAGTTCCAGAGTACAGTTAATCACTTTAACCCATTCTCAGCCATTTACCTTCTTTGTCTGTTTCTCTCTTGCCTTCCACTTTTTTTGCTTATAGATCTACGGTGGTTTCTAGAGGGCCAGCAGAGGAAGATAAAAGAGGGAAGGTGGTAAATGGACCATGTGACAAGGTTTGTTACAAGGCTGGTGGTTGTTTGCAGAGGGGAAATGGCAGAATGCCTTGTTCTCCAGAGTATAGGGCAGCACAGACAATAATTTACAAAGATGCATGGATCCAGGGTAGGGCTATCCATTTCTGCCCAGTCTCCCTTGCCTCTTCTGGAAAGAGCAGCCCATCTACCTTGGTAGCATGCTCCCTCCTCAGTTGAGAATGTCAATCAAATTTCATCCCCACCCCCATCCTCTACCAGGCACATCACCCTGGTGAAGCCCACTTAGTTTTTCTCTCCCATGACTGAGAATTTTTGGCAGAGAAGCACAAGATGGGAGAAGTATACCGGCAGACATTGGTTCCTGCTCCCTTGAGCCTTAGGTACTATTCTCCCGAGGTCTGCTTTTTTCTGTTTTGCCTTAGAATCTGGGAGACACTCTAGATCCCTCTTTTTTTTTTTTCTGAAGCTAGCACAATCACTTTCTCTTGCTCACAAAGAATAGAAATGATATTGGCTCTAAATGTAGCCTTCCCATGGAGAGAGCACCAGTTCAGAAAAGCAATAAATTGACATGCTTGTATTTACTAGGTGTGCACTGTTATTTATTGCAGGCTAGGAGCTATTTTCAACACAGCAGTAAAATTGGCACTTGGGGTATTTCAGGTTAATAATTCCCATTTCTCCTACCAGGTACTGGGGAAGAGAGGGAGTGAGGGGGAGGCAGAAGGGCACAGATATAACCAATAGACCAGCCCTGTAGTGGGATTAATTAAGCAAGGCTAGTGGATTTTATCAGCAGAAGTGAAAGGAGAAAGTTTGAAAGAAAAAGAGATGTATATCAAAACTATCTAGAGATGAATTTGTAAGAGTAGAATAATAGAGATGTCTTAGTCAGGGGTTAGGTATAAAGCAAAAAATAATAATATAGACTCACAGTTAACTTATCTCTTAAATTACCAATGAGTCACAACATAACTGATCATCCCATAGAGGGAGATATTAATATAAATGTATTACATGGACTAAAATGTATAGTGTGTAATAAGAGTATATATGCAAAGTATAACTTTATATGGTTAATTACATAAGGAAGACAGAAGCTGAAACGTGAAATCACTGTGTGTGAGAAGCCAACACTACAAGAAGCAGGTGGGTTCTATAAAAGCAGAGGCACAACTCCTGTCTCATGTAACCTGGGCACAAATGAAGAGAAGGGAGGGCAAGAAATACCTGAAGCACTTGAAGCATTATTTTTATTTTGGGAAGGTAGTTGATGTCCAAGTACTCAGTCAATGCAAGTTTTTCTAATGTAATGCCTGTGACCTTAAGAGGCCATTTACTTTATCAAGGGAACCTGGCTGCAATTGGGAAGCTACTACCAGTATGGACAGACTGGAAACAAGAAAGCCTTCAGAGACTGGACTTCCCCTAGACCTTGAACACAGATGCAGATTATCCTAAAGTTCTTTACTTGTTTTTCCTCCTTTAATACAATACAAATACAATTCTATATAACATTTTCACTAGATACTACAATACACAATTTATAGGCAGAGATAAATACAAAAATACAGGTATAAAGATGCAATTTAATGGCCATAGAATCACAAAATAATTTAGACATGAAAAAGGCCTTAAAGATAATCCAATTTAATTTTTTAAACTATAATGCCTAGTGCATAGGAGGCATTAAGAAATGCCTATTGAGAGGATTGATAACTTAATTTCTTTAATGGGGAAATAACAGTGATTAAAATGATTCTTGAGTTCATGGTAATATTCAAAAAAAGGAGGAGGGGAAGAGAAAGAAAGGAAATTTTTTTAAAAGTATGAGACAATAAAAGGTAAAGCTGTTTTTGACAAAATAATGCCATCTAAGAAGTGGAGAATGAATAATAAAATTTTAAAATCAACATTTTGCAACCCTCTGTAATGACTGATTCAAGCAAGGAATTCTACAACAATTGGGTGGGAGGTTTTGGGAAACAAGATATTTACACAGATTACTTATGAACAATAATGGGGAAAACTTACCTCTACAATAGAGAGATCTGGCAGACATGCCCTTAATCAAGTGCTCAGACTAAGCACTACCAATTATAGGACAAATTGACATTGTATACTTCCAAATGTGATGAAAAGAAGGTACACAACATCAGCCATGCAATATTCTTGCCAAAAATTTTTAAAAAGTATATCTTAATTTCAATCACAAAGAAACAATCAGAGAAATCCAGAGTGTGGGTCATTCTACAGGATAACTAGCTTGGACTATTCAAAAATTATTAATGTCATAAAAGAAAAAAAAAGGTGGGGAATTTTTTTAGCTTATAGGAAATTAAAAGACAAGACAAAGACAAGTAACATGTAAATCTTGAATGGATACTGGATATTTTTTTAAGGCAAGAAAGAACACTGCAGTCAGGATTACTGGAGAAATTTGAATATTGACTAGATATTGGATATTATTAAATTAATATAACATTTCTTGGATATGATAATGTTATGATAGTTATATAGGGGTATATCCTAGTTTATAGCCTCTGTATGCTAATGTTCTTTGAGGTGAGGGTCATTATATTTGCAAGTTACTTTCAAGGGATTCAGCTCTGAGAAAGTGTACACACACACGGAACAAGAAAGAAAATGTGGTAAAATGTTAATAATTGGTGAATCTAGGAGAAGGTATAGAGATATTCCATGTGCTGTTCTTTCATCTTAGTAATTTTTAACATTTTTTCAAAAAAAAGTTGGAAGGAAATGAGGAATCAATTCCCAGACATCTCTAAATGATACACCCAAATCACTGGAAATACTACCAATTACAGCTTACTCTATCCCTTGATTTCTCTTCAGATTGGAAAAAGATATCCTTACTAAACCAAACGCTATTAAAAGTCAAGACCTCAGAGGATTCAAGAACCTAAGTAAAAACTATTTGCAGAAAAAAAATATAAAGAACATTCATAACTCAATAAGTAAGAGGCAACCCAATTAGCAAATAGGCAAAAGCTAAAGAGATATACAAAGGGTCAGAGAGCACATAAAAGCGTACCCAGTATCATTAGACACTAGGAAAATGCCAATCAAAACTACATGAGAGGATACAGATTTAAAACACCTCCACAAGATGGCGGCGAGATAGGTGGCAGCAGAGTCCACTTCCCCTTCTCACCTTCTCACCAGTGAAACGCCTAGCTGATCTGAGGAACACAGCAAACAACCAACACTATTCCAGCATATATGCAGATTGGAGACCAAAGATTGCAGAGGACATTGAAAGATCAGACGGTAAGAAGAGTGCTCAAGGACAATAAGGTCCCTGGGACCAGCGCAGGGACCAGGGCTGCTGAAGCCCCAGCTGGGGCGCAGGGTCTGCTGCTGGATTCTTGGGAGAGAGCCAGACTGGGCTGTGTGAGAGGCCAGGTGCTTGTTTGGATGGGGGGGGGGGTGCTTGAATAGGAGGAATTCCTCGAAAAGAAAAAGAGAAAATAGAGGCACTCAGTGGCTATTTAGAGAATTCTCCGCAGCAGCTGTAGCCTCTTACTCCTGACCTGTGAACACCCGATAAGCAGCCCCAACACACAACTGAAGCCTGGTTGGTGCGCACCCAGATCAGCGGCCTGGGCACCCACACCTGAAACCCTGGGTAGGTGCGCACTCTGATCAGCAGCCATGCTGCCCAGGCGCGCACACCCAAAGCTGGGGATCAGTGGGCACCCCAACCAGCCAAGTGGCTGCCCACAAGGGAACGTGCCTGAAGCACCTGGGACTGAACACCTCCCACCTGCCCCTGCACACAGAGCCCTGCAGGGCCTACTCACTGTCTAGGAGGAGGCAGAATGCCTAGCAGAGGGGAGCTGCAGGGCTAGAGCAGACTGCAGTCCCTGGAAAGACTTGACCCAGTAGGGGGCTGAATTACCCTGAAGGAGTACTGAGAGCCCCTAGCATCTAGGACATCAAAGAGCAAGAAGGTGGAGTGTGAGTTGCCCCTAATTGGTGCACCTCAAGGACAGCACAACTGGTGGATTAAAGGCCTAGGGGGGAGCAGAAGGACCCTGAGGAACTGGACTGGAGGCTGGACAACAGTGAAGAGTGTGGCTCAGGATGGGAGAAAAGTGAACCAATCCCTCCACCCACCCCCTCCAGTTTCACAGACAGGAAGACCAGCAGAACTGACCTGACCGGTTTAAACCCAGCAGAAGATGTGTTTTGTTTTTATTTTAAATTCCTTCTTCCTTTCTGTCCCTCTTTCTTTTTTTATTCCTTCTTTCTTCCTTCCTTTACTATTTTATTCCTTCTTCCTGCCTTCTTTTATTTACTTTTTATTTTAATTTTTGTTAAAATTCCTTCTTCTCATCATTCCTCCCATCTTTTTTTATTCCTTCCTCCTTCCTTCCTTTCCTTTTCTATTCCTTTTTCCTTCTTTCCCTTTTCCTTTTTGTTTTCTTTCTCCTTTTCGCAAATGTGAGACAATAAAACCTGGAGCTCTGAAAAGACCAGAGTTAGACCCTGTTACATCTATAAATGTCAGCCTAAGACCAGTGAGCTCAGGGGATTAAGGAGACAGCACCACTGAATCCCACTGACATTCTACCATAGAAGCTCATACCATAAACCGAGAGAGTCAGAACACGTCAATTTAAGAAGCAGAGGCTACCAAGAAGAGTCTCACAAACAATGGAAAGACAAAGAAACAATCCCCAAATGAAAGAAAGGGGGAAGCCTCAGAAAGAATGCTAACTGAAAAAGAGGCAAGTTAACCATCAGATACTGAGTTCAAAGCAATGGTTATCGGGAAGCTCACTGAGCTCACAGAGAACTACCAGAAACTACAGGAAAACTACAGTGAACTCACTGCAAACTATATTAACATGAAAAAGGAAATAAAAATAATCAACAAGGGCCAAGAAGAAATGAAGAATACAATTTCTGAACTGAACAACACAGTAGAAGGAATCAAAAGCAGACTTGATGAAGCAGAGGATCGCATCAACACACTGGAGGAAAAAGTAGAAAAAAAACAGCCAGAAAGAGCAAGAAAAGGCAAAGAGGCTCAGAAAGAATGAAGACGGATTAAGGGAAATGCAGGACAACATGAAACGTAACAATATCCCTATAATAGGAATACCAGAAGGAGAAGAAGAAGAGCAAGGAATAGAAAACCTGTTTGAAAAAGTAATGATGGAAAATTTCCCTAATCTGAGGAGAGAAAAAGTCACACAAATCCAGGAAACACAGAGAGTTCCAAGCAAGAGGAACACAAAGAGGCCCACTGCAAGACATATCATAATTAAAATGACAAAATTCGAAGACAAAGAGAGGATCTTAAAGGCAGCAAGGGAGAAAAAGGAAGTAACATACAAGGGAGCCCCAATAAGGTTAGCAACTGACTTCTCAATGGAAACGCTCCAAGCCAGAAGAGAATAGCAAAAAATATTCCAAGTAAGGAGAACCAGAGGCCTGGAACCAGGGCTACTTTACCCAGCAAGGCTCTCAATCAAGATAGAAGGCCAAATAAAGAGCTTCCCAGACAAAAGAAGTCTAAAAGAATATACCTCCACCAAACCAGATCTTGAAGAGATGCTAAAGGGACTGCTTTAAGGAAAGGAAGGAAAAGAAAAAGAGAGAGGAACACAGGTAGGAAAAAATGGCAATGAATAACTACCTATCGATAATAACCTTAAAGGTAAATGGATTAAATGCTCCAATCAAAAGACATAGAATAGCTAAATGAATAAAAAAGCATGACCCACACATATGCTGCCTACAAGAGACCCACCTCAGGACAAAAGACTTACAGACTGAAAGTGAAGGGCTGGAAAGAAATTTTCCAAGCACCCGGACAGGAAAAAAAAAGCAGGGGTAGCAATACAGATATCAGACAAAATAGACCTCAAAAGAAGGGCCATAAAGTAAGACCCAGAAGGTCACTTCATAATACTCAAAGGAAGAATCCACCAAGAAGACATAAACATTGTAAATATATATGCACCCAACATAGGAGCACCCAAATACATAAAGAAAATCTTGGAGGACTTCAAGAAGGATATTGACAGCAACACAATTGTACTAGGGGATTTTAACACCCCAGTGTCAAAGATAGACAGGTCTTCCAAACAAAATATCAACAAGGATATTGTGTCACTTAACAATACCCTAGAGGAAATGGACTTAACTGATATATACAGAGCCTTTCATCCCAAAGAAGCAAAATACACATTCTTTTCAAATGCACATGGAATATTTTCAAAGATAGACCACATGATAGGACACAAAGCAAGCCTCAAAAATTCAAGAAAATTGAAATCATATCAAGCACTTTCTCTGACCACATGGGACTGAAACTAGAAACAAACCTCAAGGAAAAAACCCTCAAACACTCAAAAACATAGAGGTTGAATAGCATGCCATTAAATGGTGAATGGGTGAATAATGAGATTAGGAAGAAATGAAATAGTTTCTGGAAACAAAGGAAAATGAACTCACAACAATCCAAAACCTATGGGACACAGCAAAGGCAGTCCTGAGAGAGAAGTTCATAGTGATACAGGCCTACCTAAAACGAATAGAAACATTTCAAACAAACAACCTAACTCTATGTCTACAAGAACTGGAGGAACAACAACAAAGACAGCCCAGAGCAAGCAGAAGGAAGGAAATAAACAAGATCAGAGCAGAGTTAAATGACATAGAGACTAAAAGCATAATTCTAAGGATCAATGAATTCAGGAGCTGCTTCTTTGAAAAGATAACCAAAATTGACAAGCCTTTAGGTAGGCTCATCAAGAAAAAAAGAGAGAGGATCCAAATAAACACAATTAGAAATGAAAGAGGAGAGATTACAACTGATACCACAGAAATACAAAGAATTGTAAGAAATTACTATGAAGAACTGTATGCCAAGAAATTTGAAAACCTAGATGAAATGGACACATTTCTAGAAAAATATAACCTTCCAAAACTGAATGAAGAAGAAGTAGAAAACCTGAACAGACCAATAACAGCAGACGAAATTGAAGCAGTCATCAAAAAACTCCCAACATACAAAAGCCCTGGACCAGATGGTTTCACAGGAGAATTCTACAAAGCATTTAAGGAAGAGGTACTCCTATCCTTCACAGACTATTCGAAAAAATCCAAACTGATGGAAGACTCCCAAACTCTTTCTATGAAGCCAGCATCATCCTAATCCCAAAACCAGATAAAGACACAACAAAGAAAGAAAACTTCAGGCCAATATCGCTGATGAACATAGACGCTAAAATTCTCAACAAAATATTGGCAAACCGCATCCAGCAAATACATTAAAAAGATCATACACCATGACCAACTGGGATTCATCCCAGGGATGCAAGGATGGTACAATATTTGCAAATCAATAAACATAATACATCACATCAACAACAGCAAAGACAAAAATCACATGATCATGTCAATAGATGTGGAAAAAGCATTTGATAAGATACAGCACCCATTTCTGATAAAACCACTCAGCAAAGTGGGAATAAAGGGAGCATTCTTCAACATAATAAAGGCCATATATGAGAGACCTACAGCCAACATCACACTCATTGGACAAAAACTTAGAGCTTTCCCACTAAGATCAGGAACAAGACATGGTTGCCCTTTCTCACCACTCCTATTCAACATTGTATTGAAAGTCATAGCCACAGCAATCAGACAAGAAAAAGCAATAAAAGGCATCCAAATTGGAAAGGAGGAAATGAAACTGTCACTGTTTGCAGATGACATTATAGTGTACTATCCTATAGACTCCACCAAACCTACTCAACCTAATAAATGAATTTGGCAAAACAGCTGGATACAAAGTCAATACTCAGAAATCAAAGGCATTCCTGTATATCAACATTGAAACAACAGAAACAAAAATCAGGAAAAAAATCTCATTTGATATAGCAACACGAAAAATAAAGTACCTAGGAATAAACCTAACCAAGGAGATCGAAGACCTATACTCAAAAAACTACACAACACTGAAGAAAGAAATTAAGGAAGACACAAACAAATGGAAGCATGTACCATGCTCATGGATTGGAAGAATTAACATCATCAAAATGGCCATACTGCCCAAAGGGATTTATAGATTCAATGCAATCCCTATTAAAGTACCCATGACACATTTCACAGATATAGAACAAACATTTCAGAAATTCATATGGAACCATAAGTGACCCCAAATAGCTGCAGCAATTTTGAGAAAGAAGAACAAAGTATGAGGGATCACAATACCTGATATCAAACTGTATTACAAGGCCACTGTAATCAAAACAGCCTGAAACTGGCATAAAAACAGGCACATAGACCAATGGAACAGAACAGAGAGCCCAGAAATGAACTCAAGTGTCTACAGTCCTTTAATATTTGACAAGGGGGACAGCAGCATGAAATGGAGTAAAAACAGACTCATCAACAAATGGTGTTGGGAGATCTGGACAGCTAGGTGCAAAAAAATGAAACTCGATCACCAACTTACATCATACACAAATCTGAATTCAAGGTGGATAAAAGACTTAAATATAAGTTGTAACACCATAAAAGTTCTAGAGGAAAACATTGGCAGGAAAATCTCAGACATTCCACGCAGCAACATCCTCACAGACACGTCCCCTAAAGCAAGGGACATAAAGGAAACAATAAACAAATGGGACCTCATCAAAACAAAAAGCTTCTCCATAGCTAAAGAAAACAGCATGAAAGTAAAAAGAGAACCAACAGTATGGGAAAACATATTTGCCAATGATACCTCAGACAAGGGCCTGATCTCCAAAATATATAAAGAACTCACAGGTCTGAACTCCAGGAAGACAAACAACCCAATTAAAAAATGGGCAAAGGACTTGAACAGACACTTCTCCAAGGGGGATGTACAGAGGGCCCAGAGACATATGAAAAGATGCTCAGCATCACTAGCCATCAGAGAGATGCAAATTAAAACCACAATGAGGTACCATCTCACACCAGTCAGAGTGACCAACATAAACAAATCAACAAACAAATGTTGGAGAGGATGCATAGAAAAGGGAACCCTAGTACATTGTTGGTGGGAATGTGTACTGGTGTGGCCACTGTGGAAAACAGTATGGAATTTCCTCAGAAAACTAAAAATGGAACTGCCCTTTGACCCAGCAATTCCACTGCTGGGATTATACCCCAAGAACCCTGAAGCACCAATCCAAAAGAACCTATGCACCCCAATGTTCATAGTAGCACAATTTACAATAGCCAACTACTGGACACCATCTAAGTGCCCATCAGCAAATGAGTGGATCAAAAACTATGGGACATTTACACAATGGAATTCTATGCAGCAGAGAGACAGAAGGAGCTTCTACCCTTTGCTACAGCATGGATGGAACTGGAGAGCATTATGCTAAGTGAAATAAGCCAGGCGGTGAGGGACAAATACCATATGATCTCACCTTTAACTGGAACATAATCAACAAAAGAAAAAAGCAAATAAAATATAACCAGAGACATTGAAGTTAAGAACAATCTAACAATAGCCAGAGGGGAGTGGCGAGGGGTCAGTGGGGAAAGGGGATTACAGGAACTGCTATGAAAAACACATGGACAAAATCAAGGCGGAGGGTGGAGGCAGGGGAGGGAGGTGGGTTTGGCTGTGGTGGGGTGGAGAGATTGGGAGAAAATGCAGACCTCCGTAATTGAATAACAATAAAAATTTAAAAACAAAGAAAAAAACTACATGAGACACCACTTTCCGCCCACTAGAATGGCAATACTCAAAAAAGACAGACAATTACAATTATTAAAGAAGATGTGGAGAAATTGGATGCTCAGCTTCTTTGGAAAACAGTGCAATAGTCTTCCTAATTAAGCACAGAGTTACCCTATAACTCAGCAATTCCATTCCTTTCCTAGGCATATACCCAAGAGAAGTACAAATATATGTAACACAAATTTTGTACATTAATATCCAAATATCTAAATACCCATTAACTGTGGTATATCTATATGATAGATCACTCAGCAACAAAAAGGAATGGTATACTGATACCTTTATAGGCAACGATATGGAACAACCATGAAAACACTGTGCTAAGTGCCTGAAGCTAGTCACAAACACTACAGAATGTATGATTCCATTTACATGAAATGCTCAGAATATTCAAATTTATAGGGAGAGAAAGTGGATTAGAAGGTGCAAGAGGCCTGGATAAAGAACAATGGAGAGTCACTGGTAATAGGTATGGGGTTTCCTTTAGGGGCAATGAAATGTTCTAAATTAGATTCTAGTGAGAGTTTCACAACCCTGTGAATATACTAAAAACCAAAGAACTATATACTTACAGTGAATAAATTGTATAGCATGTAAATTATATCTCAATAAAGCTGCCTTAAGTGCATGTGTACACACACATACCCACACATACAATTATGACCCAAAAAAGTGTTTGCAGGCAGCTTTCCCCCCAGTCTTTAATCTACATTGTATGTGATTTCTTTGTGTCTGCTGTAACTCAAAGGTAAGTCCGTAGTTCCCTCTGGCTAAGTGGACAAAGGAAAAATACAGGATGTGTACTTTGCCTTCTTCCCAACATCAGTTAGTACTAAGTCACTCTGAGTTCCATCCTCCCACACCAGCAATGTAAGTACTGACTGATCAGCTAGTACCAAATTGTCCCTGGGCAATGATCACAGAAACAGAATCAGGCTCCAAACTGCTATGTAGCCTCTTCTGAAGCATCTGCTTTCTTAGATGAATTGGGAGTTTCAAAATTAGGAAAGAAAGAACCAGGTTCTTAAAGGGACAGTCAGTGGTTTATGTGCTAAGAAGGAGAAAGAAGGAAAAGGGAGAGGAAAGCAAAGGGACAGTCATGGAGGAGGAGACAGTTGTGTAAAAAGGGCAGAAGTAGACGTGTGATGTTTCAGCCCCTCCAGCAATCTGTCCTCCTCCTTCTGTAGACCGCTGATTTCCTGCGGGGAATCACTCTTCTCTGTGCTCCGTTCCATTTGGGTGGTAATGATGTTCAGTTCCAGAGGAGGCCCCATGACCTGGTCTACGCCAATCTGTGCATTCATTGCCTTTGCTGCAGTGACTGGTCCAGTAAAGGGCACACGATCTAACTGGACCAATGAGATTCAGGCCCAGATTTCTGTTGGAATTTTTGAGAAGAAAAAGAATCTGTGAAGATTTTAAGCCAAGAGTAGCTGGCAGCAATATAGCCACCACAAGTGGAATAATTGTTTGAAAATGGAAGAGGTCCTCATATCATATGGGACCTTCATCTAGAGGTTAGAACACCTGACAGTTGGAGCTACTGAATCAGTGATTCCACCCACCACCATCCCTTTTTTTCTGTTAAACCAGTTTGAAATAGCATTGTGCTTGTCATGTACACAATTCTGCTTAATGTGAAGGAACTCAACAGAGTTCCTCCAGTAATTGTCCCAGCAGCCCCCAATGACAGGAAACCCTATCTGTGATGGTTAAGTTCATGTGTCAACTTGGCTAGGCATGGTACACAGATATTTGGTCAAACACAATCCTATATGTTTTTATAAAAGTATCTTAGATTTTGAGTAAAGTAAATTACCCTCCATAATGTGGTTAGATCTCATGCAATCAATTAAAGGCCTTAATAGAAAAGACTGGCCTCCCTGGAAGAAGAGGGAATTCTGCTAGCAGATGCCTTCAGGCTCTTAACTGTAAGTCTTCCCTGGGTCTCCAGCCTGCCAGCCTACCCTGCAGAGTTTTGATTTGCCAGCCTTCACAACTGCCTGAATCAAGTCCTTAAAATAAATCTGTAAATCTAAGTCAATCTATCTGTAGACATATAGATAGACAGACAGACAAATAGGTAGCTATAGATATGCTTCTCCCTTAATATATGACCAAATGGTGACCCTAAGGCAATGTGTTGGCTTTCAGAGTTTTAAGTGGGAAGAACATAATGTTAGTACCCTTTCACCTACTCTCCCTCCATTTTCATACCCAACAATAATCATACCCACTGCACACCAGGTTCTATACAACATCCTTTGCTCCCATCAACTTAATTACCTAATATGCCATTCCCATTTTACAGATACAGAGATGTTAAGTGATTTGTTCAAAAGCAAAATGCTAGGAATTGGGAGACCCAAGAATCCAGTTCAGGTCTCCCTTGGTCCCTCCATCCCAAATACCTCAACTACTAGGCAAGCTGCCTGTTTTCTGGGAGGAAACTCCTGAGCTTGCTCTTTTCTTTCTCACAGTTTGGGCAGCAGACTGGGTGAGTCTGGTGTGTGTGAGTCACTGAGTCACAGCTACAGTCCCTGCCCTTGGAGAGAAGGATCCAAGCTCCAATTCCAAAGCACCGTCATGATTCCCTGGCTTGGGTTAACAGACTAATACCTCTCCACCTTTTCTCAGCCAGGGCTTTACTTTCCAGAAGGCCTTTTCTGTCAATTGCAGCTTTAGGGTAATGTGGAGAGAAAACAGCCAGAATGGAGAGAGAAGGAACTGGCAACAGATCTCTTCAAGGTCTAAGTAGAGGACTTAAGACTCTGTGGGGCCAGAACAGCAGGCGTACTTCTCTGTATGATGGCAGGAGAGTTGTTTCTGAATGTCTGTCATTTATATCCCACTTCCATGACATTTGCCATATCCATGCTACCTTTAATATTATCTATTCAACATAGTTTTAACTGGTTCTTTGTTTGATAAAAATAAATCTATCTGAAAGGGGAGTTTTATATAATTACATATGAAAATTATTTTTACTTGCCATGAATAGAAAATATCTTGGAAAAAATAAAATTTAAAACATATTCAATTTTACTGGACACATTTGTCCATCAAATGCCATAAGTTTGTGGCTAACTCTCATTTTGTTTAAGAAAAAAAAGATTACAAGTAATAGAGAGGTGCTGAAGACATGTAAGCCAGTGACCTTGAGTCATTAGACCAGACTAAATGCTATGTCATTTGAAAAAATGGGGAGTACATGAAGAACCTTAGGTCAGCAAACCTTTACTGAATATCTCCTTTGGGTCAGAACCTGTGCCAATTATCCCTGATAAACTATTTTAACAAGTGTTCCCCCAGAAATAGTTAAATAAAAAATTTGGCATTTAATTCAATTATGCTTCAATATAAAGAAAAATGTATTTCCACATTTCTATTTTTAAGTGTCACTATAAGTATAGACTTTCCTAATTTGTTTATGCCAGCCTGCAAAATACATCTTCAATGAATGTAACTAAAACATTCAATCTTAAAGATTATTAAACTGGACTTTCGTTGGGAAAAAAGAAAAAAGAGAAAAGACCTACCAGCACCAACTCAGACTTCCCCTCAGATTTGTGGGAGAATTAAAATTAACTTTTCACTACATGCTTTATTTTTACTTAATGCAGAATTTCTATAATAACTAAAACCATCTTCCTCACCACCTGAAAAACCTCAATGTCATATAAAATTATTTATAAACTGCATCTGTCCCATTTTGGGTAACACAGGTGAAAAGAAAACAAATACCTGGGTTGGATTCCTGTTCTGCCAGTTACCAGCTGTGTAACTTTAGGCAAATTATTTAATCTCTCTGAATTGCCAGTTCTTCATCTTCAAAGTGAGTATAACAATATTAAATTTGTAGGGCTGTTGGGAAGTAGAAGAGGATAAAATAAGCCAAGGACCTAGCTTAGTGCTTCATACACAGTAGGCACATAATATGTATTACTGTTCTTTGATGGGTGGGAGTGGGGGAGGTGGGAGTCACTGCTGATACTGAGAAAGCTGCATCATGCCAGGGAGGACAACCTACATGCCCGAGTGGCCAAGCAAGTCACATGACAAAGAGCAGCATGTTGAGTGATGTCCTAATAAGATGGAGATCCAGCTAAGGTTGCATCTAAAACAGTCAGCTGCCCACTCAGCCTCAGATGACTATAGCCACTTTAACAGCCAGTAACGTTTGTTAAGCTATTACTCTAAGGGCCTAAGGGCTTTCCATATACTAACTCATTTAATCCTCCTAACCCTAGGAGGAAGGTCCTATTATCATCCTCATGTTACAAATGAGCACACTGAGGCACAGTGAGATTAGGTAAATTGTCTAACACCACACAGCTAGGAAGTGGCAAGTTCAGACTTAAAACTCAGGCATTCTGTTCCCAAAGCCAGTCACTCTCTATAACCTCTAAGGGCAGTAAGTGGCTATCAAGCTTTAAGATACATTAGAATCACCTGGAGGACTTGTTAGATTAAAAATTGAAGGAGATTCAACAGGTGAGGAGATGGGAAGGACCAAGAATTCGCATTTCTAATGACTCTCAGGTGATGCTGATTCTGTTGATCCAAGGAGCACACTTTGAGAACCACTGTTAGTTAGGCTATTTTCCTCTCCTGAGGCTGGTCTCAAGTTCCAGACCTTCTGACTGGATTTCAAGAGAAGCTAGAAATGTGATCCTCTGTATGAATGCTCACTGTATTTAAGTGCTGGCCACTAATTCAATAGTTTTAACAATACTGTACAAGTCAACAAAAACAGAAAATAATCTATAAAGCCAAATTTGGCCTCTAGGCTGTTGCCTTGTGATTTCTGCTTTATGTATCCAAAGCATATTAACACATTTATGCAACAAATGTGTATGGAGCACTTGCTGTACACCAGGGGCCATTATGGGAGCTGAGCATAGACACAGATAAGCAAGAGAAATGAAAATGTCTCTTCTCTTTGCGAAGCCTACAGTTTGAGTGAGGGACTGCAGAAGAATGGAGAGGATAAAAAATAACTAAATAATCAAAAACATCTTTCCAGCTATGTTGAGCTCTCTTAAAAAAATAAACAGAGTAATAGGCTAGGAGATTTCCTTGGTTATTTACAACTCTATAAGGAGGAAGGAAAGTATAACAAGCCTCTATCATATATGGGAAACAGACAAGAAAGAGTTGGATTATGCACTGTGTCCAATGTCCCCCAGGCCGTGGAGGTCAGGGAGAACCACACCACTGCCCAACTTCCCTACCTATACCAGTTCCATGACATCACTCTCTCTCCTGCAGATTACTTGCCTCATTCCAAAGTGTGGAAGGTCAAACTGCCAGCATTTTGCAGTCTGCCTCTGCAGGTGAAATTTTGCTCTAATTGTCTAATTGCTACTCTGGCAACTGCTGCTAGGGATTCATTTTAGAACTCGGCACAGGTGCACTGTGTGACTGATGTTCTGTTTTCAAGGACGAAAGGAATTAGGGAACCTGGTGTCTTCTGCTTCAAGAGTTAAAATGAAGTTATTTTTTCCCCCCAATCAACTTATGTTATCTCATTTCAATTTTCCAGAGTGTCTTCTCATCATAAATTAAACTGGGTTGCCAAATCCCAGAGCAACAAAAATGGAAAGGGAGCTGGGAGGAGGGAAAGAAAAAGTTTTGGAGTTTATTAAAAAAAAAACCTGTTTCTGTGTCCTTGAAGTACAGTCATTATATAAGGGAGCTGTATGTGGTGATAATAATGAAAACGATGGGGATGATGAAAATCAGGATGGTGATAATGGTAATGAAAATAATAATGACAGTAATGATGCTGACCCTGTCCGGCCCTTATCAAATACTCACTAATTAAAGCCCCAGGAACCTACTCTGAGGTGGGTAAGGAGCCCTAGGCCTATTTTGCATAATAAAAGACAGATTTTTTAAAAAGTATAAGTGAATTCCTTAAAATAGTTAATGCATTCTTGATTCCAGCATTTAATTCAATTTCGACAGACACCCATTTTTCTAAAAACACTTACAAGACAGATATGCTGACTTTATGTGTGTGCTTTAATTACTTCCAAGCCAGCACTAAGGAGATGATCTGTAGCCAGTGGCATGTGCCTTTATGAAATTGACACTGAATGAAAACATCAAGGCAGACAGAGTTGACAAAGAGAACGCCAGTAAGTAAACTCCAGAGCCCCTACTACATCACGGCCCGATTCAGAAATAAGCACAGGTCAAACTTTGGCCCTGCAAACAAAGCATGCCAAGATCCTGGTGTAAGAGAAGCAATTCTTCAAAACCCTAAGCTATATACCTGGCCATTTGTCACATAGAGCTGTGTTCTCTGATTGTTTCATGGGTAGAGAGGCAGAATTCAGTTTGAGTACTAGTTGTAGTTATCAAGTCTGAAGCCCTCAGGTCTTACATTCCTAACCTGTGGAATGGAGAGATGAGTATATTCCTAGCTGTCCTATCTAACCTCAGGCTGCCACAGAATAAAATGTAAATCTACCCCTAAACTGACGGGACAATCGAACAAAAATAAGGGTATTAATGTCATTATCTTCTCCCCAACTGGATTTATGAGCTACTTGTGTACAAAGAAAACATTTTCTTGTATTTCTTTATACTCCCCCTTAACACATCTTTTTTGTACCTCTCATCACATTATTACCATGATAATGTCAAACCCAGAGTAGAGGCTTTGTGGGGGTTGCCGGTTTTCACAAATCTTTGTCCCTTACAAAAGAGTTCACCTAAGGTTTCTTTAGTCAACACATTTGAAAAATGATCAGATTGCTTCAAAAGTAGAAGGATACTATGTCAGTTCTAGAATAGAAATAGTACCCCTTTTGCTGAGTTCCTTGTATTTATTTTCTCATTTCATTTTCCCAGTAGCCCATCAAGATTGATATAACTAGCATCATTTTGGGATGAGGAAGCTGACTCAGACAGTTTTATTAACTTGTCCAATTTCATACAACCAATAAGCAGCAGAGGGAAGGAAAATTTTATCCTGGATCCGTCCAATGGCAAAGCTCCTGCATCCTCCTGCAGGTTGTACAAAGCTTGGTACAGCAAGCTTTGAATGCCTGAATGCCTGTTATACTCCAAGTAGCTCTCAACACATCTGTACACATAATAAATAGCTCAGTCTTTCTTTAAATGTTTCTTTCAGTATTCTTTGTACGAAAGAGAAATGATCATGTTTTTGGACATGTATTCAAAATATACTATAAATCTCAATCCTATAAGTGTACTAGAAACCTTTCCCATTTATTCTTCAAATTCTAGAGCTTTATGTGCAGGGGCACGGGTGGTGGAGATCATTGCACAGTGGCATCTTCAGCCAGGACAATGATTCTACAACTTAGTTTAGCTGGCCTTAATGAGCATATACCCAAAGGAGCTCGATAAAAAGGTAGATTCCCAGGTTCCTTGCCACCCCCCTTATGATTCAACCTTAGAGAGGAGCCCAGGAATCTAAGTTTTCATAAACTCCCTGGTTCTTCGGACGCAGGTGGATCTCAGATCATACTCTGCATTAAACAGGCCCAGAGGGAGCAGGAATTGGGGACTAGTTCAGTGGCATGTTTGTCATTAGGCCTTTGACAACTCAACCAACCTCTTTGCATTTCTGTGTAGAAAAGCAACTCTGGCCCCCATTCTTTGGGGGCCAACTGGGCCTCATTTGCTTCAGAACTTCATGATAGGTGACACGATCTTTTGGTACTTGGTCACTGTGTCAGCTATATTCACTGGGATGTCCATAAGCCCTTTCATTTTTAACTGCAGAACAAGCTGCAGATGGAAGGCTAAGGCTGAACATTGTAAGGAAGCCTTGGTCCACTGCAGCATTTGCAGAATGAGCCTCCAACCACAGTCATCCTTGGAGGACAGAGCCACCAGCAAGGACTGCATGCCTAGCTAATCCCTTTCTACTGATGGCTAAGTGATTGCAAGAGGTACCTTTTCAGCAAATACATGTCACTAAGAAGGCAGTACAAAGGCTGTTTGCCAGTGAGGGTGCCTTAAGACCTCATACAACACATACACACACACATATAATCCTTCAAGATTGGCAGTGAAAGAAGAGCTCCTTGAAGCTATAGTTTCCCAATCCTACTTGTGCATTAGAATGAACTCTGAGCTGTAAAAATATATACATTTTTGTGCCCCCACCCACAGACTTTGATTTCAAGGGTCTAGAGTAGGACCTCAGCATTGGTACTTTTGAATTGAAAACACTGCCTTCCAGGACCTTTAAGTGCCAATCACCATCCTGACATTAGGGAGGTCTGACCATGTTGTCCTCCAACAAACAGCCCTTCCCTTAGCTGGAGCGCAACTCAAGTACAACTAGACTAGAATGTTAGGCTAGTGGTTTCCACAGTGGGTTAGTGAAAAAATTAGAGTTTATCTTTAAGTAGATTTTCACTTGAAACTTAGGGGAGTATAATTTACAGATATTTCATATGTGGCTTGACAGTGGGGCCTTCGCTTGATTTCACTGTCAAATGATTATGTGACATGCCTCCTAAGTAGCATGGACAGCACCCTGAGAGACGGCTGGGAATATTAACTGGGGACAGTTGACATTGGGGATACTGAGGATTAAATTTTAGCATAATGTGATGTTATTGAGTTTGTCAAGTTAAATGGATTTATGGAATTGTGAATATTTGGTATTACGTGAGCTAACTTTTACAAATGACCTAATCAGATTACTGCAAACAATCCACAGACTGTAATTGTCTAATGTAAGCACAAGAAATTGAGAAAATGGATGAGTTGATGCCTCTCCTACTCTTGTTATGGGCTCCTTTGATGCCACAGTATAAAATAAGTACAACAAGGAGAACCAACCATAATTTCATTTGAAAAATCAAAATGATGAAGTATGGATTTTGCAAACAATTATTAACTATGAACCTTGATATACTTATAAATAATGCTTTGGAATACAGACAGTCTTCACTTTGCACAATTCCTTATGCACAAATTTCAGTTACTCCAGTTTAGTGAAATAACACCGGTCTGTTCTCATATTCAAATTTTAGCTTCCAATGCATATGAACTGTGAGTCATTTGCATAAGTACAAATGTCACTGCTTCAGTCCACAAACCACTATGTAAATAACAGAGGCACATTATGATCAGTAACCAATCATGCCACTTCTGTCAAAGTCTGTCAGGGACTGGTCACTGAACATCTGTTATCAGTTCATGCACACACAGCAAAGCCTGAGAGACTGCCATATGACATTGCACAAACAAGTGATCTGGCCCCCAACAGTGGAAGTGCAGCGAAGAAACCAAAAGTGATCATGATGGAAGTGAAATTCAAATTAAATATAAATAGAATTACAGAAGAAATAGCTGAACCAAGAGTCAAGGGATTCTGGTTATGCACCCAGAGGAATTTAATGAAGGCAAACGTAACACAAATAGGAAAGAAGTTGTGACAAAAAGAAAAGAATAAAGATGCATGTCCCAGGGAAGTGACACATGACAAAAAACACCCATTAAAGGAGCTAACAGAGACACTTCATAACCACAAAGCATAAAAAGGAAACTGATCCCCACTTCGAAAGGATTATGATTTTGTCATGTTTAGAAAAGATGCTTGCTCTGGGTCACAGCTATGAGAAGGGGACAAGAATCACCATTCAAACTACTCTTAATAAATGTTTTATAAAGAAATAAAACATTGTAATTCCCGATGTTTCCAATGTTTTAAATCACAGTGGACTAAATAAACATTAGTTTTACTTTTTTTCTTATTTCCTTATGCATTTAAAATTAACAGTATGAGAGTTTTACTATTTTGAAAAAATTTTAAAGGCACAGTACAATTGTAATTTTTCCCACAACTTATTAAGATTGCTTGCAAAGTTTCAGCTTGCATGGCTATTTTTACAGCCCCATACTGCTGTGCAAAGCAAGTACTGCCTGTTTTAGCTAATCATAGGAGTATATGTGTATAACTTATTGATAATTTAATATACACAGTTCGACAGCCTGTGTTCAAACATTTTCTACAGTGAGAGTGTGCAATTAAAAGAGTCTGGAGACCTCTGGCTCAGACAATGCCTATCAGAAAAGGCATCATGGCAAAAGGAAAATGACCACATTAACAAGGAACTGAATAATCCAAGTCTCACAGTGTAGCTTTCTCATCTTCCACTTAATGTAAGACTTGCCTCCCAACCTTCAGCCTGTCCCCAAATGTCTGAAGCCACCTTGAACACCTTTTATCTAGGCATAGCCTCTAGGACTTCTACTACCTTACTCCACAGAGGTGGTTCTCAGAAAGGCATCAGTCAGGAGCTTGCTAGAAATGCATAATGTCAGGTCCCACTCAGGCCCACTGAATCAGAATCTGCATTTTAATAAGATCCCCAAGTGATTCTTGTGCTCTAAACTTTGAGACATACTACCCTAGATTTCGTGTCCAAACCTAAGAGGCAATTCAAGGGCCAGGCAGAGAGAGGGCTTCACTATGTCATATATCTAAGGACTGAAGCCTATCTATTACTGAAGTCTATGTTTTATTTAAGAACATACTGCTTCTTTACGTGACTCATATCACTCATGAAAACAATAGCAATAATAACAGCAGCAACAGCAAACATTAATCAAGCACTATCTCTTGCTAGACAGTGTGATTAACTACCTTTTTATCTCATGTAATATTTACATGATCTGTAAAGCAGGAATAATTATACTATTCCCAACACACCACACATTAGTACCAAAGTTGCACAGAACCTAGGTGATGATAGGCATAAATAAGAATTGGAGCTGCCTGTATATATGAACCTGGTGTGGGGGGTTGTGTGTGTGTGTGTGTGTGTCTGTATGAGAGAGAGAGAGAGACAGAGAGAGAGAGAGAGAGAGAGACAGAGAGAGAGAGAGAGAGAGAGAGAGAGAGAGACTGTTTTAATCACAGCAGGAAGTCAGCTGCTTGTCCTGAATTCCCCATTTTCTTTAGGCTGTCTCTGAACTATTTCCCTGAGTTACTGCCTTCAACTAACAATTTAGGACCACCTCAAATTTGGGGCATAGGTCAACTGGGTGTTTTGCAGAAATGGACAAATTTCATACAGAAATTTAAGGGAACCAGAATAGCCAAAACAATCTTGAAAAAGAAGAGCAAAGCTGGAAGGCTTGAATGTCTTCATTTCTAAACTTACTATAAGGTTGTGACAATAAGGACGGTGTGGTATTGATGTAAAAATAGACATATAGAGTAATGGCAGAGAATTGCAACCCCAGAAATAAACTCATGTATTTATTGTCAAGAGAGTTTTGGAAAAGGATGCAAAGGCAATTCAATAAGGGAAATAATAGTCTTTGCAACAAACGGTCCTGGGATGACGGGAATTCCCACGTCAAATAAAGAAGTTGAACCTCTTCCTTACACTGTATACAAAAATTAACTGAAAGTGGATCATAGATCTAAATGTAATATCTAAAAAAATAAAATTCCTAGAAGAAAACACAAGATTAAATCTTCATAACCTTGGGATAGTCTTATATATAAGACTCCAAATCACAAGAGACAAAAGGAAAATATAGATAACTTGATCATCACAATTAAAACTTTCATGTTATAAAAGATACCATCGAGAAAGTGAAAAGATAATTGATAGAATAAAAGAAAATATCTTCAATGCGTGTGTCTAATAGGGACTTGTATTTAGAATATACAAAGGATGCTTAAAACTCAACAATCAAAAGACAAATAACAAAAATGGGTGAAGGATCTGAATAAACATTTCTCAATGGCCAATAAGCACATGAAAAGATACTCAACACCATTAGCCATCAGGCAAATCAAAACCACATGAGACCGTACTCCATACCCACTAGGAGTGTTATAAGATTGAAAATAACAAGTATTGGTGAGGATGTGGAGAAATGGTGACCTTTACATATTGCTAATGGGAATGTAAAAAGATACTTTTATTTGGAATAGTTTGACAATTTCTCAAAATGTTTTGGATGGAGTTACTATCTGATTCAGCAATTCTACTCTCACCTACATACCCAAAAGAAAAGAAAACACATGTCCATACAAAAACCTGTACTTGAGTTCGTATAACAGCATTATTCAGAATAGCTAAAAGTGGGAATTAATCAAATGACCACCAACATTTGAATAAAGAAAATGTGGTATATCCATACAATGGAAGGTTATGCAGCAATAAAAAGGTGTAAAATACTGATAATTGCTATAATATAGATGGAACCTTGAAATAAAAAGCTAAATGAAAGATGCCAGTCATAAAAAAGCACATATTGTATGATTCCATTTGTATGAAATGTCTAGAATAAGCAACTCCACTGGGACAGAAAGTGGATTAGGGATTGCCTAGTGCTGGAGGAGGATGGGTTGAGGGGAAATAGGGAGTGACTGCTAATGGATATGGGTTTTTTATTCAGGTGAAGAAAATGTTCTGGAATTAGGTAGATAGTAGTGATAGTTGCACAACTCAGTGACTGTACCAATGACCACTAAACTGTACACTTTATATGGCTGAGCTATACAGTACATGACTTATATCTCAATAAAGCTGTTGAAAAATAGGAGACCTCGGGCCACTCCCATAACTGATCCACCCCAAGAACAGCTCTAAGATTCAGGTCAGAGGCTTGTGCTCAGCTGCTCCCTTAAGCCTGGCCCAGTCTTACTTCTGTATCCACCTGCAGTTAAAAAGACAAATATTTTTTATTTTCAAGGAATAATGAGCATGATGATGGGTAGCCAGGCAGTAAGGTCTCTCCAGGTCCTGGGTTATAATTAACATAATCCCCAACTCACAAGGCAGCTTTCCTTGGCAGTTTTCAATACTCTGCACAGAAAAGTCAAGTTTCTAGTTCGGGATTCCTCTCACTGGAGGCAGGGCGGCCAGCAAGGGAACTGAGTTCAAGTCTTGGCATCTAAATAAGAATAATAGAGCCAAGGGAAGATAGGTGGAATGGGGGATGCGATTGTTAATTCCACACAAGCGTGAACTGCATTTCTCTCCTCGACTAATTAGATTTTCATTTTAATTAAGCTGACTCCATCTGATGTCCCTTCTTAAATCCATAAACTAACAGAACATGAAACTGCATCCCAGTCCAAACTTTCTACCCAACCAGGCTTGGAAAGCAAAGAATTTAGAGAAGTTAGAGTTTGAAAGGGGCTGATTTGTATTATTAATAATTCAATTAGCTGAGATATTATGGGCAATCTACATTTCAATTATGATATCAACCCCTGCAGTGAGCCTAGAAGAGAGGAACACTCCAGAAAAATGCTAGGAATGATGTTCCATATACTTCCAAGATTTCAGAGACTTCAATTTACCAGGAGAAGCCAGACAGAAATCTAAATGCATGACTCAAAGTGCTCAATTCCCATTGGTAGTTACTCATGTTGCTTTGGACGAGAGAAGACTCAAATATCAAGTTTAACATAAATAAGTCTGTTCCCTGCATACTTTCCAAACCTGAAATGCTGCAAGTTCTTTCCAAACTTCTAGTTAAAAGAGGAAAAAAGGTTAATTGCTCTGACCCTCTAGAAGACCACGGCAGACTAGCAAATATGTACACACGCAAACATGCACACACAAAGCATCTTGCTTTGTTTGGAGTGGTTCAAATTTCTCATCATGAATCTGGAAAGCTCACTGGCTGGGTCCTGTAGTCATTCCCAACTCCGCAGCCTTCCTCCCTCATACTTTTGGCCAGTAAGTAATTTAAGTCAATGTGGATTCAAAGTGCAATAGCCAATTTGTAAATAACCAAGAGTTCTGGAGAGGGTCACTGATATAAACACTAGGGACAATCTCAAAAAACTATGAAAAAAGGGGGCAAAATTTATTATACAATGTGGTTTTCTCTGCCCTCCCCTCCCCCATTTTTTTCAGCACAACTCTAAATTTCTGTGGCTCTTAAAAGTTAAATGAAGATATAGTAAAGACATTAAAATGAGGCCTAAAGGAAAAAGAGAATTATTCTTCCTCCTCCAACTCCAGGTAGAGCTTTGAATAAACTTCCTAATCCTGCTGTTTCTGGGCCAACCACCCCCACTCTTCTGTATTCCCTTCCTAAGAACCAACTGTATCTCAGCCTGTTCCTTCTTGGCTCTGCCAGAAGGGAGCTCTTCTGCATGCCTGGGACCACCCACAAACTCCTGGCACTCTTTGGACAGAAGAGACCCAACTGTGCTTGTTTCCAAAAGTGATTGAGTCACCTTGGTTCAAGCATCCAGATCTCAGCAATACTTACATCTCTACCCCCACCCCGACTGCCTTACATGGCAAGAGTTTGGGTGGAATCTAGAATAGGGGTGTCCAAGCAGCAGATGTTTGACCAATGCTTGGTTGGCTGCAGCATAACTATCTAGAGAGGTTCATAAAACACACAGATTTCCAGGGCCCACTCCCAGGAGTAGATCCTGCACAGTAACTGAGGATATGCATTTTTATGCTTTCTAGGGAGTATAGATGGACAGCCATATTTGAGGACCACTGCCCTAGAACCAAGATACTAAAGGCAAGGCCTTCAAAGAAGTGAGATGAGGAAAAGGCATGTTCAAGAGGATTCTTTCTGAGTGCCTTCTGAAAGAAGAACTACTTGCATCCATAGAGTTGGTCAGTATTAGTTTTTATTTTATTTTTTTAAGTAAAAGTTTGTAAACTTAAGTAAAACTTCCAAAGGTTTACTTTGGAAGTGAAAAGACTTGTCTTCTAGTTCCACCTCTGAGATGGCCAGACACAACATCCAGCTCCCCTTCTATGACTTAGGAAGTGGGGAATCTTTGAAAGCCCCTTTCAAACTGGGAAGCCTGAGACTCAGTTTCCTAAAGTGATAACGGAGATGGTAAGGCTGAGGGTGTTAGCTGTGATCACTAACAATTATATCATGTGCACTTTGGGCTGACATTGGTTCAGAGGAGAACTGTGGGAGTGAAGTGAGGTATTTCATGTAACATACAGGGCATACGGACTTATACATTGCTAGAGAATAGTTATTGTTATGGTTTTATGGCCTTACTTGGCCAGAAAGATAACTGTCTTTACTGTCACTTTAAACAGGACTAAAAACATTTCACTTGCCTCCACCCAACAGCTTTCTGGCCACCACAGTCCCCTCTCCCATGCCACTCTTGACTCAGATTCTAGTGGTCCCCTATGACATACACCATAAGGTTCTGATACAAAAGGCCCTGGTTAAAATAAAACTAGTATTCCCCTGAAGCAAAAAGCTTCTCTGTTAGATATTCATACTTCAGATGCAGTTTATTTTTCAGACCAATTCATCATCAGGTTCTTAAAGGGTTTAGGACAAAAAAAAATGTTAAGGAAAAGCAGAAGCCAAACCTATAAACCCAGGTAAAATTTGCATATCCTTTCAAGTTAAGGTTGCTCATGTTAGGATCAGAGACACCATGGGAAGACTAATATAATGCATGCACTCTCTCTCTCTCTCTCTCTCTCTCTCTCTCTCTGGAAAATCCTTTGTGGGCACCCACACATAAGTATTCAGTCTGCTATTCCAGAGGATTTTCCCCACTGAAAGCCATCAGTAGTAATGCCCATTGAAAATCGTGTGCTCTAAGTTAATACCTATCGTGGTCGGCAAACTCTTTCTGTAAAGAGCTGGATTGTAAATATTTTTGGCTTTGTAGGTCATGTGGATTCTGTCCCAGCAACTTGACTCTGCCCTTGCAGAGGGAAAGCAGCCACAGACAGAAGCTGAACAAATCACATGGCTGTGTTCCAATAAAACTTTATTTACAGAAATAGCAGTGAGCCAAATTTGGCTTGTAGTTTGCTGACCCTTGCTTTAGAGCTTTTTGAGCCAAAGTGGGTCAAAACCCAGTCAGGGAATATGCAGGACTGGAGTCCTCCATGGGTGCACTCTGACAGGTAGGAATGCCTTCCCCCTTGCAGTCCACTCAGTCCCAGCTGAGCACCTTCAAAGGGCATGAGTCTGGGTTTCTAGGACAATGGCAGCTCCAAGGAGGCCCTGCCTACCTCTCTTCCATCTCTAGACACAGACCCTCTAGCACACTTGGGCCTTTTTGTGTTTAAAACCCCCTTCCATAAAAATGAACATAGTACCCTCACCAGGTGACTCAGTTGGTTGGAGCATAGTCCCGTATACCAAAAAATTACGGGTTCAACCCCAGTCAGGGCACATACGTAGGTTGCGGGTTTGATCCCTGGTCGGGGTGAGCATGGAAGGCGACCAATCAATGTTTTTTTTTCTCTCTCTCTTCTCCCATCCTGCACTATCTCCTCTGTCTAAAAATCAATAAATATATCTTTGAGTGAGGATTTAAAAAAATGAACCTAGCTGCCTAAATAATCATAATTTTCTTCCCTGGACAGTAGTTCTTATCCATCCCAAGTAGGTCTTGAATAGGATAGAGAAAAAAGAATAACAAGGCCTAAATATCTAGAGCAGGCCTGGGTTACTTAAGAGGAGTTGCCATAGGATAGAAAATTGCCTTATTAGTTTTGACAAGTTTTGTCAGAAAACAACACATCTTTACATGTGCCATCATTAAAACATCTGCAGACAGCAGGAGGAGAAAGCTACTTCATTTCCTTCTGTGGTCATGTTTTTTTTAAAGAACCTTTTAAATAATATACATGGCTGTAATCAGATGCTATCCAAAGATAGATGTGACATTATTAACCACAGAAAACAGCTTGTTTTTCATCCGTCTCTGCTAGAATTGTCCTGTCCAACACACAGAATATACATCTGGGCTGATAATTAAACAATGTGCAGGGAAGCTTTTCTACTGACTACGCTGCTGCAGACTGCCTATTGTCTCTTAAGCCTGGACTTAGATAAGTGTACGGGTCGGGTATGGGGAAGAAACCTCGACAACCAGTCAGAAAAATCACTTGATTCAAAAACCATTTGGAATTTTTCAGCCCAGCTCCCCATGTTCTTTCTTCATCTCCAGAGGACTCTCTTCTTAATGTCAGATATCTTCCTGTTGACATGAGTAGGGGTGGGGGAAGGCAGAGGGAAGGTAGTTTTCGTCTTTGGAAAACCATTAGCCAATAACTCGAACTAAAGAAGTTTGGACCCCAAACCACACAGAAGAGAGGGTAAGCACATTTAGTGTCTTTAGTCTGGAAGCCTCATGTCTACATCATAAAAGTGTAAAACCCTGCCCTTATCTAATACTTGTAAATTCTTGAGTTCACTCAACTTAAAAACATTATAAGGAATAGGCCACAGAACAGCTTCAGAGAAACAAGGGGGCATTTCCATGATACCTGCTCCCCTCCCTCACTTCCTGGCATGAAGAATGACATAAATGTATCCTTCTTGGGACTGTTTAGCTCATCAGCTATCTCACCACCTGAAAAGACATATATCTGTCCTCCAAGCACTTATATTTGCTTGTTGATATTGCCAAAAGAGTGCTAAATGAAGGGAGCCATTGAATAGATAAATATTTGGTTTTGATAAGGAAAGTTCTTCTAATGAAAACAAACCACAATGCCACTATTAAATTTTGTCACTGATGGTGAATCTTAGATGTCTCCCAGACACCAAGGACCAGGTGCTACAGGCTCAGGGACTTAGCACAAGGGAAGAGAGGACTGCCCAGCACTGGGAAGCCATGTTTGGTTTTGTTCTTAGAGATCTGTCTGAGTTTCCTAATTATAAAGATACCTGGAGAACATCAAGAGGTCAAATATTTATTCCTGGAGAAGAGGCCAAGCTTGCCTAATGTGCTCTGGAGGTATGTAGGTGAGTCACTTCAAAAGGCAGCCAGAATCCCAAGCTGTTGAGTTCATATGTGGCTGCCAGTCTCAGCAGGTAGGGCCTCCTTCCCCAAGCTGATGCATCCCAGCTCACCGACCCCCTGAGGGCTCAGCATGGCACAAGGCAGGACTCCTCCTCTGTGAGGTCCACTCTGGTCCCTGCCATTTCACAAAGCCAAAAGTTGATGCATAAGACCAGTTGGCCTGAAAAGGTTATTACCTTGAAGGATGCTGGGAGTCAAGAAGATAGATAGCTGGGACCTATGGTGCTAAATTTAAAGCCCAGTTTCCTTGGTTCCAGAATTTTATTCCATCACTCATAGTCATCTCTTTTTTCTACTCTCTGCCTCTCCTCCTCTTCCTCCCCACCCCACCCCTACACCTTTGCCCTCTAAATTCCTTTGAATAAAGCAACGCCGATTTTCCTTCTTGGTCTTTAATCTGTCACTAATTGGGATCAGTATTTGCCAATTACATAAAGAGTGCC
Source organism: Desmodus rotundus (assembly GCF_022682495.2). Taxonomy (NCBI): domain Eukaryota; kingdom Metazoa; phylum Chordata; class Mammalia; order Chiroptera; family Phyllostomidae; genus Desmodus; species Desmodus rotundus. The sequence continues at coordinate 79,316,457 of NC_071394.1, read as the reverse complement.
TGTGTGGCTTTATAACATATGCTGGCAAATCATTTGGCAAACACTTTCTTTTGTTGCAACAAATGGCACTGTAGAGGACTGTAGCATTGGCAACCAAATATGTACACTCTTAATGAAGCAAGAGAGATAAGAAATATGTCTCAATGCTGACTGAAAGCTCTGGGGAGCCAGAATCATATTAAAAAGGGAAAGAATGATCTATTATATATGATGGATGTTTGTTGGAATGGCTTCCAGATGGATCCTGGTGTCTCCAGAAGAGAGGTTACTAAAGAATTATGCAAGGTTCACAGGGGGTGCTGTTCAGTCACAAACAATTTTGCCCCAGTTTAATCAATGTAATTAAGCCTTTCTAGTGTGTTTCCTAAATCAAGACAGTGCTCAAAGTTAAATGATGGTAAGAGATGAAAGGTACTCTCACTTGAGAAGAGGCAGTGCTTCATTGATTAACTCAACAATGACCACTGAGAATCCACTATGTGTCAGGCACTGTTCTAGGCCCTTATTCATCAGTGAATAAAACAAAGATGCCTGCCCTTAGATTTAGTGCAAGGTGGGAGAGGGGCAGACAGACAAATAAATAGACCAAATGAATAAGTAAATTATATATTGTGTTAGAAGGTGCTTTGCATAAAAGAAAAAGAGTACACTAGACAGACTGAGAATCCCAGAGAGGAGTGGAATAATTTAAAATAGATTGTCCAGGCTGATCAAGCACTCACTTTAAGGAAGTAAAGGCTGTCCAAACAAAAGGGACATCTGATGGAAACATCCTGAGGCAGGAGCAGGCACAACAGGTTCAAGGAGAAGCCAATAGCCTGGTGTGGCTGAGGTAGTGAGCCTGAAAGAATGTAGTGGTAAACGAGAACTGGGAGGAGCTCCAGGTGGGCAGGTAGGGACTGTTGATCATGTGGTGACTCAAAGGCCTTTGAAGGACTTTGGCTTTTAGACTTAGGGAGATTGGGGAGCCACTGAAAAGTTTTGAATAGAAACCAGACTTAGATTTTTCCAAAGATCCCACTGGAGGCTGGGAAAAAGGGGGTTCAATGGCTGGAATCCAGGCAAGAGACACAAGTGACTAGAATTGGGGGGGGGGCAGGTGGTAGGAAGAGTCAGAGTCTCCTGTTTTGAAAGTGGACACCGAAGCACTGCCTAGTGGACTGAGTGTGAGATGTAAGAGAAAGAGAAGAGTCAACAATGCTCAATGCTGAATATGCAAGTGTGAGGTCTGGACTGGAGATTCAAAGCTTCCTGCCAGGGGTAGATGGAGTACTTAGAGCCGAAAGGAGGTGAGCTCAGCACCATATCAGGCCTTTTATGTACAAAGTCCCCATGTGCAGAAGAGAATTTTGACTCCCCTCCCAGACCAGTTCTGAATCAGAGGGCCCTACAGATGCAGCAGTAGACAGAGCGGAGAAACAGCATTCCCTCGTTAACCCCAAATCTCAGTCTTGGTCAGCTGAGAATTCAGTAAGAGAAAGTGATGCTAAAGTTTGGGAGAGCCTTTCAGAGAGGGCAGAGTGGGTGACTGTTTATGATTTTGAAAATTATATGATCCTTCTAATGAAGGAAGGTAATGGGAAAAACAGTATGAGGCCTACAGCTCCAGTATAGTCAAAACAGGCAAAAATAACCAGTTACTTGAACTAAATTCCCCCTTTATTAATCTCAACTGAATTCATATTTCCTGTGCCTACTAAGATTTCAAGTGTCCCCTGCAGAAGTCTCTTACCTCTGCTCTCCATGTCCTGGAGCTTACTGAAGTTGTCTGGAAATATCTACCACTCTCGTGCAGGAAGCACTTTATTTATATCTCTCAAAGCTTTCTCTTCACATTTTTATATATTGATTGATTTATACTTTATCTTGTTTCAGGGAGACTTTAAGGCAGCTTATGAGAAGATAGGAAATACAAGATGGCATAAATTAAAAATAGGAACAAAAGGCAACAAGAAATGAGGACGGGGATGTGAAATGGATCCAAGAAGGAGGCTAAATTGCATATCAAGAAGACGTATGGGCCACAAATTTGGCTCTAAGTTTGCAGCAGCCAATGTGGAAAAGAAAAAGTTACATAATTATACAACTTGCTGTGTCCAAAAGTAAAATCAGTTCAAGTGCTCTGGATAAATTAAAATAGTTGCACACGTCCTACATAATATCACTCTATTCCTCATCCCTTCAGGTACTCAGCTCATGTCCTACCCATGGGAGCTGTCAACACTGGGCCATGGATATGTGGCTGGACAAGTAAGCAAATAGACACATTCTCCCATTCATTTATCACTTATTATTTTATCCCACAAGCAATTCCTGAGCATAAACTATGTGGTAGGCACTGAACTAGGTGCTGAGGACAGGTCAGTGAATAAAACAAACATATCTCTTCCTACGTGGTTTTTACATTGTAGTGAGAGTGTAACAAAACACAAATAAACCAACAAAAAATGACTACAAAGTTCCCCGACTATGAAGGGAATAGTCAGGAGACTAAGATCAAAATCATGGTGAGTGAGGCAGGGACTTTGAGTGGGTGTGGTCAGATAAGGCCTATCTAAAGGGGCAATAATGGATGAGATCTGAAGTTGGAAGGAGATGACTAACTGCAGAGACGGGAAACTTCAGAAGGAGCTATGTACAAAGGTCCTATGTGCAGGTTTAATAACGTTGGCCGGCACCTCCCAAACTTCCTGAATTAGAAAACCAGATGCAGGGCCCAAGAATTTGTCTTTTTAAGAAGCTGGAAGGCTGATTCAGTGTAGTGGTAACTTAGGTGTGTTCTGGCTGTTGAAGAACCACAGAATCACATTCAAAGTACAATTAATTGCTGACAAAGTCAGAATAACTATTTCTTGTTTTTGTTTTTGCCTTCATCAAGGTCATAAGTGCTCAGATTCAGCCTACTGTTTCTCAGGTTCTTCTTTTAGAGCAGGGGCTTCAAAGAGCTGAAGGTAATTTCAGCTCCTTAACAGTTAAGAAGTAGTTACATTTATACAGTCCTAAAATTATTTCGGCCCTTTGAAGGCAACTGTGAGGCTGATGTGGTCCCTGGTGAAAATGAGTTTGACACCCCTGTTTTAGAGTGTGGTGACAGAAGGGAGAGAAAGGACAGGGCAGAACCACCACACCAGGGAAGAAGAACAAAACACACTTCTGAATTGTCCCAGAGCCTTTCTTAGAAGCTCAAACCAGGAGCGGAGCTTGCAGACTATCAAGGGCAAACGTGCAAGGTTTAGATGTTTTCCGAATTTAGAAGTCTTACTGCAGACCATTGTGGATCAATGGGTCTGTAGGTTTCATCTGTCTCCAAGAAAGGCAATGTATCACCTGCTGTGCCACTGAACTCCTACTGTTGGATACCTTTATCTGAACGTTCCTTCCCACGTCAAACTTAAATCTCTTTTCCTCTCAACTGCTAGTGAAGAGTTGACCTTAATCTTCTTTGAGTCAACAATCCTTCATAAGGAATAATATAAAATATTTTTCTGTATTAGTTCAAAAAAAAAAGAGAAAAGAAAAGAATGCATAAATGCCAGGGGGAAAAGAAAAAGGATAAAGATTAGACTCAGTTTTCACTCCCAGGAGTTGTCTTCTGGAGAAATATAAACTGATTTATCACATACATATCTTAGCATCTGGAGTGAAACTAAGAACTATAATTATGATTAGAATTGTTGAATTTTGGAGCTGGAAGGAAAAGAACAGTTTTCTTTTTAAAAGTATATATGTATATTGATCATCCACTACAATTTAATTGGATTATCTCATTCCAGCCTCCTAGTCACCTGCAAGAAGAGATTAGCATGACCTTCTAAACACAGATGAAGAAACTGAAGCTGAGAGGGATAAAAAGACATGCCTGTGGTCACATTGCCCTACTGTGCAAGTAAGTGATGGGACTCAAATTCCAAGACAGCTCTAGTGGGAACTTAGAGAGGGTAGTTCTCAACCAAGGGCCATTTTGCTTCCTGGGGACATGTGGAATTGTCTGCAGACGATTTTCATTAACCAACGGAAAGGGAAGATGCTAAAGGCACCTAGAGGGTCATCTGGAAGCTAGGGATGCTGCTAAACATCCTACAATGCACAGAACAGATCCCACAACAAAGAATTATCTGACCCAAAATGTCAGCAGTGCTGAGGGTGAGAAACTCTGCCTTAGAGAGTTTGCCAGTGAAATCCTTCACTCCTGATGGGCTGAGAAATAAAGCACAGAAATTTAGATGCAGAAAGATGTGTATACGTCTCAACTGAACAACTCATTTAATTATTATCTTGAACTATCTGGAGAGAGTTGGTTTATCTTCCTATACAAGAAAAAGTCTGATTCATTTTGTTTGGCGTTTCATAGATCTAGAGAAAGTTTTTTTCAGTGTTCAAAGAATAAGTTTGATTCATTTCTTTCCAAGGCCAGAGTGAAACCTTGCTTTGAATATGCCCAACTATTACTGTGAAGTTCTTAAAGGAGCAGGCTAGATTCAATTGTGAAAATGTCCAGCAGTTGCTACCTGGGAATTGCTTCACACAGTGAGGTAAGAGGCAGAGGTCCAGAACAGGATGGTCTGCGATGGAATCCCAGCCCCAGCATTTATTAACTGTACAACCTTGGGCAAGCTACTTAAAACTCGTTGTGCCTCACTTTTCTAATCTGCAAAATGAGATTAATAAAAGTTCCAACTTAATAGGGTTATTGTGAGGACTAAAGGACTAAAATGCCTAGTGCAATGCCTAGTTTTGAGTATTTGCTGTTATTATAATGATGATTATTACTATTATTCTTACTCCCTTGGTGAAATAGGAGAATGGCAGAAAGTTTGAAGTTTAAGAAAAATATTTCAGTAACCAGAGAGGAGGTGGGAGGGGACAATGGGAGGAGGGGGGAAGGGTTTTCAGGAACAACTATAAAGGACATATGGACAAAACCAAGGGTGGGGGAAGCAGGGGAGGGAGGTGGGGATGGCTGGGGTGGGGAGGTAAATACAGACAACTGTACTTGAACAACAATAAAATAATTTTTTTTAAAAAAGAAAGAAAAATATGTCAAATAAATAGCAATTTGGAAAGATATAATTATCCCCAAATTCAACTTCGGGCATGACAGTTTCTTAAACTTACGATGCAAACAATGCTCAGATGCATGACAGATATGAAGAGGCCACTTTGCATCTGCTCCACAGGCTGAATGTGCCAGAATTTACTGTGTACCACACACCATGTGATGCAGCACATCGCAACACCTCATTATTGTTCCTAATGCTCCAAAGTAGGTGCTCTTTTAAATCTTCCTTTACCAATGAGGAAAGCAAAATATACTGGGTTAAGAACCATGTGCAAGGGCACTCAGCCAGTTTATGGTAGCACAAGGACCAGGATGCAGGGGCACGTGACTCGGATCTAAGTGATTAACCACTGAGTTACATCACCTCTGCCTGTCTTTTGTCCTGGGAACAAAGCACAGTGTTACTGAGTGTGTACAATCATGAATCAGTTTCTAATGCAAGGGTCCCCATGCTCTGGGCCAGGGACCAGTACTGGTCTGTGGCCTGGTAGGAACTGGCAGCACAGCAGGAGATGAGCAGTGGGCGAGGAAGCTACCACCGAACTGGTCCCTGGTGTTAAAAAGGTTGGGGACTGATGCTCTAATGGACTTGAACAACATACACTGTTCTTGATTTCTTTTTCTGGCTGCAACATTTTCTGCCTAGGCTGTCCACTAAATGCTATAGCTTAAGAAAACCTAAATAAAGTACACACATCCAAGGACACCTGCTGAGCTACCTTCTGGAGAGCATTTGATCTGGCCAAGCCCTGGAGAACAAAGGAGGAATTGTATAAGCTACATTCATCTTGGAAGCTCCAAACAATACTGCTTACACAAAGGGTGGCTCCTGGAGGCTGAGGACTCTGCCTGCATGGGAGTGATAAGTCCAGGGCCCAGCAAGATGGCTTTGACAACCGGCACCCCTTCTCCCGAAGTCCAGGCTCATCTACCAGTGGGGAAAGCTGCTCCCTGAGACAAGTCCACACCACCACTCCTTTCAGCTCTCCATGTGACGCTTATGTAGATGAAAATTTGATATTCAAAGCCAAAGCCTGCAGGGACTTCATAGTCCTGGCCACAAGTCCTAGAGCAGCGATTATCAACCTGTGTGCCACAAGAATTTTTAAACATACTATACCTGACTAGGTATTTAGTCAGGGTCGCTGACCTGTTTTCCCTTAGATTGTCCAGTGTGAGTGAATCAAAATTATACCTACTTTTTTTGTCAGATTGGCAAAAAATAAAATACATTTTTTGGTGTGCCTCAGAATTTTAGTAATTAGTTTATGCGTGCCATGAGGTGAAAAAGGTTGAAAGTCGCTTTCCTAGAGGGAGGGTCTTAAAAGGCAGAGCTGGCCTGGAGCAGTTTCAGAAGTTAGAACTAGTGTGTCTGTCAGACACTGCTGAGCACACAGGCCATGCAGCATCTGGGAGGCCTGGGGGTTCTAGGGAAGCCGCAAATTCTAAGTAGAATCTCCAAAGCACATAGATGATGCCAGGCTCAGGTGCCAAGACTGAAGAGATATGGAAAAGAGCAGCCTGTGTCTGTTTCCAGGTGGCACATAAAACTATGGAATGGGGCCTGCAGGAGATACTCTGTGGCACAGAACCTCTTCTTTCCAGAACAAGGTAGGGCTAGGGCTCAGGAGATCTGAGACAGTGTTAAATGGGGTTATTTCTGATCCCTTTATCATATGTTCTTATCCTTTTACTATTTTAAAATAACTTCTCCAATTATGTGCTCAATGCACACCACTCAGAAAGAAAATGTCCAAAAGCACAGATTTCATATAACACAAAAATTATCCATAATCCTACCACCGAGATCACCTCTCTTAGGATTTTATTTTATGTATCTATAAATATATATATTTATATTTGGTTATATATGGTATATGAATATATGTTCCTGATATATATCTATAGGATATAGATATATTAGAAATATATACACATATATATAATAATTTTTTCAGGAACATGTTAAAACAACAACACAAAAAGTTTCAAACAATACCTTCTCTTATATAGGATTTCCTCACTTAAGGGTGTATCACGGATTCTTATTCTTTTCAATGTATTGTCATATATATGGTTTCTTAGGTCCTTAAAATAATCTGACGATCTGTACAGATTAGGACATTGAGATCAAGTGGTAGGGTAACTTGGATAAACAGTCACAGACAATACATGAGCACAAGGGTGTGTCTGTGACTGAACAAAATTTTATGGGTACTGAAATTTGAATTTCACAAGTCATGAAATATTATGCTTATTTTTTCTAACCATTTACAAATGTAAAAGCTGCTCTCACCTCACAGGTCTTCCAAAAATAGGCAGTGAGCCATATTTGGCCCTTGCCCACGGTTACCAACACTTGACCAATAACACTGGTGTATATGTTTTTTATAAATGCAACTTTCCTCATAATCTTTTGATTTTTCTATTCTAGAACTTCAAGACCAAACTGGCCAATGCCAGTGACATTTCCATGCCTTAATGTAATGATAGGAAGAGACTGAAGAGATTTTTTTTTTTAATTAGCCAAACACTGGGGCCAGCAACTGAAAAAATACAAGGCGAGGAGACAGGCTAATGTTGGTTGAACACTTACTACCTGCTGGACATCAAGCTATGGGCTTTACACACATTAGTAAGGATAGGACAGGTCATGCCACCATCACCAATGATGCCAGTAGCTCACTGGCTACGATCACAAAGGTTTGGCTGTAGCTTCATCCTGCATACCCATTAGCTGTAGCCTTGCCTCATGGTCTCTAGTCCTGAGTCCAGGCGAAGGGAGCAACCTCTATCAGGAGCAGTGACATTCTCATGGCTGGGGAAAAGGAAAACATGGCAAACTGTACCCAGAAGTGACACATGTCCCTTTGCTCACAATTCTTTAGCCAAAGCACATGAAATGATCATGCCTGAAAAGTTTTCTGGGGTCTAGGCCAGGCAAATATTTGTAAAAGTAAAAGAGTCTATAAAACTAACTTACCCTCATAATGATCTCTTGAGATATAAATTATTTTCTCACTTTATAGATGTAGAAACTGAGGCCCAGAAAATTAAGCTTGCTAAGGTTACATAGCTATTGTAATAAGTATAGCTAGCATGTTATCCGAGATGGTCTAACTTCAGAATTTATACTCAAATCCCTGGACTCTCCTGCTTTCTGTGAACACTGGAAACATGTACTCACCTGAAAGTCATCTGCCTGTAGGTATTTGTAACTATCCATTCGACCAAAATAATATGGCCATGATTCCAATATGCCAGTCATCATGACAAATGTTATCTAAGCTGTCCCTAGAAAACACTGAGGAATGTGCTGGAGAGATAAGCTTCTTCTTAAAAAAAAAATATTTAACTGTCCCAAATAGAAAAGATTTGGAATACCATCATTTTAAAAAACAAAATCTATGAGACAGAACTCAAATGTGTCTGTAGTGACTTTGTTTTAAAACAACAATGGCCTAAGTTCTTACACAGTAAAAGACCTTTTACACAATTTAATGTCATGGCATTTTGGGGAGGTTTGCATGAAGCAAATATTGGACAAAGGAGGAGGAAGAGCAGAATGAGACCCATCTGTGGAGTTCCCACAGACTACACCTAGTTAGTTCATGTCTCCATCTATCACGACAATTAAAGAATGCCTGACAACTCATGATTAGGACCAATGCCCCAAACCCTACAGAAACCTAATGATCTCATTTGGTCATACAAAAATCATCTCTGCATTTTTTGCTAAGGGTATCCCCATCAGATGTATATGTCTACCAATTTACTGAGCATCTACATGTGCTAGGCAACTGGCTAAGTGCTTTATAATAATGCCCATAACAACTCCATGAGATAGTCATTATTATTCCATTTCACAGATTAGAAAACTGAGGCTTGGCACCGACTTCCTACACAGAGGTGGTATGTGGTCAACGCATGAGTAACAACATGGAGGGAAGCAAGCCTGTTTCATGCGGCTGCCCTCAATGTGTCCAGTGCCTAGCCACAATGCCCTCACCTAGGATGACATTATTTCCAAACACCATCTCTGGGGAACTACTCACAAATGATTCCTTCTTTCTAAACCTGGGTAATTATCCCTGCTCTTGCTTGCACTAGAGGGAAAATCACCTATTTTATGGCTTGTTCTCTCAGATGTCCTAAGGATTTTTAAGAAAAAATGCCCTAACTGGTATGGCTCAGTATGTTGGGCATCCTGCAAACTGAAAGGTCACTGGTTTGATTCCCAGTTAGGGCACTGCCCATTTAGAGCACTGCAGGCCACGTCCTCAGTTGGGGGCATGTGAGAGACAACTGACTGATGTTTTTCTCCCTCTCTTTCTCTCTCCCTTCCCCTCTCTCTAAAAATAAATAAATAAAACATTTATTTAAAAAAAAGAAGAAATATTAGGAAGTAGGTCAGGATCAAGAGAAATAAAAAAAAAGTTTTTCAAAGATTACCATAAACAGAAAAATAATAATAGCTATAATAAGACACTTTGTTTCAATGACCAGGCACCATATTTAAGTGACACAAATAAAAAATATATAAACATACAAATTAATAATGTATATGTGTGTATATATGTTCTTCCACACACACATATCCTTTCAGCCTCAAAAATCTCCATTTTACAAAAAAAGAAACTGAGGCTCAGAGCGGTTAATCAGGTGTCACAACTATACTCAGCCAGTACATGTAAGAGCCACGGTTTCCACCCAAGTTTCTCAGGCTCCCTAAACAACAAGCAATGCTAGATCTTCATACACTGCAACCACTCCACCCCTGGCACTGCCATAGTGGCTGTGGTGCCCTAAGCAGATAAAAGCTATTGGAACACAGGGGGACTTTGCTGTTAGTATCAGAAGCATTTCTAGGAAGTTATACTAAATTCAAAGTCTTCATAGAAGTATCATAATCTAAATGAGTTCATCATCTTAGGGAATATTCTGGTAAAGCCTTTTATAAATACGAGACTCCTTTTGTACATTGTATACCTGATAATTTGTTGTTCTGCATATTTTATTTTCAGACATGGTATTCAGTTACTTTTAAAGGAGAAAAGGAGAGGTATTTACATCTGTAGCACTGTCAGTTCTAGTGTAGCTATGGTTGGATTATAATCATTTAGGAACTAGCTGTTCTATTTTTGCATTATCCAAAAAGTTGATTTTTCTCTCGCAACCTAAAACTAATGTAAATAAGAGAGATAAGTCAGATGGGGTTAACAGCAAACTGCACAGCAAATACCGAACCTGAAAGAGGCACTAGTGAATGAATTCCAACCAGCCTTGTAATATTGTGAGCACAGTGTAAAACTGACAATTTGAGAACATCAGCAACTGATCCATTTTGTCAAGAAAACCCATATGGGCCAAATACATCATAGACATATTGCTGCCAATGGCCGTCAGTTTTGTATAATTGTTTTGAGTTACTTAAGGTTTGGGATGTTTTGTGAATTTCATTGATCTTGGTGGTAAAAGAATAGCGAGAAAGAACAGAGATGATGGTTAAGTACATGAATCTTTGAATCAGCAAGATCTAGACTCTACTCTGACTCTAACACTTAACTAGTTGTATGACATTCCAATTGCTCCTTAATCTCGCTAGACCTCTATAAAATGGGGATACAGTGGACCCATGAATAAATCTGGGTTCAAGGGCACCAACTCCCTACTCAGAATTAGAAATCCACAAATAACTTTTGACTCCCCCAAAACAACTACCCTGGGTATCCATGAGGGATTGGTTCCAAGAACCCCCGCAGCTACCCAAATCCATGGAAACTCATGTGTCCTACATATTGATGAAATGGTGAGTGGATCAATGAATACATGTGACCCTCTTCATCCATGGACTCCCAACTGAGGATCAAAAACAATACAGCTATTTATTGAAAAAATCTGCATATAAGTGGACCTGCACAGTTCCACCCATGTCATTGAAGGGTAAACTGTAATAGGTAAACCTACCTCTCAGGGCAGCTGTGAGGATTAATTTTGACAAGCCATCACATAAGATATTACAGCCAATTCATTTTCATGTCTATTTGTGGATCAAAACCTCTTCCATCTTTTCAAGAAAGATGTCTATGAGGTGACTCAGCTTGATCAGGCACACGAGCACAATTCATGGAAGGCTTACTGATGTCAAGACAAGCATGCTAACCCAAGGGTTACTAGCAGAATAAGGCTTGGTTCCTTCTCTTGGAAAGTTCAGAAGATCTCCAGATAATTCCTATTGAGGAATAAAACCACTGGAAGTTAAGGGACCTCAAAGATCATTTTTCAAATCCCTAACTATTGGATGAGGAAATGGAGACACAAGCAGTTGAGGGTCACCCAAGGTTAGAGCTAAGCCCAGAGCCCAGATGAACATTCACAAGAACAAGCTCTTTTGAAATGCCACAAAGATTTCCTCTCTGTACCATTAGGTACCACCTCGGTGACATCTACGATCTATGGTGAGAACTAAAATTGAGGACCCACTTAATTCACAAAAACAAAGTCCAGAAGTTCTAAAACAATTGTCTAAAATCAAGGTGTAACACAAAGAATGCACCAGTAAAATTATTTTCCTCCCTTTCTCCCTTCCTTTCTTCCTTTTTCCTGACCTTCCTTCCTTCCTTAATTTAAAAATAAGTACCCCTGCCCCTTAATATGAAAGTCACTCTGTGTAGTTCTTGCATTTTCAGCTCCCATTGTTTATTCCCTTGGCACTTCTACACCATTTAATATAAGCCCCTTTCCAGGTATCATGAGTCCAGACTGTTCACGAGACCATGAAATAGTGACAGAAGGAGCATGATTTGCAATGCTCCTTCCAGCAAGCAGGTTCATGTTGTGGAATGTACAGGCGAGTTCATTAGTCCTGTTCAGCAGAAACTCCCAGCCTACCAACAGCCATGAGAAAACAGCTCTCCGTATTGTAATAAATCTATGCATATGTAAAAATAAAAATAATTCTCAGACAAATAGAGCTATAATAAATAAGTGCTTATAATATAATTGACACAATCAATACTAATTGGTTAAATAAATGCTAAACAGAATTAAACAAGCTAAGTATACACAGAATTTTCTTTTTAAAAAGGGAAAAATCTACTACCCAGATACAACCATCATTAATATTTTGGTATATTTCCTTTCTACTTTTTCCTCTATGTGTATGTATTATTTTCAAAAATAACAAGAAACAAATTAAATATACATCTTTCAAATCAATATGTTATAAACATATCCCATATTACAAAAATCTTAGTAAATATGTTTAATGGCTACATTATTTTAATATATTAATATTCCAGTCCCCTATTACTAGAATATTTCTCAATCTTATTGCTAGATATTTCCAATTATGAAAAAGGTCACATTGTTATAAATACCTAAGTGACAAAGTTTCTTATTTTAAACAAAATTATGTTCTTAGTAAGGATTCCTGGAAATAAAATTATTGAGTCAAAGAGCATAAATTTTTCTTTAGACTTTTGATAATATTTTGTCAGAAAATTTGGATCAATGTTTACTCCCTATAGCAGTAAAAGTTTCTGTCACTTAGCACCCTTCAACACTAAATAAATATTATCATTGGCAAGTAAAAAAAAAAACAAACAAAAACTAGAAACAAAACTACTTTATTAATTTGATAGTTCAAATGATATCTCCTTTTTGTTTCAGTTACACTGCTTTCTCTGCTGATAAACTGAATTTTTAAAATCCCCATTTGCATGTGGATGCAGCCTGTCCACTCTTTCTGTTCATGTCATCTGCCAATCTGGAAGGCATGTTGAAGAGAGACAGCAATTAATCGCGGAAAAAGAAAATACCATATTTTTTGGACTATAAGATGCACCAGACCATAAGATGCAACTAGGTTTTAGAGGAATAAAATAGGGGAAAAAATTTTGAAGCAAAAAATGTGGTAAAATATTTAATAACATCCTTTAAGCAGAAATCCTTTTCTGCTTTGACATCTTTCCACAATTATGGTAGATTCAGCAGGAGACTACGGTACCCTATCGTATCTTTCTACAACAAAATGCAGTAATGACAGAACTATCAGCACTGTGTCCTTCATAGTTATGGAGGCACTTTAGCTGAGAACATCAGTGGATGACGCACTGTTATGGGGAGATCTGCTGCTGACACTGTTATGGGGGGATCTGCTGCTGGAGGGCCACAGGTTGTGCAACACTCCTGTATGGGGACAACAGTGTTGCACAACCTATGTGGCTCTGCAGCTGTTACCAAATTACAGCTTCCATCATCCCAACCTGTCCAAGCATGATGGGTGTTGTAGTTTTGCAACAGCTGCAGGGCCACACTGACAGGTGACCCTGCAGTAGAATTTGCCTATGTTAATGTTAATGGGGGTAGGGGGGACACACCAGTCACATACATGATGGAGGCTCGTAAAGACACCGCAGGCTTTCTTCTCCTAACGCACGTGCCTGCACCGCCTGCACCCTCCTCCCTAGCACCAAAGTATGCCTCAGCGGGGACTCTGCACCTGCCTCCCTTGCTTCACACCACTGGGACACTCCCTCCTCCTACACCAGGGCCTGCAGCATTGCCCCACTCCTGCTTCCTGCAGCTGCAACCCTGCTCCTGCCTCCTGTGACCCCACTCCACCACTGCCCCCACCCCCACCCCAGCAAGCCAGGTAATATACATTTGGACTATAAAATGCACCCCCATTTTCCTCCCAAATTTGGGGGTGGGGAAAGTACTTCTTATAGTCCGAAATATACAGTAGGTTCTGCTCCTGCCCTTTAGTCTTGTTTCTTTACTTCATCTTCTTACTGCTGACCTAACCCTAACAAGTGAAAGTTAATGGCAGAGAATCCATTCTCACACATAGAAAAGAGACCTGCATCCTCTTTCCTGGTTACAGCCCAATTCTGGCCAGACTGCCTGCCCTAGGTGCTGTTCTCGTGACTTAGCAGCCAGAGTCCACAGCAGAATATGCCAGTGGGAAAGGAAAACCTCGAGTTCAGAGGGAGATGAAGACTGAATTCCTATGAGAGGCACCATGAAGAACCACCTCCAACAACAGCTTTCAGTTAGAAAAAGGATTAGAGATCTGTCAAAACTGATTTCAGCATCCATCACTTGCCCTAATCTGCTTCCCAAGGGGCATGGAAATCAGTGCTATGAGATGCTGGCACTCACCATGCTGATCTTCCCACTGAGCAACACGCCCTCAGGAAGCTTCCCGTGGAATGAGTTGGAAACCTCAGCACACAGGTGCTAGGTGGCCTGAGGAGGAAAGGACCACCTTGTGACAGAGCTGGGCATTAAATCTTTGGAAACATTTCCTTTTGTGGGAAATTAACTAGGCACAGAGTGAATCCTTGGGTTCTGCTAACTCACAGAAATGTTTCAGAGGCAACAGAATAAAGACCCCAGTGTTAAACATACAAGATTAAATTAGAGACCTGGAGTCGCAGTTATAAAATCCATCTAGCAGCACCCCCGAAAATAAACATTTTCACTGTGAATAATAAACAAGGAGCTGAGCTGCTTTGCATCACAGGCTCAGGTTTAACTATAGAAGCTCTGGGACAACTATCAATCTAATTTGCCTTGAAGGATACACTCTCCCCAGGAGTGGAAATGAACATCACCTTGGTGTTAATGTCATTAAAAAAGGGCTGTTCTATTTGATTCTTTTATTTATAACCATAACTTCATAAAACACTGATTGCATTTACCCTACACTGCAGGCACTGTAAAGAGACAGGTAAGTATTGGATCAGAGGCTACCAATCATCAATGCTACCTAGATGCTACTTCACCTGGCAATATGATCAGTGCTTGGCTGAGACTGAAATGAAACAATCTACCTTATGTCTTCTGCACCTGGATACTTACAGAGCTGACCAAACATCAGCCTTTATGGGAAGTAATCAAACACAAACTGGCCTAGGCATCAGGCAGATACGACTGTATTTAAGTCCCAGCTCTGTGCTTGCAGGTTGTATGACAATGGGCTAGTTACTTATCCTCTTTTTGAGCAAATAAGTTAATAGTACATGAATTCGAATAAGACTATTTGAACAGTGCGTGTGACATGGTAAGAACTGATTAATTATTATTACATTTCCTCAACTTTAAAATGAACACATTTCAAACCAAAGCTACCCCTTGAATATTAAATTGTGAGGTGTAAATAAAACTTGTAAAATGTTCATCATGGTACCAGGGAAAGAGTAAGCAGTCAGTAATGGCAGCAATCATGTTTAATTAACAAAGAGCTTTGAAATTAAAAAAAAAACCAATTGTGTACAGTGTTAGAACACCTTGGGTCTAGTCCTGAACTTACTATCACTAACTGTGACTTAAATTCCTTCCAATATTCTTTAGGAATCTGGCATTTATGAGCAAATATTTAGGATTTCATAAAGTAATTCAAAACTATGGTATCAGGTGTATAAAACAAAGCCAAAAGCAGATTTTAAAAGAAATAGAAGGGAAAACAAATAAAAGAGCTGATAAGGAAATTTACCATGTGCTGAGATGGCTCCATCAGAAGTGGCTAGGTCCCAGTGAGAAGAGGCCGATGCCCTCCCCTGCTCTCTACCAAACCTAGGCTTGGAGAACCATCACGATGGCTCCACGACTTCGTAAACTGAGCCCCAGAGAAACATTGCTTTGGTGGTTTGTTAGCACAAGTACTTCACCACTGACATATGCCTGAAACTCTTCTCAAGAAAGCAGGAATGCAAATCTCCCCTCTTACCAAGTATTGCCTGGTTGTTCTCTAAAATGGGTACAGAGCTGTGCTAAAGAGTCTGAATTTCAATTTTTAAATCATCCCTATGATCCTAGGGAGGAGACCGAATGTATCTCCATTTTATGAAGAAGAAACAAAGTCATATAACTTACCCAATTCACAGAAGCAGAATGTGGTAATACTCTACAGCAAAGTCAGGCTGCCTACATGTGTGAATGCTTCTAAGTGTGAATGTTTCTGTTGTTTAGATGGAGAGGAGAGAAAACAGAAGTTTCTGTGGTCAACAGGAAGTAGTAAATATGTGGGTTCTTCTTCATGTACAAGAAAACATGTCACACATCCCATAGAAGCTTCTAGATGAATAGTTTTCAACCTTTGCTACACACTAGAGTCTTTGGAGACCTTAGAAAAAGTCCCTATGCCCAGACCACAGCCGCACCTATTATAGCAGAATCTCTGGGAGCAGGACCCTGGCATCAGAATCTCTTAAGACTTGTTAGGTTGTTCCAGTGTGCAGCCAAGTTTGAGAAGTGCTGGGCATGAAGGTATTTATCAATGCATGCCTTACTCAACTGGCAAACACCTACACATCCAGCTGCAGTATGTGGGATATTATGCAGGTATTAAAAATGGTAACTGGTGATACTGGAAATATAGAAATGCTATGACATAGCATCAAGTGAAATGGGCAAGGCTGGATATTTCACTCCAGTGGGTAATAAAAAGCAAATGTCTTTTCCTGCATGACCTTGGAGTTCCAACCTTGATTTTCCAGCCTCCTGTCAATTCTATAAGTCAATGATATGCTTCAAAAGAATCTTTCTTGTGTTTCTTTTTATAAAAAGATATTTATAAAATTGTCTGTGAACTATTATTTTAAGTGGGTAAAAATATGCATACATGTGAAAAGACACAGGAAGAGAAAAAAATTTCTAAACATATACTATCACGGCATGCAAGCATATAATATGACATTTGAGCAACAGCACTAAGGAGAATTTATTTATTAAATCTTAGTCAACCTCATCAGGTAAATGCCACAACAGTAATTGTTACAAGCAAAAATCACCAACAGAAGCTAAAATTGGTGGGCAAAATTATGATGAGAAGCAGGATATTTGCATAATCTCAAAAGGGTCACACCATAAAATATGTATTAATTACAAAGAGGAAAGTAGTAACTTTAGAGTGGAAAAACCTGGCAGACAGCACCTTAAACAAGCGGTCAAAATCAGCACCACCAATACTAACACATATGGGTATCATATACCTCCTGAGACAGTGCATTGAAAAGAGCCCAGCATCTGTGGTCTTCTTGTCAAAAAGGTATTCCTCAATCTAATGATGCAAAAATATCAGAAAAGCCCACATTGAGGGACACTCTGTAAGATAAATGGCCAGTTCTATGCAAATGTGTCACAGTCATGGGAGACAAAGACTGAGGGATTGTCACAGTTGGGAGGAGAAGACTATTGGGAGACATGACAACTAAATGCAATTTGAGATCCTGGAGATGACCCAGGAGGAAGAAAGGACATTAGTGGGAAAGCTGGTGACTTTTAATTAGGTTTATAATTCAGTTAGTAATATTGTATCAATGTTAATTTCCTGGTTTTGATGATCATTCCATGATTTTGTAAAATACTAACCTTAGGTGCAACTGGGAGAAGGATACTCAGGAATTTGTGCACTAGTTTTGCAACTTCCTCTAATTTTAGATTATTTCAAAATAAAAAGTTTTTAAAGATTAGTGAAGTTTAGTTATTTAAAAATAAGTATTGAGTGTTAATATTTTCTTCCTTCTCCCATCAGACCAGCTTGTGCATGTACTTTGGAGATTAAAGAAGAGGGTCAAAGATGGCTGAGGAAGATTATTGGGACCCCTCTGGGTAGAGGAGGTGAGCTGAGCTGAGCCTCCAAACCAGGCAGTTTAACTCTGATGCCTGCCCTGATGGACATAAAAACAAATGCAACACTTAAAACTGAGGAGGTCTGTTGGGCAAGAAATTATAGAATCATCAAAACAGCCCTGGATTTTGAGTCGAAGGTATGAATACAAATGCTCCAGGGTTGGCCCCATTACAATATACCTTTGTGATCTTGAGTCAATGGTCATTTGTCTTTTGTAAAACTGGAGATGAGCGAACTTTACCACACACGGCTATGAGCATAAAGTTCATAGAGGTGCCTGAAAGCATTATGCAAATGATACAGCCCTGCTATAAAATGATTATTAAAATTACCAAGAGTAACAATATCTATCTAGCCAAGATAATTACAGTTTCATTCCTAAACAATAGCATCAAATAATCTAATGGTACTCATTTCATATGGATGCAAATCTGTCTTGCCTTCTGCCTGAACTTGGAGCCTGGGGCCACCAGTCTTCATGTGTGGTCAATATTAAACACCATCTGTCCTGAGTTAACAACCCCTCCTTAGTCTAAGCAATGAACACAGGCGGCAATGTTGAAAGCCTAAATAAATGCAATATGAAGGAAGACTTTCCATTCTGTTTATTACTTTGGAGGGTGGCGTTCACTTCCTACTTGTTTACACATCTAAACTGTGTGATAAAATATCTTTTGAACAATTTACAATCAATCAGATGCAATCAAGTTCTCTTCTTGCTTAGTTCTCCTCAGCGAACAAGATACTAAAAAACCAATAAGAAGCTGGGCTCCATTTCAATTTTTTTTTCCTACTGTACATATGTCCCCTGAAATCACTCTACCCCTTCCCTCCATAAAAAGCCATAAAAGAGAATGAACAATAATTTTATGTTCATTCTCTCTGGTATAGGTCATTTTTCTCACTGCTTGCAAGCAGGTGAAAAGGAAGTGATATGTTAGGGCATTTATTGTTCTGGTCTTCTCAAATCATTCCTACTTCTGGAATGGAACCACTGAGCCCTTCCTCTCAGTTCACGGGGTCTGAGGAGGATGGGCAGCTTCCATCCCAGTGCAGAGCTGCCAGGACAGGCCAATCAGCACAGTCCATTCTCCAGGCCAGAGAGTTCAGTGATGGGCAATCATGTGACTCTTGCAGGGAGGACAGGAAAAGGACAAGTCTATTTCCCAGGGTACTATGTTAATAAAATGTAAGCATGAGGCTAACTAGGGCCCTCTTGCCACCACAAGAGAAGGGACTGTCTGGACAAGATGAGAGCAGAGAGAAAGAGAGAGAAGACAGACAGACAGACTCCTGCCAAAATCATCACACTGCCAGGTGTCCAAGCCTGAATCGAGTGCTGCACACCCTCTACCCACTGATGCTTAATTACATGAACCAGTATTCTTTCTGGCATCAGTCAATTTAAGTTAGGTTTCTGTCACTTGCAACCCATAGTGATCTGATTGAGAAACCAGGGAAATGAACATTGAACACTCCCTTGTGTGAACAAAGATGCTGCTGTTTAGGTCTGCAGTTTTCAGGCAACAGAGATGGTTTCCCAGATGGGCTGCAAAGATCTTACTCTGTGGCCATGGGGCAGAGGTCATTTGCAAATTATCCTACCTGCATGTATAAAGAGACATCTGAAACAAGAAAAGATTTTCTGTGCAGAGCTAGCTCATTCCACACACAGCATCCAAATAACCTGTCCAGCCTCATCATCTAGCTTCTTCCTCTCTGGCCTCTGATCCTCCAGGCACACGGAATATCTTTCTCTTCCCTAATGCACAGCAGTGCTTCATGCTGCCACACTAATGCACTGTACTCCTCTAAGACCCAACTCAGGGGCCTCCTCTGTGAGGTGTCATCACTTCTCCAGGCACAGTTGCTGGCCCTCACTCTGGGTGCCCATGGTAAAACCACACCATAGCACTGGGTGCCAGTGGCCAAATGACAAGACATATATCGACACCCAAGTGTTTCTAGCCTTCCTCCTATGACAGGAGCAGGTTCTGTCTTCTCCACTTTCTATACTTCCCGCACCCACCTGAGGACGGAAGGCTGAGGACCTAGCTTTTCCTTCTCCAGGGGGCTAGTTGAGGATTTTGTGAAGCTAAATTGAGAGGAAGGAAACATGGAAGGATAGGGGGCTAGGGAAGAGAGTGTTCTAAGGAAGTCTCAAAAAGAGAGATGGAGGGAAACCAACAATGTGTGAGGGAAGTGGGTGAGTAGGGAAAATAGATTTTTTAAGGGCTGTCTTCAAGGAAAAACAAAGGAAAAGGGCAGAACTTTAAAAAATACCTTAAGTTGTCAAAACGTCTTTTTTATATTCTTGTTTAGTCTATTACTGTTTTCCCAATTTTTCCCTCATTTTCCCTCTTCTCTCCAGCCCACCTCCTACTCCCAGAGACAACCCCCACATCATTGTCCATGTCCATGGGTCCTTCATACATGTTCTTGGACTAATCCCTTCCTCTTCTTTCCTCCATTTCTCCTTTCCCTCCTTTCCTCTGGCAGCTGTCAGTCTGTTCCCTGTTTCCATGTCTCTGTATCTGTTCAGCTCATCAGTCTATTTTATTCATTAGATTCCTCTTATAAGTGAGATCATATGGTAGTTGTCTTTTACTGACTGGCTTATTCCCTTTAGCATAATATTCTACAGTTTCATCCTTGCTGTCACAAAAGGTAGGAGTTCCTTCTTTCTTTTGCTATGTAGTATTCCATTGGGTAGATAGATGTACCACAGTGGTATCATGACTTATATTAAGTGTTTTATCCATTTTTAGTTATTCTGGCATATGCTGTAAGTTGGATGTCTAGTTTTATTTTTTTTTACTCCATTATTATTTTTACTCCATTGTATGCTCACACCCCCTTTGTCAAATATTAATTGGCCACAGAGACATGGGTTTATTTCTGGACTCTCTAATCTGTTCCATTGATCTATGTGTCTGTTCTTATGCCAGTACCAGATGTCTCGATTACAGTGGCCTTTAGTATAGTTTGATATCAGGTATTGTGATCCCTCCAAATTTGTTCCTTTCTCAAGATTGCTGTGGAAATTTGGGGTCTTTTTTGGTTCCATATACATTTTTGAGGTATTAGTTCTAGATCTGTGAAGTATGCCATTAGTATTTTAATAGGGATCGCATTGAATCTATAGATTGCTTTGGGTAGTATGGATATTTTAATGATGCTAATTCTTCCAATACATGAATAGGGTATATCTTCCCATTTATTTGTATCTTCCTCAATTTCTTTCTTCAGTGTTCTATAGTTTTCTGCATACAGGTCTTTTACCTCCTTGGTTAAATTTATTTTTAGGTACTTAATTTTTCTTGTTGTTATAGTAAGTGGGATTTTTTCTTAGTTTCTTTCTTATAGGTCTTTTTTGGTGTTACAAAAATGTCATAGTTCTCTGAATACTGACTTTGTACCCTACTACCTTGCCAAATTCACTTATTAGGTTAAATAGTTTTTTGGTGGAGCCTATAGGGTTTTCTTTGTACACTATCATGTTGTTTGATAATGACAGTTTTACTTCCCCCTTTCCAATTTGTATGCCTTTTATTTCTTCTTCCTGTATGATCACTGTGGATAAGACCTCCAGTACTCTGTTGAATAAGAGAGGGAAAAGCGGATGCTCTTGTTGTAGGGAAAATGGAGCCAGTCAGGCTACCTCACCCGTATGTTCGGGTGACCGTGGCTTGGCAGTGTCCATATAACCTTGAGTAGGAATCTGCATGTGTAGAATGAAGCTCTGTCATATAACTGAAGGTCAGTATTGGCCCCTTGCCAGCTTTGTGTGCACTTAGTTTGTAAGGGAGTCAGGACTTCCTGTGGTGTGCCAGACACATGGCTTGTAGTGTGCATGCATCACTGCACCGCTGAATAAAGGCATGTCAGACATCCCTACTGCTCTGTGAATTTTCTTCCGTCCTCCCAAATCCCCCATGTGAACCTTCCCAGCCTTGAACGGCTGCACAACACTTGTCTTGTTCCTAATCTTAAGGAAAACACTTTTAGTTTTTGCCATTGAGTCTAATGTTGGCAGTATGTTTTTCATATATGGCCTTTATTATGTTGAAGGATGATCCCTCTAGTTCCATCTTGCTAAGTGTTTTTCATCAAAAATGGGTGCTGCAAATACCTTTTCTGCATCTATTGATATGACTATGTGATTTTTGTCTTTCATTTGTTTATGTGATGTATCACATTTATTGATTTGCAAATATTGTGCCATCCTTGCATCACTGGAATAAAACCTACTTATCATGATGTATGATCTTTTTAATGTATTGTTGGATCCAGTTTGTAAGTATTTTGTCAAGGATTTTAGCATCTATGTTCATCAGAGATATTGGCATATAATTTTTTTTTTGTTGTGTCTTTACCTTGTTTGGGGATTAAGATGATAGTGACCTCATAAAAAGAAGTTGGGAGTCTTCCCTCTTCTTGACTTTTTTGGAATAGTTTGAGAAGGAGAAGTGTTAGTTCTTCTCTGAATGATAAAACTTACCTGTGAAGCCATCTGGTCCAGGGCTTTTGTGTGTTGGTAGTTTTTGATTATTGCTTCAATTTCACTAGTTGTTATTGGTCTATTTAGATTTTCTGCTTCATCTTGATTCAGTTTTAGAAGATTGTATATTTCTGGAAATTTATCCAATTCACCCAGGTTGTCTAATTTCTTGGCATATATATGCTCATAGTAATTTTTTCCAGTCTTTTGTATTTCTGTGGTATCAATTGTTACTTCTCTTTCACTTCTGACTTTATTTATTTGGGTCCTCTCTTTTTTTTTTTTTTTTTCTTGATGAGTCTGGTTAATGGTTTGTCAAAGCTAAAGAGGGGCAGGATCTGGGGTGGGAGGTGGGGATGGGTGGGGCAGGACAGAGTGGTGGGGGAAAATGGAGACAATTGTCCTTGAACAACAATAAAACAAAATGAACAAAAAAACAAAGAACCAGCCCCTGGATTCATTGATCCTTTAAATTGTCTGTTTAGTCTCTATCATTTGATTATGCTCTAATCTTGATTATTTCCTTCCTTCTGATTGCTCTAGCTTTTGTTTGTTGTTGTTCCTCTAGTTCTTTTAGGTTAAGTTTTTTCAGATTTTTCTATCATCTTTAGGTAGGCCTATAATGCTATGAACTTCCCTCTCAGGACTGCCTTCACTGTGTCCCATAGGTTTTGAGTTGTTGTGTGTTCATTTTAATTTGTTTCCAGATACTTTTTGATTTCTTCCGTCATTTCATTGTTAACCCATTCATTATTTAAAAACATATTATTCAGCCTCCATATATTTGGATGTTTTTGAGGTTTTTTTTTTTTTCCTTGAGGTTGATCTCTAGTTTAAAGCCATGGTGATCCAAGAAGATGCTTGATGTTATTTCAATTTTCTTGAATTTGTTGAGACTTGTTTTGTGTCCTACCATGTGGTCTATCTTTGAGAATAATTCAGGTGCATTTGAGAAGAATGTTTATTTTGCTTCTTTGGGGTGAAATGTTCTATACATATCAATTAAGTCCATTATATTTAGAGTGTCATTTAATTGTGCAGTATTTTTATTGATTTTTTGTTTGGAACATATCCATTGTTGACAGTATGGTGTTAAAATCCCTTACAATGACT
Organism: Desmodus rotundus; assembly: GCF_022682495.2. NCBI lineage: Eukaryota > Metazoa > Chordata > Mammalia > Chiroptera > Phyllostomidae > Desmodus > Desmodus rotundus. Next base: position 79,293,144 of record NC_071394.1, on the reverse strand, counting down.
ATATTGCTGTCTCTTTCTTAAAGTCCTCCAATATTTTCTTTATATATTTCTGTGCACCTATATGGGATGCATATATGTTTACAAAAGTTATGACTTCTTGCTAGATCACTCCTCTAAGAATTATGTAGTGACCTTCTCTTTTTCTCTTTTCATGGCCTTTGTTTTGAAGTCTATTTGGTCTGACATAAGTATTGCTACCCCAACTTTGTTTTCATTTCCATTTGCATGGAATATTTTTTCTATCCCTTCTCTTTCACCTTTATGTATCTGTTTTGAAGTGGGTCTCTTGTAGGCAGCATATATGCAGGCCCTGTTTTCTTATCCATTCAGCTACCCTATGTCTTTTGATTGGAGCATTTAATCCATTTACATTTAAGGTTATTATTGATACATACTTATTCACTGTCATTTTTTTCCTTTTGTACCTGTGTTCCTCTCTCTTTCCCTCTCTTTCTTCTTCTTCTTACAGCAGTCCCTTTAGCATCTCTTGCAGTGCTGCCTTGGTGGAGATGTACTCCTTTAGCCTTCTTTAGCCTGGGCAGCTCTTTATTTCACCTTCCATTTTAAATGAGAGCCTTGCTGGACAGAATCTTGGTTTCAGGTCCTCGCTTTTCATTACTTGGAATATTTCATGCCAATCCCTTCTGGTTTGTAGTGTTTCTGTTGAGAAATCAGTTAATAGCCTTATCAGAGCTCCCTTGTTTGTTACGAGCTGTTTCTCCCTTGTTGCCTTTAAGATTCTCTCTTTGTCTTTAAATTTTACCATTTTGATTGTAACGTGTCTTGGATTGGGCCTCTTTGGGTTCATCCTGATTGGGACCCTCTGTGCTTTCTGGATTTGCATGACTTTTTCCATCACCATGTTAGGAAAGTTTTGTGTCAATATTTTTTCAAATAGGTTTACTATGCTTTGCTCCTTTTTTTCTCGTTTTGGTATCCCTATGTTGCAAATATTTTTATGTTTCATCTTGTCCCAAATCTCCCTTAAACTATCCTCATTCTTTTTTAATCTTTTTCATTTTGTTGCTCTGACTGGGTGTTTTTTTTCTACCTTGTCATCCATCTCACTGATCCTATGCTTCATCTAGACTGCTTTTAATTCCTTCTAGAGTGTTCTTCATTTCAGATATTGTATTCTTCATTTCTATCTGGTTCTCATTCAAGGTTTCTATGTCATTTTTCATGCAGCTGTAGGTCCCACTAAGTTCCTGTATTTCTCGCTAAGTTCCTTGAGCATCTTTATAACCATTACTTTGAACTCTACGTCTGATAAATTACTTGCCTCAATTTCACTTAGCTCCTTTTTTGGTGATTTCTCCTTTTCTTTCATTTGGGGGTTGCTTTTTTGTCTCTTCATTTTAGTTGTCTCTTTGTGTTTGTTTCTATGTATTAGATTGATTTGCTTTGACTCACTGTCTTGTGTGTCAGGAGCCCTGCGGGCCCCAGTGGTGCCAGACTCCTTGATCTCCTGATCTGGATGCTCTAGCAATGTCCTCTGTGTGGGTTATATAGACTGTCCTTAGTATTTGGGTCCTTATTGCTATTGGCCCATTTGTTGGTAGGTACTCCCCTATGTTTGGCTGATTAAGAGGCTCAACCTCCACCACATATTGTATGCTGTTGCATTGGTGCTAGCAGAACAAAGCAAAATAATAGTAAAACAAGCACCCCCCTGCAACCACCACAGCAATATCAACGAGAGAGCAAAGAATATTAAAAGCAGAAAGAGAAATGGAATAGTAGAGAAAGGGGAAAAGGAAAAAAGATATGAGGGGACCAAAGAGAAGAAAATTGATTGTGAGAGGAGATTGGGGAAGAGAATTACTACTCATAATGAATTGAAAGAGGAAAATGGGGGAAAGGAACATAGAAAATTAACAAAAAGTAAAAGGTGAGAAGAAGGGAACTGTGGAGTAATCAAAGATAAGAGTAGAATAGGAGATATGAAAGAAAAATTACAGCACCAAAAATAAAAGAAAAATAGAGTAAAAAATAAAAAGACCCCAAAAAAGAAAAAAAAATAGGTAAGATAATGAAAAAAGAACCAAATGGATTTGCCTCAGCACAGTTGAGATTGTTCCTTCTGGTTTCTCCCTTTGGATACCACTCTAATATCTGAGTCTGGTGTAAACCAATGTCAGGTGCTGTCCATGTCTGGCCCTTGTCCACCTTTTAGAAGCTACAGGCGATCCAGAGTTTGTGGATGATTCCTCTGGGCTTGATTACTTCCAGGATGGGCCAAGCTGCTCTGCAAAGCTGGCTTTTATCAGCACTAGATACAGGGGTGTGTCAGCAAATATCCCAGGTCACTACAGAATCTGCCTCTGCCTGTCTCTGCCTGCTGGTCTGCTGTCAATCTTAGAGTAGTCACAGACCAGACTATTTCTAAGAGGGCTCCTGGAAGAAACAAGGGACTGTGGTTCCTGGATCTGCTGTGGCAGGTGCCTTTCAGACTTCAGAGAAGATGATGGGTTTGTTCCTTCTCTCCTGAGCCACTAATCTGAGTCTGTCTGGGATTATACTCAGCAGGATGGGGCCCCTCATGGACTTCCAGAGCCTAGATTTTGGGTCTGCCAGACACTGGGAGGGTGTTTCTCTTCATTTAGACTCTGTTCTATTCATGGTTACAGCAGCACCCAGGGCCAGGGAGGCAACAGCCCCCTCCGAGGCAAGTACCACACTCCCCTGGACCTAGGCTCCCGGTGGCTTCAGAGTATACAGCCCAGCCTGGTGGGTACAGAGGTAATAGAGGCAAGTCCAGGTGCCAAGGCCCAGATGCTCTGGAAGCTTCTTCCTGAGGAAGATATTGCAAATTCCACAAAACGGGTCCTGCTCCAAATCTGCACAGCCAGAAGTGCTGGGCTAGGCAATGGCTGTGGCAGTGGCAGTGGCTCCACAGGAGAACCTGGGCTGCCTGCCTCCAAGTGCTCTTGCACAGGTGTTTGCACACTCACACAAGTACCCATCCACTCACCCACACTTGCTCACTCATACACGCTCTCACTAACACCACAAAACATCTTTTTCTGATGACAACTGCATTAAACACACTGGTCTCTGGATACATACACACACTAACACACATAAGTGTATAATCTGGCTGTTGGTCCGTTTCTCTCTTTTGAATGTAATTTCAGTAAGCATTTCTTAGACTATTTAAACATGGCTGTTAGCACTCAGCACACAGGATCTCCATATAAATTCTTTTTATGACCACTATTGCATCTGTTCATACTACAAAGAAAAGGATTTTATAAGTGAGGGAACAAGAATCCTTTCCTTAAAGACATTAAGGACTTGCAAAAGGCCAAGGTGCCAGTAAGTAGCAGAGATGGCATACAATTCTACATCAACTTTCCCATAAACCATTCTGTGACCTCCTACAAGTAGCATAGAACCCAGACTAGTATCAAACACCAACATGTGGACAATGGCTGGGCTTCTATCCAAGAACTGCTCAGGTACCATAGCTAGGCAATCTTTCCTAAGTTAACCATGTAGGTGGTTAACAGTTCTCTTTTCCTTTCTGTGCTTCAGAATAGAACCCTAGACTCATTTTCAAGTTAAGGATGTCTTCTCTTGCTTTGTTTGGTCAGGCAGCACATTAAGAGTACAGATCAGTGAAGAACCAAGATGGCGGCGTAGGTACACACACTACGCCTCCTCGCACAACCAGAACTGACAGAGAATTGAACGGCAAGGGGGTCCGACACCAAGGAAATAAAAAATAAACATTCATCTAGACCGGTAGGAGGGGCGGAGACTGGCACCGGGGCAGAGAGGACTCGCGTAGCTGTGGCAGGACCGAGACTGGTGGAGTGTGGGACTACCGGGGCAGGCAGTCCGAGCACTAGCAGACCCTGCAGCCACACATTCGTGCAGATAAACCGAGAGGGCCGGACTCAGAGTGGCGGAGAGCGGGGTAGGCAGAGTGCAGGTAGCACACCGCAGCCCCACATTCGAACATAGATAAACCGGACGAACGGCAGGGAGCTAAGCAGACCACGCAACCCACCGCTACAGCTCGGGGAAATAAAGCCTCAAACCTTTGATTGAAAACGTCCATGGGGGTTGGGGCGGCAGCAGGAGAGACTCCCAGCCTCACGGGAGAGGTCCTTGGAGAGACCCACAGGGGCCTAGAGTGTGCACAAGCCCACCCACTCGGGAACCAGCACCAGAGGGGCCCAATTTGATTGTGGGTATCGGAGGGAAAGATTGAAATCCGGAGGAGAGTGAAGTGGGCGCCATTGCTCCCTCTGGGCCCCTCCCCCACGTACAGCGTCACAGCACAATAACCAGCATTACCCCACCCCGTCAACACCTAAGGCTCTGCCCCTTAAAGTAACAGACGCACCAAAACAAAAAAAAAGAAAAAAAAATGGCCCAAATGACAGAACACTTCAAAGCTCCAGAAAAAATACAACTAAGCGACGAAGAGATAGCCAACCTATCGGATGCACAGTTCAAAGCACTGGTTATCAATATGCTCACAGAATTGGTTGAATCTGTTCGAAAAGTAGATGAAAAAATGAAGCCTATGCTAAGAGAAACAAAGGAAAATGTACAGGGAACCAATAGTGATGTGAAGGAAATTGGGACTCAAATCAATGGTGAGGACCAGACGGAAGAAACAAACATCCAACCAGAAAAGAATGAAGAAACAAGAATTTGGAAAAATGAGGAGAGGTTTAGGAACTTCCAGGACATCTTGAAACGTTCCAACATCCGAATTATAGGGGTGCCAGAAGGAGAAGAGGAAGAACAAAAAATTGAAAACTTATTTGAACAAATAATGAAGGAGAACTTCCCTCATCTGGCAAAGGAAATAGACTTCCAGGAAGTCCAGGAAGCTCAGAGAGTCCCAAAGAAGCTGGACCCAAGGAGGAAAACACCAAGGCACATCATCATTACATTACCCAAGATTAAACGCAAGGACCTACATCCAAGATTACTGTATCCAGCAAAGCTATCACTTAGATTGGAAGGGAAGATAAAGTGCTTCTCAGATAAGGTCAAGTTAAAGAAGTTCATCATCACCAAGCCCTTATTATATGAAATGTTAAAGGGAGTTACCTAAGAAAAAGAAGATAAAAAATAGGAACAGTAAAAATGACAGCAAACTCACAGTTATTAACAACCACACCTAAAACCAAAACAAAAGAAAACTAAGCAAACAACTAGAACAGAAACAGAACCACAGAAATGGAGATCACATGGAGGGTTGTTAATAGGAGAGTGGGAGGGGGAGGGGGGGGAAAGGTACAGAGAATAAGTAGCATAAATGGTAGGTAGAAAATAGACAGGGGGAGGGTAAGAATAGTGTAGGAAATGTAGAAGCCAAAGAACTTATATACATGACCCATGGACATGAACTATAGTGGGGGAATGTGGGAGGGAGGGGGTGGGCAGGATGGAGTGGAGTTGGGAGGGGAATGGGACAACTGTAATAGCAGAATCAATAAATATATTTAAAAAAAAGAAAAAAAAAGTACAGATCAACAGTAGACCCAAAGTTGAACATAATACCCAACACATAGTAGGTATTCAATAAAGACTGAATCATTCCAGTGTGGGCCTAAATTCCAGTGTGTTCTGTATAAGGAGTCTTCCAGGAGTTCTCCCCAGAAGTGTCTGCGAAAATTTCCCTCCTGATGTTCCTGAGGCCACAGCAAAAATTCAAACGAGACAAAGGAGCCACTGGCTTCCTTAGTGTGAATCTACAAGATGGACCGAAAGTGAGTCAGGACACTTTCGGGATGAGAACCAGAGCTGGTCATGGCTGGTGTGCCTTCTTTCAAAACACACATTGGGACCAAAGGCCAAGGGAGGTAGCTGCATTTCTGAGAGCCACAGTCACACACAGAGCATCCTCCCCTGTGATTCAATTGGATTCTTCACCACACAAGAAGCAGCCAGTGGGCTGGCCTGCCCCTGTCTGCCTTTCTCAGAACCTAATCACAAGCCAGGCTACAATGCTTGCCCACAGTGTGCTGCAGCTGAAACTAACTTTGCAGGGAGCAGATCCAGGACCCTCAGGGTTTCTGCCTAAGTCCCCCCGGTGTGTGCCCATAGCTACCAGGCCCAGACAGAGGCTTCCCAACATGCAAGTGGTTAGCCATGGCACACCTGGGAAAGGTAGGCCAGAATATGCTTTCTACAATGAAAAGGACTTAAAAAATTAAAGCAACCAAAATATTTTAATTTACCATATGTATCAGTCAGGGTTCTCCAGAGAAACAGAATCAGTAAGAGATATCTCTATCTGCTCTCTCTCTATCACTATCTATGTAGAGAGAATATGTATTTTAAGGAATTGGCTCACACACAATTCTGAGGGCTGGCAAGTCTGAAATTCAAAGGGCAGGCTGGCAATTCAGATAAGAGTCAATATTGCCATGTTGAGCCTAAAAATCCAGCAGCTTTGATACTCAGGCATGGTTTCTATGCTTCAGTCTGGAGGCAGAATTCCTTCCTACTCAGGGGATCTCAGTCTTTTCTCTTACTGCCTTCAACTGACTAAATGAAGCCCAACCACATTAGAGGGTAATTTGCTTTACCCAAAGTCCACTGATGGTAAACGTGTATTACAATACATCTAAATAATACTTTCACAGCAATATCTAGACTAGTCTTCAACCAAACAGTTGGGCACTACAGCCTAGCACAGTTGACAAATTAAGTTAACCATCACAACTTAATTCAACACATACAATTTAGTGGACTTTAATCTTCTTTGGACTATGGAGACCCCTCCCATTTTTAAAGTTTACTGAGAGTTTATATATCATAAATGTCACACTTTATACAAATCAATGATTTTTAGTAAATTTATCAAGTTGTGTGACAATCATCATAATCCAGTTTAGAAGACTTTCATCACCCTATTAAGAATGCACACACATGGGGATCCTTTTGAAAATCTGATGATTCCAGCAAAGACAAACAGGTACAACTCAATAGGTTCTTTATGTCCAGCATCCAAATCTCACTACTGTAAATATTTTTTAAAACATCTTATACAAATGCACACTTTTGGACAGAATTCAAGGGGTCATGTATTCCCACAACCTTAGCTCTGTATTTGGGTTGAGGCCACAAACCTACTTTATGTTCAGTCCAGCCATCCCATTCTCCCTCTTTGACCACTGCATGCATCTAGGCCCCACGGAAGGAAACTCTCAGCTAGAAACCTGCACCTTTCTTCCAACACGTCTGTCTGTCTCCAAACTTGTTTCCTGCACAATCACCCTCTATCCTCTGGCCCGAAGGAATCTTTAAAATGCAAATCGGCTACCCTTAGAAACTTCTCAGGTTCCCCTCATCACATCTTGTATCAAATCCAGAGACCAGTCCTCACATTCTGAATAATTCATACCAAGGCTTCTGTGACATGGCTCCTGTTTAACTTTTCTGGCTCTATCTCTGTGCACTCTGTCTGGTACATCTCACTTTGAGAGATGTACCAAACTGCTCATCTGACCCCACCTTTCATAAGGCTAACACTGATGTTCAGGTGGAGTTAAATAGGTACCACTTTCTTCTGACTTATATATTGAGCATATTTCTATCATTGAACTTACCATGTGTTATATTATAAATTCAAGCTTCAATCTCTCTCTACCCTACTGCATTACTCCTGGCAAGCTGCCGGCCAGGAGCCAGCCTACTGGCATTTACTAACCCAGGAAGCAGAGTGCCAGGTTAAATGCTTAATTACAGTAGCTCTAGTCTTTCAGTGTCTGATTGTCTGTGGCCATGTAATTATCCTGAAGTGTCCTTTGTGGTAAGAAGTGGATACCACTCTAGATATTATTCTATAGAAATAATTAGACAAGTTCAAAAAGACATATGTACAAAATTTCATAGCTGTTGCTTGGAATAGCAAATTAATATGGCACAGGAACCTTATTCTTGTCATCTGGGAGGGAGACAGCAGTGACTGTCCAGTAATAGTGATTTGCTGAAATGAATCACATTATACATGATGCATAGAATATTGTGCTATTACTAAAATGTGGGAAGGTATGCCCTGAAAGGGTAAGTAAGTTGGCTAGAGTATCATCCCGATATGCCAAGGTTGTGGGTTTGATCCCCAGTCAGGGCATATATAAGAACCAAATCAATGAGGGCATAAATAAGTGGAACAACAAATCAATGTTAATTTCTCTCTCTCCAAAAAAATTAATTAATAAAAATAAAGAAATAAAATGTGGGAAGTTATTATTTGTTATTTATTGAAAGGTGGCAAATCACAATCACATTTATGTGGAGGTACATGAATTCAATATTTTATCTAAGCAGACATACACACATACACACACATACAAATACACATGCCCACACAGAGGTTAGAAAGCAAAAATTTAACAGTAGTTAGTACACCTGTGAGTGGGTAGGTAGTAGAGTGATCTACAAGTACGTTTTTAAATTTCTTTTCCCTTACCCCTATTTTCTAAGTATTTACCACGACTATGAGACACCTGTGAAGAAAGAGCACAGTGGTTAGAGAAAATGCCATGTGCAAGCAAAGACTCCACTCCTTCCTAACATGACCCAGGTAAATAGAATATCTTCCACCATCTATTTCTTCAAGGGAATTGTAGATGTCTCAGAGCACTGTGAGGTTATGTGGACCAGCACAATCCACATGCTGGGCACACAGTCAGCCCTCAAGTAAATCTGTACCATTTCAACAGAAATAGATTTAAAGAAATAAATGCCAATAAACCAATATACACACCATATTGTTTGGGAAGACATTGCCAGACATATGTTCAAGGCATTGCTCTCCACACCTGAAGTATAAGGCCACACAGCAGGGTTGGGTGAATGAGTGGAAGACAGGGTAGCCACTTGTCAAAACATCCTCTTTCTTGCACATTCACACAACCCAGTAGCCATCATTGTCCTCATTCACTCCCAAGAGGATTTTGCTTCTCATTAATGTGCCCTAGCAGCTGGCCATCCTGCAGGTCCAAGACCTATATGCAGCTTTGGACCACATGATGCTCATTCCTATCAGCTGGGGAGGGCAGCTGGGAGGGGAAAAAACTCTGGAACAAGGAGAGAACTGAGCCTCCACTGCTAGTCTGAAAAAGAGAGAAACCAACTGGATACTTAAAGAATCAATGTTGTGCCCCTGCCCTGTGCTATTAATGGAAGGGCAAGAAATCTGCTCTAAGGGCCATCAGAGTACTTTATTTTTCATGCTGAATTATAGGAAACCATATTCATCTTCACTAAAGATTCAAACATTCATTTTAATTATCCAATCTACAGTAGGTTTCCTGCAATGATTACCTCTATTATAGACTCTGTATGTTTGCCATATTTTTCTCTATAGTATTTATTAAAATAAGCAATTAATAATATATAATTATCAGTGTACTTCTTTATCGCTATCTCCAATGGACCAGGGACTAGAAATAAAACAATATGGGCCTACTGACACACATGCCAGAAGGATGTTCCTCCTCCCTAAATAACCATATCATTTCAGGCACTGGAATTTTCATTATAACCTTTCCAATTGTTCCCTTGACACAATTAATCCATTTGTCCACCTTTTGCCAAAGTTAAATATGGTTTCCTATATTCTGGCATGAAAACTAAATCCTCTAATGGCCCTTAAAGCCATTCTAGTAGCCTGCATCAACAATCATTGTCATCCTGTCTGCCTTTGTCCTGATGAGGTCAAGTTGGGTCAAGGGGATGACTGGGGGAAAGGTAACAATGAAATTCAGAACGTAAGACTTTTAAAATATTATGACAGCCTTTCTAGCATAAGACTTATTCTAGAACTTCATGCCCCACTACCTATGAAATTCTGTATTTGAAGCCCAAGTTGTACATTGAAATTCAATAGATATTGAAGGAGTGCCTACTATGTGCCAGGCACTGAGCTAGGAGGAGGCCATTTGACATCAGACAAGGTAGATAAGGCTGCTGCCGTCATGGAACCGACCTTCTGGTGGGGAAGTCAGACAAGCAACAAAGAAACAAATAAATGAACAAGATCATTTCAGGGGGAGGGGGGTCGGCGTAAGTGCAAGGAAGGAAAGAAATACAGTGAGATGATGGAGCATAAGGTGGGGAGACAGACAGTAAGGAGAGACCTGAAGGTTAACAAGGAGCTGCCACATGAAGGCCTGGGAGAAGGGTAGAGGTACCTGTAAGTGCAAAGGCTCTGAGGTGGGAACAGTATTGTTATGTTCAAAAAACAGAGAGAAAGCCAGTGTGGCAATTAAATGCGGGTAGACAGGTTAGATATCAGAATGCATTTCAGATGTACCCAAAAGAGTCAAATTCTCCACTGTCTCCAGAAATGAGGGAAAACACCACCTACAGTAATATCAGTAATGACTGGTGAATTAGCTCTGTGCCAACCATCATGCAAAGACCTTGTTTAACTGTAGTACGTATTTCCCTGTCACAATCCTGAGAGGTAGGTGTTATTATCCCCATTTTTCAGATGAAGCAACCCAAACCTGGAGGGGTTAATAACTTATAATTTCCACAGGGCTATTAAGTGGCAGTAGAGCTGGGGTTAGAACCCAGACTGTCTGAGTCCTAGGTCCTTCTGTCCCTACCTGGGTCCCATCCTAAATGATACCTTCTCCTTGGACACCTACAGAGTCTAGTTTAGGTCCTACAGCAATGATGACATGGCTTCACCCATCCATAATCTGGGCAAAAATCAACCACTTTAGGCAAAAAGACAAAGCCATTAGTAATGACTTTCTAATAGCTCTACATGAGGCTGTGCTAACCACCCACATACTCTTTTATTAAGCTATAATAAGCCTCAGATGAAAACTGTTGCCATAGGTGAAGCTTACTTTAACATATGGTTGATCCAACTGAAGAAAAACATGTTAAAATGCATTTTTAAAGTCCCAATTTACTTGTACAATGGTTTAAAAAAAACAAACACTTGTGTTTCTGGTCTGCTGATGCACTCCAAATGCTGGGGCATGGGAACATGTAGATGTCCAAGGGTTACTTACTAAGCTGATAACAAAGGCACTCAGCCGCATGCAATGTGTCTTTCAGTGTTGGATTTGATGCAGTTTGCAAAAATAGAAAGAGGTAACTGATTTGTCAAGTTGGTTAAGGACAACGTGTTTCTAACTGAAAACCTAGCTGGGGTATTTCAGCAGGAGAATGCAGCTACTCATATGAACTCACTGCAAATGGCTTTTCCTCACTTTCAGAGAGGGGTAGGTACCCTTCTCACCAAATTCTCTGCTTAGAAAGGCAGAGCAGCAAGGGCAGGGAGGAGGCAATACAGGAAGTGATCACCCTGGGGTGGGGTAGGAGACGGGAGAGCTCAGAGCTTCCTCTGGGAGAGGACTGAAATTGGCTGGGTCCTAGATTTATCGGGTGACCACTTTGTAGTTATATAAATGTCTAATCACTGGGTTGTACACCTGAAGCTAATATAACATTGTACATTAACTGTAATTGAAAAAATAAAAAATATATTAAAAAACAAAATAAAGTACAAGAAATTGGCCAGCCAAGAATGCTTGGTTTGTGTTGGGCAGTGTTCTAAAAAGGCTTTTCACACATCAATCATTTAGTCCTCACCACGGCCCACTGGAGCAGGTCTTACTTGACCTTTTTTTAGTGTTATGATACATTATTTCTTATTACATAGTGTTTAGTAGTTGTGCTCAGTTAACAAGGTCAACAGAAACTTGTAATATTCTGCTAAATAACACACTATACATACATATTTTATATGCAGTTAACATTACAGTAATCCATTTCCTTTATTCATATAATTTTGCAAGTGGGAATAAAGACACAAAACACACAGACACACACTCCTTTACTTAAAGCAGGTAAGATTAGCAGAAGTTAACATTATATTTACTGATAAGTCAAAGTTTGACCCTTACCCTAGTGACACCAAACTCAAGGTAGCTCTTGGTCAGGAAAGCGTGGTAGAAGGCGGTGAAAGGGACTCCTTGTGGTGTCAGTGTGAGGCACTTTGTTTACCTACTAGGTTAGCACACTGAGGCACTGAGCACAGTCACATGGCTCCCCAGTGGCGGGCACTCCTTGAGGATGTGGATGTGTGTAGTAGGCACTCCAGCTCCCTCCGTTCTAGGCCAAAGAGGAAGAGTTTCTCCTGACAAGTCAAGTTCAAGGACATGCGTCAGCCACTTCCCAAATGTTGGACACACACCTGCTGCAATGAGGGCACCTGCTCTGTGTACAGTCACCACCGACCACCATAGCAGTTTTTACTTTTTTGAACACACCACTTATGTTATTTTATTTAATATTGTTTAAGCTGATTAATTTTTATTTATTCTAAAAGGAAACTTTATATTTCCATAAGAAAGCAATAAACTTTGCTATAAATGAAAACTAACCATTTTTTAAAATAGCACATGAAATGTCCAAAACAGGCAAATCTGTAGTGGTTGGGAGTAGAGTAGTGACAATGATGGGTAAAGGGCATAGGGTTTCCTTCTGAAGTAGTGAAACATCTGAAAATTGCTTGTGCTGCTGGAGACACACCTCTGTGAATACACTAAAAGCCACTGAATTATATTCTTTAAATGGATTAATTGTGCAGGATGTAAATTCTCTCTCAGTGAAGCTGGCCAGTGAAGTTCTCTCTGAGAAAGCTGAGTTTGAGTACAGCCCTAAATGAAGTCGGGGGAAAAGTCATGCAAAGCCCTAGGGTGAACAGCTAAGGCCGGAGGGTTTGATGTGTTCGGGACCAGGAAGAAGGGTGGCATGACCAGAGCAGAAAAAGCAATGGGGACAGAGTGGGGGGCGGAGAGGATAAGACAGGCACTTGGGGCCTAAAAGCCAGGTCGTGAGGTCTTAGGTTTTACTGTCAGTGTGAAGGGAAGCCATGAAGAAGGTTCTGAGGAGGGAGGTGTATGATTTTACAAGGCCCCATGCCTCTATGTGAATGGACTATAAGAAGCAAGGAGCCCTGGGAGGGCTCCCGCAGCAAGACAGGTGAAAGAGGGAGGAAGCCTGTGTTGGTAGCAAAGGAGGTGGCCAGAAACACAAAACAGAGTTGGGTTTGAAAGTAGAGCTGATCAAAACTTGCTGATAGTCTGATGGAGTGTATGAGAAAAAGAATCAAAGAAGATGTCCAGATTTACTGCCTAAACGAGAGAATAGATATCAGATATAAAGGTTTAGAAGATGGCCTAGCACTGAGAAATGGCCAAGGATGTACTAACCACCATGACCTTACCAATTTCATTATAACCACAATTATTATGACAGCTTCTAGCATCCCCACCACCACAGTCATTACAACTATCACCATCATTACCATTACCACCATCACCACCATCAAGAGCAGAGGAGACTACATAAGGCAAAGACACTTGCATCCAAAGTAAGAAACCTGTTCTTGGTATGCACAAAGGAAACATTTACCAGTCTGAGATGTTACCCGAGATATGGGGCCTACTCCATTTCTACAACAACTGTCTCCCCATCCCACCCCTCACACATATTTATATATGCTTCTTTTCAAGTTTATAGTCTCTTCAGGGAATCCTGTCTTCACTACCAGGCTTTTACCTGGGCCCATCTTCATCCAGCCCCTCTATAAAGCATGCTTCCCCTTCCCACATCCCAGATGGCCTGCTGTATCTTTCAAAACTCCTGACATGTACATATGGAACATTCATGGCTCAACTGAGTATTTCAGTGTCTACAAAATGCAAGTAATGTGCTCCACACTAGCACTGACATACAGCTGGTACATTCTATAAATGGAATCTTCAAGAAAAAGTATTAATTGCACTTGCAAATCTCTAACCCCTAAGTCAGCTTATGCCCCAAATATATCCAAGACTCTTGCTCCTCAATGCCACTTGGCTTTCTAGCAGCTGACTGTTTGAATACCATCTCTCTAGGGTCAAAGAAAAGAATCTCCACTTTAGTACATAGCATGAAAGTCAATACACAGATGGAACAGTGAGTTTAAAAAAAGATAAGCATGTAACAAGGCTCCACATTCTTTGTATCTCACCTGATGGTGAGATACAACTATTAACCATTCCAGCTAAGCCTGTCAGCTCTTGGAAACTCATGGTTTAGCATTTCTTCTCTGAACACTGCAATGTTATATAATGATTGATCTCAGAATCCCAGTATAAAATCACTGAACAGGAGGATCAAAGAGCTAGTCCACCCTTTCCTTCCAGACAAGAAAGGGCATGTTTACCTAGCGGTAGGGCAGATCAGGAGCAAATTTCTTTGAACTTTACTTTATAAACACTAATTTGTTCTTGCTAAGTGCTCACAACTTGTTTGCAAAGTAGAAGATGCGCTGTGGATGCTATTTTTCCTTGTCTGGCCAGCCCCACTAGCTTTCTTTCCGGTGCTGCCTGGTCAGAGCACTGTGATCATTTTGCTAAAGGGAGCAAATCCCTTCATCCAGGACCAAATCCATGTCAATATTTTGGGGACCTATATGAGCATGGGGAAGAAAGAGAAATGATGACTTTTATCCAGTGAACAAAACTCCTTATAATTAGGTTGGTGGTTTCTATGGTAACGAGGAACTGACTCTTTTATTTGAAATAAAAAATAGCAACACTCCAGCTGTCCTTGCTGTCCAGACGCTCCAAAGCAAATGAGAGATTTGATTTCACATTTGCTATGATTGCTGAGGACTTTAAGTCATACATTTTACTTGTTGTCAGGTTTTGGCAAGACACTAAGTTCTATTCCTCTGAGAAAACAGGTGTGAAAAACAAAAGCAAAAACAAACAAAAAAAACAAACAAAAAAAACCCAACCAAAACAAAAGCATGCTCCCTCTCTGCAGCCAACATGCAATTTGTTTCCTTCTTCCTAATTATCATAGGAAACCATCAAACCACTTCCTTGAAGAAAACTATTAGTGGTGGTTTAACTTGTAAAACCATCGCAGAGCTCCAAGATATACTTCTACATTTATAATAGTAGCATCCAGCATTACTGGGGAGTTGACTAAGTGCTGGATATGGTGCCCAGGACTGTCTCTGCATCATCTCATAAAATGCTCACAGCAATGCTATGGGCTACACCTTATATGGTGACCATTTTAGTGATAAGAAGGTTTAAGAGGTTAAATAACTTGTTGATGGCCAACAGCAGCTAAAAGTCCATCCCAGTTCTAACTGATGGCAAAGTGTGTGTTTGGTCTATTTATTCTGCCTTCACTATCATTCTGTAACCTAGACCAGAAATCATCATTCACCAGGTGGAGACCATGTTCCAAATACCCTACAGAGGACTATCAACAGTAGTGAAACCTCTGGCTCATCTTCAGAAAGGGTCACTTTTCTTCCCTCGCTCCATCCCATATGTGTCAGGAAATCATAATTCCCTGTCAGGAGGCCCTGCAGCCCAATACAACTGACAAGAAGGTCAAAGGGTATCAACAATCACATCCTCAGAGGGTTTGGACTGCACTGGCAGCGTGCCCTGGGACCTAGGGGGAAGGGACAACTATGTAATGGAGACCAAGCAGCTGGGAAGGCCTAGTGCAAAAGGTGACAGCTGAGCTAATTCTTGCAGGCAAAGTAGATGTCACTCAGGCTACAGGGGGATAGAGAAAGGCTTTGGGACATAGAAAATGACTGTATGGAAAACCCAAAGTAAGGAAGGGAACAGCACCCTTGGAGAGTCCTTGGGGGGAGGGCATGGCTGAGGTGGGACCACATACGAATGAGGGCCATAGCATAAAGGAACCTGCATTTGTACTTGGGCTGAGGGCAGTTGGGGAATGAAGAACAGGGAGAAAGTTATGTTCTGACAGGGCATAGACATTCCCTCACGATAGTCCAGGAATCTGAATGCGTTTCAAATTACTCTTCTGATGGACACTTGGGCTACTTCCATATCTTGGCAATTATAAATATTGCTGCTATGAATATATGGATGCTTATATTCTTTCAAATTAGTGTTTTGGGTTTCTTCAGATAAATTCCCAATAGTGGAATCTTTGGGTCACAGGCAGTTAAATTTTTAATATTTTGATTAAAAATTATGGAAAAGAGCATTTCCATACTGTTTTCCACAGTGGCTGCACCAATCTGAATTTCTACCAACAGTGCACAGGGTTCCCCTTTATCCACATCTTCACCAGCACTTGTTATTTGTTGGTTTACTGATGATAGCCATTCTGACAGGTGTGAGATGATATCTCATTGTGGTTTTAATTTATATTTCTCTGATGATTAGTGACATTGAGCATATTTTCATATGTCTCTTGGCCATCTGTGTTCTCTTTGGAGAAGTGTCTATTTGGGTCCTTTGCTCATTTTTTAATCAGATTGTTTGATTTTTTGGTATTGAGTTTTATAAGTTCTTTATACATTTTGGATATTAACACCTTATCAGATATATCAGCGAATATGTTCTACCATTCAGTAGGCTGTCTTTTTATTTTGTTGATGATTTCCTTTGCTGTACAAAACCTTTTTAGTTTCATGTAGTCCCATTTACTTATTTCTTTTATTTCCCTTGCCTGAGAAGATATATCATAAAAAAGATTGATATGAGCAATGTCCAAGATTTTACTGCCTATGTTTTCTTCTAGAATTTTTATGGTTTCAGGTCTAACATTTAAGTTTTTAATTCATCTTGAATGGATAAAACAACTATGGGACATTTACACAATGGAATACTACTCAGCTGTAAAAAAAGAAAGGAAGAAAATTTGCAACAGCATGGATGGACCAGGAGAACATTAGGCTAAGTGAAATAAACCATTCAGAGAAAGACAAATATCATATGTATTCACTCATATGTGGAATCTAATGAACAAACTGAACTAACAAGCAAAGAGACTCATAGATAGACAGAAGGATGACAGCTATGGGGAGGGGGAGTTAGGGAGTGAAAGAATAGAGCAAAAAGGTAAAAGGACTTGTGGACATGGATAACAGTGTGGTAATTGCAGGGGGGGAATAAAAAGAGCATAAATGGTAATGGAGAAAATACAATAAAAATATTAAATAAATTTCTAATTAATTAAAAAAAGAAATTATCCTTGGTTGTACATAGCTCTGGGGATTGAATCACACAGACTGTGGAATTACAAGCATTACCTTATTATCTACTTAAATGACTGACTCCACCATGAAGCCACAAATTTCTTCAGAGCAAGAAGTTTAGAAATCAATGGCATTCTTGTACACCAACAATGAATTATCAGAAAGAGAAACTAAGAAAAAAAATCCCATTTACTATAGCAACAAGAAAAATTAAGTACCTAAAAATAAATTTAACCAAGGATGTGAAAGACCTGTACTTGGAAAACTATAGTACACTGAAGAAAGAAATTGAGGGAGATAAAAATAAATGGAAGCTATACCGTGTTCATGGATTAGAAAAACTAACATCATGAAAATGTCCATACTACCCAAAGCAATCTATATTCAACACAATTCCTATTAAAATACCAATGGCATACTTCACAGACCTAGAACAAATGTTCTGAAAACTTACATGGAACCACAAAAGACCCTGAATAGCCTCAGTAATCCTGAGAAAGAAGAACAAAGTAGGAAGGATCACAATACCTGATATTAAACTACGTTACAAGGCCACTATAATCAAAACAGTCTGGTACTGGCATAAAAACAGATACATATATCAATGGAATAGACTACAGAGCCCAGAAATAAACACATGTGTCTAATTTTAATTAATATTTGACAAAGGGGGCATGAGTAAAAACAGTCTCCTCAATAAATGGTGCTGGTGGAACTGGATTGGTACATGCAAAAAAAAAAAAAAAAAGAAAACAAAAGAAAAGAAAAGAAACTAGACCACCAACTTATACCATACACCAGAATAAACTTGAAATGGGTAAAGCACTTAAATATAAGTAGTGATACCATAAAAGTCCTAGCAGAAAACATAGAGAGTAAAATTTCAGACACCCCACACAGCAATATTTTTGCTGATATATCTCCTAGGGAAAGGGAAATAAAGGAAAAAATAAACAAATGGGACTACATCAAATTTAAAAGTTTCTGCATGGCTAAAGAAACCATCATCGGTGGGAGAACCAAGATAGCGGCGTAGGTAGACACACTGCACCTCCTCGCACAACCAGAACTGACAGAGAATCGAACAGCAAGGGGGACCAACACCAAGGAAATAGAAAATAAACATTCATCCAGACTGGTAGGAGGGGTGGAGACGGGCACCGGGGTGGAGAGGACTCGCGTGGCTGTGGCGGGACTGAGACTGGCGGAGTGTGGGACAAGTGGCGCAGGCAGTCTGAGCACTAGCAGACCCTGCGGCCCCACATTTGCACAGATAAACCCAGAGGGCCGGACTCAGAATGGCGGAGAACGGGGCAGGCAGAGCAGCGGGTACCACCCCGCGGCACCGCATTTGCCCACAGATAAACCAGACGAACAGTGGGGAGCAAAGCAGACCACGCAACCCAGGGCTCCAGCTCAGGGAAATAAAGCCTCAAACCTCTGATTGAAAACGCCCATGGGGGTTGGGGTGGCAGCAGGAGAGACTCCCAGCCTCACAGGAGAGGTTGTTGGAGAGACCCACAGGGGCCTAGAGTGTGCACAGGCCCTCTTACTCGGGAACCAGCACCAGAGTGGCCCAGTTTGATTGTGGGTAGCGGAGTGAAAGATTGAAAGCCGGAGGAGAATGAGGCGGGCGCCATTGCTCCCACTCGGCCCCTCCCCCACGTACAGCGTCACAGCCCAGCAACCAGCATTACCCTGCCCTGGTAAACACCTAAGGCTCGCCCCTTAAAGTAACAGACGTGCCAAGACAAAAAAAAAAAAAAAAAAAAAAAAAAAAAAAAAATGGCCCAAATGACAGAACACTTCAAAGCTCCAGAAAAAATACAACTAAGCGACGAAGAGATAGCCAACCTATCGGATGCACAGTTCAAAGCACTGGTTATCAATATGCTCACAGACTTGGTTGAATCTATTCGAAAAACAGATGAAAAAATGAAGCCTATGCTAAGAGAAACAAAGGAAAATGTACAGGGAACCAATAGTGATGAGAAGGAAACTGGGACTCAAATCAATGGTGTGGACCAGAAGGAAGAAACAAACATCCAACCAGAAAACAATGAAGAAACAAGAACTTGGAAAAATGAGGAGAGGCTTAGGAACCTCCCGGATGCCTTGAAACGTTCCAACATCCGAATTATAGGGGTGCCAGAAGGAGAAGAGGAAGAACAAAAAATTGATAACTTATTTGAACAAATAATGAAGGAGAACTTCCCTCATCTGGCAAAGGAAATAGACTTCCAGGAGGTCCAGGAAGCTCAGAGAGTCCCAAAGAAGCTGGACCCAAGGAGGAAAACACCAAGGCACATCATCATTACATTACCCAAGATTAAACGCAAGGACCTACATCCAAGATTACTGTATCCAGCAAAGCTATCACTTAGATTGGAAGGGAAGATAAAGTGCTTCTCAGATAAGGTCAAGTTAAAGAAGTTCATCATCACCAAGCCCTTATTATATGAAATGTTAAAGGGAGTTACCTAAGAAAAAGAAGATCAAAAATAGGAACAGTAAAAATGACAGCAAACTCGCAGTTATTAACGGTCACACATAAAACAAAAACAAGAGCAAACTAGGCAAACAACTAGAACATGAGGGTTGTCATTAAGGGACTGGGAGGGGGAGAGTGGGGGAAAGGTATAGAGAATAAGTAGCATAGATGATAGGTGGAAAATAGACATGGGGAGGGTAAAAATAGTGTAGGAAATGTAGAAGCTGAAGAACTTATAAGTATGACCTATGGACATGAACTATAGGGGGGGAATGTGGGAGGGAGGGGGGTGGGCAGGATGGAGTGGAGTGGGGGGGGGAATGGGACAACTGTAATAGCATAATCAATAAATATATTTAAAAAAAAAGAAACCATCATCAAAATGAAAAGGGAACCGACTATGTGGGAGAACATATTTACCAAGGACATATTGGACAAGGGTTTAATGTCAAATTATATAATGAACTCATATGACTCAACACCAGGAAGACAAAAACCCAATTAAAAAAATGGGCAAAGGTCCTGAATAGACACTTCTCCAAAGAGGACATACAGAGGGCCCAGAGACTTATGAAAGGATGCTCAGCATCACTAGCCATCAGAGAGATGCAAATTAAAACCACAATGAGTTATCACCTCACACCTGTCAGAATGGCTACCTTCAGTAAATCAACAAACAACAAGTGCTGGCAAAAATGTGGAGAAAAGGGAGCCCTAGCGCACTGTTGGTGGGAATGCAGACTGGCACAGCCACTGTGGAAAACAGTATGGAATTTCCTTAAAAAACTAAAAAATGGAGCTGCCTTTTGATCCAGCAATTCCACTGCTGGGATTATACCCTAAGAATCCCAAAACATCAATTCAAAAGAACTTATGCACCCCTATGTACATAGCAGTGCTATTTACAATAGCTAAGTGTTGGAAACAGCCCAATTGGCCATCAGTAGATGAGTGGATTAAAAAAACTGGTAATTTACACAATGGAATACTACACAGCAGAAAAGAAGGAACTCCTACCTTTTGTGACAGCATGGATTGAACTGGAGACTATTATGCTAGATGAAATAAGCCAGTTGGTGAAAGACAAATACCATATGACCTCACTTATAACTGGAATCTAATGAACAAAATAAACTAATGAGAAAAATAGAACCAGAGACATGGAAACATGGAACAGATTGAAAGCTGTAGAAGGAAGGGGAAAGGACTTATCAAAGAACATGTATGAATGATGCACGGACTTGGACAACAGAGAGGGGACTGACTGTGAGCTAGAGGGTTGAGTTGGGTGGAGGAGGGCAAAAGGGAAAAAAAATTGGGATGACTATAATAGAATAAACAATAAAATAAAGAAAAAAAATTTTAAAAAGAAAAAGTAAATACAAATATCTCTATATTACAAAAAAAGAATTTTGGTCAACTGTAACTGAACTTTTTTTTAATTTTTAAAGAATTTTATCATACTCATCTTTATCCTATGTGTAGTAAAGAACCCAACATATAGCCAAAATTTAACAGATGCCAAAAATGAACAAATATAAATAGTCACCAAGTACTTATTCTTTGAACTATGTAAATATTAATATTAACTACTATATTAATTTCCACATATAAGTCCTGACTATAAGTTAGCTGCTGTGCAAAGCACCCTATAGGCATCATCTCCTATAATCATCACACCTGCTGTACTTGGGAGTACCACATTAACCTCATTTTATAAATGTGGAAAGGGAGGCCTAGAGGGGCTGGTGACACACCCAAATCCACAGGGCTAGTCAACTAGTCAAAGGCAGAGTCAGATTTGGAGCCACGTTTGCATATCTCAAAGCGTATCTTCATCATCACCTGTGGTGTAAAACCAAATTTGATTAATGCAAGAACAGACATCATTAATTTAATTGTACCAGGCATACAGTAGGTACACAATGAAATTATACCAACTGAAACAATTTATTTGAAATCTGTTGTGTGCAATGTATTAAGGTATCAAAGATCAGCATGGTGGGTTCTATGACCTCAGGAGCTGCCAGCATGCTGGTGACTGAGGAACTCCTGCAACTTGACTTTGGATGTGGGGGAGGGCTATGGTTTCTTTGGCAAGAATCAATCTCATAAAGAAATAGAAAAATAATTCCATTGTAGGTGTTTATAATGGTCCTTCGATATATTTTTCCAACTCAGGACCTTTTGTTCTTTTCAGTGATAAATTGACCTTGCATTACCTTTGGGATTCCATGCCTTTCCCTCCCTCTACTCAAGCAGTCTGAGGTCATGCTAGCCTCACACCATGACTCAAGGGGTATGTGGTCCAGATATGGCAAATCAGAGCATTTAATCTATGCAGCCACAGGTCAGAGGGAGATATACAACCCAATCAAAGCTAATCCTCAAGATTTTTCCTGGAGCTATCTGGAGAGCTGGGGTCTTGGAGGCAAGGAGATTTGAGACAAACTTTAATAATGCACTACCATCTGACA
The DNA here is from genome assembly GCF_022682495.2 of Desmodus rotundus. NCBI lineage: Eukaryota > Metazoa > Chordata > Mammalia > Chiroptera > Phyllostomidae > Desmodus > Desmodus rotundus. The sequence continues at coordinate 79,271,144 of NC_071394.1, read as the reverse complement.
CACAAGGGTAGAGACAGTCTGACAATGGAGCCAATGCACAGGGAAGCAGGGTCAAGTGATGGAGAGTCCCATGTCCAAATGATGTTGCTTGAGTCTTTGCATATAGTTTTGTCTCAGTAGTTCCATAACCTCAACCAATCAATCTTCAGTTTTGCCCTTCAACCTTCTTGAGATTGGTCTCTGCCACTTAAAACCCAGAATCTGGACAAAGATAGCTCTACTCTAAGGAAGATATGGAGAATGAATGGAGAATGAGTACATGTGGTGGACCAAGAGAAGTTGAAGAAAATATGGAGGGAGGAGTACTTAGGAGTACTCCTAAGAGTCCTTTCTATTTATTTCATTAAGGCACATTCTATAATATGGCATTAAAGCCCTCATCCAAATCCTCTGGGTAGAGCATTTACCTAATTACTGCCTTAGTACACTCTACATTCAGTCCCTTGGCGACCAAGAGGAGTTAATGCAGCTTCCAAAAAAGAACAGAACAGAAGTTTATTCATTAAATAAATATTTATGGAGCACCTATTCATCAAGCACTGAAGCTAACATTTGCTGAAAATGTATATCTCATCTACTCCAAAGGAAATTTCAGATGCCTTTTAAGTTAAACTTCACTGATCTATAAGACAATTAAGAGGAAAAGAGAACAAAGGCCTCCTTCCCCCTTCCTCCTGCCCTCTATGCACTAGGATTTTTTTGGATAGCTAAGAGTAGCCAATATCTATTTGAAAGTAAATTAGACTCTACAGTGTATGGAAAGAAGGAGAAAGGGAAACTCATTGGATTACTGAGGAATATTTTCTAGAAAGAGCAACTATATCCCCAAGACAGAGTCAAGAGGGAGACTGAACACCCATGTCTGAATGAAGAGGTGGGGTGGAGAGGGGTATTATAAATAATATAGCTCATATACTTGGTCCAGAAGAGTTAACCAGCCACTCCAAGGAGCAGCCCCCAGAAATCTGCATCTTTGTTAGGGTCACCAACCCTGGTGACCCAGATTAGGGTAACTAATCTGCAAAGTAAAGATTGAAGGCCAAGATGCCACACCTGAGGGCCCAGAGGACCATTCTGCACCCTCACTTTGGTGAAGAGGCAGCAGAATTCTGAACTTGGCAAAACAGTCAATTCTATCAGTATTCAATGACTAAATGAGCATTAAGCACTATTTAAAGAGTTGGATAATGTCATTTAAAGGCAGCTTTTCTGAAAGATAGATTCTACTGGTCACAAACCTCTTGAAAGGTAAATTAATGCTACAGCCTACCCAAAAAGTTCACAAGTCTCCAGAGGTGGCAGAAACAAAAGTGATCTCTTAAGCTCCAACAATTTTCTTTCTTTCTCTTTTTTGGCAAATTTTACTTGCTTCTCGCAATGGTTGCAAACAAAACAAAACACACCAACCTCTTGCTTCATAAATGAAAGTGTTGGGAGGCAAAAGAAATAAGTGTGAGTCACATAAATGTGATCTTAAATTTTTCTACTAGCCACATTAAAAAAATAAAATCAAGTAAAATTAATGGGAATAATATATTTTCTTTAAACAAATAGATCCAAAATATCATTGCCATATGTAACCAATATAAAATGTATCAGTGAGACAGTGTCCTTTTTCTTTTTTTTATCATACTAAGTCTCAAAATCCTGTGTAATTTTGCACTTGGCAAACATCTCATTTAGAATGAGCGACACAACCAGAGTCCAACAGCCACATGTGGTAAGTCGCTAACCCATGGTATAGGTCTACAGAACAGGGGTAGCAAAATTTCAAGTCAAGACCTAAATTTCCTAATAAGAATTCCATAATGAATGTAGTCGAGAAAAAAGAGAATGGAAGCAATAAAACTACGCTACAATATCACTGAAGAACCAACTGATGTTTACAGATATTTTCTACATCACATTTTTGTAAAAGTTATTAAAACCACTATTATTGAAATCATCTCCATTACAAGGGGAAAGAAATTAGACTAACATCCATCTACCCCTTTTCCATGGATTAGCAGAATCAAGGACTTCCATAAACTTAATCAGTCCTGGCTGGTGTGGCTCAGTGGATTGAGTGCTGGCCTACAAACCAAAAGGTCACTGGTTTGATTCCCAGTCAGGGCACATGCCTGGGTTGTAGGCCAGGTCCCCAGTTGGGGGTGTGCAAGAGGCAACGACACATTAATGTTTCTCTCCCTCTCTTTCTCCCTCCCTCCCCCTCTCTCTAAAACTAAATAAATAAATAAAATCTTTAAAAAACAGATGAAAAAATCATTATCTTATATTTCAGGCTCTACTTGAATTTGATGCATTATCTTCTGGGCAGAAATCAAGACAACATATTTTCTCTATGGAAAACCTCAGATTGTTGAGCAGGTAAAACAGAATTAATACCTACAGAATAGGGTGAAAAAAAATTCAGTCCCTTTAGATACAATAGATTAAGAGAAGAGAATCTGAGCCAGATACACAGGGACTAAAAACCCATTTCTGCCTTTCCTAGCTGGGTATGATTTCAGGGAAATAATTTCATTTCTTGGTGCCTTGGTTTCCGCATTTCTAGAATGGGAATAATTACTGTACCTACTTCATGAGCTAATGATTTCACTATTAAAATAGTGAAATATTTCACTATTAAAATAGTGTTAATGTTTATAAATGTTTCCCATGGTGCCTGGCACAAAGTAAAACCTCAGTAAAAGGTAAATGACATTGTCGACATTGACAATGTCAACATAACTTTATTAAAAGCATTCATGTAGAATTTATTACCAGGGAAAGGACCAAGTGAGGCACTCACCTTGGCTGCAACATTTAAAAGGGCACCGAAACAAAGATCAGCAATGAAGAAAAATGTTTTAATGAATTATTTTTTTAAATCGAATTTAGCCCTGGCCATTATGGCTCATTTGGATGAAGTGTTGTCCCATGGACTGAAGGGTCATAGGTTTGGTGCATGTGCGGGGGGATGGTCATTGGTGAGTGTCTTTCATATCAATGCACCTCTCTCTTTGTCTCTCTCTCTCACTCTCTCTCCCTCTTTTTCTCCCTCTCCCTCTCCCCTCTTTCTCTCTCTCTCCAGAAGTAAAGGGGAAATGTCCTCAGGTGAAGATTAAAAAGAAAATCAAATTTAATGTAAAACTGTTGACACTGGACAAAATATCTACATTTTTTAAGAAAACAAGATCAGTATTAGTGATGTTTTTCTCCTTTGCCGTGGGTTCCAGTGTGGTTCTGCAGGGCACTGTTAATGTCCAGTCTTTATTTAAAGTTAATTTAATTTATCCAAACTTTTGATATTTGGTTCATGTGCCAGAAGGGCAGGAGTAATCCCAACCCCAGTCCTTGAACCCACAGGAAACTTGGCAGCTCTTGGTCACCCAGAGCCTTATGTCACCATGAGGCATGACAAAGGAGACCAGAGTCCCAGGACAAGGGACAAGAGCCTGTGGAGTTGAATTGAAGGCCCAGCTGCAGGGAAACAATTAGTGTTGTGTATTTCATATGATAAGGACAGTCCTGAAGGCACATCCATCCATCAACCTCTAGAAAGAATGAGAGGCACCAGACAAAGATGTGAGTGAGCAGTCAACCCCTCCCTATCATTTTGAATTTTATTTTCTCTCCTTCCCTGGAGGCTTCCTTACTCAATAGGCCCCTCCGAAGTGACCTGACTCACTTCGCCTTTCCTTAGTTAACAAAGCAGAGATCAGATGCTGTAGAGACTGAATCTCCTGCATACAAAGATGATTTAAATGGCAAATAAATACAGTATGTGGGAGTAATCAAAATCAGCGAGATGCAAGCCTCTCTTCCAGCCCAGATTATTTTAAAGCGTGAGCAGAATTGTCAATGAACTATAAAAGAAAGAAGGGCAGAAAAAGCAAAAACAAAAACCCACCACCAGCCTGGCATGGTTGGGATGGAAAGATATTTTACATTCTTTCTAACCAGAGCTGAATGTCTGACCGACAGTGAGGTGGCAGCTTCGCCTCCATGTCCTTCTATGTGGTTTTAAATTTCAGCAACATAACTTTGCTACAGTCATAATTCAGAGGTCAAGTGTTGTCAAAAAGCTGCTAAGTATATGACCTCATTGAGGAGAAAATACATTCTTTCCACAGCTTTTACAATGCATTTCAGAAAGCTCAATTACATTTTCCCATCTGATGTTAGGAAAATGTTTTCTTTCTCCTAGTTCCATGTCTGATAAATCAAAAGAAAAGGAAAAAAAAAAGGAAAATCCATACAGCCTCCCAGGATGTTCTTCTGCAATATGGCTGCCTTGCCCAGTTTTATGTCTAATTTGGTTCAGGCTCTTTTCATCCACAGACTTCTAGGAGGTATGATCTTTGCTTCTATGTACAAACTGTCCTTGATCTAGTTACTGATCTCTAGTTTTTCTCACATGAGTTTAAATGTCACCACGAGAACTAACTCAGAAGAACAAGACCACAGGTTCAGAGGACTCTGGCAGAATCCAGAGCTCTTAATCCAAGTAGGTTACCAGCCAAAATCTGAGGCTCTCAATTGAATCAGTACAAGCTCATACATGTCAAGATTTGATCATCTCAATCATCTTTTGAAAATGTTCTTTCCAACTCCCTAAACATGAAGAAAAACAATTGGTTTCAATTGTTTAGATGATAAACACTTAGTTGTTAGAAGAAAATTCAAATTCCCTCTCCATGGGGCCATCATTACAGAATGACAACATACTTTTATAATACTTTTCTGTACAAAGTGCCTTCCTATCAGTTTAGTGTCCACAATGAAATATGTTTTAACATTCATTTAACTATTCACAATAACTTGTCTCTGTAATACAGTATAAAACACACACTCCTAACTATAGAGAGAAATCTGTGGCAGAGAAATGAGATTTTACCCTGAATTACAGAGAGTTGGCAGTACAACTAAGTAGGGCACCTAGATCATTTGCCTTTAGTCATACATTCTACACTGTCATCCTTGCTTTTCAAAAGGTGTTTCGTATATATTTTTTTAGAAGTTAATAGATATTCCCTATAAAGGAAAAAATGTAGGAAGGGAGAAAGAGAGGAAGAAAGAAGGTTGGTTCGTTCTGTGGCCAAGTTTGAAAATATGCGCTAGACCCCCTACTAGAAAATTTGTGACACATGATACTATATTAAAAGCTCTAAGTCTTGCAATAAAAAATAAAACAAACTGATAAATTCTGACCTCTTTGACTTTGAATAATGTGAGATTTTCAAATAGTGGAAGCCTATTTTCAAGTATTTTCAACTTTCACATTTATGCCATCTCCATCACATCCAGATTAGACTTTTCCCATAAGATGGTCTCTAATAGGCTCCCAAAGATAGTTTGTTTAAAAGAGTACATACAACAAACTCCTTTTTCCAATGTAATGATTACTTCTTTTAACACTGAGTTTCTGATTCTCTCTAAGCCTCAGTTTCCTCAACAGAAAAACAAGGAAAATAAATTCTATCCTCTTAATGGTGCTATAAGGATTATCGGGGATAATCCAACCAAAACACTTGGTATAATAAAATGGCAGATATTCAGCATTCAGTAAAATTTAGCTATTACTATTACCATCATTATAAACTTCTACCCAAGGTCATCATAACAAAAAAATCATGTGTCAAGCTGGCTGTACATGGTGCTTGGAGCTGTCACCATAAATTCATCCAGGCATAGGATTGGTCCTGTTTCCATGTCTTCTTACTGACCCTCACTGCTCATTCTGCCCTCTCCTCTCCATCACGAATCACATCTCCTTTCCTATCCAATGTCACTTCCTGGGTACAAATTCCCCAGGGTCCTTACTTTCTCTCTGGTTCTCAAGAGCCTTCAATAGGGACTTTGGAAAGAGAGAGCAAGAAATAGCTCAGAGGTTGTGGGTTCGATCTCAGATCAGGACACATACCAATAAATCATGAACCAACCAATAAATGCATAAATAAATGGAACAAATTGATGTTTCTCTCTTTCTCTCTCTCTCTCTCTCTCAATCAATCAATAAAATGGGGGTGGGAGCTCAGAACCATAAGAGACCAGGAAGATCCAGAATGGGCATCTCCTAATCTTAAAGAGGAACAAATTGTGCTATATTACACATCAAAGGAAGCACTCCTCATTTTTGCTCAGTGACATTTCCCTTTTACTGAAGCTTTGATTTGTGACTAAATAATTATCTGTTTAAAAATTATTCCTGGGCAGATTCTCAATAATACAAGTCAATAAAGCTCTGATTTGACTAAAATTACCAAGTCTTAGAGGCACAAATTTCTTTTCTCTAAGGCAGTTGACAAATTAGGTCCTTTCGCCTAAAGCCAAGAGGAAAGGGCACTTAATGACTTACAACTCCACAAATGTTTTTAAACAGTCCATTCTGTAGTTCTATCATGTCAGGCACATTTTTCTTTCAAATGCTAATACACACTTAGAGGTTATAATTGGGATGAATACCCCTTTGCATGTTGTTATTTGGGCTGTTGATGATTACTAAAGGATTCAAAGGCATCCATTTCCACAATGCTGCACTAAAAAAGCCATCCTCAAATAAACCAGTGAACAGAAATCAAATGCATTTATAGACTATAGTATCCTTTGTGCAAGCACAGGGCACTGTGCAAAAGCATTCTTACCAAGTTGGAGGTAAGAAGAACACATATTAAAGCACATGATATATCAAAGCAATTTTTATATTAAACATACAAAAGCCAACAGACATGTGATACTGCCAAATTTTCAAGACTGAAAAGTGATCTTACCAAACAAAACCAAAAGAAAATCTCAAAAGGTTGCAATTTGTAAAACAAGAATGCAATCACTTCAATAAGCTCTGCGCACACATGTACGTGACCACAAAATGCTACATTGGACAAATGTTAGAGGCTTGTCTTGAAACCACAAAAGCGAAAACACTACGAATTAGGGGTGGGAACAGAGTCCCAGAGAGCCAGCTGGATGTAAGTGATCTGGTCCAAAGGAGGGTGGAGCTACCTTTAAAAAGATACCTCAAGGGCTTGTTTGTATGAACAGAGAAAGAGCAGCACTGGTACTTTCTCTTTGGTGGAGAAACCACCTCATGTTTTGGCTTAAAAACTTATTACATCCTTATTACATGTGTTTATAGTGTTAGTCCTGGTGTAAATGAACACACTTTCTAAAAAAGCAGCATGTCCATCTTGTGTGCCACTAACAGGATGGTGGACTGGTTGGTGCTAGCTAGCAGGCTGGAAACAGCAAGCTGCTTGGAGGGATGGGAGACTCAGCCCTGGGCTCAGAGCTTAGAGACCTGGGGAATCTCACACCTGGAAAAGGATTGACAAATGAGGCTGACTTTCATTGGTGAGCATGAACAGCCCTACCTACTGTTAAACCACTAACATGTATGGCAAATAGCCACTTCTCCAGTACATTCTTTGAGGTAGCCTTACCAGCACCAGCAAGTTAACTCTCAGCACAGAAAGGGCCCCCACAGATCCACTTCCACTGCCACCGCCAGTACTGGTTGTGAATTCTGGGCATCTCTGACACAGAATTTATTAAACACTTTTAATATCATTTCTGTTTACATGACCTTCCCCTCTTACTTCAAGGGTGGAAAGAAGATCTCAACTAGGATCTTATGGGGTAAATACTGCTTTACAAAAGCCCAGGTAAATGGGAGAAAGACCTACCCCTTCCAGAGCAGGGTAGAGGGTAAATGCAATTTCCCTGCCTGGCCCGCCCAGTGTCCCGAAGCTGGAGGTGGTGAGGCCTGCAAATGTAGCTCCTGAGGGGCAAAACTGCATCTGGTTCCCCAGTGAGCTGCCAGTGCCTGGCCCAGTGCACCTGCTGTGTGTCAGTGGAATGGAATCGTCAGGGCTGCTATCTGCCAGTCTTAAAGAAAGGCAAGAGGTAGACTGAGTGGCAAATTAAATGCTCATTAATTATTTTTATTAAGTGTGCTTTCTACTTTAAATTTTCCTCTGTGATGTGTTTATAAAATGTTCACTATTTCTGTCTGGCTGAACACACAGTGATTCTCTACCAAGGGCATCACTGCTGTACCCATACCCCCTCCACTGCTACCCTCCAACCAGGAATATCTGAAAATGCTCTGGCACTTTTTGGTGTAAGTATATTATTTACTGTGTGAAAGACAAGGGTGTTATAAGAGTGGTTCGGTCCTACACCAAAAGAAACTGAAGATTTATTCTGCAATGCATTATATCTATTTAGAATATAAGAGTAAAATTTAAAATGGTCCAAGAAATAAAGGCTTTCTCTACTATATTCACTCCCATATATATTCCATCCTTTTTATTTCAAGGCACAGTTTCAGGTCCACTTTCCTCATCAGGCTCTCCCAGATCCACACACCCAGGCACATCTGCACCTTATCAGAGTTCCCTAAAGACCCAACGTCTGTCACACACAACTGCCGTTGTCAAATCTCACCCACCCTTCAAATGCTGCCCACTCCTCAGAGTTCCCCCTTAGGTCTCCCCTGCTCTGCCCACTCTGCCTTGCGACGGCCCTCCCAGCCTTTCCCAGCTGCAGCAGGACTCTGGCCTTGACTACCACTGCGACTGTGCATTTCTCATAACATCTCCACTCAACTACCTTCGTAAATCCCCTTTGGGGGGACTTATGTCTGTATGTATAATCTACACTATTAAAGTATAAATTTCATCATCAGCATCACCACAACCACTAACTTGCCGTTAGCCCTGTGTACCAGGCATCATGCCAAGTCCTTTAGGCCTGCTTGCTTAATTCTCATCCCAATTCCATGAAGGAGGGTTTTTTTTATTACTGCCTTTCATACATTTTCAAACTCGGACTTCTAAATACTATGTCACTTGTCTAGTATTACATATATGTTCTTTCTCTTTTTGCAGTCTCCAAAGTACATTATGTCCAATAAATAAAAAATTCAGCATATGGTAAATACTTAATGATACCTCATTCATTCATTCATTCATTCATTAGTTCATTCATTCACTCTTGGGGTCCAACTATATGACAGACAGTTCATAAACAAAGAATAAGCCCCACTTGCTGCCCACAGAAGAATCACAGGCTCGTAGCTGTTGCCCCTTTCCCCCTAAAGTGACCCTCCAGATACAGTGTGGGAAGTGCAGTGATAGTGTACTTTATGCTCAGATTCCCAAATGCTCAGGAGACAGGCATCAGAGGAGGACCCTGGGGATCAGGAACTTCTGCTCTGCCACAGTCCCTAGCACTGGAGTCTCCAGTGTGACTACCCATCCTGCTGACTGAGCAGCATCACCCCCACCAGTCACAGTCAACTCTGAGGTCTTGCCTAGCAGTGGCTTGAGGACTGGGCTCTCGCTAATCTCAGCACTTACAAGCAGAATGAAGCAGGGAAACGAAGTCCCCCTCCCACACCCTCCCTTAGCCTTACAGGTGATTGTTTTGTCACTTACAAGCAGCTTCAAATGAGTACACAGGTTTTATTTCCCAATGGACTTTAAATAACGACATTCTGCCATGAACTGAAAATCTGGTTGGCACTTCTGAGGACCTGTCAGCTTGAGCTACATCCCCTTTAAGGCATCAAGCCTATTTGGTACATAAAATTTTTAAAATACAGGTTCCAATATTTTCCTTATGGAAAAATTGGCTGCCAAAAATGTTTCCTCCCTGTCTGGTTGTATCAGATATCTACTGCAACAATTAAGCAGAAAACAGACCTCAGCAGCATTTCCTTCCCAGGTGTCCATGGGAGCCAGCGAGGTTGGGCTCCCTGGTGCACCTGGGGGGGGGCAATTGGGAGTGAGTTTGGGTGGTCCCCTCTGTTCTATTTGATGTCTCTCTCATTTTTCTCCTGGCACTCTTCTCAGTTGGTTCAGCAGACAAAATTTTCTCACGACAATGGCAGAGTGGATGAGCAAGTGCACTTTCTTAGGCCTCTACTCACATCGGCTTTGGTAACAGCCCCCTGGCTAAGGCAGCCCTGGGGCCGAGCCACAGTGGGCATCAGAGGGCACCACAGAAAGCATGAATGCAGGAGGAAGGAGGGGTTAGGGCCACGGATGGAACTCACACTGCAGTGGTCCTGCTCACTCAGAGAGAGCAGTAATATTTCTGAACCCTGAATCAGGCTCGACTAGTATTTTTATGCCCTTTCAAGTGAGCAAAACATTCTGGGAAGGGTAGTCCTGATGCCAAAGGTGGACATTCTGAGATATTTTGATGGTGTATTCCACATCATACATGAGTGACTTGGAGGAGTACTTATAAACTGTTCTAAAACCCACAGAGATGGACAGCAACAAACACCAAAAACCAGAACACCTCTGAACAAAGAAATGTATCTGACAAAGCCAGAATAGAATTGATTATTTACTGCTTTTAAACACTTAACAGTAATTGTACACATGTATTCAGCTATTACTATGTCTTTGGCTCGGTGTAAGAAAAAATTATTCCTCTTAATTTTTACAATAAACCCATGCAATATATATTATTATGCCAATTTTACAGATGTGGAAACTGAGGCCAGCAGTTAAACAACTCAGCCATGAATTCACAAATAGTATAAAAGGAAGAGCCACAACTTGAACCTCAACCCAGGTCTCTATAGTTCCACGGATTTTTTTTTTTTTTTACCACAACTCTATATCATCCTTCCATTCTCGTAAGTTTCAATTGCCTTGTCATACTTCCCTCTTTATATATAATACTCAGAGCTTCTGAATCTTCTCTTTCTGACAGAAAGACTATCCTGTCTGAAAATGACTACATTTTACTCAATGCCTGGCTAGCCTAATTTAGTGTTTCTTCCATTTTCATATTAACTAAGACAGTTTCTAGGGAGAACATAAGACTCAAGATGCAAGGTCTGATTGGGTACTGCCAGTCTCTGAGTACAAAGTGTGCAGGGAGAAAACCAATATAGCTCCAAGGAGCAGAGTGGAAAGAGAAGCCCAGAACTTAGAGGCAGGCACCCTCAGATCATTTCTTTTAAAATGAGACTATTTCATGATTTTATTCAAAATACTAAGGTTAATATAAACTGATACAAAAATACATACCAAAGTTTTAAATTTATTCTTTTCTATTCTCTACATAACATATGTGTACGCATAAAGATGAAATACTTGTCAGAATGGCTAAATGATGTTTCACATTGTTCTAGAATTTTCCAAATCACTTGTTGATTTTTAGGTTTGTGAATAAACTCTTCTGTTTGATGCATTTGTCACTAGTAAACAATGTCTGAACCACAGGTGACATAGGGAACCACATTAAGGTCTTTCCAGGACCCTCCCATTACATTAATAGTCATTAGGTCCCCTGGCCCCAGCCCCTTGTTGTAGCCAGAAGGAGACCAGGTGCTGTTGGGGCATCTTGGCCAATGAATGGGAGTCAGCTCTTTCCATATAACCTGGTTCTAGAGACACTGAGCTTGGCCTCTGCTGACAATGGTACCACCACCTAACCCTGCTTCCTTCTCTTAGTCCTACACAGTGCTGGGGTAGGTGCTGCACAGTCCCCACCTCTTTGATCCACTCAGCTGCCCCCAGGACCCTGTTGCCCCGCCCCAGAACCTCTCCAGGCCTCCTTCACCACATCATTGGTTTGCTACCAAAGTCAATCACCAGTGTTACCACAGTACAGCTCTTCTGGTACCTAATGGCTAAACTTCATCCCCAAGAAATACTTGTTTTTGCACTTTCTATGGATTCCTGTGAGGTTTAAATGAGCTAAAGTGTGAGAAGATGCCTTGTAGAACAAAGAGAGAATATTGCTTACAAATGCTCTAGGGTATCCTTTCAGCCACTGAATGTGTACTTGATAAAACAAAGTAAATCCAAAGGGCAGTCCTTCATTCTTCCCTTGCTTTTTGTTCACTAATGCTAGGAAGCAATCTGAAAAGCATGTACAAGGAACCAAGAGGGCTGTTGGTCAGCACTGCTATGCTGGGCAGAGTTCATAGAGTTAACAGAACGGGGTAAAAACAGTGCTTCTTTGCCCAAGGCACCTTATAGCCATCTAGATGGCAGCACTTCCAGCATGGGATCTGCGCAATAAATCTCTACTGGATGTATGCAGTACTGAGGCCTCCATGCCAGAACAAATGGGTATGGGTACCTCCACAGTACAATATTAGATTGTGCCTGATCAGGCCTTCGCAGTTCATGTGAATAAAGAGACAGATGATATAGAATAGTGCTAAAAGCACTGTGTGAAAAATTGAATCAATGGGGATGGGGGAGAGGGAGAGAGAGAGAGAGAATGGGAATAAGGAATTGCCTCACATGAGTATGGAGGCTGGCAAGTCCAAAACCTGCAGGGTGAGCCACTGGTGTGGGAGACCCAGGGAGAGCCCATGTTCAAGTGTGAAGATCATCAGGCAAGCAAAGCTAATATTGCAGAGGAAGTCCAAAGGAGTCAGCTGGAGAATTATCTCTTATTCAGGGAAGGTCAGTCTTTTTTGTTCTATTCAGGCCTTCAACTGATTAGATGAGACTCACCCACATTAAACAAGGCAATCTGCTTTAGCCAAGTCCACTGACTAAAATGTTAATCTCATCCAAAAACCCTCACAGAAACATCCAGAATAATGTTTGAGGAACTCTGTGGGAACCATGTGACCCAGCCCAGTTGACATAAAATCAACCATCATAAACATGTTCCTAGAGGAGTTAACCAAATTTTAGACACAGTTTAATAGTCATTAATTATGAATTGCCATAGGAGTTCCCAGTTTCCATGTATCAAGAAAAGTCCAGAAGTCTTCAGAATTCTGGAGATTATAGAGATGAATTTTCTAGCACATGAAAAATGCTACTAAAAGGGGGTGGTAGCTGTGAGAAATAGAGGAAAACCACAGGGGGAAACCATTAACATATAATGAATTATCATCTCAGTTTAGCAGCTCCTGCTGCTTCCTCTGACAAAATAACATCTTGGCCGGGCAAGGTTATTCAGGAGAGGAGAATTCACTTATGAAAAGCAGTGCTGGAACCAGGACTTGTAACAGTACTATGTGCACGTGTGTGTGTGTGTGTGTGTGTGTCATTATTATGTAAGGACACATTTTCTCTCCTCTCATTACTTTGCTGATTCCTCCTCTACAAATCCTCCAAACACTGCAAAGGCCCCTGCCCCACACCCATTCTCTCCTGAAGTGATCTCAATCACAGATATAAATACCATCAATATGCTGATGACTCCTGTATTTATTTTTCCCAGCCTAGTCCTTGCCTGCCGCACAGTAGTTTCATATGGTACAGCTTAATATATCCACCAATGAAAAGTCTATCCCTCATACTGTAAGTTTTTTCTCTCTTTTAAATGATTCTTGTTACATGATTTGTAAACAAAAAATAACATTTCAATAACCACCCGGCCTAATAACATACTTGGCCAGTGTGGATGCAACCAAGATATACCCACTGTTACCTAAGAACCACTTAGTGTGGCTTTTCCTCTCCTGCCTCCACCCCATTCCAGCTAAGTAGTACTAGCATCCCGGGCCCAGGGAGAGGTATGTCAAAGAACACAAAACCATGAGAATGGGTTCACAATAAGGCTTCTGACAGTTGGCTGATGCTTCAGAGAAGAAAACTTCCTCTAAGAATATCAGTCACCAGAAGTTCTATCTTTTTCCTTTTTGAGAACTTTTTTAGGAAGAGGGGCAAGTCAGATTATTTAGTAAATTTTTATCAGGAAAAAACCAAAATGAGGTTCATCCCCTTTTTTATAATTACACATGCCCACAATTGCCTAACACATGACACACAGGGGGAAATGCATACACTAAGTGGCCAAGTTCAGAATCATTAATGCATCTCTCATGCCAACATTACTAGGGAACTGAGGAAGGTTATTGCTAAAATCAGACTCAGCATTCTAACATCTATTGATGGTAAACTGAGCCAGCTTCCCAACATACTATAGGCTCAGCTCAGGGAATTTTAAACAAAGGACAAAAGCACAGCCCTGGTTCCTCATCAATAACATCACCACCCCTATCTCACACAATAAAGATTTCCCACTTTCATGATAACTCTAGTTCAGTGCTTTTGATTTGATTTTGTCTGGAAGCTGGAGGAAATGGAGACCTTGAAAGCTATTTAATCTAATGCCTTTGTTTTACAGATAAGCAAGGTAAAGTCCAGAGGAATACAGTGATTTGCTCAAGGTCACACAGCAAGTCCCTTAATTTCAGTGTCTCCATCTCCCCAACTGGAAAAGACAAACATCTCCCCAATGTTTGTCATGGCACTAACAAACATATCTTCCTTATTGGGTTCTTGTGACTATTTAAATACTTTCTTTATAAAACAGACTCAGTAGAGTGCCTGACAGAAAGAAAAGCAGATGTTTGACATTAATAATCCTCTCCAGGCTAATCCTTCAAACAGGATGCTAAGATAGTATTCAAATGTCCCTACCACTTTGTATAATTGGTAAAAAAACAAACAAACAATTAAAAACAGAACAGAACAACAACAACAACAAACCCAGAAAGGTTACTCTAAAATTAACCCTTCTATATTTGAATTTCACAAATTAGACCCAATAACATGAAGAGGTGGCTAAGGGGAAGAGGAAAACACCCTCAAGAACAAATGGTCCTTCCTGCAGGTAAAAGATGACCTCTTTTGAAGACCAAGGGATATTTCTCCCCTTATGAATCCAGCCTAATTAAAGGAACTTTTCTGCAGGATTTCAATTAGACAGAACATCATAAAGGAAGCCTTGAGATGTGTGACAGAGCACCCTCTGCTGTGAGTTTTCATTAGTGCACTAAGTGTTGGTCTTGGAGACCTGGGGCCATGCAGTGGGCCAAACTCCACGAATCCTGAAGGACCTGTGGGAATGCAGGACACATTCTTCTTCAAATTCTGTCCCCACCAAAATGGAAAGGGCAACCCTACAGGGTTCTCCGCCAAATGAATTCTAGGGGTGGGGGTGGGGGGGCTTGGGTTTGGGGGGTGAGAAGAGGATGCTTCTACAAAATGCGATACACACATCTCTGATGACTTAACCTTGGTCCAGTTAAGGGCCCGCAAGAAGAAAAAAGGCTAGTTAACTTCTGATGCATCCCTAAGTTTCAGATGGACAACAAATTATTATTAATACAAAAGTTCAAGTGATGAGTATAAGTAATCAGGCAGAGGAAAAGTGAATCTCCTCCTCTCTGTCCACACTTAAAATACTCGGTAAACTAGAGATCACTGTGCTGACTGGATGTCTCTTAGGTTCCTCAAGTGAGAGGAGGATTTCACAGTGACATAAGGAAGAATGATTCACTGTTCACTGCTGACCAGTGATGGCTACTTTACACCTCAGGAGGTAATCAGAGTCTGGATGATTCTTTAGTGATGGGAAGAAATCTCAAGATTCCAGCTTCAAATGGGCACTTAGTGTACATCAGCAGTCCTCATAACTTCACAAATCAGAAAAACTTTCAAAATAATTTGGGAAAGCCACAGAGAATTTAAGGACACAAAAACTACTTATCATCAGAACGATTTCTTCAAAGAATGAATCACTTAAAAGAAATCTAAAAATCCAAGACAAACATCAGCTCTGCCCAGTGTGGCTCAGTTGGTTGGGTGTCAACCTGCAAACCAAAGGGTTATGGGTTCAACTTCTGGTCATGGTACATGTCTGTTTTGGGCTCGATTCCCAGTCATGGAGCCTATGAAATGCAACCAATTGATGGTTTTCTCTCACATTGATGTTTCTCCCTTCCCCTCTCTCTAGAATAAATAAGCATGTCCTCAAGTGAGGATTAAATAAATAAATAAACATCAAAGACAAGCCAGAAAAAATATTCTTTAAATTATTGGATTTAATTTGATTAGATTAAAATTTAATGTATTTTACAACCTTATTCTTCACATTTTGCTGTGATTGGATGAAAATATTATCCAACAACAGCATTTGCTTACCCATTAGCTTTGGAGAAACTTTTTATAATGAAAAAAGATTGATAAAGCTATTTTAACATTTTAAAAAAGGAAAAAAAGGCCCCATCCATTACTGAGTGTTCACATGTATAAATTTTTGAGCATCTGCATGGATTGGAAGAATTAACAACATCAAAATGGCCATACTACCCAAAGCAATTTATAGATTCAATGCAATCCCTATTAAAGTACCACTGCTATATTTCACAGATATAGAACAAACACTTCAGAAATTTATATGTAACCATAAATGACCCTGAATAGCTGCAGCAATTTTGAGAAAGAAGAACAAAGCAGGAGGGATCACAATACCTGATATCAAACTGTATTTCAAGGCCACTGTAATCAAAACAGCCTGGTAACAGGCCACTGTAATCAAAACAAAACTGGCATAGAAACAGGCACATAGACCAATGGAACAGAAGGGAGAGCCTGGAAATAAACCCAAGTCTCTATGGTCAATTAATATTTGACAAAAGGGGAAGAAGCATAAAATGGAGTAAAAATAGCCTCTTCAACAAATGGTGTTGGAAGAGCTAGACAGCTACATGCAAAAAAATGAAACTTGATAACCAACTTACACCATACACAAAAATAAATTCAAGGTGGATAAAAGACTTAAATATTAAGTCATGACACCATAAAAGTTCTAGAGGAAAACATTGGCAGGAAAATCTCAGACATTCCACGCACCAACATTTTCACTGATATGTCCCCTAAAGCAAGGGACATAAAGGAAGGAATAAACAATTGGAAGTCATCAAATTAAAAAGCTGCTGCATGGCTAAAAAAGACAGCATTAAAATAAAAAGAGAACCAACTATATGGGAAAACATATTTGCCAATCATAGCAGCACAATTTACAGTAACCAAGTTTAGAAGCAACCTAAATGCCCGTCAGTAAATGAGTGGATCAAGAAACCATGGTACATTTACACAATGGAATTCTATGCAGCAGAGAGAAAGGAGGAGCTCCCACCCTTTGTGACAGCATGGATGGAACTGGAGAGCATTGTGCTAAGTGAAATAAGCCAGGCAGTGAGGGACAAATACCATATGATCTCACCTTTAACTGGAACATAATCAACAAAAGAAAAAAGCCAGCAAAATGTAACCAGAGACATTGAAATTAAGAACAATCTGACAGTAACCAGAGGGGAGGTGAGAGGGGATAATGGGGGGAAGGGTTTTCAGGAACTCCTATGAAGAACACATGGACAAAACCAAGGGGGAGGTTGGAAGCAAGGGAGGGAGGTGGATTTGGCTGGGGGTGGGGAGTAGTGGGGGAAAATGCAGACATCTATAATTGAACAACAATAAAATAATTAAAAAAAAATTTTAGCATCTGGAATTGGCAGAGGGAAAGGTCTTGGGAGGAAGCAGGAGTGGCATTGTGCTTTCACTCTCCTATCCTGAAGAAGAGAGGGCACGTCCAGAACGAGGCTGTCCTACAGGCTATCTGAACTTGGGCTGTAGTTAGACTTGAGAGATGCCCTGGAGGCTGAAAGACAAATTAGGTATATCCAGCCATGTAATATGAAAAATAGAGACATTTATTGAAGGAGATAAAAGAAGCATTGAACATAGGACAATGATGCCTCAGCCCCTTCAGATTAGGCACCTTGGGACCTCACACAATTCTCCCAATCACCATCAGCTGCCCTGGCATATTTTCCTCAATCTCCTGGATGGTCTGAAATCTCTCCCCTTTCAAAGGTGATTTTGGTTTTGGGAAAAGCCAGAAGTCACAGGGTGCCAAATCTGGGCTGTAGGGGGGCTGAGGCACCCAGGTGATTTGATGTTTCACCAAAAAACTCTGTACAAGATTTGATATGTGAATGTGTGCATTGTTGTGACAAAGCTGCCAATTACCAGTTTCCCATAGCTGCAGCCTTCTGAATCATCCAAATAGTTTCTGTGGAGGAATGTTCAGGCTTAACACAAAATTTGATGCAGATATGTTGCTCTACTTGCTCAGTCATTTTGAATGCGACAGCCACATAATACACATTTTACTCAGCAGCGTGTACTGCACCCACTGACTAGTACATTGAAGTCATCATTGTTCACGCATACACATTCCAGTCCACTCTCTTGGGTGCCAGGTTACATCAATGTCACACAAACTGTTCTCCTTATGTGAACAATGGCTGGACTTTTTCTGGACAAACCTCATATTTTCTTGGAGAGGATGTTCAAAACTTTCACCATGTTCCAAAAGGGGCCCATATACTCAAAAATGTAAAGTCACTGATTTAAAAGGACCAATTCTAAAACATGTTCTGCTGCAAACTGTAGTAGATTGAAATAGCCCCAATTTTCACCTCCCCCTACATTCACACTTTTGCTCATCATGGAGTATATGTCCCCACTCCTTGCCTTTCATTTGGACACCTGAGTTGATGTTGGCCATTGGCAAATGGGTGGAAATGACAATGGGCCAATTCCAGACTTCAGAGGCCTTGTGTTTTTCAACCAGCTCTTTCGTGCCCTGCCCCTGCCACAAGTAGAGCTTGCCCAGACTAGCAATAGGTCCCAGAAGGAGAATGAAAGACATGAACGCCATTCCAGCAAATCCACAAACTCAAGAGTAAGAAAAAAAATGCTTAGTATTGCATGCCACTGAGAATTCTGAGGTTGTTACACAAAATTACTGTGGTAATAGCTAAGTGATAGAGGAACTAAATTTTGTAATTTTCCCAGAGTAGAAAAGAATAACCTGATGCCATTAGACTAAGTGGAAGAGGGTGGTATGAGGCATAGCAGAGTTTCTTAATCTCATTCCCATATCTAAGCTCTTCATCCCTTTCCTACTCCCTGACTTTAAGAAGATGCTAAGTCTTCACTGAAGCAAAGAAGAACGAATTAGCCAGGGACAAGATGGATCACTGTATTTTGCTATTTTGGCCACTTAACTTCAATGGATGTGTGTAATTTTCAGATATTTATAGATTATCTTTTTAGAAACTCCAACTTTAACAAAACCACTTGCAGTGATCTTTTATAGACTTGCCTACCTTAGCAAACACAGCATACAGACCCGTTTTAACTATGTTGTAACAGTTAACAGGGGCAGGGTTCTGTTTTACCACACATCTAGAGGCTACAGAAATGCTCTCAGGGAACAAAGGATGGCATCATGGAACACAGGATGGAAAAATACATCTAAACTCTACAGCTTAATAACTTCTGACTTTCTGCAAGACACAACCTCTCTGACACTGTTTTCTCATCTGTAAAATCTCTGACTTATTTCATAGTGTTGTAGAGAGGTTTAATTAATCTATGCATTACTTGGCTATGGAAGGTGCTTGAAAAATGCCTGGTTCTACCATGTTGATGCCTTAGTCAATCTGAATGTTAGAGTCAGACCTGGATTCTCACCCTGGCTCTGTCACACAGCTATGCTGAGCAAGCCAGTTCTCCCTTCCAAACTTTGGTTCCATCATATGAAAATGGTGATCATGAAGAACAAAAGCAGGAAAATACTCCAAGGGAGGGGCAGGTATCATGAGAAATTATATGCAAAAGGGTTTTGAAAACTGTAAAATGCCATGCAAATATAGGTTATGCTCACTCATAAACAGAAGCACAGTGACACCTTCAGGGAACAGTCTCGTTTAAATGGTACTTAAGAAGTAGAACTTAACTAGTGGTAGTTAATAATTAAATATTTTGGAAGACTATGCAAACCTGTATGAACTTAAATAAGATCCTTTTATTGAGAACTAGCCAATGAAAATGAAAATGTAATTTAAGGGTGTTCAAAGAGGGTGGAAAACCATGTAGTTCTATTAGCTCCAACATTATAATTAATGTTCCTTTTGGTCTGAGGAGATTATGCTCATGAAACCACATCCCAGAACTTAGAAGAATAGATGCAGGAGTCAATGTTTCCTCATTTTTTGGATCACACAATGGGTGAACCATGCCACTGGGGAAGCTGGCTGAGTAAATCTCTGCTGCCTTGCTGAGGCCACCGTGTGTGCAGTCCTCAGAGGGGATGCCTGTTGATCGCCTGGCTCTGGTGGACAGAGGTGCTTTCTTTTCTGAGCCCCATGGGACTGAAATAATTGGACAGACAGGGCTTGGCAGGCCACCACCCCCAGGGAACAGCACAGACAGATGACTGAAACACACCTGCAGCCTTCTGTGAAAAAGGCTTATTTATCCTAGATCTCCAGCCTGGGGGGCAGGCTTCTGGTCTACCACACATCTCAGGCAACAGAAGTGCTCTCAGGGAAGAATGAAGGGTAACACTTTTGCATTCTCCCTCCACCTCATTACAGCTTACCTGTACCTCCTGCTTCTAAAACCATTTCACAAAGCCAGCATTACCCTGGTACCCAAACCAGACAAGGACACCAAAAAATAAAAAATAAAACTAAAGGCCAATATCCCTGATGAACATGGATGCAAAAATACTCAAAAAATATTAGCAAACTGAAATCAACACTACATTAAAAGAATCATGCCCCATGATCAAGTGGGATTTATTCCAGGGATGAAGGTTGGTTCACCAATCTGCAAGTCAATTGAAATGAAGCATCACATAAAGAAAATGAAAGATAAATATCATCATCTCAATAGATACAGAAAAAGCACTTGACAAAATTCAACATCCTTTTATGACAAAAAAACTCAACAAAGTGGGCATAGGTAGAATGTACCTCAACATATCAGAGGTATTTATGACAAGCCCACAGCTAACATTATACTCAAAAGTGACAAGTTAAAAATTCTTCCTCTAAGACCAGGAACAAGATGAGGATGCCCACTCTCACCACTTCCATTGACCATAGTATTGGAAGTTCTAGCCCCAGAGAAAGTAGGCAGGAAAAACAAATAAGAGGCTTACAAATTGCAAAGGAAGAAGTAAAACTGTCATTATTTGAAGATAATATTTTATATATATATATAAAACCCTAAAAGCTCTACCCCCCCCCAAAAAAAAACCTTTTAGAACTAATAAATGAAATCAGTAAAGTTGCAGGTACAAAATCAATATAAGAAAATTTGTTGTGTTTCTATACATTAACAACAAACTATCACAAAAAGAAATTAAGTTAACAATCCCATTTACACACTGAAAACTATAATACATTAAAGGAAAATGAAGACACAAATAGACAATCCATGCTCATAAACTGGAAGAATTAATACGTTAAAATGTCCACATTACCCAATGCAAATCTATAGATTTAGTGCAACCCTTATGACAAAATTCCAACAGCATTTTTCACAGAAATAGAACAATTCTTTTTTTAATATATTTTATTGATTACACTGTTATAGTTGTCCCAGTTTTCCCCCTTTGCCCTCCTCCATTCTAGTACCTGCCATTCCCTCCAGTGATTCCCCACTGTTAGTTCATATCCATGGGTCATGCATATAGGTTCTTTAGCTACTACATTTCTATACTGTTCTTAATATCCTCCTATCTATTCTGTACCTACCATTTGCTCTTCTAAATCCCTGCACCTTTTCCCCCATTCTCTCCCCCTCCCAACTGATAATCCTCTAAATGATCTCCATATTATGATTGTTTCTGTTCTGTTTATTTGCATAGTACGTCTTTTAGATTCAATTGTTGATAGTTGTGAATTTGTTACCATTTTAATGTTTATACTTTGATCTTTTTCTTAAATAAGTCCCTTTAACATTTCATATAATAGTGGTTTGGTGATGATGAACTGTTTTAGCTTTACCTTGTCTGGGAAGCACTTTATCTGCCCTTCAATTGTAAATGACAGCTTTGTTGAATAGAGTAACCTAGGTTGTAAATCCTTGCTTTTCATTGCAGGGAATACTTCTTGCCTGTCCCTTCCAGCCTACAAAGTTTCTTTTGAGAAAGCAGTTGAAAGTCTATGGAAACTCCTTTGTAGGTAACTCTCTGCTTTTCTCTCGCGGATTTTAAGATTCTCTCATTATCCTTAACCTTTGGCATTTTAATTGTGATGTATCCTGGTGTGGTCCTTTTTGCATCCATCTTGTTTGGGACTCTCTGTGCTTTCTGGACTTGTATGTCAATTTCCATCACCAAAGTAGGGAAGTTTTCTTTCATTATTTTTTCAAATAAATTTTCAATTTCTTGCTCTTTCTCTTCTCCTTCCAGCACCACAGTGATTCAAATGTTGGTACATTTGAAGTTGTCCCAGAGGCTCCTTACCCTATCCTCATTTTTCTTTGGGGGGGGGGTGGATTCTTTTTTCTTCTTGCTGTTCTGATTGGTTGTTTTTTGCTTTCTTGTGTTCCAAATCATTGATTTGATTCTTGGCTTCATTCACTCTACTGTTGATTCCCTATAAATTTTTATTTATTTCACTTAGTGTTACCTTCATTTCTGCCTGAGTCTTTTTTATGCTGTTGAAGTACCCAATGAGGTCCTTGAGCATCTTAATAACCAGTGTTTTGAACTCTGTATCTGATAGATTGCTTGTCTCCATTTTGTTTAGTTCTTTTTCTGGAGTTTTGTTCTGTTCTTTCATTTGGGCCATGATTCTTTGTCTCCTCATTTTGGCATCCTCCCTGTGTTTATTCCTATGTATTAGGTAGAGCTGCTTTGACTTCCTGTCTTAATAGTGTGGCCTAACGTAGAAAAGTTCACCCATAAGTTGAATGGGGTAGAGCCTTAGGGAATCAGTCACTAGGGTGGGGAAACCTGCATGAACCAGGTTGATGGAGTCTCACATATGATATCTGTGTTCTATGGCTCTGTGTGTGGGAGGCCTCAGAAAGGGCCCTGCCTGGCCTTTGGAGTTTCGTCCAGGAGGAAGTTGTCCCCCAGCACTTGCCCTGATGCCAGACACCTCAGTTTCTCCTCGTATGCCACTGGAGCCCTTCCAACTGCTGTCCTCGTGCTGGAGCCCAGAAGGAATGAGTCTGTATAAGTCCTAAGTCTATTGTGAGCCCTTTAAAAGGAGATGCCTGAGAATCCCACAGTTTCTTCTGCTGCCCCAACCTTCACTGGTTTATTATAGCCAGAAGTTATGGGGACTCATCTTCCTGGTACTGGAACCCTGGGCTGGGTGGTCTGGTGTGGGGTGGGATCCCTCACTCCCGAGGTATCCCTCCTGATATTTATCCCCCACACATGGGCGTGAGACTGCCCATTGTCCATCTCTGTGTCTCCACACCTTCTACCCATCTGGATGAATGTGACTTCTTTAATTCCTTGGTTGTTGGACTTCCATACAGCTCGATTTTCGATGATTCTGGGCACTATTTTTTTATAGTTTAGTTGTAATTTTTGTTGTGGTTGTGCAAGGAGGTGAGCTGTGTTTACCTATGCCTCCATCTTGACCAGAAGTCTAGAACAAACAATTCTAAATTTTGTGTGGCAACACAAGAGGTCCTGAATAACCAAAGCAATCTTGAGGAAAAAAATACAAAACTGGACATATCATGACCCATGATTTCAAACTACATATTAGAAGGCTATAGTAATCAAAATAGTGTCTTCCTGGCATAAAAACAGACACATAGATCAGTGGAACAGAATAGGAAGATGAGAAGTAAACCCACGCATATGGTCAATTAACTTATGACAAAGGAACCAAGAATATAAGGAAAGGGCAGTCTCTTCAATAAATGGAGTTAGGAAAACTGGACAGACACAAGCAAACAAATGAAACTGGACCACTGTCTTACATCATACACAAAAAATAACTCAAAATATGTTAAAGACTTGAATGTAAGATTTGAAACCATAAAATTCCAAGGAGAAAATATAGGTAGGTGGTAAGCTCCTTGAAATTGGTCTTGGTTGTGATTTTTGGGTCTGACTCCAAAAGCAAAGGTAACAAAAGCAAATATAAACAAATGGGATTACATTGAACTAAAATGCTTCTGTACAGCAAAACAAACCATCAAGAAAATGAAAAGGCAACCCACTGAATAGGAGAAAATATTTGCAAATCATATATCCAATAAGTGGTTAATATCTAAGTAATATTAAAAAATTCATATCAGCAAAAACAATTATTATTAACAAATGGACAGAGAATCTGATTAGACATTTTGCTGAAGAAGACATAGAGATAGCCGACAGGCA
Organism: Desmodus rotundus; assembly: GCF_022682495.2. Classification (NCBI taxonomy): domain Eukaryota; kingdom Metazoa; phylum Chordata; class Mammalia; order Chiroptera; family Phyllostomidae; genus Desmodus; species Desmodus rotundus. Next base: position 79,247,168 of record NC_071394.1, on the reverse strand, counting down.
CATAAAAATATGCTCAAATCCCTAATTTTTAGGGAAAAGCAAATAAAAACTACAATGAGATATTACCTCATACCAGTTAGAATGGCTATTATCAAAAAACAACAAATAACAAGTGTTGATGAGGATGTGGAGAAAAGAGAACCCCTGAACACTATGAGGATTGTAAACTGGCGTAGCCACTATGGGACAGTGTGGAGGTTACTCAAAAATATTAAAAATAGAACTAGCATATCACCCAGCAATTCCACCTCTGGGTAGTTGTCCAAAGAAAACCAAAACACTGATTAGAAAAGATATGCACAGATATGTTCACTGGAGCATTATTTAAAGTAGACAAGATAAGAAAACAACTCAAGTGTCTATCAACAAGTGCAAAAATAAACATGATGTAATATATATATATATATATATATATATATATATATATATATATATGTGTGTGTGTTCATATTGGGTTGGCCAAAATGTCCATTTAGTTTTTTATGTATGTTGGCTCTCACAATGCTTAGTTGTCTTTAACTTCATTCAAACCAATTTTGCTAGATTGTATTGTGACAGCTGTCTTATCAACATGCATTTAAAAAAACGTATAAAAACTGGAGAATTTTTGTGCAGCCATTTTAATATTGAAGATGGAAGAACATATGCAACATTTTTGGTGTATTATGCTTTACTTTTTTAAAAAATGTAAAAACACAACTGAAGCACAAAAAAAGATTTGTGCAGTGTATGGAGAAGGTGCTATAACTGATCAAACATGTCAAAAATGGTTTGTAGTTTCTTGGCACTATTGATATTTTTGCCAAATAATTCTTTGCTGCAGGGCTGTCTTATGCTTTGGAAGATGTTTAGCAGCACCCTAACCTCTACCCACAGGAAGCCAATAGCAGGAGATAGCCAAAATACTCCAAATATCCAAATCAATAAAGTTATTGGTGAAAATGAAAAATGTGCCTTATATTTTACAGAAAAAACTAAACAGACTTTTTGGCCAATCCAATATATAACGGAATAGTACTCGGCCATAAAAAAGAATGAAATCTTGCCCTCTGCAACAGCACGGTAGGAACTTCAGGATTTTAATTGCTAAGTAAAATAAGTCATACAGAGAAAGACAAATACTGTGCAATTTCACTTATATGGGGATTCTAAAAACCAAAACAAACAAAACAAAACTCACAGACACAGAGAACAGATTGGTGGGTTGACGGGAAGATGAACGGGGTCAAGAAGTACAAACTTCCAGTTATGAAATAAATAAGTCATAGGAATGTAATGTACAGCATAGAGATTACAGTCAATAATATTTTATTCCACATTTGAAAGAGGCTAAGAGAATGGAACTTGTAGGGTCTCATCACAAGAAAAAAAAATTTGTAACTTTGTGTGGTGATGGATGGTGACTGAACTTGTGATCATTCTACAGTATATGCAAATATTGAATCATTGTGTTGTACAGCTGGAATTAATATAACGTTATATGCCAATTATCCTTCAATTAAAAAACAGAATGGGAAAAATGAGAACTGAAGTGAAGCTTTTATGTGGCTTGCAATCAAACCTGACTTTGGTTCACATCCTAAAATATATTAAACATATGGGTCATCCTCTTGAAAAAAAATGTTCAACTTTATTATTTTTGCATAGCTCCAAGCTGATATTGCAGCCTGTCTAACTGGGCATTGACAGAGGTGGGATTCCAAAGCATCTTTACAGCATGAGCTCTGGGGTCCTTGTGCAGGAACTGGGCTCTGGGATGAATGTTACAATTAGTTCCATGTGTGAGAAAGGGTGAACTATTATACATCTCTGTATCATTCAACAAGATTTCGTGTTCTTTTCATTGTCACGTAGTTTTAAATAGAACTTTTGTATCCCTGCTATGGGAATCAGATTCCCAAGGATAAACCAAGGGGCTGGAAACAAAATATGTAGATCTGTTGGGTCTATCAGGACCCTGGAAATAAATAGTCTAAAATCAGAGGACTCATCTGATTATGGACACAGGAGACTTTAGGGAAAAAATTCTACCTAACAAATAATTTTTCCTACTGGTAAGAACGGTCTGACTCAGTCAGGCTGAGATTAACCAAGAGGAAAAAAGGGAAAAAATCTGCCAGACATTTTCAATAACTTTCCCATATTACAGGGATGTTGAGGGGCCTTTGTTATTAGCATGAACTCAAGTGTAAGAGTAGAAATCAGCTGCTGATCTTATAGCTAATAATAGTTTTCAGCTATTGCCAGGCACTGTGCTAAAGGCTTTTTGTACACTAAAGGCTTTTGTACACTACACATCATTTAATCTCACAATAATCTCACAAAAGAAGTGTTATGGGCCTCATCATGCTGAAGGAAGAATGGGAACTTAGCAAGTTTCAGCATCTGTGCACGAACCTTATAAAGTGCCAAGACTTATATCTAGTACTATCTAAATTCAAAGCCTCCCCCAGAAACATAGGCAAAGATATTTAAAACATCAATCTTCTGATCTTCTAGAATCATATATCTTCAAAAAATCAATTTTTGTTAAAAGAAAACTTCAAAAGGAAAAAGGTCTCACATAGCCCCCTCACCCCTATACCCCTTCCACCCTCCACCTGCCAATCTAATAGATTAGGGCTTAATTTGATAGAAAGTTAAGCAACCAAAATCTTAGTCAACTAACATGTTTATCAGCTTTGAATTATCCACTGTAAAAGAGAAATTTCATAGCAATTAAAACTAGTAAAATAATTTTCAGATAACATTTTTAAACATTTAAGAAATGTTCACAGGATTTATAGACCTTAATTTGAAAAACACGGGATTAGACCCAGATTCTGGCCTTGCCTTTGCCACTGAATACGTTTGCTTAGGAAGAGTCACTTTCTCTCCCTGTAAATCAGTTTCTTATCTGGATATACCAGACCTCCAAAAGTCTTCCCAGGTCTAAGATTCCTTAAGACAAAGAAAGGAAAGGTAGTTTACTCTGAGATCAAGTTTTTCTTTATCAAGAATTGATCAGTGGAGTCTGTGAAGAAAGGAAGTCTTGAATTTAGAAATTCCACAAAGTGCCCTTGAAAGATGGATACATATTGAAACATTTTCCATGAGCCAAATCATAGTCTAAAGGACTCAGAGGCTTTTGTTATTAATATATAGCAACTAATTACTTCTCAACAAGAAGAACATATTAACAGGCAGATTTTGGTAAAGTGAGTTTTTAAAGCATGATCAATAGCACCTTAGGTAATTGACCAATCTTGGTGGCTTCAAAGAGGCCAGAGCCTACTAGGAAGGCAAGCTCTCCAGTGCCTCACTCTGGAGACTGAGAGGACTGCTTTACAGTTCACCAATCTTGACTGCCAGCAAAAGACACTAAAGAATTGTCATTACCGTGCCAGGACTCACGATTCAATTATACACCACATGTTCATGGAACACTGAGGCTGTGGGTGGTAGCTCAACATACCCACCCCCCGCATGGTGCAGTAAGACTCAACTGTGTTCCCTGAAAATTGCACTTATAAAACTTGAACAAGAGAAGGGAATTGGCATTTATGGAGCATAGGCTAGGTAAACTGAATAGGTCATCTTATTTAACTTTTACAAGTATAGTTGAATCAGGCACATGAAAGTCATTGGGAAAATTCTGCAAGGCCAGGCCAAGTTCTTCAACTGGGGTAAATCTCTTAAATTCCTGCATCATGATTCTTACTAACTGAATGCCAGCTCCTATGTACCTTGTTTGAAAACATAAACCTCAAAGAACAACAAAAGATGGTAAGTCCAGCTCCACCATAGTCATTATTTCTTTTTCATACAGTGAGTTCCGGTGGTAAAAGGATGTCACCCCATCAGGATAAGGATGCTGCATAAAGGAAATCCCCCAGTTTTCAATTGTACCTGCAGAGGCCTTGGAGAAGTTTCCCTGTTATCTGTGGTGACCCAGGGAAGCTATGAACATAAAAGTTGCCAGCAGATGGTTTAACTTAAGCAATGCATTTCTCAACATGGTTTTCAAACATTTCGGAAATGAGAAAGCACACAACGGACTTGACTGAAGTTCTTATTTCCTTTCTCAACTTTCTTCCTGAGCCTCTCCCAGTGGCCTGGACAAATTCCAAAAGCGAACATTATACTCGTGTATTCCAGTCTCCTTACTAACTTTTGCCACAGTAACTTCTGATTCATTGTCATGTCTTCATTTCATTAAAATCTGTTCATCAAGAGAAACAGTGGCAAGCCCATTTTTGCCCTCTGCCCATGCTAAAAAGAGGCACTGGACTAGAGATTCAGTCCTTACCTCCCACCCCCACAGTCCTGATTTTTATGACAGGGGACTCATTTGTTTCTGCAAAACAGAAGGGAAATTGAGGAACACCACTTTCAGGCGTACCAAAAAGAAAAAAATAAAAGTGTTTGCTCCTGATATCTCTAAAAGAAGATGAACTTGAAATTGGTCCTATCATGCTACCTGAGAGAAAACAAGCAACAGGAAGAGAAACCTGATATCTCAGCTTCTAAAATAACATTGCACTTGAGTTTCTCTAGCTTATGAACAAGTGTCTTCTTCACCCCAAATATGCCATCCTTTGATTTTCAAGCTATGATAAGGTGTATGTGGAAGGGAAAGGAAGACTCTCATCTACATGGATTTCGACACAAAGAACACTAAAACGCAAGCCCTCATTTCTAGCCAACCAATAGAACAGAGTGGTATATAGGAATGGGAGCTATTCTGAAGGTTTCCCATGGTTACAGCTGCTATGGAAATCATTTTCTTCTCTGGGGTTTTCAGATATCTCAGCCCAGCTTCAATCATGGTTTAAAGAAGGAGAACAAAGAGAAAACACGAACAGGAACTGCTTCTTTTTATTTAAAGTTTTAAAAGGTTCCAAATTGGGATTGCTGGAGGATGGATACAGGCACCAGTGGTAGTGACGACCTCAAAAGACTCCATCAGAGTTGCCTGGCATGGGGCAAGATCAATCCCTCATGGTTTGGAGAGAAACCCATGCTTTCTGGACCTAGACAGATACAGACTGATCTTTTATAGCACAAACTGAATCTTAGCACTCCCCTGTGTAAAATCATTCAATGGCTTCCCACTATTTTTAAGATAAAATCCTAAATCTGCAAGACAGTCTAGCCCAGGCATTCCTTCACTTCATCTCTCTTACTCTCTGCCTTATTTTCTGTGTGTCAGCATCCCTGGTTTTGTCCATCAAATATGTTACGTGTCTTCCTGCCTCAGGGCCTTTGTACATGCTGTTGCCTCTGCCCAGGATACTGTTCTCCCCTGTCATCTGGTTATCTTTCAGATTAAATGACTAAACATCACCTTCTCTCATCCCCTCAGCTTGGTCAGTCCATCCTGTTCTTCTCTTAGAGCACTTGCTGATTTAATAAAATTTATGATTTGATGCTTAATGCCTCATGAGCACAAAGAGGTAGAGTAGAAGCTTCATGAGGGCAACAATGATATTTATGCTTTGCCCAGCTATACACAGGCCTTTGTTCAGTACCTTGCACATGGCTATCACAATAAATATTTAATGGAATGTTACAGGTAGAGTCTAACTGTCTGTAAGACATGGTATTTCTCAGCCCCAAATAACACATTCAGGGCAGTTTTACAGGTGTCTCATAGATATGGACTAGGAATGTTATATATTAATTGTATCTCAATAAAGCTACAAAGAATATGCACTGGAGTTACATCTTATTCAGGGCTTAGGTTTTGAAGTCGGTATACAAGTTCAGGTCAAGAAGAGCAGTAGTTCTTCACCAGGGGTGATTCGTCCCCCAGGGAACATGTGGCAATATGCAAAGATATTTTTGGTTGTCATAATCAGCATCCAGTGGGTAGAGATTGGGATGCTGCTAAATACCTTACAATGCAGAAGACAGCCCTCCATAAAAGAGAATTATCCATTCCAAAACACCAACAGTGTTGAGGTTGAGAAAGCCTGATGTAAAGGGAAATTAATCTTCTCAATGCATTTGAGAAAGGTGCCATCTTAGAGAAAAACAACCATCTCTCCTAGTCTATCCAAACCCGTTTTCCTCCAGTCTTGAAACAAAGAGTTGAGCACTAGATAAAGTTACCAGCTTGTACCAAAGGGCCATGATGCATTAAGAATGTGAGTCTTTAATCACTAGCATCCCAATCACATGGCAAGAAGCCCACACCACCAGAGGCATCAGAAGCTGAAACTAACAAGAACCAGGAGAGTCACGTCCTCCCTCTCCTGCTCACACTGGGGTTGGCACCAAAGGTAGAATGACAGGCAAACTGTCCATACTCATCTGAATTATTTCCTTCTCTTTCACTCTGTCTTTCCTACAAGGATGAGTTGGCCCAACAGAAATTCACCTGCCACAATCTTTCCCATAATGTCAATTTCCTCTTCACTGGAATCCCTTTACTGACATCACCCAGTGCTTCCCACTTCCATGCAGCAGGTGAAGATCCTACTCTTGAAAATGCATTCCTTTGGATTCACCATTCTCATATAAAATGAGCCTATTAAAATGTAAATTCTTTTAGAAAATGTAAATCCTAGATAAGTTTTAAAAAGGTATGAAGCACTTTTCCTTATAGTAGGGAGGGATTAATTTTAACTCAGGAAATGAACTGGTATAAAAGGGCACCAAAAGGTAATGGGCTTTAAAGAAGGTAAGATCTGAATTGGGTAGAGAGAGCCAAACGAGAAGTAGAGAGCACTGAAAAGAGTATTGCTAGCTGTGTGACACCAGGTAAGAGACCTAACCTCTCTGTGCCCCAGTTTCTTTACCTGTAAAATGGACATAATAGTGCCGACCCCTGCGGGTGTTAAGTGAAGACCAAATGCAATAATGGAAATTCAGCACTTAGCTCAGGAAGTACGTAACCCATAAGTGTAATAATTGCAAATTACTCCACAAGCAATTTACAATTATACCCAGGGAAGGACATGATCCAATTGGAAGAAGGCTGTAAAATAAAGAAAGGGAAGCCACTTGAGGAAGAATTCTTACATATTTCACACACAGTCAGCATTCAATAAATATTTTCTGAATGTTTAATTAATATTTTTTTATTCCTTTGGCCCTAGTGCCTTGCTAACAGAACTCCAGTTTTATACTCAGGATAGCAATGAATCCACCTCAACAACTACATTTTGTTACTTCCCATGTAGGTGGGGATGGTCCGGTGACTGTGTTCTGGCCAACGAGACATGCATAAAAGTCATGTGTAGATCTCCCATAAAAGGAAGATGATTGTATTGAAACACTACCTTTCCCTCTCCCCATCCCTTTCTTTCTGCCCTACATATAGTGCTTGTGCAAGGCGGGGAGTGAGGGGCAGGGTGGTTGCAAGAACAGCTACATTGTTCTCAAGAGTATATGTTGAAGCTGGATGAGCTGAAAAAAAAGAAGCATGGGTCTCAAATGACAGCCCTGAGTTGGCATATCACCCCTGAATTTCTAAACTCAGTACTCCTCATTATATATTAAAAATAAAACTCCAGTTCATTTAAGCTATCTTTTGTTTTGGGAAAGAGGAGGTCTAGGCTACTTGCAGCCACTTGCAACTCTTTACCCACAGTGGCATCTAAACCCTCTCCTGTTCACATTGTTCCCACGGCTTCAACTACCTACTCTCAACCACCTTAGCACAAATGACTGCTACTATCTACATCTCAAGCCCCAGCCATGTTCTTAAACCTTAATCTAAAGTAGGCCCGAGAACATCTCCATCAGAATGTTCAACCCCAGTTTATGTGAACTTGAATTCTTCCTTTCCTCCCCAAATCTGTTATCTTCTTCTTCCAGATGACTTCTCTGTTTCAGGTATTCAGCATCACCCAGCCCCTCAAAGCAGAAACCTTTCCTTTCTTTCAATCCCTCAATTTCAAGTCAGTCACTGAGTCTTGAGAATTCAAATTCTGAAGGGACTCATGGACTCAAACCCACACTGTCCTGCTCTGGGCTCTCAGAGGAGGCAAGGGATCAGGGGAAAGGGAAGAACCTCAAAAGGCCTCTTAATGTTTTCTCTTCCCCCAAAAGCTCCAGCAGCATCATTTTATATAGCTGATGTGGGACCTCAGGCAGAACTTCCAATGAAGAGCAATACAACAGCCATGTTTCACAAAAGTCAGGGCTAGCCTCTATGGTCACAGCACAGAAGGTAATTAAGACAATTATCCAGTCCATTGAGTCTGATATATTTTTTTGTTCTGAATTCCTTAAATAATTGATGGTGGCTTTGAGGTGTGTACAAGTATTTGGAGAGGACTTTGGAGACACCTCCTCACTCCCATCCCGCCAACAGCATATACATAATTGATAAATTAACTCTGCAGTATGGAGACATGGGTTTTTTTCCCCCCTAATTCATACTCGGCTCTACCAGGATGAAATAAAATCCAAAAGGCTTCTCAAAGGTCCAACAGGGTCAGCCATCAAGAGAGCCACTAGCAAAGCAGTTTGTTAGGCAATGGAGAGGGGCTTTCCACAATGCAGGCAACATCGCTCCCACCATCACCTTTCTGAAATACCAGCCAGTTTCTGGCACTACACTTGCGTTTGGGAATAACATCAATTTGTCTTAGCTGATTTCCTCTGTGATAACTTCATGACTATTTATGGGAAGCTTCAAAGGCTAAGAAATGCTAAATAAACAAGGAGATAAGTTGCCGAAATGTTAAACATCTGCCCTGGCTGACCTCCCAAGATTTTGCTAGGGGAATTCTAAATCCATGCAGATTATTACTGGGAACCAAATGCAGTGATAACATCTTCAAAAAAATTTATCCTAGGCCAGACTGAGGAAGCTCACAAACCAATACAAGTTTATTTTTAGAATGTCAGCTATTGAGAAGAAAAGACAAGAGAGTATGATTGTAAAATGAGAAAAAATAAAACTTAGGTTCCTTTTTCTTCAAAAACCATCTTGACCTTTTCCATTCTAGCCTAGGAACTCTGTAAGTTAAAAAAAAATCTAATTAATAATCACTGCTATTTCAGTTTAAGTGAAAGTAACATGTCTTTAAATTGGGGGGATGAACACATATCATTTTTCAAAGATAATCTTTTATAGTATTCTAAATTGGATGTCTTACACTTTTTCCTTTTCTTTTTTAAGTGGGAGATGATAAAATGACTTTTTCAAATACCTTTCTGGTTTTCTTTTAATTTTAAGTACTAGGATAGGTATGAACACCAAGCCAAGAAATAAAATTCACAACCTTTAAGAAACAAAATATGCAGGCCTCGTTTCACAGACTCTATAGCTACTATGACAGAAAACAAAAATCAAATTGAACTAATTGTGCAGAGAAAGAATGGATAAAAAGAGGTTCTGTGTTTATTAGGCATCATTGTTAAAAAGCTTTTCCTGTGCAATTAGGTGTTTTAGCTCTGAGCAGTAGCCATTACCAGATAATGTTAAAGACATAAATTCAATAATAAGATTGAACAAATATTTTTGAGCCCAGAGGCTTAACAACAGCCAACAGTTAAAATTCATTAAATACCTGTATTTGTCAGGTATGGTAATTAACATGTATGGGGCAATTTAATTTAAGACATTCCAGGCACTTTTCTTCCATAAACCTCATAGACTTCATCTTGGCAAATGCCATAACAATTTTTGAGGTACATATCATTGTTCTCATGCGCAAGCAAAGCAATAAAGATCAGCAAAGTTAACCAACTTGTTTCAGCTTTTGAGAACAGGTGGATCTGAATTTGAATGCTGGTTCTGATGTTTACCAGCAGCATGAGCTGAACAGTGAGACTCAGCCTGCCTCTCTGTAAAATGGAGCCCTACCTTGGAAAGTTGCTGTGAGGAGGGAAGGGACAGTGCATATTGAGCCCCTAGCACCACAGCTGCCACAAAGTGGGGACCAACAAACATCGGTCTCCTTCCCTTTCCTTTATATTTGGTTATTTGCATTTCTTACTCTACCTCATGGGGAAATGTTGGGCATATAACTGATCAATTGTCTTCACCTATTGCCAATGCAACTGAGGAAAAGAATCTATGAGACCCTGCTTGCTGTTGGATGTGTGCCCAAACCACATGGAGCACTGGAGTGAATACACCTCCCCAACATATTCTTCAGAATGTCTCCCAAAGCATGGTACACACATCACTGTGGGAGCATCGAGTGTAGAAAGGTTAGTAATGCTGTTTATTGATCTAGGTCTCCATCATTCAGCTTGGGGAAAAAAATTTTCAAGTTGTACACTTTCATCTGAACATGTAATATCTCAATCAAAAGTTTGCAAGAAGAATTTCACTGCATGCATATCCCTTGGAAGAGTCTTCATTATACACTTTTGGGTACCTGTACCCCAATCTAAACTCCATGTCTTAAGCACTGCCACAACCCTCATCTCAGCCCCAGCCCTACTCCTCCCCCAGCCTCCCCATTCCTTGAGTCTGTCCCTGTCACAGCCTGGCTCTTCCTGCTGCCCTTCAGTCACCCAGCTTCTATTCCTTCCCTCTCTCATCCCTAGTCCTACTTGACCTTCCCTGGCCTTAGATCTGGATCATTGTGGTTGGCCAGATGCCCAAGGTCCTAGCAGCCCCTTCCTGTTTCCCCACCTTGCTTGTAATTAGGCACCCGGCCCTCCATCCTCAGGCCCACCATTCCTCCCTGGCTCAGGAATTGCCGATATATGACCTTGGAGTTCAGCCCTTTCTCTCTGAAATCCTGCCCCTTCCTATTTTCACATTTGTCCTTTTCCACCTCCTGTTGTATACTAGTTTCCTTTTTAAATTAAATTGATTTTGATGTTAAAAGCCAATGTTAAGAAAGTATTAAGTTAACAATCACTACTTTTGATACTCAGCTCTTACTGAGTGCTTATCATGTGTCACAGGCTGCTCTTAGCACTTCACAAGTTTTAACTTTCAAGCACTGGTCCCCCGAGCAACCCTGTAAGGGAAGTACTCATCTGATCCCCACTTTGTAGGTGAGGAAATTGATGCTGAGGCCTAGTGAGGGTACATAAGTGACCCAAAGACACACAGCTGTCAAGTGGTAGAGCTGAGATAGGAGTCCAGGCCAGGCCTTTAAAGCAGAGCCTCTACCAAAAATCCCCTTTCAGCCAGAAGAAAGGTGCCTAGATATGGCACCAGTCACAGAGAGGCACATCAAATGCTGGCTATGGGAAGTTCTGCTCTAAGCAGTACTGCCTGGGAGACAGAGAGGGAGCTACCTGGCCTGGTCCCTTTCCAAGGTCATGATACACAGCACTTCCCTAAGGTGTTCACAGCAGGGCCTGGTGATATCCTTGTTTTGCTTTTTTCCTATCCAAACAATGTAGAGGAGGGCTGGAGGGACAGCGTTCATTCCTCGTGCAGGGAGGGGAAATAGGTGGAAGGCCAAGGGGACGTTTATGTGTGTGCACATGACTGTCAGCAAACAGAGGGACAGCAGAAACACACCAAGCTCCCACTCACCTCTAGAAACTTCCTTTTGAAACCATCCTAAGGGAATCGGAGAAAAAAATGCTTCACAAAACACTTCAGTGAGGGGATCACATCTCTGAATAGCAAAATGCTTATCTTTGTGAGAAACAATGTTTGATTTAAAAATAAAGTCTAAACAGTAAGGTTAAGAAAAGCCAAACTCACCTCAAACCAACAATTCTACTGTGTTCATAGACTTCTAACAGAAACAAAAATACCTGAGGTATCACCTCCTGTCCTGTCACCTCCTCTCTCCTCCCTCCAGAACAAGTGCTAGCCATTTTCATCTTCTGTGTGCCTTACACTCCTTCTGGGACCCCTTCCCAAAGTAAGATGAGTACGTAAAATGCAGCAGAAGGAAACCAGTTACATTAAAACACAGTTATTAAGTATTTTTAAATTTCATGTAGCAATTTATGTCTTTATATGTTAGTGTGTATGATGTATATATACTATACAACTTACTATATAGTATATATTATATAGTATGTAAGTTCTATAGGTTCTCTAGTAATAAATATAAGCTATGAGTGTTATAAATTCTATATTTAAGTTATAACCTATAACATATATATGTATAATATATGCATACATAGCATGCATATACATAGTATGTATGATACAATAATATATTTGCAAACATGTACTATACATAATTTTAGTAGCAAGTCTGATAAGTACCATACTTTCTAAGCAGTGTAATTTCTAAGTTAACAATAATTCAAGATGATTTGCATGACTTTTATGTGCTATGAAAACATCTGGAATTTTTATTGGTGACAAAGCCACAGGTATTGTTAATATAATTACTGTGGTGTGTCGCCTTCATTCACAATTGATGGAAATGATAAAGTTCAAGTAGGAGTTAGTAGAAACAAGAATACAATTTTTCTCATCCAAGTTCAAGGTGCTCTGAATTTCATGCACAGCTGCCAGGTGAAGCAATGCTGTTCCAGAAGGATGTCAGGGTTGGTTGGAAACAAGCTGCATCACACAGGCTTTTTCTGGTTTGCTTGGTCATCCATTATCACAAGCCAACCTAATTAACCTTTACCCACTAAACTGACTTTTCACAAAAAGGCACTTCCTCTTGGCCACAGGTTTAATGAGGGGCTCAAATGTCCACATAGAAGCAAGAGCCACAGCACTCAAAGCCTCTGTCCTCCCATTCTGGATGCTGCTGTCCCTTTATTTCCTGCTTCCTTTTTAACAACCTTTTAAGTTATTTGTACCTACAGGCTGCTGCCAGTTGCTCAATCATTTTTTTCTTCTCTAGAAATATCTATGTTGTACTATGTTTATTTTTTTTCAATTTTTATTTTGTTGTTGTTCTACATTACAGTTGTCTGCATTTTTCTCCCCACCTCTCTACCCCACCCAAAACAAAACCCACCTCCCTTGAATGCTTCCACCATCCCCATGGTTTTGTCCATGTGTCCTTTACAGTAGTTCCTGAAAATCCTTCTCCCCACTATCCCTTCCCTCCTCCCCTCTGCCTATGTTAGATTGTTCTTAACTTCAATGTCTCTGACTATATTTTGTTTGCTTTTTTCTTCTGTTGATTATTTTCCAGTTAAAGGTGAGATCATATGGTATTTGTCCATCACCGCCAGGCTTATTTCACTTAGCATAATGCTCTCCAGTTCCATCCATGCTGTTGCAAAGGGTATAAGCTCCTTTTTTCTCTCTGCTGCATAGAATTCCATTGTGTAAATGTACCATAGTTTTTTGATCCACTCATTTGCTGATGGGCACTTAGGTTGCTTCCAGTACTTGGCTATTGTAAATTGTGCTGCTATGAACATTGGGGTGCACAGGTTCTTTTGGACGGGTGTTTCAGGGTTCTTAGGGTATAATCCCAGCACCGGAATTGCTGAGTCAAAAGGCAGTTCCATTTTTAGTTTTTTGAGGAAATTCCATACTGTTTTCCACAGTGGCCACACCAGTCTGCATTCCCACCAACAATGTACTAGGGTTCCCTTTTCTCCGCATCCTCTCCAACACTTCTTTGTTGATTTGTTTATGTTAGCCACTCTGACTCGTGTGAGATGGTGTCTCATTGTGGTTTTAATTTGCATCTGTCTGATGGCTAGTGATGCTGAGCATCTTTTCATATGTCTCTGGGTCCTCTGTATGTCTTCCTTGGAGAAGTGTCTGTTCAAGTCCTTTGCCCATTTTTTATTCAGGTTGTTTGTCTTGCTGGAGTGGAGTCGTGTGAGTTCTTTATATATTTTGGAGATCAGGCCCTTGTCTGAGGTATCATTGGCAAATACGTTTTCCCATACAGTTGGTTCTCTTTCCATGTTAATGCTGTTTTCTTTAGCCATGCAGAAGTTTTTTATTTTGATGATGTCCCATTTGCTGATTCTTTCCTTTATGTCTCTTGCTTTGGGGATGTATCTGTGAGGATGTTGCTGCGTGGAATGTCTGAGATTTTCCTGCAATGTTTTCATCTAGGACTTTTATAGTGTTACGACTTATATTTAAGTCTTTTATCCACCTTGAATTTATTTTTGTGTATGGTGTAAGTTAGTGATCGAGTTTCATTTTTTTGCACGTAGCTGTCCACATCTCTCAAAACCATTTGTTGAAGAGGCTATTTTTGCTCCATTTTATGCTCCTGCCCCCTTTGTCGAATATTAATTGACCATAGAGGCTTGGGCTTATTTCTGGGCTCTCAGTTCTGTTCCATTGGTCTATGGTCCTGTTTTTATGCCAGTACCAGGCTGTTTTGATTAGGGTAGCCTTGTAATACAGTTTGATATCAGGTATTGTGATCCCTCCTGCTTTGTTTTTCTTTCTCATAATTGCTACAGCTATTCGGGGTCATTTATGTTTCCATATAAATTTCTAAAATGTTTGTTTTATATCTGTGAAATATGTCATGGGTACTTAAATAGGGATTGCATTGAATCTATAGATTGCTTTGGGTAGTATGGCCATTTTGATGATGTTAATTATTCCAATCCATGAGCATGGTACATGCGTCCATTTGTTTGTGTCTTCCTTAATTTCTTTCTTCAGTGTTATGTAGTTTTCTGCGTACAGGTCTTTGACCTCCTTGGTTAGGTTTATTCCTAGGCACTTTATTTTTCTTATTGCTATATCAAAGGGGTTTTTTTTTCGTGATTTCCATTTCTGTTGTTTCACTGTTGCTATACAAGAATGTCTTTGATTTCTGAGTATTTGCTTTGTATCCAGCTGTTTTGCCAAATTCATTTATTAGGTTGAGTATTTTTTTAGTGGAGTCTATAGGATTTTCCATGTACACTATTATGTCATTTGCAAACAGTGAAAGTTTTGTTTCCTCCTTTCCAATTTGGATGCCTTTTATTTCTTTTTCCTGTGTGATTGCTGTGGCTAGGACCTCCAATACTATGTTGAATAGGCATGGTGAGAGAGGGCATACTTGTCTTGTTCATGATCTTAGTGAGAAAGCTCTAAGTTTTTGTCCATTGAGTATGATGTTGGCTGTAGGTCTCTCATATATGTCCTTTATTATGTTGAGGAATGCTCCCTCTATTCCTACTTTGCTGAGTGTTTTTATCATAAATGGGTGCTGTATCGTATCAAACGCTTTTTCTGCATCTATTGATATGATTATGTGGTTTTTGTCTTTCCTTTGTTTATATGGTGAATTATGTTTATTGATTTGCGAATATTGTACCATCCTTGTATCCCTGGGATGAATCCCACTTGATCACGGTGTATGATCTTCTTTTTTTTTTAATATATTTATTGATTATGCTATTACAGTTGTCCCATTTCCCCCCCACTCCACTCCATCCTGCCCACCCCCCTCCCTCCCACATTCCCCCCCCCATAGTTCATGTCCATGGGTCATACTTATAAGTTCTTTGGCTTCTACATTTCCTACACTATTTTTACCCTCCCCCTGTCTATTTTCCACCTATCATCTATGCTACTTATTCTCTGTACCTTTACCCCCCTCTCCCCCTCCCATTCCCTTATTGACAACCCTCATGTTCTAGTTGTTTGCCTGGTTTGCTCTCGTTTTTGTTTTATGTGTGGTCGTTAATAACTGTGAGTTTGCTGTCATTTTTACTGTTCCTATTTTTGATCTTCTTTTTCTTAGGTAACTCCCTTTAACATTTCATATAATAAGGGCTTGGTGATGATGAGCTTCTTTAACTTGACCTTATCTGAGAAGCACTTTATCTTCCCTTCCATTCTAAATGATATCTTTGCCTGATACAGTAATCTTGGATGTAGGACCTTGCGTTTAATCTTGGGTAATGTAATTATGATGTGCCTTGGTGTGTTCCTCCTTGGGTCCAGCTTCTTTGGGACTCTCTGAGCTTCCTGGACTTCCTGGAAGTCTATTTCCTTTGCCAGATTAGGGAAGTTCTCCTTCATTATTTGTTCAAATAAGTTTTCAATTTTTTGTTCTTCCTCTTCTCCTTCTGGCACCCCTATAATTCGGATGTTGGAACGTTTCAAGGTGTCCTGGAGGTTCCTAAGCCTCTCCTCATTTTTCCAAGTTCTTGTTTCTTCATTGTTTTCTGGTTGGATGTTTGTTTCTTCCTTCTGGTCCACACCATTGATTTGAGTCCCAGTTTCCTTCTCATCACTATTGATTCCCTGTACATTTTCCTTTGTTTCTCTTAGCATAGGCTTCATTTTTTCATCTGTTTTTCGAACAGATTCAACCAAGTCTATGAGCATCTTGATAACCAGTGTTTTGAACTGTGCATCTGATAGGTTGGCTATCTCTTCCTTGCTTAGTTGTATTTTTTCTGGAGCTTTGAAGTGTTCTGTCATTTGGGCCATTTTTCTTTTGTTTGTTTGTCTTGGCGAGTCTGTTACTTTAAGGGGCGTAGCCTTAGGTGTTCAACGGGGCGGGGTAATGCTGGTTGCTGGGCTGTGACGCTGTATGTGGGGGAGGGGCCGGGAGGGAGCAATGGCACCCACCTCAGTCTCCTCTGGATTTCAATCTTTCACTCCGATACCTACAATCAAACTGGGCCACTCTGGTGCTGGTTCCTGAGTAAGTGGGCCTGTGCACACTCTAGGCCCCTGTGGGTCTCTCCAACAACCTCTCCTGTGAGGCTGGGAGTCTCTCCTGCTGCCGCCCCAACCCCCAGGGGCGCTTTCAATCAGAGCTTTGAGGCTTTATTTCCCTGAGCTGGAGCCCTGGGTTGCGTGGTCTGCTTTGCTCCCCACTGTTCGTCTGGTTTATCTGTGGGCGAATGTTGTGCCACAGGGTGCTACCGGCTGCTCTGCCTGCCCTGTTCTCCGCCACTCTGAGTCCGGCCCTCTGGGTTTATCTGTGCAAATGTGGGGCCGCAGGGTCTGCTAGTGCGTGGACTGCCTGCCTCATTTGTCCCACACTCCGCCAGTCTCAGTCCCACCACAGCCACGCGAGTCCTCTCCACCCCCCCCCCCCCAACCCCGTGCCCATCTCCACCCCTCCTACCAGTCTGGATGAATGTTTATTTTCTATTTCCTTGGTGTCGGTCCTCCTTGCTGTTTGATTCTCTGTCAGTTCTGGTTGTGCAAGGAGGCGCAGTGTGTCTACCTACGCCGCCATCTTGGTTCTCAATGATCTTCTTAATGTATTTCTGGATGCGGTTTGCCAATATTTTGTTGAGAATTTTAGCATCTATGTTCATCAGCAATATTGGCCTGAAGTTTTCTTTCTTTGTTGTGTCTTTATCTGGTTTTGGGATTAGGATGATGTTGGCAACATAAAATGAGTTTGGGAGTCTTCCATCTTCTTGAATTTTTTGAAATAATCTGTGGAGGATGGGGGTCAGCTTTCCCTTAAATTCTCTGTAGAATTGTCCTCTGAAACCGTCTGGTCCAGAGCTTTTGTGTGTCAGAAGCTTTTTGATTACTGTTTCAATTTCATCAGGTGTTATTGGTCTGTTTGGGCTTTCTGCTTCTTCTTCATTCAGTTTTGGAAGGTTATATTTTTCTAGAAATTTGTCCATTTTATCTAGGTTTTCAAATTTCTTGGCATATAGTTCTTCATAGTAATTTCTTACAATCCTTTGTATTTTGGTGGTGTCAGTTGCAGTTTCTCCTCTTTCATTTCTGATTGTGTTTATTTGGGTCCTCTCTCTGTTTTTCTTGATGAGCCTGCTTAAGAGCTTCTTGATTTTGTTTATCTTTTCAAAGAACCAACTCCTGGATTCATTGATCCTCAGAATTGTGCTTTTAGTCTCTATGTCATTTAATTCTGCTCTGATTTTGGTTATTTCCTTCCTTAAACTTGCTCTGGGTCGTCTTTGTTGTTGTTCCTCCAGTTCTTGTAGGCATATGGTTAGGTTATTTGTTTGAAGTGTTTCTTTTCTTTTTAGTTAGGCCTGTATTGCTATGAACTTCCCTCTCAGGACTGCCTTTGCTGTGTCCCATAGGTTTTGGATTGTTGTGAGTTCATTTTTGTTTGTTTCCACAAACTTTTTCATTTCTTCCCTAATCTCATTATTCACCCATCCACTGTTTAATGGCATGCTATTCAATCTCCATGTTTTTGAGTGTTTGAGGGTTTTTTCCTTGAGGTTTGTTTCTAGTTTCAGTCCCATGTGGTCAGAGAAAATGCTTGATATGATTTCAATTTTCTTGAATTTGTTGAGGCTTGCTTTGTGTCCTATCATGTGGTCTATCTTTGAAAATGTTCCATGTACATTTGAAAAGAATGTGTATTTTGCTTCTTTGGGATGAAAGGCTCTATATATATCCGTTAAGTCCATTTCATCTAGGGCATTGTTCAATGCCACAATATCTTTTTTGATATTTTCTTTGGAAGATCTGTCTATCTTTGACAGTGGGGTATTAAAATCCCCTAGTACAATTTTGTTGCTGTCAATATCTTTCTTGAAGTCCTCCAAGATTTTCTTTATGTATTTGGGTGCTCCTATGTTGGGTGCATATATATTTACAATGTTTATGTCTTCTTGTTGGATTCTTCTTTTGAGTATTATGAAGTGACCTTCTGGGTCTCTCTTTATGGCCCTTCTTTTGAGGTCTATTTTGTCTGATATCAGTATTGCTACCCCTGCTTTTTTTTTTTTTTTTCCTGTCTGTTTGCTTGGAAAAATTGTTTCCAGCCCTTCACTTTCAGTCTGTGTAGGTCTTTTGTCCTGAGGTGGGTCTCTTGTAGGCAGCATATGTGTGGGTCATGCTTTCTTATCCATTCAGCTATTCTATGTCTTTTGATTGGTGCATTTAACTAATTGCTCAGTCTTTATCCTCCCATTTTAAATTACAAGTGACTAAGAATGTATTGAAGTAAAAAGATAAACTTGTGAAACCTTTTAAAATAGAAATAGCTCTTCAAAGAAATGTTTAATTAAGAGAGACTTAAGATATCTGAGCTATTCTGAGACAGTAGGGGGTCCAAAGAACACTGTCACAATCCGTGGATCTGGGTTCTGGGCCCTGTTCGACTATACTCCTGTAAGTCAACCTCCTTTGCATATCCCTCACTCCCTCATGTATAATATAAGGTTGACAATTCTTTAAAAGGAAAAAAAGTCAAGAATTTTCCATGTGCCAGACAGTATGCCAAGTGTTTTTCCTTCATAATCTCACTTTTTCCTTACTGGAAACATGTTAAAGAGGTACTGATATTCCCATTTTACAGATGAAAAAACGGAGGCACAGAGAAACAAAGTGACATGCCCATCTTTCCAGAGCTGGTCAATGAGTATACAGAATCCAGCCTGAGCCTATTCTCAACCCCATCATGTGGCATCAGCACTGCTGGGACTTCACAGGAATGCTGGGCACTGATTAATCTCCTCCCATTTCCATTTGATAAGATTAGGTAGGCAAAAGTGCTGTCAGTGACTCTGGAACAGACTGCATTTAAAAAATATTTTATTGATTATGCTATTACAGTTGTCCCATTTTTTTCTCCCCTTTATTCTCTTCGGCCCTGTACCTACCCTCCTACCATCATTCACCCACCTTAGTTCATGTCCATGGGTCATACATATAAGTTCTTTCTCGTCTCCATTTCCCATACTATTCTTAACTTCCCCCTGCCTATTTTGTACCTACCATTTATGCTCTTATTCCCTGTACCTTTTCCCCCATTCTCCCTCCTCCTCCTCCCCAATGATAACCCTCCATGTGATCTCTATTTCTGTGATTCTGTTCCTATTCTAGTTGTTTGCTTGGGGAAGTGCTGTGTATCATGACCTTCTAGTTGTTTGCTTTTTGTTTTTGTTTTTTTAGGTTCAGTTGTTGATAGTTGTAAGTTTGTTGTTCATAGTTTTTATCTTCTTTTTCTTAGATAAGTCCCTTTAACATTTCATATGATAAGGGCTTGGTGATGATGAACTAGTTTACATTGACCTTATCTGGGAGGCACTTCATCTGCCCTTCCATTATAAACAATAGCCTTCCTGGATAGAGTAATCTTGGATGTAGGCCCTTGCTTTGCATGATTTTGAATACTTCTTTCCAGCCCCTTCTTGCCTGCAAGGTTTCTTTTGAGAAATCAGCTGATAGTCCTATGGGAACTCCTTTGGAGGTAACTGTCTCCTTTTCTCTTGCTGCTTTTAACATTCTCTCCTTCTCTTTAATCTTGGGTAATATAATTATGATGTGCCTTGGTGTGTGCTTCCTTGGGTCCAACGTCTTTGGGACTCTCTGAGCTTCCTGGACTTCCTGGAAGTCTATTTCCTTTGCCAGACTGGGGAAGTTCTCCTTCATTATGTTTTCAAATAAGTTTTCCATTTCTTGATCTTCCTCTTCTCCATCTGGCATTCCTATGATTCCGGTGTTGGAACATTTAAAGTTGTCCCAGAGGTTCCTAAGCCTCTTCTCATTTTTATACATTCTTTTTCTTCATTCTGTTCTGATTGAATGTTTATTTCTTTCTTCCACTCCAAACCACTGATCTGAGTCCCCATTTCCTTCCCATCACTGTTGGTTCCATGTACATTTTCCTTTATTTCACTTTCATAGCCTTCACTTTTTCCTCTATTTTGCAACCATACTCAACCAATTCTGTGAGCATCCTGATTACCAGTATTTTGAGCTGTGCATCTGATAGGTTGGCTATGCCTTTGTTGCTTAGTTGTATTTTTTCTGGAGCTTTGATCTGTTCTTTCATTTGAGCCATATTTCTTTGTCTCTGCACACCTGTTACATAGTAAGGGTTGGAGGCTTAGTTCTTTGTCAGGACAGGGCAACCCATGTTGCTGTGTTGTGGTGCTGTATGTGGGGGAGGGGTCCAAGAAGGAATAATGCTGCTTGCTCAGCTCTTAGATGGCTTTCAGTCACTTACCTCACTACCCACAAGCAAATTGGGCCCTTCTGGTACTGATTACCAGGTAGATGGGTTTGTGTACATTCTAGTACCCTGTGGGTCTCTCCAGTGAACTCTCCTGTGAAGCTGGGAGTTTCTCCTGGTGCCTCAACCCCCACAGGTTTTTTCAGTCCCAGGTTTTGAGGCTTTATTTTCCCGCAGTGGAAACCTGGGTTGCTCGGTTTGTCTCACTCCCCAGTTGTTCCTCACAGTTTATCTGCACTCAAATATGGCACCACCAGCTCCACTAGCTTGTGCCTTACTGCGAGGCCTCTCCACCTCAGCTGACTGTCTACACCCCTCCTACCTGTTGAATGAATGTTTCTTCTTTACCTCCTTGGTTGTCGGACTTCCATACAGTGCGATTTTCTAGCAGTCTGGTTATTTTTTGTTTTTAAATTTGTTGTTGTCCTTCTCTTGGTTGTGTGAAGAGGCAAAGTGTATCTACCTATGCCTCCATCTTGGCCAGAAGTCCCCCCAGATTTCATTCTTTATGGGTAGCAGTCTTGGGACCTCCCTGCCTTAATTTCCAGCACTGCACACCAACCCCACCCAGTCTGTCCAGACCTGCAGCCACACTGCCCAGCCTCGAACATGATAAGCTCAGAGGGAATGTGCTATCGCTAAGGGCTGAATGAATCCAGTCCCCAAGAGTGCAGGCAGAAAAAGAAAAACACCTGCAAGCAAGTTCAAATGTCCACACTGGGAGTTGGGGCTCCATATTTTAATCAAGTAAAATATCCCTGGACACCTCATTTGGGATCACTTCCTTTTTGTGTGTGTGTCCACATAATCCTAGCTGGAGTATATGTTAATTCTGTACTCCCTAGAACACCTCCACTCACTGTTGGGAACCGCCCTGCCTGGTTTCAGAAGCTGTAACCCCCCATGGCTAAGGCTGAGTGAGAGACCTTGGGACCATAAGCCATTAAGGAGACAAAGCTTATCTCCCTGGCAGGGGCACCACCTCTGCCCACTTTACTTTACCCTGCTTGACCCTGAGCCTGACCAGTTAGACAACGACGGGTAAGATTCCTCAAGGGAGGGATGACCTAAGACAGGCATTGTCACGAAAAGGCCCACAGGGAAGGACTTGGGGGACTACAGAAAAGGGGGGGGTGATGGACCCTCACCCCTCAGCTTTGACAGTCTGAGTCCTCATTCTGTCTGCAAGAAGTCTCCTAATGTCTTGGCTGCCTACTTCCCCTGCCTGACTTAAGCCTGAAACGATTACAGAGGGTGGTGCAGCCCTGTGCTGGAAAGGGCAGATTCCCAAGGCGATCAGGCCTAAGAAAGAATACATAAAACCCTGTGAAACCTGCTTTGCTAAGAATGTCCTCAATTTTCTGATAAGGGTCCAAGCATGAAATGAGTTTGTTTCCCAAAGTTTAATAGCCCTTTAGCTAACTGACCCTGACTCAGAATGAGCCCTCAGAGTTCTTTGTATGCTATCTATCCTTTGACCCTTACTTCCTGACAATGATTGATGAGCTTTACCTGTATTCCTGTGCAAATTGAACCCAATAAAAGCCCACTGAGGAAAAGGCTCTAGGCCCTTCTCCTTTGAGAGATTGGCGACCTTTCCTCCCCAAGCAGATCATGTCTTGGTAGATTTATTCTCATCCGTGGTGGCCAGGGGGACCCTGCAGGCGGAGCCCCCCCACAACTCACCTTTTTTTCTTTGAAGGCAAGCAAGTTTACAGCTTCCACTTACTTATGCTCTATGTTTGTTTATTTCTAGCTGACACCATTTTTGGTGTCTGGTGTCATAAATGCTCTACTCTACCAGGTAAGTATCATTCTTTCAAAGGTATTCTGATTTCATCTCTTCCACGAAACTGCCTTGAAGCCAGAGGCAAACATAGAATGGGCCGTGTCCTGATTTCATTTCACTGAACCTTGGAACTTGAAAACTTGACTCACTCAGCCATTTACTCATTTCACCACCTATTTATTGAGCACCTACTGTGTGCCAGACACTATGCTGGGGCCTGGGGAATACAACAAGGAACCAGGAGACATAGGCCCTGTCCTCATGGAGCTTACAGTCATGGGATAAGTGAGCTGTGGTCAGAAAATTGTTCTGAGATGGTGACATTTAACCTCAGATCTGGAGGATGAGAGGAGAAGCAACCAGTGCCGAGATAGGCGGGATATGACATTCCAGGCAGAGGAAGCCACATGTACAAAGGACTAAGAGGTGATGTGACAAAAAGTGTGAGTGAGGATGGGAACAAGCAGAACGCTACCTGTCGATGGGAGTATAAAGTGACACAAACCTCTCTGGAAAACAGCTAACCTTTCTAGTGAAGCCACATGTACACCTCATGAGCTGGGGAGGCCACTCCCGGGTACGTGCTCCAGAGATGCTCTCATACCAGTATCCCAAACAAACAACTGCAGAAGCTAACAAAATACTACTGGGGACACACTGGTGGCAAAACTATAAGCAAAACAGACGTGATCAACTCCAGATTCAGGAAAGTGGTTATCTCTGATGGGGATAATAAGTTATTTTTCCTAAGGCCAGCTGGTAAGCTCCTTTGCATATCTATTGTTTATGCTTTATACCCGTTTTATCAATATTTCATAAGAACTACTCTTTTGTATTCAAGTGCTGTGCAGAAAATGGATTAGAGGGTGAAAATGTGGAGGTGGGGACATCTGTCAGGAGACAAGGGCAGCTATTGAGGTAAAAATAATCATGATTTTGGGTAGAACAGTGATGTGGCGGAGATAGAAAGATGAAAAGGTACAGATAACCTGGGATTTTCAAATGGGGCTCAAGGTTTATAAACAAGGGCAGCTATTGAGGTAAAAATAATCATGATTTTGGGTAGAACAGTGATGTGGCGGAGATAGAAAGATGAAAAGGTACAGATAACCTGGGATTTTCAAATGGGGCTCAAGGTTTAATTTAAAGCAATATTTCTGGAGGGTGTCATAGGAAGAAGAAGGGAGAGGGGTTTTATTCCCTAATTGACTTGACCTCTTGATTTTTACAGATGTGTAATTCAAGACCCAGAGATGAGATGAAAAAAATTAGGGGCAGCACAGACCAGTATCAAAATCATTAACACCCACCCTCTCTGCCTCTGTACACTCAACTTTGTGGCAGAAGACAGACTCATTCTGACACACCAGGCTCCTCCTGTCCTGTGCACAGTGTCAGTAGCTGAATGTTGACAATATGTCGGTCCCTGTCTACAGAAAAGGTGTGTCTTACTCCCATAGAGACTCTGTTGGGACAAAATTACTTAATAGCTCCTATCTTAGTACCAATTTAGTTAAGTACAATTTAGTGGCTTTGTAAAAATCTGAGGTTCGCAAATCCAAGGGATGAACAAAAATGGCATTTCACTTATGCATATTTTACCCCTTAAAAGTAAATTTTTTAAGTGGCATTCCAAAAAGTTGCTTGAAGTTAAATGCTCAATCATTTAAAATTACCCCATTTTGCCCTGTATAATGCACACCCACGTTTTTGGCCCAAACCTTCAAGGAAAAAAGCTTTCATTTTAATTTTGTGATTCAATTTTTTATTTATTTATACTTAGATACTTGTTTTTTGTATTATAAAATTTTAGCATTTATTTTTTAACATATTATGGTACAAGAAATTTTATGTACTGGTTACAAATTTACAGTATTTACATACAGAATTAGTACTACCCATGTATAATGTGCGTCCTTATTTTTCCCTCAAAAATTTGGGCAAAAAAGTACACATTATACACGACAAAATATAGTAGTCTTCTAACCCTGGCTGGTGTTGCTCAGCTGGTTGGAGTATTGTACTATAGACTAAAGGTTGAAGGTTCAATCCCCAGTCAGGATGTGTATGGGAGGGAGCCTATTGATGTTTCTCTCTCACACTGATCTTTTTCTCTCTCCCTCTCTCCCTTTCTCTCTCTCTAAAAGCAATGAAAAAATGTCTTCAGGTGGAATTTAAAAAAATTAGTCTCCTACCCTCATACACATTGATAGATTTCTCTTTACATCTCTGGAAATCAGTTTTTTCCATTTAGCAAAATTCATCTAATTAAAATGCACATACCCTAGGATTCAATGATTCTACTTCCAGGAATTTATCCTATAGATCTCTTCACACATGAAGGTAATGAGGATCTACAGATTAGAATGACTGCTGAAGCACCATTTGCTATAACCAGAAACTTTAAGTATCCCAAATGATGAGTAGAGAAGTGGTAAAAATAAATATGGTACAGCTACATTAGGGAATATAACGTGTCCTTTTTTTACAAGAGCATTTATATATCTCACGTTAAAAGCTCTTCGAGATCTATTGTTACTAATTTGAAAGCATACATCCACCCTTATGTTCACTGCAGCATCATTTACAACAGCCAAGGTATGGAAGCAACCCAAGTGCCTACAAATGGACAAGTAGATAAAAAAGTGGTGGTACAAATATACGATGAAATATTACTTAGCCATTAAAAAAAGGAATGAAATCTTACCATGAGAGACAGCATGAATGGACCTAGAGGGTATTATGCTCAGTGAAATAAGTCAGTCAGAGAAAGACAAATACCATATGATTGTACTTATATCTGGAACCTACAGAACAAAATAAATGAACAACCAAAATTGAAACAGACTCATAGACGTGGAGAGCAGACTGGTAGTTGCCAGAGGGGTGGGGGTTGGGGGAAATTTGTGAAAAAGGTGAAGGGATTAAGAAGTACAAATTGGTAGAAGTACAAAATAGTCACAGGGATGTAAAGTACAGAATAAGGAATGTAGTCAATAGTATGTAATAACTATGTATGGTGCCAGGTGGGTACTGGAAAATCAGGAGAACACTTTGTAAAGTACATGATTGTTTAATTACTCAGCTGTACACCTGAAACCAATGCAAAATAAATTGAAAGAAACTATTATTGAAAAAGAAGATACACTGTTAAGTAACAAAAGTAAAGTGTCTACAGTATGCCTCCATTTGCATAGAGGACAAAACAGATGTACAAGTGCACATGTGCACACATATATTAATATGTACCCAACTAATTTAAAATATATAAATTTATGTCATTTTTACTGCATTTCAAGGCATGTGAGGCCATAGTAGCAACACAATAAATTTTCTTGAATGAATAAATTTCCCTTGAGCTTTTACAAATCAATTTCCAACTGTATTCCTCTTGCTTATGAAACTTAACCCCAAAATGTCACCCAATTTTTTTCTCATACATTTATTATTATCAATTTAACATTCTTCTCAAATAATTTAAGAAAGCTGGTTATTCAGGAATAACGATCAGAGAGGTAATTCCAGCTTAAAGACTTTAACACAAAATTATCCTGGGGTATAACCAAAAAGGCAGATGTTCCAGCAAGGAAAGGTTTGGGCTGGTGGTTATTTAATTAAGAGGTTAAAAAGGCACATGCCATTTTCTGCTCACACACAGGCGATAAGGTTTCAGGCACTGCCCACACTCACACACAGTAGCACTGTGGCATACTTCTCCACGTGTGTAATGTGAACCCCATTCCCTTGCTTCATCTGCTGGTAAACAATAGGAGCTATCAAAGGGATTAATCATATCCCTTCATCCTATACCCTTTAATCCTAAAATAAGCAGTTCTAAATGCATTCCAAAACAGCATATGCACTTTTGCAGAGGGTGAAATCAATGTTACATGATGACATTCCCGAAATGACGCAGGTTATTCCTCGATAGATAATGGCTAAAGAAGTTAACAGTAGGAAATTAATACCTATTATAACCACATGTAATTTAATTTGCTCTAATAACTTCTGAAAATTCAAGGTTTCCAATGAAGTCATCCCTGCCTCAGAACAGTACATTCTGCAATAGCACATAAGCCGTTAGCAAGTACTCCTAAAAGTAAAAAAAAAAAAAAAAAAAAACCATTTTGGATTTTCAACCATTGAGAACACAGTGGGTATCCTCTTGCTACAAATGGCAGTTCTGGTAAATCTGTTGAAATAGTCAAAATTAATTCTTAACCCTTGGGCAGGGATCAGTATAATAGAGCCTCTCTTATTCAATATTTATTAAATATAATCAACAACTATAGTACAGTTGGAATAGAATTTGGGTGTAGATGATTGAAAATCCAAACAATATTGGTCCAAACAAGATAGAAATTAATTACCTTCTCATGTAAATACAGACTGGAGTTATGCAGTCCAAGGCTACAGTGTCTTTTTTTTTTTTTTGCATTACATAGGATATTTATTTTTTAAAATTTTTATTGTTATTCATTTACAGTTGTATGCCTTTTCTCCCCATCCCTCCACCCCACCCCAGCTGAACCCCCCTCCCTCCCCCACCTCCACCCTCCCCCTTGGTTTTGTCCATGTGTCCTTTATAGTAGTTCCTGTAATCCCCTCTTCCCACTGCCCCCCCACTCCCCCCTGGCTATTGTTAGATTGTTCTTAACTTCAATGTCTCTTGTTATATTTTGTTTGCTTTTTTCTTCTATTGCTTATGTTCCAGTTAAAGGTGAGATCATATGGTATTTGTCCCTCACCGCCAGGCTTATTTCACTTAGCATAATGCTCTCCAGTTCCATCCATGCTGTTGCAAAGGGTATAAGCTCCTTCTTTCTCTCTGCTGTGTAGAATTCCATTGTGTAAATATACCATAGCAAACGAGTGGATCCAAAAACTACAGTATATTTATATAGTGTCTTTTTAGTCACCAGGTACCTGGGCCCAGCCTGTCTTATTCTGCTTTCTCCAACACAGGGTCCAATTTAGCTGCTTGAGCTCCAACTATCACATTCACATTCCACCAGGCAGGAAGCGAGGAAACAAAGGTACCTGCTTTCCCTTGAAGAGCACTTTCCACAAGATATACTTAGTATTTTTACTCACATACCTTTGACTAGAACTTAGTCAAATGGCAACCCCTAGGAGCAAGAAGGGCTGAGAAATATTGTCTTAATTCTAAGGCTATGACCCAGACAATGTTTCAAAAAGTTATATTTCTAAGGAAGAAGTAACAGTAAATGTGGGGACAACAAGCAGTGCCTATCACATTGAGGAATCATAAAATAATGATACAGACGTATCTTAATATTTTCTTGAAATATGTAACCATACATTCACTTAGAGTTGGGGGGTATTTTTCATATGGGTTTACAGATCAGAGTACTCTTTATTTCATGCATAAAACACACCTACAATGCATCTTTGATTTCCAGTTTGTTTGTTTGTTTGTTTAGAGTGGTATCAGAACTTAAAGATGCTGTGAAAAAAATCTGGGTCCTTTCACAATTTCTGCCTCATTCCTCATCTTTTATAACTGTTTTTCCCAGAATGTAATTCAGTTGGTTTGCTCTTAGTATTCATTATTAGGGAATTTTCAAGCATTCAGCTTAGTTTTTCACAGAAATAACTCTTCATTATTTTTGCATTATATTTCATGGGTTTATGAAGGTATTCATATAACTACAGTAACAAGAATAACTGCATAAACAGGCTTAGGAACAAACAAATTCACTCAGTAAATATATAGCTCTACATCACAGCTAGAGGGGTAGGAAGAGGGAAAGCATCCTAAAGAGGCACCTGCTAACTGGATGCTTTACAGATGAAATGCAGAGTTGGGATTCATCCAGCAAGGGGATTGAGCAAAGAACTTCTGTTCTTTCACATTCCTTGCAAAAATCTTCTCAGTTGGCTGTTTAAGCAGAAAAACCCTAGTAATGCTGTCACAATGTGTTGATGATGATGGGGCCTTTCCTGATTCCATTATCTATCTCCCTCAATCTATAGATGAGGCAAATTGAGGTCCAAAGAGGTATGTTTCCAAACATCAGAGGTGCACCATCATGCACTTCCAAAGGCATTTGCTGCTTGCCACACTTCTGCAACTTCTCACTGGGTGAGCCCTTGGCATTTGGGACAGGACCACCATCATGGGGAAGCTCTCTCTCAGAGTCTGTGGAAGGTTTCACAGCCCTGTCCCCAGCCCACTAAACACCCATGGCAGCACTCCCAAGTCACTGTGACAAGAAAACAGACATGCAGCCATGAGTGGCCAAATGCCCATGTCCCTAGATACAGAAGTCATTTTTGACCTTCTAGATGTAATAGTTTTATAGTGGTTGTTTTTCTGTCATCTTTTAAATAATATAATCATTGCTATGAGTATTGTTTATACCATGGACAACTCCAAATCCTAAGGAATCTTAAGAGGTCTTTTAATCTCTCTGACAAAGTGAACAAAGCTTAGTTGAAAACATGAGAATATGCATACCGGTTTTTTGTTTTTTCTTTAATCTTCAGTTGAGGACATTGATGTGTCAGAAGCAGAGATTGGCTGTCTTTGTATACACCCAGATCGGGAATCTGCGCTGGACCGGGGATCATATGCATCCTGACTGGGGGTTGCCCGCACCTGTGCCCGGGCTGGGGATGAACTCACAACCTAGGTATGTGCCCTGACTAGGAACCAAATCCACAACCTTTTAGTTACGGAAGATGCTCCAACCACTGAGCCACATTGGCCAGGGCAAGAGTATGCATACTATTTTAATAATTCCTAGGAAAAAAGATCCTACAGTTCATTGAACACAGGCTTCACCATTCCACACAAATATATTTTATAACAGCCATTTATATTCAACTCACAAATAAACAGAAACATTAGAAATGGTAATACCGCTAAGAAAAGAAATGATATCTTCTCATGCATCTGCCTGATGGGCTCCTTTGCCCTATTTTCTAATGAGTTGTTTCATGTTTCTGTATTAGAACTGTTTCATATTTTAAAAATTAGACATCTGTATATCATACATGTTCCAATAATTTTCCCAATTTGTTATTGACAATTTTAATTAAGTTATTCATGTCAGAATAATCCATCTTCTTTTATGACTTCTGAGTTTCTTATCATCCATTCATTTATTCATTCACTTAACAAATTCTGTCGAGATTTTGCTATGCACCAGGTATTTTTCTGGATGTCGGGGAACCAAACAAAGGAGACAGAAAAAAATATCCTCATAAAACTCAAAGTCTTGTGTAGGCTAAAGTAGTTAATTCTAGGGCAGAATGAAAGCCAGATAATCCATTGCAAATATAATAACGTCAAGTAATGATAAGTGCTCTGAAAGACATGAGAGGCAGGGCAAGGGGCATGACTGGGCTACTGTTTTCGGATGGTCAGTGAACACTGCTCTAAGGAACAACAGTGGGGGAGAGGCCAGGAGAGAAGAGAGGCAACAGACCTTGTGGGTATGTGGGGGAGCCAATCCTGGGACAGGTCCTAGCAAAGGCAAATGCCATGAGGTAGGAATAACGCTTGCTGAGTTTGGTGACCAGTAAGGTGGCCAGAGTGGCTAGAGGGTAGAGAGTGAGAGAGAGAAAAAGAAAGGGGAAATATTTGAATTTACATATGTTTTTACTTTCCAAATTTATACAAGTATTCATCCACAATAAAATTTAATTTTTTATTTAAAAGTTTTAGATTAATACCTTTTTATTCCAAATGCAAAGCTGCTTGTCCTGGCACCCTTCATTGAATCATGCCCCTCTCCACCCCTGGCTTTTACATGTCACCTTCACCACACACCACTGTGCCGAAAAGACTTCAATCTAGTTTTGCAGGTGTTCTGGTCTGTCACAGGGATCTATTCCTGTTCCAGTACCATATTGTTTACATTTGCATAGCCTTACAATGTATTTTGCGATCTGGTGGGGTTAAAACTTTTAGTTATCTTCATAGATACCAGACCTTGGCTGGTTCTAACTTCCAGTTGATGAAAGAACTTAAAAACCACTTTATTAAAATCCATGTCTTCTAAGCGATAGGAAAAAAGGAGGCAGCCAAGAATATACTAAAACTTAAGTGGGGACTCAGTGCAGGGTGGTGGCAGGAAGGCTCTCTTTCCAAACTAAACTCCTAGTCCTCAACATCAATACCAATCCTTTAGCAGTTTTCCGAACTACTTTGTGGTAAGAAAGCTTGTGAACTGTTAAGCTAGACAATCACTTAAATCATGATCATCTGATTTCCCTGATGTCACTGTCAAGTCCTGGAAGGCTGGGGTATGGTGCTGACCAATGGTTCTCAATCTCTGTTCCCTGGACCAGCAACAGTAGCACCTAATTCATGATATGTACATTCTAAGCACTGAGATTTAATGAATGAGAAACCCTGAGGGGGAGGCAAACAGCCCTACAACTGTTTAGAATCTATGAGATCTCTCCAGAACCAGGAATATAATATAGTGTTTAAGAGCCCAAACTATAGCCAGGGTCCTAAGATTTAACCTCGGTTTCATACTCACTAGCTTTAAAGTTACTTTGGGGAAGTAAGTAACTTTAACTTGCTGCACCTCATTTCTTCATGAAACCAATGTCAATACTAGTATCTATCTCAAAAAGGGTTTCAACAATTAAATAAGAGAATATAAGAAATATGCTTTGAATCTAATAGCCCTGTCACAGTGTAACTGTTCAATTAATGATAGCTGCTAGTAGGATGATGATAATGAAAAAAATCATAATTTTCTTTCATTTTATTTCATATAATTTATTCTGAATAGCCTAGATGCATGCATGCTGGATTTAACAGAAATCAGGGAATGGTGAAGAACAATTAATGTTATACTTTTTTTCTGGTTCCATTTACAGAGAAGGGGCAGTGGGTGTGTTAGCTCTGGCACAATTTTGTGGAGATGAGACCTATCTGTGGTATCATGAAGAATTTCCTTTTCTAAAGAAGACCTTTTTTTTGCCTTTAAAGTGAATCAATTCTATAGCCTAGACATTAATTAAAAGACCCCAAGGCCAAAAGCTCTTCCTTCAAATAACTGTCGGCAGACTACCAGTTCATTTCCTATACATCTCACTGGCAAGGCCAACAAAAGCTAAAAGAAGATGGATGGACTTCATAGGGTGACCTGGGGGTCAACTGATTCAGACAGCTGAATTCGTCAATATGGACAGGAAATTCCATTCACTAATAGCAGCTTGTTACAGTCCCCTCCTGTTGCAAGCATTTAATGGTGCCTAGAAAAGACAAGTAAAACACATTCCCAAAGGTGCCCCAATGTCAAGGCCCCACCTCCATGCCTCTGCGGTTTTACAAATAACACATTTACAAAGCCCTAGTTGGGCACATTACTTAAGAGCATAAAACTGTATATGCTTTATTACCATAATGACTATCATGGGTTCCCCCCCAAAAAACATCCACCTGGAATACCTAAGTGTAATATAGTGGAAAAAGGGTCTTTGCAATGTGATAAGTTAAGGACTTTGAGATAAGATTACCCGGGGTTAGGGAGAGTCCAAATCCAATGACAAGTCCTTACAAGAGAAGAGCAGGGAAAGGGACAGAGGTGCACAGGGAAAACCCTGTGTGATGACAAAGGCAGAGGTGGGAGCGATACCTCCATAAGCCAAGAATGCCAAGGAGAGCCAAAAGCCACCAGAGGCTAAGACACAGGCACAGACAGAACCTTAAGAGGGAAACAACCCTGCTGACACCTTGATTTTGGACTTCTAGCCTTCAAAACTCTAACGATCAAATTTCCATTATTTGAAGCCACCAGGTTTGCAGCCAGTTCTTTTGGTAGCTCCAGAAAACTAATACAACTATGTAAAATTCTAAGTAGTAAAACCAGATGGAAATCACACTTGAAGGCTAAGAGTATTTCTCTGTGGGTGTTGAAGTTACTTTTTTTTTTAATCATTTGACTCTCCAAATTGAATTTTCCAAATATCTACACTGCACATTTATCATCCAAGAATTTGATCAAAATTAATTTAAAATAAGAAGTAAAACTGCCTCAAAATACTGTTATCAGTATCAGGATTTTGAAAATTTAAGAGAAAAAAAAATCTGAAACCTTTGCAATTGGAAATATCTATTAAATTGTTCCACTTCCCAGAAACCAGAAAAACATCTATACATATTTACAGAGGGAGAGGAAAAGAGAGACACAGAAAAAGAGAAAAATTGACCAGCTGCCTCCCACTGAATCTGCAACCTAAGCATGTGCCCTGACAGAGAACTGAATCTGAGATCCTTCAGTTTATGGATGACATGCCAATCAAGTAAGCCACAATGGCCAGGGCCAGAAAAACATATTTATGTGTCCTTGCTGTCACTTGAAACATTCCACACCCAAAATGATGGAGATATTCCCCTGTTACATATTGTTTCCAATTTTTTGGCTTCATAAAGATTCAAGGAGCCTGTCATGATTCCCAAACAACTCAATAAGCTGCTGGAGAATCTCCAAAGGCAGAATCATCAAGGATGCAAATGACAGGAGTGCTCCTGTGTGCCTGATTGGGAAAAAAGACTTTGAGAAATTATATTATCAGAGTAATTTCATAGTGTGTTGAAGGAAGAAAACACCTGCATTCTTTTAATAAGTCCCCTGGAGGCCTAATTCCTCAGCACTTAAACTTGGAAGACCTACTCTGGGTGTTACATATACACATAATGAACCAGCTTTCAAGAATTGTGAAAGCAGTTTCTGCATCACCAAGTAGTACCAGACATAAAATCAAATAATGCTCTCATTAAATGCTTTCCAATGGTCAAATATGCTTGCACTTGTTTTGCAACATGGTGTCAAGATCAGTAAAGCACTGGGGAGCAAAAGCTGAAAAGTGTAGGTCCAAACACTGGATAGTTACCATCTTGTTTATTATTTGTTGACTTAAAGTTGGCCACGGAAGGGATGGACTGTAAACTCCCTTCCTTGACCAATCCCTTTTTTGGAGATTTCATCCAGCATACATACAAAGGACATTTCTGATGACTACCCCTGCCCCTCCACAAACTGGCCAGATTGCTCAATTTAACACCAAAGCTGTAAACAGGCTGAATAGCCCTTTTACTGTGTGCAGATCTGATTAGAAAACTGCCAATGACCTCCTACTGGAAATCACACTGTAATTTGATTCAATTTTTCACCTATCAGACACCCCAATAAGTTCAACACTACACCCTCTGGCTTTATAGGAGTTTCATCTTTAAGACACCAGCCTTAAAGAAAGCAACTAGCCCAGGGTTCTTCAAATATTTAATTCATAGTAGACAACAGTCAGGTCTCATTACCAAGCCATTGAGAATATAAGACTCTGTTTTCTCCAAGGTATAGTTTTACATTTAGACCAGGAGAGTCAAAATGCCAAAATGCACCATGGCCGGGTAGCTCAGCTGGTTGGAGTATTGTTCGTGCACCAAAAAGGATGCAGGTTCAATCCCCAGTCAGGGTGTGCAAGGGAGCCAACCCATTGATATTTCTCACATCAATGTTTCTTTCTCTCTCTCTTTCTCTTCCCCCCCACTCTCTCTCTCTCTCTCTCTCTCTCTCTCTCTCTCTCTCTCTCTCTCTCTCGTCAATAAACATATACTTGAGTAAGGATTTTTTTAAAAAGCCAAAATGCTCGGTTAAAAGACTTTTGATCTTGAGCCCTAAAGATTTGGTTTCAAATCCTGACTCCACTACTTGTTACCTGTGTGATCTGGAGCATGTTACTTGACCATCTTGGGCCTCAGTTTCCTCACATTTAAAGACTAACTAGAGGATCCAGGAGTATATCTCTAAAATATAAAACACATGCTTCAGAGAACTGTTCTGAGGATGACATGGGGGTGATGTGTGACGGAAGCCAAGCACACAGCAGGTCCTCAGCAATGTTATCTCCTTTCTCCTGGAGGGGATCTCCCAGACAGGGACGAGTTAGCTGCTCTGACAACTTGCTCAGTACAGTTGTCCCTGCCAAGTGGCAATTTTATTGCCATTCTTATCACCCTTCCCACTGTGTATAATTCACTCACTTGCTTCTTCAAATCAGATGTCTACAGCAGCCAGCCAATAAGGTAAAGGAGTGAGGCAGGCCAGGTGTAATGATAGAGAATGGTGACATGTGTGGGCAAGCTGAATACGTGTTCTATCTAAAAGAAAGGAAGGGATATAAGCCCAGAGTTGCTAGAAACTTTCATTATTCCAGAGAAAATTTGAAATTTTATTTTTTCCACAAAATATCAAATGTTGGCAAATTAATTAAAATTTTAAATCCTGTGCACTCTCAACAAAATAGGTACAGGATAGATCTTATCTCAGGAGTTTCCAGGGCATGATCTTCGGTCAAATATTGTAAAAATATCCTTGTTTCTCATGCCTTAGAAGAGGGAGAGCTGTGTAAGGAGTTTTATTTGATGCTACAAATAAAATTGTTTAGCATGGCACACTGGAACCCACAAAAATTCACACTTATTAAGCAGGCTTAGGTAAAATAGACTAAGTGTTGCCTTGATGATGTGTGATTTTCATCTTGGACATGAATATTCATGGTCTGGTTGGTAGATGAAAGGCACCAAAAAAAGGCCCCTTTTATATACTGACCCCAGGGGCAGAGTTTAAATGTTTTCTTCCTATTAGAGTTTGCAAATTGTTTTTACCAACATCATATGCACACTTCACTTAAGCAAAAAGACTGTGAGGGTATAGGGTCCAATTCTACTAAAGTCCACTTCATCTCAAGTGCATATGGCCCCAGATGAGTGTATGAACCTGCTATTCCTTCAGTCTCATTCCTTTAGAACCCAAACCCCCACATTAAGGGGGACTCCACTATCTCTTTTAAGCTAAGTCGCTAAGACAAGAATCATCACCCCCATTTAACAAAGGGTGAAGGCTCATGGTGGTAAAGTGGCTTGTTCTCTGTCATAGAACCTGCAATTTCTAGGGCCATGAACTAGGACTTTTTACTCCTTATCCAGTCTTGTGTCCATTGAAACTTCTGCAACCACAAACATATATGAAGCCCATGCTACACGCCATATACAGAGAGGCAACTCCATGCATTATCCTATTTAGTCCTCATAACAACCTCATAAGATAACCTTGAACTTATAAGTAATATCATTTCCATTTTTCAGATTAAAAAAATCAAGAATGGCTGGGAAAGGTTAAGTCACTTCCCCAAGAATAGTAAGAGTCAGAACCAAGACTGCAATCCCAGCAAAATGTCTTCAAAGCCTTTAACCACTGAGCTATCATACTCTCTCATAAGCCTTTACAAGCTTCCTAGAAGTATTTATGATAGACACATTCCTCCCCAGAGATCACCAACCCCCCATGGCTCTCCCTAATGCAAGGCAGGTAGAACCCTTTTGATCTCAGAATGTTCAGTGATGGGGAATCCTTCCCTTTAGGGAATGTTCTCTCTCTCCACAGGGAATTCCCTCTGGGTAGTCATTAATTACAAAGTTAAAAGGATCATCCAGCTTTCCAAACTGAGAGACCACGAAATAACAAATTTATTTGATTCCCCCTCATCCCACTAACCTTAAACAACAGAAATCTAAGGTTGAATGGCAATCTTTCAACAGAATGTGGGTATCACTTTCCGAATTAAAGACAAAGTGTATTTTGAAAACAAGATGACTGACATCAATGCTCTGTGTTTTCTCACTAACATCAGGTATAAACTGTCATGCAGGGTGATTAAACAAGGATTAATTATGAGGTTGCTATACAAGCTGGAGTGTTTCAGAGTTTCAGCCCAAAGAACACAGAAATACTCTCAAATTTTTTAAGGAGTAGGACTGAAAATTGGCACCATCTTTTTTGGAGGGCAATTTGATAAGAGCATTGGATAGGCAGGTTGTGGCATAAAAAAAACTATTGCCATATAGAATCTAATAAGGAACAATAGAAAACCACCAAAGTGGCCATGAATAGAAAAATTTTAATTCAATGATAACCCATACACTGGATTCTAAAAACGAATAAATGTATTAGATCTTTTTGCCTAAAATGTAAAGATGTCTAAAAAGTATGTCTAAGTATCAAAAAAGTAAGCTACAAAAGACTATATGCAGAATGTGTATTTTCTGTTAACATATAACTTGAATGAATCTGAGGAAATAAACACCATGATGTAAATATGTATCTCTAGCTGTTTGCCAGGTAGTAAATACTTTCAGTTTTGCAGACCATGAGGGCTATCACAATGATTCAATTCCGTTACAGCAAAAGCAGTCACAGATGATACTAAATAAATGGGCATGGCTGTGTTCCATTAAAACTTTATTTATGGAGTTAAAATGTTAATTTCATATCATTTTTATGTGCCACAAAATGTTATTCTTCTTTTGATTTTTTTCCCAGCCATTTTAAAATGGGAAAACTATGCTTAGCTAGGAGGGTATACAGAAACAAATAGCCAGCTGATTTTGTCCCACTGGTAGTGGTTTGCTGACCCTTGCTTTCAAAGATATAATTAAGGGTTTTCTTCTCTGTGCTTTGTATGTTTGTGTGTGTGTGTGTGATTTTTAAATCTTCTATAATAGCCATGTCTTATTTCAAAATCAGAGACAACAATACGAACATACAGAGTGGGGCAAAAGTAGATTCACAGTTTTTCATATGGAAAATAATACAATTAATAACAAGAAAAAACTCTGTGTTTCACATACTCACAACTGTAAGCCTACTTTTGCCACATCCTGTATTGGAATGAATTGATATGTTTCCTCAGGGGAAAAACCCTATTAAAGTATTCCCGCTTCTATCAGGCATGTTATCAAATGCCAATGACATAAGGTGAGCCAGCCAACAATCTTCTTAGATGCTAGGTATCTTTCCTTACCTCGAGGGCTCCAGACATGTCTTAAATGTATGCACACCTTTCTACCACCCCTTTTCTTGGCACATCAATTGACTGAGACAGGATTTTTTTTTTCCTTAAGCAAAAATCCATTTCTTAGCCAAATTACAATCCACTAAAGGAAATCAGGCTGGCATCTCCCCAAATTACCGCTCTAGTCATCAATCAACACAATTGCCAGGGCAACTAAGGAGAGATGCTTTTCAAGACACAGTGTTGGCTAACCCAGCAGCGCTGCCTGTGGAGCAACTGCACAGTGCCAAAGCATCCTGCCTAGAGAGGCAGCCACTGACAAACTGCTCTGCATAGCTAAACCGAACTCACAAAGCTACCACTGCTCTGGACTTTCCATGTCAGCTGTTTCAGAAAGTGCAACTCCTGGAGGCTTGTTCTGAAAGCCAGCCTTTTAATGCTAGAGTTGAATATTCATTTATCAGCAAAGCTGAACTGTTAAAGGGATTACAAGGAGCTTAGAAGCCACTGGCAGTTCATTGATCTGGTCTTGCAAGTCTCATCTCCACGTGCCCTATAGAAATGGCTTTGGTCTTTTCCCCGATTCTTTGGTTGCCTTTGATTTTTTATTTTAGCACCATTCTCATCCAAGTTGGAGGGGTTGTTTCCTCTAGCCTTGATTTGAAAAGGTTCTCAGATTCCTTTCTTCTAAAACTAAGAGAAGCTATTGCATATTCCCCTGGATAGTGGTAGAGACCAGGGGTTGGCCAATATTTTCTGTAAAGGGTCAGAGAGTAAGTGTTTTTGGCTTTGTTGGCCATCCAATTGGTTGTGACTTCTCAACTCTATCACTGAAGCGGTAAAACTGCCACCAACAATATGGAAACTAATGGGCATGACTTTGTTCAGATAACTATTTATTTATGGACACTGAAATTTGAATTTCATATAATTTTCATATGTCATGAAATATTATTCTTTTGGTTTTTCCCACCCATTAAAAATGTCATGTGAGCCATAAAAAATAGGAGAAGGGTGGGTTTGGCCAGCAGGGCGGAGTCTGCCAATGCCAATGGTCCCTGGGCCAGCAGTATCAGCATCACCTGGGAACTTGTTACTTATGCAAAATCTCAGGCCCCTGCCCCAAGCCTGTTGAATCAGAATCTGCACTTGAACTAGATCCCCTGGTAACTCATGTGTTAGCCAAATTTGAGAAGTCCTGGTCCAGAACACAGAATTTGGAAGTCAGACAGGATGGGAATACTATTGACTAGCTGGCTGTAGAACTTTAGGCAACTTGTTTAACTCTCTTAAACTCAGTTTCCTTATCTATTAAAATGGATATAAATAACTATGACCATCTCCAAAAACTGTTGTGAGTGCAAGAGAGGAAGGATAGAAAACACTTGCCTGGCATTGTCAATGCTTTAATAATGGTAGCTAATATTACAGAAGCCTGTTCTTTCTAAAATCACATTTGAAGAGATGAGGATGTTCACCCAGTATTTGCAAGCTCCAATAACTTCTGGGCCCTGAAATGTCATCTAAATATTTGAAGAAGTCCTTCAATTCCAATGGAATATTGGAGACTATGATAAGCCAAGGTCACATCCTTCCAAAGGGAGCACACTCATGTCTGCCAGTTACTGTCATGAAGCAGTAGTCCCCATGTTATCACACATCTGGATTTTCCAACTGAAGTTGGAACCTGAATTTTAAGGTAAGACAAAACCTCTTTATTTCACACACACTGTGCAGACCAAACAAAACCCACTTGCAAGGCTGGATGTGACCCAAGGCCCTCTAGTTTGTGACCTTTGCCTTAGAATAGAGACATAATAAGAGGAGGGGAGTCACAAGGAAATGAGTATGGGTTTTAAAGCCAAATCCCAGCAGCTCTGAGCCTTAGTTTCCTCATCAGGAAAATAATCATATGTACCTCAGGGTTTGGTGAGGATTAAAGAGAAATATATGTAAAACATGAAGGCACAGCTCTGGACAGAGTGAGTACTCATCATTATTACTACTGATGTTGTTTTGATATTATTTTTTAAATTCATCAGCGCCCAGGCATTCAAAGGGTAAGCCTTCACTGTAAAAATGGCTATTTTTCTCTCCCTGCTCAATCTGGTTGCAAACAAGCAAGCCCAATTAACCCCTAATCAGAATGCTGTCTCATACTAGAGTGTGCTTAGTTACTAGTGATTTTGTTCTGGCCGAAGTCCATGAGATGCCTTAATCTTTCTCTTAATGAAAATGCCCTTTCAGCCTGGCCACTGCAGGGTTTGTCCGAGGCTGCCTGTAGGTGCTTTTACTCAGGGCCAGGCCATCTGTAGGAAGCAGTGCCTATCTTTGATCCCCAGCTGCCCTCAATCAGGTGGAGGATAGCTGACAATTGTGAGTCCTCTGCCCTCCAAGACACATAAATCCTTCTCGGTTTTTCAGAAATCCTAAAAAAAAAAAAATCCCCATATTTGCCACCAAAAGGCGGGGGTGACAATACAAATGGGGAGAGTGTGGAAAATCCCCACAGATAAAATAGACTTCTACAGGACTTTAGGCATCTTTCCTCACCCAGAGGGAGCCCCAAAGTGTGGAGGACACTCTAGCATGCACAGTGCTTGGGGTCCTACATCAGGCTCTCAGTCTCTGACACACACACACACAAACCAACCTGGAATCTTGGCAGAGTTGGGCTCAGGTTCAGTAAGTCTTGGGCAGGGCCTGAGGGTTTGCATTTCTAACAAACTTGCATGAGACCGTGGTACTGATGGTTCCTTTCTGGGGTTTAAACCAGCAGGAGCATCCTTTCAGGCTTCATTTAGGTCTCTGCTGAAATGTCACTCCTCAGAGAGTCCTATCCTGGCCACCTTATCTAAAATGCAATTTTTTGTTGAATAAGAGCAGAAATCCTGTCTGGTTTTGCTCTTTGCTGTATCCCCAGCACCAACAGAGTGCCTGGCACAAAGCAGGTACAAATATTTGTTCAGTAGAGAGATCCCAGTTTGACAGCTGAGGAAAATGAAACTCAGGGAGCCTAAGTCACACAGCTTGTCAAGGCCAAAGCAACACACTATCCCCACTTCTCTGAACTTCAAAGCCCTTGCTCTCTCCTCCACACCAGAGGGGGGAGCAAAGTTTGTTTACAGGCATTTCCTCCCTAGAATTTCAGTGCTTTTGTGCCTGAGGCAGTGACACAATTCTGATCTGCTTTGAGGAGATGCCTGCTGGTGCAGACAATGACTTCAGGGGGACCAGTGTGGAAGCAGAGAGGCTTGTTGAGTGTTAAAACTTAAGGTGCTTGGTACATTTGGGTTAGGGAAGTTCTCTCTCCATGGGTCAGCCCAGCAGGCCAGCATTTTCCTCCCTCAGGGCACAACTGTCTCTCCAGTCACAGGAGTAGGAAATGAGTATACTGTGGATTTCCAACTGCCAATAAGAATATTGTACTGTGACCCTCTTTTCCAAAAGGTCACCCAAAAGTATGCCTATTGGGGAAAAGGAGGGGGCAAAAGCAGGGAGCTGCTTCCTTTCCAGCAATGGGTGGAAATGCCATAAACACCCCATTCATGGAGCCAAAGTGAAGCCTTTCGGCTGTGAGGAAACTGCTTCACATGAAAACCTATCTCAGACTAATGAAAGGGTCTCTTTCCCAAAGAAAGGCTCCATAATGGGCTGAAAATGAAACACTTGTTCTCCCATCACAAAGTCAGCTGCATTAAAATGGCTTCAGGTTCTCCGAGAAGCTGTGGTCCTAAAAATCTAAGTGTCCTGGATGCCCAGCAGCCTCAGAAAGCTAGTTAGGTTTCCTCCTGAACAGTGGTTGACAGGAAGCTAAAAATAATCCAAAGTCTCTTATATTTACTGTGTGCCTGGTACTGGGCAAATAATGTATTTT
The DNA here is from genome assembly GCF_022682495.2 of Desmodus rotundus. NCBI lineage: Eukaryota > Metazoa > Chordata > Mammalia > Chiroptera > Phyllostomidae > Desmodus > Desmodus rotundus. The sequence continues at coordinate 79,205,941 of NC_071394.1, read as the reverse complement.
CAATATTTCATTTAATCTGGACAATCATACTGTGAGGTAAGGTATTATTCCCACTTAGTGGTTAGGGAAACTGAAAACTAGGGAGAGTAAGTGACTGACTGAAGGTCAGAGGTCACAGACCAAAGGAGAGGAGCCAGGTACCCCACAGGCCTCTAAGCCAGAAGTTGACCCCAATGCTGCAGAATCGGGAGAAGCTGAAAAACACTGTGCCATTCATCATTCTGCCTACCCCCACCACCATTCACGCACAAGATGGATTGAAGAGGACACAATCAATAGTACTGGACCCTGGATTGGATTGACAAAATAGAACTTCTACACCTATCCCCATGTATCACCCACTTTCACAGTTGGGGCAGACAAGGCACAGTCCAGAACACATCTGTTTGGGTCACATTGGCATGGCTGATATCTGCGTAAGTCTGTCCATTACATATTTATAAGGTCACCTGGCCTTGCCTCTGATACACAAGTTATTAAATGCTCAGGAGCCATAGGGCTGCGCTCAGTGCCCTGAAACAAAGGCAAGGAGGCTGCCAGACCCATCTGAGGCAGGAACAAAAGCATTTAGTTTCTGAAGGAGTGAGTTGGGAGTTTCCTTATAACTGGTGCCCAGCACACATTACCAACTGGGAGAAAGTAGAGAAGCACACACAAAAGGAGAGAAAAAGATCAAAGCAGGCTTTTTCTCCCCAGTGTCCAGAAACAGCCCTCTTCAAAGGGGCATAGGAGTGGTGGGGAAAGATGCAATAATCAAAGAGAGAACGGGTTATGATGCTGGAAAATTTTCTTCTGTCACTGGTTTTTCCTTTTCGTGAAATTGCCAAAAAGGATCTGCCTCTTCTCTTAATATAGTCAAACTGAGAGCCAGCAAGCCTGCACCCCAATTTTTCCCAACCAGAGCCCCAGCAGCCAGAAGCATTGGGAGGGCATCAAGATCCCTTGTCTCCCAAACATAATCATTCCAATCCAGGCTGGGGCTGCCTGGAAGTCAACATTCACGGCACATTAATAAAAAACATCTGGCCACCGAAGAGGGTTGACACAGCACAGACGGGCAGTGGTGGATTTGCGGTTGGGACCCAGAGTTACAGGGGCTGAATTAAAAACACAATTGGAAAACACCAGCCAGTCCAGAGAGTCCTACACACACTGCACTATGGCTCTTGGAAACAATTCCATGCCAAGTTGAATTGTTTGGGGCTGAGTGACTTAGATATACAGAGTGTGGGTTCAAGGGACCCAACACTCCCCCATCAGGGAAATGCTCCCCTGCATCCCCCAGTGTCTGGCCACCACTTCCACCTTCAATATTTGTAGCAGATGTAGTCCTTAAAGGAATAGCCTTCGCATTCTTTCCATGTGGCTGACAAGTGAGATTTAGAAGAGGAGAAAAATAGACGTGTGTACATATATTGTTTTCACATATGCATACACACATATATCTCCCCACCCCCCATCCCCAAGTGTTTTGTCTTTAGAAATCAGATTTAAGGCGTCCTACCTCCATTTATGCAAGGCAAACCCAGGGCACTGGTCACCACAGGCAGTACATGGCTGGCCTCTCTCTATCCGCCCCAGTCCAGTCAACTTCAAAACAAAAAGACAACACAACATGTTTCCACCACAGAGGCTCCCTCCAAAGCCCCATGCTGTCCCAGTCAGGATACCCTACTCTCCCTACCCCACCTCATGTGATTGACTCCAATGATCCTCTTAGAGGTGGGGGAGCTGGGGCAGGGTGCTGTCGGTTCCCCAGGAGAGGTCTCCTGCATGAGGGTGTTCCGACCCAGGCAGGCTTTCTCTGGTAAGGGCTCCAAGCCACCAAGAAATGGCCATGACTGGGGCTTTGTCTCCCCGAGACACCTTGGTCACGGGTTTCTAAGAAACAAAAGCAAGACCGTTCCCCAGAGTCCCCGAGAAGCAACCGTGGCATGCGCTCGCAGACCAAGCTGGTGCTCCCGGGAATGGGGCAGCAGAGGACACCCCAAAAGACAGACCCGAAGTCAAGCCCGCGGCTAGAGCTCCAAGAAGCTGGACACTGGTGCTTTAGTGGTGGGATAACGATCTGCCTTAAAGGAAGAGGAGAGGGAGGAGGCTTTTAGGGGAGCCCCCAAACTGTGACATTGCGGGCCACAGCTCCTAGTCTGTTCTCGCCTCGGCTAGGGATCCGAACTTAACCCCTTTTTCACCTTGGAGCCCTGGCGCGCGCTCCAGACGCACCCCCGCCCTCCAGCGGGGCCGCTTACCTGGGGCCACAGGTGCGCGGCCGCCGGGCACAGGGAGACCCGGCAGGGGCGCTCGCGGCGGCCCAGAGGCACCCGGAGATTTGCCCCGCTCTGGTGGGGGACACTCACCGAGCGACTGGAGAGTCTTTTCCGGGAGCTCCGGCTGAACATGGCCGGGCGCCTGCTGCCCGCAGCGCGGTCCGTCGGTCTGTCCGCCCCACGGCTGGGAGGGTGGGTCGCCTGGGCGGGCACCTTCAGCGGCCAGGGGCTGGGCAGTCTCCGCCTCGAAGCCCGTGGCTCTCTCCGGAGCGCACGCCTCACCCTCCCCCCCTCCCAGTGCCTCCTGCTCTCCCGCCCTCCCGCCCGCAGGTCCCTCCCTCTCTCCCGGCATCCCCCCGCCCTCTGCGGCTTCGCCCGGCGGTCCACCGGCCCTTCCCATCGCTCCTCGCACCGGCTGTGCCTACTTTCTCGCGGTCCCTGGTCCCTGCTTCCCCGCCGCCTCACTGGGGCCAACTCCAGCCCACACCGGGGTCCGCCCCGCCCCCAAAGGCTCGCCCCTCACCCCGTCTCAGAAGTTGGGGAACACTACCACTTCAAGGCCCCCTGCTGCTGTAGCTGGGGGTGGAGGGACGCAGGTTAAGTATTTTTAAGTTAAGGTATAATTCACATCCAGTAAAATTTACCCTTTTTAGTGAACAATTCTGCCAATGTCGAGAAGTTCATACAGATCTGTAAGCACCACCACCACAATCAAGATATACAGCAATCCCATCACCCCTCAAAGAGACTGTTTTAAAAGTTTGTACCACGCATGTAACCCTTTAGTGTTCACTAAATGCTGGTAGATGTGGAGGAGGGGAGGGATGAAATATGCTCCTAAGTGTAAGGTGCCTGGACGGTAGTAGATGCTCATTAAGTGACGTTTCAATGATTGAACGAATGCAAGCGTTGAGGGGCCGTGGCTAACTGCCCATTCTTTTCCCACTACTCATTAGCCAGTGAGCTTTCCAAATTAACTGAACTCTTTGTGCTTCTGTGTCCTTATCAATAAAAACAGATATAACAAGAGTCCTTATCTCACAGCGTTGATGAAGATGAGTTGGGATATGTATAGTTGTTGTACATGTTATAACAGGCACAAAGGAAGGAAGGGCTCATTAAAGATTAGCTGTCAGGGGGAAAGAAAGGTAAAAAGGTTGCAAGTCTGAGAGGTACAAGCCATGGTATCCACTTATCATTGATGTTTCAGCTCAAATATCACCTCTCCTGAGAGAAATTTCCTGACCCTTTATTGCAGCATCTCTCTCACACGCACACACACACACACACACACATCATGTGAAGCTTACATAGAAATTGTCTTTTTTACTTATTTATTTGCCCTCACCAAATCTTGTCTAGTTCACTACTAGAATCTATGATGGTATCAACACACAGTAGGTACTCCATAAATATTTGTCAAAGGAAGAGATTCCTGTCATTGAAGAAAAGATCATTCTCTCAGATTAGCATTTCCCCAGATGAGAAATTGAATTTGAGTGAAGAAAACCTGCTTGCCTGGGGTAACACAGCAAGTGAGTGGCAAGGCCAGTTTAGTTATATCCCAAATTCCAAATACACTGGTACAGCTCTGACACGCCTGTGTTTTTAGCTGATGGTTGGCATTCAGTTGAACGCAAAGTAAGGTTTGGTTTGAGCTGCAGACCAGAACTAGGATGAGGCCAATGAGGTCTTCACCTTGGGAGCAAAATTTATGGGGACACCAAAAAACTTAGTAATCAAGATAAACAGTATCTTTATGTAATATTTTAATGAATCATAATTAATGCAAACTAGTCTATAATAAACAGAATATCAATACTTTAAGTAAAGACAGGATCCTACCTTGCACTTACATGTCTCTTCCTCACTCATCTCACCCTAATCCTAGTCCTGGTGAAAATGCTCCCAAACTCAATGAAATAAAGGGTAGATTCCTTATACTGCATTTCTCTGTTTATCCACCACCCTCCACCACCAGGTGATATAATTGCAGAGAGTAAACACCATGGCTTGCTCAATCCTTGATTTTCTCAGGCCTAGGACAGGGTTTGGCTCATCTCAAATGCTCAACAAATGTTTGTGAAATGACAAAATAGAAGGCAGTAGCTTCTGCAGGCATGGAGGCGGAGGCATTAGCAATGGAAACCCCAGGTTATTATAAGTGCTGGTGCAGGATGCTCACCTGGCCTTCTCAGCAGAGCAACTATTTCAAGCTGTGGGCCACACACAACCCTAAGCCTGGATATTGCCTATTTGTATTTCAATTATGAAAATTTTTAGAAAAGGTCAGTAATAAAATCAGTGCATCACAAGTTTCTAACAGATGGCAGGAATGTATCTTGAGGAAGCAGCACCTTTTTCAAATTCCCTGCTAGTGGCAGTAGTCCTGTCCTACATTTCACTTCTGATGGATGTGGCTGGTGAAGGATGCAACAGTAGCAACACCCTTGGGGAACATGGGTGGAATGATCTGGGCTTTTAACTTTTGTCCCATTCTCAAAGAGGAGATGCCAAGAAGCCGTAAATCGTCTCCACATGTTTGAACAAGCCACATGCACTTGGCCCAGTTCCCACAAACAAGGTACCAAGAGTGTTTCCCTGATGTTTGCTGTAAAAAGCACCTGTTCCTGGGCAAGAACCCCTTGGTCTGTCTCCTCTGAGCAGGAGCCAGTTTGCCATGAGTTTGTTTTCACCAGAGGCTCATGTAAGAGAAGCAGTATGTTACTCATCTATTCAACCATCACTTTAACTTGCTTAGGAAGATAAAACATAGTAACCCCAGAAGGAAGACACATTCTTGCTGTTAGCTGTGGGGGAACACTAGGAAAATTTTATTTTGCTTTATCATAGACATCTTTGATGCATATTCTTTCCTCATCTCTCAAAGCAATACAATTACTAATGGAACTTGAAGAGATGCCCATACACAGCTATTGACATGGGAACATGCCTTTGCTATAATGTGAAGTGAAAAAAAAAAAAAAAAACAACCAGTATAGGCTGTTTGACTTTAATGAGACTTAAAATATGCACCAAGAAACTGGAAAGAAATACACAAAACACTAAAACTAGATTGGTGGTAAAGTGATAAAAAAATTTCTTTTTACCTTTAAAATGTATTTCCTATAATAAATGAGTTCATTTTATAATCATAAATGTGAAACTATTTGTCTAAATTGACACTTGTGTCCTTGTTCTTCTAACATCAAATCTGAATCACAGCAAGAAGCTGTATGTCTCCCTTCCTTCTGGTCTATACATGCTTGTCTTCCATATGTTGGCTTTTCTATTTTTCTTATATAAATCTTACTGTGAAGCTTCTGATGCTCTGTCCTCACATACCTGCAGCTAACCTTAGGATGTCCACATGGTACTTTTTAAAATAGGAAAGAAGAACACAGTACATCAGTACCTCAAATAATGTCATTTGGTTCAATATTGCTTTGTTATAATGTTCATGAGATGCCCTAGAAACTTAACTCTTGTTCACATCAGTTAGTTTATGGAATAAATGGTTTCCTTGTGAGTAGTTTTGCTTAATGTCACAGAATATGTGGATAGTGTTAAGTAAGGACCTACTGTATCTCAGCACAGCCTCACCCAAGTGCATCTTTCTTTCTCTTACCTACTAGGAATCATTCTGAGTGTTGCAAAAGGGGTAAAGGTCCCTAACAGCAGCCAACTTAGAAGCTCTGTCAGAGCATCCTCCTAATAAGAAATCTACAAATGGTATTTTGAAAAACAGTGCATAAAGTCATGGGTCATGAGGGGGCTGACGGGGTGAATGGAGAGATGATTCTCTCTCAAGGGTGGGATTATGGTGGACTTTTCTCTCTCTTCCCAATGCACACTCTTCTCTAGTCCACAAATTTTCTAGTATGAGCATGAAGCCAATATATATAATTAGAAAAAAATCAGGAGAAAACTGGAATAAAAACACAGTGTTTGTGGAATAAATTGCCAGCCACAGGGCATTACACTGTCTTAAATTTATAAACATACTCAAATATATTTAAAGCAAAAATATTTGAAGTGATAAAAATACTACACTAAGGAGTATACATTCTTCCCTTTGAAAAGCCTTAGAATTCTGCAGAGACGTTGGCCCAGCTTATCCTAAAAATTAAATAACAAAAAAGCACAAATATGTGGTTAGAAGATAGTTATGACAGGATTGTTTGTAAAAGGAAAAAGAAAAATCACAAATGATCTAACTCCTTGACATTAGAAAACCTGCTAAATAAATAATAGTGCATGCTTCCAGTGGAGTTCTCCCAAACATTAAAAATATTCTTGTAGAATATGTGGAGATGTGTATGACTATTGTTCCATTTGGAAAAGAGGTTAAAAAATAGTAATAGGAGTTCACATTTAGAAAATATTTTGGGTACCTGTCATGCTTTCAAAAATATACACACAGACTTCTGGTCAAGATGGGGATATAGGTAAATATGGCTTGCCTCCTCGCACAACCACATCAAAATTACAACTAAACTGTAGAACAACCAAGATGTAGAACAACAAAATTACAACTAAAGTGTAGAACAACACTAGGACCCATGTAAAACTGAGTTGAATGGAAGTCCAACAACTATGGAATTAAAGAAGAAACATCCATCCAAACTGGTACGAGGGGCAGAGATGCAAAGATGCAGAACAGACTCGTCTCAAACCCACATGTGATAGATAAAATCAGGAGGGATATCTCAGGAGTGAGGGGTCGCAACCTCATACCAGGCTCCCAAGCCCAGGGTTCCAAGGTCAGAAATATAAGTCCCCATAACTTCTGCCTGCAAAAACCAATGGGGATTGAGTCAGTGAAAGAAACTTCTGGAGTTCCAAGCAGTTCCTCTTAAAGGGCCCACACACAGACTTTCTCAGACTCACTCCCTCTGAGCTCCAACACCAGGGTGGCAGCTTGAAAGGCACCAGTGGTATACGGGAAGAATATGAAGAGTCCAGCATCAGGGTAAGAGCTAGGGGACAGTTTTCTATCAGATAGAACGGCAGGCAGAGGCCTTGTTCCTTTACTGAGCCATCACCCCACAGAGCCACAGAGCTGGCAGGCAGGTGCACTGAGACTCCATCAACTTGACTCACACTCTTTACCTTGCCCTGGTGATTCCCTGAGGCTCCACTCCATCCAATTTATGGGCCCACAAAAGCTGTTAACACTGGCTTTCCCATATGAATGGCTTATCTTGGCTCATGCTTTAGATCTTAAATCCTCTCAAACAATCAACTGTTTGGCCTCAGTGAGCCCTAGCCTCCATACCCCTTGCTAAGTGGCCCCAGGCCTGGCACTAGCAGCAGCTGGCCTTGGTCCACAGCCTGGCCTTGTGCGTGGACACCTTCAAGTCCAGCACAAGCAGCAGCCATCTGCAGATTGCTTTATAGTTTATGCCAAGTGGCCCCAGACAGAACACAAGCAGTGGCTGACCTTGGCTTGCACCATCCAGGAACCCTCAGAGACTGCTCACCCAGTAGACAGCTACAGAGCACGTCAGATTATCACCACCTAACCACCTACACAAGTGATAGGTTCAAGGGGCAGACTCCCTGGGCTCTAGAGCCCTGCTGAAGTAAGTCCTGCTCTGTGGAGTAGGCCCCCACACAGCTGATTCCCCACAGAGCGTGGAAGTTGGTGGTCAGTGTTTATAGCCAGTCCTTGCAGCTGAATAGCCTGGGTAAATCCCTCACATTGATCTGCCAATAGCACTTAAGGCTCAACTAAAAGAAGAAGGTGTATTCATCCCACATGGGGGATGCACCTCAAGTACCCAGCTTGTGTGATAGGGGAGGCTATGCCACTGGACCTTAGAGGACACCTATTACATTAGGTCATGGTACCAAGACAAGGAGTCATGTAGCAGCTCTACCTAGTAAATAGAAACAAACAAAGGGAAGCTGCCAAAATGAGGAGACAAAGAAATGTGGCCCAAATGAAAGAACAGAATAAAACTCCAGAAAAAGAACTAAACAAAAATGGAGATAAGCAATCTATCAGATGCAGAGTTCAAAACACTGATTATAAGGATGCTCAAGGAACTTAGTGAGGACCTCAACAGCATAAAAAACTTCCAGTTAGAAATGATGGATACACTAATTAAAATAAAGAACAATTTACAGGGAAGCAACAGTAGAGTGGATGAAGTTGAGAATAAAATCAATAATGTAGAATATGAGGAAGCAAAAAACAACCAATCAGAACAGCAAGAAGAAAGAAGAATCCAAAAAAACGAGGATAGTGTGAGGAGCACAAAGAGTCCCAAACCAGAAGGACGCACACAGGCCCACTCCAAGACACATCATAATTAAAATGCCAAAAGTTAAAAATAAAGAGAGAATCTTAAAAGCAGCAAGAAAAAAAGAAGTTAATTACCTAAAGGGGAGTTCCCATAAAACTGTCAGCTGATTTCTCAAAAGAAACTTTGCAGGCTATAAGGGATTGGCAAGACATATTCAGGGAAGTTAAAGAGCTTCCTACACAAGAAAAAACTAAAGGAGTTCATTATCACCAAACCATTATTACATGAAATGTTAAAGGAACTCATTTAAGAAAAAGAAGATCAAAACTGTGAACAAAAAAATTGTAGTTAAAAACGTATCTATCAACAGTTGAATCTCAAAAACAAACTAAACAAACAAGCAGAACAGAGACAGAATCATGGATGTGGAGAGTGTTTTGATGATTACCAGATGGGATGGGGATTTGGAGGAATGTGTGAAGAGGTGAGGAGATTAATGAGTACAAATTGGTAGTTAGAGAATAGCCATGGGGATGTAAAGCGCAGTATAGAAAACACAGTAGCCAAAGAACTTACCATATTTTTCGGACTATAAGATGCACCAGACCATAAGACGCACCTAGGTTTTAGAGGAGGAAAATAGGGGAAAAAACCCTGTTCAATTGCAGCCCACCCAGCGCTGCCCCCTCCTACCCCCCGCCCCAGTGAGCCAGGGAAGCTACATTCAGACTATAAGACACACCTCCATTTACCTCCCAAATTTGGAGGGGAAAAGTGCATCTTATAGTCCGAAGAATACAGTATATGCATGACCTAAGGACGTAAACAAAGAAAGGTGTGGGGATTGCCTGAGGGAGTGGGAGTGCTGGGTGGAGGAGGGCAAAGGGGAAACTTTGGGACAACTGTAATAGCATAATTAATAAAATATAATTTTAAAATATACATATATTCAAATGTTAAAAATTCCATTCTAAAATAAAAAAATATTACAGAGTATGATCAATTGTTTTGGGGCTTGAATCTCAAGCGAGTTATTAGTTTCCTTTTTGCTCAGCTATTTTGTTATTTTTTGAAGTGTATTCTTTATATAATGAATGAAAATAAAATATAAAAATATATATAATTATTTGACTTTTTAATGTTCTAAAAGACTTAGAATGTCCTAAGTGGTAGATTATACAGATGAGTTTTTTCTTTTTCTTATCTATCCAGAATTTCTATAAGAAGTTTGTATTGTTTTTAATTAAGAAACTCTTTTAAATTTGAAAATACAAAATTAAAGATAAAATATTGTATTAAAATATATTAAAATATTTCATTTTAATAAATTTATTATTTTATTCAATAAATTTATTGAAATAAATTTCTTAAAATGTATTGTTCTATTTTAATAAAATAATATTTTAATATGCATAAATAATCATCTTGTAAGACAAATTCTAGTATTTTTTTGGAGGGAGAAATTTAAGGTTTTATTTCTTTGCAATTTTTAAAGTTTTTTTCCCTATGACATATTTTTTGTAATAACAGAAAAATGTTTTTTTCTTTTCTAATTTTTTAGAATATGCATGTGAAGGCTTCATAACACTGTGCTCCTCATTTCCCCAGTTCCCCTATAAAAGCACAGATGCAAAGGTAACTTGTTAATAATCCTTTACACTTATGTGGCAGTTCATTGTCGCAAAGTACATTTATAAGTAACATATTGGAACCCCAAGGGTCACAGGGAGGTCAGAGAGGAAACAAAGCTCTCTGAGGTTTGTGGGATTTGCCTGGCATCCTGTGTCTTGAGGGAGGTGGTTCCAGAAGGAATGAAGCCCAGCTTGTAGCTCCAGGTTTTCATGATCATTTACTGACTTTGGGGATAGTTTTCTATTAAAGAGCACACTCTCTGTTTCTCTCTATCTTATACACACATATAGAAGTGTTTGGGGTACTCCATGTGCCTTAGGGTGGGAGCTAAGTGCATCCAAATGGGCATCTTTTTTTTAATTTTAATTTTTTATTGTTATTCAATTACAGTTGTGTGCCTTTTCTCCCCATCCCTCCACCCCACCCCAGACAAACCCCCCTCCCTCCCCCACCTCCAGATGGTGAGGGACAAATGGGCACCTTTGAAGGCACTCACAGGTGCACTTGCAGGATCAGCTTGGGTCTGAGTGAACAGTGAACGTCCTTCCTCCTCGACTACCTTATTTCTCCACACTTCCCAACCTGTCCTCCACCCTGCTCACTCCTTGGGCTTCCCTTTTCCCTAACTCTCAAGTCTTTATTGTATTTTTTGTTACCTAGCAAGGGCTCGCTGCTCAACATGCACAGAAGCCAGTACTATGACATCATTTCTTGAGAGGAGAAAGAGCTTTTATTGCTGAGTCAACCTGCAGGAGACAGGAGCCACCCAGTGTTCAGTAGGATTTTAAGGGGTATCAGCACCAGATCTTCCTGAACAACAGACCCTTCACTTCTGAAAGGGTTCTGGCATTAAGGTTCTGGTCATGTCCTGGTCCCTTGATTCTGTTGTGGGGACAGTTAAAGGTTCACTAGTGTTAGTTTTGAGTGATATAATGTTGGTTCTGCGCCTTGTTAGGAACAGGATAGAACCAGTGTCAGCCAGTTTGGCAGTTACAAACCCCAAGGGGCAGCAACTGCTCTAGCCACTTCCTGTTGCTAAGGGAACAAAGTAAGTAAGGACTAGGACTATACAAGCAAATATCACAATTGGAAAGTAAAAAATTGTTTAAACCTATTCAGTAGCAAGTTAGGATGGATAATTCAGGTTTATGCAGGCCTGGTGCATACTCTTGGGAGGAAGCAGTCTTCTTTCTAGCTGTCTGTGTCTTCTCCTCTTGGCCAGGTGGGGTCTGTTGTCCTGTTTCTTTTGAAAAGTAACTAACTAGAAGGACTTCACAGGCTTCATTCCATGTAGGCTGTCGCTGACTGTCAGTGTTGATTTTTCCAAGTCTCCAGGGCCAGATAAAGCAGCACCTAGTGAGGGCACACATTTTATAGCATCTATTTTTTTTAACAATATGGTTAAGGAAGGGCCTCTCATATAACATTTCATACAGGATCAATTGGAGCTTGCTTCTAGGGGCTACTCTCACCCTAAGCGGGGCAGCTGATAGAACCTTATCCCAAGTTAGGTTGATTTCTTGTCATTTACATTTTCAGTCTTTCCCGTAAACTAAGACCTCTATGAAGCAAGGAATTCTGATTGTATTCCAAGGGCCTCAAATGCTTTCCATATCACCTTTGCTATGACTTCCCCAAATACAGTGGGGGCATTTTTAAATCCTTGTGGGAGTACCATCAAGCACTACTGTTGTTTCATGTTAGTCTCTGGATCATCCCATTCAAAGGCAAAGAGTTCCTGGTACTCAGGACTTAGGGGTACACAAATAAAAGGCAGCTTTTCAGTCCAGAACTGTAAACCAGCAAAAGTCTCCAGATAAAATTGTAAGCACCAGTATATGTCTACAATTTGGTTAATGGCTCTAAAGGAGTCCCTAAGCCCCACTGTTCTTGGTCACTATCTGTGAGTTATGGTATCTATTGGGGCCTTTTGGAGTAAGTCCCTTTTCCTTCTGGCCAAAGAAGGTTGGGACACACTCATCTCCAGAGTCCTTCATGATTTTGAAAGGCACACCATTGTGGTCCAAGAGAGGGATGGCCTTTTCCATCTCTTGTTGTGGGTCCTGAGCTCTTATCCACGGTCATTTGCTCTTTCCTAAGACATCATTTTGGGTCTTGGCTGGTCATGGTGGAGGGCTGCAGCAAGCAGAGAAGCTTTTTGTCTCACACCATGTAGCTCCTGCCTTTCCTGAATTTGATCTTGGCTGTTAAACACTTTAAAAGCAATCTCAACCAATGGAACACTGGCAGCCCCAGTCCCCCTTCCAGGTTTTGTAGGGTTTTAATATTTTTTCTTACATCTGGAGCATTCTGGTTCATAAAGTTCATATTAACTACTCTAGTGATATTTGGATGTTGCAGATCAATATCTGTATATTGTTGGAAGGCCTCAAAAATGCTTTCAAGGAATGTGGGTAGGTTCTCCTTGGGCCCCTGTTGTACTTCCTGGATCTTATTCGAACTCTTTGGTTTGGGGATCCCTTTGTGAAGTCCTTATAGTGGTTTAACTTTGCTCAGTCTCCTGTGTCACTGGGGTCTCACCCTGGTTCTGTTCCAGAGATGGCCTGCACAGCTGGGGTTCTGATTGGATTGTCTGGTTATAGTTCATGGAGCCTCTTGGCTTCATGGTGGGCCTTCTCTAATACCATCCTACATTCCTCCAGAGTGAGGAGTGTATTCATGAGGTCCTAGAAGTCAGCCAGTTAGGATGATGAATAGCAAAAGTAGAGGTGAAGAGATTCTCATATCTTTAGGACCATCTCATTAGGATGGCGTGTTATTCTTTCAATTATCTAAATCAGAGTTAGACAAGGGGGAGTACTCATATGCAAATCTCCTAGGTTGATCTAGGTCATCTAGACTTGCAGGGGCTTGTCTCAAGGGATATTGCCCTACCTGAGGCAGAGTAACCCCGGGGCTGAATTGAGTCCTCTGGTGAGTACATGGAGGGGAAAACTTCTTTTCTGACTATTTGGCAGGAGGGTACAGGACTGGACCGCAGCTCTTGGAGGATTGTTGGTGAAAGCCTCGGCACTACTCATAGAAATCCCTACTTCACACTCAGGGAATCATGGGGAGAGGGCTGAAGGAGGAGCCTGATGTAGGATATCAAGATCATCATTTGGCTCTGACTTAGGCAAGACAGGCTTTTTCTGGTATGGGGCTGGAGGGGGTTCTTCCTTCTGAACCATAATTTAACATCTGTTTTGTAAATTTTTATTCTGATATAAATACATAAATGATTGTACACATGGGATTTAGTCTCATTTCCCTTCTCTTTTGCAAAGCAACTCTAATTGTGAAATAGCATTATAGGTTAAGGGCCCATTTTCAGGCCATTTTTCCTGACTCTAACTGATATTGGGGCCAGGTAGTGTTAAAAAGCAAACCATTTTCCTCTTACTACACAGGTGGCAAACACAAGGCCCATGGGCCAAATCCAGCCCTCCACCTTGTTTTATCCGGCCCAGCACCTTGTTTCTACCAGGCAGCCGTGCTAAGCTCTTGCTTAACTGTTAGTAGTAGTAGTTACATTTATACAGTCCTAAAATTACATTAGGCCCTTTGAAGGCAACTGTGAGGCTGATGTGGCCCCTGGTGAAAATGAGTTTAACACCCCTAGACTAGGTTTATAGCTAAATACTGACCAATTTTGAAGAATATATCCTAAAAGGTTACGGTCAGGTTAACTATTAGCATTCCTTATTTTGAAAGGTGTCTTAGGATTATTGGAGCAAAAATACCAAGGGGCAGATTCAATAAAGTTTTGCTATGATCCTCCATTGTTAACCCTTATTAGCCAATTATTAACAGATAATACAATCAGACATAGACAAACAAAGACATCCAAAACCCTGGGACTCTAATCCAAGGTTTAGGACTCTAACCCAATCCTTTGAGTACCTCAGTAGCTATAACTTTTTATCTTGTGTCTCTCAAGGTGGGATTTTAGCCCACAGCTGTAGCCCTGGGACCCAAACCCAAGGTTCAGGACCCTAACCTGACAAAATCTCCCCAGGGTGGAGCTCTAATCCACAATTCTGTTGAGGTTATTAGACATTTTAGGCACAAGTGTTTTTTAATGAGTTTACTTACCTAAAAGAATTTGATCCAGAAGCTGTTTCTTTTCCCAAAAGTTAAAGTGGTACCAAAGAGCCTATAGCACCACAGCACAGGGTGGGAAGCAGAGCCCAGCAGCCAGCAGCCAAGGCTGTAGAAAAACCAGTCTAAGTGGCCACTCAGGGTCTGCCACCAGGGCTCATGTCCTGCTGGAGGCTATAGTTCCTCAGGCAGGTGGTCACCAGATCAAAATCCCTTTGTGGTTGCCAAAAGGGCTGCTGCCTGAAGCACACAGAAGCGAAAACTATGGCACCAGCTTTTGAGAAAAGAAAGAGCTTTTATTGCTGAGTCAACCTGCAGGAGACAAGAGGTACCATTTAAACCTGCCTCCCCAATCCAGAGTATGGGGGAGGATTTTAAGGGATTTTAGTACCAGATCTTCCTATATAATGGACCCTCCACTTCTGAAAGGGTTTTGGCATTCAGATTCTGGTCATGTCCTGGTCCTTTGGTTCCATTGTGGGGAACAGTTAAGGGTTCACAAGTATTACTCATGAGTACTGTAACTTTGGTTCTGGGTCTTTTTAGATATAGGACAGGGCCAGGTTGAGCTGGTTCTGTGGTTACAATTTTCCTGTAGTGCCTTCTGTCAAATGAATGGAAACCATGAAAAGGAGAGAGGCTAGAGCTTCCTGGCACTCCTTTCCCCGGTTGTCCTAATCTGTGAGCTTAAAAAGCATCATGCCTACAAGGCTGTTGATTTGGCCCAAGGAGCTGATATTTCTTCTCAGTCCTAGCTCAAAAATAAATATTTGTTCTCTCCCTTTTTCTCCTTCTCTGTCTTCCTCTCTCCTCTGCTTCCTCCATCTCCCTCTTCCAGTCCCTCCATCTCTCTCTCTCTCTCTCTTTCTGCTATAACGGTCTCTTTGTTTCACAAAGACACAATTACTCAGCAGCTCCCAACTTTTCTATGCTTATATAATAGTCCTCCCCACACCCCAAACACCCAAGGTTTTGCTTTCCATGGTTTCACTTAACTGCAGTCAACCTCAGGCTAAAAATATTAAATGGAAAATTGCACAAATAAACAATTCACAAGTTTTTATGGGATGCCATTCTCAGTAGTGTGATGAAATCTCACACTTTCCCACTCTATCCAGACCAGGACACAAATCATCCCTTTGTCCCGTGTGTCCACAATGTACACATCGCCCATCTATTAGTCACTCAGTAGCCATCTTGGCTATCAGACTGGTTATCAGAGAGAGAGAGAGAGACTGTATTCACATAACTTTTATTGCACTGTATTTTTATAATTGTGTTTTTTTATTATTACTTGTTGATCTCTTAGTTCACCTAACTTATAAATTAAATTGTATTATAGATATCCATGCATAGGAAAAACATAGTATATATAGGATTTGGTATTATCTGACATTTCAGGCATCCTCTAGAAGTCTTGGAATGTATTCCCTGAAAATAAGAGGGGGCTACTGTACTTTCTGATGGTAGAATTTTGGAAAGCTCACTTGAAAGGATTAATATACTCAAGACAAGACTAAATAGGTCAGTACTCAGTACAGTGCAATTGCTACTATTATGTAAGAATTGTGTGTCCATTTCGCTTGCCCTTTAGCATTAAGCAGTTTGGATAGAATAGTGTGTCTCAAATTTGGCAAAATATTAGGAATGATTTGGGGAAATTTTAAGAATCCCAATGCCCATGCCAATCAAATCAGAACCTCTGGGGATGTGATCCAGGCATTAGCATTTTAAGAACTCCCCCTATGATTTCAACATGCAGTCACAAAGCAAAACCATTAACTGTGTGCCTCTTCAGGCAAAGGCTTCTCCTAGCTAGCTTCTTTGGCTATGACTTCTTCCTTCCAGAAGTTGTGCCCAAATCTGCACATCCATCAGAATAAGTTGCTCAACATCCAGGTAACAATTTGTAACATAGACCTAAAGGGGGTGGGTCCAAGTTTCTAGAGGGTCTTGTGTTTACTATGCCTGGGTCTAGGCAGCCAAATGCAAAGCAGCTGGGACAGATCTAAACTTTGATCCCTGGGAATAAACACTGGGGTGGAGGTGGGGGATGGTAATGGAGAAGAACCCCCTCTTGGCTGGGCACACAGGCATGAGGGAGAGATATGTCTAATGGGGATTGCTCAAGTGAAATGTTTTGCAGTGCCTCACGCAGCCCCCACCCCAAGATATAAGGAATCTTCTGTAAAACCACAATATTCGCAGATGTTTGGCATGCCTAAATTCCATAAGGGGGCTGAGGTTTGAAACAAGGCTGACAAAGGGCCAACTCTGAGCTGGCTTCTGGAGACAAGCGTCAGCCCACACCTGGGTTTCAAGAGTATAAACTCAATCACAGTAAAACTAATTATGCTCATTGGTCAGAATCTGTTAGACCACCAGTGCTGGGCTCATGGCATACTCATAGAGACCTACTGGACTGAGGCCTGCTGAGTGCTGCCAGCCAAGGCTGCCTTCTGTGCTCCAATATATATTGTTCAGTATCCTCTGTAAGCATTGAGTATAATCAAATTCACAATGTTAATTTCACAATGTTAACATTGTGAAAAAAATGAAAAAAAGAGCCTCTAATTCCAATAAATGGCATGGACTTCACATCTCCTATTTAGCCTTGGCTTCTCAACAGATAAACTGCTTCAAAGACAGAAGTTATCATTTCAGGTAAGGCAGATTTAGCGGTTTTCTAATGGATCTGAGTTTTCAAGGTTTTGACCACTTGGCTTCTCTCGCCGGCAATTCTCTTGAGGCTTTTTTTCCTAAACCAGCAGCCCCCCAAAACAAACCTGATCTAATATCTTGATAAGACCCTGTCCTGATTCTTTCCAGCTGGGAAAGTTGCCTCTTTCATCTAGTCCAGCAGTTCTCAGGCCTGGCTGCATATAAAAATAAGCTGGGGGGTTATTTTCTTAATATGTCATGTCTGGCCCCATCCCAATCAATTAAATCAGAATGGGGACAGATGTGACAATGGATAGTTTTTAAAGCTCTCCATGTGACACTAAAGTCCTATCAGAGTTGAAAACCTCTAGTCTATCTCTTTTTCCATGCTTTCTTTACTCAGCTGCCTAGACTCCCCTTTTGTCTGCCCACTCTGTGTGATCCTTATCCTACACTTCTCCCACCTCCCCACACAAAGTAGTACATCTCCTCCAGTAGGTAACAGAGGAGGGAAACACAGACCAGGACAAGACCTCTAATTCCCGCTCTTTAAAGGTGATGTCAGTGACCAGCAGCCTTAAAATTACCTAGAAACTCATTTAAATTACATACTCCTACTAACTCAGAATCTGCATTTAAGCAAAATCTCCAGGTGATATGAATGCACACGGGAGTTTGGTGAGCACTGTTTAATTAACACATAAGCCTACGTCCTCATAATCAAACCACCTTAAAGCCTCTCTGTGATATGCCAAGGTTGGAATTATGTGCTCTAAACCCTCAGGCCTCCCAAGGTCCTGGCTCTTCATGAAGTCTTGTCCTAAATGCTTCCTTAAATACGCGTTCATTTTATCCTTGATATAAATCTGTGGGATAGGTTTATTATTATCCCCAAATGAAAGAAAACAAGGTTCAGAGAAGTGAAATGACTTACTCAAGCTGGTAAGTCATAGATTCGGGATTTTGTTAGAGGTCAGTTTCATTCCAAAGTTGGTTCTCTTTACAATAAAAGAGGTGTCACATGTTTTAATGTGAAGTGGGTGGGCACACAGAATAGGTGAGATGGCTCCTGCCATCCTAACCCTTCCAGCTCTGGATGAAAACATTAGACTCTCTCTCTGCTGACTCAGAGAGACCAGTTATCCTGCTGCAGCAGTAAGTCATCTTCTCACCTTGGAAATGACCAAAGGAACTTTAGAGTTCTGTTCTTCACAATGTTGAGAACCTCTGGAGAGCATGGTTTGTTTGGCCTCTTCTTGGCGAACCCTCCTGGACATGGAGCTCATTTCCTCTTCAGCACAGACTCCAATCTCTTGAGTATTAAAAGTTGTATTTTCCTTTCATGTTCTCTTCTCCTAAGCCAAAAATCATCAAACCAGATGGCCCTTTCTCTGTCATGTATTAGACATGTACAGTTTTAAATGGTTGTAAAAAACAATTGGAACTCTTGTCAAATGGAATGGAGCCTTCCTACCTAGCTTAAAGTTGAGGTCACTGTGGCCATGTTGCTGAATGAAGCTCCTTGTATCTGAACCATGAAGTCGCCTCTCCATCTTTTAAACAGAATCCTCAACCCAACAAACTAGGTTGAAAACAAAAATCTCAGGAGAGGTCCCTGCATGAGGTAACTCAGGACATGGCCCCTTAGACAACCTTAGACAACAGGTGGCTGCCTGGCCAGCAGCCATAAGGATTGAGGAAAACAGTCTATATCTGGATGTCCCAGACCTCTCAAGACCCTGTGTCTCAAGGCTACTGTGTTTATCACAAAAGTGAAGAATTTTCACATGCTACTCCTTCCACAACCCTATAAGTAGGAACAAGGCAGGAGGTGGGATGCAGTTGCTCTCACCCTGTCTGACACCATCAGTGCACTCCCCTGGAACATAAATAATAAATGACATGTCCACAGCATGTCTACATATGCTGGCACTCTGCATGTTTCTTTGGAATATCATGAACACAAATGCAAACATAAGTACAGCTTCCCAGTTTGGAGCCCCTGTGTTACAGTTGGCATAGTTGGCAGGATATTCCAGAAAGTACCACTGCTGAGTCAACCTGACAACATGCTGGGTGGGGGAGCCCTGGGGGAAATTCTGGGAATAGTGGGAGGAATCCTGGGTAGCCCATCAGTTCAATATGGTAAGAGGTCAAAAGCCTAATGGGGGTACATCCCCAACACTCCCATGGGCCTTGTAGAACTTTGAAAGGGGGCAGAGGAATGCTGCCACTAGGGGAAGAGGAAGAAGTGGCCAAAGTGAAAGTGCAGCAGTTAGAGGATAAGTGTAAGTTAGAGAGGAAAATGAGGAGATAAGATTTTAAGGCGAGTCTCAGTCCCTCCATTTAGAAGATTTAGTTTGAGAGTATTCATCTGTTTAAACTTTGTCTTTTCTTTAGATATTGTTATTGTTTCTATTTTGAAAGGAATGACTTGGTCTAGATCTCAAATTTTTTTGCTAAAGGTCTGGTAAATGGGATAAGATCTCCAATGTGCAAGCTTTTATGTTGTTACATCATCCGGATTCTACTGAGAAAGGATTTAAATCAATGGTTCAAAGAGGGGAAAAGATCTCACTCCTCTCTCAGACAGTAAAACTCAGAAAGGAAAGGAAAAAATGAGTGTTTTAAACACTTTGAATTCTCCTTCTGGAGGCCCAGATATTTCCCCCATCTATTCTTCAGTCTCTGTAAAAATCATCAAAACACCAGATAATGAAACAGCTTACTTCTGAGCACACTAAAGGAATGCAACAATCACCAAGAAAAAAATGTGAGTATATTTGCTCATGAGGGGAAAAACTATTTCTGAAAATTATGAAATGTATTTATAAATTTGTCAATCTAAAGAATACTAATTACTTACTTTTAATGGCACTAAAATTGGATATTCTAAGTGGGAAAGCATATATGTATTGGTAATAAGATATGTAAATATGGTAATATATTTTGAAGGAAATAGAATTATAAGTAAATTGTTCTAATTTCTGGATGAGTTAAAAGGGCTAACCAAAGGGGACTAGGAGGAGAAGGATTCTGTAGAAGGAAGAAGTAAAAAGACAAATAAAAAGACAAGCAAATGAGAAAATCTTGTGCTTCTCTACAAAAATTGGTAATTCAAAGTATGTGTGTCAACTTTATGTGTTCAGTCCTCATGTATAAGGCCTATATGTGATATGTGTTCATCTGTGTATTACATGTGGTATATTTTCTGCCCCTGGATGGCATAACTAGGGGGTAATATTTTATTGGCCTAAAGAAATTAAATACTGATATAAATTAAACAGGATCCTGTGGTTTACACAAAGTATTTAATATCAAAACCAGTTTCAAATTTGATTAATGTCTTTAAAAAGTCATTACAATAAAAATGTGGTTTTTTGCAAAAAGTCTATGTTCTAACATTTTGGTTAAGTTTGTTTGACAACCTTCCCAAAGTTTAAATTTTAAGAGACTTTTTAATTGAGAAATGACTTTAGGGTATTCCCATGGGTCCCTGGAATACGTCAAGGATTTGTTCTCCCTCTTTTAGAAAAGAGAAGTTTTTTAAAGTATATTTTATTGATTATGCTATTACAGTTGTTCCATTTTTTCTCCTCTTTATCCCCTTCCACCTTGTACCCCACTCCTTCCGATATTCCTTCCCCGCCTTAGTTCATGTCCATGGGTTCTACATATAAGTTCTTTGGCTTCTCCATTTCCTATACCACACTTATCCTCCTCCTGTCTTTGTACCTACCAATTATGCTTCTTATTCCCTGTAACTTTTCCACCATTCTTCCCTCTCCATCTCCCCACTGGTAACTCTCCATGTGATCTCCATTTCTGTGATTCAGTTCCTGTTCTAGTTGTTTGCTTAGTTTGTTTTTCTTTTTGTTTTATAGGATTAGTTGTTGATAGTTGTGAATCTGTTGTAATTTTACTGTTCATAGTTTTGATCTTCTTTTTCTTAGATAAGTCCCTTTCACATTTCATATGATGAAGGCTTCGTGATGATGAACTAATTTACTTGAACTTATTTGGGAAGCACTTTATCTGCCCTTCCATCTAAATTATAGTCTTGCTGCATAAAGTAGTCTTGGATGTACATCCTTGCTTTGCATGACTTTGAATACTTCTTTCCAGCCCCTTCTAGCCTGTAAAATTTCTTTTTAAAAAATTTTTATTGTTATTCAATTACAGTTGTCTGCATTTTCTCCCCATCCTTTTACCCCACCCCAGCCGAACCCACCTCCTTCTCCCACCTCCACCCTCCCCCTTGATTTTGTCCATGTGTACTTTATAGTAGTTTTTGTAAACCCCTCTCCCCACTGCCCCCTTCCGACTCCCCTCTGGCTATTGTTAGATTGTTCTTAACTTCAATGTCTCTGGTTATATTTTGCTTGCTTTTTTCTTTTGTTGATTATGTTCCAGTTAAAGGTGAGATCATATAATATTTGTCCATCACCGCCTGGCTTATTTCACTTAGCATAATGCTCTCCCATTCCATTCATGCTGTTGCAAAGGGTATAAGCTCCTTCTTTCTCTCTGTTGTGAAGAATTCCATTGTGTAAATGTACCATAGTTTTTGGATCCACTCATTTGCTGATGGGCACTTAGGTTGCTTCCAGTACTTGGCTATTGTAAATTGTGCTGCTATGAACATTGGGGTGCATAGGTTCTTTTGGATTGGTGTTTCAGGATTCATAGGGTATAATCCCAGCAGTGCAATTGCTGGGTCAAAGGGCAGTTCCATTTTTAGTTTTCTGAGGAAATTGCATACTGTTTTCCACAGTGGCCTAACCAGTCTGCATTCCCACCAACAATGTACTAGGGTTCCCTTTTCTCCGCATCCTCTCCAACATTTGTTTGTTGATTTGTTTATGTTGGCCACTCTGACTGTTGTGAGGTGGTACCTCATTGTGGTTTTAATTTGCATCTCTCTGATGACTAGAGATGCTGAGCATCTTTTCATATGTATGTAAAGATATCCTCTGTACATCTTCCTTGAAGAAGTGTCTGTTCAAGTCCTCTGCCCATTTTTTATTTGGGTTGCTTGTCTTCCTGGAGTTCAGACGTGTGAGTTCTTTATATATTTTGGAGATCAGGCCCTTGTTTGAGGTATCATTGGCAAATACGTTTTCCCATACTGTTGGTTCTCTTTATATTTTATGCTGTTTTCTTTAGCCATGCAGAAGCTTTTTATTTTGATGAGGTCCCATTTGTTGATTCTTTCCTTTATGTCCCTTGCTTTGGGGACGTATCTGCGAAGATGTTGCTGTATGGAGTGTCTGAGATTTTCCTGCCAATGTTTCCCTCTAGAACTTTTATACAGTGTTAGAACTTATATTTACGTCTTTTATCCACCTTGAATTTATTTTTCTGTATGGCATAAGTTGGTGATCAAATGTCATTTTTTTTGCACGTAGCTGTCCAGATCTCCCAACACCATATGTTGAAGAGGCTATTTTTGTCCGTTTTATGCTCCTGCCTCCTTTGTCAAATATTAATTGACCATAAAGACTTGGGTTTATTTCTGGGCTCTCTGTTCTGTTCCATTGGTCTATGTGCCTGTTTTTATGCCAGTACCAGGCTGTGTTGATTACAGTAGCATTGTTATACAGTTTGATATCAGGTATTGTGATCCCTCCTGCTTTGTTCTTCTTTCTCAAACTTCCTGCAGCTATGTGGGGTCATTTAGGGTTCCATATAAATTTCTGAAATGTTTGTTCTCTATCTGTGAAATATGTCATGGGTACTCTAATAGGGATTGCATTGAATCTATGAATTGCTTTGGGTAGTATGGCCATTTTGATGATGTTAATTCTTCCAATCCATGAGCATGGTACATGCTTCCATTTGTTCGTGTCTTCCTTAATTTCTTTCTTCAATGTTGTGTAGTTTTCTGAGTACAAGTCTTTGACCTCCTTGGTTAGGTTTATTCCTAGGCACTTTATTTTTCTTGTTGCTATATCAAATGGGATTGTTTTCCTGATTTCTGTGTCTGCACTTTCATTGTTGGTATACAGGAATGCCTTTGATTTCTGAGTATTGACTTTGTATCCAGCTGTTTTGCCAAGTTCATTTATTAGGCTGAGTAGGTTTTTGGTGGAGTCTATAGGATTTTCCATGTACACTATCATGTCACCTGCAAACAGTGACAGTTTCATTTCCTCCTTTCCAATTTGGATGCCTTTTATTGCTTTTTCTGGTCTGACTGCTGTGGCTAGGACTTCCAATACTATGTTGAATAGGAGTGGTGAGAGAGGGCATCCTTGTCTTGTTCCTGATCTAGTGGGAAAGCTCTAAATTTTTGTCCATTGAGTAAGATGTTGGCTGTAGGTCTCTCATATATGTCCTTTATTATGTTGAGGAATGCTCCCTCTATTGTCACTTTGCTGAGTGTTTTTTATCAGAAATGGAGGCTGTATCTTAAATGCTTTTTGTGCATCTATTGATATGATCATATGATTTTTGTCTTTGCTGTTGTTGATGTGATGTATTATGTTTATTGATTTGCAAATATTGTACCATCCTTGCATCCGTGGGATGAATCCCACTTGGTCATGGTGGATGATCTTTTTAATGTATTGCTGGATGCGGTTTGCCAATATTTTGTTGAGAATTTTAGCGTCTATGTTCTTCAGAAATATTCGCCTGAAGTTTTCTTTCTTTGTTTTGGGATTTGGTTTATCTGGTTTTGGGATTAGGATGATGCTGGCCTCATAAAAAGAGTTTGGGAGTCTTCCATCAGTTTGGATTTTTTTGAATAGTCTGTGAAGGATAGGGCTTAGCTCTTCCTTAAATGCTTTGTAGAATTCTCCTGTGAAACCATCTGGTCCAGGGCTTTTGTGTGTTGGGGGTTTTTTGATTACTGCTTCAATATTGTCTGCTATTATTGGTCTGTTCAGGTTTTCTGCTTCTTCTACATTTAGTTTTGGAAGATTATATTTTTCTAGAAATGTGTCCATTTCACCTAAGTTTTCAAATTTCTTGGCATACAGTTCTTCATAGTAATGGCTTACAATACTTTGTACTTCTGTGGTATCAGTTGTAATCTCTCCTCTTTCATTTCTAATTGTGATTATTTGGATCCTTTCTCTTTTTTTCTTGATGAGCCTATTTAAAGGCTTGTTGATTTTGTTTATCTTTTCAATTAACCAACTCCTGGATTCATTGATCCTTAAAATTGTGCTTATAGTCTCTATGTCATTTAACTCTGCTCTGATCTTGGTTATTTCCTTCCTTCTTCTTGCTCTGGGCTGTCTTTGTTGTTGTTCTTAGAGTTCTTGTAGGTGTAGGGTTAGGTTGTTTGTTTGAAATGTTTCTATCTTTTTAAGGTAGGCCTGTATTGCTATGAACTTCCTTCTCAGGACTGCCTTTGCTGTGTCCCATAGCTCTTGGGTTGTTGTGAGTTCTTTTTCATTTGTTTCCAGGAAGTTTTTGATTTCTTCCCTAATCTAGTTCTTGACCCATTCATTGTTTAATAGCATGCTATTCAGTCTCCATGATTTTGAGTGTTTTGGGTTTTTTCCTTTGTGGTTGGTTTTCTAATTTCAGTCCCTTGTGGTCAGAGAAAATGCTTGATATGATTTCAATTTTCTTGAATTTGTTGAGGCTTGTTTTGTGTCCTATCATGTGGTCTATCTTTGAAAAAGTTCCATGTACACTTGAAAAGAATGTGTATTTTGCTTCTTTGGGATGTAAAGCTCTATATATATCAGTAAGTCCATTTCCTCTAAGGTATTCTTAAGTGACACAATATCCTTGTTGATATTTTGTTTGGAAGATCTGTCCATTTTTGACAGTGGGATGTTAAAATCCCCTAGTATAATTGTGTTGCTGTCAATATTTTTCTTGAAGTCCTCCAAGATTTTCTTGATGTATTTGGGTGCTCCTATGTTGGGTGCATATATATTTACAATGTTTATGTCTTCTTGGTGGATTCTTCCTTTGAGTATTATGAAGTGACCTTCGGGGTCTCTCTTTATGGCCCTTCTTTGGAAGTCTATTTTGTCTGATATGAGTATTGTTACCCCTGCTTTTTTTCCCTGTCCATTTGTTTGGAAAACTTGTTTCCAGCCCTTCACTTTCAGTCTGTGTAGGTCTTCTGTCCTGAGGTGGGTCTCTTGTAGGCAGCATATGTGTGGGTCATGTTTTCTTATCATTCAGCTATTCTGTGTCTTTTGATTGGAGCATTTAATCCATTTACGTTTAAGGTTATTACTGATAGGTCCTTATTCATTGCCATTTTTTCCTACCTGTGTTCCTCTGTCTTTCTCTTTTCCTTCCTTTCCTTAAAGCAAACCCTTTAGCATCTCTTGCAGAGCTGGTTTGGTGGAGGTGTATTCTTTTAGACTTCTTTTGTCTGGGAAGCTCTTTATTTGGTCTTCTATCTTGACTGAGAGCCTTGCTGGGTAAAGTAGCCTTGGTTGCAGGTCTCTGGTTCTCATTACTTAGATTATTTTTTGCCATTCTCTTCTGGTTTAGAGAGTTTCTATTGAGAAGTCAGTTGCTAACCTTATTGGGGCTCCCTTGTATGTTACTTCCTGTTTCTCCCTTGACGCCTTTGAGATCTTCTCTTTGTCTTGGAATTTTGCCATTTTAATTATTATGTGTCTTGGAGTAGGCCTCTTTGGGTTCCTCTTGCTTGGGACTCCCTGTGTTTCCTGGATTTGTGTGACTTTTTCTGTCATCACATTAGGGAAATTTTCCATCATTACTTTTTCAAACAGGTTTTCTATCCCTTGCTCTTCTTCTTCTCCTTCTGGTATCCCTATACAGCAGCAGGTATAATATCTCCTTTCTTTTCATTTGGGGATTGTTTCTTTGTCTTCCCATTGTTTGTGAGACTCTTCTTATTACCCTCTGCTTCTTAAATTGATCTGTTCTGACTCCCTGGGTTTATGGTATGAACTTCTATGGCAGAATGCCAGTGGGAACCAGCTGTCTCCTTAATCTCCTGGGCTCTCTGGTCTTCGGCTGTCATTTATGGGTCTAACAGGGTCTAACTCTGGTCTTTTCAGAGCTCCAGGTTTTATTGTCTCACCTGTGGGAAAAGGAGGGAAGAAAAAAAAAGAAATAGGGAAGGAAGGACAAAGGAATAGAAAAGGAAAGGAAGGAAGGAAGAAAGAATAACAAAAGATCAGAGGAAAGAAAAGAAGGAGTTTTAACAAAAATTCAAATTAAAAAAAATAAAAGAAGGCAGGAAGAAGGAATAAAAAAGTAAAGGAAGGAAGGAAGAAGGAATAAAAAAAGGAGGAAGGACAGAATAGAAGAAGGAGAGAAAAGAAGAAGAAAAAAATAATCTTCTGCTGACTTTAAACCGGTCAGGTCAGTTCTGCTGGTCTTCCTGTCTGTGAAAAGGGAGGGGCTGGGTGGAGGGATTGGTTTCACTTTTCTCCCTTCCTGAGCCACACTCTTCATTGTTGTCCAACCTGCAGTCTAGTTCCTCAGGGTCCTTCTGCTTCCCCCTAGGCCTTTAGTCCACCTGTTGCGCTGCCCTTGAGGTGCAGCAATTAGGGGCAACTCATACTCCACCTTCTTGCTCTTTGCTGTCCTAGATGCTAGGGGCTTTTGATGCTATTTCAGGGTAATTCAGCCCCCTACTGGGTCAAGTCTTTCCAGGGACTGCAGTCTGCTCTAGCCCTGCAGCTCCCCTCTGCTGGGCATTCTGCATTCCTCCTAGAGAGAGAGTAGGCCGTGCAGGGCTCTGTGTGCAGGGGTAGGTGGGAGGTGTTCACTCTCAAGTGCTTCAGGCGTGTTCGCCTGCGGGCAGCCAGGCCGCTGATCAGGTTTGCACTGATCCCAAGCTTTGGACCTGTGTGCCTGGCAGCCGGGCTGCTGATCAGAGTGTGCACCCACCTGGGGTTTCAGGTTTGGGTGCCCAGGTTGCTGACCAGGGTACGCACCCACCCGGGAGCTTTGGCCTGTACCCCCAGGCAGCCAGGCCTCTGATCTGGGTGAGCATCAACCGGGCTTCAGGTGTGTGCTGGGGCTGCTTATCTGGTGTTCACAGGCCAGGGGCTGGGGGGGGTGGGAGGTGTAAGAGGCCACGGCTGCTGTGGAGAATTCTCTAAACAGCCACTGAGTGCCTCTGTTTTCTCTTTTTCTTTTCAAGAAATTCCTCCTATTCAAGCCCTTCCAGTCCAAACAAGCACCTGGCCTCTCACACAGCCCAGCCTGGCTCTCTCCCAAGAATCCTGCAGCAGACTCTGCATCCTGGCTGGGGGCTTCAGCCTCCCTGGTCGCCACACTGGTCCCAGGGACCTTATTGTCTTTAAGCACTCTTCTTACTGTCTGATCTTTCAATGTCCTCTACAATCTTTGGTCTCCGATATTCATATATGCTGGAATACCATTGGCTGTTTGCTCTGTTCCTCAGATCAGCTAGGCGTTTCACTGGTGCCAGGGGGAAGTGGACTCCGCTCCCACCTATCTTGCTGACAACTTCTGCCTGTAAGATTTCTTTTGAGAAATCAGCTGATAGTCTTATGGGAACTCCTTTGGAGGTAACTGTCTCGTTTTCTCTTGCTGCTTTTAAGATTCTCTCCCTCTCTTTAATCTTGAGTAATGTAATTATGATGTGCCTTGGTGTGTGCTTCCTTGGATCCAACGTCTGTGGGACTCTCTGAGCCTCCTGGACTTCCTGGAAGTCTATTTCCTTTGCCAGATTGGGGAAGTTCTCCTTCATAATGTTTTCAGATAAGTTTTCCATTTCTTGATCTTCCTCTTCTCCTTCTGGCATCCCTATGATTCCGATGTTGGAACGTTTAAAGTTGTCCCAGGGTTCCTAAGTCTCTCCTCATTTTTATGCATTCTTGTTTCTTTATTCTGTTCTGATTGAATGTTTATTTCTTTCTTCCACTCCAAACCACTGATCTGAGTCCCCATTTCCTTCCCATCACTGTTGGTTCCATGTACATTTTCCTTTATTTCACTTTCATAGCCTTCACTTTTTCCTTTATTTTGCAACCATACTCAACCAATTCTGTGAGCTTCCTGATTACCAGTATTTTGAGCTGTGCATCTGATAGGTTGGCTATGCCTTTGTTGCTTAGTTGTATTTTTTCTGGAGCTTTGATCTGTTCTTTCATTTGGCCCATATTTCTTTGTCTCGGTGTACCTGTTACATTGTAAGAGGCAGAGCCTTAGTTATTTGCCAGGGCTGGGCAAGACTCTTTGTTATGGTGGTGTGGCACTGTATGTGGGGAGATGTCAGAGAGGGAACAAGGCTGCTTGCTTGGCTCTTGCTCCACTTTTAGTCACTTCCCTCACTACCCACAAGTGAATTGGCCCTTCTGATGCTAATTCCCGGGTGGATGGGCTTGTGTATATTCTATGGGTCTCTCCAAAAGACTCTCCTGTGAGGCTGGGAGTTTCTCCTGCTGTGCCATCACCACAGGATTTTATAGCCAAAGGTTTTGAGGCTTTATTTCCCCAAGCTAGAATCCTGGTTTGTGTGCTCTGTCTCAAACAGGAGTTGTTCCTCCTGGTTTATCCTCATACAAATGTGGGACTACCAGGTCTACCAGTCATTGCCTTGCTATGTGTCCTCTCTGCTCCAGCTGCCCAACTCCGCCTCTCCTACCAGTCTGGATGAATGTTTCCTCTTTGGTTGTCAGACTTCCATACAGCTCAATTTTCTGACAGTTCTGGTTGTTTTAGTTTTTAAATTTGTTGTCATCCTTGTTTTGGTTGTGCAAGGAAGCCAAGTGTATCTACCTATGCCTTTATCTTGGCCAGAAGTCTGAAAAGAGAAGTTTATGAACTAATTAAGCCTATTTAATATGCTTAAAGTACAGAGGATGTTTTGTCAAATAAAGATATAATAAATATATTCTATTTGTATATGTTCTAGAGATTATATAAAACTGTCCAAGATGCTGCAAAGTTCTCATATACTTTCACTTGTAATTTTAATTATCTTAAAATGTTGTTACAGGAAAGCAAATTCCTTTATCAATTACATTATATTCAAATCTACAACCATGTATGTCATTTTAAGTTTTGTCACTTATAAATACTCATTGTTTTACTCTGATGCATTTGCAAAAATATATCATATCTTTGGAGGGGTTAATGGAGAGAACTGACTTGTTTTGAATTGCATATTCCTGAGAATTTGAACCAAGTGAAGATTGGGGGAGCTGTGTGAAATCACTGCATTTATAGAAGTGCCTGCAGATGATCATGATGGACAAAATTGATTATGGAACACAATACATTGAAGATAATTGTGGCTTTTATAATTTTTGTTGAAAAATATTGATAATATTTAACCTATTTTTTAGACATAAGACAACTTTCTTTTTCTTAAAGCAATTTCATAAATTATACTCTCATAAGCAATACTGAGACATTTATATTTTTCTCCTTACCTGATCCCTCTGGAATTTGGAAATTCTTAACAAGTGAGTATTATTCTTTCCATAGCAATATGTTTGTTTGAATACGTACAACAGAAATCCAATTTGTTCATAATAGGGCACATAAAGCCCATTTTCAGTTTCAATTTTATTAACTAAGTATTTGTCTGGAATGTCATGATTGAAAGAGTTATGCCTGGACTCTGGATGTCACCAGAAAACCTAAAGGAATTGAAACTGACTTTCAAAGCAAATAAATGCCCCTTGGAGAAATGGCCTGGTACACTGCTTTTCAGAAGGTTCATGGCAGTCCTTTGAGGTAAGGAGCAAAGGTTGCTTTTCTGGGAGGTGGCAAGGAAAGAACTTCAAGACATTTTGGGTACCTCAAGAACTTGAAAAACTCACTCAAACCTTCAGGTACTGCAAAGCCTGTTGCCAAATGTGTGGCTTGACATCCCAGCCCTGAGGGCTAATTAAAGCTCACTCTAGGAATTCCTTGTAATGTTTCAGCAAAGTAGATTTAAGAATGTCTATATAATCAATTGCTTTTCCTGTTGTGTTAATGCAAAAAATCAGGACAAAATGAAACTGGACTTAATGCAATATATGAATTGGTCTTGATTTGGCTCTTTGATAAAAATGAGGGTGATTTTAGCAGAAAAATTATGTTTCAATAAAATCTATTGTGCACAATTATGGAAATTAGACCCTGATTCAGTGAATTATCTGTAAAATTTTGTTTCTCACCTATGAACTAGAGTGGATCCTGAATTTCTCTAGTTTTCTTTCTAGAGATATTAAAGCTATAGATAAAGAGGATCTATCAGATTGTTGCTGCTTAATTTCACTCCAGCAAAAGCCTTGCATTTGGAAGTCTCATCTGACGTTCTTGCATACTCAGAAACCGGTTTATAATTTGCTGTATTCATTAACCTTTGAGTTCTTTCTATTTTCATACCTGGTTGCTGGATTACACAGTATAGACCTCACTTTAGAAGCCCATCTGCATTGCCACCTCCTGAATAAGACTCAATGGCTTGGCTGAATGAACTTGTTGTCAGGATTGGATGGTTGAATTGGGTACAACAATTCCATATTGAGATGCTGCTGCTGCAGGGATTCCAGCTTATCCCTACTTTGGAAGAATCAGCTAACAGTCTCTCTGTTCATTCCCTCGTCCTCCTTAGATCAGGCAGGAAGAGACTTCTATACCTCACACAGGCAGGGACCTGATTTCTCTCTGTCAAATTCTTAGGAGTTGTATGGTCAGGTAAAACAAGTGGACTTCTCAGCCTCTGCCTTCTTTTCCTTCTCCTGGGGTATAGCCAATACTGTATTTGTGGCATATGGGTGCAATGTGCCAATGCCCTCACCACCCAGGGATTTCCTGTCTGGAAGAACTAAGGTGAAGATTATGAGGTGGAGGAGCAATGTTGGGTTGGAGTGTGGAGTAACTCAGGACACGGACCCTCCACTTCAGATAACAGGTGACTTCCTGTCCAGCAGCTATAAGGAATAAGGAAAACAGTCTGTATCTTGATGTCCCAGCCCTCTCAAGGCCCCTGTATCTCAAGGCTACGGTGTTTATCACAAAAGTGTAGTTTTCACATGCTACTTCCTCCATAACCCTATAAGTAGCACCAAGACAGGAGGTACAGTACAGTCTCTCTCACCCAGTCTACCACCATGAGTGCACTCCCCTGTAACATGAGTAATCAATGGCATGTTCACAGCATGTCCACATCTTCTGGTCCTTTGGGGGGGGGTTGGAATATCATGAACACAAGTGCAAACACAAACATAGCTCCCCAGTTTGGAGCTACTATGTTACACCTTAACATCCCTTGAGCTTGGATCAGTAGTGGACTGAACTGTCCTTTCTTCATAAAAATGGTAGCCAGGACATGTCTCTGTATTAGGGCAGCTTAGCTAGTCACAGCAACTCTCACCGTTTAGGCCTATCCAAAGAGCTGTTTAGTTCTTGCTCCACAGAGTAATGCAAGTAGAGCAAGGGAGCAAAAGGGAGGGGGTGCTCTGCTCCATGTGAATGTCCAAGTGTATGACACTTCTAACTTCCCTATCTGCTGTCTTCCAGGACTGTACCAGCCAATGAGGTGGCCACTAGTTGTATATAACTATTCAAATTTATTTCCTATGTAATGCTAGCCACATTTCCAGTGCTCAATAGACATATGTAACTAGGAGTTACTATAGTGGACAGTGCAGGATAGAAGCTTTCCATTATTCCAGAAAATTCTATCAAGCAGCTTGCTCTAAACTTTAGGATCCTCCACTAGGTTGTATGCATCTGGCCTATAGTTCAGTTAGGAGTGTTCAAGTTCAGTGTGGGAATGATAGACATATTCCCCCCCAATTCCACTGGCAAAAATTCAAGATACGAATTTAAAATTAATTCACAAAAATTAATTCATTAAAATTCAAGACAAGACAAGAAGGCCCCCCTCTTTAATGCAAGGGGACTGGGAACTGTCAATGAGCTTTGTGTCTAGGAAGAAGTTCAGAGGCCCAGACATGGGTGAGCCCTTGGCCAGCCTTGCTCCAGTGGTCTTATCAATGTGCAATTCTCCATTCTTGTAGTTCTGGTAGGATTTGCCAAGCCCCTATCAAACATTGCCTTCTTCTCAATCACTGTAGATTTTAGTTCTTGGTAGAAAAAAAAAAAGAATTAAGCTATTGGTGAGGGATGACTCTCAGGTACAGGAAATTTTTGGCAACAGTCAACCACTTCACTTGACAGAGAAAGACTCATGACTTCATCTGATCAATAGCAGTCCATGTGGAAAAGATATTCTGTTTTTATATTCTAAATTGGGGTTGGCAAACTTTTTCTGTAAAGAGCCAGAGAACCGATGTTTTAGGTTTTGTGGGTCATGCAGTCTTACAATGACTTTACAATGACTCAGCTCTGTAAATGGAGTGCAAAAGCTGGCCTAGATGAATGAGCATGACTATTACAGTGAAACTTTATTTATAAAGGCAGGTTGGGGGTTAAATCTGCCCTGTGGGCTTAGTTTGCTGACCTCTGCTCTAAGTTTTTTTTCACCAGGATAGCAAAATCACCCTTCTCTCCTGCCCATCCCCTCCAAAAAAGAATGGTAAAAAGAAAACCAGGAACATTGCTGTATGCATAGACCCAACAGTCTGTTGTGCTAAGCACTTCATTTGAGTTAAATTTAATTTCATTCTCACAACTCTCTAAGTTAGAATTTGTGATTGTTCCCATGTCACAGATGAGGAGCTGAGGCATGGAGAGGTTAAGTGGCTTTCCCGGTGTCACATAGCAGGCAAAGGGCAGACAGAGCTGGGATCAAAAGCCAGGTTTGGCTGATGCAGAGGCTGAGATTCTATGTGCATGGTGTATGCTTCACTGTGAGTCATTGGGGTGCAGAGCGGTATTGTTTAATATCCCCCAACATGGTAATCAGGGAAGAAACAAAAGGAGCAAAGTCCCTATAAAGTCACATCCTGCTTCTTTTGGGGTCTGTTTGGATGATACTCTAGACACATTAAACTAACCCACTCATTTATGTTAAGTGCCCTTTATCCAGGTCTGTGGGGTGCCACCCTTTCTCTGAACTCACTACAAAAACCCCTTTCATGGAAAAAGAGCATCAGATGAACAAATAAAAGAAAGAAGAGATTCTCAGGCTGCCACAAAAATTATTTTGGAATCCAGGTAATTGTAGTTGAGAGTTGTATCTGGAAAATATCAAATAAATTAATTTTGTAAATGCAGTCCTGTGTGAAAAGCTGTAAGGGGTTCTTTATGAAAATGTCACAAGAATCTTTCTGTAACTTGAGTTTTTAAAGTTTACATTTTTATATCTTTCTGTATCAAGATTTACATTTTAAAGTTTTTCTCCTGATTGCAAAAATAATGCATACTTATTGTAAAAAACATGAAAAATTTAGAAAAAGATTAGAAAAAATTTTAAATGTATAACTTTACTACTGAGTTATTTTGAATATTTTGAGTTATATACAACATGTGCACACAAATGTAGGTATATATACATGTAATTTTAAAAGTTTAAAAAAATTGAAATCAAACTATACATTTCTTCTTTGTAACCTGATTTGTTTTACTTCACCTATCATGAGAATTTTCTCATATTACAAATATTTTTCCACAACATACTTTCCAAAGGCTACATAGAATCCTACTAAACCCTATTGTTGGACAATGAGGTTGTTTCCAATTTTTGATGTAATAGATAATGCCATTTGTCCATATCAATATTATTTTAAATCAAGACAAAGATATAAACAGTGATGCTAAGTAAAATGATGATATTGCTAAAGGTCTCATGTTTTATTAATTCTAAAACATTGAGGCTGCGTTTTGGGAATGGGTTAACTGGTTCAAGTGCGTGCACACACGGCGTAGTTCCTGGGGCTGAGCAGTGGCTGCCGATCTGCTGGGTCAGCTGCCCTAGGGTTGTGAAGTGTATCGCCTCTGGTGCTCTAATGCCCGGCCTCTTTTACACTCTGGCTACTGCACTTAGGAAGTCTCTCTCAGTGCCTCCAACAATACCACTACTACTATAGGGACAGGGTAGGGAAAGAAAATGTATGGCTTCTGTTATAGGCTGAATTGTGTCCCTCCGAATCTGTATGTTGAAGCCCTAACCCTCAGTACCTCAGAATGTGACTGTATTTGAAGATAAAATCTTTAAAGAGGTGAAAAGTGAGGTTATATAGTGGTTTTTGATCCAATCTGACTGGTGTCCTTATAAGAAGAGGAGATCAGGACACAGACACACACAGAGAAGACCAAGTGAGGATACAGGGAGAAGACAGTCATCTACAGGCTAAGGAGACAAACCTAAGAAACCCACCCTATGGACAACTCCATCTAGGACTTCTAGTGCCCAAATCATGAGCATGTAAATTTCTGTTGTCTAAGCTGCCCAGTTTGTGGTACTTCGTTATGGCAGCCCTAGCAAACTAATACAGCTTCCTAATACTTCTTAGGAGAAGTTAAAATAAAACTATTTTATTTCCTTAAGAAACCCAAAACCACAAACTCCTTTTCCCCATTTATTCCAGGGGAGTCAACCCCATATGAGAAGGCAGCTTTAAAGTCAGAGATAGGACTGAAATGGAGGCTCCAGGACTCAGGAGCTGAGCTATCTTCAGTATGACTTTGACACATCTGAGCCTCATCATCCTCAACTTTGAAGTAGGGGTCATGAGCCCTGTGATAAATAATACCCACCTTTGGGAGGCTTCTGAGCATGACAGATGTGAAAAGCACGCAGCACAGAGAGCAGAAGGCCCAGGATGAACCGTATAAACTGGTGGCCTATATGCACTCATCTTCATCTATCACATAAGGTAAATTGTGAGGAACTGGGTAATTGTTATACAGAGAACTATGTGTTCAGAACTTTTGCTTTGAGGTACACTTGCTTTGTTTAGCCCACACAATGTTTTTTCAAACTTTGAACTAGTTGTCAATATTTTTAAAATAGGAGATTCAGCCCTGGCTGGTGTAGCTCAGTGGATTGAGCATGGGCGGCGAACCA
Source organism: Desmodus rotundus (assembly GCF_022682495.2). Classification (NCBI taxonomy): domain Eukaryota; kingdom Metazoa; phylum Chordata; class Mammalia; order Chiroptera; family Phyllostomidae; genus Desmodus; species Desmodus rotundus. The sequence goes on along the minus strand of NC_071394.1, from coordinate 79,171,133 downwards.
AAGGGTTGCTGGTTCAATTTGCAGTCAGGGCACATGCCTGGGTTGCAGGCCAGGTCCCCAGTGGGGGCCACATTTATGTTTCTCTCCCTCTCTTTCTCTCTCTCTTCCCCTCTCTCTAAAAATAAATAAACAAATAAAATCTTTAAAAATAAATAAATAAAATAAAATAGGAGATTCAGCATGAATTCTGGGTTTCTGGTGTTTTGAAAAATCAGAAGATCTGGCAGCACTGCGGCCCACTCTGTGGTTGTATTCAGCTGGAGCCACTACGCAGCTGCTGCACTGTTCAGCATACTGTGGTTCCTGCACAGAACTCATCTGTGTCACCTGTTTTGAATTTGTAACCCAAGCCTTAATTCATGAATTAATTTTTTTCTTTCAATCCTCACCGGAGAACATGCCTATTGATTATAGAGAGATGGGAAAGGAGGGAAAGAGAGGGAGGGAAACAGTGACGTCAAAGAGAAACATCGATTGGTTGCTTCTTGAATGCACCCCAACCAGGGACCAAACCCACAACCAAGGCATGTGCCTGACTGAGAATCAAATCACAACCTTTTGGTTAATGGGATGATGCTCCAACCAACTGAGCCACAGAAGCCAGGGCTATAAATTAATTTTTAAAAGCAGAAAATACACATGTGTACATACATGCAGGAAATATAGTATATATGTGTGTGTATCCCTGAAGTCACATGACTCTTGGGTTCATTATTTCAAAGTCTTTTCCATTTTAAAAACCTGTTTTTACTCTTGACACAGCATTTGACTGATCAAAACTGAAGTCTAAAAACCCTATCACCCCACACATGCTAGAAATGTGGATAAAATTTTACAATTCCCCTAATCTGACCTCTTATTTTACCCATGGAGACAACACAGCTAGTTTATAGCCAAAAATGTAGCTTTGGAAAGGGCTTCAGAAATTATCAAGTCTTTGTAAACCCTCACTGTCACTAGAAACCTCAGAGATTTAGGAAAGGTTTTTGTTATCTGAGTCAATTTGGAAGGTAAGAAAGGAGGGAAGGAAGGAAGGAAGGAAGGAAGGAAGGAAGGAAGGAAGGAAGGAAGGCAGGCAGACAGGCAAAAGTTTAATTAGTCCTATAATCCTCAGGTGTTGTGGAAATGCTCCCAGGTATTCCTAAAACAGGTTTACCTCCCCCAGTCTTGTGAACCTCTGTCTCCTATTAGTTGCTAGGTAACTGAAGAAGATTTATGCACATCTCTTGTGAATTTCTAAGACAGCTTTCACCTCTGCCATACACAGGTACTACAGGCAGACACCACACTTGCTTAAGAAAGATTCCTCTCACCCTCCAAGGCATCTCAGGGCACTTCTATAAGGTCCAAATTACTCTGGCAAAAAAAAAAAAATGCTGGTAAATTCTCAGCTGTCTGCAAAAACAGTTGGGAAGATTTGAGACATTTGGGCCCACATCCAGTACCCTATCATGCCAAATCTATTAAAAGTTGTATTCAAAGAGGATTGTCTGCCCTCTTAATTTGCCTGCATGAAATCTAATCTTGTGTTTCTCTCCCCCATCCTTCCCAGCAGCACCAAAGTTCATCTTTGAATGGAAAACTTGTATCCCAGGGGCATCTGCAAAATTATTTCTCAAGCCAGTGGTTTCATTACTTTTTAAAGGCTCTTGTTAAGCCCAAGTACCATTTATACTGGTTTGGACAACATGTACGAATTTTATTGCACTGCCTTGGTAAGTGATGAGGGGGTCCAATTTATATGATGGTCCCCCAAACCAAAGTTTTATAAAGTGATCATAATTATAACAACTCTTTGCACTTGGGAAGCAGTCATGTTTCACTAGGAACTTCCCTGGGCAACCCGCCATCAGATTCTCACCACAACTCCATAAAGAGGCCTGGTTCATGGCACTGTCACTTCTGGCTTAGATGACTTTGTGACTGCAATAGTCTGCTAACTGGTGGTCCAGGCTTGTCTTCCTAACCCATCTTCCACACAGGCTCTAGAGAGGTCTTTCTAAAACAGAAACCTGAGGATGCCACTCCCTGTTTAAATCAGCCAACATGTCTCATTTGCAGCATCAAAGATCATGTTCCTTAGCATGGAAGACAAGGACCTACATCATCTAGCCTCTGCCTACCTATTCACCTCATCTGCGGTTACTGTCTCCTACTGTTTTTCATCTTATTAGCACTGCCTTTGGTGTGGTTCCCTGTACACCATACCGTTCCTTTGATCACACTATTTGCTCTGCTTCCAAAGCCTATACTCCCTCCATCCAATTATTGCACCATCTCCTCCAGGAAGCGTGCTCTGACTGCCCCTCTCCCCCTCAACCCAGCTGAGTTAGATACCTTGCTTCTCTTCTCCCAGAGGGCTCATTGCATAGCTCTATCAAAGTATCTAGGGAATTGCTTTATAATGTTCTGTTCATCTGCTTGTCCCCCTCACTACACATTTGAGTTTTTTCCATGGTAGTTATATATGTCTTCTTCCTTTTGGTATCTCCAGAGACTGGCACAGCCCTTTGCCCATCACGAGTGTCCATTTGTTAGAGGAAAGGAGGAAAGGCAAAAGGAAGAGAGATCCTAAAAGGAAGGCCAGGGGCACCACTGGCCTGATTCATGGATGAGGCAATCCAGGCTCCTAGACATACACTGAACCCAGGTAACACGCTTGGCAAATAGAAGAACCAGATCTGAACAGAGAGAGTGATCTTTAGAACTAATTTAACCCATCCTTTTATACAGTGAAAAGAACCTCTGCTTGCATACTCTCAGGGAAGGGGTGCTCACTGCCTTTCCAAGTAGCACCTTTCACTGCCAGTCAGTTATCCTGAGAGACAGTTCTCTTTTGGGTTGTGCTGAAACCGGTTTCCTATGATTCCCATCAGCCTGGTTCTACTTTTGTCTTCTGCTGTTAGACATTTCCTCTTGTCAGAGCAGAAACCTCAGACTTCCTGTTCTGTGGATAAATCACCCTCAAGTTGCTCCCGCCTCCCTCAATCATCATCAAAAATGCAAAAATAACCAGATTCCTAGCCTGAACATAAGTGTTTTCCATGCACTATCTAATTCAAACCTCCTGGAAACAACTTTAAAAACATGCCCAAGATCACACAGCTAGAGAGTCACAGATCAGGCCTAGACCCCAAGGGATCTAACTCCAAGTTCATGGATTTAATCACCTCACAATAGTCTTGCCTGTCTGAGCCCTTCAGCTATTTGACAGCAAAACGCTAAGCAGATTAAAGGTACGTAATTCATTCTCTCTCTCTTCCTTTCTCTAATACCAGCTTTATGGGGACCTAGGAGATCTCTCTCCTCTGAGAATTATTTTAAAGAATGAGTTTCTTCCTCCTCCTTCCTCCCTCCCCAGCTCCATCTGAGGAAGAAAGATCACTGGGTTGCTAGCTCTACCAATACTGTGTTATTCACGGGGTATAGCTCTGGGACGATCCAGCTCATTAGTTTCAAAGCTTCAAATTAATCTGGCATTACTGTTCCCAGAGGTGAAAGGTCATTTTTTTTATCTTCTTAGCTTTGTCCACCAGCGGGAAGAAATTGAATCTTTATGTGGGCTGAGATCCTGCTCCACATCACACTGGCTACGGATGCTTCTCGTCTTTGTCATGAGTGAAATTGAACACAGAGAACTGGGATGGTTTTTAATAAGAGGTTGTTATTTTTTTAAGTAGGAGAATTTTGTAAATCATGGGGTAGAGAAATGATTAAGAGTCTGATACTGGGAGTGCTGAAAAAAAAGCTAGAAACTGAAATACACTACCATGCCAGAAAGAAGCTGGTGGGAACCGGACACAAAAGTCCTTCACCATCCTCCAGCTTGGCGATCTCCCTCTGATTTCCCCTAGTGGTGGAACCTAACAGGGCACTGCTGACTGGAGAAGTAGCGGTTATAGCCACAGCCCCACAAAACAGTGGTGACAGAGACAACAGCTTAATAACTGGCACCAGTGATCATGCATATACCAAGGATATGCACTAAAAATTCAATCAAGCTAGTGCATGGAGACACTGGTGGGTGGTAGTAGTCCATGTTCATGGATGTTTCAAGCTGGGTACCAATAACCTCCGCAAAATCATGAAAGGAGCCACCCCACAGGGTGAGGCATGGTTCCCAGGTTGAGCTGCCCCACTTAGACAGAAATTTCTCCTGGGTAGCCCTGGCTGGATAAAGCTGCATTGAGGAGGGGAAGAAAGCTGCATTGAACTCTGCCTGCTTGTGTTCACAGTAGCTATTGTCTCGTCCATAACGGTGTAATCAGAGTGAATACATTCATCAGTGTTTGCTACCCCACCCCCAACTCACACCCTCCATGCCTTCTCCCAACATTTTCTCCCAGCTCCATAGGGAGGTTTGGCATTTAAAGGAGGGTGGGGGATGGAGTGCAACCCCAGAAATAGAGAAAATATATCCTTCTCTTTGCATCTCTGAATGCTTCTATATGATAGAAGCTCTGGAGAAGGCATAGGTCCCCTGTAACTTGGGGAATGACACTGAGATTGAAAATTGCCCTTTTTCAGTGTCCTGTCCATCAAAAATGTCCCATGAACATCCTGGAGCCCAACTGCATTCCTTAAAGAGAGCAGCTGCTAAACAGAGCAGGGAAAAAGTCAAGGTCAAGAGGTGGGATTGGAGGAAGAAAGGAGAATATATCATCATAGTTTTTAATTCAACTTAATTTTAAATAATATTCAGCAGATAGTTTAGTGACCCTATGGAACAGGACAAAGGGTTACATTTATCACACACCATGATTCCAATTCAGATCTATTCTCATTCAAAGACAGGGAGCAGGACACAGACCCCACTGGGAAATTAAACCCCATGAGTGCAGTAGATGACTAGAGCTATGAGAAAGGACTGCTGCAGGCCAGGTTCAAATGTGAGCCCAGCAATTATTCCAGTCATTATTTTTTGCCTCTAAGTTGAGCTGGCACTGTGGGGAAGAAGGGCGATTTGCCAAGTAGTAGCTTGCCAGTCAGCTGAAGCCACCTTACCCATTCTGGCCTTGAAGGGGATAGAAGTTAGGGGTTAGGTCTTTCTAATTTTGGTAGAACACCAAACACTGTGTACTGGGCCTCCCTACCTGGCTCACTGGTGACTGGTTCTTAGCTCCAGTTGAGTTCCAGCCTATGCCAGTGGGTGTAGACTTGAGAAAGGCTGGTTCCTGGAGCCATGGGACACAGGTTTCTCCATTCCCTTTAAGGATGGTGGCATGAGAGTCAGTCATTCCACCTGCTTGGTGTCCATCCCACTTTATCTGGTAACAGCATCATGATTTTCCTGTGGTGAGTCACTTCTTTACCAACAGCACTTATGTCTTGGTTCCAGATGCTTCTGTTTCCCCTTCACCCAGCACTAGGAGTGAAATTGAACTGGACACAAGGAGTGTGTCTCCTTGGACACTAGGAGTAGACCTAAGGCTGGCCAATTGAAATTAATCTTAGGATTTTTGTTGGAATGCTAGAAAAGAAAAGCTCTCTTTGGTAGTGGTGGTTGGGAGAACAGCTTGTACATCACTCAACTACAACTACAATGAATGAGTCTGCATAATGAACCCTTCCACAGCTTCATGGCACCTGACAGGAAGCATTGCTCATAAATACTGGCAGTTTTGTGGGTTAGTGACTGTGGTCCTTGGAGGTGTCAGTGCCCTAAATGTCATCTGCTTCTCTGGTACACGTAGCTACCTGCAGGGTATTCTCATGGTGATTCCGGAAACATAAGAGAAAGGCAAATGGAAACAGGTAATTCTTAAGGGCTAGGCTCAGAACTGGCACACTGTCATTTCCTCCCATATTCCTTTGCCTAAAATAGGTCACATGGCCATGCCCACTATCAGTGGGATAGCAAACCTACTGCACCTGTGGTAGAAAAACTGCAAAGTCCCTGTCAGAGGGCATGCATGCAGGAGGGGTGAAAAATCGGGAACATTCAGGCTCTCAATTGCATGGCATAAGCTGCCTTTGCTGATGGCTGATTTGCCACCTGATGGGACAAGTCTGTCCGACTGAAACCAATAGAAAAGAGAGCAAAGGCAAGAGTTGGAGACTGACACATGATAATATTGTTGGAGTCCCTGGATCCGGCTGTGTCCTGACTTTTCAATTATATAATTGTTTAAGTCTGTTTCAATTGGGTTTCTGTAATTTGCAACAAAGACACCTGACTGATTTGTATCAGTCAGGAAACTCAGAAAGTGTGACAGGATTCAATGGGAAGGCAAAATAGAGCAAGTGGCTTCTGGAGGCTGAGCCTAGAATGGTTGCCAGAGGCCACTGGACATGGGTTATGGAGTCTTTTACAAGGTGCCCTTAGAAAGCCAATTGGTGTGAGGGGAGCAGTGGAGGACACTGCCATTTGAACACTCTGGACCAAAGGAATATAAGGGCTCTTATTTCTCCAGCATCTGACAGAAACAAACGAAGAATATTAGAGGGGACCACACTGATGCAAGCCACATTGCTCACCCCTAAAGTAGGAGCAACATAAGTATCATGAAGACCTCTAGGGTTGTAGGTTCTAGAGAAAGTCTTTGATCTTATGACCCTAAGAAGGGAACCAAAGATCTCAGAGCAGCAAATGAGACTTTTGGCCTAAGGATGCTGATATTTGAATAGCCTTGGCAACAACATTAACTACAGCCATTACCATTTATTGAGCACCAGCCATGTGTCAAGTATTGGGCCAAGGAATTGACATATATTAGAACATCTGCTCCTGTCAAGAAACCTGAGAGGTTAGTATTTTGTCACCATTTTACAAGTGAGAAGGGTGAAGTTAGAGAGGTTACCGCCCATCTAAGGTCCTCTGGCTGAACCTCTGTCCTGCCCCCAGAGCCCCAGCAGTTTACACCACAGCTGTGAGCTGCCCTTTGTTCTTTCTGACCCCAGAGCCCACAGGAACCTTTTAATTAGTACTTCCTTCCCTTGCCCTTTTTATAGCCTCCTGTTCTTTTAAATCAGGGCCCAACATCAGACTGGAGAGAAAAAATGTCTCCTCTTTGTAAAACCTTTTCTACAGTCTCATTATAGAGGGCAGTTGTGGCTGCCCCTGCACAGCACCAAATCTCTCCTCTTTTTGTAGGAACACTCAGGTTTCCTTTGGGAAGTCACCTTCCCCCAAACCTCAGTCCCAGTGACTGAGGTAGGACACGTCTGATCCTGTGCCCCAGGTTTCCACTCCAGGCATGGGCTTGAGAGCCTGGACTGCCCATCCCTGCAGTCCATGATTGTAGTTAGAGAGGCACACAGCCTAGTAGGGCAAGAACCTACTGGGTGTGTGACCTTGAGTCACTTACTTAAATCATGGCTGTCCTCAGTCTTTCCACCTATAAAATGGAATGACAATATTAGCCCCAACTCTGTAGAACTGTCAGGAGGGAGAGTTAGGATAATACAGATGAAGAACACTGTACACACTCTCAACAAGATACAGCTATGATTGTCCTTGGTCCAGGTGTGGACACCTGACATACGCAAACTGACAGGAATTTTTGCTAGGATTTTGTTGGAAGCGTTGAATAAGCAGTGTTTCTCTCTCTCTCTCTGTCTCTCTCTCTCTCTCTCTCTCTCTCTTTCTCTCTCTGTGTCTCTTTCTGTTTCTGTCTGTCTCTCTGTCTCCATCTCTCTCTCTCTGTTTCTCTGGGTCTCTCTGTCTCTGTCTCTCTCTGTCTTTTTCTTTCTCTGTGTCTCTTTCTGTCTTATTCTCTCTCTCTGTATATGTCTCTCTGTGTGTATGTATCTCTTTCCTCCCCTTCCCCCACCTCTATCTCTCCCAGGTTGGGGAGCTGGGCTGGGATGTGGGCCTGGAGCACTAGTAAAAAGGAGATCTGAGATGTCTGGAGACAGATCTTCATCAGCACCTGTTTGAGAACCTGGGTCTGGCTGTGCCTGCAGTCACCACTTCCCTGGACTTTTCACTAGTATGTGCCAACAATTTCCTTTTGTGGAGAAACCAGTTTTGGATAAAGCCAGGGCAGGGGTTGGGCATCAGAGTGAAAAGGGTAAGGAATGTTGGAGTATCTTCAGACTTCAGCATCCCCTGACATTCCTCTCCTCTCTTAACCCACAAGACACAAAGTTGTAAAGCAGGACAGGGGAAGAGAAAGACAAGAACCTTACATCCTCCTTTCCTCCCTCTCACAAGTCAGGCAAAAGGACAGAGCCACTTTGATCCTTATGCATGTGGGTATGACTCTCAGGTCAGCCATTCTCCAATTATAAGTCCCCCAGTACAACCATATGAAATGATCATTTTATAGGTCAAAATTGATTGAATATTGATAATATTCAACCTAACAGTTTTGACCTTGTGGGGATTTGTTAAGATTAAGTGAGATGAGACATGTGCTATTCTCAGTATGATGCCTACACCAAGTTAATGGCTATTAAATGTTAACTTCCACGACGATGATGATGGTGTGGTGAGGGTAGTGGTCATGGTGGTGATGGTTAAGAAACAGTCACAAGTCAAAGGGAACAGAAAAAGCAGCAGTTTTCAGTAGTGTTTTTTTGGCTTGACTGACAATTCTGCTTATTTCCCTCCATATCTCGCTCTTCAGGGTTTTTGGTATTTTTGTCTCCACCAAAATGGGGAGGCCAAACGTTCACAAAGGTAAACCAGGGACCTTCAGGCCTCAGTGGCTCTTCTGTATTGAAAAAATCCTCTCACATCCCAGGGTTGTGTGAAGTTCTCATGACTGTTTGGGAGAAGAGGGGAGGGGAGATAGAGGGGCTATTTTAGAATTGCCACTCTTATTTTTAAACACCTTGGCATCCATAAAACAGTTTCCAATTCAGTGATAACAGAGGCATTTGATTTGGTTGAGGATTTCGCACCCACAAGGTAGTTATTGGGGTCAAAAGAGAGCATTTGTTCTCTGAAAGGTGACAGTATGACACCTAGCTATTCTCATTTCCTTAGCATTCCAGGTGTGGCCACAGAGCGATTCAGGCTCTTCCTCTCTGCTCAGGGCCTTTGGACACATTCTTCCCTGAATTCAAACGCTGTTCCCTCCTTCTTCACCAGCTTCACTCCTTCAGATCTCTCAGCTTCAATGTGACTTCGGGATATCTTTTTAGACACCCCACATCCATTGACCCTTCTGTGATGTGCCCTTATAGTACTTCATAGTTTTCTTTCATATCCTATATGACACTGCCAGTCATCTCATTATCTGTGTAATTGTCTGCCCGCCATCATTTCCCCACTGGACTCCAAGCTCCAGAGGATAGGTACTAACTCAGTATGTTATTCTCTATTGTGCCCAGGCCCTAGCCTGAAGAATGGTTGGTAACTAAACAAAATGTGTTAAATTATGATTTCATCACTTAATAACTTATAATAATTAATTCAAAAATTCATTAATTGGTGGCAGAGGCTTGGACCTTCCCCATGGGAAGTAAGGCCAGGTTTAGAAATTGAGGTACAGAAGGGATGGGCAGCAAGAATGCCACCTAGCCCACCACATGAGGGGAGGGCAAGAGAAACAAACATTCCTTGGACTTTGAGCATATTCAAACTCATTGCTAGGACAGAGGATGGAAAGCTACCCTAACATTTTGTTAAAAGTCTTATTACATGCAAACAGAAATTATTGGGAAAAATATTGAACTTCAGACATAACTAACAGCCTCGAATGAACAAGAAATGTCAGTGATTCATTTAAAGTGTGCAATGATAATGCAGAATGGAAGAAATTCTACATTAGAATTAGAGGGAGTAAGGGACACTTACTCTATCGCCATACCTTGGCTATGGAGAGAGCTAGTGTCTACATCTGAGTTCACTAGTCATTGGCATTTGCAAGAAGAAAACAATCACAGCAGATGAAGGGAGGGAACATTTTGTTTAGGCTACACTAACCAATCAAATTGTAATTTTTCTGTTGTCCATGTCTATCTGCCCTGCCAGACAGGGAGCACTCTTGGTCAAAACCTGGGCCTTATTATACTTTTCAATTCTGTTATTTAGAATAAATATCTTTGGATGAACAAATGAATGATTTCTATTATTGCCACATGGCTTCTCTCCCTCAAGAAAACAAAGTATAACCCAAATCTACAGATCTAGATAAATCATACTCCATGAAATTTACATGATCAAGAAACAAATATTTATTGAATACATACAACATGCTAGTCAGCATCTTATATTTTGAGAGGCACATAGGGCCTATGGCCTCAAAGAATTTAATTACATGATTAGGATGTATCTAGTAAAAGCTCTTCTCGATCCACATAACACAGACCTCAATGAGTTAAACTCAAGTAAGAAAAAGAAAGAATGAAAGAGAAAGAAAAAGAAAAAAAGAAGAGAAGGAAGGAAAAAATAGGTTGCAGAATCAAGAAAAGGAAACAACGTTTATCCAGATGCCATGCGTACTAGAACTGGAAAACCAGGCATAGAGGTGACCTCACTGTCTCACTTAGGCTTTTTCATCTGCTTACTTATGTTGTGTGTGACCCAAGGTGGCACCAATACCAACACTACATTATGACCTTGAAGGTCAAGTGCTCACTCTAACTGATTCATCAAGGACAGGGGAGGTGTACCAGTGGATCACACTATCTGCTGTCCTCTTACCCAGGTTCTGTGCAGGTTGCCCCCAGAAGGCGTGGCAAACAATGGCTGACATTGCAAATTCAGGCGAAAAGGCTCCACATACATGAAAAGATCACGGAGAAAGGAGCAAGCAGCAGAGGGTGTAGAAGGGCCAGGAAGAAAGTCATACCAGTAGGTTTGGTCTATGAAAAAGGAAATCGTAAGAGGAGAAGAAGTTCCCAAATTCAAACCTCAGTATTTTCTTAAAAGATTTTATATATTTATTTTTAGAGAGAGGGGAAGGGAGGGAGAGAAACATCAATCAATTGCCTCTCACACACCCCCAAACTGAGGACCTGGCCCACAACCTAGGCGTGTGCCCAGGAGAGAATCCACCAGGCAAACTTTCAGTTTGAGGTACAATGTCCAACCCACTGAGCCACATCAGTCAGGGTCAAACCTCAGTATTAATAAGGGGTCCTAAACCTTCTTTCCCATGAGTTATGGCTGTGATTGCTCCCACTGTCAGAATAGGAAAATACAAAGTAAAAGTTTGGGAAAGATATGCCCCAAACTTGTAACCTCCAGGAAAAAGGGTCAGGACCATGATGAAGAATGGTGGCCCAAAGGAACTTTAACCTCACCTGTGACGTATTCAGTTTTTTAAAAGGAGAAAGGATTCATCTCTTACTTGAGTAATTAGCTTAATTGTTTAAATAGGAAACCTGGCTTAGCACATGCTTCTCCAGGGAACTGCAAGGAAGAGTTTAGCTGGCAGATTTCCCTGAGGCCAGGTCAGGGTTCGGCCCCCAACTTCAAGGTCCCAGAACTTAAGAGGTGGATTGGCCCACTTAATTATTAACTGAACTGAAAGAGTGGCTTTCCAGACACTAAGTCCTAATTTTGATATTGATGTCAAATGTAGATTTATTTTTTTTAAAGAAAGCATCTGGTAATGCTTTCCCAGCTATTGTTAAAACAAAATTAGATGGAAAGACAAATGTGCATAAATCACTATTTTGGGGGACTCTTGAGAAAATAAAAATAGGAAATAAACAGAGCACCAAGAAAGTGTGTTCAGCTGTGGGTGTGTTGTAATTGCATCCCAGCTTTCTCACTTTCTTAGTGAATTTCACAGGCTTAACTCCTTACTAATCGCTTTCCTACAATTCTCAGGAACTTAGAGGTGAAAAATCATATAATCAACACTTAAAAGTTGTCAATGGATCAGACATGTAATGGAGAATTTATAGGCACAGATCTTCCTAAATCTCTGAGCTAAATGTTGGTCTCATCTACTTCCTCTACAATCTTGATCAAATCCACTGCAAAACCACAAATACTTATGTGGTCTTGCCTGTAAAGCACATGCAGTTTCCTTTTCTCCCAGCCTACAGAACTGGTATCAAATTCTCCCTCTGCTGTGCCCACCTCCTCTGTGAGAAAAGATTCCCTTGCCTCTTTATGCCTCCATCTAAGGTATTCTAATATCCCATGCTTCACAGGAGATTCTAAAAATAATATAGTTCAAAGCCCCCTTTTGCTATTCTTTACCAGTAACTGTGGACAATATGCAGACTAAACTATAAGAACTAGGTACGTTTGTTCTCTGACTATACTCAGCCCATGGAAATTAAGTATTTCTTTAAAGACTAGGAATCTAAAGGTCACCTCAGGGTCATGCATCGTGTTGGGGAAAGTTGTCTACCAGCAGGAAAGGCAAGAAAGAGAGAACTGAGAAACTTTAGTTAAGAAATTGGAAGTTACAGTGTGGTTTGGACATAGAAATATCACAGTCAACAGATATAGAGGAGCCTCAGACTATACAGATACCATTTTAAGATCTTGTTTGATTCTCATGACAACCCAATTTTTATCCCCATTTTACAGGTGAGAAGCTGAGGCTAGAGAGGTAGGATCACATAATTAGTAGGTAGAGAAGTTGGGATTTTAACCAAGGCAGCATGACTATAGTGTTTACATGCATAATTGCCCAATAGAGAGGCAGGGAGGGAGGAGGGGAAGGAAGGCAGATGGGCGATCAGTGTGAAAGAGACTGGAATTGAGAAATTGTTTTTGGAACAATCAGCAAACACCTTGAACCCAAGCAGTGTTTGAAGGAGGAGGGAAACCTTAGCAGTGAGGTTCACAGAACAACCAGGAATATAAATACAGCCAAACCAGAATGCAGATGCTACATGCAGAGGAAGGTTGTCATTAGGGGCCTAATGGAAACAAATGACCCACTCAAGTTCGGACAATTGGAGGAAGGTTTGTTTAGAAAGGGACTATTTACAGAGCACAGGTGCAGAGGAAGGTGAGGGCCAGTGCAATAACCCGGGCAGGAGCAGCAAAGGGCCTGGCCCTTGCCCCGGAGGGAAGGGAGCTGTAAGCAGAACCGGACAGTTTCTCAGAGAAGCCAGCCTGAGAAGAGTGGAGACCTTAGTCTAGGGACAGAGTATGGTCCAGGTAACCTTGACAGGAAGGGCCAAGGAAATCCCTACTGCACCTTCTCTCTCCCTCCAACCTCCTGCTGGGGGTTGCTGCTTTGGCTGAACCCAATTGGATGTCAGAGTGCAAAGGCATGCAGCCACCAGGCACAGAGGAGGGCGTCTGGGGGGTGAACCCAAGATGCCCAGCCCAGAAAATGAAGGCAGCACTTTTTACCCAGAGTCAGGTGCAGAGGGCTGCCTGGAGGGGTAGGAGGAAAATTCGCATGAAATTGAACATTCAGGGGTGAACTACCCAGGGCCCCTGCAGGCTTTTGAGCCCTGCAGAAGTTTACCTAAGAGATACCATACAGCACAGGCCCTTGTAGGGCATGCATTAGCAGCTATTTGTGTTGCTGGAATGCTGGAAATGGCTGTGTGCGAGGAGGACACCCAACCATTCCAAACATAAAGAGGTGAGAAAGGTCATGGATAGAGTCAGACTCAGGGATTCCTCTACCCCTCATTCCACAGTTCCCTCAGGGAGGGGACCTCTTCATCATAGCTGGACCCCATGCCCCAAGGACCTTCATGACAGAGTTGTGAATGAGCTATGTTCAGAAATAGTTAAGACAGAAGAAAAAGATGAGAAAAAAATGTTTTGTGACTGTATGGTGGCAGATGTAACTGACTTGTGGTGACCATTTCACAATATATACAAATACCCAATCATTATGTTGTGCTGCTAAAACTCATACAATGTTTTATGTCAATTATACTTGAATCATTTTGGCAGAGGATTTTCTTTGTTTCTCGAGGGGTTTGACTCGCAGAGAGAGGAAAAGTTAAAAAATAAAAACAACTCTTTACACAGGGCCATTAGTTGCTACAACTATAGGTCTTGTTTAAGGGGCTGTGTGTCACATTAGGGTGCCCAGAGACAGTTCCTATCTTCAGGATGGTGAGGCCGAGGGGAGGATCCCCCACAGCCAGATACAGCAGAGGCAACCTTGTGAGCATACCTCCTCTGGATGACGGGGGCTCGTGTCACATTGGGTCAGGGACAGATGAGGGGCTGGGACAGCAGTCCAGGGTTCCAGTCCACAGGAAAATTAAACATCTCTGGAACACACTGGAAATAAGGTACCCATTGGCTCAGGTTTCTTTACACTACTGACTGAAATGCAAATCGGTCCTAACACTGTCAGAGTGAAATTACCCTCAAGTAGAAACAATGTCCTCCAATGCAGACCTATATCTCTGGAGGCAATTGTTGCCACTAGCCTCTCTGAGCTGCAATATCCAAACACTGAATCTCGAGATTTGACTCCTGACCATTGCTTAAAGGTAAAGTCTAAATAGATGAAATTTTGGAATCAAGAAATGCATGATGTAGTGCTGTTAGCTGGGGATTAGTTATTTTTTACTTGTATTTTAAGCCTTTAAAAAACTTTATAAAAAGTTGCCTTTATAAAAAATTGGGAGAGAAAATTGAAGAGAGAGGCATGGAATAGGATGAAGTAAAGGAAATGTGTTCTGAACACTTTATTCACTAGAATGTGTTTGTTCTTTATCCCCATTAAATACATGTGGAAGAAATATTTAAATAATTCTAGCTTGATTGGGAGATTTTCCTTGGAGAATTATGAGAGTCCAGTCCCACAAAATAACAAAATTTGTCAAACGCAGAACACAACTTTGTTTGTTAATTTTCCTTCCTCTTAGATTTCTCTGTGACGAACTGAAAATTCATTGTGCACTTACGATGTGCCAGGCTCTGAATGTTAAACATTTTATTTATTACCCAAAGGGCTTTCAAGACCTTGAACTCAGATACATTTGATATGTGCACTGTCCAGTATGGTAGTCACTAGCCTCATGTGGTTATTTAAATTTATGTAAAATTCAGTTTCTAAATGTTAAATTAGCCATATGTATCAAGTACTGAGCAGCCACATGTAGTTAGAGACTACCACAGTGCAGATCCACATCTCTACTACCACAGATAGTGCTGCTGAACAGCAAAGTTCTAGACTCTCCAGAGCTGTTTCTACCTTCTGGGAAGTCATTAACACAGAAAAGCTGCTGTTACTTGAGCACCTCCTCTGGGCTGTGCAAGGTTCTGGATCAGTTATATTTAAGACTGTCTCACCATGGCTGCTCTCACACATCTCACCCCCCTTTAAAGATGAAGTAACTTGAGCAGACAGCGGCTAAGTCACCTTCTCACCATTGCAGAACAAGTGAGTGGCAGAACCATGGGAGTTTGACTTCGAGACTTTTCTCAGTCCAAGGGCATCTCCCTCACAGTAAGAGTGGAAACACCACCAGGGACATGAAGGAGCTGCTGAGATTCTGGCCCTTCTGATAGAGAAGTAGGCACACGTCTTTGGGTCAGACGGGCTAGAGGACCAAGCCCAATTCCACCATCATCAACTAGCTGGGTGACATTGGACAAGCTATGTAACCTCTCTCAGCATGTATGAAGTGGGAATGCTCACAGAACCCACCTTGTAAGAGCTAGAAGGATTAAATGAGATGGTACACGTAAAGCACTTAGCACAGTATCTGGTACATGGTAGCTGTTTAGTAAATTCAGATATGATTATTATTTCTAATGTGATTCCCTTTCTGCTAGTTGAGTTGGAAAAAGCAAGATTGCCTTGCCAACAGTGCACATTTCCGAGTCTGGCGCGCCCTCTGCTGGTAGCTTCCGGACACATCACATGGCCAGGTGTTCCCTGAAGGTGGCCCATCGTGTTCTTGGGCAACTTGGCTCTAAAATAGGAATGCTCACTTGAGCAATCAAGAAGTGCGTGGGGATGGGGTTCTTTCACATTGCAGCTCCTCTTAGCGCTCAAGAGAAATTCGGAGCTTCTAAACTTTGCTGCGATCTTCCTCACTGTCTTATCTGGCAGGCAGATGGAGATATATCTTCTTCAGGTCCCCACTCTCAATGTCCAGCCCATTTACCCAAGGTCTTCTAGCTGCAGTCCACCTACAAGCACAGGGTACTAAGTGCCATGCCGGTGTTACTTTTAATCTGCTGCTGAATGTGAGTCCCCATATCCTGTCCATCTGAAAGTCCTGTAGATTTTTTTCTAAATATGTTTAAAATGTGTTCACCCCTTTGCCTTTTCTGTCACCATCCCAGTCTAAGACACTGTCATCACTCACCTGCACCAGTGCATCAGTCTCCTAATTGGTCCTCTTGTGTGTTCTCCCTTCTCCCTCCGGTCCAGTCTCCACACAGAAACCAGACTTGTTGCTCAGGCCACTGGACCATGTTAAGGAGATTTAACAAACTACCAATACCCAGTGCCAACTCCAAATTAATGAGCTTGGTGTTAGTGGTGGTGTCCTTTTACATTCTTAGCTCATTATAGTTCCTGGATGATTCTTTTGTGTAGCCAGGGTTGAGAACCACTGGGCTTCCACCCCAGACCAACAGTACCAGCCTTATCTGGTAGGCTTGTTAGAACACAGAGTTTTGGCTCCACCCCAGAGTGTCTGATTCTGGTCTGAGGTGGGCCTGAGACTTTTCATTTCTTACCAGTTCCTAGGTGATGCTGACACTGCTGGTCTGAGACCACACTGTGAGAACCACAGTTATAAAAATATAAAGTGAGCTCTGACTGGTATGGCTCAGCGGGTTTGGCATTGTTCTGTAGACCAAAGGGTCACTGGTACAATTCCTGGTCAGGGCACATGCCTAGGTTGCAGGTTCAGTCCCTGGTCAGGGCACATGCAAGGAGCAGCCAATTGATATTTCTCTCCTTCTCTTTCTCCCTCCTTTCCCCTTGTTACAGAGCAAGGCAGGGGGTGGTTCACAATAAATTATTACAGAAAGGATTCCCCCTTTCTGTCTCTGGAGGTTCCTCCCCCCAACGCCCAGCTGCTAGGTTCGCAATGCCCGCCGCCAGAGGAAAGACGTCTCTCAATGCCAGAGACTGGTGAAAAGGAAAGGAATTGTTTATTTAAAAGTTACACAGACTTAGAGTAATGGCTTAATGTCTTCAATAAGATACTAAAGTCCTTTAGAATACCCACAGATGCACAGTCCTTCCCTCTCCCTGTGCCCAGTCCGGGGTACCGTGTTTCAGGAAAGGAAGTAGAAGTCTGTGATTCAGGCTCCCGGCACCATCAGCTGTGTGGCTGCTGCAATCTCCAGTTAATCCAAAGCCATGCGGCACCTTCTCATGGCCCACCAGCAAGAGTCCTTTCTCCCCTTTTCTATGGCTGCAAAGTCTCTCCTGCTGCCTAAGCCGCGTGGCAAGAAGAAGCACTCCAAAACCACATGGTCCTCTCTACTCTCCTTCAGAACTGTGTGGTCCTTTTCCCCATTTCAGAACCTCATGGCCCTCTACCTTTCCCCTCAGAACCTCGTGGTGCTCTCTCTTTTTTTTTACTTCAGAACCACATGGCCCTCTTCCTTTCCCCTCAGAACCTCGTGGTACTCTCTCTCTACGGCTGCCGCGCCTAGGTTTAAATTCCAGTGCCCATCTTCCTTTGCAGCCCCATTTCCGACTCCTCCTACAGTCAGCTACACCTGCCAGCATCCCGGTATTCTTCCAGCTTTACTGGGCTGCCATAGTAAGTCTGGGCAGGTGTGGCCCCATGGCGTGGAGCCAATCATCTCCAAGCTCTCACGCAGGCCCTGTAACCAGGGGGAGTTGCTTCCCTGACCCATCTTGGGTGGAAGTCACTCCCATCTCCCAGGCTCAAAGCAGGGCCACAGCTATTTAACATATCTATGAAACCAATTAAAGGTTATAGATATGTTAAATGACTGTGCCAGGGGTTAGCTGCAAAGCTCTTGCTACCCAAAACAGCTCTGAATGGCCCTGTTCCATGTGTCCCATCCCCCCTGGCTCAGGCCTGTGGGGGTGAGGACATCCTACATACATTTCTCTAATATTTCCTGGACACCCCAAGTCCTGGACCCCATTACAATCCCTTCTTGGGGCCCTCCTCTTGGCTGCACCCTGTTTCACCCTCTCTCTAAAAATAAATAAAACTTTTTAAAAATATAAAAATATAACGTGGACCACAAAAATCAATTAATGGCTTCTCATTACATTTCAACATATTTTTAAAAATTCAGTTTTTGGCCCTGACTGGTGTAGCTCAGTTGATAGGACATTGTCCTGCAAAGCAAAAGGTTGGCAGTTTGATTCCTGGTCAGGGCACATGCCTGGTTGCTGGTTTTGTCCAGGGTTGGAGCGCTTATGGAGGCAACCAATTGAGGTTTCTCTCTCATATCGATGTTTTTCTCCTCTCTTTCTCCCTCCCTCATCCTCTCTCTAAAAATAAAAAAATAAAATCTTTAAAAAAGTTCACCTTCTGTCCTATGGCTTACCAGGCAGGATGTGGCCCCTCCTATCTCGCAGCCCTCACTCCCTGTGCTCCAGCCAGCCACCTCCTGTCTGCCTTGTGTCCACTTAAAGACCTTTCACCAGCTGCTCCCTCTGCCCAGGTGGCTTCTCCTTTAACTCATCTCTTGCTTGGTTACCTTTCATTCTTTGAGGTTCATGGAAATGTCTCCTTCTTGGAGAGACCTTACCTGACTGCCCCACTCAACATGTGTCTCACCTTCCCTTTGCCCTCATTCTCTATCTCAGTAATCTTTTCTTTATAGCACTTATTATAATTTGCAATTATTTCTTATCTGCTCACTTATATTACATCTACCTCTGCCAAATGCAAGCTGTATGAAGGCAGGGACTTTGTCTTCTTGTTCACTGCCCAGCACATTGTAGGTGTTCAATAAATGGTTACTGAGTGAAGAACTGAATAGAAACACAGAAAAAGGGAATGCATATTTTAGAAGTAATGGTAAAAATGTAAGCAGGACCCATTTTCCTCCCTGAGGGGCTACCAAGAGCTGGTCTTTTGACATTATATCTCTAATCCACACAGTGACCTAGAAAAGCAAGTAGCATTATTTTTAATTTACCAAAATGGAAATGAAGACCCAGAAAGATAGAGAGATTTGCCTGAGGTCATACAGCTAAAAGGGGCAGAGCCAGAAGGGACTCCAGGCTGCCTGCTTTCACAGTCACCAGAGGACACAGACAGGATACAGGACAGAAGGAGGAGAGAGAAGGAGGGAGAGAGGGAGAGGAAGGAAGGAAAAAAGAAAGAAGGAAGGGATAGGAGGGTGGGAGGGGCAGGAAAGACGGAACTTGAAGAACTCTTCCCTCAGGGAATTCTTAACTGGAAACTCTTAGCCAGGGCAAAAATAAAAAACTGAGTTGCAATCAAAGAACCCTTTCCCTACTTCCCAGCTCTCTAATTCTTCCAGGATCTTTTCAGAAAAGAATGATCCAGCAATGATGGGTGTCTCAACTTTTAAGACTTTTTAGTAGCTTACCCCGAGCATTTGGAACAAAAGCCCAGAGAGGAAATGGGAAAGGCAGGTCCAGAAGCTGACCTGCTTTTTGCACAGCCTGCCCTTGCCTATGTGCACAGTCCTAAGGAACTGCTCACTTAACGTCCTTCTTTGGCCACCTGCCTCCAGACTTTATCAGTTAAGGTAATACTAGATGCTATAGCAGATAACCTTCTCCCTCCCCGTGCTCGAGCCAGCAATGTCTTAACAGAATAAAAGTTTATCTCTCCAGTAAAGTCTAAAAGCAGTGCTCCTGAAGGGGGGGGGGGGCGGGGACAAAAGATGGGAGTGGGCACTGCCATTCTGGGAAGAGGAAAGAGTGTGGAAGGTTGGTGGGCCAGGCCTGAGAGCAAAGCACATCATTTGCACCCACATTCAGTGGCCACAGCTCAGTCCTGTGGCCATTCTTAGCTGCAAGGGAAGCTGGGAATAGAGCCTGCTTGTCAAGGTTAGGGGATAGCCAGCCAGTTTCCTCTGCACTCTCTGAGCTCTGTGAGGCGTTCTCCACCCTAGTACCCTCCTCCCTCTAGTGACAGAACTTCTGCATTACAGAAGATTGTGAATACCTCCTGAGGAGAGGGGCTACTTTGATCTTAAGTTCACCTCACAGAGGAAATGACAGGTCTTCAGTGTTCCCCTGAGAAAACGCTGCAGATCTGGGGAAGGACAAGGGAAGGAAGAGGAGGCTAGAGGCACAACTTTGCTCATGTTGAGTCTTGGCTAAAATAAAGAGACAGCTTTCTACCATTTTAGTGTGGTTTACAAACTCTACCTTGAGGTCATTTCTAGAGTTTTCAACATTATACTAAGTAAACATATATTGAACATTTACAGTTTTGTAGACCTAGCCCTAAGTCATTGGGATACCAATAAAGAATATGAGATAAGCCCTATTCTTTAGCTGGTTGAGAGTTTGAAACATCTTTGATGAAAATATGAAATAAGTAATATTTAAGATTATATTCAACAAATGACATAAATGATCTCATTTAATCATCAAAATAATCCTATGAAGTAAATACTATTATTATCCCCATTTTACAGAGGAGGAAAGTAAGACCTAAAGAGATTAAATAATTGTCCCAAATGCCACCACTCTTTCAAGGCAGGGATGAGTTCTAACTACATTATGCTGTCCCTATTATTAAATTACATCACTGTATGCACCTTGACACAGTACAAGCATGATGCAGTTGGCTTCAGAAAACAGGAAGAGGTTTGGAGTTCTAAACATGAAAACTCAGGTCAAAACTGAGCTCAAGTAATTCCAAGATGACCTTGGAGCCAAGCAAGCTGTGTGACCCTGGAGAGACAATCTCTCTCCCTGTTCTTTACTTTCCCTTCTGTAAAATGAGGAAGCTGGCCTAGATGACTCCTAAACTCCTTTGTTCCTGTAAGAGCAATAGGGCTGGTGGGAAGGGCAAAAGTTGTCATCAGTTAGATTTATGTTCTTTCTGCCTATGTGAGCCTGTGTTTTACCCTCTGTGAAATTGGAATTAGGTCTGATATGCTAATTTTTCCCCTAGTGTCTGACCCAGGGAATATAATAGGAGTTTAATAAATCCTGGCTGCCCCCTACATCTCACACCTGGTTGCAGATGGCAAGAATTGTGTGAGCAGAAGGCAGATCTCTAAGTTTGGTGCTGCCTCCGAGAGCACAGGGTTTCTGAACCTGCATCCGGAGGCACCAGGGGCATCTCCAGAGCATCTGAAGACCAAGTGCGACATTACACAGAGCCTCCCTGCCCTGCTTTCCCCATACCCCTTGCCCTATCCCTCCAGCTCCAGCCCCAGCCAGTCTGGATTCCCACCATTCTGTCAGAATCCCCAAAAGGCGAGTTCAGGACTTTGGGGCACAGGGTTGAGGGAGATGAATATCAGATGTCCCTGCAGCCCTCCCCAGCTGGCCTTAATTCTTACAACGGCTTTTGGGATGCTCCCAGGAGCCACGTAGCCTGGCAGATATTGAGTAAGGCAGAAGGAAAAGCAGCGCCTCAGAACCGTTGCCTGGTTACATTGCGGTCTGGGCCACGTGGTCTCTCCCCTGAGAGCCCACAGTGAGCCTGCTGAGGAGGGGCAGAGGGAGGGGCACGTGGCAGTGCACGGGGAAGGAGAGGCAGCTAGGGCCAGCTCCTAGGCACTGTGCCTTCCTTCCCTGATTCCCACTGCCCACAGGCCAGGCCAGGACAAGCAGGCAACTGGCTGAGACCAGCTGTAGAATTTGGTCAAGCTACAGACCAGCTGTAGAATTTGGGCAAGCTTACATAGCCTATCCATGCTTCCCCTTCCTCACTTTAAAACGAACCTTTAAAATGAGGAGGTACTACACACCTCCTGGAGTTCTTGCATGGCTTCAAAAGAGATCATATAGGAAGAAGGCTGAGCCAGAGGCCTGGAACACACTGGTGGCAGAGCATCAAAAGTGAGTGCTGGGGGAGGAGCCATTACAGTAAAGTCAGGAGCCAGAAGCAGCTACCTAATTTGAGGTCCCAGGGCAAAAGGATAGTCAGGGCCCCTTGTTCATAAAACAGAAAAGAGATGTGTTAAACATACTAAAATATAAAGCTGTTTTTTTTCTTTTACAGTTTCTTTCAACATTATGCAACACTGCTTTATATTTACTATTTAAGGCTGTTGTCCCTTGGGCATGGGGAGAGTGCAGACCTTCACAGGAGCCTGCCCACAGCTCAGTGAATGCATGCATTGCCCATTTGCTGCCAGGTGTCTGGGGACGCAGAGAAATGGCGCCAGGAAGTCTTCCCACAGGCCCTTGGGCCCACACTAGACAGGCAACCCCAAATATTGCAAACTTCATGCCAGGAGGCACTAAGTACCTGATTTGAGGTTGGGGAGAGGCTCACTCTTAATGGGTGGCCCACTGAATGCACATGGCGCTGCCACCCTAGGGCAGGAATGGCTGCAGTCATGCTTTACCCTGAGACGCTGTGGGGTGTGTGCCACCCTTCCCCATGCTCAGGCCCCTGGCATGGCAGTGGGGTGATGGGCCAGGACAGCAGGCAGGGCAGATGGGGCCAGGCCTGGGACACTAGGGGTTTTGGAAGCTAGCAGCTGAGAACCCACCTGGGGAGGCAGTGGGAGGCAGGACTTCACATGAACTGAGGCTCCCAACCTTGACAGCATGCTTTGTCGTCCCACCAGACTTCACTTCCAAAACTCAGAGTTAAAGATACAACTACTAAGATTTTCAGGACACAACAGAACATGAAAGCCAAGTGTAGGTTCTCTGTCACTGCATTGGTGCTGCCCCTGATGACGATGCTCTCCCCAGTTCTTGCCTTGCTGTCATGAACTTCCCCTCTCAGGGCCTTGGTTTTCCCTTTTCTAAATGATGGGACAGGACTACCTGGCTTTTCCATCCTCTTCCAGCTCCTATATTTTATGACTTTTGGCCCACTGACACACTGTGGCCATGGGCAGGTCCCTTCCTTTCTCCAGCATCAATTTTCCACCTAGAAAGCCAGGATTCCATGATCCAGACGAGCCTTTCCTGAGATAATGCTTAAAGAGGTCCTTCTTCCTTGCCCCTCACTTGTCTTCTTCCTTCTGTGGAAGGGCAGGTAAATTCATCAAGCAGGTGCTTAGCATGGGTTTGGTTGGGACATTTTTGGTATCTTCCTTCTGCCCACATGAGTGAACTTGGGGACCATGAGGACAGAAATGAGGGAAGTACAACCTGTGTTATGGACTGAATGTTTGTGTCCCCCTGTGAGATAACAGAAAATAAATATTGATCTCTGTCCCCTATGCCTGGCGTAGAGTCATCAAAGCCCTAGGAATTTCCTAAGTGATAAGAACACTAGGGGCATCTCTTATTGTATTATTTGGTCTTCGACCTTGGTTCCTGACACAGGGCTCATGAAACCCTTCTAATTTCCTGGGTGAAGGAGTATCTTTTGTTCCAGTGAGGGGACTCTGGGTGCACTCATGGTGAGGGCTGGTCACCAGAAAGACAAGCCATCATTAGAACCTTGGAATTTTCAGCCTATCCCCCATTCTCCTGAGAAGGGAGAAGTGAAAATGGAGTTAATAATCGATTGTGTCTACATGATGAAATGTCCATACAAATCCCGTAAGTATAGGGTTTGGAGTGCTTCCGGGTATGTGAACACATCCACATGCTAGAAGGGTGATGCACCCTGACTCTACAGGGACAGAAGCTTCTGCACTGGGGACTCTCTAAGACCCTGAACTTAGGCGTCTCTTCATCTTACTGTTCACCTGTATTCTTTAGCATATCCTTTAAGTGTTTTCCTGAGGCCTTTGGCTGTTCTAGCAAATTAACCAAATCCAGGGAGAGGATCATGGCAACCTCTAATTGGCACCCAAGTCAAACAGAAGTTGGAGGGTAACCTGGGGACCCACTACTTGTGATTGGCATCTGAAGCAGGGGGTAGTCTTTTGGAACTGAAGCTTTAACCTGTGGGATCTGAAGCTAGCTCCAGGGAAATCGTGTCAGAGTTAAATTACAGGATATCCGTGTGGTGTCATAGGATTGGTGGAGGGAAACGCCCAACATTTCATGGCCAGAAGTGTCAGAAATGAAATGTTCTGTATGTGAAAGTAAAGGAGAACGACACAGGAGCAGAACTCTAGGTTTCTTCCCAATTCACCCCTCATAATTCATATTTAAAATTTATTTTATTGTTGTTCAATTACAGTTGTCTGCATTTACCCCCTCACCCCCCCCGACCCCAGCTATCCTCACCTCCCTCTCTTGCTTCCACACCCTCACCTTGGTTTTGTCCATGTGTCTTTTATAGTTGTTCCTGAAAACCCTTCCCCCCATTATCCCCTCTCACCTCCCCTCTGGTTACTGTTAGATTGTTCTTAATTTCAATGTCTCTGGTTATATTTTGCTTGCTTGTTTATGTTGTTGATTAGGTTCCAGTTAAAGGGGAGATCATATGGTAGTTGTCCCTCATCGCCTGGCTTATTTCACTTAGCATAATGCTCTCCAGTTCCATCCAAGCTGTCACAAAGGGTAGGAGCTCCTTCATTCTTTCTGCTGCATAGTATTCCATTGTGTAAATGTACCATGGTTTCTTGATCCACTCATTTATTAATGGGCACTTAGGTTGCTTCCAACACTTGGCTATTGTAAATTATGCTGCTATGAACATTGGGGTGCATAGGTTCTTTTGAATTGGTGTTTCAGGATTCTTAGGGTATAATCCCAACAGTGGAATTGCCAGGTCAAAAGGCAGTTCCATTTTTAGTTTTTTGAGGAAATTCCATACTGTTTTCCACAGTGGCTGCACCAGTCTGCATTCCCACCAACAGTGCACTAGGGTTCCCTTTTTTCCACATCCTCTCCAACACTTGTTTGTTGATTTATTTATGTTGGCCATTCTGACTGGTGTGAAGTGGTATCTCATTGTGGTTTTAATTTGTATCTCTCTGATGGCTAGTGATGCTGAGCATCTTTTCATATGTCTCTGGGCCTCTGTATGTCTTCCTTGGATAAGTGTCTGTTCTGGTATTTTGCCCATTTTTTAATTGTCACCCCTCATAATTCATATGTTGAAGCCCTAACCCCCTATGTGAAGGCCTTGGAGATGGGGTGATTAGATTTAGATGAGGTATTGAGGGTGGAATACACATGATGGGATTAGTGTCCTTTTAAGAAGAGACACCAGAGCTTCCTCTCTCTACCATATTAGCACACAAGGAGAAAGAGACCATTTGCAAGCCAGGAAGAGGAACCTCACTGAGAACTGAGTCTGCTAGCACCATGACCTTGGACTTCCCAGCATCCAGGACTGTGAGAAATGCATGTCTATTGTTTAAACCATCCAGTCTATGATGTTTTGATATGGCAGCCCATGCAGAATCATGCAGCATGTAAGGAAGGCTCAGTGGAGCAGGAAGGCAAAGAAGATCAGATCATCAGAGGTGAGAAAGCAGACAGGACTGAGCAGTTTATTCATTCATTCAATCATACGTTCGTTCATTCATTCATTCATTCATTCATTCTTTTACCTGAATGGTTGCAGTACCTCTACCCCATCTCTCTGCTTCCATACAATTATTCCCCTTAATCATTCTCTGCAAAACAGCCTAAGAGAGCTTCTTATATGATAAACAGAACTGTGTCTTTTCCTCCTAAAAACCTCCATCATCTAGGGTTAGGTTTAGCTATGACAGGTAACACGCTAACAGTGTCTTAAATTTCTCTCATAGAAGCAATTGGCGCTAGGCTCTCCAAGACTGGTATGGCAGCTCAGAAGTGTCAGAATCAGGCTCTGTCTAGCTTGTGACACCTCCATCCCTGGCTTCCATTTCAAAGGTCACTTCAAAGTCCAAGGTGGTGCTGGGGCTCCAGCCATTTAATGTATGTGCCATGTAGCAGCAAGGGTAGGGGCTGATCTTTCTTTCAAAGACAATTCTCAGGAGTTCTATATGCCACTTGAGCTTGCATTTTAGGACTAGAGCTTAAGTTACATGACGATGCCTACAAAGGAGGCTGGGAAAGGAGTCCCCATTCCAGGCAGCCACATGCTCAGTTCAACTTAGTGTGTTTTAATGAGGAAGAAAGTGAAAATGGATACTTGGAAAGAACTGTTGATCTTTAACACAATCCTTCTGTAGCTCCCTGTTGCACTGGCAATAAAACCCATATTCTTCACTGTGCCCACACAACCCGCTCCATTTTCCTGCCCTCTTTTCCCCCAGTCTCACCTCCCTCATTATATTTCAGGTCCACTGGCCTCCTTTGGTCTGTCAAGGGCCAGGTTTCTTCCCCGCACAGGGGTGTTTTCCTTGCTGTCCCCTCAGCCTTGAGCACCCTGCCCCGCTCTGTGCCTGCTGGCCTTCCTGCTCTTCCTATCTTGGTTTCCGTATACCTCCTGGGAGAGGTTTCCTGACCACACTGTCTTACATAGTTCTCCTCATAATTCTTTGTTGACTCCTTTTTTTTGTTTCTTTATAACATGCATGACACCTGGAAACTACTTTATTAAGTTATCTGATAAAAAACAAGACCACAGGTGCCTGCATCCTTTATGGTTGATTTCCCATCAGAAAGGAAGCTCCATAGTGGATGGTTGGTATCTTATTCACAGCTGTATCCCCAGAGAGTCTTTGAACAAATGTTTATTGCTTGTCTGCTATGGACCAGGACTTTAAAGACAGTAAGCCTACCCAGTTTTATTCCCAGGGACAGACAGGCTAGGAAATGGGGCTCAGGTTCATGTGCTGGAGAGGGGCAAAGACCCAGGCAGGGGGGACAGCAGGGAGGGCATACAGGACTCCAGTGAAATCTAATGACCATCCTGCAGTGGCCAGAAGTATGGTTGGCTCCATCCTGTGTCTTCACCCTCAGGTTAATGTCTCCTTTTATCCCACTTTTAACTTTTGTGGGCTATTGTTTATTTTTTATTCTTATAAGGAGCTTTATGTCCTGTCTTGGAGACAGTCAGGTAAAAATAAACACATACAAGACAAAACATATAAAGTATCTGAGTGTGTCCAGTTGCCAGGAATAGACACCTATTCTGACCAGTGGAGACCTTTCCTTTGAATGGCAGAGCCCAGCAAGCGCCCAGCCATCTACTTGGGTATCTGAAATGGTGTCAACCAGATATGCTCAGAAAGCACCTCACAGTCACCCTCAAAGTGGTCTTCCTGTCATCTTGGTAACTCAGTTGCCTAAGACAGAAACCTAGGCACTAGAGCACACTTCAAACGGTGCCCAGCAAGTAGAAGTGTTGCATCAGCCATGACTCTTACTCTTGAAATTATTCCTCATGCCTCAGTCCAAACCACCACTCTTCCTGGATAACTTTATTTTGTAAACGTCTCTAAAATCTATCCACCTTTCTCCAACATTATCCTGGCCCAAGCCCCCAGCCTCTCTCGCCTCTGATGAGGACTTCCTAAAATTTACTCTCTACAGTTTGATATTTTAAACCTTTCAATGGTTAAAACCAGTCACAGAGTCCCATTATTTTAGGAAAAAGCCCTTCCCATATGCCTAGAGATTATGGAATAACCCCTGTCCATCTCTAGAGCCTTGTCTTTTAACTTCATCCCCCTTACTTGCTAATTTCAGCCACAATGGTTATTCTCTCCATGTTTCAAAAATGCCATTCTCTCTTCTATCCCCAAGGCCTTCAAATGTTCCAGACCCTCTGTCGGTACCCTCAGAGGATGCTGTCTTCAAAGCATCCTTCATGGTTCAAGCAGTGATCATTGGCTTTTTCAAAATAAAGACATACCACTTCCTGAGAGGAGCAAAAAGTTTAAGTGAATGAGCCAGGAAGGGCTGCCTTATTCCTTGGGGGCAGTGTGTGCACTGCACAACACTCAGTCATGGGAGTGAGTAGACTGCAATTCACCCAGAGTCCACATGCTAAACCGTGTCCTGGTGCAGAGAATAAGCCATCTACTTGCCACACTGTGGAGCTGCATCCTCTGAAAGGGTGTGTGTTCTGCTAATTTGCAATGAAGATGCCATACAAGCTAAGTGGTAGCCCTATGTGAGAACACACAGTAGGCACATAATAGTGAAGCTACATTTAAAAATGCACATTTCCTATCTGTTAAAGAGACATTAAGTCACCAAAGACCAGAAAAGCGACTGATAGTGCCAACTGCCTGGCTCTGCTCCCTTCTCCGTATTTCCATAGCAAGAAAGTGAGCCATTCTGCATCTCCGGTATTAGTTCAGAGATGAGGCCAACATCAGAAAGTTTCTCTTACTTCGTGCATAGAGCAGTGGGACAATGTTCAAGTCTTGGAGTGATGCAATCAGCACTTTCCAAAATTAAATTCATAGTAAAATGCCTTCTGGGAATTCAATATTTTTAAATTAACTATTCTTATTAACTTCATTCACCTGTCTCATAAAAAGATGTGAATTAAGTCTAGCCATACAGAACATACATTCTAGCAAATATAATTAGCACCAAATATTTAGCCTTGTTGTTAAATTATTTCAGAGCCAGAAGGGACCTCAAAGATCACCTGGTACATACTTTCACCTTAGTGATGAGGAACCTGAGGCTCAGACAGGAAGCAATATCTGCTGGATCACTCAGCTCAGAGGTGATGATGCTGACATCTTAACCAGGTCTCCTGTCTGCAAAGTTAGCACTTCCATAGGTCACAGCAGAAAAAGAAAGAAAAAAGTGAATCCTCACACTCCGACCAGGTGGTAGGTATAAATGAATACCACCTTTCACACCACTTGGTTTTCAAACACAGGGTGTTTTTCCAGAGTCCTGGTTGGCAACTCTGTGTTGTATCTAATTACAATCAATTACAGGGATTGTTGTTTTGTGGAAGTAACACATTTTTAGGGAGGGTATCACTGTGTAGATACCAAGACCAATAAAATGGCATTGGTCCAGTCAAGATAGCATAAAGTATATAAAACAAAATGGAATCACTCATGTCAACTGAGATGGCTGCCAGTCAGCCATAACACTTTGGTTCAAGAGGGAAACTATCTAAGTTACACTAAATACATCTGGCAAGGAGACACACCCAAGATATCTACAACACATGATCAGAACAGCCATGTCTGCCAAGCAGGACCATCCAGAGACAGCCTCCTGGAGAAATGTCCCACTTGCCATCAGGGGTACCAAGACACTTATGAAAAGACCCAGAAGGGTGGAGTACACCACTCTCAAGATATAACTGAGGCAGGT
The DNA here is from genome assembly GCF_022682495.2 of Desmodus rotundus. Classification (NCBI taxonomy): domain Eukaryota; kingdom Metazoa; phylum Chordata; class Mammalia; order Chiroptera; family Phyllostomidae; genus Desmodus; species Desmodus rotundus. The sequence continues at coordinate 79,142,088 of NC_071394.1, read as the reverse complement.
TCCAGACCACTGCAGACACAGCTGAGCTCTACACGCCAGAATGCTGCCCCACGCCATGTTCATCTCCCTTGGCATTGGCCACCAGAGGCTCTGCCTTGCTAGACTGAGGACTTCATCTGCCTTGCTGCCCACCTTGCTCTGGAGACCCTTCCTTGCAAGACACTGACAACTCCTTGACCACCATGCTGTCTCCTGGACCTGCAGCAGACTGAGACTCTGGGACTCAGACTCATCATCCCTCCTTGATTGCTGTGTGTGTGTGTTATATTTCTCATAGATTGTTAGAGTGTGAGCAGGATATTAATGTATGTTGATGTTCTATTTTGAGTGAGCCTGCATTCAAGAAAAGCTGAGTGAATAGCATAGTTACTGTGCATGACGTTTCTCTATTCCTTGGTGCTGGGCTGCTCAGCAGGCAGTTAACCGAGCAGTTGCCTGGCTGACTTAGAGGAAAGACTGTATCATGAACATATGCTTGTGACACACTGTCTTAAGAAACACAGGGCCCATGGTGCTGAGGCTCAGGCAAAGATGCATTTATCATCCTATTTCACAGGACTGAGGTCTTGAAGACCACCACACTTTAAGCACATTTAGCTTTGCAGAATGTGAAAATGAGTACTTTCCAAAAAGTGTTCACTAGAAGATTCCAAGAATATTCTCCCCTTATATATGTAAATAGGGTCAATTAAAAAATCCATTTACACATGTTTTGAACTCTGACACAGAAGTCAGCACCTAAGGATGTGCACAGGTGGTGTTCCCGGGGATGCTGTTGTGGGGTTGGTGTCACAGCACATGGGTGTATGGCAGTTGGGCAGACCTGGGTTAAATTCTGACTGTACCTGTATTAATTGTCACCCTGCACAAGTCACTTCACTTCTCAGAGCCAGTGTCCATGACTATAAATGGAAACACTAATAGTTACTTCCCAGAATTGGGAGGATTAAATAATATAATGTAGATGAGAACACCATGAGTGTACCCAGAAGAGCAGAGCCCCTTTCATCCTGTTTCCTTAATGAGGCTGTGAGGTCTTTGCAAGACCTTTGCCTATTATCTGCACCTTGGCGTCTGCAATGCCAGGCATGGGCCTTGGTATCACAGTTTGTGCTCAGTAAATATTTGTTAAACTAATTAATAGGTGTATGAGTGTAGAAATGAGTTACTTCTTTCCCTGTCTGTAACACTAGCCAGCTGTAGTGGGTTGAATGGTGCTACTCCTAAAAAAATATGCCCACATCATCACCCCTTGGCATGTGGCCTTATTTGGAAAAAGGATCTTGGCAGATGAATTATTCTGTATTATCTAGATAGAACTTGTCTTAGTCCATTCAGGCTGCTATAACAAACACACTATAGATTGTGTGGCTTATACATAACAAACATTTATTTCTCACATTTCTAGAGGCTGGGAAGTCCAAGGTCAAGGCAACAGCACATTTGGTATCTGGTGAGGGTCTACTTCCTGGTTCATTGATGGCTGTCTTCTTGCTGTGTCCTCACATGGCAGAAAGGACAAGGGATCTCTCTTGGGTCTCTTTTATAAGAGCACTAATCCTATTCTTGAGGTCTCTACCTTCATGATCTAATCACCCTCAAACAACCCGACTTCCTAACCCCATCACAGTGGGGATTAGGTTTGAACACATGAATTTGGGAAGGGGTGGGATACAAACATTCAGTCTCTAGCAGACCTAAACTCAATAACAAGTGTCCTTATGAGAGACAGAAGAGAAGACACAGAAACAGAGGAGAAGGCCATATGAAGATGGAAGCAGAGACTAGAGTGATGCAGCCACAGGAAATGCCAAGAGCCATCAGAAGCTAGAAGAGGAAAAGGAAAGATTCTCCCCTAGAGCCTCTAAAAGGGCATGTGGCCTTGCCAATGCCATGATTTCTGACTTCTGGTTTCCAGAACTGTGAGATAATAATTTCTGTTTTTTAAGCCACCCATTTAGTGCTTATCTGTTACAGCAGCCCTAGGAAACTAATATTCCAGCATGTGGGAAACACATAGTAAACCATGGATGAGTAAAAGGGAGGGATTCTGACTTGTATTTTGATATCAAAATTTTGGACTCTATTATACACACAAAGTATTTGCCCAAGTGGGGTCAACTGTGAACTGGAAATTTGGATGGGGTACATTAACCTTTGAAATTCCATTGCAAAAAGAACAAGACATCTTGAAAAGCCACACAGATGACACTTCTTACTTTTCCTGAAGCATATACCATGTTCTTCCTCTACCCTGTCCCGCATGAGACACACATGGCAGATCATGCTTACAGATAACTCCTTTGTGCTGAGAGTGGGAGACATCCCTTAGACATCAATGGAGGCACCAAAGAGCTGCTGGACATTCAGTATACAGCTTAATGGGGATCAGAGTTGGCACCTAGAATGGCATCAGCCTCCACCCTGAGCTCCAGGTTCAAGTGTCCAAATGCTTCTTGACATGCCCCAAACTAAACTCCTGATTTCCCACTCCTATCTGCTACTTCACCAATCTTCTCCATCTTTGGAACGTGCCATTTCATTTGTTATCCTATTCTCAATTCCTCTCTTGGTCTCACATCCCCTCATCCAGCCACATTGGCACTACCTTGAAAATATGCCTAGAATCCAGTCCCTTTTCTCAGTTTCTGTAGACCACCATGCTTTCCAGACTAGACAATTTTAACAGCTTCTTCCTAACTGATTTTTCTTCTTTTACCCCCATTCCACTGCATTCTGTTCTCCTCCTGGCATCCAGAAGATTTATAAAATTTAAATTAGGTCAATTGCCTTCCTAGCTCATTCGGAATGGAATTCACGATCTTTTTCCTGGTCTATAAAGTAATACATGAGCTGTCCCCATCTTTTCATTCGGCATCCTCCCCCTCAATTTCATCTCTTCTCACCCCCCCACTCCTTCCCCCACCACAGCTCAGCCCCCAGCCTCCTGTTTTTTCAAAATGCCAAGCACCCTCCTACCTGGGGGCCGTTGCAACTACCATTTCCTCTACCTGTCAGATATCTGCGTGGCCCTGTCCCTTCCATCATTTGGTCTCTGGTCCTGTGTCAGCTCATTGGAGGCCATCTCTGACCTCTCTCTGGAACAGCAATCACCCCCTCCCCCAACAAAAAAATTTTAAGCCCTCCACTCTGCTTTATCTTTCTTCTTTCCATATCATGTCTTGTGAATAGAATGACTTTGGATGTTGTGCTTAAAAATTCCACAACCCACTCAGAGATATCCATGACTTCATCAGAAATCTGTAAGGCAAAAGATTTATATGATATGAAGAGAAACCAGAGTAATACCACTGAGCTGTAAGAAAGAAGGAACTCTTACCCTTTGAAACAGCATGGGTGGACCTGGAGAGTATTATACTCAGTGAAATAAGCCAGTCAGAGAAAAACAAATACCATATGATTTCACTCATATGTGGAATCTAATGAACGAACTGAACTAACAAACAAAATATAAACAGATTCATAGATACAGAGAACAGGCTGATAACTATTAGAGGGGAAAGGGATTGGGGGCTGAGTAAAAAAGGTGAAAGATTAAGAAAAAATCCTCAGGCATAGACAACTATATAGTTAATTAATCATTAACTATATAGTGATTGCAAGAGAAAAAGAGGGGTGGGGGGATGGAAGAGGGTAAATGGGGATAAATGGTGGTAGAAGGAGACTTGACTGGAGGGGTGAACAATACAATATGCAGATGATGTATTATAGAATTATACACCTGAAACCTTCATAATTTTATTAACCAATGTTTCCCTAATAAATTCAATGAAAATAAATACAAAATTTTGTTTATTTATACACACACAGAGCCAGATTCTGGGCAAGTTCAAGTTTCTTTTAGACCTGCAAATAGATGTGCTTACTTATAAAGTAAAAGAAATGTAAAAACCAACAGTGTGTGGCCATTGGAGTGAAGTCATGTGTGGATTGAAGGGACATGGGTGAAGCCTCCACCTTCTTCAGAGCATTTTTAAATGCCCTGAAAAAACTATTTAGGTGATAGTTGATGCCTCAGAGATGTAGCTGTATCTATTTATTACACTTAGTGACCCTGAAAGGCAACACCCCCAAACCTGAAAGGGTTGAAAATGGTTGATGTTATTGTTGCCTTAAATGTTAAGCATATTTTGACCCTTAGGCAATTTATAATTAATTAAAAAAATGTTTAAGATAATCAAGTCCATACTGTTAATTGTATTGTACATATTCAATATTTTAATATTAAATTGCTTATTTTTATAAGAATTTGGTCTATTAAAATGAACAGATCAGCCAAGTAATATCCATTCAAAATACATAATTGGGTAATAATTGATCTTGATTTAGGACTTTAATTAAAAATCTTACTAAGTTTAGATTCACTGAGCCGCCACCAACACTGGATGTGTCCTACACATCCAACCTCTCCGTGCGACGACACACAGAAAAAGGCTGAAGAAGAAGCCAATGAGATAGAAGCTGAGAGGGCTATAGAAGAACTTCTACCTCAAGAGAAGAGGTGCTGGGGATGAAGCAGTGACCAAAACAAGCACTACTACTACAAATCATTTCTACCACTGGGGGAAGATGGTGGCAACACAGGTGGGAGCAGAGTCCACTTCCCCTCAGCACCAGTGAAACGACTAGTTGATCTGAGGAACAGAGCGAACAGTCAATGGTATTCCAGCAGGTATGAAGATCAGAGACCAAAGATAGAGGATATTGAAAGATCAGACCACAGGAAGACCAGCAGAACTGACCTGACTGATTTAAAGCCAACAGAAGACATCTTTCTTTTTCTTCCCCCTTAAATTCCTTCTTCTTTTCCGTCCTTCTTTCTTTTTTTATTCCTTCTTCCTGCCTTCTTTTATTTATTTTTTATTTTAATTTTTGTTAAAATTCCTTCTTATCATTCCTCTGATCTTTTTTATTCCTTCTTCCTTCCTTCCTTCCTTCCTTCCTTTCTTTCTTCCTTTCCTTTTCTATTCCTTTTTCCTTCCTTCCCTTTTCCTTTTCTTCCCCTTTCTCCTTTTCCCACAGGTGAGACAATAAAACCTGGAGCTCTGAAAAGACCAGAGTTAGACCCTCTTAGACCTATAAATGTCAGCCCAAGACCAGTGAGCTCAGGAGATTAAGGAGATGGCACCACTGAATCCCACTGGCATTTCATCATAGAAGTTCATACCATAAACCCAGGGAGTCAGAACAGATCAATTTAAGAAGCAGAGGCTAACAAGAAGAGTCTCACAAACAATGGGAAGACAAAGAAACAATCCACAAATGAAAGAAAAGGAGAAAGCCTCAGACAGAATGCTAAATGAAATAGAGGCAAGTCAAATATCAGATACTGAGTTCAAAGCAATGGTTATCAGAAAGCTCAATGATCTCACAGAGAATTACCAGAAACTATAGGGAAACTACAATGAACTTACTGCAAACTATATCAACATGAAAAAGGAAATACAAATAATCAACAAGGGCCAAGAGGAAATGAAGAATACAATTTCTGAACTGAAACACAGTAGAAGGAATCAAAAACAGACTTGATGAAGCAGAGGATCGGATCAGTGAGCCGGAGCACAGAATGGAAAAAAACACCCAGAAAGACAAGAAGAGAAAAAGAGGCTCAGAAAGAATACAGAGGGATTAAGGGACAACATGAAATGTAACAATATCCATATAATAGGATACCAGAAGGAGAACAAGAAGAGCAAGGGATAGAAAACCTGTTTGAAAAAGTAATGATGGAAAATTTCCCTAATCTGATGAGAGAAAAAGTCATACAAATCCAGGAAACACAGAGAGTCCCAAGCAAGAGGAGCCCAAAGAGGCCCACTGCAAGACACATAACAATTAAAATGGCAAAATTCCAAGACAAAGAGAGGATCTTAAAGGCAGCAAGGGAGAAAAAGGAAGTAACATACAAGGGAGCCCCAATAAGGTTAGCAACTGACTTCTCAATGGAAACGATCCAAGCCAGAAGAGAATGGCAAAAAGTATTCCAAGTAATGAGAACCAGAGGCCTGCAACCAAGGCTACTTTACCCAGCAAGGCTCTCAATCAAGATACAAGACCAAATAAAGAGCTTCCCAGACAAAAGAAGCCTAAAAGAATACACCTCCACCAAACCAGCTCTGCAAGAGATGCTAAACGGGTGCTTTAAGGAAAGAAAGGAAAAGAGAAAGAGAGAGGAACATAGGTATGAAAAAATGGCAATGAATAATGACCTATCAATAATAACCTTAAATGTAAATGGATTAAATGCTCCGATCAAAAGACATAGAATAGCTGAATGGATAAGAAAACATGACCCACACATATGCTGCCTACAAGAGACCCACCTCAGGACAAAAGACCGACACAGACTGAAAGTGAAGGGCTGGAAAGAAATTTTCCAAGCACACAGACAGGGAAAAAATATAGCACAGGTAGCAATACTGATATCAGACAAAATAAACTTCCAAAGAAGGGCCATAAAGAAAGACCCAGAAGGTCACTTCATAATACTCAAAGGAAGAATCCACCAAGAAGACATAACATTGTAAATATATATGCACCCAACATAGGAGCACCCAAATACATAAAATCTTGGAGGATTTCAAGAAAGATATTGACAGCAACACAATTATAGTGGGGGACTTTAACACCCCACTGTCAAAAATGGACAGGTCTTCCAAACAAAATGTCAACAAGGATATTGTGTCACTTAACAATACCCTAGAGGAAATGGACTTTACTGATATATACAGAGCTTTTCATCCCAAAGAAGCAAAATACACATTCTTTTCAAGTGTCCATGGAACTTTTTCAAAGGTAGACCACATGACAGGACACAATGCAAGCCTCAACAAATTCAAGAAAATTGAAATCATATCAAGTAAATTCTCTGACCACAAGGGACTGAAATTAGAAACAAACCCCAAAGGAAAAAACCCAAAACACTCAAAATCATGGAGACTGAATAGCATGCTATTAAACAATGAATGGGTCAAGAATGAGATTAGGGAAGAAATCAAAAACTTTCTGGAAACAAACAAAAATGAACTCACAACAATCCAGACCTTATGGGACACAGCAAAAGCATTCCTGAGAGGGAAGTTCTTAGCAATACAGGCCTACCTTAAAAAGACAGAAACCTTGCAAACAAACAACCTAACCCTACGCCTACAAGAACTGGAGGAACAACAACAAACACAGCCCAGAGCAAGAAGAAGGAAGGAAATAACCAAGATCAGAGCAGAGTTAAATGACATAGAGACTAAAAGCACAATTCTAAAGATCAATGAATCCAGGAGCTGGTTCTTTGAAAAGATAAACAAAATTGACAAGGCTTTAAGTAGACTCATCAAGAAAAAAAGGGAGAGGATCCAAATAAACACAATTAGAAATGAAAGAGGAGAGATTACAACTGATACCACAGAAATACAAAGGATTGTAAGAAATTACTATGAAGAACTACATGCCAAGAAATTTGAAAACCTAGGTGAAATGGACACATTTCTAGAAAAATATAATCTTTCAAAACTATTGAATAAGAAACAGAAAACCTGAACAGACCAATAACAGCAGATGATATTGAAGCAGTCATCAAAAAACTCCCAACACACAAAACCCTGGACCAGATGGTTTCACAGGAGAATTCTACAAAGCATTTAAGGAAGAGCTAAGCCCTATCCTTCACAGACTATTCGAAAAAATCCAAAATGATGGAAGATTCCCAAACTCTTTTTATGAAACCAGCATCATCCTAATCCCCAAAACAGATAAAGACACAACAAAGAAAGAAAACTTCAGGCCAATATTGCTGATGAACATAGACGCTAAAATTCTCAACAAAATATTGGCAAACCGCATCCAGCAATACATTTAAAAGATCATACACCATGACCAAGTGGGATTCATCCCAGGGACGCAAGGATGGTACAATATTTGGAAATCAATAAACATAATACATCACATAAACAACAGCAAAGACAAAAATCACATGATCATATCAATAGATGGCGAAAAAGCATTTGATACGGTACAGCACCCATTTCTCATAAAAAACACTCAGCAAAGTGGGAATAGAGGGAGCATTCCTCAACATAATAAAGGCCATATATGAGAGACATACAGCCAACATCATACTCAATGGACAAAAACTTAGAGCTTTCCCACTAAGATCAGGAACAAGACAAGGATGCCCTCTCTCACCAGTCCTATTCAACATAGTATTGGAAGTCCTAGCCACAACAATCAGACAAGAAAAAGCAATAAAAGGCATCCAAATTGGAAAGGAGGAAATGAAACTGTCACTGTTTGCAGATGACATGATAGTGTACATGGAAAATCCTATAGACTCCACCAAAAAACTACTTGACCTAATAAATGAATTTGGCAAAACAGCTGGATACAAAGTCAATACTCAGAAATCAAAGGCATTCCTGTATACCAACAATGAAACAACAGAAACAGAAATCAGGAAAACAATCTCATTTGATATAGCAACAAGAAAAATAAAGTGCCTAGGAATGAACCTAACCAGGGAGGTCAAAGACCTGTACTCATAAAACTACACAACATTGAAGATTGAAATTAAGGAAGACACAAACAAATGGAAGCATGTACCATGCTCATGGATTGGAAGAATTAACATCATCAAAATGGCCATACTACCCAAAGCGATTCATAGATTCAATGCAATCCCTACTAGATTACCCAGGACGTATTTCACAGATATAGAACACATACTTCAGAAATTTATATGGAACCATAAATGACCCCGAATAGCTGCAGCAATGTTGAGAAAGAACAAAGCAGGAGGGATCACAATACCTGATATCAAACTGTATTACAAGGCCACTGTAATCAAAACAGCCTGGTACTGGCATAAAAACAGTCACATAGACCAATGGAACAAAACAGAGATCCCAGAAATAAACCCAAGTCTTTACAGTTAATTAATGTTTGACAGAGGAGGCAGGAGCATAAAATGGAGCAAAAATAGCCTGTTCAACAAATGGTGTTGGGAGATCTGGACAGCTACATGCAAAAAAGTGAAACTCGATCACCAACCTATGCCATACACAAAAATAAATTCAAGGTGGATAAAAGACTTAAATATAAGTTGTAACACCATTAAAGTCCTAGAGGAAAACATTGGCAGGAAAATCTTGGACACTCCACGCAGCAATATCCTCACAGACATGTCCCCTAAAGCAAGGGATAAAGGAAAGAATAAACAAATGGGACCTCATCAAAATAAAAAGAGAACCAGCAGTATGGGAAAATGTATTTGCCAATGATACCTCAGACAAGGGTCTAATCTCCAAAATATATAAAGAACTCACACGACTCCACTCCAGGAAGACAAACAACCCAATTAAAAAATGGGCAAAGGACTTGAACAGACACTTCTCCACGGAAAATATACAGAGGGCCCAGAGACATATGAAAAGATGCTCAGCATCACTAGCCATCAGAGAGATACAAATTAAAACCACACCTCACACCAGTCAGAGTGGCCAACATAAACAAATCAACAAACAAATGTTGGAGAGGATGTAGAGAAAAGGGAACCCTAGTACATTGTTGGTGGGAATGCAGACTGGTTAGGCCACTGTGGAAAACAGTATGCAATTTCCTCAGAAAACTAAAAATGGAACTGCCCTTTGACCCAGCAATTCCACTGCTGGGATTATACCCTAAGAACCCTGAAACACCAATCCAAAAAAACCTATGCACCCCAATGTTCATAGCAGCACAATTTACAATAGCTAAGTACTGGAAGCAACCTAAGTGCCCATCAGCAAATGAGTGGATCCAAAAACTATGGTATATTTACACAATGGAATTCTATTCAGCAGAGAGAAAGAAGGAGCTCCTACCCTTCGTGACAGCATGGATGGAACTGGAGAGCATTATGCTAAGTGAAATAAGCCAGGCGGTGAGGGACAAATACCATATGATCTCACCTTTAACTGGAACATAATCAACAAAAGAAAAAAGCAAATAAAATATAACCAGAGACATTGAAGTTAAGAACAATCTAACAATAGCCAGAGAGGAGTGGGGAGGGGACAGTGGGGAGAAGGGATTACAGGAACTACTATAAAGGACACATGGACAAAATCAAGGGGGAGGGTGGAGGTGGGAGAAGGAGGTGGGTTCGGCTGGGGTGGGATGGAGGGATGGGGAGAAAAGGCAGAAAACTATAACTGAATAACAATAAAATTTTTTTAAAATCTTACTATGTTTATATATATATAGTTTTGGAATATTTAAGACACTTAAAGGATTACCATATTTATTAGCTTAATTTAATAGCTTTATAAAAATGATTTAAGCATCTAGACAGATTTGTCAATAATACAAATGAACTACTGAAAAACAAAACTGAATACTCAGAATTTGTAAATATATGTTAATTAAGTTTGCAAATGCAATCAAACATTTTTCAAATGACCCTTAAGCAGATGTGTAGGCCAAGCTTAAAGCCCTGTTTTTTAACTTGTGACTTTAATAATTTAATCATTAATTTCTAAAACCAAGACACAGTTCAGAATAGTCTTTCTGCACCCTTAAACCACCAACAACTTCAAACATTATTTATCACACTTATCCCTCATTAGAATATGAGCCCCTTAAGATTAATATTTTGTTATGTTAATTCTCTGGTGCATTCTTAGTCCTCAATGCTGTTTCTAGCACGTAGTAAATGATCAGGAAAATGTTGAGTGAGTGAAGATGACTACTCTTTGCCCATTGGTCCTAAAGGATGTCAGACTCTTTGTACATCCTAAAGAGACTAAAGCCTAGTGACACTATGGAAGACGGCCAAGAGTCTGAAAAAGTCAGATGGAGGGGTTCAGGAACAGTCCTAGGACCCTAACTTCCTGGGCTCTCTGCTCTTCAGAGGCATCTATACTGCCTCCTCCATGAAGTCTCCCACTGTACTCAAAGAGTATTGTGCACCATTTACATGACTCAACCTCGTGAAGTTACTTTTGTGCCTGTTTCATCTCCTTTTCTGGTGGGCTGAAAAGCTCTGCATTTCTATACCATGCCAACATCTTCCTACGCCATTCAAATGGATGGGTGAATAGATAAAGAAACAAATGGCACTTTTGTAAAACACACTTTTGTGCCCATTGCTGCTGCAGAGGTTAATAGCCCAGGCTTTGCAATCAGACTGCTTGGGATGTAATCCCCCTGACTTCAACCCATGTTTAAGAAATATTGAGAATTGTTCAGGCTTTAAAAATAAATGCTAGCTTTAATTTGCTTACCAGGCAATATGAAAGGGAAAGCTAGATTCAAGATGCCAGTAGCAACATTTAAAATTGTTTGCTTAAGGCATGTCAATAGATGCCTGCAGATGTAAAGACTTACCAAGACATGCAGGCCTTTGAGGGGAAGAGTTTAACATGGTTTACATATTTATAAGTAGAAGGAAATCCGGAGGGAAGGAGCCCAGAGAAGATAAGCTTTTAGGTAAATAGTTTGGGTGGCACCAGAAGCTGCTTCCTGGGAGGGGCCTTTAAAGCTAACAATGGGGATGGTTGGGTATAGTTGGAGAATAAGGTGGGAAGGAGAAGTGGAATAGACCAGAATTTCAGACCAGGGCCTCTCAAATTTTAAGTTGCTTGTGAGTCCCCTGGGCATCTTGTTAAATGCATCTTCTGATCCAGTGGGTCTGAGCTGGGGGCTGATTCTGCATTTCTAACAAGCTCCCAGGTGATTGAGTGTTGCTGGTCTGTGGGATGCACTTTGAAAAGCAATGGTCTGTGGTATGCAAATGTTATTCACTCTCCAAAAACATTGATACAACAAAACAACCCCTTCCCAAACCCAGAAGTACAAACTGGGGCCAGTACTGTTTTCATTCTCATCAGATATGTATCTTAGAGGCTGTATCTCAACATAAACCACCTTGGAAAATTCTGGTAAGGTTCATTTATTTGCTCAACAAATATTTGCTGAGCATCTACTAAGTGTCAGACATTGTTCCAAGTTGTGGGGATACAGTGGTCAGCAACCATTGTATCCTAAACTTCCTAAGCTTGAGGAGTTTATGTTCCAGTGTGGGAAATAAGACAATCAATAAAGTCACAAACACATGAAGAAATATACAAGCAAAAAAATTTGTTTCAGTTTGTAATTAATGGCAAAAGAAAACACAACAGGATTACAGGTTAGAGGGTGGTTTGGGAAGGAGGGCTGTTGGGACGGGGTGAGCAGGAATTAGCTCTCCAATGTTCTAGCGGGAAAGCACCCCAAGCAACAAGCATAAAGGTTCTAACTTGAGAAAGACCTTGGCAAGTTCAAGGAATAATATCTTGGTGTGGTTGAGGTATAGTAACCAATGCGGAAAGAATTAGCCCGGAGCTGGATTATCGTAAGGAGTGGGGATTTTATTCTAAGGGTGATGGGTAGCCCATAAAAGGTTTTAAGCAGAGGAGTGATATGAACATTTTTATTTAATTTTTAATGTATTGATGAGAGAGAGAGAGAAAGAGAGAGAATTATTGATTTGTTGTTCCACTTATTTATGCATTCATTGACTGATTCTTATATGTGCCCTTGCCAGGGATCAAATGCACAGCCTTGGTGTATCGAGATGATGCTCTAACCAACTGAGCTAGACAGCTAGGGCTGTGTTGTGAACATTTTTAAAAGACCAGTGTGATCAATCTTAAAAATCACTATTAGTTGCATGACCAGCCATTATGTGCCTCTAATAAAATAAAATGTGGAGGACATAGCATCACTGATAAAATAGTCTTGCTGAATATAATTAAGTCTTTAAATCTAATTCTAGTTTATAGGAACTACAGGAGATAAAGGATCAAGTTCAAGGACATCATAAGGAAGCACTTGGAAAAATACAGGTGAGATCATGGGCTGCTTTTCTTTTCAACAAATCTGTGGCATGAAATAAGGGAGGGTGGTACTTTAGACTAAAAAGGAGTTTACAGATATCACCATCAAATTTATGCAATATGTGGATCTTAATTGATTATGGTTCCAATAAACCACCTGTAAGAGACATTTCAGGGACAACTGGAAACATTTTAAGGTGGAAACAGGAACTTAGGTAATAAAAATAATTGTTTTAATTATTTTATCTGTCTTAAGGCATTGTGGTTAAGGAGAAGAAAGATTCACCTCTTTATTTTTTAGAGGTGAATATTGAAGAATTTAGGAGTAAAAACTCATGATGTTTGAAATTTGCTAATGACTTGCTTCTGATAAATAGAATAGAGCAAAGAGTTGGAATGTCACCTCTGAGATTAGGTTATAAAAGCCCCATTCCTTCCAGTTTGCTGCCACTTTCTGTCTGGAACTTTCTGCCCACTCACTTGGATGAAGCAGGATGGCATGTCATCAGGTGCCCTAAGGAGAGAGCCTCTGGGCAAGGAAGAGGGGGTGCCCTACCAACAGCCTGCAAGGACCTGAATCCTGCCAACAGTCATGGGAATGAACTTGAAAGCAGATCCCTCCCCAGTCAGCTGACAGATGACTATAGCCCTGGTCTACATCATGAATGATCCTGTAAAAGACCTTGAAAGTGTTCCATAGACACTGCTGTGAGATAAAATAAATGAGTGTTGTTTTAAGCTGCCAAGTTTTGGAGTGGTTTGTTATGCAGCAATAGATAACTATAGACAAATATCAATATGTTAATAGATAAATGACTAATACAATACACCCTTATATAGAGAGATTTACTATAATTCACTTAACTAATCTAGTATTAAGGGGAAAAATTTTTGCTATTATAAATAATACTGTAATACACACATTAGTCCTGTCATATCTTTAGGAAAAGCTTCTTAAGGTACACTCTTACTTTGAGAATTACTGAATCGTCGTCCCAGAAGGTTATCAATTTATCCTCCCATCCACATGGCTTAAAAACATTGCAGAGGGGGAGAACACTTCTGCAAATATTGAGTATTATCACTTTTTCTTTACCTGATAAGTGAAAAAACTTCTTACTGATGTTTTCATTTATATTTTATTGATTATGAAACAAATTGGGCATTTTTCATTTGGTTATCATTTATTTTACATTTTATAAAAATGACCTATTTGTGCCTTTTCACCATTTTTTTTCATTTATCTTTCATTCTCATTCTTTCTTTGTTTGCTTTAAATTTTTTTCAGTAAACACTTTTAATAGGTTGCTCATATTTGTTAATAAGAATAGTGCCTTAATCTGGCAAATGTTTTTCTCCTAGTTTATCTTTAGACCCTGTTTATGGTTTTGCTTATTTATTTTTTCATATGTAATTTTTTTACTAATATGTAGTTAAATTGGCATTTTTTCTTCTTTATATCTTTTGGATTTGTGTCAGTTCTAACAAGATAATCTTACTTATAGATGTTGGTGGTGAGAGGGATGATGGTGATGTGGATTGAGGACGGGAGGGGAGGATGATGAACATTGACTTGATTTACTGCATGCCAGTCTCTGTTCCAAAAGCTTTGTGCACATCATGCCACGTAATCTTTCAGTTACCATATAAGATAGATGCTGTTTGTACTCCCATTTACAAATGAGGAAACTGGGTTCTAGAGAAGTAGGCTACTTATGCAGATTTTAGAAACTATGCCAATAACCCCCACAGACTTGCAAAGCCTGTTTCTGCTCTGTCCAATCATGAGTTTAAGCCAACACAGAGCACTTGGGTCTTTGTGACTGCAAAGCAAACTCTTGTTTCTTGGGTGCTAGGGATGATTAAAATGCTTTTTCATTACCAAGGAAACCTTTTATTGCATAGAAAAATGGAGCCATAAATGATTTAGCACACACAAGGAGAAAGAAATGGAAGAAGTTGTTGCTGAAAACCAGCTCCTATCAGAGAGACGAAATGGGCCTGGAACAGAAGCATGGCTTCTCAGAATTGCTCACATCCTATACCAATTAAGTCTTTGGGAAAGTCAACAATGGCTTCCTGATGTGGAAATCACTTCGAAGCCCGTAGGCTGGTAGTTAAAGCCGTTAGTCCCACTTGGGCTTCAAGGAACTACAAAGAAAATATTTTGTAAAATGTGCAAGAAGCAGGGGTTAGCCCAAAGTGGTCAAGCAATTGCTTTTAACACTTTATTTCCTAAGTGGACTAATACCTGGGGGGAGCTGGAAAACAAACCTCTCCTCAGACAACATAGGGCTTCTTAAAATCTGCAGGTCTCTCTGCACCAGACAGCTACTGAGTGAAGAGCTTGACTCTTTCCTTGGACAAAGAGGTTTTATTTCAGGCCCAAGATTAAGGAGTTCAGCAGCTCTTGCCCAACCTTTCCAGGTTGGAACATGCTGGCTGCTCAGGGACATTGAGGAAGGCATTTCTAAAAGCTTCTCAGTCATATTCAAAGTCAAGCCACCAAGAGAAATGGAATAGGAGGAAAGTCTAAGTAACTGGAAAGTGACTTCCTTGTGACTTTTCAGGGGCCTGTGGCTCTTAACTGCCCAATTATGAATATAGTTGAGAATTTCTTTCTTTGTCTACTTACACAAGTGCAGCAAGTTTCTAATTTTCTCTTCTTTCTGTGTGGAAGCTCACTAGTGTGCAAAGTCTTTGTGTCAGAAGGGAGGATATGTTGGCTTTAGTCTCGGCATTACCCTTTAACTAATCTAATGTTCTGGATACAGCTGCTTGGCATCTCCCCTATGCTCAGTGGTGAAGACCCTGTGTTTGGGAGTCTGGCTGTCAGGCTCTCTTGACCCTCAGTTTCCTTATTTTTAAAATGGAAATAAAAATAGTGGCTCCCCTTGACAGCTGTCATGAGGGTTCCAAAAGAGGACATGTGCAAAGCATTTAGGGCTCAGAGTAAATGGTACCCTCTGGAGTGGCTCTGGCCTATAACACAGTGTATTAGTCAGGGTTCTTTAAAAGAAACAGAACCAATAGGAGATACCTATCTATAGATATAGATATAGATATAGTATAGATATAGATATAGATAGATATAGACATAGTCATAGGCGTAGGTATATAGAATATACCTATGTTACATATAGATATGGAATACATAATATACTATCTAACCACATAGAGAGATTTATTTAAGGAAGAGATTTAGTTTATGGCTCACATAATTGTGGAGGCTGGCAAGTCTAAAGTCTGCTGGGTAGGCTGGCAGACTGGAGGGCCAGGGAAGAGTTGTTGTTGCAGTCTGAAGGCATCTGGAAGCAGAATTCCTTCTTTCTTAGAGACTCAAGTATTTTTCCTTAAGGCCTTTAACTAATTGAACGAGGCCCACCCACAGTGTGGAGGGTAATCTGCTTTACTCAAAGTCTACTGATTCAAATGTTAATCACACCTGAAAAACACTTTCACAACAACATCTAGATTAGTGTTTGACTAAAACCTGGGTACTATGGTCTGGCCAAGTTGACACACAAAATTAACCATCATGCATAGGAAATGGTTAGTAAATACAGTTTTTACTATTCTGGTGATGAAGTTATTAACATTGGCCTACATACCCTTTCAGGTCCCTTCTAGTCCCAACATCATCCTTGATTCACACTTTCATTCATATTTTGGAAAAGAGAAAGGACTGTAGTACTTTGTGAGCAAATGGAACCTTATGAGGGCTCACACATGTACTTGAGTTTCCTCACCTCTAGGACATGGAGTTGAGGTAAAAGCTGGGCCAAAACCTTCATACCTTTCCCACAGTAGGCTTTCCCAAATTAAAGCACAGATTATCCATGCGTTTACTCATGTATTACATGTATTTTCTAATAGCTGAGAGAGATTGAGTACTTACTATATGCCAGGCAGTATTCTAAACACTGTAAATGTTATTAGCACACTGCAACTGTGCAATATTGGTGTCATTATCATCCCTCATTTCATTGAAGAGGAAGATGAACCTGAGAGTTGAGAGTCATGGCCAAGGTTACAGAGCTAGGGAGTGGGGAGATGAAGACAAACCATTCCATCTTGTTCCAGACTCTGTGGGTACTGACTGCATACCCACCATGAGCAAAGGCTAAGTGCTAGAGTGACAGGGTGAGGGAACCTGCCATTGCCCCGAGACTCACAGCTGTGGGGGAAGAAACACTTCAGAAAGGTGAATCACTGTAGTGTGCATAAGGATCACTTGTGGAGCCCATTCAAAAGGCAGATTCTCAGGCCCCACACCTAGAGTTACTGATTGAGGAAGCTTGGGGTATGTCCAGGGACCACACAGGATCCCCCTGCAGTCTCCTTCCTTTGTCCCAGCTGTGCTGGTGCTCAGAAGGCTCCCAGATGTGGTCCTGTTCAGTGGTATTGTGAAGCTGAGCATGAAGCAGTGAACAAGAATCCTGGATTATCAAGAAAGATGAAAAAAATCACTATTACCAAGTCTATCTAAGCAAGTTTCTGTATTTAATAATGGCCAATGTCCTAAGAGACTGTCATTAACTAAGAGAGGCCCTATAAACCTTGATGACAGGTCAGAGGCATCAGGCATGAGAGATCCCAGACCATCGCTTTAGTACCATATGGGGGAGCTATGTCCAGCAGAGCCACACTGCCCATTGTGGATGAGAATAAGTCTACGAAGAAATGATCTGCTTGGGGAGGAAAGCAGAAATGATCTGCTTGGGGTAGCCAATCTCTCAGAGAAGGGCCTTGAGCCTGTTCCTCAGTGGGCTTTCATTGGGTTTAATTTGCATAGGAACACAGGGGGTATATGTAAACCTCATCAGTCATGGTCAGTCAGTAATGATCAAACAATAGATAACATTCAAAGAACTATGAAGGCTTATTCTGAGTCAGGGTCAGATAGCCAAAGGGCCATAAAACTTTGGGAAACAAACTCATTTTATGCTTGGACCCTTATCATTTAAATTGAGGGCATTCTTAGCAAAGCAGGTTTCACAGGATTTTATGCATTCTTTCTTAGGCCTGATTGCCCCCAGGTACCGCCCATTCCAGCACAGGGCCGCACCTGCCTCTGGCATTGTTTCAGGCTTAAGTCAGGCAGGGAAAGTAAGGCAGCCAAGACATTAGGAGACTTTTTACAGATAGAATGAGGACCCAACCCTTGAAAAGCTGAGGGTGAGTGTCCATCACCCCTTTTCTAAAGTCCTCTAAGTCCTTCCCTGATAGCCCCTTAATGAACACGCCTGTCTTAGGTCATCCTTCCCTTGAGGAATCTTACCTGTCATTGGCTAACCAGTCATCCACCTGGGGTCAAGCAGGGTGGAGTAAAGGGGGCAGAGGCTGCACCCCTGCTGGGAGGATAAGCTTTGTCTTCTTAGTGGCTTAGGGTCCCAAGGTCTTTTTATTCAGCCTTGGCCATAGGGGGTTACAGCTTCTGAAACCAGGTAGGGTGGTTCCCAACAGTACCATAGGAATTCTATGTCCTAGGAAGTATATGTAATAACAGAATTCTTGTCAACTTCAAAGTCTTTGGATCAAAAAAGGAAGATATTTATAAGAACAACATGCAAAATCCAATCAAGCAGTCTAACTGTTGCAGACTTTGGAATGTAGTAAAAGAAAGCAATATATGGAATTTTAATCTAGGAACATGGGCTATTGGAACATCCTTCTTTTGAAGTTCAGGGTCATTGACATAAAGGCCAGTGCAGCCTATTAGGGATTGGGGCAATCGTATTTGAAGCAGGGTGCAGCCAAGAGGAGGGCCCCAAGAAGGAATTTGTAATGGGGTCCAGGACTCGGGGTGTCCAGGAAATATTAGAAAAATGTGTATAGGATGTCCTCACCCCCACAGGCCTGAGCCAAGGGGGATGGGACACATGGAACAGGGCCATTCAGAGCTGTTTTGGGTAGCAAGAGCTTTGCAGCTAACCCCTGGCACAGTCATTTAACATATCTATAACCTTTAACTGGTTTCATGGATGTGTTAAGTAGCTGTGGCCATGCTTTGAGCCAGGGGGATGGGACCAAATTCCACCCAGGATGGGACTGGGAAGCAACTCCCCCTGGTTACAGGGCCTGTGGGAGAGCTTGGAGATGATTGGCTCCATGCCATGGGGCCACACCTGCCCAGACTTACTATGGCAGCCCAGTAAAGCTGGAAGAATACGAGGATGCTGGCAGGTGTAACTGACTGTAGGAGGAGTCAGAAATGGGGCTGCAAAGGAAGATGGGCACTGGGATTTAAACCTAGGCCCGGGAGCCATAGAGTGGAGGAGACCACGCGGCTCCAAAGTAAATGGGGAGGAGACCATGCGGCTCTGAAGGAAGGAGTAGACCACGCAGCTCTGAAGTAAATGGGAGAACCACGAGGCTCTGAAGCAAGTACATGGATAGAGGTCCATGTGGTTCTGAAGTGGGGAAAAGGACCACGCGGTTCTGAAGGAGAGTAGAGAGGACCACGAGGTTTTGGAGTTGCTTCTTTTTGCCACGCGGCTTAGGCAGCAGGAGAGACTTGGCCATAGAGAAAGGGGAGAAAGGACTCTTGCTGGTGGGCCATGAGAAGGTGCCACATGGCTTTGGATTAACTGGAGATTGCAGCAGCCACACAGCTGATGGTGCCGGGAGCCTGAATCACGGACTTCTACCTCTTTTCCTGAGACACGGTACCCCGGACTGGGCACAGGGAGAGGGAAGGACTGTGCATCTGTGGGTATTCTAGAGGACTTTAGTATCTTTTTGAAGACATTAGGTCATTACTCTTAAGTTTGTGTAACTTTTAAATAAACAATTCCTCTCCTTTTCACCAGTCTCTGGCATTGAGAGACGTCTTTCCTTTGGCGGCGGGCATTTCGAACCTAGCAGGTGGGCGTGGGGGAAGGAACCTCCAGAGACAGAAAGGGGGATCCTTTCTGTAATAATTTATCATGAACCACCCCCTGCCCTTGCTCTGTAACAATATCATCTGTCCAATATCTCTGGTCCTTATATGTGTGGAAAAGGTATAGTAGAGAGAGTGGTGACCTCCCAAAGATGTCCACATCTCAATCTCCAAAACCTATGAATAGGTTACTTTACATTAAATTAAAGCTTTTAACATAGGGAGATTATCCTGGGTTATCTGGTGGGCCCAGTGCAATCACACACATACTTATCAGAAGGAGCAAGTGAGTCAAAGTCAGAAAAGGTGATGAGATAATGGAAGCAGAGACCAGAGAAGGAGAGTGAGATTTGAAGATACTACACTGCTGGCTTCGAAGATAGAGGAAGGGGCTGTCAGCCAAGGAAAACAGGTACCTTTGGAAGCTGGAAAAGGCACAGAGACAGATTCTCCCCTAGAGCCTCCTGAGGGAACTCAGCCCTCCTGGTCTATTTTAGATGGCTGGCACACAGAACTAAAACATACCATATTTGATTTGATGCCATTTCTTGCAGCAGCAATAGGAAATGAATGAGTACAGAGTTGTGGAGTTAAGAAGTTGAAGAAGCACCCTGGAGGTATGCTGCTCCCAAGCTTAAACATGATAGGAACCTCTGAGTCTACAGCTCCTGGGTGAGCACACAACCCTTATTCTGCCAAGAATAAGACTTAAGCTATAAAAATGTTTAAGGAAATCAGAACCATTGTATTAAAATTTGTTTGTTAAGGAATATATGAAAAAAAATTTTAACTTTTTTTTATTATTGTTCAAGTACAGTTGTCTCCATTTGGAATATATGAAAAATTGATAGCTTACATAATCATTATGATTTTAAATATTTGAACTATTATTAGAGAGTAGCTTATAATGCCAATTCAAATGTGTCATTAAACACATCATTTGGATTTTCAATTTTAAGTTAAAACCATATTAAATTAATTTTCCACTTTGAAATATTTAGAACTTGAAGTCTACTGATTTATGTAATATTTATATTTTTGTATTTACAAAGATCAAATACTTAGAAAGACTTCTTTAAGTTAGATAATAGAGTGACTTAAAACAGAAATAAAATTCATGAAATGTATAAATACTGTACAAAATATTAGAAGGGTTTTAGGATTGGCAAGATGGCAGAGGAGTGAATGGAAGCCATACTAACCTCCTCCCATGACCAATCTGGAATTATAATTAAATTGTGGAGAAATCACCCAGAACAAACAACTGAACAATAGTGAGAGAGAAGACTTATAACCTTGGAGTGGCAGAAGATTCAGATTCAGCACAACCTGATGGCACCTGCACAAACAGCAAACAATACGTGGTGGGCAGAGTGATCCTCAGTCAACCAGCTGGAGGGAAGTACCCACCAAAGAATGACTCGACAACAATCAAAACCCAATTACAGCAGAGAGACAACATAAATGGTATAAAAGGCATGCCAAGAGCATCAAGATCAGGAGATCAAGGCAACTTCACTGCTGAATCTCACAGGTCTCCTACCATAGAATTTCATACCACAAACTCAGGGAGTCAAAACAGATCAATTAAGAAGCTAAAACAAACAAGAAGAGTCTCACAAATAATGGGAAGACAAAGAAACAACCCCCAACTGAAAGGAGAAGAGGAATCCTCAGAAAGAATGCCAAACGAAATAGAGGCAGGTCAACTATCAGATACTGAGTTCAAAACAATGGTTATAAGGAAGCTCAATGAGTTCAGTGAGAATTACCAAAAACTACAGGAAATCAATGAGAAACTTACTGCAAACTATATCAGCATGAAAAATGACACAGAAACTATCAACAAGAACCAAGAGGGAATGAAGAATATAATTTCTGATTTGAAGACCATAGTACAAGGAATCAAAAGCAGGCTACAAGAAGCAGAAGATCAAATCAGTGAGCTGGAGGACAAGGTAGGAAAAAAAAAACCCAGAAAGCAAGAAAAGGTAAAAAGACTAAAAAAGAATGAAGAGGGGTTAAGGGAACTGCAGGACAACATGAAGTATAATAATACCCATATAATAGGGATACCAGAAGGAGAAGAAAAGGAGGAAGGGATAGAAAACCTGTTTGAAAAAGTAATGAAGGAAAACTTCCCTAATTAGATGAGACACACATGTCCAGGAAGCACAGAGGGTCCCAATCAAGGGGAACCCAAAGAGGCCCACTGCAAGACACATCATACTTAAAATGGCAAAATTCAAACACAAAGAAGGAATCTTAAAGGCACCAAGGGAGAAACAAGAAGTGACATACAAGGGAGCCCTGATAAGGCTAATAGCTAACTTCTCAACAGAAACAGTATAAGCCAGAAGAGAATGGCAAGAAATATTCCAAGTAATGAAAAGCAAAGGCCTGCAACCAAAACTATTCTACCCAGCAAGGTTCTCAATTAAAATGGAGGTGAATTGAAATAAGGTAAATGTGAAATAGGGAGTTTCCCAGACAAAAGAAGGCTGAAAGAATATACCTCCACCAAATCAGCACTGCAAGATACGCTAAAGGCACTGCTTTAAGGGGAGGAAGAAAAAGAATGAGAGAGAGGGTACAAAGTGGGTAAAATGTCAGTGAATAAGTACCCATCAATAATAACCTTAAATGTCAATGGATTAAGTGCTCCTACCAAAGACACAGAGTAGCTGAATGGATAAGAAAACATGGCCCACACATATGCTGCCTACAAGAGATCCATCTCAGAAACAAAGACCTACACTGACTGAAAGTGAAGGTTGGAAAAATATTCCAAGCAAATGGGCAGGAAAAAGTGCCAGGGTAGCAATACTTATATCAAATAAAATAGACTTCAAAACAAAGACCATACTAAGAGACACAGAAGGACACTTCATAATACTGAAGGTAAGAGTCTATCAAGAAGACGTAAATATTGTAAACATATATGCAACTCAACATAGGAGCACCTAAATATATAAGGAAAATCTTGGAGGACTTCAAGAAAGATATAGACAGCAACACAGTTATAGTAGGGGATTTTAACATCCAACTGTCAGAAATGAATAGATCTTCCAAACAAAATATCAACAAATATATTGCAGCATTGAACAATGCCCTAGATGAAATGGACTTAACTGATATATACAGAAACTTTCATCCCAAAGAAGTAAAATACGCATTCTTTTCAAATGCACATGGAATATTTTCAAAGATAGACCACATGACAGGACACAAAACAAGCATGAACAAATTCAAGAAAACTGAAATCATACCAAGCATTTTCTCGGACTACAAGGGCCTAAAACTAGAAACCAACCTCAAGGAAAAAACTCAAAAACACTCAAACTCATGGCGATTGAATAGCATGCTATTAAACAATGAGTGGGTTAAGAAGGAGCTCAAGGAAGAAATTAAAAAGTTTCTGGAAACAAACAAAAATGAACACACAACAGTCCAAAACCTACGGGACACAACAAAGGCAGTCCTGAGAGAGAAGTTCATAGCAATACAGGCCTACCTTAGAAAGATGGAAACATTTCAAATAAACAGTCTAACCCTATATCCACAAGAACTGGAGGAACAACAACAAACACAGCCCAGAGCAAGTAGAAGGGAGGAAATAACCAAGAATCAGAGCAGAATTAAAGAGTATAGAGAATAAAAGAACAATTCTAAGGATCGATAAATCCAGGAGCTGGTTCTTTGAAAAAGATAAACAAAATTGAAAAGCCTTTAAGCAGACTCATCAAGAAAAAAAGAGAGAGGACCCAAATAAACACAATTAGAAATGAAAGAGGAGAGATTACAATTGATACCACAGAAATACAAAGGACTGTAAGAAATTACAATGAACAACTATATGCCAATAAATTTGAGAACCTGGGTGAAATGGACAAATTTCTAGAAAAATATAATCTTTCAAAACTAATGCAGAAGAAGCAGAAAACCTGAACAGACCGATAACAGCTGGCAAATTGAAGTAGTAATCAAAAAAACTCCCAGCACACAAAAGCCATGGACTACACAGTTTCACAGGAGAATTTTACAAAGCATTTAAGGATGAGCTAACCCCTTCACAGACTCTTCCAAAAAATCCAAGAACAGGGATGACTCCCAAACTCTTTCTATGAGGCCAGCATCATCCTAATCCCAAAACCAGATAAAGATACAACAAAGAAAGAAAAGTATAGGCAAGTACTGCTGATGAACATAGACACTAAAATCCTCAACAAAATATTGGCAAACCACATCCAGCAATACATTTAAAAGATCATACACCATGACCAAGTGGGATTCATCCCAAAGACGCAAGGTTGGTACAGTATTTGCAAGTCAGTAAACTTAATACATCACATAAGCAAAAGGAAAGACAAAAATCATATGATCATATTAATAGATGCGGAAAAAGCATTCGATAAGGTACAGCACCCATTTATGATAAAACACTCAGCAAAGTGGGAATAGAGGGAGCATACCTCACCATAATAAAGGCCATATATGAGAAATGTACAGCCAACATCATACTCAATGGGCAAAAACTAAAAGTTTTTCCACTAAGATCAGGAACAAGACAAGGATGTCCACTTTCACCAATGCTATTCAACATAGTATTGGAAGTCCTAACCACAGCAATCAGACAAGAAAAAGAAATAAAAGGCATCCAAATTGGAAAGGAGGAAGCAAAACTGTCATTGTTTGCAGATGCCATGATAGTGTTCATAGAAAATCCTATAGACTGCACCAAAAAACTGCTTGACATAATAAATGCATTTGGCAAAATTAGTGGGATACAAAGTCAATACTCAGAAATTGAAGGCATTTTTGTGTACCAACAATAAAATCAGAATCAGAAATCAGGAAAAATTCCCATTTGATATAGCAACAAGAAAAATTAAGTGCCTAGGAATCAACCTAACCTAGCAGGTAAGAGACATATACTCACAAAGTACACAGCCCTGAAGGAAGAAATTAAGGAAGACACAAACAAATGCAAGCATGTACTGTGTGCATGGTTTGGAAGAATTAGCATCATCAAAATGTCCATACTACCGAAGGCAATTTATAGGTTGAATGCAATCCCTATGAAAATATCAGTGACATATTTCACAGATATAGAACAAACATTTCAGAAATTTATATGGAACCATAAATGACCCCGAATATCCACAGCAATTTTCAGAAAAAAGAACAAAATAGGAGGGATCACAATACCTCAAACATCAAACTATATTACAAGGCCACAGTGATCAAAAGAGTCACTGGCATGAGAACAGACACATGATCTATTAAAAAGAATAGAGATCCCAGAAATAAATCCAAGCCTCTGTGGTCAATTAATATTTGACAAAAGGGCAGAAGCATAAAATGGAGTAAAAACAGCCTCTTTAACAAATGGTGTTGGGAGGTCTGGAGAGCTACATGCAAATCATGAACCTCGACCATCGACTTACACCATACACAAAAATAAAGTCAAGATGGATAAAAGACTTAAATATAAGTTGCAACACCATAGAACTCCTAGAAGAGAACATAGTCAGGAACCTCAGCTATTCCATGCAGCAATATTTTCACTGATATGTCCCCAAGAGCAAGGGACATAAAGGAAAGAATAAACAAATGGGACTTCATCAAAATCAAAAGCTTCTGCACAGCTAAAAAAAATCAGCAAAATGAAAAAGGAACCCAACATATGGGAAAATATATTTGCAAATGATAACTTAGACAACAGTTTGATCTCTAAAATATACAAAGAACTCACACGACTCCACTCCAGGAAGACAAACAACCCAATTAAAAAATGGGCAAAGGCCCTGAACAGACACTTCTCCAAGGAGGACATACAGAGGACCCAAAGACATATGAAAGTATGCTCACTAGCCATCAAAGAAATGCAAATTAAAACCATAATGAGATATCACTTCACACCAGTCAGAATGGCCATCATAAACATTCAACAAACAACATGTGTTGGAGAGGATGCAGAGAAAAGGGAACCCTAGTGCACTGTTGGTGGGAATGCAGACTGGTGCAGCCACTGTGGAAAACAGTATGGAATTTCCTCAAAAAACTAAAAATGGAACTGCCTTTTGACCTGGCAATTCCACTGTTGGGATTATATACTAAGAATCCTGAAACACCAATCCAAAAGAACCTATGCACCCCAATGTTCACAGCAGGACAATTTACAATAGCCAAGTGTTGGAAGCAACCTAAGTGCCCATTAATAAATGAGTGGATCAAGAAACCATGGTACATTTACACAATGGAATACTATGCAGCAGAAAGAATGAAGGAGCTCCTACCCTTTGTGACAGCATGGATGGAACTGGAGAGCATTATGCTAAGTGAAATAAGCCAGGCAGTGAGGGATAAATACCATATGATCTCCCCTTTAACTGGAACCTAATCAACAAAATAAACAAGCAAGCAAAATATAACCAGAGACATTGAAATTAAGAGCAATCTGACAGTAACCAGAGGGGAGGGGATAACAGGGGGAAACAGGGGAAGGGTCATCAAGAAACTTGTATAAAGGACATGTGGACAAACCCAAAGGGGGGTAGAGACAAGGGAGGTGGGGATGGGTGGGGCAGGGGAGAGTGGTGGGGGGAAAATGGAGACAAATGTATTTCAACAACAATAAAAAAATGAAGGTAAAATTATTAGAAGGCTTTTAATTGCCTAAGTCATAAATGGAGCAAACATCATTCACAAGTTTTTCAAAAGTAATTGCTAAAAACTAGGCTGATAAGTAAAATAATAGGATTTATACGATGAACTACAGAGCTTAAGAAGTAGGATTTTGTATTTGCAAATGTAATGAATTGGGTATCAGTTGTCTTCTACACTCAAACACCATCCAGAAGCACTGCCATTCATAACAACAGCCGGTGAGGTGTTTGATCCTGAGTCCTGACAAAGTGATGGCGATACTACCTACATAGAAAGTGTCCATTTCTGTGCAAAGTTACATTTTATCTTCTTTCCCATTGTAACCAGATGCCCCTCTGATTAGGACTTTGAATACTTACCCCTTTTGTCCTTATTGGATATAATTGGGATTAATAACGTTAAACTAGCTGGCTGAGTCACCTACTGAGCAGACAAAACATGTGCTTAGGACTGCAGCAAAGAAGGTCTTCAGGGGTTTTTTTTGGGGGGGATTGACATTTAGTATTTAAAAAATAGTCGTCATAGAAAAATCCCCTAAATTCATGGCCTGGAGTTATTTTTAATTTTGAGGTACATATTCAAGGGGAGTAGCATAATCTTTTCAGGGCCTGGGACCTCCAAAGGTCCTTGTAAAAATCACCTCTAAAATAAGCAGAAAATACAGATACAAGGGAAAAATTGCTCCTTGCCAGATGGGAGGGGGTTGGGGGCTGGGGGCTGGGTGGAAGAAGTGAAAGGAATTAAGAAGTACAAATTGCAAGTTATAAATTAGTCACAGGGATGTAAAGTACAGCACAGGGAACATAGCCAATAATATTGTAATGACTATGTACGGCTACTGGATTTAGCAGGGTGATCGCTTTATAAATTATATAACTGCCTAATCATTGGGTTGTACACCTGAATCTAATATAATATTGTATGTCAATTGTAGTTGAAAAATATTTTTTTTTAAAAAAAGGAATTCTGAGCCATTCTACAACTGGAGTTCTGCTCAGGGAAATAAGCCAAATATTGTTTGATTCCACTTATATGAGGTACCTAGAATAGTCAAACTCACAGACAGAAAGTCGAATAGTGGTTGCCAGGAGCTGGGGGTGTGGGGCAAATGGGGAATTATTGTTTCGGGTGCAGAGTTTCTTCTGTTTTGCAAGAGGGACAGTTTTGAAGATGGATGGATGGTGGTGACGATCACACAATAATATGAATGTACTTAATGCCAGTGAACTGTGTACTTAAAAAATGGTTAAGATGTTACATTTTATGCATAGTTTACCATAACAAAAAAATACTAAAATAAAATAAGCAGCAAAACCCTGCAGGCTTACCAGTCCAATGGCCCAGAGTTGAGACTAAAATGACAAAGCAGGACCTCTCCTGCCATCTGTTGGTGACAGGTAGAATCTTCCGAGCCCACTGAGGTTGGTGACAGGCTTTTATGGGGACCCACAGCTTTGTTGTGGGCTATGAAAGTTTATAAAGAAGGAACTTCTTACCACCTTATTTAAAACACAGTCAGCCAAGGCACAGGGCATGCTCAATTCCTATTCCTGCTTAATTTCTTCTTCTAGTACTTCTCATCATCCGACACACTAGGTGTTTCTTGCTATTTATTACTTCTGTATCCATCATAAGAGAAAGACAGATCAACACATTAAGGCATAGGGAACAACAGAACGGGTGAATGCTTTGGAGAATGCAAGGTGTTGGTGCTCAGGGAATGGCTTGACATGCCACCATGGTATAGGGATGGCCACTATGGAAGACCACAGTCAGATTTATTACAAGAAGAGCATTGCAGAGTGTGTTATGGGTTGGTCAAAAGTTCATTTAGTTTTCTCTGTAAAATAAGACACATTTTTCATTTTTACCAATAACTATTGATTTGGGTATTTTGATTATGCCAGCTATTTTCCATTATTGGCTTCTAGTGGGTAGAGGCCAGGAGTGCTGCTAAACATCTTCCGGGGCATAAGAGAGCCCTACAACAGAGAATTATTTGGCTAAAATGTCAATAGTACCAAGAAACTTTGCAAAACACTTTTGACACATTCAATCAGTCACAGTACCTTCTCCATACACTGCACAAATCTTTTTCTACACTTCAGTTGAATTTTTACCTTTTTTGAATAAAGCATAATACACTGAAAGTGTTGCACATTTTCTTCCATTTTTAACGTTAAAATAGCTGCACAAAAATTCACTAATTTTGATGTTTTTTTAAAAAATGCACATGGATATGACAGCTGTCACAATACAATCTAACAAAATTGTTTTGAATGAAGTTAAAGAGCACTATTAGAGCCATTTTATGGAAAAAATTAAATGAACTTTTTGGCCAACCCAGTACTTGTTTATTTGCTTATTTTTCTCTTGTCTGTCACCACTAAAATGTAGGCTCCAAGTGGCAGAGATTTTGTAGGTTTTGTTCATTGTTTGTGGCAGAAGCAGCTGCCCAGAGTCAACCTTCCCTCCTTCCTCTCAGGACAGAAGCCCCACCTCCACTTGTCAATGGCTGGGTGTGTGGCTCCCAGCCTCTCTTGCAACAACACGAGCTTATGCATCTAAGCAATTGCCAATAAGTTGTGAATAAAAGTTATTCTTTAACTTCCATGTCTTGTCTTAAAATGATTGTCCTCTTCCTGCAGGCTAGACACAGACATGGTGAGGATGAGCCGTATAAGAACAATGCCTTTGAGAATGGCCAAGCCACAAAACAGATGGAGCCTGAGTCCTCTGATGCCATGCCGAACAGAGTCACCTACCAGGCCCAACTGCCTGCTGACCTTGGCACAGCAAATGAGAGAGGAATAAGTGCTCATCTTATTTCAGGGTCTCTTTGCCATAGCCTCCATTATGAAGTGCAGTGACTTCTGGGTTTTATGTGTTGGAGCCCTAACTCCTGATGTGACTGTATCTGGCTTATAAGGGGGTTAGGGTTAGAAGAGGTCATAAGGATGGGACCCTAATCGAGTAGGACAGGGTCCTTATAAGAAGAGGAAGAAACAGCAGACCTCTCTCTCTCTCTGCCTCTCTGTCTCTCTCCCTCTCCTTCCTTACATTGAGGAAAGGCCATGTGGGGACACAAGCAAGAAAGAGAGGCCTCACCAGAAACCATCCCTAGTGGCACTTTGATCTTGAACCTCTAGCCTGTGAGAAAATAGATTTCTGTAGCCTAAACCACCCAATCTGTGGCATTTTGATATGGCAGCCCCAGAGGGTGGCCTCCTAGTCCATACCCTAGCACACTGGTGTATCTTCAGTGCCCAGAACAGAGCTTGGGAATTAGTAGGGATGTGATATGGATTATTTGGATAAATGAATGAGTAAAATACAAAGACAATATTTAATTTTTACAGTGCTGTAAAAACTAAAGAATTAACGGATTCTAGCAGATTATCTCTGTCCATTCACCCACCCAACCAGTCACCTTTCCATCACCGTTTGTATTTGGAAGCAAAGTGAAACCTCATCTTGGGCTCACACCAGTCAGTGCCTTCTCTCCCACAGCCCACCTGGGACCTATCCATCGTCAGTGCCTGTTCATTCTGTCACCCATATCACTGTAATTTTCTACCTTTACAATGGTCACAGCTCTAGCCCAGATTCTATGATCTCTTGCTTGCTCTGATAACTGCTCCCAAATCATTCCCTCCCCAGTCTCTGCACCTGAACCTGCTGTAGAGACTTCTACTTGCCTCTTTCAAATCCACTTGTCTTCTTTTCTAGGAACTAACCCCTCACTGTGTGCAGTTTGACAGTGCACCCTGTGAAACAACCCCATTTCCCCAATGCCCCAGCGGCCTGGGTGCAGCCACATGACTAAATTCTGGCTGAGGAGCTATGCGTGGAATCTGTTGGGTGAGGTTTCTAGAAAACTCTTAAAAAGGATAGAGATCTGGAACCAGCCCACGTTTTACACTTCCATCCATTCCATTTTTCTTGTGACCTGTAATTTGGAAGCAATTGCTGGAGCTCTAGCAGCCACATTGAAATATAGAAGATTGAGAAGTAGAGAAAAAACCTCTGTCCCTGCTGATTTTGTGGAGCTGCCACACAAGCCCTGGATTACCTCTCTCCAGGTTTATTTTACTTAATAGTGAAATACACTGTTCAGTGTGAAAGCCATTGCAGCCAGTCTCTGTAATCAGCAGGTGAACGCAGTTCCTAATTGGCACAGAACCCACACCTTAACAGCTGTCAGCTCACACTTGCTAAAAATGCACATTTTAAGGGCAGCTCTTTTGCCACCACTGGTGCAGGGCTCCAAGGGTCTTCAGAGAACACTTAATCCTGCAGGGTATATGGGAGGACCTTCAGGGGCCTTGTTTCACAGATGAAGAAACAAAGGTTCAGGATCATTCAGTTAGCAGATACTAGAGAAAGGATGAGAATCCAGGTTTCAGATGATATTGGGGAATGACAAAGGATGGGACTGGGACTGTGCTGTGAGCTCTGGGACTTGAAAAGCTCACACATGCATGCATACAATGCTCTCACATGCATGTGTGTGCACACATGCAAACATACATACACGTTTAGAGTCTAGGGTGGATATCTGCTGCTTTTGCTTGTCTTCATACCATCTACCCTTTTCTGATAGCAAAACCCTTCTCTTCTGAACAGTGTCCCTTTTCCAATTGAAGCTGGCAATCACTGGACACATGATCCCACTTAGCACTTGATCCCACCCTCCTTGGACTATGTAAAGGGTCCAGAAGTGGCCTTGTAACTCAGTCAGAGTTCTTTGGGGACTGCCACATATTCACTGTATGTGAACATGGGCCTATTTATATTTCAAAGGCTCTGTCTCCTTATCTATAGAATGATGTAAATCGATACTTGCTCTCCTTGGCAGCTGTGAGGATGAGCTAAAACAATTCAGTAAAGAGCCTGGAATATGGTGAATATCCACTTACTGTTAGACTTCTTTGAAAATATCTCATTTCTCTGGACACCATCAATCTGCAGCATACAGATCACTGTTACAAAAATCAGCAATTAAGCTCCCAATCCCACTTAAATCTGGTTTGCTAGCTCATTTGTTCCCTATCACACAGACAAGTGGTTTATATCCCTGATTTTCAGAAAAACCACTTCAACTGATTTCAGTGAAAAAAAGACAGACTTGGGGACAGTTCCCATCCCTTATCCGTCTCTGAAACAGCAACTGTAATTGATGGGGTTAAGAAAATCTGCATTTCTTCTCAATCTGGCAATCTTAAAAACTAGAGACGTTTTTACTCCATTGAGAATCCAGAAACCATGTGAAACAGAAATGTTTGAATGTGGTCATGGTATTTATTCATAGCATATTTTCACAATGCGTTAATAGTGGAAAATAGCACATATTCATGCACTGAGTATAAACTTCTCCTGGAGCACTCTGGAGTTTTGGGGGTTGGAGAATACTGCCTGCTTTTTCTAATCTATTTGGTGTTTAGAAGTGGGCAGGATTCCTCCAAGCAAGTGTCTGCCAGGGGCCATTGGCAATGACTTCCCTCTGATCAGGTTGGAAGGGCAGAGAGACCATGGCTTTGGCACTTCCATTTTGGAAAGACGTAACAGTGTATTAATGGATGATCAGAAAGACTCAGGTATCTTGTACTCCAGAGTTCATTTCTCGTCACAAATGACAGTTCCTGCAGCAGCCATGAACACTGTCAGGGTCTTAGGCTCACAGTGAAGACAAGTCACGTCACTAGCCAATGTTTTCATGCAAGAGGCAATGACCAAGAACCTGGTTCTGAATTCTCTGGGTATTCTGGGGAGGCTGAAGTTTGCCCCCATCCTATGCATCCTCTGTCTTGCAACTGGTAAACTTGTACATCATTTCAGAATATCTTGGCAAACTGTTGAGAGGACCTCACTTTCTCAAGGTCACTGTGTAATGAGGTTGCTTGTGGAACCCTCCATTTACCCACAGGAGGACCAAGGCACCATGAACTGCAGCAAAGCATATTAATAACAATACAATAAAAAGAACAGAGTACAACTCTCTCCCAAAAAACACATGTCCCAAAATAAGGGTAAAAAGCTGGTCTTACTTTATCCAAATGATCATGTCCATTGGAAAATGTCCTTCGTTCCTTCCTTTTATCAAATGTGTTTACATTTCCGAGTCTGATGATCACTTAAATATTAGCACCAAGGCAGAAATTTTGTTCCCAGAGGTCACATGAAACTGAATAGATACCTAGTGTAATTAATAGCTGGTATAATCTGTGACATCACTAGATTCTCTGTTGGCTAATGATGCTTCCATAGAAATGTCAAAAATACCCCTGTAGCACCTTGATGATGACTAGATTGTTTTAAAAAACAAATTAAAATTTAAAAAATTAACAATAAAACATTTACAGATAGAAGGTAAACAATAGTGTACCGTGATAATGAAGGATCACTTTTGTCATAATACTACATATAATGTAGAGTACGTAAAATGCAGTGGTCTGACTGCAAGAAACAAAATAATGCAAAAGGCAGTCATAATAGAATCATTTTACGTACAAAAATATTACATACATCACAATAAATAATTCAAACATAAATATTAAACTTTACATCATTAGGATATTCCACAGATATACACACACATACAGATATATATATGTGTGTGTATATGTGTATATATGCATATGTATATACACACACACAAGCATACAAGGCCACACGCACATGCACACACACGTCCCAATTTAAGGTGGAGGTATTGCATTACAATCCTTCATCCATCCCATCGTGGCTTCCTCTTCAGAGCACCTGAAAACAAACGAACCAACCAAGAAAGGTAAATCTTCTCTCTCAAATGCCATAAGTCAAGTAGGTAATCCATACATTTTTACATTTGGAATTTAAAAACAATTCATTATTTTCTTTAGATTTTAAAACTAATGTATGTCTGCTATCAGAAACATGTACATTCCAGGAGAGCATGAAGAATGGAAAAATCACTAGCTTGAAATTCCCACCTAAGATACCACTCTTCAAATATCAGTGTATTTTCTCCTAGCCTTTTTTCTATACATACATGTAAATATTATGTAAAACACATACAAAACTTTATTTACTAGATAGAAAATATATAAAATACACATATAATGGGGATCTCTAGTGGATACTTTCTGACTTTGCCTGCCTTCATCCCATCTCCCCATTTCTGATAACAAACACCTTCTTGTGCTTTGGGAATATGTCTCTTTCAAATGAAGCTGTCAGTCACTGAACTCTAGGTGGGTATATGATCTCCATTTCCTGGACATTGTGATTGGTTCAGAAGTGGCCATGTGACTCAGTCAGAGCCACAGTTCTTATGCAAAATGGATGCCAGAAGTGAGTATTTACTTGGGACCAAGAGATATAAGGATGATATAAGCCTAGAGCTGCCAGAGGCCATGGTGTGGGGGAGATGATCTGCCTGAGAATGAAGCCACTTAAGAGACAAGCATTGCTGATTGATGGAGAAAGAGTCTGATGACTTTGTTTGAGCCTCTGGATCCAGCCATGCCTGAAGCGAAACCACTGCTTGGATAGCTTGGTTATTCAAGACAGTAAGTTTCCTTTTTTCTTTGGCCTCTCACAATGGAAATAATCCTAACTTAAGACCATACCTTTGAGTAAGATGTTTAGTTAAACACTGAAATACTGATTTATAAATGTCAACTAGGAATTTTTGTGTCAGGATCTTGAAGAGCTTTATAGGGTTATGGGCTGCTGGAAACCTGAGGACAGTTGTAGTGGGTGGTCATATGAGTAGGCTGAGTTCATCTCTTGTAGCTGAAGGCACTGTGATGAGAAAGAGTGACTGATTCAGTCCTCTGACCAGCAGAGGAAGCACTTGCTGGCATAATGTAGTTAGACCAGGAATTGTCAAATTTTAACATGCATGACTCTCCTGGGGATTTGTTAAAATGCAGATTCTGCTTTCATAGGACTAGCGTGAGTTCTGAGATTCTGCATTTTAAACAAGTTCCCACTGTGCAATGAAAGTGTGTGCAACAGTGCAGTAATGAGAGCAGTGGCTTTGGTGTAGGACATGCCTGGGTTCTGTCAAAGGACATCATTGTGCCCATAGGCAAGCTCCTTAACTGTTGTGGGGCCCAGCTTCCAACTGTAACAAGAGGATCACAGCCCCATCTTGTGGTTTTCTTTTGAGGATACAATGGAAAAATGCCTAGAAAGTGTTTAGCATGGTGCCTGACACATAGAGCACAGTGAACACCCTTCATATTATTATTCTATATTCCTAGGCAGTATTTCGCAAAGGTTGATCTGAGTCATCTGCATCAGAATTCCTTGCACTACAAATACAGATACCTGGATCTACCACAGACCTAATGAAGCAAGACCTCAAGAGATGGATCCCAGTAAGCAGCATTTTAAATAAGCACTACAGAGAAATCTGATGCAGGAAGCCTGGGGACCTCAAGGGTGGAAGGCAGATGAGCAGGAGAGAAAAAGGTGGAATAGCACTGAGATGCTTAATAGTCACCAGTTTGGGGGCAACAGACCTGACCACATTTTGTTAATCATCAGGCCACAGAAAGAATGAGATAGAAAGGTAGGAATGTAGAGAGAAAGAAGGACAGGAAGGAAGGGAAAATTGACTTACCTTAACTACAAAACTCGAACCTCCAGGCCAGTGCCCGAGGATGGAGTACATTTTCCACAGTAACCACCACATGTCCCTACAACTCGGGTACCATCCTGCAAGGAGATGCATGATCTTAGACTTCCTGCTTAGCTAGTGTTTCCAGGATTTGCACTGGCTTTACAGAAAATCATTTTTGCACACACAAGAGGTAAACCTTTTGAATGAAAGTGAAGCTCAGTATGCTCACCATGGTGTAAAGCAGGGTTGGTGGCCACTGGGCTCTCAGTCAAGCCAGCCACCCACTTTTGTATGCCCACAGGTCAAGAATAATGTTTACATTTTTAAATGGTTGAGAGGAAGCAAACCAAAAATACTTCTTGACATGTGAAAATTTTATGAAATTCAAATTTCACTGTCCATTAGTTATACTGGAACACAGCCATGTTCATCCATTTGCCTAATATCTACAGCTACTAGCATGCCACGACAGCAGGCCTGAGTGCCTGCGACAGCTCTCTTGCTTCACACACCACACAGCACACAGCGTGTCACAGTGACACTCTTTCAAGGTGGCCATGTTTTGAGTACCATATGTATTGCTATATCATAGCATTTTGCTTTATTGTTTTATTACCAGTGTATGCCATCATGCCAAACAAGAAGAAAAAAGTGGACTCTGAATGTTAGACTTTTAAGGTACAGTGATGTGTGATTGTTATAAATTGAGAGGGCAAATCATTGTGTTTATCATGCAATGACATCGCAGCTGTGCTAGAAGAACAGACTCTACACCACCATCACCATGCAGACTTTGCCACAATATTCCCAACTCACAGGAAAGTTATGGTCAGAAGTTCAGAAAATTTAAAAAGGAGTATCTCACCATAGGATAATTTCTTCACAAAAATAAAAATGAGTAAAAATAAAAAATGAAATGAATAAGTTTCCAAGTGGCTCATTTGTTAGCCAAGCAATGGAAACAGTTTACCCATGGTGAGTTAATGAAGCCTCGTTTTATTGCAGCAGCTGAAGAAATGTGTCCAGACAATACAAACCCATTTAATACTATTATCCTTTTGTCAAGGACAGTTACTCAAAAAGTTAACATTGGCATTGGCAGCAACATTAATTAATCAATAAAAAAAGGAGGCACATAATTTTGAGTGATTTTCTTTGGCTCTTCATGAATTGGCACGTTACTGATACTTTTCAGTTGTTGTTCATTGGAGCAGATGGTGCCAAATAGGATGTGACCAAAGAATATGCCTCTATGAAGAGTCCATGTGGAACAAATGCAGGTGAGAAAATTTCAAAGAGGTTGAGAAACAAGTGCAGAACAACTGAGTGGAATCTGTAAGATGGATTGACAATGATGGTGGGGGAAAAAACCTCTGGGAGCAGAAAGAGCTTCAGTCAGTCAAATCTACAAAGCTTGTGAAATGTCACACGTTCAAAGCTTATTCATTATGTCATCCAGCAGTTGGTGCTCTGTGGAAAATGTTCAAGTCTCTGAGGGGATGCAGAACCAGCAGCGCCCAGGGTGAACTCCTTTGCTCTCATGAACTTAATTAACCGTCACTGGTTTTGTAAACTTTTCATTAGATCTAGATGCAGAACACCCTGACTTGTCCTACTATAAGCTGTTGGATGACTTAGCAGTAATTACATTTTATTGTGAGTTTTTGAGCTCAGTGCTGGGATTAAAATTTTTCTGAATGAGAACTGCTTTCAATCACTGTGACTGAACACTTAATGGCTTTGGACGTTAGCTTTTGCTACAGACTCGATAGCATTTCTTAATGAATTCACTCTAAAATTACGAGGCAAAACTGCCACTTACAGGCCAAGCTCATACTGTGATAAAGTCATTTCAGTAACAGCTAACATTCTTGAATCATAAGTAATAGTGAGCCATTTTATGAGCTTCCTATTCTGTTCAAAGATAAGATGAGAAGCTACATCTCCATCCTACACAAATTCATGGTGGAGGTGTTTTCCAAGCTTGAACTGTGGTTCCAGCAGTAGTTTTCTGTACTTTGATGTAAGTGCAATGAAGATTTTCAAACTTCAAAAATCAATTTAATGAGGTACTTGAGGAGCTTTATCTCATCTTCAATTGCAAGTGATTAACCCGCAACATGAAGATATGTTAAAAAATATCAACAGAAAAATGTAATAGAATTCTGTGCTTGCTAAGCATAAATATGATAAATTAAAATTATATAATTGTTGGCAATGCTTATTTGTGTTAAAAAACATGTATATAAAGATATAAATCACACTTCCAATCAGCATTTACAGGTAAATATTTATAATCAATTTTGGTAATAGAGAACACTAATTAAGCAAAATGTTATCTTCTCAATATTCTATTCTTCTCATTGGTACATCTATATTAAAAACATACTCAATTATTATTATTTTAAATTCAACCAATAAAAATTTTGTGCAAATTTAACTCTTGTCATACAAATACATATATAATATCATTGATTTTTGCCTGTTGGCCAGCAAAGTCTAAAATATTTACTCTCTGGTCCTTCACAGAAAATGTTCTCCATCCCCTGATTTAAAGTATTTTGTGGAGTCTCCAGATATCGTCTCCTTCTGCCCTGCCCCCCTCATCTCTAAATGTCCTTGGTTTGTTTTTCTGACACGCCCCTTCCCACACAGGGCCTGTGCACATGTCATTCCTGTGTACCTGGAATTTTCTTTCTCTTCCTCTCCCTCTCTGTGTACACTGGACCATCCCACCTTTTGACTAGTAGATTCTTCAAAACCAAGGCCAGAGGCCACGTCCTGAGATACCTTCCTGACCCAGTTACCTGCTACATGGCATCCTGTAAAATTAATTTTATACGTAATTCTTTCATTATATCTGTCTTCCTGCTAGAGTGGAAGCCCCAAGATGGCAAGGCAATGTCTTGTTAAAATTGCCAAGAGTCCTCAGAACCTAGCACAAGATACAGGGTAGGGCAAAAGTCGGCTTAGGGTTGTTCATATGGAAGATAATACATAAATTAATAAGTAATAATACATGAATAAATTCTGTGTTTCACATACTCACAACTGTAAACGCACTTTTGCCCTATCCTGTATGAGTCAGACTAATACTAAATACGTGTTTGTTAGATGAATGAGTGAAAGAGGCTGAAGCTGAAGCTGAAGTACACTCTTCTTTTGACCACAGTTCAGATTGCTCTGCTAATTAGTTCTCCTAACACTGTACCATGTGATGAAGAACTTCTTTTTTAATTGTGGTATCACATCGAATTCTGTAAACTTACCATGTCCTGTTAGGGGCCCCCCACCCCCACCCCTTCACTCCTGCACAGTGTTTGGCATCTCATGTTTCCCATGGCCCACTCTTGGGAATAACACTGTGATGGGCCATACCTGTGCCTGCACATCAGAATGTCTTTGGGCTCCATGCACAGAACTGGGTCAAAAGGCATGAAGATTTGGGTTTTCTGGACAAACTAGGAAAGTCTCTTGCAAGTAATGGATGATCTTATTTTAAAAATTGACACTTTAACAAATAAAGAGAATGAAGTAGTTTCTCTCTCTCTCTCTCTCTCTTTGATTTGCATGCCTTGGAGTATGAGTGAGATTGAGTCGGAGACTTCTATCACCCTCAGGGTCCTGGTTGTAAGGGCCACCTGGGCACTGCAGCTAGTCTGACACCAGGCCAACCTTCTCCCCAGGCTGAAAGCATTGGCTGGTGGTTTTAAGGATGCCAATACGTTATGGATGACTTCTGTCTCATCAGAGCTTATGTTCTACCTAAACTCTCTCCTGCCCTAGCAGTGAGATAACTGTCAAGACAGCTTGTGCCACATCTTTAAATAACCTTTAAGCCTCAGTTTCCCGTGGCGTCTGTAAGTTATCAGGGGATAACATCAGTCTCCCCTGACAGGTCTGTTATAAACCAATGAATGAATGTAAAGTGCTTAGTCTGGTAGTTAGCCTAATATTCACACTCAACAAACATTGGCTGTGTTTATCATAAAGGTACATTTTATGTGGGGATGTCCATCATCGCCTATTTTTATGGAGATGAGGAGAAATCTGGGTAATTGTAAAATTGCCAGTAATGACTTCACAGTTTTCATGTTATAGCATTAATTGAGACTGTTAATTTGATTGAGATAAAAGCTGACCCAAAACTTACTTTTAGTATAGAACCAAAAAAAAAGAAAAAATGCATAGCATAAACATGATTGTCATGGAAACAATATCTATTTCAGAGAAAAAGGTCTGTTTTCCAGTACTTTAGAAGCACCCTCTCACCCTCAATAGAAGAGTAGTAGTAAATCATTTTTATTTCTTCACTAAAATAAATGAAGCTTTCTAAAAAAAAAAGCTTATGAATCTTTCAATGAATATTTTGTTAGCCAGTCTGGTTTGAGCTCTTACATATAATTAAGATGAATGACTCCCTGTTCCATTAAGGATAGTTTATATTTCATATGTTTTCCTAATTTCTCTGTTTTCTCAGTCAGTATAGAAGGGAAGGTTCCCACGTGATGTAGGAAAGCCAGTACATCTTGGTTTGAAGTGTGCTTCCTTATGTTTCTTTGGAGTGTGCTCGTGGTGAAAATGCCCATAGAACATGGTATGTGTCTATATGCCTTCTATAATACAACCCCAGACAGTTACATACATATGAATATATGTATAAACATTGTCTAATTTCTACAGGAATGAACAGAATAAATAGTACATATATAAGATATGACTTTACTGGTCTGTAGTATGATGTTTATACTTGGTGGATGGTTGAATTTTCACAGTGAATTGCGGGTTAGGGGGCAGTCCGTGTTCGAGAGAGGAGACCTGAGTCTGTACCATACAGTTACCTCCTGTTACTGTCACTCTGCTGGCTGTGAATGAACTGAAAGACAGGCACCGGTCCAAACTCTATGGCAGTACAGTTTCACTCATTTGAATTTCACAGCAAGTCTTTGATGTACAGCTCTTCCCCAGCACAAGGAATGTCAGAGAGGCCCTGGGGCAGGCAGGCAGGTCTTGAACATGGGCCTCTGGCTCAACAATTCCCCAGGTGCACAAAGAAGCACAAAGATCTGTGGGAACCTCTCTCATCCAGCCTGAAGTGAACCCTGCTTCCTTCTGGATGGCTCTGAAGGCTGTTCCAGAAGTGACTCCCAGACAGAGCAGTTCTGGGAATGGGTACAGAGCTGCAGGGCACTTCTGGATGGGCTGAGGGCCAATTCAGACCCTGAGCACATCCACCACATGTTGAGCGTGCACAGAATGTTACTACAGAGGAGCTCAGAATTTCCACATTTTCTCCCCAATCTCACATCTGAACCATGCTCCCCTTTCTGTCTGTTTCTCACACACAAGCAGAATAGAAACACAGCAGACCCTGAGCCACACAGGTGCAGCCAAAGCCTTTGCCTGGAAGTCCATCCCTGGGCCAAGGGGGCATCCCACATGCCTCACTTCTGAGTGGGGTGGAAGCCCACGTGGACAGAATCCATGTGGTGCTGTGGGTTCTAGCCAGGTCCAGGTTCAGCTTTGGCACAGACCTGACCTTCTGCTTTTTATCTCAAGCAAGCCTGTTTCCTTTGTCACCTCGACCAACTTCTAAAACCTACGGTAAGCCTCAGGGCTGTGAAAATGTTGTAACTTTAATAGCTAATACTGATAGCAGGCCTGCTGATTGTCCTGGACTTGCAAACAGCTTCGAATTCCTAACTCATTATTATGAACATCATGGGATAAGGGCTACCAAGATTTCTATTTTATAGATAAAGAAATAAAGGCCCCCAAGAAGTTAAGTAACTTTACCAACATGGCAGAGCTAGAAAGCTCATTCTCAGGCAATCCAACTTAACAGCCTGCTCAGTGGCCGAGCTCTGCAGCCACCGAGGACTGGGCTGCTGCTGGGGCAGGGGGGCAGGGGGTTGGGGGATGAATTCCACCAACAAAACCATCACACATTTACTTACCCTCTATCCACCTTCTCAAGTTAAAGAATTTGATGAGAAGGCTGGAGGGATGGGATTTGATGCATGTACATTGCCCAATAAATAGTAGCTATTTTGGTTATGAAATTATATTTATTAGTTAAGGAGAATGATTTGTATTACAGACACAGAAGGCAACAGCAAACCTGACACTGAGACTTATTTTTACCAGTTTTGTTCCTGATGGTGAGACACCATCCTTGCCCTCCAAGTGGTTCTGGAGGTTCAGTTTTACCCTGAATGACTAGCATTTTCCTTCAGTTTTGCTTGGAAAAAACCTTTTATTGCCAAGTGGGTTTGGAAAATTGAGGTTTTCTTTGTGTTTTTCCCTCTGTAGCTCTCAGCAGAAAAGTGAAGGAAAGTGAGGAATGCTCATCTGAGGGCTGAGTCAAAGCAGGGCTGTGTGGAGAGAGCTGGGACTCCTGATGGGCGGGTCGCTCAGGGGCAGGGGCGGTCCTGGTGGGAGGAGGGCATGGAGTGCTTTTCCAAAGAGGGTTTCATGGGACAGTGGTTGTTCAGGTCAATTAAAAGGGGTAACTTTGAAAAGAAGGTTCTGTGTTTGGTTCAACTTATGTCAGTGGTTCTCAATATCTGGTGCCAGGCCAGGGCATCACATCACCTGGGAACTTGTTGGAAATGTCCCTTCGGGGCTGACCCTCGGCTGGCTGTGTTTCAGTCAGTCCTGGATGGGGTGCTGATGCAGGTTCAGGTTTGAGAACCACTGATTGAGGGGAAGGCTGGTTGGAATAGTCACACAGATTTCCATCCTGTATACTTTATTCCAACCTGTAATATCCCAATGCTTACTGGGACTCTTCAAGAAGGAAATAAAATAGCAATTTCCTTCTGCGTGTCTTTGGCTAAGGGGGTCCCATTTTCACAGAGCGTCCCTAGCGCATGCACCTCTGTGGACTGGACAGCATGTCAGGCCCAGACAGCCACATTTCTAGAGCCTGCTCTTAGCTAGAGACTGCTCAGTCCAGGGGAGGCATGAGGAATGCTCCACACTCCCTGGAGATTAATTTTGAGCTCAGGCTGTCTGAGCTGTCATGGAACACCAAGGTTTAAAAAGAAAATGCTGACAGGCAGTTGTGGAACCAATTCCCTCCAGCACAGGGAGGGTGGGGAACTTGGCCCCAAAGCTCTATGATCTTAGCCAGGTAGTAATCATTGTTTCCACAAGGTGGCGCTCCCGTTGTAATTATTTTTTGCTCCAGGGTTGGGAACAGCCGCCGATTTGGGCCCGGTAGTAATCATTGTTTCCATAAAGTGGTGCTCCTGGCTATGATTATTTTTAGTTTCTTGAGTAAAACTGCAATATCGACTCTGGCTGCCAATGGAGTTGAAACTTATGTTACACAGTTTACATAGATGGCTTCCTACATAATCATGCTTCATGTCTGACCATGTTTGGGGCAGTTAATTATATTTTTGTTCCTGTTGGTCACTGAAACACAATAATATATGGACCCTAGATGGCAGGGGTAGGAAAGAGCATTACAATTTCAGGGCACATTATAAGGCATGTGTGGGCTCTCAGCTGTCTTTATTCCTCAGTGCAAGGAGAAGTATGTAATGATTAATTTATGAGCAATCAATTACATTTGAGGTAGTCAATTGGCTTAGAGACCAGAGGGAGTGACGTAGTTTTTTTTTTTTCCCCATAAACACAAATATAACCCTGGCAGCTTAAAACAAGGCATCAGGAAACTCAGATTCTCCTGGGAAGTTACAATCGGGTCCTTCCTCCTTTCCTGGGGGAAGCAGATTGAGCTATTTCTTTATAGTCTGATTTTGATAGGGTTTAGCAAATAAAAATACTGGATGCCCAACAGAGCTGTGTTTCAGATAAACAACAAATCCTTTTTAGAATAAGCATGCCCCATGTGATGTTTAAGGCACAGTAAAAACTGCTCCCTGTTCATTTAAAATTCAAATTTAACTGGGCACCATGTATTCTGTCTGGCAACCCTACTGTGGAATAACACCCTACTTTCCAGTTTTCTTTTTCCCCTCCCCTCCTCACATTTCTGAGGGGACCCTGAGGCAGGGATCATAGCTAGGCAGGACTGGGGCCATGGGCTGTCCTCTGGCAAGTTTCCCACTTGTCCACACGTCAGGTTCCTGCCACACATTCTCAGGACTTCTGGGGGATGCTGTGAAGGGCAGTGGTTTCTGCCCTTGCTGAACATTAGAATCACTTGGGAAACTCCAGGTTCTTCCCCTGCTTCAGAGATTCCCATTCAGTGACTCTGGCAGGGCAAGGGCACTTGCATTTTCAACTATGCCTGGTGATTCTAATGTACATCCAGGCTAAGATCAGGGCTTAAGCTGTACCATGGTAATGAACCACCTGGAGACTTTGTCCAGCTGCAGAAGCTGACTCAGAGGCTCGGGGGCCCCAGAAGCTGCATTTCAACAACCTCCCAGGTGATCCTGATGCTCTACATCAGTGATCTTTCAACCAGTGTGCTGCAAGAATTTTCAAAACATGAAAAACCTGACTAGTCTGGGGCACTGACCTCTTTTCCCTTAGATTGTTAAATAACAAAATGACAACAGCCAACGCAACAATAGCTGTCT
This sequence comes from Desmodus rotundus, assembly GCF_022682495.2. Lineage (NCBI taxonomy): Eukaryota > Metazoa > Chordata > Mammalia > Chiroptera > Phyllostomidae > Desmodus > Desmodus rotundus. The sequence goes on along the minus strand of NC_071394.1, from coordinate 79,098,501 downwards.
GGTGTGAAAGAGTCAAAAATATACCTTACCTATTTTTTTTGTCAGATCAGCAAAATATATATTCTTTGGTGTGCCACAGAATTTTAATAATTAGTTTATGTGTGCCATGAGAGGAAAAAGGTTTAAAATCACCACTCTATGTGGACCATACCTTGAGTAGCAAAATTTTTAGAGCATGAGAAACATTATTATAGAACCTGAGTGTTTCTCTGACTCTTCAGAAAGTTCACCTAAGTTATCCTTTTCTTTCAGCCCCCTCTGCATTTCAATTTTTCTTAAACATCCTTTTCCCTAGGTCCATAAAAGTGAATCTAACGTTGACTAATTGCAAAGAGCCTGACACACATTCTTAGTGGCTGCTTCCTGCTTCCAGCTTCCTGGCTAGCATCTTTCTAATGACCTGGATGGTTCGCAGGCTCTGACTCCAGTCTCCAGGGAGAATTCACCGGGAGACATGCAAGGCTCGCTCCCTTGCGCTCACCTATATACCCTTCGCCTTTGATTTTATTTCCTACATTTTCTAACATTTTGCAAAATGGTTTGAGCAAGTGGGGCAGCACATTCGTACCACCACAGAGGAAAAGAAGAGGAAGAGAGAGAAGACTAAAGGGAGAAAACAAAACTCATCCCCCTGCTAATCAGTAACCTTACCAGTGACTTCTTAATGTCGGAGACGGCATAGTTCCCTTGTGATATCCATCTGGCAGATTCAGTTAAAGAAAGGCCTGTTCCATAAAGGTTGATGCTAAAACGACCCTGGAAAAATGGACAACGCAAAAGATTTTTAGTCCACGTGACGCCCAGAGGCCACACACTAAAAGGTAACTTGGAAAGGAAATGGGTAGTAATTGATAATGATAGCTACTAATTATTGATGGGGTTTTGGGGGGAGGGGGTGTAAGTCTGGGCCAGGCACTTTACAAGTATCATGTCATCCATCTTCGCAAGAGCTCTATGAAAGAAGTTTTCTTTACAGATGGGTAAACAAGCCCAGCAGAGGTGATTAACTTCTTCAGGATGCGGTGCGAATCCAACTCAGATTTTTCTGACTTCAAAGTCTTCACTCTCAGCTTAACACAGCAATCCCGATGTTGCTCATAATTATCAGATTCCTTCAGGAACAAAATGCCACAGTGTAATTTTTCTAACAAGATCTTGCTGCCAAAGTTTCCTGGGCTTCAGCTCCCCATGGGTCTGGGCACTCTGCCTTACACAGCAGGGCGGGACTTCAAAGGAGAGGCGCAGTCTCCGGGACCTCCAGCAGAGGGCGCGCGTGGCCCAGGGAACCCACAGCTTCCAAGAGTCTCCAGGGTTCCTTTGGAAACGTGACCTCAGCAGTTTCCATATGTATTTCTAAGGAGGCGGTGCAGCAGAGACTCTCTCTTGCTTTTCCCATTTGTCTCTGTTCTCTCCCTCTCTCTTTCAAAAATGACTCTGCAAAGGCACCTAAAATAGTGTCTTAAGTTTTCTTTCTCCACATGAACAGTTTCGAAGTTAAGAATGTTCTGCAAGAACACGCTCAGGGTGAATGCTTCCTCTCTGAGCCTTACACCCCAGTATTTTGTCAAAAGTCTTTAATAAAGCAAGGAGGCACCACGAGCTGGAGACTCAACAGCCAATCAGCTCTGTGTAAATTCAGCTCTTTCACTGGAAATGAGACGCTGGGCACATTTTTTTCGCCCATGAGAACCTCAGCTTGTCCATCTGTAAAATAGAAGGTAGTGACAGCCCTATTTTCTAGGGTCTGGTAAGCGAGCTAAAGTGGAGCTGGAGGGTTGTGACTGGTGTGTTAGCTTTTCCCGAGAGGGGTTTGCGGTAGGTTCAGGCTGACTTAGCTGTAGATTTGTGACATCTGCCAGGCCCCGGGGAGGGGTGGGGGGCAGCCTCCATTCCAGTGATCCTGACATACAAATTAACTTTCTCAGATCTAACCTGTCAATAAGAGGGTTAGATAGAAGGTATAATCCACCTAACTCATTATCTGGCAGAGAACTGATTATTTTAAAATGTGTTCCAGAAATTATTCTGTGACAGCACTCTACAGTGTTGGGGGTGGTTAATTGAGTGGTCTCAACACCCAAGTGTCCCTGATTGTAACAGTACTGAGGTGCAGAGCCCTCCCTGCCCAGCCTCCTCAGACACTGGCTTCTATGTGCTGGATTATCCCACCAGACCAAGGTCTTATTTCTCTGGCACCCCTGCCCTGAGGAGTGCGTCCACACCCACTGTGATGCCTAGACCATACTCTCATTTCTCCCTCCCCAGCCTGCTTCCCAGGCACACTGCCTGTCCTACCTGCACTCCAGGTGGACTTGATCTGCTGAGAGGTCAAAGTGCTTAAACAGTCCAGTCCCCTGAACCAGCTTCAGCCTGAGAAGGCCCCTCTACCCCCTGACCTGGGTGTCCAGTGTCTGAGTACACTCTGTACACAGATCTGCCCTCTTTTGAGCAGAGCTGGTGATACACCTGAATGGAACGCACCTTCTTCCTTGTTCTCTTTCCTCCTTTTCTGGTTCGGGGATTTGCATTGTCAGTGAGTGCCCTCGCTGATAATTGGCACTCTAAAAGTTGAGTACTGCCAGAGAAGTAAAGGCCTCAAGTCCTGTCTAGCTCTAGTCTGGGACATCTTTGCCCCCAAGACCTTATCTTCAGAGTCTACAGGGCAGTATTTTTACCTACTAATTTCTGTTGCTGATTTAAAAGAAAAAGCGTAATTGAATCATGCATACACTGATGACCCAGAAAATCTTGTAAAGGTGTGCCTTAGAGAGTTTGTCCTCTGCTCAGATAAAAGTGAACTCCTCAGAATTCTCGCCTGGAAAGAGTATTAGCCAGACAGGTATGTCTGCCATCTGTACTCAGACACCTGAGATCAAATCCAGCCTCTACTGAGCACCAGTGGCGTGGGTTTGGACAAGTCACCCAAACTCTCTACACCTCAGTATCCCCATCTGTGAACAGGGAGCATTGTCATGGGATACTGCAGGAAGTACATGCTACGCTGACTTAGAACTGATGAGCACAGGGCCTAGAGCCTAGTGAACACAATAAATGCTACTAATACCAGCATCAAAAAAAAAAGAATAATAATGTAGTATCCACTATGATCAGGATTTTTTCCCCTTTATTTTAAAAATATTTTATGTATTTATTTTTAGAGAGAGAGGAAGGGAGGGAGAAAGAGAGGGAAAGAAACATCAGTGTGAGAGAGAAACATTGGTTGGTTGCCTCTTGCATGCACCCCAACTGGGGACTGAACTCACAACCCAGGCACATGCCCTGATGGGGAATTGAACCAGTGACCTTTCAACTTTGTGGAATGATGACCAACCAACTGAGCCACAGTGGTCAGGGCTGATGAGGATTTTTTTAAAAGATACTCTGGCTTTATCTTCAGATGAGGGCTTTCGGAGGATCCACCCTTATTAATAAATAAATCCCCTCAACAACAGCAATGAATGAGGAGAAAGAAGCAGATTGTCAAACAGAGAGCATCTGTCTGCTTTGGTGTCTGCAATCACCAGGTCAGGATAAACCATCTGCTCCCAAGCAGCTGACACAGCCGTGCTTTCCAGACCTTTCCTGGAAGACTAATTTGAAAAACTCACGCCTTTCATTTATATAGTTGGTGTTCAATAAATGTCTAAGGAAAAGAATTCTTTAAGTACCCAGTGTGGTTTGAAGAATGGGCTGGAAAAAATACAAATTAGCCTCTCACTGGCTTTGGGGTTTTTCACTTAGCAATTGCTTCAGTGTCAGGATTTAGCAAATCAATCCATTCATTTGTCTATGAATTATTAAAGCAAATGAATGCAAATTAACTCCATTTGCTTTAGCTTCCCAAAGGATGCACATGTGAATAGGAGAGAACCCTAAGACTTGAAAAAGGTGGGACAGGAGCAATCTGTTAGCTGTTAGAATGAAGCCCTTACCTGTGAGGTTTTTGAAGTCATCAGCTACTCTAAAGAAACTACACTTCAAAAGTTTTCAATTCCTGGGTAATGGAGAAAAGGCCCTTTTTACCATTATGTCCTTTGTTTATTGTCTTTCTCCCCTGAGAGCTTCCTTTTCACTTCTCTAAAACATTTAGCAATGCTTTCTAAAGCTTGGGGCTGAGAAAATACTTCCTTAAAAGAAAATTCAGATGTGTTTGTCTTTGGATGGTCCCTGTGGTTGGGTGTAAATCTATCCTGGGGTTCGGAAGGCATCACCCAATCCCCAGCCTTTCCAAGGTGCACAGGCAAAGTGGGAAATTCCAGACACAGAGTGTAATGATAGCCTTGTGAAGAACTTATGCAAACCAAAGAAAAAATGGGGGCCAAGTTCTCCTGTCGGGAATCACCTAACTCATTGTTCATCTTAACTTCGCACTGCAGAAGCTTCTGGCAAAGACTGGTGGCTGTCTTACCGAGTTAGCCCAGGCTGAGGGTTACAGCATGTTTCAGAAGGCAAGTTAAAACCTGTCACACCTCCACGGAGGCAAGAAGGTATGGAACTGCAAGACAGGCAGGAAGATTGCTGTCAGCTGTGCTGCTGGGGAGCGAATACAGTGGAAGATGCAGTGTTCTTGGTCTGAACAGTGCACGTTTTATATACATCTGAAGGCAGGGTGACCGCGTTCCATATCATATAATAGTCAGGATTTTTAATGCTGACAGTGGTGTGTTGGAGTCGATTTGTACTGGCTGTCGAGAGCTGATTGTGTCTCTCCTCAGCTCTCCATTTAGTGACATAATGTTGATGGCTTGAAATCAGTAGAGCAGGTGGGGGGAAGATACTTACACCATGGAGATTGGCAAATGCTACAAAGCAGGGCTGCTTTTTTCTTTTTCTTGGAGAGCCAGTCATTAAACATTTACCAGCATGTCACTGACTCCATAATATTCATTTTATTAGCTACCATCATTTGCTTATAACCAAGCCGTCCATTATCCAACATCTAATTTGTTTCTAAATTTTTACCATTGTAATAGGTGCATTTTGCTAAACGTAGAGGTTTGGCAGGTAGCTATAATCATTTCCTTAGGAAACACTCCTAGGAGTGGAATCAGACAAGATTAAAGAGCTGTGAGTATTTGAGGAGCCAAGCCGTCTTCCACAGCAGCTGTGCTAACTGCATTCCCAGGAACAGAAGCCTCCCAGTGTGCCCAGGGCAGGCTTCCAGCTTACCTGTGGGCACTTGCTGGCACTGTAGCAGTCCCCAGCGGTGGCAAAAGGCACGGGATGCCCTTCGCTGGTCCTTGCAAACTGTAAGTCAGTGGCTGTGGGGTTTGGAGATGGGTTAAAAGGAGAAGAGAGGTGACAGTGGGAGAGTAGGGAAGGGACAGGATATTAACAAGGAGAGAGCAGGGAAGAAGAATAGCAAGAGAAATAGTAAGAGGGGTGGGAGAGGGAAAAAAACAAAACAAAGTATGATTAGTGAGCAAATGGATCCAGATGTGCTCTGGCTTTTTCCTCATTATACTGTGGTTCTGAGAGCCTCTCCCTGGGTTTTATGTCCTGTCTCCTTACAGCAAGGAAGCCAAAAAAGGGGTTCAGGATGGCTTTGGAATCGAATCCTATATAAATAAATACGTGAACTGCCTTGCTTAAACACAGTGTAATGGAAAGACTCTGAGCCTTGTGCACGTGGTGTGGCCTCCGAGGCTTCAGGACCTGGGAAGTAAGTCAGAAAAGCATTCCAGCAACTTCGCAGTTATTCCCTGAGGCTTCCTCTGTCCTCCCGCGGCCCAAGCACTGTTATTGCCAAAATGTGGAGCAATTAGAACCCACATCTTGAAAGTATTAATGGCAGTTTCTCAAGTTTGGGGCTGCCTTCTAGTTTTTTTTTTCAGCCAATAAAAACAATGCTCATCTTTTTTACCATCTTGTAGCTCCCAAGACCAGCTCTGCAAATGGGGAAGGGGGACCAGGAGACAGACTGAGAACCCTGCAAAAATTGTCGCTGGAGGAACTGGAGCCAGAGGCAGACTTTTACCTTTCTGCCTTGTCTTTCTGGAATCTTCTGCAGTTAACCATGTTTTGGTGGGAGGAAGATCTGAGTCCCCCGTCCTGTAGGAAAGGGGCCCTGGAAGAAGCTCGGGGGGCAGCCAGGAAGGGGGATGGTGGGGCATTTCTAAGTGAGAAACTGCAGAGCCTTTGCCATTAGCCCTAATCGGTCCAGCTAAAAGCAATTAACCCTATATTGGCACAAATCGAGTTTAGTGTACCTCAAGGGGAAAGCGATGCAGTATTATGGGTGCAGTGTTAATAAGGAAAATTAATTACTCATTATTTCTGCTTTTCCCCTGTTCAGGGGAACATGTTTGGCTATCTGAGCTGTCTTTAACCACTCCTATGATGAATGACCCTAACAAAAATGCAGTGCTGGCCAGAGTATGAAAACAGCCCACGCCCAGGCCACTTTAAAGAAAGGTAATTCTGTGCTCCGTTTTTTCTGTGTAAATCAACAATCAAATAAAATTAGTTTATCCCCATCCATGTGTGCGCACTGAGCTGGTGGCAGTGGGTGGGGGTTGGATGGGCCACATGCATCTCTCAGTTCTGCGCTTTGTATCTGCTCTTTCTTCTCGCTCAGAAACGTCAGCTACCTTCCTTGCTGTGCCCACACAGGTACCGTCGGCCTGGCTAACTCCTGCTTGGCCTTGAGGACTCAATTTTGATGTCATATTTTGGGGATGCTGCTCTGACTCCACCACTGCAATGGGGTCCTTTAATATGCGTACATCTCCTCCATTCATTTATTCATCACGTGTCTGAGGCTGAGGCTGAGGTACAGCAGGGAACAGAAAGGAGCAAGCCTGCCCTCAGGTGGCTTAGGACAATAAGTCTACACCCTCTTTGCACCCTGGGCTCCTCGTCCCAGACTCCCTCCTGACTGAATGGAGAGACTAATGAACACAATAACAAATGACATGCCACTGTACCTACTTATTATCTGCATGGTGATCAGGTCTATTCTGATTTTCTGGAAGCTGGAAAACCCAGCTGCTGTGTAGTCCTTCCGACACTGGCAGTCATCGCGCCGGCTCCCATTGTAGGGGCATTCGGTGGGGTTGTGCAACCTGCATCACAGAGAGAATGTTCTGATGAGGATGGGAAGGTATTTCCAGGGGTCTCCACGCGCCTGGCTCCTCTGAGCCTGAGCTTTCCTACCTGTACCCATAAACCTCGGAGAAGTTCTCAGAGTCACCATGGACCAGTGTCAGGTACTCCTTGGGGTGGTCGGACTGCATCCCTGCGCAGAATATCTGAAAGGCAGACCAGAAAGAACCGACGGGGGTGGCTCAGAAAGGGGACGATGAGAGCCAGGGACACTCACTCTGAAGACATTAGAGGAATAAAGCCTGATGTTTGATGTTCACCTTCAGGGGCTTTCCTTTGATGGTCAGGAAATATTCACCATCTTCGGTGGCACCGTTCAGTCTTTTTACTTCCTTGCAGTTCTGGGGTAACTCACCTAGAAAACACGAGATGCAAAAATGACGTGTGATGCTCCATAGTCAGCAAAGGGGGCAACTTCTTTCCTTTCCTCTTTTTCTTAAAAGATTTTATTTATTTATTTTTAGAGAGAGGGAGAGGAAGGGAGGGGAGAGAGAGAGAGAAAGAAACATCGATGTGCCAAAGGAACATTGATTGGTTGCCTCTCACAGGCCCCGAAGCAGGGACCTGGCCCACAACCCAGGCATGTGCCCTGACTGTGAATCGAACTAGGGACCTTTCGGTTTGCACCACAAACTGAGCCACACCGGTCAGGGCAAGAGGACACTTTCTTTAAAATAAACTGTACATTTCCAAAATGGGCAGGCAAACAAGTAGAGAAACCCTGTTCTTGCTTCTGAAAGATGGCTTCACTTGCCCAACTTACAGTTATAGATATTATGGCAGGTTTTTCTCTCTTCTGGCTTCAGATCATCGGGACATAAGTGGCTGGGCTGGTCCTCGTTGGTTAAACATTGCACAGATCTGTGTCTCACTCCAATGCCACAAGACACTGAGCACTACAAGGCAGAGAAGAGTCAGTGATATGGTCACTGAACCTGGGAGGCCTGGTCTTCGATGGTGTGGTGCCCCAGGCCTGATGGCATGTACAGCGTGTCATTTCAGGCCCTCTGTTGCCGAAACAAGTAGCTGAGATATTGATCACTTACTATGGACCCATCCCTGTGTTGAGCATTTACGTATACCTGCCTACCCACATACATAGTTCCCTATGTATTCATACATATGATAATATAATTTTATATTCTCATTTAAACCTTACAGTAACCCTGAGATAGTACTTTCATTATTCTATTTTTTACAGAGAGGAGATTAGGGCTCAAATGTTAAGAAATTTGTTCAAGGTCATGATAGAGCCAGGATTCAAAAGCTAACGATTTTCAGCTGGTCCTGTGCTTTTGCCTGATCACTTTATGACACTGAGCAATCAAGGGGCCAGGGGCTGTGGAGGTTTCCCAGCGCAGCTCCAGTTTAAAATATTCTCACTGTACCCCTAATGCAATCAAGAATTCCCGATACCTTGCAGAAGGACTAGAACACAGAGACTTCTTAGCAACAGAAGTAACAACTAAAACTCATTAAGTGACAAAGTGCTAGGTGCTTTTTAATCTGAAGTGTGGAGAGCATATGAAACTTAAAACGGGTAATTATAACCTAAGTGCTTTTTCTGCATTAACCACGTCCATCTGAATCACAGCCACCCATTTTGCAGATGAGTGAACTGAGACTCAGAAGTTCTGAAACCGACCAAGGTCATTTGACTGGGAGGCGGCCGAACCAGGAATCAGCCAGAGGCTGCCTGGCTTCAGAGTGCATGTGCTGAGCACTTGACTGGCCACACCGCCAAGCAAGCCCATTTTGAGTGCTAACTGCTGTTTCTCACCAGGGTCTCTTCTAGAATGAGAATGACTCTGGGTAGGTCAGGCAGACCACTTTTAAGATGGGGTTTTTGATCCAAAAGCTTTTCTATTTGATAACTCAGCCATCTACTTACGCTTCCCCAGTTGCCCACTCTCCAGGTGGCCGAGATGGGGCACTCTCTCAGGTAGCAGGGGTGGACACTGGGGGGCTGCGTGCCTGGGCAGTCGGTGGCAGCTTGGTGGCCATACTCATAATTCTCCTTCCCGGTGTAAATCTCACTACAGGAGACGAGTCTTTGCTTGTAGCCCTTTCCACAGGTCACTGAGCACTGAGGAGAGAGGAGTGAGGGGAGAGGCTGGAGCAGGGCCTGGGGGGAGCCCCAGCACACTGCTGCCCCACCTGGCAGGCTGAACCTGTGACAATGCTGCTGAGGCTTTCAGTTTATTAGCTTGTTGCACTTTGAGCAGCAGCCCCTAGCACACAGGACACAGGTGCCCTACACGATGGGTCTAGTGCTCCCACTGCCCCTCTGCGGAGGATGGGGGCACCTCAAGCCTCTTCTCTGGGGTTCAAGGGCAGAGGGAAAATGTGGAGAGGGGTGAGTTCCAGCTGTCATTGGTTTAATTTACATTCTCTACAGCCGACACACTGGCTGACAAATCATGTTTTTCTAAACCTACAACGACCACAACAGAGAATTGACCGAGTGGGATGGAGAGAGAGCCAGAGCCCATCTGAGAAGAGTGTGAAATCCAAGCACGCAGCCAAAAGAGGATCCTGGGACAGTTTCCTCTCCTAGTCCATGCTGCCTGCTTTTCCATCTGACTTCCAGCTAATGTGCTTCTCTCTTCCGTCTCCGTGGCTACATATATTGACTAAAATGTTACCTTTCTGCTTCTCTCTCTCTCTCTTTCTCTCTTTCTCTCTCATGCAGTCATTTAGCCTTTTTGTCATAATTAGAATGTATTTAAAAATACTCAGAGATACAGAAAAGGAGAAGGAACAAATGTTGTATTAGTGTCCCAGCTCCCTTCTGTGATGGGACATCTAATTGGTTATTTATATCCTGTTCAATGTCCCCAGCTAAGTATTTTATATAATATATTATTTAAAAATAAATATGAATTACAACAAATTTAGTTTTGATGATATTTTTAGTCAGAGTCATCAGATAACTGGCCATCCCCAGTGACAGTGCCACCGAAGGCTCTCTGAGGAGGGAGAGGGAGCCCCAGAGGCAGCGCGCATCTTGTGGTGTGTGCTGCTTTTCTAGGGGGAGGGACCAAAGCTTCCATCAGCTCTTACTTGCCTTTAAAAGCCACAGTGTGCTCTTTCCTAACATCTCCTGAGCTGTTACTTTAAGCCACATGGCTTTCCTTTCCTGAAACTTTTCTGGGGAGAAGCCTTTTCCTGAAGCCATCCCCTGGGGCAGGGGGGAACAGGCCCAGCCAGAAGCACGCAGAGCATTCCTTCCAGCTGGCTCAAGACCTGCATATGCGATGCTGTGGGTACATTTCTTCCTTCTTTGGCTGTGCTGTTCAAAGGCCTGAAGATGCAGCTGACGTCAGGGCCAGGCGGTGTGAGGCTAGTCCCGGGTGTTTCACGTGTGGACAGGTGGCTAACACATGCTCTATTTCTAGCTGTGGGTATTTTAGCGTGGCCACCCCACACTGCGTGCCATGACCTCAGTCTGTACAGATACAGGGCTGCACGTCAGGGAAGGAAGGCAAGTCCTGGGAACTGGACCCTTGCAAAACAGAAACCAAAGCAGCCCCGTGGCCATTTATGCCATGATCCAGCGGCAGACAGGCCTTTGCTGATGGAACTGAACCCGAATATGGTCACGGTTTATTCAGAAGCCTTCACATCTCTGAAAAGTATCTGGAAAGAATACATGCTGCCTCTGGTTTCCTTAATCCATTTCAGACCAGCGGTGAGAAGTGTAGGAGGCTCCTCTCTGGGATGGGGAGAGTGGGGAGGAAAACCTTACTGTTGATTCTCCCTGCTTTGGGGTCACCTGATTGTTTCACCATGAAGGTGGCTTACTTTCTAATTGGCAAATTATGGTAAAATAAAATGAAACAGTAAGGATGTGGGCTCCCTGCTTCAGTGATACACTCAGACCCAACAGGGAAATGTACCAGCCAGGGCTGAGGGAACCCCTACTTTCTAATCTGGCCGCAGCCATCACAGATTCAGGTGGGGCTGTATGCAGACAAGAGTACCAAGAACCTCAGGTGACGGTGCTCTTCTAGAGGGAATTCTGGTCCTGTCCCTTTGGCATCATTTCCCTTACAGGTCCCTTCTCTCGTTCCTTGTATCTATGGGAGGCCCTGTCTCCAACCCTCTAAACTTTGTACATTTGTAGATTTTTTAAAATCTCTGATACATCTGAGAATTTGCAGACGTGTGGTAGGTTGTTTTTTCTTTTCTAAAATCGTCTCTGTATCTCATCTTTTAGGGGTTAAGATTAAGGTTTTATTAAAGCTATAGTGGTAACATGACTCAAATCTTAGAAAGAAACCAAAACTCTTTTGGCAGAATAATAACAACACACCAAAGACTGGCTAAGGTGATGGGAGTGTCCCAGGCATGACAGAGGGTTTGGCAGAGCCCCTGGCCTACCAGATGTCAGGGGCATCTCATCTCCCCAAGTTGTGACAACCCAAAATGTCTCCAGACATCGCCAAATGTCAGAGGAGACAAAACCACTGGAGTAGAGGGAAGGACGGAGAGGCAGAGTTAGAAAAGACTTCAGTATCACCTTTAGTACAGAAACAACCCAACATTCAACACACTGAAACTTGAAGAGACCCAGTGACAGCAAGTACCTTTGCTATGAGCCCAGATGCTTCCCTTTCCCATCTCTAGATTTTTTTTGGCAAATGGCAACTGGTTTTGATGTTATAGATATTTCAGTATTTGAAAATATCATGAGGGTTGAAAATAATACAATCATGCTATTATTACTATTGGTGGATTAATAATAAAAGTGTCCAGATAGGCACTACATCTGGAGGAGGTAGGGAAAAACGGATACTTGAGGCCCTGGCTGGTGTGACTCAGAGGATTGAGTGCGGGCCTGCGAACCAAAGGGTCGCTGGTTCAATTCCCAGTCAGGGCACATGCCTGGGTTGTGGGCCAGGTCCCCAGTAGGGGACACGTGAGAGGGAACCACACATTGATATTTCTCTCTCTCTCTTTCTCCCTCCCTTCCCCTTTGTCTAAGAATAAATTTAAAAAATCTTAAAAAAAACGATACTTGAGATTCCTTGGATAATATGGAGAATTATTTTGTTCTTCAGGATCAAAGGTTGTTAAATGGGTAACCCACATCTAGCCCATGAATGTGTTTGGTTTGCCGCCTACAATGTTTCAAAGGAATAATCTGAGTCCACAATTTCACATTAGGAGATCTCACATATAATTCCAGATTTTTGTCCTCTTTTGAAAACTCAAGTTTAGTAAGATCAGACATGCATTTCTGCATGGCCTCAGCTGGCCTACACACCATGTGCTAATTTGTCTTCCTGACACTGAGACATTTTCTTATACTTAATTCTCTTCAGGCACTGAGAGGCATCTTATGAATTTGCAGCCCCTGTAATAATTTCTTCCTAATCACACCAACAAGACATCAAGGTGAATCACAGAATGAAGAGTTGAGGGGATCCCAGACCACCCGATGCACCTCCCCCAATATGCACATGTGGGGCTCTGGCCCAGGAAGGAGGAGGGACTTGTTGGAGAACTCAGCGCTCATAGGCAGAACTGGCAGGTGGGTTGAGTCTCCCACATTCCTGCCTTCATCACTTTGCTTCCCTCAGCTCGTTGTTGACCTGAAAACTACAGTTACAGAATCCCCAGGACATACCTCCGACCATTCTCCTGTGATCCAGACATACTCGCAGGGTTGCAAACTACAGCTCTCCCGGTCGGCAGGCTGCTTGCTGCTGTCACAGCGCACACCATGAACCTCGCTGCCTCTTTCCTCATCCATGCATATCACCCTGCGGTACCTGGAGCCTTCACCACAAGTCTTGGTGCACTATTAAAGACAAACAAAACAAGTGTTGATGTGGAAGAATAATAGAATAATATCCTGTTGTTATATATATATATATATATAATCTATTATATATAGAAAAATAATATCTTGTTGTTGTAATTATTTGTTTTCCTGTCTATAGCCCCTTAAGACCATGAGATCTCTGAGGCCAGATCTCAAACTTTTACCCAGTTCCCTGCAACACTGCTCCTGGCGCAGCAAGAAGCATTCAGTGAGTGGCTGTCTGAATGCAGGAAGGAAACCGGGAAGGAATGGATGTCAGGTCTGGAAAGGACCTGAAGGTATGTTTACTTCAAATACCCACTCAAACATGGAATCTTTTTAAAACTATGGCCAAATGGTTTTCAAACTCTTATTTCCTCCTTTCCCTGACTCAACAGGTGACTATATACCTCTCAAGTCAGGAAAGTCATTACTTGTCCAAGTGGCCCCTTTCATTTTAAAACAGAAATAAATATATCTCTGCAGATTCCAGTGTCTTGTCTTAGTGTTTGAATTCAGAGCAGCATGAAGGACAAGTTGCATTTTTCACCAATGATTCTTTTTCAGGGATTTGAGGAGAGTTTTTCCAGTGTCCCCTATAGCCCTTTCTTCTCTAGGTGAACAGCTCTCATCCTCAGTCGTTCAGCCAATTTTCATCAAGTTCCTAATAAGTGTCAGGCCCTGGGATGTGTCCTGGGTGAACAAGAGTGCACACAATGGCACAGCCCCTGCTCTTGGAGAGGAGTGTGTATTTCAGTAGCAAAGACAAACATTAAAGACTGAGAGAGCTAGGGAGTGAGGGTTAGTAGTTGCTCTGATCTCCATTTTTCAGATGAAGAAAGTGGGGCCATAGTGAGCCTGAGTAACTTATCCCAGGTCATACATTCTTCATGGGGTAGAAGGGACTGATACTTTTATTCCCATGAACCAAGGGAGGAAAACAGAGAAGCTGGTAAGTTTTGTCCTAGAATGACCTATCTCTATGCTGTCCACTTGAGTTTCAGAGTCAATTTAACTCAAAATTCTTTTTTGAGAAAATTGAACAGATGCATGCATGCAAAAAAAAAAAAAAGAAAGAAAGAAACTAGGCCACCTTATTACCCCATATACAAGAATAAACTCAAAGTGGATTAAAGACTTAAATATAAGACCCCAAACCATAAAGCTCCTAGGAGAAAATATAGTCAGTAAAATCTCTGACATTTCTGTTAGCAATATTTTTTCCTGATATATCTCCTTGGGCAAGAGAAACAAAAGAAAAATAAATAAACAACTGGGATTACATGAAATTAAAATGTTTTTACACAGCAAAGGAAACTACCACCTACAAAATAAAAAGAACCTACTGAATGGGAGAAGATGTTTGCCAATGAAATATCCGATAAGGTGTTAATATCCAAAATTTGTAAAGAACTCATACAACTCAACAACAAAATACCAAGCAATCCAATCAGAAAATGAGCAGAGGACCTGAATAGATACTTCTCTAACAATGGCCAACAGTCATATGAAAAGGTGCTCCATGTCACTAATCATCAGAGAGATGCAAATGAAAACCACAATGAGATATCACCTCACACCTGTCATAATGGCTGTTATTAATAAATCCACAAATAACAAGTGTTGGAGAGGACGTGGAGAAAGGGGAATCCTTCTGCACTATTGGTGGGAATGCAGACTGGTGCAGCCACTATGAAAAGCAGTATGGAGGATCCTCAAAAATGAAAAGTGGAACTGTTTTATGACTGACTCCATTTATGGGCATATATTCAAAGAAACTCAAAACATGAATTTGAAAGGATATATGCACCCTTATTTTCATTGCAGTGTTATTTACAATAGTCAAGATATGGAAGAAACCCAAGCTCCCATCAATAGACGAGTGTATAAAAAAAGTGGTGGTACAAATATACAAAAAAATATTACTAAGCCATACAAAGAATGAAATCTTAACATTTGTGACAGCATGGACGAACCTAGAGGTTATTATGCTTAGTGAAATAAGTCAGTCAGAGAAAGATACCATATGATTTCATTTATATGTAGAATCTTGAGAACAAAATAAACAAACAAGCAAAACTGAAACAGACTCATAGATACAGAGAACAGACAGATGGTTGCCAGATGGGAGGGTGGTGGGGGGACTGGGTAGAAAATATGAAGGGATTAATAAGTACTAACTGGTATAAAATAGTCACCAAAAATGTAAAGTACAGCATAAAGAATATAGCCAATAATGTTGTAATAACTATGTATGGTGCCAGATGGGAACTGGAAATATCAGAAAGAACACTTTGTAAAATATATAATTGTCTAACCAGTATGTGTATACCTGAAACTAATATAAAAATAATATCGATATAAACTGTAATTGAAAAATAAAATTAAGAAAGAAATTCTTTCCTGTGATGCTTCTTGTTTTTCTTGACCCGTTAGCCAGTCACTCTCCATCCCCATCCTCCCAGCCTATGGCAACCATCTCTCTGCTTTCTGTCTCTATGAATTTGCCTATTCTGGGTATTTCATACAAGTGGGATTATCCAGTATGTGTCCTTTCATGACTGGCTTGTTTCATGTAGCATAATGTTTTCAAGGTTCTTCCATGTTAAGCATGTATCTTGTCTATGGCTAAATAATAGTCCATGTATGGATATACCACACTTTGTTCAAATGTCAATGGACATGTGGGTTGTTTCCTTCTTTTAACTACTGTGAATAGTGCTGCTGTGGACAAGCATGTGCAAGGTTTAAGACCTGATTTCAATTCTTTTGGGTATATCCCTAGGAGTGGAGATGCTGGGTCACATTGTATTCCTGTCTTTTGTGAGGCATTTTGTTCTTCAGAAAGTAGAAGGGATATATGGTATGTCCTGGTAGTCCCTTATCACTTACAAACTTGACTCAAAATTTATTTTTCCTGCTTGGAAGATAACCTCTATATCTAAAATGTGAAGTTATTTGCAATTTTTCTGGGGCACAAATATGAATCAGAAGCACTATAAGATGAGTACGAAGGAGCAAATCCCTTCCAACCAGTGCAGGAGGCTGGCTGGGTCCGGTTCCGAGCTCAATCCCAGCTCAGTGGTTTTGGGGTTTTCTGTGCCCCTGGAGGATGCTGGGAATGATCGTGAAGTAATAACATTTTTATTTCTTCATTTAAAAAATGCCAAGTACATTAGGGAGCCACTGAATGTTACAAAACAAAACAAAACATGGTTAATCTGTGCTGTGTAGACATATGCAGAAAAAATGCTTAACTCCCCTTAGAAAAAGGAATTCCTTAGAGTTTAGGTGACTCAGAAGATCATGATTGAGCAGACAACCTAGACTAACCCTTCCCGTGTCCTGTCATTCTCACTGACTCATAGGGCTTTCTTCTGTGTCAGTGAGTAACAGGTTAGAGCAGAAATGCAAGGATTACTAAACACTTTCTGCTTGTTAAATGTCTCTCTCTAGGGTTTGAAGAATGTTTAACTACTTTATAAATACTCTTTTGCCAATGGTAGAAAAGGCAGTTGGGAAACTTTACCTGGTGTAAGAAACATCCAAACCTGTAGAAAATTTGTATGAATTTATTTGAGCCAAACTGACATCAATTGCCAGGAAGTAAAATCTCAATGGATTGAGAAAATGCTTTGAAGAATGGCAATTTTGCAGCTTATTCTATACATTAGATCAAAAGAGGAGACGTAAGGGGGTTACATGAAATCCACTGGTGATATAGATTAGGGTGGTGGGAGAAAGCAAAGTGGAGAAATCTCTGAGATTGGATAAAAAGTAAAATGGAGAGACACATATTTCTTTTACATAGATAGTACAGGATGGATAATAATTAACATTTACAGCACATTGAGATGGAATTCGGGGAAACAAGGTAACAATGAGGGGTTCTTCCGTCTGTGCTCTGGTGCAGAGGTTGTAGCCTGAGGGGTCTGGAAAAGGAGAGAGATTACCCTGACCTTTCAAAGGTATGTTATCTTAGATGCAAAAGGACAACAGACAGGCTCACTTAAGTAAACACTGACCTTTGTCAGGGAAGCTACAGGCCTAGGACGTGACTACCCTCATGGCCCGCTTCTACTTAGAAATTTTTATGTTCAGACCATTGTATGTGGTTACTTTAGGTCTCTGAGTTTGTAGGACCCACCCTTCTGGCCTCCCTTGAGCTTGTCAGGTTTAGTATGTAGACTTTTTAGTCCACAATTGAGTATAACTTTTAGAAAAATAGAAGTAAGTAACTGACAATGCTCAGTGCTTTAGAATTAGCGAACAGATGCTCTAAAATCACACAGCAAGTCTTTACTCTTGGAGCCATACATCCGAACTAGAGCAGGAGGCTGGGTGACCAGAAAGCAAGCCTAGCCCCATGCTTTTGGATTTTATCAGCTTTTGGTAATATCACTTCCCCGCTAAAATTTATGAACTCTTTCCTTTCTCCTGGAAAATGATCTAGAAATGTCCTGAAAAACAGCTGGAAAGATCAACTAGCCTCATTTTAATCCTAACAGGTTTTTTCAAATTTCATTACAGCTTTTAGGAAAAAGTATACCAAGTGTCTAAGCCATACCACCAGCCTTCTGGAATTGCAGCCACACTGTGATTGAGAAAGCAAATAACCACAGCACTGGGCTGAACTGGGTAGCCTGCCCATTGTCTCACAGGCTACATGAGCCTTTAATGTGCTGAAATTAGCACATTAGGAGCAGGGTGGGGGGATAACTTTCCAAATTTGAGGGTAAGACCTAAAATGAATGTTTAATGTACTATTTTATTTAGCTAGGTAGGTTGGCCACAGGGTAAAGATCTAAAAAGAATTATTTGAGAAACTGTCTTTCCTTTAATTAAAGATTGAAAACAAGCTGCTTTACACTCTTTTGGTGAGATTCCCTAACCATTGTGGGGATGGGGGGCAAAAATCATTTCATATTCATGTTCTCTACCTTTTAAGGTTGCTGCTTTTCTCCAGGGATGAAAGAATCTGTTGTGTCGTTTCCAGGGCCAGCTACCATTATCAGGGAGCGTTAGCACAGACAAGCCACAGGACAAATGCAGAACTTAACAGCACTGTGTTCTGTGTGCCATGCAAAGGTTTTTGTGTTATAGAACAGTGTTGACAATCAATTTATCTAACATGGCTTTAAATTAAAGGAAAAGCAGTCTTAAGTTACTAATAGCTTCTATTCTCAAAGCTCATGTTACAGTCAGAAATGTGAATTTTTGAACACCTTTTGAACACTTTTACCCCAAAATAGTATATTTTGCATAGGAAAAAAGTAGAAACAATACTGTGGAGACATTTCATAACTTTAAAGTCATTCACACTTTCAGCCAGTAATTTCAACTGGCCAAGTTCTGTCCTGGGTGCTTGGGGACAGCCCTGACATCCTCTTACTCCCCTTCTCTCTCTATTAGGACACCCAGGGTGGCTACTTCTCCCAGTTTGGGGTCCATGTGTCAGGATAACACGGGAACTGGTGGCTCTTGGCTTTAATGTTTAGGGTGCCTTATGTTGCTGTGTGAGCAGATGTGGGTTCACAACAGTGATTGTGATGGAGGAAGGAGCCATCAAGGTCTTCTGCAACTGTGACAGCAGAAGAGGACAAGGGGTGGGAGTTCCCACAGTGCTGAAAGGGATGCTGCGTAGCAGGGGACAAGGAGGAGAAGTGCAAGTGTTGGTGAGTGAATCAGGCAAGGAGGAGATGGCTGCTGGCTCAGGAGGGACTCAGCATGCATGGAGGCTGGAGGTGAAGGTCAAGGGGAAATGGGGCCAGGATGATGACAGCAGTTTGGGGTTGTTAGAGCCTTCAGTCTGAGATAGGAATTCCAGAAGGTGGACAGAAGTCAGGTCTTGAAGGGGCTTGTAAACCTCCTACACTGTTCCAAAGAAAATCCAAACCCTTTCCCTGGCCTACAGGGCACATCATAACCCAGCCACTCATGCAGTCCAACCTCATATCAGCATCTCGTCCCCACTTCCTCTGCTCAGGCCATACTCTGCTTTTCTATGCAAGTGCACTGGGCTCTGTCCTCCCTCTTCCTTCAATGTGGAATCACTTTCTCTTGCCCTTTGCCCCCTGACCACCCTAGAGAGGTAGGTCTGGCCTGTCACTCTCTCTCAGCATCTAGTTTCTTTCCTGTCACAGCACTTTTGACAATTAGCAATTTCATGTAACATGTCCATTTGCTTGCTTTCTCTGTCAACCCCACCATGGCAATTCTATGATCTCTTCTGCATCCCTGATGCACACCTACTACCTGGCACTGTAGTAGGTGTTGTGGGTGCTTGATAAAGATTTGTTGAATGAATAAAAGAGTTAATATCTGGTCCTTGTACATACATCAAAATCTGATCACTCCCTATTGGAAACTTTATAAAATCTTTATACCATCTGACCAAGGACTTGCTGCTCATTTCTAACTTTTCTGTGCTAAGAAGATAAACTTGGAAATCACTCCACAGCTGATCTCAATAAAAGTTCTTAGAATCCAAATATGTATGAGTGACCCAAGTCCCTGCCCTGGGCCAAACAGCTGTGGGGTGGGCAGCTCTGCAAAGGCCAGACATATCCAAGCACAGCTTGTCCGTGGCACTGTGACAAGGAAATAAAACAATTGTACTTATAAGAAAACAGAGTTTGCTTCACTGTTCTAAAAGACATTCTAAAGATTTAAAGAAGAAAGGCTATCAACTAGCAAACACTTTTCTTTAAAGTCCCCTCCCTCCCTTCCTCCCTTCCTCTCTCCCTCCCTCCCTCCCTTCCTTCCTTCCTTCCTACCTTCCTTCCTTCCTTCTTTCTTTCCTTCTTTCTTCCCAATTCTCTTTTTGTCCCTCCATTCATTTTATTCATTCAACAAGTGCCTTTGATGCTCTAGGTGCTATGCTGAATGGTGGGAAAAACTAGTGAATAGGCTCTCTGACCCCTAACAGCAGATAACACAGAAAAGGAAAGCAGGCGACAGATTCAGACTGGAAATGCTAAAGCAGAGTATTTTCATGGGGCAGTAAGAGCTAATAGAGGGTCATCTGAGACAGTTGCTAGTGTGGAGGAGTGATCAGCATGGGCTCCTGAGAAAAAGTGATGTCTTGGCTGAGGCTTGAAGGATGCACATGGGTGACTGAAGTAAGGGAAAGAGCAGGGCAGCCTTCTGATATAGAGCTCCTGGGGAGGAGAGAGTATTGCAGGTAAAGATTTTAAAAGAAAAAAGAAAACTTGCAAGTCCTGGGAAATTTATTTATTAGTGCTAAGAGATGCATAAACCACATGAGGTCAAATTTGACAGAAAGCCCTCTGCAGCTATAAGAAAAACTTTAAGTCAAATTAAAATACTATTAATAAGTAAATCCTTTATGATTTTATAATCATAAAGGAATTTTAAAAGTATTTGTTTTTCTTTTTAAAAATTCCAACAGCTTCATGAGCATTATAAGCCCAAAGTGAGTAAAACTGATCACTGAGAGGCCAAGTATCTAGCCTAAAGTTGGCAGGTGATATTAAAAGCCCAACGTTGTGATAATCATCTGGTCATCAGTGCTGGTCATCATCTGAGCTCTCCACCAAGGCTACTATACTGAAGGGAAGCAGCATTGGTGGAAGATCTAAAATGTACAGAACCCCCTCATTTATTCTCACTTAATCTTCAGCACGACCCTTTAATCCCTTCAACAAAGTCTGCCATATAATCCCCATTTAGCAGATGAGCTAACTGGAGCCCAGAGATAAGAATTTGATTTCTGGCTCTGGCTGGCGTGGTTCAGTGGATTAAATGCCAGCTTGTGAACCAAAGGGTTACTGGTTTGATTCCCAGTCAGGGTACATGCTGAGGTGCACGTGAGGCAACCACACATTGAAGTTTCTCTCCTTCTCTTTCTCCCTCCCTTCCCCTCTCTCTAAATAATAATAATAATAAAATCTAAAAAAAAGAACTTGATTTCTCAGAGCAACACATGGAATGATCTTTTGTTAACAATGTGATACTTCCAGGGCATAAACAAAATGAGACAACTAATGTCTGGAGAGAGCATTTTTCTCTTCTCCAATTATTTTGCCCTACATCTGAAAGTCCAGGTGCTATATACAGTGTGCTGTCATGAAGGCACACTGATGTCCCTTCCGCCCACATAGCCAACAGGCCTCACAATAAACAAAAGTGGTCCACTGAAGTGCTCCAACATCATCAAGACCCCCCTCCACCCAGTCCAACCACATGGCTTAATGTCTGATCATCAACCAACTGGACCAAGAATTTTATTTTTAGAAGCAGGTGGGGGTGGTCACCCAGTCAAGGGAATTCTACTTTGATGCCACCTCTGCAGTAAGAGGCTGGAAAAGCCATTAAGAGGGAAATAAAATTATTCAACTGAGGTAACAAAAAGGCAGGGGAATATAAAATTCAGAGCATGTGTTCCAGAGTTCAGGCTGCTGGGCTTTGAATCCCAGCCTTATTACCTGGTAAATGCATGAACTTGGATGAATTAACCTATCTAAGCCTCTAAGTTTCCTCATTTTTAAGTGAGGATAGAAATTTAATTACTACACTAGAGACTTATGGAAAAGGCTAAATGAGGTTCTCCACATAGTGCTCAGTCTATAGCTTAATAAACAATAAGATGTATGACTTTTCAAAAATCATCATCAGTAGTAGGGCCACTGTGCTATACAACTCTAGTGGGTGCCTCTGTCATTGCAGCCTATGGAAACAGTACCTCTGGAGTTCTGCAGTGCACAGCATGGGTGGCTGTATAAAATATGTTGATGATGCTATTGTACATATGCAGAACTTGTACTTCTCAAGATGGATGTGTGGATTATTTCTCAAAAAGAAGAGGGTGCCATTTGCTTTGTGTCTTGCATGAAATACATCTTGTCAACAAACAGGCTAGTTTTAATAGTCAACAGGGGGAAACAAAAGAGGAAAGTACACACTCAAAAAGCAAACAAGAGCTCTGCTGGTTGCCAAGGACTAGTAAGAGGAAGATGACTTCCTGTAAAGGGGTGGGCTGAGGAAACCTCCCATTCAGTGGGCTCTGAGGCTGTGTCTCGGCACGCTCACTGACATTAAGTAGAAGCGTCACTAGATGAAAGGAGGAAAGTCAAGACACATGCCTGCCCCACATAGGTATCAGGTAAAATGTAGCAGAGTGAGTGGGTGACAGAGGAGGTGGGAGGAAGAAAGAAGGTGAAAGCCCAAAGGAAAGAGATGACTGCAAACAATGGAACCATTAGGAGGGGGAGGAAGAGGGAAGGACAGGGCTGGAAGGCTAAATCCCCACACATTCGAAGCCTGTAGTTCTTAAAAAAAAAATCCCATTTAAAATTGCATCAAAAAATAAAACTAGGAATAAATTTATTCAAGAAGGTGAAAGACCAGTACACTGAACACTGTAAGACACTGATAAAAGAAACTGAAGAAAACACAAATAACTGAAAAGATATTCTATTCTCATGAACTGGAAGAATTAATATTGTTAAAATGTCTACTCTAGATTCCATGCAATCCTATCAAAATTACAAAAGGCATTTTTCACAGAAATTTTTTAAAATCCTAAAATTTGTATGGGAATTGACCTGCAAAAGACCCCCCAAATTACCAAAGAAATCTTGAGAAAGGAGAACAAAGCTGGAGGCATCATGCACCCTGATTTCAACCTATGATACAAAGCTATAGTAATCAAAACAGTATGTTACTGGCATAAAAAAGACACACATATCAATGGAATAGAATAGAGTACCTAGAAATAAACCCACACACATATATGCTGAGATAATTTATGACAAAGGAGCCAAGAATATACAAAGGGGAAAGGATAGTCTCTTCAATAATGGTGTTAGGATAATAGCTACCTGCAAAAGAATCAAATGGGATCCCTGTCTTACACCATACACAAAAATCAATTCAAAATGGATGAAAGACTTGAACATAACACCTGAAACCATAAAACTCCTAGGAGAAAACATAGGGGTAAGTTTCTTGACATCAATCTTGGCAATGATTTTTTGGATTGACACCCAAACCAAAGGCAACAAAAACAAAATAAATAAGTGGGACCACATTAGACTAAAAATAGGCAAGGGACCTGAAGAGACATTTCTCAAAAGAAGACATAGAAAATGGACAATGGATATATGAAAAGGTTCTCAACATCACGAATCATCAAGGAAATGTAAATCAAAACCACAATACATATCACCTCACACGTGATAGAATGGCTATCATCAAGAAGACAAGAAATAACAAGTGTTGGCAACAATGTAGAGAAAAGGGAACCCTCGTGCACTGTTGGTAGGAGTATGAATTGGTGCAGCCGTTATGTAAAACAGTATGGGGGGTCCTCAGAAAATTAGAACCAGAGCAACCATATGATACAGTAATTATACTCCTGGTTATTTATCCAAAGAAAACAAACTCAAAAAGATGTATGTACTCTATGTTCACTGCAGCAATACTTACAACAGCCAAGATATGGAAGCAACCTAAGTGTCCACCAATGGATAAATAGATACAGAAAATAGGGTCTCTCTCTCTCAATTATAATATATATATAATATATACATATATTATATTTGTATGTGTATATGAATATAATTCAGCCATTAGAAAAAGGAAATCCTACCATCTGCAACAACATGGATGGAGCTCGGGGGCATTGTGGTGCTATAAATCAGACAGAGAAAGACAAATACTGTATGATACTACTTATAGGTAGAATATTTAAAACACCAAACTTACAAATATGGAGAAGAAGCTGGTCAAAAGGTAGAAACTTCCAGGTATAAGGTAAGTAAGTCCTGGGGATGTAATGTCTAGCATGGTGACTATAGTTGACAATACCATATTGTATATTTAAAATATGCCAAGAGAGTAGATCTTAAACTTCTCATCACGAGAAAAACAATATGTAGGTATGTGAGGTAACCAAGTGAAGTAAGTCAGATAGAAAAGTGCAAGAACCATATGATTTCACTTATATGGTTCACTATAGTTAATAGTATTAGTATTTAGCTGTATAGCTGTAGTATTTCACTACAGTTAATAGATATTAACTATAACTTACTGTGGTAATTATTTTGCAATATATACATATATAAAATCATCATGTTTTCGACAAAAATGAATACAATACTATATGTCAATTATGTTCAATAAAACTGGAAAAAAGTGGAATACCCACAGTACTTGTATAAAATAATAATAAAAAAGAACAGTGTCGTATTTCATAATGTTCTAAGAAAATAAGCATAGTATTGAGCCTTGATTCTTCAAATTGCTAGGTATGTGGCATTTGGACAAATGACATTGGCTCTCTGAACCTTAGTTTCCTCGACTGAAAAATGGGGTCATAATAATAATGCCCACTTTGTCTAGTGGTTATAAAGATTAAGTGAGGTGGTGAACATAAAGCACTTAGCACTGTGCAGGCCACAATTTACCCCTGTTCTAAAAACTCTTCCTGGTAGTAAATTTTTGCCTTATTATTTGTATCTTCAAACCTTTTACAGAATGCACTTTCTTTTTTAAATTTAAACTTATTGGGATAACATTGGTCAATGACACTATATAAATTTCAGGTGTACAACTTTATAATCTGGCATCTGGACACTGTATTATATGCTTATCACCTAAAGTCTAGTCTCCTTCCATCACCATATTTGACCCCCTTTATCCTCTTCAACCTCCCTCCTCCTTTCCCTCTATTAACCACCACCAAGCTGTTGTCTGTGTCTATGAGTTTACTTCTTGTTTGGTTGATTAGTTTGTTGCTTTCAGTTCTATATTCCACATATGAGTGACAACAAATGGCTCTTACACTTTTCCACCTCACTTACTTAGCATGATACCCTCAAGATCCAATCATGCTGTCATTTTAACTTACCGTGGTAATTATTTTGCAATATACACATATATCAAATCATCATGTTTTCATCAAAAATGAATACAATGCTATATGTTAATTATATTCAATAAAACTGGAAAAAAGTGGAATTGCACTTTTCTACCTGACTTACTTCACTGAGCATGATACTCTCAAGATCCAACCATGTTGTCACAAATGGCAGTATTTCATCTCTTTAATGTCTGAGTGGTATTCTTTTATAGACACAGTGTGGGACAAAAGGAGGTTTATAGTTGTGAGTATGTAAAATACAGAGTTTATTCTTATGTTATTATTTCTTAATTATTACATTATTTATTTGTATTTCATGTGAAACAGTTCATTCTTATATTATTATTCATTATAGTATTACATATTTGTATTTCAACTGTAAACATACTTTTGCCCACCACTCTATATTTACTGCATCTTCTTTATCTGTCATCTGTTGAAGGACACGTGGGTTGTTTCCATGTCTTAGGTATTGTGAATAACAGTAGGCATTTTCTATTTCATTCCAGTATCAATGGACATGGTTTTGCTTCCTAACGCTTTTTTCCCCCTATTCTACAATTGAATTTTCTGTTCTGGATACAGAGGTTAGCTCCTATTAATGTCTTACCTTTTTAGCCAGACTTTTCCTTGGGGACAGTTAGTATATTCTATGACAAAATATTAATATTAAACATTAACATTTTCTTTAACCAAACATTAAGTGGGAGAAAAACAAGTCTGTCTATTTCTGCATCAACAGAGTAATTCTTCAGATTCCATCATTTTTTTTAATGTTGTGAAATACTTCACTAATTAATCAGGGTTTCCGGAGAGGGCCCCTCTCCTACCTGACAGCCAAGACCTGGAAGGAGGAGGAATACAGTCCTACTGGAGTCTGTCTGGGGCCGTGTGCCACAGAACAACCAAGTCTAGATACACATGTTTAAAAAATTTCATACATTTCTCCTCCTCCTGCATGCATTTATCTGCATGCATTTGGCCTAACGCCTGTTATAGTTTCTCTGGAGGCAGCCAGACTAGGAACATTCAAGGACGCAGAGGAATTGTAAAAAAAGGAGGAGCCATCCCAGCCCTGTGGGAGTGAGCTGCCTGCCTCTGACCACAAACCTTTGGGAGTGAGCCAGCCTTGTCACTGTGCTTGAAGGCTTCACAGGGGATAGATGTGATGATAGCAAGGGGGTTGAGCAAAATCCCTGGCAAGTGCCTACTTCATGGCTCTACTTACTTCTTGCCATTCCTCTGCCCTCCAAGCATAGAGAGGACACAGCGGGGCTTGGCAGGAACGCTCCGACTCTGGTCTGGTGTAGGGGTTGCACTCGGTCTCGCTGGCTACCTTGCGTGTTCCCATCTGACAGCCCACATTTCTCCGCTGCACGCCTTGGCCACAGGACACAGAGCACTAAGAAGACAAGAGTGTGTAAGTGGGAGCTTTGGGTCATTGGGCTTGTGTGTGTGTGTATGTGTGTTTGTGTGGTGGGGGAGCCACAGACCTGAGGAATGTACCCCTAATCCAATGCCTTTCACGGCTATCACAAGGGTTTCTAATTTCCAATGAAGAGACCCAAAGTAAGGTCTTAAACCTTCAAACTCACTGCCTGTCAGTATTGGTGAGTGAGGAAGATATTCAAGTTTCAGGAATCTCTAAAGTTACCAAAACTTTTAGGACAATTGAAGAGATTGGGAGAGATCAGTAGGAACCATTTAGAGCTTCCATGTGAAATAAAAATCCCAAATAATTTCTATCCTGGAGGATTTGAGGCTCTTGGAAAATGGAACTACAGTACTCTATCAGAATAATTTCTTGGCAGGTTAAGAGTATAGCCCAAGGAAAATAAATCACTGAAGCTTTCAGGACCTTGTATGTAGAATTATTTCCTCCAGTCTCTTCCTTTTCTTGCTCCTATTCCTGGAGAGAGAGGAATTTTTTCTAAACTATGGAATTCACCAGTATTTTTGTCTATCTACAACCTAAGTTGACTATATAAGAATAAAAGCTGGCAAGGAAAAAACATTTCCTTAGGCATGATATTTCAGCTCTCAAAGAAATACTGTTAATCAGGCTGAGGCATTTGGTTGACCAAGGAGCAAAACACCATATTAAATCTGCAATTAACTTTCCCCTGAATTAATTTTTAAATGTTTTTTTCATTGCTGGATTTTATAATCTCACTTATGGTCAGGCCAAAAATTATACTCTTTAATAAGGCTTTGACAGAAATGAAAGGCACCATTTGATTGGGAAAAAAAAACACAGCATATTATTACACTTAGCTAGTTTAAAATTTCACCAAATTTTTGTGATAGCTCAGCCTCCATTAATTTGCCTGGCATTGAAAAAACAAGTTTAACATACATGAAAGCCATGTGCCTAAGAGGAAGTCTTACTTAATAAAGAATAGAATCATGCTCTTTTAAATTAGAAAAAAATTCTTGTCCAGTTAACCTGCAGTAGGACTCCTCTCATTCTGAGCTAATGGAAATGTGGTATCAAGTACACCCACTGAATTCTGCTGAATATTAATTTTATTGCCATTTCAGATTTCAAGAACACAGGCAACTCGGGAAATCACATTGTTTCAGATGAGTCTAAGCCAGGCAGGAGCTCAAATGGTCACATCAAAGCCAACTAAAGAGAGGAAATATTTTGGAGCAACATAGCTATTATTGTTTGGATTTAATTGTATTAATTGGATTGAAGGAGTTTGTGACCCACAAAAAAACAGACTTTTAAAGTGATCATATGCTGGTGGAACAGGGAGTGCCTGGACACAGGTGGCTGCCTTATCTACAGAGAACGGCATATAGTGTTATGGGAGCCACATGTACAATATTTCCCATTGACAACCCTGAAAATGAATGAGCGGTACCACAGGAGAGTTACCACACCACTGACAGAAACATTCAAACACTGTCATCATCAACAAACGACAACCAAAAAATCATTTGGCTGTTTGAATTTGGGGTCTACAGTATAAAACTGTACATGTCCAGAACGATGTATTCAAATGGCAATACAAAGGAAGAAAAAGAAGAGTTACATAAACAAATTTGAGTTGGGCACAGGATTGATAACATGTTCAAAAGCTCACAATGCTTTAAGAGCCTAAGGAAAAAGGAAACAACATTAAAGACTTTTAGATTCCATACTATTCAAGCTCTAAGTCAATGAAACCTCTTTTTAGTGCTATCACTATTGAGTAAATTACTTAGGGTTGGAAAAAGGGAAGGCATTAAGAGCCCTAAGTATGCAACATTTAAAAAATCACTTCCTACAATGTTTGATAATTTTTCAAAAAGGCAAATACACAGGAAATTTCAATTACATAATACATCTTTGTGGCTTCTGATTTTTATTATGTCAAAGCCAGTTTTGAAATAATGCAAAAAAGTTTCGACCTGACTTAAATGCTCAACAAGGCAGAAGCTCTGCCTTTCTGCATCCTGCATCCACCGTAATCTTTGCTCAAAATGAAGTGCACTGCCTCAGCTCCTTTTCTGGGCTCCAGTTTTCCTCCTGTGTTGTCTCAGGGGATGCAACAATTTGCATACACAGCCAGCCAGGCTTGCTTGGTGAATTCTGAGATTTGTGCAGAAACCCCATGAATAAAACAGCATCAAAAAGACCTCTGCATGACCCTGGAGTTGGTGATGGTGGTGGTATGTGCACTTGCACTTAATTCTTCCGGTTTTACCTACCACATCTTTTGGTTAGTTTGTAGAGAGAAAAAGTTGAGCAGTCTCTATTAATGTGTTCCCCACAGCCATCATTCTGCACGGCAGTCTATTTGTGCAGGTTTGAAAGTAGATGATTTTAGTTCTGAACTACTGAGCCGGAAGCGGTTTCATCTCTCTATAGTCCCTGCTGTGCAGAGCTACTATGCAGAACTCGCTGACTTAAAGGGGGAACTTGATGCTTATTTACTTCCATAGATAAAAAGAATCTCTGCAGAAGTTCTCATGTTTGGGGAATCATAATATACACTTGAAACCCTGGAAAGAATTTTAGATACTTTCTTCCAGTATTACTGTGGTCACATTATTTAAAGGAAAGGCTAGCTTGAAAAATAACTATATGAACCACCTATAATAATAAAATTGGTAACAACAGAAATAGCAAACTTTTACTAAGCATTTACTATGTACCACTCTCTAGAAGAGGGTTTCTCAAGCTAATAATTCCTTTTTGTTAGACACTGTCTCGTGCATTACAGGAAGTCTAGCAGCACCGCTGGACTCTGCCCACTAGGTGTCAGTTACAGTTCCCATCCTCTGCCAAGTTGTGGCAACCAAAGCTGTCTCCAGACATTGCCAAATGTCCCAAGGGCTATAAATTCACCCTGGCCGAGAGGTTATCCCTATGCTAAGCATTTTACATAAAATACCTTTTGTATTTTTTAGTAAACTTTTAGGCAGGTACTCCACAAATAAATTAAGCAAAGAACAGAGATAATCACTCTAACTCAAGCAAAACAAGAAAAACAAAGTCAAAGTAATTCTGTCCCAGGCAATGTACTGACTGTAGGTACTGTGGATACCAGTTTTAAAATACACTGCTAACAGGATGCAGCCTTCTTCACAGTGTTGGCTAGAGTGAAGGTGGGAAGCCTGTATGCAAGCAATTCAGCACCAATGCTCATAGTTCAAACACAAACACAGTCATGAGAGCATGCATCTATCATTAAAGCAACTCCATTTCTCCTCACTGACCATATGCATATGATTTCCTTGATTTCTCAAAAGACGCAAGCTACATTATTTGCCATGTTTCTCCCTTAAATACTTGCAGAATACTTCAGAACCTGACACCACAGGTTCTGTTCTCATTGTAGTTAAGATAAAAGCCCTGCCCTGGCTGGTGTAGCTCAGTGGATTGAGTGCCGGCCTGTGGACCGAAAGTTTGCCAGTTCGATTCCCAGTCAGGGCTCATGCCTGGGTTATGGGCCAGGTCCCCAGTTGGGGGTGAGAGGCAACTAATCGATGTTTCTCTTGCACATGTTTCTCTCCCTTTCTCCTTTCTCCAAAAATAAATAAATAAAAATCTGAAAAAAAAAGGTAAAAGTCCTAACCCAAAATGGCTGGTAGATTCATAATGCAATCGCTGGCTTCTGTTTTGAAGCTGAATTGAAGAGCTTGAAAAAAATGAATTATTTCCCTGAATCGAAGACACCACTGATTGCAAGCACAACATTATGTTTTGTATCAGTAAGATAGAAAAACAAAGGTTATTAATTAAATCATGGCATTCCAATTGAGTTTTAGGCCCATCCTGACCACTGAGATGGTAAAGAATAAAAAAAGACAGGTAACTCAGGGTTGATGAATGATCCATTGAATAAATTCATGACTGATGAATTCTAATTTAATCATTTATTGTTTTTGTTTCTGATCTTCGTTTTTTAAAAAGGCCTTCTGCTAGGAATAGGATAAGGTAAAAAAAATGTCACTCTGGAATGCTTTCTTATTGTGACAACACAGAGTTGAGCCAGGAATTTGATGCTGATGTTTGTCTTAAAATTTCATAGGCAACTAACCTTAGCTCTTGATCAAAATCATGTAAACAAATTGAACATGAACTTTTGAAAAAAAAATGCTTTAAAACTATAGTGAGGATGTTTTTCAAGAAAAGCATTCCTTTCTTTGGAGACATTTCCTTTATAATTTCAAGATTTTCAAAAGATGTAGGTTAAATAAAACATTTCACTTTAAATCTCAAAATGCCAATTTTCAGGGACAGACTATGAAGATTAGTACAGCTACCCTAGTCTCCTATCCCAATATTCTATATGTCTTATTAACATCAGACATTCTGACATGATGAGAAATTGTACTAATTATTCTTCCTATCTTGAAGAAGAGATGACCAGAAAATAGCTACCAGCAGAAAACAAAGGGACCAGATGTAAAATCTTCTAAATTTGATGCAGATGGATAATCATTACTCTTGCTTTAATATCACTGCCTTAGGGGTATTCCTGTTTACTACCTGATCATTAGTAAGCCAATAATCTGTAATCATGCAGACCATTTTTCTCCATCAACCACTGGGTCTGAGTATTTTTAGGTATACTTCTAAATTGCAGAAATTGGATTTTACCTAAGTAGCACCTTGTCTTGACTGCTTTTATATATAATTCATTTTTGCAAATCGAATCAAGGCATTTTAAAAGTTAACCAGACTATTACATAACTTTGCTTACTTGTATTTTCTACAAAAGTAACTAGACTTTTCTAAGCAATTACTTTGAACAGGTATGGTCTTTTGGGGGGAGGCATTCTGAAAATCCTGTTACCTTATGTTTGAAAAAAAAAACCCACTCAAGACAACTAAGTGACGAAGAGATAGCCAACCTATCAGATACACAGTTCAAAACACTGCTTATCAAGATGCTCCAGGAACTCACTGGGTACTTCAACAGCATAAAAAAGACCCAGGCAGCAATGAAGGTTGCATTATGTGAAGTACAGAAAAATCTGCAGGTAACCAACAGTGATGGGAAGGAAACCGAGACTCAAATCAATGGTTTGGAGCAGAAGGAAGAAAGAAACATTCAACCAGAACAGAATGCAGAAAGAAGAATTCAAAAAAATGAGGAGAGGCTTAGGAACCTCTAGGACATCTTTAAACATTCCAACATCCAAATTGTAGGGGTGCTAGAAGGAGAAGAAGAAGAGCAAGAAATTGAAAACTTATTTGAAAAAATAATTAAGGAGAACTTCCCCAATCTGGCAAAGGAAATAGACTTCCAGGAAGTCTAGGAAGCCCAGAGAGTCCCAAAGACGTTGGACCCAAGGAGGAACACACCAAGGCACATAGTAATTACATTAGCCAAGATTAAAGAGGAGAGAATCTTAAAAGTAGCAAGAGAAAAGGACAGTGTTACCTACAAAGGAGTTCCCACTAGACTATCAGCTGATTTCTCAAAAGAAACCTTGCAGGGAAGAAGGGGTTGGAAAGAAGTATTAGAACTCATGAAAGGCAAGGACCTACACCCAAGATTACTCGATACAGCAAAGCTATCATTTATAATAGAAGGGCAGATAAAGTGCTTCCCAGGTAAGGTCAACTTAAAGTTCATCATCACCCAGCCCTTATTATATGAAATGTGAAAGGAACTTATCTAAGAAAAAGATGATAAAAACTATGAACAGTAAAATGACAACAAGCTCACAGATGTTAACAACCGAACCTAACCCCCCCCCAAAAAAAACCCAAAAACAAACTAAGCAAACAATTAGAACAGGAACAGTATCACGGAAATGGAGATCACATGGAGGGTTATCAGTGGGGGAGTGGGAGGGGGAGGGGGGAAGGTACAGAGAATAAGTAGCATAAATAGTAGGTAGAAAATAGACAGGGGGAGGTTAAGAATAGTAGAGGAAATGCAGAAGACAAAGAACTTATATATACGACCTGTGGACATGAACTAAAGGAGGGGAATGCAGGTGGGAGGGGGTGTGCAGGGCAGAGGGGAATAAAGGGGGGGGGAAATGGGACAACTGTAATAGCATAATCAATAAAATATATTTTTAAAAATTGGTTGATTGTCACACACACAAAAAACCCACTCAGGGTTCAAACTTAATCATCACAGCTTTGTGAGCAATTTTATATTTCCCATCAAGATCACAGGATACTGCAGTAAAACTCACTCTGTGTTTACCAATAAAGAGAGAAAGATTCTTTTGACTGTCTTTTTATTGAAAGAATTGGACTTTAAAATGAGCATCATTTTACATGCTGTAAACTTAATATTCAGGGCAAGATACAAATAGGTAAGTTGAAGCTAAGGAACATAAAGAAAAGTAAGAGCATGAAAGTCTATAAGAGGACAAGCCAATTAGTGTGGTTTCTTAACTAAGGTTAACTGTGGGTGTTTACATGAATTGAATAGCTTCCAAAATCAAAGGCCTGGAAGTTGGAGATGACAGTAGTCAGTTAGAAAACTATTAAGGATGACTAGCATGAAGCACTGCCTTGAAATTGCATCCCTCAAGGAAACCAAAGGAGGATCTAGCTCTGGCTGGGCACAGAGGCTTTGAGGATTAAATTAAAACAAAGACAAAAGCAAACATGATCATTATCGTAAAAGCCTTGAGAAGATCAGAGTCCTCTGCTGGAGAATGCTGCTGAGAAGTGAAATACAGCTGGGAGGTGTCAGGGACAATGATGCCAGCTTGAGTACTCAAGACAAATTTGCATTTCTAGAGGAATTTTCTATGAGTTATGTAGAAATGAAGGATTCACAGTTCCTTCTCATGTTAATACAGATACCCAATACTTCTTTGGGCCTTAGGTATCAAGATGTAGGCTCTGGAAAAATCAATCTAGTGGCTGCCAACCTTGAACCTAGGTTGTTTTTTTTTTTAATTGATTCTAAAGAGCATCTGCATGGTTCTTCACTGTGTGGGAGAACCACAAATTCACTCAGATCTCCTTGAATCAAAGCAATGGAGAGAAGGAGCAACATGAAATACAGAACATGTGAAAAGAAATTCAGCCTTAATTACTTTTAAGTAAGCACCTCCAACCACTCTGAGAAAATGAACAAGTATGGAGTGGTGAGATTAACTTTAAGGACTAAATGCCAGTGACTTTAGTTCATGAATCCAATGTTTATAAAGAAATAAAAGTTTTGAGAATTTCTTCTTAAATGCCTCAGGGAAACTCTCACACCCAATTTCTGACTAAATTACCAAATGTTTAGAATTAGCAGAGTCTAACCATAATCAGTTTCTTGGGTACTAACACCCTTCCCCTGATACACACATCACACTTATGCAAATTATTCTTGAGAGCCTATGAGATTCAAGGACATGACATTCACTATTGCATTAACTCTTCATAAGAAGTATGTGAAATAGGCTCAGGAAGGTTAAAGAAATCACCCAAGGTTGCATAAACTAGGAAATGACAGAGAACTACCCGCTGTCCCCCACCTCTCTTATATACAAGTAAATGGGCAAAGAAATAATCTCTAATACTTTATATTGATAGCCCTTTCTTTAAGAACCTCGGAAGTAAAATCAGATTCATTTCCTGCTGGGTGACTATAGTCAACTTCACTGCAATCTGAATTAGTGGTTTTCTAAGTAGTGAATGATAATACAAATGCCATAAGTACAATATTGAGCAGCTACTCTGTGTTCGACATCTGAAACCTACACCTACTACCACTTAGAATTAATCCTCACAACCACTCTACTACAGGTAGCGTTCAAGGTGCCAAGGACTGAGGGCACTTGCCCAAGATTCCGCAGCTAGTAAGTATCCTCACATAAAGATTCTTCCCTCCCAGTCCCTGAGCTCCCTTCTGAAAAACCAAAACCAGGCACAAAAACACAAACCAACACACTGGTCTCAGCCACATGCCCGAAGGTAATGAAGCAGTCATAGAGGAGAAGCATTGCTCACCTGACTCCAGGCGCCAGCCTTCCATTTGGGGCATCTTCCTCCTCGGCACTTTCTGTGCCCATTTGGCTTAGCAAGGTGTTTACAGTAATCACTTTCTAAATGGTTTCCATCTTTTGCCATGCAGTAAACATTTCGTTGTTTATGCCCTCGACCACAAGAGACAGAACACTGAAATATAAAGCAATGTCAAGGTTGTTGTTGTTTTTTTTTAATCACATGGAGTTTGAAAAAAAAGTGTGTCGTGAGATGTTAAGATCATGCCTAATGAGAGTTATCATCCCCCCCTCTTTCCAGCACCATTTTTGATAATATCTCAAGGCACAACCTGGAAGGAAAGTAGCACCAGGGTGAAAGATGTCCACAGCATCGTAGCAGCAATCCTGTGTAGTGTTTTGGGTCACTCGAGAAAGTGGGCAAATGTGGATAATTTAGGCCAGGAATGAAGCCCCCAGACCTGAAATTGCCATGCAATTTTCTGATTTAAAGAACTCTTGCTATGAATAAGGACTTCTTTTCATATCTCATTTCATGCAGTCTCTGACCAAGATATTTCTTCAACAAAATGCCTCATGAGTCACTGATTTGGATAAAGTTGCATTTCCAAAATACAACTGCATCCAATTTCCTAATTAAATGATATAAGGAAGTTCTTCACCATTTTTCAGAGGCTAAACTCTCAATTTTGGGAGGGAGGCATTACCTTTCAACTTAGGTCTGCAGGTTCACTGAACTGTTTTAAATGTGACCTTGTCTGACCACATCTAAGCAATTTGACTTTGATTTCAGATTAGGTTTCTCAAAAAGGTTTAAGAATCAAAGTGCCCAGGGAGTCAGGACAAAAATTTGGTATGACAGCTTCTTGTAGAACAGGCAACAGGCTGCCCCAGTGAGTGCCTGAGATATTCAACTTTCATTGCCTCATTAGCAATTATAGGAGTCATTATCAGTTGGCTCATAAGCTTGCTGGCTCAGGTTTTCAAGACACATTATTTCCCAATATAACACTCTTGCTTTCTAGAGAGAAATGAGTTTAAGAATGAAGGAAAATGAGAAAATACAATGAAAACATATTTCAAGTGCCATTTTCTTCTATTCAATATTTCTTATTCCCTCCACTAACTTTGTGACTTTGTACACTTAAATCACTAAAGTGCCCCTTTATGCCTCATAGATAAATAGCACTATGTAAAACATGCAGCCTGATATCAACTCAACCGCCATTACCAACCAAGCATGCTCAAAGTTATACCATTCATAAACTTCCCAGACGTGTTTTTCTAGTAGACACAAACCATTATAAAAATTTCAGTAGTAGATGATAGATTTAAAATATGTATCTAACAGGCGTGACTATAACTTTTTATTTTAAGAGATGGTTGCATTGCTGTTTTCATTTGGGCTCTCATCTTCTGAGTATTATAATTTGGCGTAGTCATTCTGGAAACCTTAATAGAATAAATGGTGTGGAAGGAAGGAGCCCACTTTGAATATCTGTACCAAAACCAAAATATCCATAATTCAACCTTACAGTGTTCTAAAGTGTTTTAAGACTTTGGGATATAATTTTAGAAGGCTTTTAGGATGAAGTTCCTAGAAATCTGCCTACAAACCAATGATCTAATGACTTGTATACAAGTATTCCCTGTTATTAGTAACTAATTTTAATATTTAAACATGTTACTTTGATAAGAAAATAACATAAGGGCACAATTAGAATTTGGGTGCGTTCATTTGTTTATTCAACATTTATTAAGCACATACTAAATTCCAGGAGTTATGCAATGCATTGGGGATACAGTGATGAACAAAACTGGTAATATAATTCCTGTCTTCATAGAAGCTTATAGACCAGTGAGGGAGAACAGCATTAATCGAGTGATATCAAAAATAAATGCTTATTAATTGAGCTGAGTGTTATAAAAGAAACAGTTTGGAGTGGTTAGAAGAGGGCTCCCTGAGACATTCCCTGGGGCAGAGCATGCAGAACTCACAGATCATAACAATGTATTTGGATTTTATTCTGCATGCAGTGGGAAATCACTGAAGAATTTTTAAGTCAGGGTAAGACATGGTCTCATTTTTGTTAAAAACTTCTACCTTGACTACTGAGTGAATGATGGGCGGGAATATAAGTGTGGCTAAAAACAAGAGAACTGCTCAGGAAGCTACTGCATTTATTCAGACAAGAGGTGATGGTGGCTTAGATTAGGGTGCAGCACTAGAGTGGGGGGTTGGTGGATTTAAGACATTTTTTTTAGGTAGAAATAATAGTACCTAATGGATCAGCTGTGGGGTGGAGGAAAGAAGGCAGAGTCAAGATGATTTCTGAATTTCTGGTATAGGCAACGGGATAGAAAAAGGACAATTATGGAAATAGATGAAACAACATTGGGAGTCAAGGATATATTTATTTGTAGACAATAAGATGGGCTTAAAAGAGACAGACTCATGGATGGGAACATTTGGTTTATTAGGGTGAAGACACAGACATAGCTGTCTTAGAGTAATCGGATGAACAGGGATGAATTTAAAGCAAGTCTATGCTTAGGGATAGTCATTTCAACATAGAAAAAGTACAAACAAACTGTCCCTTAATATCGAGAGGAAGCAGGGAATTGATAGAAATACTGACTTAGTAATCTGCAGTGGTCTTTGGAAGAGACAGCCTAAAAGTAGTCAGCAATCTTCAAAGGCAGAATTAGAGAAGGCACAGCTTGCGCACATTACCTATATGCCAGGCACTTCTCTAAGACTTGAAATGCATGATCTCATTTAATCGCCCCAATAACCATAGAGATAACTGTCAGGAATAGTAACAGCACAATGAACACAGTTAAATTACCAACATCACTGACAATTCATCTGAGGTGCAACCAACAGCTTATTGCCCATGAAATGAAGATGAGTGAAGAAATTTCCAAACATGTTGACTTCAAGACTGTGTACAAGCTGGATTAGCTGGGTCTCACGCATTCCTATGTACATTTTTCTTATTTGGGCCCTCAATGTAACTGACTTGGAAAAAGAACTCAATATTTTGGCAGGATTCACTGCACATATTATTTGCCTACAATTGTTAAGATCTAAAAGCAATTAGAAAATTCTCCAGGTATCCAATCTGATAGAAAACTCTTTTCATTTTGGGCTTTCTAACTTACCAGTGAAGAAAAGCAGCTGCTCATGGAAATTTTCCTATCCAACAGTTCATTAATGGGTCTATTATGACTTCATAAAAAAGCTGTTATTTTGATAATCAAATAAACACAAGTTTGGATTCTATATTCTGAGGGAAATTTCCATCTGATCATTTCTAGTCCTTTCCCAGGCACTGACTTTTGCATTGCCATGCATCACTGAGAGAATAGTTACATTTAGTGCGTCAGCTAGTACATGTTATTCATTGGCTACATATCTGAGCATTCTTGCTCTGGAAAATATTTAATTTCTTAACTTTGGAGCTAAAATAGCCTCCTGGTTTGCCAATAGAAATGTGACTTTTATTTTTCCTCTGGGGAAACAACCCAAGTTGTTTAGGAGAATGGTTTCCCCACCCTCAACTTGGAGCAAGACTCCCTCCCAAACAATGTAATCTCTGCTTGTTACTTAGAAATATCAAGGTCTGCATCTCAGATGCCTGGGCTCTCAAGCTTTTGTTTCTGTGAGGTCTTTCGAAGGGGATGTTTAATGTGGAGCTTTGTTCAGGTGTTGCTTTATCACTTATTACGATCTAAGGTCTACGAGTTTGAAATCCTTGCATTTTAGCTCCTCTGGGGAAAACAAACTCAGGGCATGGGCAGTCTGCTTATAACCTCTACAGAAAGCGTGCACCTTGTGAGTGGTAGCTCTGGTGTGGAT
The DNA here is from genome assembly GCF_022682495.2 of Desmodus rotundus. Lineage (NCBI taxonomy): Eukaryota > Metazoa > Chordata > Mammalia > Chiroptera > Phyllostomidae > Desmodus > Desmodus rotundus. Next base: position 79,060,434 of record NC_071394.1, on the reverse strand, counting down.
TTGGGTCTGGTGTGCTGTTCCTGGCCTTTCACTTATATTGAGGGGCATAATCTCTCAGTCCTCAAGAAGCCAAAAAACAACCCTAGTGTGTCTGCCTGGAAGAGACAGGCTGAAGACTTAAAGCCAACGAGACCCCTGAAGTTACTGAGGCTGCTGAGAACCTGAGCATCCAAATGAAGATAGAGAATTACCACAGAACTGGTAAGGACTATATAGGAGGAATAACAAGGGGCAGGGGGAGGGGTGCATGCAAAATCTGGCTAGAAGGAAGCTTCTCGGGGGGGGGGGGGGGCTGAAATATGGTGGGTGCAGTGTGAACCAGGACGGCTGGGTTACAGCCAATGTCTCCTAAACGTGGGTTAGTACATGGTCATGGTCCAGGAGGATGGCCCTTGCTGTGTCTGGGCACAGTTTTGTATGTCTAGGTGATTCTCATCTCCAAGTGATGCTGTGTCTGGGCACAGTTTTTATGTCTAGGTGATTCTTAACTCCAAGTGATCTAGATACATGAGATTCTGTATACATGAAATGTGTCTCAGAGGATGATGATCAGCTAGTCTATATTTCCAAGCACAGGACTGGGTGACAGCAAGGTAGTAATCAGGAAGCGCTGAGAGGCCACAGGAAAGGTTATATACCAGAGCCATTAAGTCAAGACTCTCCTAATCTAAGGATTTTTGACAATTGGACAGCTAATCATCACTCCAAGACTGGTGGGCAAAGTTCAGTTTTGAGACAAGAGACTTTGCTAATTATTATTCAAGGCCTTTCTCTGTGATGCTCTAAAATATGATAATAACCTCTAAATCACTTCATTTAAAATGTTCAGTTGTGTCTTTTCTTAACAACAACCAGGTCTTCTTGATTCTACTCTCATTTTAACTGTGTTTAACAAAACATAAAGTCAACCTCATCTGGAAAGTATGCTATCAGAAATGATGCAAGGGTTGCACCCACAGTTCAGGCCTGCCTTTGCTAATTACAGGCTGAATGAAGTGAGTGTTGTGTGAGCACCACACTGTCGGGAAAGGCAAGGGGATACCAGCCTGTTCCTACTGCTGCACTGAAAAAAGAAAGTGAGCACAAGGATGTAGATTTAGGGATCAAACGCAAGGCCTGGAAAACCATGCGGCCTTGTCACAGAGCAAAAAGCTAGCAGCAACTCACACAGGTTTATTTACTGCCTTCCACACTGCAGGCAGTCAGCAAATATGCATGGAAATGAATGAACCCATGACACCTGTAGCCATCACAGAATGAATTTCATTTACAGTATATACTATAAATGAAATGCCATGTTTGCCTAAAGATAAAACCACCTAGGATCTGACCCACAGTGCTAATGCTGAACTGATCTGGTACAAACTATTTAGTTGCAGAAAGGCACCCCCAAGAGCATTCCTTCCATTGGAGTGCAACTATTAGAAATCATACTAGTCACCTTCTATTGAACACTCACACTCACTATGAGTGGGAAATGGGGCTGAAGGTCAACTTTGAGGCTCAGGCACTGCTGGGGCTCCTTTTCACAGATAAGGAAACTGAGGATTAAAGGGGTGATGTCACTTGCCTAGGCTCACAGAGATAGAGTTAGGCTTCAAATCCAGCACTTCTGCCTCCCGAGCTACCGTTTTCTTTCTCATGTTCTACTGAAGAAAGGGTCTAGTTAAGAAAACAGGCTGCTTACCTCTGCTTACCCAAGGTACCAACAGAAAGCAAGGATCTCAGAGCAGTGTTTCTGAAGACTATTTTAGAGACCTCTGATTCCTTGGTCTCCCAAGAAAAGAGTAGCTACGCAATGTTAGTATTTTGACTTTAATACTTTCTCCACCACATCATTAGCACCCTGGGAAGAAAGGCACTATTATATAAGAGCAAATATATAATCATGTTGGTAAAGGGCCACATTTTCCTTTGGCCAAAGCCACACCCTGATTTTCTCTTGGTTGTTTTTCAGGGTTTGTCCACCCTCTGGGGCATGCCCGATGCCACAAGGCAAATGACTGTTTTCTACCACTGGTGAAGGGCTCTCTGTGTGGTCATGAAGGGAAGGTTGCAGGTTGTAAATTCTGGCCTGCTGAATCACCAGGGACTATTCCCTCAAATGTCTGAGCTGTGCAGCATCTCAAATATTATTCAGTGCCTCTATTTACTTTACAAATTCAGCACGAGAGACAAGGAGACATGGCATGGCATGGCATGCTCACAGTGAGGGAGGAGTACATGGAGGCTCAGGACTATGAGCTCCTGTCCCTAGCACACAACACTATGCACTGCCCATCACACTGGGGATTTGTGGTCAGCTCTGGAGTCCTGCATATGTTGCTCAGGAACCACAGCTAACCAGACAACTGATTCTTCCTATTCCAAGTCAGTGATGCTCACAGAGAGCTAGCAGGACAGACAGGGACTAGAGAGGCAGGCACAGTTTCTGCACCTCTGGCTTTGACATAGAGTAAACACCAGCAAGAACAAGAGTTAGTACGACAACCTCTTGTTCTGAGGTACTAGTTAAGAACAAATTCCAAGGGGTGCATGTGCGTGCATGAACACAGGAAATGACAGCTCGCTGTCTTCACCTTGCTCTGAGTTGCAGCATCTCACAGCATAGGTTTTAGAGTCAGAACTAAGCTGGAGTGCCTTCTACTATTTTATGCTGGTGCCATTTGGGACAGGTGACTTAACCTTCTCAGTTGAGGTTTGTTCTCTGTAAAATGGAGACAACAGTATTATCTATACTCAGTGAAGTTGTGCACAATTAGTGAGTCAATGCATGCAGACAAAGCTCTGTGTGTTTTGGCTGAACACTATAAAAATCAAAACACATTCACTATTACCAGACTAAATCTTCTATTCAGTGGAGTCTTTTAGACTATCTTCTAACATGCTGTTAAAAAGGTGAGCATTTTTTTTTAAGTATGTGTTAACTAATGGAACCTAAGATTAACATTCTAACTCAGGAATTTGCTGGGTGAAGGAGGGACTTAATCTGGCAAAATCTCACCTATGGGCGTGGGTGAGAGCTTCCCCTTCCCAAGGTCACAGAGAAGCACACAGAGCAGGCATAAATGTTGAAATGCCTTCTCTGTTGCTGTGCCCTTCCACTTTTACAGACCGTCCCTCACTCACATAGTCTCTTCTAACCACAGAAGACAGGAACAAGTGAGGGAAAGAAAGACCACTTCTGAATGCTATGTCTCTTTTCTGCCCCATGATTTCCTACTCATACTTTTTATCTCAAGGGCTACTGCTGTTTCTCATGTGCTTTTATTATGTTTTTTCTTAAATGTCCTGATACACAGACTCAACATCAGTTACTGAATACATATCTACTCACTTCCCTGCTCTGGTCACAGTTCTTTGTCAAAAAACACCTTATTGGCAGTTATGAGACATTTAGGGATTTTTTATAGGGTCTCTCACAACACAAGAATGGTTCTGAATGGGGGCATCAGGGAACCAAAATGACTTAGGCAGAAGGAGAGAAAGCTTTGCCAGGGAACAAGGGCTATTACTTCAGGGCATAAAGCCAGTGCTGACAGGCCTGCCTGATGGCTGTTGATGTCCAGGACCACCATGGCACTTATTACCATGAAAAGAAGCTGAGAAAGCATGAGATTGGCAGGGAACACTATTGTAGAAAGCAGATGCAGAGTCATAGTCTCCCAGCAAGTTGGGGTATAGGCCACTGTCCCATCCCCATTGTCCCGACACCCCCAGCCTTTGCAGTGATACAAAGGTCTAAGATTGCAAGAGAAAAGGAACTAAGATCCACATGTCAGCATTTGGCATACACTTGAAGGCTGCCATCAATACTATAGACAAATAAGTAGCCCTGCATGTGCCTCCTTAAGGCTAGGGCAGGGCCAGGCAAATAGCGGGAGACAGGGAGAGGTGCGTGCTTGTGCCCACCACCTCTCATCACCCCCAAGAATTTCGAGGCACAGCTGTCCCCTCCCAACCTGAAAATAAAACAAATTTATACGGGGAGGGGGAGAAATTATAATATTAAATATAGCAGTATATGAGATTATCTATGCAGGTTGTAAAACTCAAATTGGGGTTATTTTTGTTCTGCAAGAATATAAATATTACAGTTTTTTTTACTTAGAAATATAGAAAACAAAAACCAAGCAAATCTGCACAAGCAGCATCTGCTGGATTCAATTGTGGCTACATCCAGTGGTGACCCCAGGAACTTGGGGCATCTTATATCACCAGGCCCTGTTACCCCTGCCATGCCCTCCAATCCCGCATTCCCAAGCACGTCAACTCTTTTTATACAACTTCTTTTCCCTTTCAGTGCCATACATGATGATTATTTGTTACTGACTTCAGCAAAATAATGATATTGGCATTCTTCAGGAAAGGGGTGAAGATGGTACAAAGACCCATACTCTGTGCTTGCCACAGGATTATCTATGAAGGTAGTTTGGAAGACAGGGAGGGTAGTGGGTGAGATATTTGTTCCAGGATCCTCATTCTCAGCTGTTGCAAAGGTAAGTGAAGAAGTGTCTGAGTAAGTAATAGATAGAAAAGCTGTGGCTGATGAGAATGGTGACCAAAGTTTCTTGGCACTCTGAAGGTGGACTAGGACTGAAGGCCCAGGTAGGAGTGTTCAAATCTCTCTGGAGATGTCATTCTGCTAGAAGATGACTGTGCTTAGGAACACCCACTCATGACTTGTGCTACTGTCACAGGCACCCAGGAAGCTTACGTCACCTTTGGGAATGCTTCTATAGAAAAGCAGTCCATGAAGGTGGTCTCTGGACTTTCACGTACCTAACCAACGTCCAGCCCTTGAATTACATCCTCCTACCAAAGAGCTAGTCTATGTGTCCTTTAGTAATTTAAAAGATACCAGGACAGAGTTCATTTAATTGCATTTTCCAGTTTTGTTTCTTCTGCCTGCCTGGCCCTTCCTCCACCAATCTAGTGAGAAAAGGACATCTTTACATGCCAACACATTAAGCATCTTAACACTGAAAAAATTACAACATTTTTGGGAAAGTAGTCCATGTAATCAATTTGCTTTTGGGTAGATATTAATGCCACCTGAGAACTGAGATGCTTAACCCAACAACTATTTCTTTCCAATTTTGTTCAGCTAGAGGTATGAAATTATGGTTAATAAGCATCTCAAACTAAACATGTTCAAAACAGAAGTCCTGGTCTTCCTCTGCAACTCTGTTCTTCCTACAGCCTTCCCCATTTCCATCAATGGAAACTGCACCCTCCCACTTATCCAGTGCACAGCACTTGGAGTCATTCCAACTCCTTCCTTTCTGTTCCCCATATCCAAGTGCTCAGCTGCTCCTTCAGCAGTACCTTAAAAATACATCAGACTCTCATCACTTTCACCACTTCCATTGTGAACATTCTCATCTGAGTTACTGCAGTGACTTCCTAATGGTCTCTCTGCTTCTGTATTGTTCCTCCCCTAGCTTCTTCTAAACTCAGAAGCCAGAATCATTCTTTTAGAACAAATTCATGTTCCTACTCAATCCCCCTCTTCCCTCAATAGCTTCCTACTTCACTGAGCATAAGCAAAACCCCTCCAATGTTCTAACCTCTTGTGGCATACCTCTACATTCTTCTTCCACAACTGCATCTCTGTTTCATATTCCACCCCATCCCCTCTCTCATAGTTATACTGACCTTCTTGCTATCACCAAGATATGTGTGGTGTACTCCTGTCTCCAGGTCTGACCCTGGAATACTCTTCTCCCAAAGGTTTTCCCAAATCTTTGCTCAAATGTCAGCTTCTAAGCGGAGACTTGCCCCACATCCTTCAAATTACAGTTTTTCCCTCCTCTTCCTTGGTATTTCTATTCCTTTTCTCTAGTTTAGTTTTATCTATGTCACTAATCACTTTCACAATATATAGTTTACCCTTTCTTATCTTGTATGTTATTTATAGGTTATCTCCCCGACCCCAATAGAATGTAAGCTCAGTGAATTCAAGGATTTTTGTGTTTTGTTTGCTGCTATATCCCCAGCAGCTAGGGCAGTGCCTATCTTATAGAAAAAACTCAAATACTTATAGGATGCACAAATGAATGAATGAATCAGTGAATGAATATATCTAATAGAATCTAAAACCACTTATATCACAAGAATTTTTAAAGATTGAGTAAACATTATGCACAATGCTTAGCTCACTATACAGACCAAATAAATAACTGTTGCTCTTTCCTCTTGCCTGTGTCTATTCAGTCCAAAAACAACTAAGCACTCTTGTGGTTTAATACTTAATTAATGGTTACTGAACTAAATACTGCACCGGGGACATGTAAAAGAAAGGTTATCTGAGAATGTGATATAAGATAACAGATGGCAAGCGGCAGCAGGCAGGAGCTCAGAATGCTACACTGTCCTGCAAAGCCAAGACTGACATGAAAACTTTGGCTCTGGGCCACGGACACCATCACATACCCTGAGTTTCACATAACATTTCTCTTCCCCAAAGATGTCACCCTGGCATGATACCTTTGACAGGTGGGAAAATGTAGATATACAGATTTAAAATAGACTACAAAGAAATGTAATAGACAAGAATGGATTCTATCTAGGCCAGGTATTATTATTTCCATTTCAGAGGGAAACATCTGAGAGCAGAAAACTGAAAACTCACACCTTTGTTCCAAAACATTGTGTCAAAATGTTCATCCTGATTTTTTAAAGTTTTCTTTCATTTAGAAAAAGGCCTTAAAATTATATGATATCCAGGGCTACCAAACCAGCATGAGTCCTGAGATTTTGTAACTGTAGAGTGAATTTGATAGAAATGAATCATTGCCACCGTCTGTATACTCTACAAACTAGCCCCCACAAGCCTCTCTTTTAAGGGGATAATTGCTACCTAAATACTAGGATCAGGCCATGTCTAGAAAGATCTAGTTTTCTCTTTGTAAAAAAATTTTTTGAAGATTTTCAGAGAGAGAGAGAAGGGGGGTAAAAAGAAAGAGAGAGAAGCATCCACTTATTTATTTATTCATTGGTTGATTCTTGTATGTGCCCTACTGTGGACCAATCCTGCAACCTTGGCATATTGGGACGATGCTCTAACCATCTGAGCTACCTGGCCAGGGCAAGATCTAGTTTTCTTAGTCCCGCAGACCCCTCTGTACAGACGTATGGAATAGCAAGTCATGCTATTCTAGGGAGATGTAAATGTCCAAAATGTCCAGGGAGAAGCAACCCTTTTCAGAGCTCTGGCCTGGGAACTCTAGATAAGCAAGTCCAATTTCTAAGTTCCTTTAAAAATCACTCAAAACAAAGTGCAGTGTTAAAATTGTTTTATTCAAAATTGTAAGTATTCCACTACCTCCCACTCTTGACAACTAAAATAAGCAAAACCAGGGGCCTAGCTAAAAACCTGTGGGAAATATTCAGATCCTAAGGACTAAGCATCTATGGCTTTTAAAATGCAGAGGAGTACTAAACTGGTTTCTGCTTGGACCAAAGACTGGTTCTTTTATGTGTCACACATCAAAACCAGTATTTCTAAAAGTTTTGAAAGCCTTACAAGAAAGGAAGTGGGAAATTGTGGGGATTGGGGGTCAGTCATGTCTGGAATCCAAGAATTACTGATTATAAGATGTTGCGAAACTTGCTTAGCCTCCCTGCAGCTCAGTTTTCCTACCTACATAATAAAATCCATTTTGCAAGGATTACATGAGATTAGCAGTAATGCATATAAAGTACCAAGCCAGGGCGTGGCTCATAGCAGATGCTCAGTAAAATGGGGACCTTTGTTATTATTTCTCCACTTCCAGTCAAATCTATCTGGTCAACTCCAGATGGACACCTTTGTATGTGACATGAAGGAGTGTAAGACTGGCTATCATTTGATGACTGTGATATGCAGAAGCTCATTATTTTGATGAGTAAGCTTTTCAGCGGTAGCTGTGTCTTCTCATTTATTTATTTATTAAAGATTTGTATGTGTCCAATTTATAACCTAGAAATCACTGGTAAGTTTATAATTAGGTAAAAGGCAAAACTCAATTTCTAATTTTATTTACTTATTTATTTATATCCTCTGGAGGATATGTTTTTATTGATTTGAGAGAGAGAGAAACATCGATAGGTTGCCTCCTGTATGTGCCCCAGGCAGGGATTAAACCCACAACCTAGGTATGTGCCCTGACTGGGAATCAAACCTGCAACATTTTTGGTGTATAGGAGCACCTAAACCACTAGGCCAAGGATCTATTTCTAATTTTAAATGGCTTTTTAAATAGTCCATTAGTAATTTAAGGTTCCAGTTAATTCTGGGAGGTGGCACCTACTTGCCCGATGAAGAACCAAGACCTCTTATACACTGGGCACCAGTGTGCATCTCTTATTTTAATAAAAATTTCTGTGGTTTTCCATCAAATAAAGTTTAAACATTGTCAGAAAGATCCAGTATTTCATTAGAGCTTAGGTCCTATCATAAAATTTCTGAGGATGATGACAGTGTCTTGGGTTCATTTTGCTTCCCTTTCCTCTACTGATAGATTTCTTCTCCACACTTAATGCTCTGGAGTCACCACTAGTTTTTATGGCCATCGTTAGTGATGTTTTTGAAGAAGACGACCTGAGATTGATTTTCCTTCTAGGGCCAGGAGATGTATCACCTAAATGTTCTCTGACCCACCAATCTTAGAATTGTGCCTGTTATTGAGTCTATATATGTGTGTCTGTGTGGCATGGGATGATTTGGAAAGTGGAAAGGGAGATGTGGAGAGGCAGAACTTCAGAAATTTTCTTCCCCAGAAGCTCATGAACTGAAAAGCCAAATTAATGCCACACATCTGGAAAAGCAGACCATCTATGTATGGATTCCTCTGATGGGTTCAAAACAAAACAAAACAAAACAAAAAACCAAACAGGTGGGGAAATAACTAAGGACAAAAGCTGATGTAATGATTTATCTTCCCTGAGAGGAGGAAAGAAACAAGTTTATAACCATTAAAGACCCTCTGACTTAAAAAATAGGGATTGTTATCAAGCGTGTCTGGGAAATGCTGCAGACTATACATGAGAATGTGAGAAGGAAAGCTCTTTTGTAAGAAACCCATAAATTTATGGGAGTTGGGGTGATATTAGGGGACATTTGGCAGTGCCTGAAGACATTTTTGGTTATCACAATGAAGAGGATATGCTATTGGCATCCATGCTACAGTGCACAAACCAGCCCCACAACCAAGAACGATATAGTCCCAAATGTCAGTAGTACTGAGGTTAAGACACCCTGCTTCATATCTGTTTACAAGCCATGGAATACTTTCTGTACCACCCACTATCTTAGTCCTAAATCAGAAACCCAGTCTGCTTTCTTAGACAAAAGGTAAACTAGGATTAATCCTATCTTAAAAAAGTAACTCCCCCATCTAAACATTCAGGTCTTTACACCAGTTCCTAGATATCGTTGGGCCACTGCATATGTGCTGATTCTATCGTGGATGAGGGAGGTACTGTTTGAAATATAAAATCGAAAGAAACATGTACATGTGAACTATCTGTGTTACCAGAATGATCCAAATGTATGACATGTTGGAGTAACCCTGGTTTTCTTAGAGATGTCCGTTCTCATGTTATGTCCTTCTTTCCCAAGTTGGTCACTCCTGTCAACGTTGCCATGCAGAGTGCCTGTGGGTCGCCTTGGGTACATTTGTATGCCTTTATATTTCCTCTCCTTCCTCCAAAAAAGAATGAGTGGCACTGCTTGTTGGTTTGCAAATTCAGTCTGGTGAGACAATTTGGAGACTCTGACTTTTTAGCTTATCCTTGAGAATCTTTGACTGACTTTGATGACTTCTTGGGATCCCACACATAACATTTTATGAAAAATTTAACTCTCCAGAGAGAAGTGCTTTCTAACAGCTAACCAGTGTCATTCCACAGGGCTTGTGACTGTGTCTTCAACTTTGACTTTTGACTATGAGTCTTCTCTCTCTTCACCGGATGTCTCCACAGGGTTTCTCAATCTTGGCACTATTTCAGTGTTTTGGGTGAGATAATTCATTGTTGTTGGAGGCTATGCACTATATATAAAATGCTCAGCAACATCCCTGGTTTCTTTCTGTCTTTCTTTTTTTTTTTTTTTGCACTATCAAAATGCTTTAATGGTGGTGCCTGTACAGCATGTGATGTCAAGACAGGCAGAAGAGCAGGTACACACAGTGAGACAGGGCTCTCAGAGGACAGGTTGTGAGTGAATGAAGAGTTTTCATGGCTTCCATGCTTTCCTGGATACCAGACAGCTCTAGGCCACCTCCTCCTCTCCTTCCTCCTCAAACTCACCCTCTTCCTCAGCCATGGCATCCTGGTACAACAACATAGTTGATATTTTTATTCTGGATATTAAGCATTTGTTTGTTTACCTCCTTTGTGGGCATGTAGCCCCTGAAAACAGCTGCCATGGCCAGGTAGCACAGCAAGCTGCAGGTTACAGGTGGCCATGATGTTCTTAGCATCGAACATCTGTTGGGTGAGCTCAGGGACCATCAGGGCCCAGTACTGCTGGCTGCCCTGGCTGGTGAGCCAGGTGGTAAAGCTGGGCACGAAGAAGTGCAGGTGGGGAAAAGGCATCATGTTGATGGCCAGCATTGAACTGGCCAGGAAAGTGCAGGCAGGTGGTGACCCCACTCATGGTGACTGACACCAGGTGGTTCAGGTCATCATAGGTGGGTGTGATCAACTTTAGGGTTATGAAGCAGATGTCATACAGGGCCTTGTTGTCAATGCAGTAGGTCTTGTCTGTATTCTCCGCCAGCGGGTGGGCTGAGAGGGTGGCATCATAGGGTGGCATTGTAGGGCTCCATCATGGTGTCCGACATCTTAGGCAAGGGCACCACTCTGAAGGTGTTCATGATCCTGTCTAGGTGCTCCTCCCTGACCTTGCTGATGATGTGTGTATCTATCCCAGACCCAGCCTTGCCCCCCACCCAAGGAGTGAGTTCACTGGAAGCCATGCTGGCAGTTACAGCTCTCAGCCTCTTTCCTCATGACTCCAGCACCAAATCGACAAGCTCCACACCTTCCCTGTAGTGCCCCTTGGCCCAGTGGTTCCTGGCACCACTCTGACCAAAGACAAAGTTGTCCAGCCTTAAGATTGAAGGGCCCCAAGTTCACAGAGTCCAGGGTGCCCAGCTCCAAGTCCATGAGCATGGGGGCATGGGCACAAACTTGCCAGCAGGGACCTCATTGCAGTACACATCGATCTGCTCCAGCTGCATGCGGGTTGCTGTCCCCATGGTAAGTGCTAGTAGGGTAGATGCCAAACTCATCCCTTATCACCTCCCAGAATTTAACACTGATCTCACTGCCTCACTGGCTGGACTGCAGGTGCACAATCTCCCTCACGGCAGCAGTGGCGGCAAGTGTGAAAAGACAAAGCAAGAACCCAGAAGTGGTGCACAGAATGCTCCACATCCCTGGTTTCTAATCACTAGAGACCAGCAGCATCCAGAACTCATTTGTGACAACTAACAATATCATCAGACATTGTCCAGCGTGCACTGGGGGTGGGAGTGAGGGTAAAAGTCACTTCCAGCTGAGAATCACTGAATTATCCCAAGGCTTTGAGAAAGTCCTTTAATAAACTCTCAAAACTGAATTGATTTTAATTGACAGGGCAAGGCGTACAAAGCCTCTTCGTGAATGGCCTGCTGAACATCAATCCAACAAGGTCAAGATCTTATGCTAGAAAGGTCAGGAAGCCCTGATTTGTAGAGAAAATGACCTGTACAATGTGAAATCAATTCCCACGTATAGCCACGAAGATGCTAACTACAATGAACAAACATGATCTTCTTCCTCCCTCAGATTGTCCATGACCTGATGTTGCTAAGGGGACCCTGATGGTTCATGTATGATTAAGAGACTCCAATGAAGAGAAAGTAATGATTTCATTAAGAAAGAGCAAACTGCAATGCAGGAATAGGTGAGATGGTTGGAGAGCTTTTATTAAGTATGAGAAAAACAAACAGTACACATTTTCGTTTTCAAAGGAACCTGGGCTTTGACTGGGAGCAGTGGATAGAAAATATGAGTCTGTATATGTCCAAGTATACTGACAAGACTTGCTATGAAAGTGTGTTATTTCCTTGGGAAAAGGGGAGGAAAAAAAAAGAAATAGCATTCCCGGAGGCTTTCATTTCAGCTGCCTGGGTGGGAGGAGGTGAAGGGAGGGAGGGAGAAGGAGACAAGAAGAGAAAGCCACAGGAAAAAAGCCAATAAAAAGCAAGGAAAGGTTCTGTTTATGCTGAGCTCTGACTAGAACGCCCATTTTTATTATGATGTTACAGCACAAATCTGAGATTAAAAACTGCTTTGTAAAATGTGTCAAAAATTTTAAAGCCCTGAAATAAGTCCAGACCTACTCTTCACTTCCTTGTGAAGTAAAATACACTCAACATATTTATGTTTCTCTAAGAACAATTTTAAAGTGACCTATTTTGAAAATTTTCAAATTTAAAGAGAAATGGCAAGAACATACAAAGAACTCTTAATCCCCTTACCCAGATCCCCCAACTTCCAACATTTCACCACACTCTCCTTCTTACCTATACATACACATACATATGCCGGTATTATTTTGTCTTTTCCTGGACAATTTGAGAGCAATTTTAAGTCATAATGTCCCATCACCTCCAAAACACTAGTTTCTCCAAATCAAGGACATCTCCTACATAAATATCGTACAGCTGCCCAAGTCAGGAAATCACTGACACAACACCATTGTCCAATTCTATGTATTTTTAAAAATGATTCCTTCCTACATATTAACCCTTATTTCCACATCTCTAGGCTAACTCAATAAGGAGTTCAGATCCTGAGTAGCTAGGCTCATTCATTTATTTCTGTATTGTTTACGGGTATGCCCACATTGAGAAAAGCAGCAGATTTGAACAGTGGGCCTCTTCAGCCCAAAGGAAATTAAGGTTTGGGTGAATTAAATAAATGCTTTGGGAAACACATTTTTCACTTCTACTGTTTGTGTCTCCATTTCTTCCTCTGTCTATATAAAAAAAAGTAAAAATAGTAATGAAACCCACTCTTTTTTCCCTGTTATATTTTCCCTCCCTTTATCTTACACAGCTCCCAACCATAACCAAGTCTTATCATTCACCTGCCAGATTGACCAGAAGAGACAGTGGCAGTGGGGGAATGCAGCTGAAGACAGAAAGAGAACGCAATGCCAGAATTCAGAATGGCTGGCTGTCCTACCAGTGGGAATGAGTAAGTCTTGCTGAAAGTAGAGTTCCACTCTTATAGCTTAGCTTCAGCTCCAGAAATAGTTTGGGAGATATCTCAAAGCACTTCATTTGTTTTACCTCAACTAGAGAGTTATTAGTGTGAGATAACTTTTTAATAAATTTTAATTTTATCATTTTCAGGGTTTACTTGTAGCACAACAGCATGTATGTTCTACAACGAGCCTTATCATCACAAACATCTGCAAATTCCCTAACTGGCTTTAACAAAGCCTAACTTATCATCCCGATTATCTCTGTATCTACTGAATAGAGAAAACACTTAGATTTATTACCTCAAGTTATGGTATTTCTTTTTGTATATTAAAATGTCAGAAATATCACCTATCGTGTGCTTACTCAGTACTATATGCTTTCCCTCCTCTCAGAATCATCGAGAAGGCCCAAATTTTGCTCTTTACTGCTTGGTTTAATTTTAAAAGAAACAGTTTTCTCATATGTATCCCCTTAGAGCTCTGAGCAAAATTTGTAAATGGCTCATTAATTCCAGAATGTTTCAAGTAGTTACAACCCAGGAGAACAGAAAATCTTAGATTGTAGACATCCTCTTTCCACAGAGGATGCATTTCACCACTTCACCAACTAAACATTAATCTGCGGAGAATATACCTTGGTTAATACCAGGGGTTTGAAAGTCAGAGATCTCTCCTTCAAATTCTGCTTCAGCTACTTCCCAGCAGTGTGACCGAAAAACAACTGGTTAACTTTTCTGATGGTGCTAACTTCATCATATAGAGAACGTTAAATTAGATTATGTGAGTAAACTGCTTTGCATATTTCCTAGCAAAAAGTAAATGTTTCAAAAGTGGTTGTTACAATAAAAAAACAAAGTCCTCCCTAAAATTATGGAGGGAAATGTGGCAGATAGTTAAGGCAGACATAAGCAGAGGAAGATGAGCCAGGTACAGGTAACCATGGCAGAAAGCCATGGGTGTCTAGCAATGGGCAAAATGGGGAAAACCAGATCTCGTCCCCAGGGTAACCTTTCCTCCCCTAGCATATTGCTGGTCACCTGGTTTCGACTTCCTGACTTTTCATATTGCTGGTTTTGTGGTTCAGACACTCTCATGTCCTTCCATATTGCTGGTCATGCAGTTCAAACCCTCCCCTGACCTTTCCTGCCCTGGCATGTCACTAGTCATGCAGTAGACCCCTTGGAAGGGGAACAAGGGGCCAAGGAGTGGTCTCATGTGACTCCCATGCGGGCCTTGCAAGACCACTCCCTCAAGCATTAAGCCCTAGGGATAACATCTACGCCTCAGTTGTGTTTCAGCTCCAGGCCCAGAAAAGCAGCAAACCCAGACAAAGGTGCCATGGCTGACCTCAGGGCCAGTTGCATTGACTCATGACTGCCTGACTTGGTGCTGAGCAGTCAATCAGTGGAGATCATGACCCTTAGAGGACACACCAGGAAAGCTGATGAATATTCTATTGAGATCCTCCCCTAAAATCTCTGCCCTTAAAAGCCCTTAGGATGGATGACCCAGCAGCACACTCTCCCTCTTGAGAGCACACCTGCATTTTTTCCCCTTACCCCTTACTGCTGCCTTTACCTTTCTTTCTCCTAAGTTCCAAGGGCCCTTCTTTTGCCTCTGTAACTTGTTCTCTTACCCCATAACTTCTTCTACCTCTACGACTTTTATATAAACTTTTTATTATTTGAGTCTTCATTCTGAATTCTTTCTTAGCCACAACTCAAGTATCAAGGCTGCTGAACCAAGGTCCAGTCTGACTCCAACTATCTAACACCTGGTGCCATTTTCCCCACCAACAGAAGTACACTGTGCAAATTAAAGGAGGGAAAAACTGCTATTTGTGGATAACTGAAGCTATCCATTCATCCACTTTTTGAGATATTTCAGAGGACAGTGGCTCAGGAAGAATTTTTTGAATTGTTTCCCATTTTAGTGCACAGACAACCTAAAAGTAAGCATAATAAATTCGTAAGAGCTTTTAAAAAAACAAACCACCTGAATGGTTTAGTTTAATTCAGGAAATTGCCCTAAGGGGAAAAATAAACAAATTTTATCTGGCCACTGGAAAAGGGAATTGATGACATCATCAGTCAATTTGCAGCTAATGTTGTTGCATAAACTTTAATTTCTGGGGGCATCAGTATGGAATATGAATATGAATGAATCCATAAAGGTTTTCTTAACATTGCAGAAGCTAAGTTTTGGGAAGTTAAATGATGACAATTACAGTGATGGAAGAGACATTACCTCAACTTTGCTTCTTCTGAAGTGTCTTCGAAACAGAGCCCTGCAAAGCTAATGAGCTCAACCTTCACCTACTGGGCTCAGTGAATGTGAAAAGATGCCTTCCTGAAAGCTTCTACAAGGTGGCTACCCGGTGGTTTCCATTTTTGCCTTCTCCTAAAAAGCATCAATCAAGCCTTGCCCTTTCAGCCCACTGAACACATAAACATTCTTTCTCCTTAACTGAACTTACTGCCACAATGAACTTGAACTCTGAGATGCACAAGAGGAGCATTTGTTTTAACAGCTGTTTTTACATTGCGGCCCTGGAGTTACTACTCTCAAGACAGCTGGTTCTGATAGCCTCTCTTTTTTATTGTCCTGTTTTTTTTCTAAAGCCCAGCTGTCAGGGAACACCCACTGAAGTGTTTCAGAACAAAGGCATAACACAGAAGAATGGCGAGAGAATGCCACTCATTGCAGGGAAGGGCATCCTATGTAGGGCCTCTTATATGCTGATACAGGGTTTTTCTTCCCAACTTATTTTTATAAGTTTATTGACTTCTTTGCTAGTTTATTATTAATTGCTAAAGTTGCACTGTTGCCTGAGGTTGCCTTGGCCAGTACGGTAGCCACCAGTCACAGGTGGTTGTTTGAATTTAGAGTAATTAAAATTGCTCGATATTAGCCCATGTGGCTAATGGCTTCCATATCAGATAATAAAGATAGAAAACATTTCTATCATGATAGAGAGTTACTGGGCTGTATTGGCCAAAGCATAACCTCTTTCTAAGAGGAGAAAAGGGGATGCAGATCTGGCTAAGAGTGATGGCTTTGTAGAATCAGCCGATGTTGACTATCTTCCATACAACCTCCTGCACACTCTTTTCTGGGCTGCCCATGCTCTATTGTGTAAATTTCTGGAAAGGGAAGTTGTGGTCATTAAAACCACTCATGAAAATGATCCCACTTTAGAGGAAACAACAAGAAGCAAAGGTGGTGGGTGGCAACACACACATTCCAGATCTTGTTGTACCCACTTGCGTAACAACGGGGGAACTTGCTCTTGGCCACAACTTCCCACATGTGTGTGGAGGCTAGAACTGCAGCAGGGAGAGGCAGCCAGCCAGCCAGGTCCTCCTCTTATCCAGGCTCGAAGACCACTGAACTCACTTCTGGGTTCTAGTGTAAAAGTGAGTAGAAGGATATTCCCTGCTAGGAGGTTTTTAAAGGTTCCATGCCATTAGCCAGGGAGCATTTATCCCTGAAAATAGTTGGGCAATTGCACACTTAAAAGGAAAGATAAGATCAATAATTTGTATTTATTAAAGAAAGTTCATGAGCACCCATAAAGACTATATATAGAGTATATAATATAAATAATATACATATTATTTGTATATGTTGGCAAAAGTAGGTTTACAGTTGTGAGTATGCGAAACACTTTATCCTTGTACTATTAATGTATTATTTATTATTATTAACCTAATTTTCCCCACCCTTCTCTATATCATAATAGTAATATGTATTTTTATTTTTATGGTTGTTGTGAGGCTGCCAAGTAAAAAAAAGGTCTATTCTTTAATTATGTGTGTAATTTTATTCCTTTAATGCTGAATTTTCTCTTTCTCCACTAGAATGAATAGCTGACTTGTTTATTGCTATATCCTTAGCTCTTAGAACAGTGCCTGGCTCACAGCAGGCACATAAAAAGTATTTGCTGAAAATGAATGACTTTTATTTTTTAAGGAATGACCCAGAGTTTTTTATTTCCCCCTCATAAAATAAATCTTCCTCAACTGCATTTACTAATCAGGATTGCCTGCCAGCCAGTTAGACGCGGTCTCACCCTCTACCCCCACCCCGCATTCCAGTCCCAATGCTTTCCATTCCAGAAGGCAGCTCTCTGACGTGCGTCAGCGCCAGACCTTCCCTCTTCCTCAGAGTCTCATCACCCTCCATCCCCTGCCCACCCCTGTCCTCACCTTTGGACTTTTTAAAACTGTAAAAGCAGAAATCTGCCAAGCTATCACAAAATATCAGCTGTCAGAAGGCATACAATCACTATAAATACTAGGGAAAAAGTGGTCAGCTGAGTTTTATGTCCAGTGAAATAGATGCAGGCCAGTGCTGTGCTTATTTGGCACACATTTTTAGAAGAGTGGTTTCTAGAGTCTTAATCTACACTGAATTCAGGTAAATTTAATAATTTTATGTGTTGTGATGTTTTGATTTAAAAAATTATCTTATTTTTATACTCCATATTGATAAGCCAAATAATGTGTTTCTTATTTCTTTTTAAAAAGGCACTAAAACAGTATGTTTAAAATGTGTCTTTGTTACTAAAAACATCTCATATTTATACAAAATGTATATGCATTTGATGTGATATTCCTTGTGGTTGAATCTTTACATCACGCTTCTAATCTGGCTAACATGATATCTTTAAAATGAAAGACAGATGTGTTTTGCCATTCCCTCAACATAACTAGCTGTTTGAAGTATCCCTAACTGCTGGTTATGGGAATTTACTGATAACAGTGCTAAATTTGGATTTTCTGTCATTGGAGTGAAATGGGCAACATTAGCTCCATAGTGTTGAGGTTAGATGGGGTGTGACTGTTAGGCATGTCCTTTACTGAATATGAACAGAAGTTTAAATATTTCATTATGAACATAGGTTGTTCGTTTCTATCAAAATAAGCAGGATTAATATAGCTAGTATACTGACATTGAAGTCTTATCACTAAAGTAGATTATCATACAGTCAAATATATTCATAAAAACACCTCCGTCACAGGGTAACATGAGGCTTGAATATGATGTATGTCTGCTTACCTTTGCTTGGTACATAGTTAATAATCAGTAAATATTAGCTGTGATCATCTGCTTTTAAGAGTTATTAGTTTCACCTTATAAAGTTATTATTTTCACATTATTCAGCACCTTATAAAACACCAAACTCATATAAAAACTCCCTTACTTTAGTCCTTTCACCCTCAATTACCAAACTGGAGGCTTCATAGGGGGATGTGCAATCAATAGGAGACTGGGCTCACCTTTGTGATTTATAATTCTTTGAAAAGTATGGCTCTCTTAAAACTTACAAGCTTATTGTTCCAGTATTTTCTTTATTTTTCTTTAATAAGAAATGTTTTCTGAAATGTACTGCAGGCAAACCAATAACAGAACTGACAAATGTTGAAGTAGTTTACTGTTACCTGAACACAAAGAATAAAGCAGGATGAAGTTTATGCACTTTAGGTGAGCTCCTTCCTATACCTAGTCCTCTCACATGCATAGAATCATTTCTTCTAATCACTCATTTTATCTTCTGGCTATGTTTTATCATTATCTACAAATTCAATAAATGGAGCATTAATGTTTCATAGTTCAGGTTCAATAAATCAGGACAACAGTATTAGAAAAGAAAAAACCCAACAAATGTTAAGCCTCATATATTTTTGTTTATATCACTAAGCATCATTTCCAATTCAAAAATATTTTAAAAAGTATTCTCCTTTAGATTATACATTTTAAACTATCCAGTTACATAAAGCTTGCCATTTGGCTACTCAGATTTGGAGAGGGATGGTACAGGTTGGAAGCATATAAAATTAAAGTGTACCTTTTAAAAACCAAAAGAAATATACAAATGAATTTCTAATTCACATAGCCTATTTGACTTTACAGTCTGCTGATAAACACAGATTTTTAAACATTGCATATAAAATTAAATAACATAGAAAAATAAATTATACTTTATTATATAAACACATAGATATCTGTACTGCTCAAATTATTCAGATAACACTAGGCTTTGGCTTCTTAAAGCTGTATTCAGAAAATATGATAGCAATGTTTACATTTATATTTTTTACTAGAGAGAAATGCAGTAAGGTGATAAAATCGCTGATGTCAAACATTTCCTCTTTCTACCTACAAGAGCTGCAAACTTTAATATGAAAATGAGGTAGACAAAATTCATAAGTTGGCCAGGCAGAAACAAAAGCACCGTTCCTTTGTGAAATCATAAATTCTCACAGTTTGGGTCAACAAGCATTATTCAAACCACCTAAAGCAAGGCTCAGAAAACACTTTTAGGTTTGTCATGGAAAACAAAATGAGCAATTTCTCCTGTGAAGGACTAGTCTGCAAGATGATCAGCTAGCAGATACATGGAGCAAGGCAAAAAGGCATGCCATGGGACCAGCTTGGATGGGTAACATCCCTCACCTAGCCACTGTTCTTACTTTAATTATCTTGAGGAGTCAGTTTACTCTAGAAGTGTGGATTTCTAACCCACTTTGGGCTGCATTTGATAGTACAGAGTTCTCTTCCCAGTGTATCCCCCTAGACAGGTATGTGTGCATTCACTGCACAGTTAGCTCATGAGCCTGGCTGCAGGAGCCCACTGAAAGGCTTATTAGTGGAAGAACCTGATTTCAAAAACAGAACAGTATCAGCTAGTAGTGCAAGGACACATTATAAAGAAGACAGAAAAGGCTGAATTTTTGGAGGATGTTTCTCACAATCAATTTATAGTGACTTGAGGTAGAACTAAGGGCCCCAAACAGGTACTTGAACCCTATGTTCATGGGAGCTTCAGTTTAGAGACTAGAACTAACACCATTGTGGAGTTTCTTTCCTAAAATAGGAGAAATATCGCTCCTTAGTAACAATTGTTGAACTGAGCTGTCTCCATTTTGACTTTGGAAAAGGCCTGCTCACAGTGGCAGTTGCTTCTCAACGTTACCTCCAGCATGGGAGTCCTTGGGGACTGAAAGCAAGCTGCTGAAGGACTAATTGTTAGCCTTGGTCTCTGATAAATACAGTCTGCTTTCTGTTGAAAGCAACATGTTAGTACCTCAAATATACTTTTTGTTGTTAATTTCACTGTCAGTTATAATGATGAAGCACCACAGAAGTGGCTTATGGCTATTGACACAATTCACTGAGGTATGCTTAAGTTTAGAATTACTATGAAACTGTACCAACGCACCCACAAAAGTCAACATAAAAGTAAAATGAAAATCCTACAGTAAGAATCTGAAAGATTTCCCCCACACATATACATTTAAGTAATATAAATGTATCTATTTAAATAAAGCGGTTTTGATGGAATTTTTAAAAAAACCACAAAAGTCTTGAAGGAATGGCCTTGCTCCTGAGCTGCAGAGGCATTTAAATATATATTTGAATAATGATCACTTTATAAAGTAAGTGATCCTCCATTAAAATCATGGAAGCAGCAAAAATATTTTAGAAATCCATGTATTTCTTTCTGTGCATAACAGAGGATTAAAATCTCTATATTTTTCTCTCTGTGTTTCAGAAAACTCCAGGCAGGTCCAAGAAGAACAACTACAGTAAAAATAAAACTCTTAAAGTCTTCAGTTAAGTTAAATAGCAGATTGTATTTTAAAATTTAAACTCTTGAAATATGAGTGGGGTAGGTGGTGATCCCATGTAAAAAATTTTGAGCTCTATTTAGAAACTGTTCAAAGAAGAGAATGCTGTGGAAACTAATATATTTATTATATTGTATATGATATATACATGTATACCATATACAGTATACAATATGTATTATATTTTTATATTGCATTATATCATACATGCACACACCCCTTCCCCTGAGGGTTAGGTGACATTTTTGGTCAAATTAAAGGAAGACAACTCTTTAGAGAGCTAGTAGACTTTCTGAAACATAATTCTGCTGTGGTTGTATTCTTGCCTGAGTAAATAGGACAAAAATATAAGGGGCTCAAGGGGGAGAATTTCATGAAGAATAATATATAATAGGCAAATTAGAGTAGTTAAGAATGTCAGAGGATGTTCCTGACAATCTAAGGTTATTTCTGATCTTTTTCAAAGTGTTCACTTTGGGGTGGGGGATGGTGCTAATCCTGCTGACAAATGCTCCAGGGAGACATTGATCTGACCCTGGCATTTCTTAAGCTCTTAAATAAAATCCTACAGCCCAGCTAAATAGTATCAGTTGAAATGGTACTCTAAAATCCTCTACATTTCTACGTAATACAAAGGACAGAGGTTATATAGCTAGTGTTCTACCTTCAGACACTGAAACCCTTGATTATGAGAAGCATCAACTGGTATTAAGAATGCCATGTCAGTTAATCTGCTCTTTAGCTGGTTCCAGGAATGGTTAAGACTTTTCCTAGAATCATATAAAAAAACTTCTGGATATGACTTAATAGAACATAATTTCAGCTTCAGTGCAATTACTGTATTTAAAGGAATGTTTAGTATGAAACAGCCCTAACGGCCTCACAGGTTATGGCACAACTCAGCCAAAGTACTGTTTTGATATTGCTGATCCTTCTGTTTGCCCAGAGCTGCCCTGGACGTTTGTATAGTGTTTAGAGTGGAAACCTGTCTCACAATGTCAACTAAGCAGACAGCAGAGGAACCCTAGGACCACAGCAAGAAAGTCTCAAATGGGCTTCGTGTCTTTGTGGAAAACATTGCAGACAGTGAAAAGCATCAGGTCACTGAGTGCACTGTTGGCCTTTTGTGTATTTCAAATGATTTAAGTCTATTTTATGAATACAACCTTTATGGTGATTATGTTGAGAGTTGTACCTGAGTCACACAGTGGCAAATCACAGTCAATGAAGGAAACATTGCTTTGGCCTCAATAAGCAGGAATCTTCCCAAAGTCAAAACAACCACAGCTTTGAAAAGGAAAGTATGCCTGCTATTGAGCTGTCTGCTTAAATTACTTTGAAGCTTAATAATTACATTAAGTTATTTAGTTTCTTTTTAAAAAATCCAAATATATGTAGTCTAGTCCCTCCAATGAAAGGGAGCTTTTTCTGGGCCATTGGCACCACTCCTGTATGAGGTATATGTATTCTGTAAAGTCACATTGGCAATATCATAAACAATCAATTCTATTGCATATCAATATGAAGAAAATGATAATAATATTCTGTTTATCACACAGTTTCAGGTATGCCCTTGTGAGCATCTGTTCTAGAGGAATGCCCCAGAATACCTTGGAAATGGGTATATTAGTTAGATAGTTTGGTTAACAAACATTAATAGTGCCGTACCGAACTCCAAGGGCCAGTGCTCCATGCAGCATCTTGAGGACAAGCATGTGTGTTACACAGCTCACGATCTGGAGGCTTGTCGAGAATTTCACAGCTCAGATCTGGAAATTGTTCACCGTTGGGCCGCTGACACACCACCAGTCTTGTTTGCAAGCCTCCACCGCACGGCTTAGAACACTGCAAAAAGGAAAAGGAAGGCTACAGTTATTTTGTCTGAAGAGCCAATGGCAAATTTTCTTTTCCCATAAGAAATATTTCTTAGTTGAACTCTATTTTGGCACAGGACAATGTAAGTCTCTAGACAGAACCACACTGAATTTTCCAAAGTAATATCTACAATAGCTCTCTACCTCAATGGTAGGTATATTTTACTGAGTGCTACCTCTTCACCTGCACTCAATGCTTATGATCTCATCAAGAGGAGAGAATCATTATTTGCTCTATTTTACATATGGGGCAACTAAGCTTAAAAGAGGTTAATTAACTTGATCAAGGTCAATTGAATAACAAGCATTTAGGATAGGATTACAGTATACAAAACCAAAAATCAAATATCCAAATCCCACCCAGTCCCATATAAAATAAATAATGACTTAGCCAGTTTTATTTCCTGGAAACTTTTAAGAAGCTGTCACCAACCTTTGGCTATTCTGTGACTTCAATCTCCAAAGACCTTTATGATGTCAAAATATTTTACATTATCTATGAATCTTAGAATAACTATGACTTTCCCTGAGAATGAATAAACAGCATAATGGGAATGTTGGATCAAGTTCTGACTCCTGCCCAGATCCAAACTTCTAAGGCAGGAACAAGTTGTATTTCTTGGATAGGAAACTGCTGTGCTCACATCCAGGAACACTGACATTTGGTTTCCCTGCCGTGTCAAGGCCAGATCTCCCACAGAATGTGGACTGATCTGGTCTGTGCTGAAAGCAAGCATCTCAGTGAATGTGTGTACTCTCCTGGCTTCAGTCCAGTTACAGAAGCTTAATCATGGGTCCCACAGGACAAAATGTTTTGAGGAGTTTTGGGAAAGCCATACTACATGACTCTCAAAGCCTGACTCTCCCTTCCTGCCTTTGAGCCAAGCCCTCCAGGATGACGCACTGTCAACGAAAGTCAACAAAAATCTCTGTAATGACTGCCTATGACTACTGGGTTACGTGTATGAAACCATGAAATGTGAACATATGATTTCAGTTAGGCAGGAGGGTGCACTAATGTGCCTGTTCATCTCATTTGTCTTTTTCCCCTCTTGGCACTGGAATCCAAGATGTTAATCCTCATGTTTTATTTTATAAATTTTACAGTCAAGACAGAACAACTCAACAAGCTTTAAATATGTGATCTCCCTGTAAATTCAAGAAAACACAACAATAAGTAGATAAGCCCTACATGTAATAGTGGCTCTAGCCCATTTAATAATGATAGTAATACTAATTAGTACTAGTAATAATTATCATTTTTATCATAGCAGTTACCTTTGCTTGAAGGTTATGTGATAGGCATTTGACATGCACCATCTCATATAATAGCCATGGATACTGTGAATATGATGCCATTATCATCCCCATTTATGGAAGAGGATGAAGATGTTTGGCAAAGTTACATTTTGCCAAGGCCACGTGGCTTATATGAGTCAGGGTTGGGAATGGTACCCAATTTTCTCTGGTTGAAATACTCCACTGCCCTTCATCAGTCAGACCCTTTAAAAAGGTCTAAAAAGTAACAGCTAAAGAATCTCACTATTTGAGAATATACAACTAATCATTCACTCCATGTTTAAAAGGAGTCACCTTTGATAGGAAAAATAACACCCATTCATTCTGGTTTCATCAGGGGATTAAAATAATGGGAGACATTATGCTTTGAGAGTAAGAGTGTATCACAAACATCCCAAAACTCTGAAGAAAATGTCAAAATTTCTGTTAACTAATTTAATACATATTTTCAATCACTTTACAGGCCTCCACTTTTTTTTAACTAGCACAGGTTAACAATTTATATTAGCATTTATCTGCATTCTTTCCTAATTTTCCTCTCCAATGTAATCAAACTGTCTATACAATTAGTCACGAACATACTTTTAAAGTAGTTTAGCATTAAGACATGTCTCCTAGATAATCTCAAATCAAGAAGCTTTCACTGGAGCTAATTCTTCTTCCTTCAAATAAACTATGAACAATAACACAGTTTGGGCATGCAAAATTACTCTATGTTTTTTCCAGAGGACGTATAAACAGACTTTTACTCTCACCTCTCCCCAGTTACCATAAGCCCACTGAGGACATGGCCCAGACTCGCAGGCTCTTTGCTCATCAGGTTTGATTCTCTCCACACAGTCACTTGCAGTGTATCCGTTCTCATCCTGACATACCACGACACGCCGCTGCCACCCTCCAGCACAGGTACTAGAACACTGAACACATCAGACATCAGTCAACAGGTTAAGCCCCACCTCCATTTCCACTTTAGGATCACAAAAAACAGTTGACTGAAAGGTCAGAGACACAAGTGACAGAAATTGTCCACAATGGACAGAAAGCAGTTGTGAGATGTTCCCTCTTGTTGGGTTGTTTGATGGAGAAGTCTTACAATAAATACCTGGAGGGCAGAAGCATGGCTTCTCCTTTGTACATATTAGGCCTTGAGTAGGTGTTCAGTAAATGTCTAATGTAGGTGTTTGGTAAATGCCGGTGTTCAGAAAATGTCTAATGAGTGATAATGTGTTGTGATTTCCAAAGCAGACCTATTTATGGTCCTCCTTTATCTTCTCTGCATTTGTGACAGGTACACAGGTGTTGAATGACACCACAGTCTATTGAGACATTCTTTTCTTTTCAAAACTCCAAGTGCTTATTTAGAACCAATATCTGACTTCCCTTTCAACACAGGCATCAAATTACATGGCTTAACTAATAGCTAGTTGTTGAAATTAAGCTTTCATATTAACTCATTCCCTTATATGAAACACCACTTTGACATCATTTTCTCACAGGTAATGATGCCATCTCTCCCTTCATAATAGGGTCTACTTAGTGGCTGATGGTAGCAAGGTTTATTTTCTTTCTTTCTGTATACTTCCCAATGAACTTCATTGAATTTTATATGGACAAACCTCTCTTCAAATGGACGTTCAACCCCTCTCATGGTTGTCACAGAATTATGCTTGCATTTCAGCTAACTTCCAACACAAGCTTCTCAAAGCTCTTTTATTTATCTACATCTCAAGTGTTTTTTCCATAACTTTGTTATCTTTTGAAACCCAATGTGTTTGCTAGTATCCTCCACTCTGATGCTTAACAATTTGCCTATAAAATAACCATCTAGTTCTCATAGCAATGTAATTCCCACGAGTTATCACATCAAAATGCATTTGCAACAATGTTGAGTTCCAGGTTCTAATGGCTGCTTTGTGCTTTCTATCAAACCTCAGCTCACACCAGTGTTATTTCAAAATACCTGTAAATGCTGCTTTTTGCTGGTCAGCTTCTTTCAGATAATGATGTGAATATATATTGCTTATCATATTGGACCTCAGTTCAATTTCCCTACCTATGCTTGTCAAATTATGAGAGGTTTAAAAATATATTGAATTTAACTTAAAATATGTATAGAGCAAGAAAATAGATTTATGAATTCTGTCTGAGAAAATATTTAGGTAATTTTTGATTTAGGTAAATTTTGAGTGTTTTAAAATATTCTACCTCTATTCTCAGATGGTTCGGGTATACTTACTCTAAACTTGATAATATTTGTTTTCTACTTTTGAAACAGATTAGTCCATAATAAAAAAACACATTTTAATTGGCTTTGTCTGGGGACCAGAATTTCAAATATTTGGAAGGAACTTCCTATTATAAATAAAGTTGGAATATATATATTTTGGCCCTTGAATTTTTCCCTTCATAATGAAATCTTGTATTATTTTTTTATCATGTTTCCTGTGAGTCCATGGCCCAACAAAATGGTAAACTCCTTGAGGGAGGGTTCTGTCACAACTCATATCCCTGTTAACTCCCACAGCACTGGTCACAGGATTTATTGCCTGGTCCCATTCAAGTTTCTGGAAGAAGCAACTCTATAAGCCACATTCTACCTTCTCTTCAATATGGCCTACTGGAGTAAGGATGGGTACCTGACCCAAGACAAACTAATCCAGGGCTGCCCAATGACCAAGCAGATGTTTCCTCCTGAGGACCTGACCAGAGAGATGGACATAGTACTCAGCTGGGGCCACGCAGTTCAACCGTAGAGCCCTGAAACTGCACTGCACAGTTCTAAACCCACAGCCAGCATAGGTCTTTATTCTCCCACATGCAGGTTCAGTGTTTACCTGATCTTCTCCAGGTTCACTTTTGTCTTTTTTTGATTAACAGGGATTCTTAGTTCAAGGCCTGTGTTGCAGAATTTCACTCTGCACTTCTTTTGTTGACAATTTTCCTATGTTCTTTAGATGACATATTTTTCTAGGTAGATATTTCTTTGAACAAACCCTGTACCTATCATCCCCACTGGACCAAAAAAAAAAGGGCAAATGGCCTTTAAAGAAGCAAGAGGTAATGGGCATCTGCTTTTCTTACCTGCCTCATATACTCCTCTTACATCTGGCAGCCCAATTCTCCTGTAAAGAACAATTCCTCCCCCAATGGATGCCACCTTGGTGGGACTGTCTATGAGAATACTCTGACCTGGCCAAGGTGTGAGAAGTGGAACAAGCCAGACAATCAAACTTTCCTGGGAATTTGAATCCTGAGTAGAGTAACTCAAGGGTGGTTCAGAGGTAAAATGGATTCATTAACACAGAAACTCTTTAAAGAAGTTATTCTTTAGTTATTGCTCCACCTAGAGCAGGGCTTGGCAAACCACAGTCTGGGAGTCAGATTTGGCCCCCAACCTGTTTTTATAAACAAAGTTTTATTGGAACACAGCCATGCCCATTCGTTTATTGTCTATGCCTGCTTTTGTGCTACAGCAGCAGAACTGGTTAGTTGTGATAGAGACCGTATGGTCCACAAAGATCAAAATATTTTCTATCTGTCCCCTTGCAGAAAAAAATTGGCCAGACCTGAGCTAGATCCCTGAAGATGCACTGGTCTCTGCCTGTACTGGGGCTAAACAAACAGTTTTGTTTGTTTTGCTTTCAATTGAAAGAGTCAGTTTCTTTTCTTCTGCTTGCAACCACAGACCCCTAACTGATAATACATGGAAAGCCTCATACAAGGTTCAAGTTTATGCAGAGGTCTACTGTAAAATGAGGTTCTTCCCCCAGAACCCAGTGTAAACTTGAGATTCCCACTCTCTAGTGCTTATGATTCTTTGCTGCCTTGTCTGCCACAGAAGGCACACACATACAGTTTGTGTGCCGTATCATGCAAGGACGCATGCACATCCCACACACTCCTGGGAGGAGGTCAGGCATTACAAGTGAGGCTTGAAAGATCACATTGTCCAACTTCAGCCTTACTTAAATTAGAAAAAAAAATTGCCAAACAAAAAACAGGCACAATGGGGAAAATAATGGTGTCATCCATTGCTGCAAAAAGGTTACCTAATCCCCTATAATTGGGAATTCTGCCTGGGGCAGAATCATTCAGTCTCAAAGGAATGTATCACTCCTAAATGCAGTCCTAAATAATAGTGGCTTTAAAATGTTTTTTAAAAATTTCTAGTGCTAGCACTAGAACACATATGCAAGTTCTGAATTTTTCAATCAGAAAAATTGTGGGACACCTAGTAATTAGTCACCCTTTGATGTCTCAGAACCAAAGTCACTTCTGAGCCAGGTGAAGGAGCATGAAGAGGAAAGCAAGCCAGGAGAATGAGATGCCAAAGGTCCCTACAACTTGGCAGATATACAATGGACACTTGCAAACGCTCAGCAGCTAATCAGAATTCCTAGGAAAGTCAGTCTGATTTACTAAAACAACCAGGTGAAAAACAGTCTCTTTCTAATGCTTTTTAGTCCAGAAATAATTAAACACAATTAGCAGTACTAGAAGGAAACGGACAGTAAACAATTTAAAAGAAGACCCTGGAGTGATGAATAAACCCTTAAGCCTCATACCAACCAAGGCAGGTGTTTCCTCCCTCTGCCTGCAGTTCCATTCCACATGACCAATATTCCACGATGTAACTATTTTTAT
Source organism: Desmodus rotundus (assembly GCF_022682495.2). NCBI lineage: Eukaryota > Metazoa > Chordata > Mammalia > Chiroptera > Phyllostomidae > Desmodus > Desmodus rotundus. The sequence goes on along the minus strand of NC_071394.1, from coordinate 79,031,740 downwards.
CGGAAAATTATTTAGTAAAAAATTAAAAACATTCAAAACCATATTTTTCCTTTGAATATTAAATATTTTTCAAGGTCTTCCTATTTGGAAGGACAATGGTAATGATAAAGATTATTGCTGACACCTAGTAAGGTCTCACTCTGTGGCAGGCAGAGTGCAAAGCACTTTATTTGCATCACTGAGTTTCATTCTTACAACCCAGGAAAGCCAGAATTATGGTTAACTTTGTTTTACATATGACAAAACTGAGGCTTGAAGAGCAGAGGGGACCTGCCAAAGTCCACAAGTTATAGTACTTCTCCTCTACACATAGCTTTTAAGCTTTTACCTAGCCTCCTGTGTCTCCCCACCCCCATCCAGGACCATGATCTACTGCTACAAATTACACAGCAACCATGCCACTTTGACATTGCACTCATCTGGAAAATAGCAAGAAGGAAAATGACATTCATTAAGAGCTCCCTTTCAGCAAAGTTCCTTTGCCCTTTTAATTTCCATGCAGGTAAGAACGGGCAGTGCTGCCTCCAGGCTCACAGCACCTCCCAGGAGACCACCTGATCATGTCACCCAGCATGACACCCCGTTCTCCACCCAGTTAAGGTAGCTTATAGGTGTGTGCAGACAGCGTTATGTGGCACTTTCTCAGGGACTGCAATTTACCCACTGCGGTTGGGTAAAACAGGTGAAAGAGGTGAAAATGCATGTCAACCTCTTGGGGAAAAAAATGCTTCAAAGGTGTTTCTCGTCTGTTTTTACCTAAACAGTGCCTCCACTGAAAGAGAAGAAGGCAAGTGAAGAAAAGACCTCAGTAAATACTCACTGCTCCCCAGGGTCCAGTCCTCCACTGGTTTCCACCAAGCACATGGGTTTGGCTAGGGCTGAAACTCCTGGGGTGATAACCCACATTTTGGAAAGGGTTTTGAGCCAGAACACTGTCTGGGGTTCGTTGAGGACACGGTGACATGAAACAGTCTTGGTTGGTTTCTGGGGTATAATCTGGGTCACACTTGCTTTGATCAATCACATGGTCACTGTAGTTGACACATACCACTTGCCGGGTTGTTCTACCTTGCCCGCATGTCACAGAACACTATGTTGAATGTTCAGAAAAAGAAAGGGTCAGTCATTCAGCAGTCATAAATTCATGAATGTGCATTTTTTTGTAAATTGCCCACTACTCACCAGGTTAATCAGGTCAAAAAATTTGGTGTTATCCTTGATTCCTCCCTTTTCTTCCCACCCCATAGCCTTTTCATTGAGAAATTGTGTTAGCTCAGTGTTCAGAATACACACTCTTTGCAACCTCCACCATCACCCCTCCAGTCCAAGCCATCATCTTCTTTTGTCAGAACTATTGTAATGGCCTTTCATCTGGGCTCCTGCTCATAACCTTGATCCCACCCCCTAAGTCTGTCATCCACATATCACAAACAGTGACGCTTGCAAACAAAAGTCAGATCATGTGACTCCCAAATTCACTTTGGATGTTATTGGACGTTATAGAGAATATTATTTGAAAGTCCTTACTTGAAATGGTAGACCCCAATGATATAGTCACTGGCTATCTCTTTCACTCACCTCCTGTCATCCTCCACTCACTGCATTGCGGCCACACTGGCCTTATGGATTTTTTTAGCATGCCAAGAATGCTCATAACTCAGGTCTGCTCATCTGCTGCACCTTCTGCTGTACCACAGGAATATCCACGTGGCTTACTTCCTCACTTAATTTAGTCCTGTTCAATCAATGCCAGCCCTTTTCTGACCACCCTGTCTGAAAGCACAGCCATCTTTCTCTTTGCCAGTACTCTGCTGGACTTTTCTCTAATGCTTATCAGTACGTGTTGCTGTAACATATATCTATTTTTTTATTTCCTCAGGGCCTGGAATCTCCTTTGGACTAATCTCCATGAAGGTAAGGACTTTATTATTTGTTGTTCACTAGTTTTTGTACAGTGAGTTTATCAAATACCTAATGAGTAAACAAATGTACCTGATATTTGTCTGTCTGTATGCATGTATGTTGGGAGGCTCAAGGCATGAGAATGGGATTATCTACCATTTATTGAGCACCCACTTTGTGCTAAATATTTAACATATAGAATTTCAAATAATCCACACAACATCCTTGAAGATAGGTATTTTTTGGTCTTTGAAGAGCAGAAGAAATTAAGACTCAAAGACTTCAACCAGATTAAGGTCATGCAGCCAGTAAATGTCAACATCTGAATGTTTACAAAGCTCTCTTTGAATCTACCTCTCAAATTTTATATATATGTTATGATATCTATTGACATATTAGTCTCCATTTTCCTTGTGATACCTCCTCATCTATCCTAAGCTTTGTATTTCCTGGACTCTGTGATTTTGGCAAGGCAGAAAGCAGGAGCTGCCTGAGACAAAGGTTTTTCTACTTCTACAAAATTCCATAGATGGTGCTTGGTGTATATAGAGGCCTAGTGCAAAGCACAGGATGAAGATTCTCACTTTTTACTCTTGGAAGGAAAGCCAAGAGCCACTGGACTCTGAGGGGCCATAGGATGCAGGAGACACCCAGACTCAGGGTGAAAGGCCATCTTTGTACTCTTCCCTTCATCTTTGCTGCCTTTGTTCCCCCCTATACACCTAGTACATTCTCATGTGACTCAATTAAGACTGGCTTTCCAATGAGCCCAACAGGATAGGGGCTTAAGTAGACTTTAAATTGACTTACATGTTTTTTAAAAATGTGCATTTCTTATATATCTGGGTAAGATTTATACCAGATGCACATACATGAAGCACAGCAATTTAAATCCCAATCTAAATTTAAGTCCAATTCTTAAATGTTACCCATTAACATCTGAGACGTGTTATAGTCACCCCCTTTACTGTGCCCCAATCCTCTCCCAATCCCACTGAACTTGCTTACAGTGCTCCAGTCCAAAGCCTTCCACTGGCCACAGGGAGTCACAAAACATTCTTTCTCTGCCACTGGTCTAGGCAGGGTTATACAGGCTCTCTCATCAGCCACGGAGCCGTCTTCATCCCGGCAGCTGACATATCTCATCTGGGTACCTCTTCCACAAGTGGCTGAGCACTGAGTGTTGGAATAAAATAATGTAGAATATTATTTGAATCAGTTGCTAACTGGACAGCAGTCCATTTTATGATCACATCAGAGAACATCTTCTTTGCCCTCCACCCGCTCCACTTCTACCATTCTATTTCTTACTGGAGTCCAAGACCCAAATCGCCACTGGGTTCTGGGTGCACTGTGTACATTTCTCCTTGCTTCCGGGACAGCTGGGAGAGGGTTACAGGACAGTAATTCACAGTCCTAGATGGGAAAAGAAGAGAAAGCCAGTTACCTTTATGTCAATGCACACTTTTCATGGTCATGGCATATGAAAACATAAGAACTAAAAATTCTCAGACCTGAGGGATCTTTTTATACAGGGAAGAAATGATTCACAAGCTGTAACTGTGGACCTGTCCTCTGGTCCAGTGCATATTATAGAGCAGTTTAGAGAGAAACGCATGTTTGGAATCTTTAAGGGAGTTGCTGAGTCCTTACTTCATGACTTCTCCAATGTAATAGCTAATATTTCCAAGGCATTTATAATATGGTGGTTTGTAATATTTCAATAAAGTAATAAAAATAAAGATGACACAACTCACGAGTTGTGTTTGATTAATTGATCAGCAATGACAACACGGACACCACTGCCATCTTCATTTACGTTTTTCACACACTTCATCCATAAACAACACATGTTGGCATGCAGCAGACTAAGGGTGCTCAAGACAGAGGCAGTGTGCTGCCCGATGGAGCCTCGGAGCATGAGTTCTGGAGAAAGTCCAGGTTCAAATCTTGCCTTCAGCAATTGGCAAAGCTAATGTATAAACCCAAGTCTTCCCTTTTCATAAATGATGCCAAAATCAAGGCCCACATAACGCACTGTGCTGGTAAGTGATTATCAACTAGCTTTCTTGAGAAAAAATGTGTGCATGTGTTTGTGTGGATAGATATGAATATATACATATATGTTTATATATGCTTATTATAAATTGTATTGATATAAAGAATGTGTAGCACACGACTTGTAAATAACAATAAAATGTATAACTGTTCACTTAAAATTCCATACAGCCAATTGATTCTCACAGAATAGTTTTGTTGATTTTTGCTGAACTCTTGAATTTGTTGACAAACTATGGTTGTAAGTGCTGGACAACTGTCACTCTGATGTAAAGGTTAGTTGACGTTTTGTTTACTTTTAAGAGTAAGGTGAAAGTGAAATAATGAAGTTGTATGTAAGAACTTCACTCATTCCTCAATGACATGAATGAGTTCTTTGCAAATACTGGAAAAACATTTTCTTAATTTTTTGTGTTATTCACAATGTAACAGCTGCAGACACGACACTCTTAAGTTTAATTTTCATTATTAACATTTTCTCCAACAACTCCTTGTGCCTAAATAATCAACAAAACAATAAAATAAAACCCTGAAATATATAGTATTTGCTGACTTCCATGCTGTAAATACTCTCACCATGGCCAATTTCAAGCTACCAATTTGATACCAAGTTGGGAAGAGAGGTACAGTAGCTCACCATTACATAGTATTTCCATCATACAGACACACACATGTAAATAACCTCAAGGGCATAGATAACAGTAAAATGTAGGAACAAGCCAGCACCAGCACACTGCTGCTTGAACATATATGACTCTGTTTGCCGAACCCTAATTGAAATTATTTTAAAAAACTAAGTTCGAGAAAATGAGACCAAGTAATCAACGTTTGTCATCCAATAAAAATCAGGATCAAACCTACATACATTTCAATGACCAGACAACAAAAAACTGGTACATCAAAATATTAGATTCAAAATATAACAAATAAGTAAATCCAGAATAATTTAATCAAGTATGTAGGTAGTTTTTTCTACCTACATACTTTCCTATAAAAAGACTTCAATTTGACTGAAGTTCTGGGAAGTTTTAGCATCTTAGTGCACAAAGGTAACAACTGAATTGAATGAAAAAGACTTACCTGGGTCTCAGTGGGCCTAGTTGCTGCGTTGCAGACATCATCATCTACCTCTGACATGTAAGTCCTAACCACACATTTCACTGTTCTGACCTGGTATCCCTGTCCACAAGTGACACTGCACTGGGGGAAAGAAATAAAACAAAAGCACACATAATTCAGCAAAAATTCTACTTCCTTTACTTTTCACATGACGTTCTACATGAGAAAAATTATTTCCATCATTGTGGGGGCAAAAGGTAGGCATCCAAAGAAATCAGTTAAAATTAGGCAATCCTGCTCTGTACAAATTATACTGATCAATTATCACTCTATTATTTGAAATTATTTCTACCTCCACTGGAATTATATTTGTAGGAGTTCAGTTCTTTAACTGTGAACCAGTGGAAGGAGGAGGGTACAAGTCAATCATTTGTATATCTTCCACACTGTAGCTACCATGAAAAATAGTAGGGCGGTTCCTCAAAAATTAAACATAGAATTGTCATATAACCCAACAATTCCACTTTTGAGTATATATCCAAAAGAATTAAAAGCAGAGTCTCAGAGAGATGTTAATACACCCACTTGTTCATAGCAACATTATTCACAATAGCCAAAAGGTGAAAGCAACCCAAGTGGCCATTGACAGCTGAATGCATAAACAAAGTGTGATAGGTACATACAGTGGATTGTTATTCAGCCTCAAAAATTTTAGGAAGAAAATGCTGACATCTACTGCAGCATGGGTAAACCATGAGGATATTATGCTAATTGAAATAATCCAGTCACAATAGGACAATTACTGTATGATTCTACTTCTAGAGGTATCCAGAATAGTCAAATTAATAGAGACAGAAAGTAGAATGGTGGTTGCCAGGGGTTGGGTGGAGGGTGAATGGGCAGTTAGTTAATGGACAGAGTTTTCATTTTACAAGATGAAAAGTTCTGGATATTAGTTGTACAGCAATATAAATATACTTAACACCATTGAACTGTATACTTAAAATGGTTAGGACAGTAAATTTTAATGTTATCTGTATTTTACCAAAATTATAAAATTTTAAATAATGGTCAAAGGACTTGAATAAGCATTTCTCCAAAGGAGATATACAAATGGCCAATAACACATGAAAAGATGGTCATCAAGTCCTTAGGGAAATAAAAGTTAAAACCTTAGAAGGGTCATAATTAAAAAGTGGGAAAATAAGAGGTGTTGGCAAGGATGTATATAAATTGGACCCTTTGTGTATTGCTGGTAGAAATGTAAAAGGGTGCATGTCCTGTTGAAAACTGTTTGGTAGTTAAAAAGTTAAACATCAAATGATCAAATGGCCCATTAACAGCTCTCTTGGATATGTACTGAAAAGAAATGAAATTAGGTACTAAAAGAACACTCATACATGAATATTCATAGCAGCACTATACACAATAACCAAGAGGTGTGAATAATCCAATTGTCCCATGGGGGATTACTGGATAAACAAATGTGCTATATCTATACAATGGAGTATTACACAGCCATATAAAGGAACAAAGAAAAGATGTATGTTACAATGTGGATGCTACAACCACATTATATGCTACAACCTTAAAAACCTTATGTTACATGAAAGAGCCAGACACAAAAGGTCCTGTATTGTATGATTCCATTTATGTGAAATACTTAGAATAAGTAAATCCACGGAGGAAGAAGGCAGACTGTGGACTGCAGGGGCTAAAGGGAGAGCAAATGGGAAGTAACTGCTTAGTGAGTATTCTGGGAGGATGAGAATGTTTTGGAACTAGATAAAGGTGGTGGTTGCATAACATTATGAATGTACTAAATGACACTGATTTGTTCACTTTGAAATGGTTAATTTTGTATGAGTTTTACTTCAAACAAAAAAACCAAAATATAATCTTATTATTAGTTTTAAAAAGAAAATGAAACCTATTAATAATAGTAATCTTTGTAGTATAGAGTTATAAGTATGTTTGGTTTTCTTTTTGCTAAATAACACTGCAAAATTTTTCTTATGAACAGGCATTACTTTTAAACAACATTTTAAAACACAGTTTGTTGCCCTGAACTGCATGTTCAGGCAAAGGAAGAATGAATCTCTGGTTAGGATTGGCCTGGTGTGGACAAGGGTAAAAAATAGGTCCACCAGTTCTAAATGATATTATATTCAGATCTTAACAGTGATCCTGAGCTGTGCATCTTTCCTCTTACTATTCCCTAAGAGTTATGCAGATGGGAGAAAAAGGAGGCAATATTTGAAGTGTATGTAGACTCTCCCTATTTATGCAGAGTGATCAAACCTTTTGACTAGTGATGCTGTGCAATGGGGAGGATTTGGAAAAGTGTTAATGCTATTGACAAAAAGTGCCAGGGAGTAGCAATAAAAGTGCTCCCTTTACCGCAGCTGTATTGGAAATGAAGATGCAAGCTAGACAACTGAAGTGGCTGAGGCTGTGACTGGACAGGGTGGAGGAAGAGTCATTCTTCAAGATACTATATAAGTGACAGCAGACAGCTGCTTTGCTTCTCCTGGGAACCCGGAGAGCTACTTAAATAGTACCAGAATGCTTTTTGCTTCTATATTGGGAAGGACTTAATTCCAAGAGTAGTGGCTTCTCTAATGGAAGCCCAAGAGAGACTTTCATTCTGTCCTTTAAGAATAGATCTAGTTATGACTTAAAAACTACAGACAAGGGGACTCGGAAGAGATTCTTGAAAGTGAGATAATTCTGCAGCCTTTGATCTAATTAACTTGTTTGAAGAGTCTGAGTTATTTATGAGAGGTGAGCTTTGGAAACATTGGGAGCCAAAACACCCCACCCAAATTCCAGTCTGGACCCTCCTGCCAAAGACGCTGGGGCTGGATCCCATTTTCTATAACAGAAGCATAGGGGCAAACTAAAACACAACATCAGATAGACTCGAGATCTGTTGTGAATTGTTCAACTGTTCGTGTCTCAATGTAGTTTTAACTAAGAGTGAAGACATGTACATGGGTCTGTAAAGGGGATAATCAGCAGCAGGAGGGCAAGTGGCAACCCTGGAAAGTGTGATGAAATGGTTGCAGAGTTTCTCTTGCTTTGACACTGAGCCATGAAGGAATAGCGCAAGTCACAGCAGTGAAATCCCTGGTGCTGGAATGCCAGGCTGTAAGCCCTCTCCAGATAAAAAGGAAAGAATGTAGTTAAGAACTTTATCATTTGAAATACCTGTCCCCAGGGACCTGCCTGCCAGGACGCACATTCTGGCTGCTGACAGGTCTGCATGGAAGCTGGCTTGGTCTCAGGGTCGCAGATTCTATCGTTTAATCGATCTTCACCGAACTGACACCAGACCTGACGATGCTTGTGCCCTTTCCCACAGGTGACCAGGCACTGGAATGAAAGCACAGCCAGTCAGGCTCAGTTCTGGACAATGTGATGTGGGTCCCGGGTTGTTCCCGGGTTAACAAGGGCAGGTGTGCCCTTTTCTCACAGCAATTCCTCTCTCTCATAGCAATTTGTAAATAAATAAAGCTTCCTTCTTTCCTTCCTTCCGTCTGTATTTATACATGCTCTGGGCCAGTTTCAAGTACAGAATAAACTTGACATAGCACCATGAAATACTGAAGAACAGCAGTCATAGTTTTCTAGGATAGAGTTAAGTATAGGGAATTCATGAGTCAGACCAACCTGGGTTTTAATCCAGAGGTCATGTGACCTCTCTATACCTCAGTTTTCTCATCTGTACCATGGGAACAGTAGTGCCTACTGCAAACGATTGTGAAAAAGATGAAAATGACTCCAAGTAAAGTGCTTACCACATGCTCATTTAATAAATGTTAAATATAATCATCATTATTGTCTATGCTCATTACAACAAACTTGAAAAATGTTTGATATTTCCAGCTTCTACTTTATCAAGCATTCTTGCAAAAGTTTGTTACTTAATTTGAAGTGATACTTTAGCTAATATTAGCTATCTAAGAAAAATAAACCCACTACCTTCTTTCATCTTTTTAAAAACAATACTAGAGTTTAAGCTAAGGCAGCTTATTAACAAAGAATGAGAGCACTAAGTTTATTGTTAATTGTCTAGGAATCAGACACTGTTACTTGTCTGCCATTAAACGGGCTATTATAGTATCCTTTTAAGACTCACATTTTTTTTAATACTGAAAGTAAACAGTTACTCTGCATTTTCGTGGATGAGATAAGGACATGCACGCGGAAGCTGTTAACAGGAAACATTTCCTTCCTCACATTCCTGGCATCGTCCATAAATAAGAAAACTTCAGTTTTCCTTCTACTTGCTCTCCAGAAGGAAGGTGGAAGGAGTCACCTGCTCTGTGAGAATCTCATGGGGCTATGTTAATAGTGAGTGCTAACATTAGCACAAAAGCAAGAAGGAGGCCCTAACATCTTTGTTTAGCTATTCTGGGACCACCTGTGCTCAGTAAAGAAGGGTTCGCCTGGGGCAAGAAAGGCAGAAATCTGGAACACTCAGTCTGGTCCTTTCCCTTTTCCAAGTTTCCACTAGCAACTGGATGGATAAGTCAGATAAGTCACACACTGATGTCTAATTATCTTATTTTACTTTTATTGTTTTAAAAAATTTATTGTTCAGTTAGATTTGCTCCCATTTCCCCCCATTACTCTCCCCTGCTCTACCAAATCTCCTCCTACATTCAATCCTCTCCCCACCCTGTTGTCTCAATTCTCCTATTTTAAAGATGAGGAAGTAGGACACCTCGTTATTTACTTTAGATTTAAGCCAGTGCAGCTTTATAATTACTTAAGCCTTTATAATTACTAAAGCCTGTATAATTACTAAAGCCCTTTACAGTGACTTAGTTAGGGCTCAAAGAGGAGAAGAGGTGAAGGACTGGAACTTCAAAGTCACCAACAAAAGCTGCTGTGGTGGGTGATCCAGCTAAAACCACTGTGCCTCTGAAATTGCAAGTGGAGTAATCACACCCAGTATGACAGTCATGGAGTGAGTGGAGGACTAGAGTTGTTGTTTCCTTAACAGGAGAAGGGAGAAAAGTTCAGTAGGTTTAAACTTGAACAGCCCGGGTGGGGACTTGGAATTAGAGTATCAAGGATGACCTAGGGGAAATAACAGCCCTCCCATCTCACCTCTGACCAGTCTCCTGATTTCCACTGTGGACAAGGTAACTCATTGCACCTCTGAATGGTGACTTTGTCTTGATGTATGCATTTGCTATCATCTAGGACATCATTTTGTGTGTTGACACAAATAGCCCTTCTCCTCTGGATTCCACCGCCACAGCTTTCAGAACACTGAAAAGACAAAGAAAATAAATAAAATGGAATTTCTTATCAAGCATGCTCAAGATCCTGGAAAGGCTGGCTTGTCTCTGCCAGACCTTAGAAACAACCAACCAACCAACCAACCAACCAACCATCCTTCGTTAATTCTAGTTGTTATTTTGGGACAATCTGTTCATGTTATCAATTTATTTGCCCAATTTATAATGAAGTCAGTATTAGTGAATGGGCAAAGAAAAACAAAATTGGGGTATGGAAAAAGTTATTGAATGATTTGGTCTACCATTACCAATTTTCCAAATGCCATGGCCATGTCAGGCATTACAAATTAATTCTGGTACTCTTTTTCTGTACAGGTGAATGGGGCTTCTCAACACAGCCTTAATGAATGAATTAGTTGATTCATCGCCATCAACTAATCAGACTTAGCATTCAAGAAGAAGAATCTCTTTTAGAGAGAACCAACTTACCTCAGTCCAAGCAGAATAGCGCCAGCCTCCTGTGTTACATTCTCCTGAGCATTTTTCCTGGTTGCTTGGCTTGGGGTGACTGCTGCAAAAACTGTCATCAACCTTCTCAATCTTCCCATCTAGCCGGCTATATTTGGCACAGGAGATGTCTAGTGTGCGGTACCCTAAACCACACTGGGCACTACATTCACTCCTGCTAGCAACGTGCCACCTGTGCATAACGACGGGGAGAGGTCAAGAGTTCTGTTACATGTCATATCTACACTCAACTGGTGGAAGACTTGAGTTCATTGTTTTTCCTTAACTCAAATACCATGAAACTCAAAGCCATAGTCAGAAATCCAATTGTAAACCAACACATTCCTGTATTTTTTCGTGGATACCAATGTACATGGAAGTCATGGAGTGATAACTAGAGACTTCGTTTTTGTAAAGATTTTCCCATGATACAGTCAATCTAAAATTCAAGCAAGAAAAAAAAAAATCCAATGGAATTCAACAGAGGAAAAAAAAAGCAATTTTATGTTTAAAAGGTTCACATTCCACAGCATTTCATTTATCAATCAGGCTGCTTCTAAGAGAGAACTACTGTTGGAAACACTCAGGAAATTTCCTTTACATAGGCCTATGCCAGAAAGTGCTCAGTGAACATCCTGTGAATTTATAAAATAATGGATAATTTGGACTGTAATTGTGAATTTCAGTGTGCTGAACAGTGAGTAAAGGCCTTAAGTTCCTTGAAGACAAGGATCATAGTGTACACAATTCAATTATACATTTTCTTTTTAAAGAATCTTAATTTTTTTTTTCAGAGCAGTTTTGGTTCCATGGTAAAGTTGAGAGGAAGAGATTTCCCATAAACCCCCTAGCCCCTCAGTACACACAATCAACTCTACTACCAGCATCCCCCACCAGAATGGCACATTTGTTATAATGGATGAACCTACACTGACACATTGTTATCACCCAAAGTCCATAGTTTACATTAAGGTTCACTTTCAGTGTTGTACATTCCATGGGTTTGGACAAATGTATAATGACATGTATTCATCATTATAATGTCATATAGAGTATTTTCACTGCCTTAAAAATCCTCTGTTCCACCTATTCATTCATCACTGAATTATACATCTTTATAATTAGATTTGAACCTACAAATCTTTGTCACATACAGTACCTTTTCATCTATAGTACCCTATAATGAGCCCTTCTTGGCACACAGTAGATGCTTAGAATGGGATAATAAATTGACTTATTATTTTGATGCCCAGGAACATGATCAGGGATTATAATAATAATAAAAAAAGCTTAAACTGAATAGAACAGTCTAAATAAATAAACTTGAAATATATTGTGTTGATTAAATCTAACAATCAAAGAAGATTACTTTCTTTATAGTCTTCATTTGGATTCACTCTTAACTGTTAATTCTGTATTGTTCAGAAATTCAGTTGTTTGGCAAACACCAATGCCCTAAGAACTCTTCCATCTATATCTGTCCCGGGCGAGGACTCAGGAAGAAAATAGGTGTATTGGACACATACTTATCTTGCAAATCCTCACAAATGCTCAAAAGTAGGCCAGAATTGACCTACTTTTACATTTGGCATGTAAAATGGGCTACCAAGATTTTCTGTTCGAGTGATATAGTATATTGGGGATTTTGCTCTAACTAGAACATGTTAAATGAGGGACAGTAAAACAATGCTTTATCTCATCCTGTCAAACTTTAATCTGGGTGAAGCCCGGCTTCCCTAAGGAAGTAAGGCAAAAATATGGACCAATTCAACAGAGGCATTTAGACCTTCAATCTGCCATTTGATTCTTGACTACCTTCTCTTTGCCTTCCTCAGCATTTCTTTGTGGAATGGTTATTTTCCACCCTGCACAAGGGAGGCAAGAGTCCTGCCCCGACAAGAAAATATCCCAGCAGCTCGGGCTGGAAAAGTATAGTAGAGTCTCCATGACATTCACACAATCCCTGGAATTTGAGCAGAGAACCTGAAAAGTGTGAACGGTCATAACACTGCCTTGGGAAAGTTTTTCTCAAAAGTTATTATTTGGTTCATAGTCTCCCCCTGGAAGGTTGTCTCAACTTCATTGTTCTGAATTCATTCAGTTTGTTTCATGTAATGATGGTGTTTTATTACCATATTTCAAAAAAGCAAAGTGTTTGTTAATAAGTGGAGATAGGAAAAAACATGATGTCTCTGTGACTGTGTGCAGCACTACAGCATTAAATAATTTTTGGAGCTACTGATTTAAGCAGGGTTCTGTACTGCAGACCTTCACAATGTTAATCAGTCTGTGAACATCCGCACAGGGAAGGAGGCAGTTAGTAAGGCTTCTCCAACATATTGGTTTGCCACAGATTGTCTTGTGGGACTAAGGTTCCACAACCATGCTTTGGGAAAACTAGTTTAGACTGTGACCAATTAGTAATAATCCTCTCTTCAGTCTTTCAGTTTTACACATAGCCACTTGGCAATAATTAGTACAAATCACAATTATAGCAACTGTCAGGTAGACAGAAGAAAGACAAAACACCTTCTTTGGGCTCGGTTTGTATCTTTGTATGCTTTTCTGTGAACAACTTTATTTTTCCAACAACTCATAAAAGCCATAAAGATATGAGTTTGAATGATGACAAATAAAAACAATCTTCTATTTAATTTCAGACATAAGCATATACCTGTCTAGTTATTGTTAGGCTTTATAAGCTAATCCTAAACTTCCCTTTTCTTCCTTTCATTTTAAAATTCTTGCTCATAAGCTGTTACTTGTACCAGACATTTCTACCAAAAAACATGGCTACAATTTCTTCACCTTCGTTTCTTTAATCAGCTAGAGGTGCTACTATCATCGAAGCCTGTTCCCTGAGCTGCTGTTTTTCTTTGGTCTCAGTAGAGTCTAAGTACTTCTTTTTTAAGTTAAGTATAAAAAAAGGTGACTTTCTCTGAGTGGGAATTTTAGAATAGCAACTTTGACACACCTACTATATGATGAAATAAGATTTTAAGCCCTGGTTTTACCTAGGTATCATGAAATGATTTTTAATAAAAGTTAGAGAATGAGTTATAGAATCAGAAAGAACTAGGTGTGAATGCAAGCTCTAACACTCTTTAGCTATTTACCTTAGGTAGGCAACTTAACTTCACCAAGCTTCAGTGTCCTCTTCTGTGAAATGGGGGAAAATAGGATCCATTTCACAGGGCTACTAGGAAGATTATGAAACAAGGCATGCATAGCATTTAACATGCCAGTATGTGGCACCCACTCAAAAAAAGTAGCTATTACTATTACTGCTACTACTACTATTACTATTACTACTACTACTACCACTACTACTTGGTGTTTTATTCACCAGTCAAGTTCAAGTATCATATAACTCCACATAAACCAGGGGTGTCAAACTCATTTTCATCTCCTCAAACTGTATTATTGGTTTATATCAGGTGTGTCAAACTCATTTTCGCTGGGGGCCATATCAGCCTTGAGGTTGCCTTCAAAGGGCCGAAATAATTTTAGGACTGTGTAAATGTAACTACTCCTTAACTGTTAAGGAGTTGAAATTACATTCAGCCCTTTGAAGGCAACAGAGCACATTTAAGCCCTGCCCTTTCACTAACTAGTTGTGTGACCTTGGGCAGTTTGCTTAACTTCTCTCAGCTTCTGTTTTCCTTATCTGCAATTTAGAATAACAATAAAAATACTTATGTCATTGTGTTGTTTAGTAGGTTATTAATAAGATAACTAATAGGATGTTTATATAATATGATATTAATTAATAAGATTTTATATATAAGAAAAGAACTATCTTATTAACATAAGACCATTAATAAGATAATATATAATTGTTAAAAATAGTCCTTAGCAGATGGTTGACTCTATTATTACTTGCAGAGTAGTAGTTATCATTCTGAATAATGTAATTATTATTCGTGTTATAATGATGTTTTCAGTGATAACTGATATAAGGCTAATTGTAAAATGTCACCTTTCCCAATATTTTGAGGATGTGCTTCAAGGGCTCTACCCACCAATTCAATGTTTTCCCCCTAAACTTTAGCGATTAATTCAGGTCAGCATTAAGTAGTTAATTATTTCTGAAAAGACTTTTAACTCTAATTTAACTCAATTGGCTGAAGCAACAGGTTCATATGGATGTTACCTATAACAAGAACAAATACTGCCTGGTGTAAATGCCTGCCTTTTAATGCCTTGGGTTTTTCTTTCTATAATGACCTCCATCAGTGTTTTTTGACAAGCCATGGGCAAGCACATTAGTTACACTGAGTGGAGAGGAAGTGTTGTGGGGTAGAAAGAGCCAGGGCTTCAAAGTCAGAGACTTCAGATCAGGACTGGCAAAGATGTAACACTCATGCCATGTCTCTCCATCCTATTCCCATGACAGACACGACTAATTGATCACAGCACTGCTCTTCTCTCTTATAACCTTGAGAATGCCTTACCATCTTCACTCCAGCACTACAGGCTGCCAATACCACTTAAGAGGATTTGGCATGATGATGTGGAACCTGAAAATGCTTAAGTGTCCATCTTGAATGAATGGTGAGACTTTAACAGATTTCCATACCATTCTACATTTTTATATATATATATTTTTTTTTCTGTAAAAGGAGGATAAAGCACCAACTCATCTTACCAGCATTTAACTGATATGTAGACTATCCAATGCAACCCCCAGGCTACTTAATATTCAAATGTGATACAGCCAACCTTGCAGGAAAATGGGAAAACTGAAGAATTTTTCACCTATCACTATTTCTTGGCTCAGATTTCAGACTTCTCTTAAATACAAAAGTGACGGGACATTTAGACATTTGTATACAGATTTTCTTCTAATTCCTTCTATGACTCCACCTTAGTGCACTGTAACTTTCATGTGCATGAGAGTTCTACTGGGGGTTATATACTCTGGGTGACTATAGAACATTACAGGTTAAAAAAAAAGAACATTACAGGTATTTTGAATAATAAACTTTCCCTCTTATCTGTTGACTTTCACACTAAACTTTTGCATAAGATGTGACTCACTCATAATAATACCTACAGTGAGTTGTCAGTGTCAAATGAAAACTGTTTTTGGCAAGTGCCATGTTTCACTAGCTAGTTTTGATCCTTAAAAAAGGGACAAGATGTTTGCAGTGTATGTGTTGGATCATTGGTTTCAGAGGGATGGGAAATTGGTTAATGCTTCATTTCACAGAAACACAAGGAAGGGGATTAAAGCCCAACATCCCCTGCACCTGCACCTGCTCCGGCTCCTGCTCCTGTTCCTCACATGCAGAGACCTCCTGCAAGACCCTCACAACTCATTTGCAAAGACCATGGGGAAACACTGGCCTTACCTCAGATCACAATCTCTGCCACAGGGTTCAGTGATGGGTCCTGGCTGGGGCAGCCGATGGCACCTTTGATCAGAAACTGCAAGCTGATCAGATTCCCTGGTGCAAATGGGTTTTCGTTTTCGCTCTCCTAAGCAGCAGGAAAAATTAGAGAGAGTATCCTATTCCATTTACTATTTAGACCAGGGATTGGCAAACATTTCCTGTAAAGGGTTAGATAGTAAGTATTTTTGTAGGCCATATGACCTTTTTGGAAACTACTCAACGCTGCCATGACAAGGCAAAAGCAGTTGCTCATAGGCAGCATGCAAAAACTTGGTGTGTCTGCATTCCAATAAAACTTTTCTTTATAAAAGCAGGCAGTGGGCTGGAATTGGTCCACTGGTTGTGGTTTGCCAACCCCAAATTTAGACAAAAGGAAACAAAATAAATAACATATCATACAACTACTAAATCGGTCTCTGGAAAGTCAAAGTGACAGTTGATTCCTTTGGCTTCATACATGTGTGAGGACCTCTCAGGATGAGAAACCCTAACAGATCCTGAAGCTCTAAAAAAGCTTAACATGCCAGCCAAAAGTGATGAGACAGACCCAATACAGAGGTTAGAGGATGCCTGCAGATAGAAAGTTCTATAAAGAGCATGCATATTTGGCTGTTTCTTAAAAAAAATTAAAAACACCTCAATTCTTTTTTTTTAACTCAAAACATCTCAAAGTGAAACAAATCAGATAAAGAACTGCATGATCTCACTTATATGTGAAATCATAAAAGAATACCAAACTCATAGAAATAGAGATCAGATAAGTGGTTGCCAGAGGTGTGGGTGGAGGGTAGGACATGGACAAAATGTCTTTAAAGTAGTCAAAGCTACAAACTTTCAGTTACAAGATAAATAAGTCCTGGGGCTGTAATGTGCAGCATGGTGACTGTAGTTAACAATACTGTGTTGTCTACTTGAAAGTTGCTAAGAGAGTAGATCTTAAAAGTTCTCATAGCAAGAAAAAAATTGTAACTATGTGTGATAATGGATGATAACAAACTTATGGTGGTAATCACTTTGCAATATATCAAATCATTACATTGTATACCTTAAACTTATACAATGTTATAATATCAATCATATGTCAATAAAACTGGAAAAAACAAACCAAAGGAATACCTCAAATCCCCCAAACTCAACGTAAAAGCTGATACCTTGACAGGGTTTGCTGCAGGCTTGCCAGGGCCCATGACTGTTCCAGTAGAACTGCTGGGGCTCGTGTTCTATCGGAATGTTGAAAGAATAGCGCACATCGGGGTTGTGCAGCTTCCCCACCGACAGCACCTGGGATGTGCAGACAAAAGCGAGATGATGTCTACAGGTCTGATGATCCCAAGTGGAAGGGTTGTGGGCTCATTGTCAAGATTTTACCTGAAGCAAAAGGTCTTCTTCAATGCGATCTGTGCAGTTAATTCTCTCCACTGCATTGTAAGACCCACTGTACTCTAGCAGAGTATTCCCAATATAGATTTCCTTTTTGGCCATTGTGACAACGAAGTCTCCATTTAGCAAGAATTCACCTGTACTGTTTGATAAAGCTGTAGATGAGAAAGCAGAATACACTGATTTGCTGCTAACTCAATGTATGAAATATAAAATAACAATTTGTTAAAGGACCCATGGTAATGGACAATAGGGCGGGGACTGATTAAGGGATCAGGATGGGGGATGGGGTTGGCAAGGCAGGGGAGAGCAATGGGGAAAAAATTGGGACAACTGTAATTTAATAACAGTAAAAAAAATAAATAACACTTTGATAGACAGAGAGTCAGAGTGCAAAGAACATGGACTTTTCAGGCATATAGTCATGGAATCAAATCCTAATTCTGCTACTTGCTGGCTCTGTGTCCTTGGGGAATCACTTTCTCTTACACAGTCTCCATTTCTTTGTTTCTAAAACAGAGATAAAAACACCACCCTTCAAGGTGACTCTCAAAATTAAGAGACAATATAAGCATCCCAATTAGCCTAAGGTTTGTTATACAAGCCTCACAGTTGCAGGATTACAGAGGGAAGCAGAAGTGTTAGGATTTGAAAATATTTACAATGAACTGAACATGTACAAAATTGGCTGCCACACAAATATCCCTCTCTACTTTATATTAGATTTAGTTGGGCTTATTAAAATCTATGTTAGTCTTCTTTGACAGATGTGGAAATCTGAAAATCCACAGCCAATACGATGCTACAATGTCACTTTTTTGCTGAGGCCCATGGTGGTGACCAGCCTCCAATACAGGCCCAATGACCTTTGACTCCTGCAAGTCCCCTCGTGGGTCATTCCCTCCCACACTGAATAGCACTGACTGTGTAGTCACTAGGACATTGCAGAAATGACAGCGTGACTTCTGAAGCCAAGTCAAAGGCATTGTGGCTCTACCTTGCTCTTCTTTCAATCTCTGGTCTTAGGAAAAGCCAGTGATCGTGTTGTAAATAAACCAAACCATTGAGGGGCTTGTTGAAAACAGCAGTAAAGAACTCAAGCTTTCTGCCAACAGTGTCAGAGTGAGGACCCTGTCAAGTTTCAGATCCCATCAGAGTCTTGACTGATCTTGACTGCCACCTCATGAGACATCTCAAGCCAGAAACACCCGGCTACGCTGCTTCCAAATTCCTGTCTCACAAAAACTGGGAGACAGCTTATGTTTGTTCTTCTAAGCCACCGTGTTTTGAGATCATGTGTTAAACCATAAACACTGTTCAACAGACCTACCCAGACCAATATTTTTAAAACTGTAACCCCCTGCCCCTGCCAGCACAGATCCCCACTTCCTAAACCCTTTCCTGCCTTCGTTTCTCTCCACGGCACTTTGTTGATGTGCTCTCTCCCCAAACAAGGATGTCTTCCCCAGTAGGACAAGGATGTAGGGACTGTCCTATTCACTTCTATGCATATTCCAGCTTCCGAAAGAGAACTTGGTACAATAGATACTCAATAAATACTTTCCTTGGAAGAATAAATGAAGCTACTGCAGACCTTGCAAAAGATGAAACAAACAGTAAAGCTGAAAAAGTAATGTTGGAGAACTGCCTGCAACAAATGCCAAAATATTGGCCAACAAAGAACCTGACAGTCAGAGCAGTGAGAAACATAGGAAAGAGAACAGACAAGGAGAATGAGGTGACCTCTGCTTTCAGAAGAATAACTTATTTATCAAAGTGTCAAGAGAGACTATTGTGAAAGTGAATAAAGCCCCAGAAGTCTTTTTAACAATGACTTCCTTTCAGAGTTTACTGTTAAATTCAAATGTTAAGTGAAGAATATACTACTATGATATATGACTTGACTGGAAAACTCAGCAAAAATATTTATCAAGTGCTTTATTCTCCATTCTCAAAACCTGGGTATGACAGAAATTAAAATGTAATTTCATTGAACCTAAGAATGAGAAAAAATACATTTATTTTCATACTTTTTGATCAGTGTCTTTCCCCTTAGTATTATTAAAATTTTGGTTTTAAATACTAGTTCCCCCACCCCTGCTCTTTGAATAATGAATCCTCCTAAGTATTGGGCTGGACATGAAATAGGCACTCAACAGATCAGAGTTATTAAACATTCAGGCTCCAAACAAAATACTAGAGAAAAGCCCCCTTATCCTTTACAAATTGTGCATGATTAGGAAATCTCATCAGGAAAGGAACCCTTGAAATGTCCAGGCTATGTGTTTAGGTGAACAAGGGGAACATGGAAACTTAACTCATGGAGAGCAAATAGTTTTGTCCTGAGCATCAATGTCCATCAGTTGACACTGGCTGACCAAGAAACTATGCTGGACTGGAGTCATTGGCAGCTTCATGTCTCGGCATTATTTTAATGAAAATCTATCTTGGTTGTGGGATGGGGAGTGGCCCAAATGTCCTAATTCTAAATGTTTGCCAGATCCTCATCTGTCTTTCATTGATGCAAATAGTGCAATGTCTTTTACTGTGCAGGCAGAAGCAATGTGTACATAGGAGAGGTTTAGAGGATTTAGGGGGAAGTAGGTATTTTACCCTTACGTGGTAATCAAACAGGGCTGAGACAAGCTCTGAATATTCTTTGTGGCTCAGTAGCAGTAAGGTTCTTGCTCTCTTGCACAGGGGAACCTCACAGAGCTCACTAAATGGGACACTGTCCTGATGCAAAGATTACTCTTTGCAGGATCAGGAATTAAGCATTGAATTCTGACCCTAATCCAGCACTTCACTATTATAATTCCCACCCAAGTAAGCCCTGCCTGGGTCCTAAGGGAAGAATAAGATGCTTCACATGAAATGGTGGGGAAGAATGTGGTAACACAGGAAAAAAGCTTTAAAAAAGATTTTAAAAACCATCCAAAATCGTGGCTTCTTTTTCGTAGCTCAAAATTCTTTGGTAGTCCCTAATATCTACAGAATTTTAGTTCAAATTCCTTAAAATAACTTCCCTATATCTTTACAAATCTTATTCTGAGCTATTTTTCCAGCCTCACCATTCAGTCACACTGATAAACCTCATTTTCCAGTCACATGTATCCCCAAGTCTGTTTAGCCATACAGTTTTCTACAGGGAGGCAGAAACATGAGTGGTTAAGGGTGTAGGATCAGAAGTCAGACCGACAAGGATTCCACTTCTTCCTTTCTGTTTGTGTGATCTTGAGTAAGTTACTTAACCTCTCTAAGCCTCAGTTTCTTCCTCTGTAAAATGGATTTCTCACAGGATTGTTAAGAACATTAAACACGATAGTATACAGAGGCTTCTGTTCCTGGTAGATCATAATGCCTTTATATGCACTGTCTCCTTACCATATCTTTATCGATGCCTAATGTATGGATGAGAAAAGCATGACTTAAATAATAGTAAAACATTTTCCCAGGGCCAGATGACTTTCCATCATGGAAGTCTGTCTCTAAAGCCTGTTAACTATGAAAGTTTTCCAAGAAGGATGTCAACAAATGTTTGTTAAATGAGTAAACAAATTCATGAATTCTTTTTCCTTTGTACAAATAGAAACCTATGTTTAGCTATGAATTTTTTAAAAACTTAAATAGTTCGTTTAGCTAGACTGCATAAGCCCCTTTAGTAAAGTGACCATTTAAAAACATACTTTTATAAGGCCAAGAAAGATCCTAGTCCATAGTAGGTGCTCAATCAATAATGTGGAAAGAAGGAGTGATTGATTGAACCTGACATTCATGACAAGGAGAACAGACTGCTTTCCAGCAAGTAACAGTTTTTTTTGTCAGCCTTAACCTCTGACAACCTCGTCTCTCCTGCAACTTCCACCATATGAGACCCACCAGCCATCCAAAGGCACAAGTTTCAATGGGTCACTGATTGGAGATGAAGTTGTTTCCATGGCACCTGTGGCATCCTGCAGCTGCCTCCTAATGTGGCTCCTTCATGTGGTGATGGCAGGACATGCTGCCAGCAAAATCACCCAGTTCTTTCAAGCGAAGTGGCCTACTAACTACCCAGTTGATGTTTCCCTAAATGGGGAAATGAGATGTCACAAGTCCAGTTTGTAAATTAAGCTATAATTCAGTTTTGTTCACATTCAAAGAGCAGCCATTTATTTTAGGTGAACTCTGGGGCTCCTTCCCAAAGTCTCCAGGCTTCTTGTACTCATGCTGATTTGACCATTTTACCCTTCACTGCATCTTCTTATCCCAGAGATGGTGAGTAGGGAATGAGGTGGGAGTCACCATGTGAAGTGACGTTCCGCTTTATCTTGAACTGAATTGATTCCTGTCTTCCCATTGCCACAACTAATCAAGGGCTACATGTACTGAAGACAAATAAGTATCACAGAAATGACTCCTTTTTCTCCTCAAGAAATACAAACATGCTGGTACTGGGTGCAGCCTGGCCTTAACTCAACAGGAGGGAGGCATCTGTGTGAAAGAGTGACCTTTGACAAGGAGACTTTCTGCTTCAGTACCTTGTGAAACAAATAGTTTCCTGAAAATAACAGTCTACTGCCCAACCTCCTGCTAATGCGATTAGAGGAGCTAATTTCCTGGCTTTGTTTCCCCCACATTTCACCCATCAAGAGCTGGGTTGCTACAAAGACCCTCTCTCTCCTGGAAACGGCTCCCTCCCCAAAACATGCAGAAAGAATATCACTGGGCTGACCTTAAAAATATTATGGGGGGTAAGGATGAAGATTGCTTAGCAATGGAATGGCTGTGAATGGACTTGAACAAGATTCAACAGTGGGTTTTTATACCTTCTTAGAGCATTTACGGCACCTTTCTTCAAGCCAAGAGCAAACTTTTACACACACCAGATCTGATGACATCACATTCTTCCTAACTTGTTAAGAAACCACTGCAAGGCTCAAAGGCTCTGAAGTCTCAACCTTCACACTCAGTGAACTGTGACCTGCCATCTCTGCTTGCACACTTGTCACGTGCATCCAAGGAGATGTTCTTTTGCTAACAGATGAGTTGACCATTCCATTCCATTAAAGAGCCATGACTGCTTCAGATGACAAATCTTTAATTCTACTTTCATTCTTTACCAAAAGATTAAGAAATTTCCAGTGAGGAATAAAAGGTTATCAGAAGGCCTTCCTCACTTCAGGCACCTGACCTGATTAATGAAGTTGAATTGAATTGAGGCCCCTACTTGAAAAGAGATTACTTTTCCAAGAAGGAGAAGAATAAGGGAGAATCCTTCTCCCTTTCAGGGAAAAGAAAGGAGGTCAACATGGCTTTCAGCTCTCAGGAAATTAATTTATAAAGGAGGTTGTATGCAATGCTGCTGGATTTAATTAGAAAGTAGTAAGGTGACATGCTCAAATTAATAACCCAATGTATGAAGAAAAATGTTTAACCCATTTTGCACAGTGATGGAATGACAAATGTGGGATTGTCAAAAAAAATAATTTGGAAAGAATCCCCAAGATCTTTTTTAACTGTCTTATAAAGTCACCACTCATTTAGATACTTAGGATGTGGAAAGCTGATTCAGCCACTGAGTAATTAATTCCAAGTATGACTTTATGTTCTTTAAAACAAGGGGTGACTTTGTCTATTTCCATGGCCATCCCATCCCCCATTAAGCACACAGTAGGTACTCCATAATGAGAAATGGTTGTTCAACAATTCAGCAATCATGTACTTAGCATCATGTGTAGGCTTTATATCAAGAGCTAAAGATATAAAGACACAGCCTCTGACCTTAAAACCTAGTGATCACATGATAGATAAAACACAAGTTGTCTCGTGTCAGTTGATGGCCACTTCATCCTCTCAGTTGCTCATGTCCAAACCTTGGAGTCATCTCCTCTTTCTCTCACATACCATATTCAACCCATCAACAAATCATAATGCCTCTGCCTTCAAAACATATCCAGAAGTTTACCATGTACCATACCTCTGCTGCAACCACTTGGGACCAAACTACCAGTGTCCCATGGATTATTGCAGTAATTTCCTAACCAATCTTCCTGCCTCTGCCGCATACCCTCCCCTACCATCTGCTCTCAACATAACAGCCGGAGTACTTCTTTGAAAAATAAACGCAATCATATCATGCTATTCCTCACTCAAAACCCCATGTCTCTCAGTATAATCCTTTCAGTGGTTACATGGCCCTTTCTGATCTAGCCCTGATACCCATTTAACCTCATCTAGGATTGTCTGTGCTCACTCTGCTCCAGCCACACTAGCCTCCCTCTACTCTTGGAACAATCCAGACATGCTCCTCCTTCAAGGATCTTGGACTGGCTGTCCCCTCGGCTTGGAATATTCTTCCTTCAGGTGTCTTGTTACCTCTTACTACATTTCAAATATTTCAACACCACTGTTTCCAGCCCATCGTCAGTATCCCAATTTCCATTATGCTGCTCTATTTTCTAATAGCATGTATCATCTTCTAACAGTATGTAGTTTGCTCATCTATTAATGTCTATCTATTGCAGTTATTTTTGACCAGTGTGCCCCAAGAATTTTAAAACATGCAATACCTAACTATTTAGTCAGAGGCACTGACCTCTTTTCCCTTTGGTGGTCAAATAAAAAAAATGACCAATAGCTATCCTGAGTGAATGAATAAAAATTACACCTATTTTTGTCAGATCAGCATAAAATATAATATATTTTTTGGTGTGCTGCAGAATTTTAGTAATTAGTGTATGTGTGTCATGAGATGAGCAAGGTTGAAAATCACTGCTCTACTCCTACCAAAAAATAAGTTCCAAGAAAACAGAGATTTTTATTTATTTTATCCATTTTGTTATTGTGCCTAGTACATATTGAACGAATGACTGATTGAATGAATAATGACACACTGAAGAAGACACTATAATGGAGTCACGTCTAAATACTGTATTTAATTAGCATGCTTGACTCAAGGGTCATTGTCTATCTGATGAAAGAATTCATGCAGACATTCCAAAATATAGATAGAGGCTTTAATTTAACTAACACTCATTTGCTACCTCAATATGCTCAAATGTTTGGAGAAGCCTCAACAGAGGTTGTATTCAGGTGGGTAAATAGACTTCCCATCTGGACATTATAAGACAGAAAGTACATTAGCACATTCATTTCTGTTAAAAACTGACCGCCAAGCAAGACTGCCCTGATTTCATCTAGATTGGAGTGTAAGCCATGTTGCTTTTCATGACTAGGAGGACTCTGGTTGTGCAAGTTGGTTGTGATCAGTTGAACCCCTTTCTGTCATGACTCCATGCCCATGTGCTCCTTTTAATTAAAAATGGCTGGCAAATTTCATAATCACTAATTGCAGTTTACAGAATGATATATTGAAGCGAGACTGGGCTGAGCAAACTGTTGAAAATGAACACAGGGTTGTTGGTGTCTTGTGGTTTAAATATAGGGAATAGCTATGAATTAATCATGTGCCTGAGCATGATGAGAGGAGGATGAAGAATCTGTAAAGTGACAAGGTGGACCATTCTAGTAATGACATGAGAAAAATATTGCCACTACAGAACCTTTTGGAATGACCAGGTATAATGAAATACTGAATAAGTCCGCCAGTGGTCTGCTCTTGGTTAGAGCTGATAATGTAAAAATAGTCAGGTAATACCTCTAATAAAACATTTGCAAGTCAGTTACCCACAGGACAGATTATTTGAAAAAGACTAATGAGTAATGATTTTATGCTAACTTACAAGGCAAGTACTTTCAAAATTTGCTTTAGGGCCTTTCTGTTTTTTAAGAACCAGAGTAAAGCCCTAGATATTGACTAGTATAACTGAATGACTCTTAAATCAATACTCTGAGTGTATACATATGAGGGAGAAATAAAATTGTGAATTTCAAGATCAATTTCTTTTACGAAACTACATGACACCTGAACGTTCTCCATGTGCAATAGGGGAAAGGAAGTAGTTAGTATCTGCCACCTGCTCCAGAAAACCAGAATTCCTGCAAATAGCAGGGGCACCCATCTCACCTAAGTAGTTATCATCCTCTGGCCTCCCTGAGAAGCTGTGCTGCCGCACATCGATGCTGGTAGCACCAGCTGGAATTCGGACCACCATATTATAACCTGAAAAGAATTAAGCAGAAATTCAGTATTCCATAGCATGGTTCACTTTCTCTAAGCATAGAAAAAAGTGTGGGAAACAAAGGAATATAATATAACTCTCACTATTAGGTGCCTTATAGACAGATGGATAATGCACTTCAACAAGACTGATCTTACTGCTTGACATTATTACTTTTTACATATTACGTATGGTGAACAACTATCACACTTTGAACACTTTATTTCTCATGGTTGTTAGAAACAGAATCTTACCATATTTTGCTGTATTAAATGTTCCTGCCACCGTTTTGCATGAAGAATTATCACCACCGCACACCCCACATTTATCTTTCCGGGCTTTTGAGTTTAAAACATGATCACATCCAGCTTGCTTTTAAAAAGAAGACATTTGAAGTAAGTATTGTTTCAATGATCTACGTCCATATAATGTTAATTTCAATTAAACATTATAAGTTTTATAAATATTATAAAACAATAAGCTATGTGTTTCTTTGCATGATGTACCTTCAAAATGACAACCAAGTTAAGTCTCTTTAGGCTTGCAAGGGTTGAGAACTCAAACTTGCTATGGAAAATATGGTCCTTGGACCAGCAGCCCTGAGCATCCCGGATGCTGTCAGAAAGGCAGATTCTTGAGTCCCACTCAGATCTATTGAATCACCGTAGATTTTCTAGCAGGTTAACAAGCTCCTTAGGTACTGCATCTACAGATTAAAGTTTGAGAAGTACTAGTCTACAGGTAAGTGGAGTAAATGAAAATAATCACTTGGGATTGGAAAAAAGGAGCAGTGAGGATTGTACCCAATTAAAGAGCTCACATCCTATCTTAAGGGAGCAGCTGCTGTGCACTCCAGACTAATTCCACCATGTAGAAACAGGAGCCTAATGTTGACATTTCCCAATTTTTCAAGACAAGCTGGAAATTTTATTTTATGTGAAGTTGCCTATGGTTAAATAGTGAACATGAATGGAGGACAAAGATGGCTGCAGACCACCAGTTTGAGACCTGAGGCTCCAAATGGCCTCCTGAATTTCTTCACGTCTCAATGCAAAGCACAAGTGTAGACAGAGGTCTGAGGGCAACAGCAATAACCAGAAGACCAGAAAGACAGAGTTCACATTCTCGTCCATTTGGTTCCTTTGTAAAAATTAGTCTCCAAGGAGCAACTCAAGTGCTACTATAATGTGGACTGAAAAAGAGGTAGTGTGCACTGTCAGCCATAAACTGGGAAGTGGGAATGCTCTCCGGGGCTCTGTCAATCAGATCCTCCCGATCAGGAGCTCCAATCTGCCATGGACCACATGAAATAAACAAACATAGCATCTCATAGATCTGCTGTGTTAGGAATGATTTCTGACTGTGAGCACAGTGAAATGGTATCAAGTCCTTGAGAAATCACTGCTCTGGTGCTTTATCATTGGCCAGAAGTTTCTGGATTTCTCTTTGAAGGGTAAATAACAGGTATGTCTCAGGCAGAAGCTATCCTGCTTAAAATCAGAAAAATAACAGGTATGTCTCAGGCAGAAGCTATCCTGCTTAAAATCAGAAAGACAAATCTGAGGAAGGCCAGCTCCTCCTCACATGATCATTCTGGAGCAGAGTTATTCAACTTATAAATTGCTGTCAGGAAGCATTTGGCTCTAACCTTAAGCACTGAGGTTACAGTAAAGAAGTGTGTGTGAAAATTATTGCAATAAATCTTCACAGGGAGGTTTTGTGTAGACCCCCTGAGAGGCTGATAATGTCAAGAAAAATCTAGGGCAGTGGTTCTCAAACTTTGGCATGCATCAGAATCAGGGGATGTTGATGCTTCTCTGGAGACCTCACTTTGAGAACCACTGCCCCAGAGATAGTGCACAGGAATTTGCAGCTGCTACCCTGTCAAGAAAGCCACAAACCACAGCTTGGCAGTAAGACAACACAGTGACGAAAACACCATTTGGTACTTACCCGGCAAAGGCCTTGGACACAGATATCACTGGTGTTCTCACCACATGGGGTCCCATCTATCACTTTGTCTCGGAGCTGATAATAGACTGTGCTCCCTACCACCCTGCAGAACAATCTGCATCGGTCCTTCAACAAAACTAGAGAGGAGAGACATAATGCAGTGTGACTTTTGTGCCTGGACCCATACCGGCCTGCCAACCGTGCACTCTGCACCGAGACACTTACTTCCACTGTACTTAGGCACCCAGCGCACATTTGGAGGTAGACCGTTGATATTAAAATGCTTCCCATCAAACTGAGAACACTGTTCCTCTCGGAAGTCTCGTATCTGCTTGAGACATGGCTCTGTGTTGCAAGACTTAAATTTCATTCTATTCCCTATACAGTACTTTCCACCGTTTTTTGGCCTGAGAAAAGGTAAAGAACACATACATTGTCTTATAATGTATTTTTCAAGCATCACTCTCTCATCTGTGGCATCCTGTCTTGCAGGGAAGTAAATTTGAAGTAGCTGGAGACAGAGAACAAGACAAGGGCTCTAAAATCTGGGTTTGCATTCTGCCTTCAACACCATTTAGTGTCTAACCTTGGGCAAGTCACTTAACCTGGAGCCTCAGTCCTTCCCATCTGTAAAACAGGAAGGTGCTGTTTGATAAGGCTGCTGTGAAGATAAAGTACTAGAGTGTGTAACTTAAAGTATGGAATACAAAGCCTGGAATCTATTGTGTCATTTTACCTCCTCTTTCTCCCAAACATTCACAGTCCTTTGATTTTAAAAATGTAGAAGATGAAAGGTACAGATGAGTAAAATGTCCCCTGTCTAGTTTCTCATGGGAAACCACCCTAAATCTTTGCATTCTACTTCCATGCATTCTCTCCCTCCTCTTTCCCCACCAATAACCATGGTTTTTGTTTGTTTTACAAATAAGACAGAATAAAGGGAATGGATTTGTCTATATTTTGACTAACTTAACAGGAGAAGCAGGAGAGAGCATATTGGCATCATTACCCTTTGTGTGACAAGAGAATGGAGTATGTCTTACAAAGCATCACAGTGCAAATTTAATTTCTGCATGCAACCCGTACATGTATTTTCCAGATGTGACCCAGAGAGTAAATTATACAACACATCTCCCAGCAGTCAACAGCTTGCCAAATTCATCATGGAAACTGGAAGATCACAGAATCATAGGAAGTCTGGCTCACCCACCCAGGGCTGGAGCAGCTCAGATTTCACTGCTACCCTAGGACACCTCTCAAACCTACCCACCTTTCTTCTTGGAAATGAATCTTTGTTTTTTGTTTTGTTTTGTTAAACCAGGCCTTGGAGGAATGGGAAATGTTTCCAAGCCCATACAACACAAAACAAGAGGCAGCCTAGCAGAACGGGTAAGAGTTGGATCTGGCTTCTGCTCTTGCTCTGCCCTCACTGTGTGATCTTAGACAAAGTTCTTAGTCTCCCTGCACTTCAGTTTTCTCCTTCTCTAAAATAAGTGCACAGAGTATATGCCTGAAATGTTAACTACTATGATATTATATGAGTATTCCCAATCTGATCTGATCCAATTCAGCAGTTTGCTTGTTCGGAGTACCAAACCTGAGCAGCAACAGGGTTTGCATCGTGAGGTGGGACTCCTGGCTACGACACTGTCATAAACATGTTCCCTCGATCAAAGATTTGTAGAGTAAGGTAAGAACATAGGCTTTACAGTTATAAGCTGGGCACTTCTGTATAAACTCCCTGGCCTCTCTGAGCTCCGTCCTGCACATGTAAAGCAGAGATGATACTGTGCCCATGAAAGGCTTGTTATGTATCTGAGTGTGGTAAATATTTATCATGAAGAAGACTGCACCTAGTGATGCAAAATGGCACATAACCCAGCAGTATCTGTCTGATTGCTTTCCCATTAAACACAATTAGGCCCATAAGCTTTATATTTGCATTGTGCATTTGAATAGCCAAAACTCACTCATGTTTTGCTCAAGAGAAAGGCAGAAGTAATTTTATACCAAGCAAGAGGAGGTAAAGAGAAGTTAAATACTTTGCCCAAGGTCATACCGATAATAAAAAAAAGCAGACAGGACTGGAAATCAAGTTCCCCAGGTTCCTTCTGTATGCTCCTTCTGCTACATCATCCAGGTGCCATAGTCCAGAATCTTTTCTATTTCTCTTTTGATGCCATTTAGAGATACATACAACCTTGGTTTCCTGGATACCAAGCTCTTCTCTCAGTACAGAGGCACCCAGTCTCATGCATAAAATACCAGGTTACACATGAATAATAGATCAGACCCACACAGCTGTTCAGGTGAAACTTGCTTTAAATGTGCTGCAAGGATTACCCCTTCAACTTTTCCTCAAACTGAAATGATCTTTGTGAATCTTTTTAAATGGCCCAACTAACTATGGTGGATTGATCATTTATTTATTGCCTGAAAATAATTCACATTTCTTTCTCTTTGAAAATAAAATTTTTTAGAAGTTGATTTTTTTTCTTTTGGTTTTGTTACATAATGAGTCTTAGCTGGCTTTTGCAATTGACCAAATGCAGCAGTGCTTTGGGTTAATGCTTGTAGGTGGCTTTCCTGCAGATAATGACACTTTCCATCTTTGCTTGCTTTGACCACTATCAAATAGCAAACGGCATTTAGTGATTTATTTTTATAAATGACCTTTTAAAGAGAGGAAGGAAGAGAGGGACAATAGTGGAAAATAGGGGAAGGGCCATCCAGGAACATGTATAAAGGACACATGGACAAAGCCAAAGGGGGTAGGTTCGAGGGTGGGAGACAGGGATGGGTGGGGATGGTGTGTGTGGGGGTGAGAATGGAGACACTGTAGTTGAACAAAAATTTTTAAGAAAATGAAAAAAAGCACATAGAAAACCCTCTATGTGAGGGTCCATATTTCTGAGGATTATGAGGATGAACCCTAAAAACAGAGGGTTTGAATCCCAGCCCTACCTGTTAATAACAGTGCAATCTTAGGCAGGCCACTTCATCTCTCTAAGCTTGTCCCCCTGTCTTTAAAAGGGAGATGGTACTAATAATGTCTACTTTACAGGGCTGAGTGAGGGTTAACTGGATTAATACATTCAAAGCACTTGAACAAGGCCTGCCACACAGTAAATGTTTAGCTATTTCAAGAGTCCACAAACTACAGTGTGGGGGCCAAAATTTGGCCCATTGTATGGTTTTTACATAACTGGGGAGAAAATAATATTTTGTATATTTTAAAACAAAGAAAAAATGTTTTAAAATTTGGGATATGTAGTAATTATGTCAAATTCAAATTTCAGTGTTTATAAATAAAGTTTTATTAGAATACAACCACACCCACTCTTTACATGTTATCTATGTATGTTTCTTTTTTTGATATATTTATTGATTATGCTATTACAGTTGTCCCATTTCCCCCCTTCACTCCACTCTATCCTGCACACCCCCTCCCTCCCACATTCCCCCCCTATAGTTCATGTCCATGGGTCATACTCATAAGTTCTTTGGCTTCTACATTTCCTACACTATTCTTACCCTCCCCCTGTCTATTTTCCACCTATCATCTATGCTACTTATTCTCTGTACCTTCCCCCCTCTCTCCCCCTCCCAATCTCCTATTGATAACCCTCCATGTGATCTCCATTTCTGTGGTTCTGTTTCTGTTCTAGTTGTTTGCTTAGTTTTCTTTTGTTTTGGTTTTAGCTGTGGTTGTTAATAACTGTGAGTTTGCTGTCATTTTTACTGTTTATATTTTTTATCTTCTTTTTCTTAGATAAGTCCCTTTAACATTTCATATAATAATGGTTTGGTGATGATGAACTCCTTTAACTTGACCTTATCTGAGAAGCACTTTATCTGCCCTTTCATTCTAAATGATAGCTTTGCTGGATACAGTAATCTTGGATGTAGGTCCTTGCCTTTCATGACTTGGAATACTTCTTTCCAGTCCCTTCTTGCCTGTAAGGTCTCTTTTGAGAAATCAGCTGGCAGTCTTATGGGAACCCCTTTGTAGGTAACTGTGCCCTTTTCTCTTGCTGCTTCTAAGATTCTCTCCTTCTGTTTCATCTTGGGGAATGGAATTATGATGTGCCTTGGTGTGTTCCTCCTTGGGTCCAGCTTCTTTGGGACTCTGAGCTTCCTGGACTTCCTGGAAGTCTATTTCCTTTGCCACACTGGGGAAGTTCTCCTTCATTATTTGTTCAAATAAGTTTTCAATTTTTGTTCTTCCTCTTCTCCTTCTGGCACCCCTATAATTCAGATGTTGGAATGTTTCAAGATGTCCTGGAGGTTCCTAAGCCTCTCCTCAGTTTTCCGAATTCTTGTTTCTTCATTCTTTTCTGGTTGGATGTTTCTTTCTTCCTTCTGGTCCACACTGTTGATTTGAGTCCCAGTTTCTTTCACATCACTGTTGGTTCCCTGTACATTTTCCTTTGTTTCTCTTGGCATAGCCTTCATTTTTTCATCTGGTTTTCAAACAAATTCAACCAATTCTGTGAGAGTCTTGATAACCAGTGTTTTGAACTGTGCATCTGATAGGTTAGCTATCTCTTCCTTGCTTAGTTGTATTTTTTCTGGAGCTTTGAAGTGTTCTGTCATTTGGGCCATTTTTTTTTTTTTGGTCTTGGCGTGTCTGTTACTTAAAGGGGCGGAGCCTTAGGTGTTCACGGGGGCAGGGTAAAGCTGGTGGCTGCGCTGTGAAGCTGTACGTGGGGGAGGGGCGGAGAGGGAGCAATGGTGCCCCCTTCACTCTCCACCGGACCTCAATCTTTCACTCCGCTACCCACAATCAAACTGGGCCCCTCTGGTGCTGGTTCCTGAGTGGGTGGGCTTGTGTACACTCTAGGCCCCTGTGGGTCTCTCCAAGGACCTCTCCTGTGAGGCTGGGAGTCTCTCCTGCTGCAACCCCAACCCCCACGGGCATTTTCAGTCAGAGGTTTGAGGCTTTATTTCCCCTGCACTGGAGCCCTGAGTTACCTGGTCTGCTTTGCTCCCTTCCATTGTCCCAGTTTATCTGTGCGTGAGTGTGGGGCTGGGGGGGTCCTACCCGCCGCTCTGCCTGCCCCGTTCTCCACCACTCTGAGTCCAGCCCTCTCGGTTTATCTGTTCGTGAATGTGGGGCTGCAGGGTCTGCTAGTGGTCAGACTGCCTGCCCCTTTTGTCCCACACTCCGCCAGCCAGTCTCAGTCCCGCCAGGGCCACTTGAGTCCTCTCCTCCCCTGGCTGCCTGTGTCCACCCCTCCAACTGGTCTGGATGTATGTTTCTTTTTTTATCTACTTTTTTTATCTACTTGGACTTCCTTGCCATTCGATTTTCTGTCAGTTCTGGTTGTGCGAGGAGGCACAGTATGTCTACCTATGCTGCCATCTTGGTTCTTCACTATGTATGTTTCTTACTACATCAGCAAGGTTGAATAGTTGGGACAGAGAGCCTATGGTCCTCAAAGTCTAAAATACTTAAGAAATATTTTACAGAAAAAGTGTTTGTTTATGAAGAAAGTTTGCTGGCCCCTGAGCTATTCTTATGACTATGCATGGACATGTTATGAGGTAGGTAGTGGTACTCTTGTTTCTGATACTTTGTTAGAACTGGGCTCAGAAATGTTAAGTATTCTGGTAGGGTCATGTGCCAATTAAGTGAGATGCACTGGCTGAGGCCAACCCAAACCTTTCACTCATGATCTGGCCTCTGCTATGCTGCCTCTCTTGAAACAGGACTCGTCCCATATCAAAACTCCTTCTCTGATTTTATTTGCTTTGTACAAAAAGGCAGATTATATTTGATTAATAAACATATATTTGCCCTTTTGAAATATATGGCTTATCTTATATCTTAGTCCAGGGGTGTCAAACTCATTTTCACCAGGGACCACCAGCCTTGTGATTGCCTTCAAAGGGCCGAATGTAATTTTAAGGCTGTATAAATGCAACCACTCCTTAACAGTTAAGTGAGAGCTTGGTGCTGCCACCAGGTAGAAACAAGTTACCAGGCTGGATAAAACAAGGTGGAGGGCCAGATTCAGCCTGCGGGCCTTGTGTTTGCCACCTGTGTCCTAGCCAATATAATCTTTGCCTGATTGGCATGTACTGTGTAATGGGGAGGGCTTTAGCCAATTTAATTTACCTTTCAGTATGGAAAAAATTCATCTTATATTTTATTAATTTAGCTGGTTAGGGGTATTTTTTTCCATGTAGGGAAATACTAAAAATTATAGGAAATGCAACTGGAAAAAATATTAACCACATTTTCCAACTACTAAGATCTTCTAAAAGTATTGCATGTCAAATAGGGAGGAAAAGGGCTTAGAAATTGCTAGATTAATTACTATGAAAGTAACTATATTTAGCACAGCCAAGATGAATCTTTCTTTCAAGCACAACCATGCCTATTCATATATACAAAGAAACTTTGCAATGCTTCATCACCAAAGATGAAGGAATTTTTGCAAAGATCATCACAGGTGCATTCTGCCGTCAAGGAAAGCTAATCTTTAGTCTGCAAATGGGTTTGAACAGAAATCTGAACTTCTACGTTTACTTACAGTGGGTTAGGGCAGGTTGTTTAGGGTCAACACAAGGAAGGAATTTCTAATGATGCAACAGGCAGCCCCAGAAGGTAATGTATTTCCTAAGCTTGGAAGATTTTAAGAAGGAGTCAAATGGCCAGCTACAGAATGTGCTGAAAAGCTATTCAAGGATTAGATGAGATGAGCCAGGAAGCTGTACTAGTCATCACTGATGATCCTGCCAGATGCAGCAGTGTATGGAACTGGATATTAAATTCATTAGTTAACGGTGGTCGCACTGTAGCCAACTTGCGACATTTTCAAGTAAGTTCATCCAGCTCAATGCCTCAAAAAACCTTCACTTCAATTCTTTACAGCCAAATGAGAGGTTTTCTTTCTTAGATGAAATAGACATATGCCTACACTCTTTATGTAAGATTGCATCAGTAGTTGCTATGGTGAAAGCCTAAACGAGAAATATCCAGTTCACAATCATGTCTCTTCTCAAGTCTATGAATTTATTATTATTTTTAAATTTAACCTACTTCCTAATTGAAAAACAAGACAGAAGCACTAGAAGAGGGAAATACTTTGACTTTCATAAAGAACTGGTTTGATTTTTTATTTTTATGGGGTGTAACAATTCCATAAACCATTTTTTTTTCCAATCACCAGGACACTCAGAGTCAAATTCAGAGCACAGAATAACAAGCACAGGCCCACTGGCCTGAGAATGTGCCTTCTGGTTCCAATGCTGGTCTTGTTCTGACACTGTCTTTTGATTTAGTGGTTCTAATTTAAACTTTTACCCTATTACATATTTCTCATAGATTTGGTGAACATATAATTAATTGCTCAAGCCAGGGCACCTTGAGAATTAAAAAGGGAGCAATTAAACTTCTCCAGGAAGACAGATGTAAACTGAACTGTTTTTATAAACCAGAATAAATGCTCATTTTACCTGTAGGACATTGGTCAAAAATGGGATTAAGAAAAATAAATATAGCATATAAAGAAAATATCAGGGCCCAACTGTCATGATGGCATACCTATAGCACTGTACACAAACTGAGAACAAAACATTTTTTAACTAAAATTAGAAAGCATGCAGTTTACGCAGCTGGCTCAAAGGTATAGCACAATCCATGTGCATGGCAACACTACTTTTCTCTTCTAGCTTCTACACTTTCAAGGAAAAAAACCTAAAAATTCAGCATAATATTTCTGAATGTTAAACAAATACATTCTTGAATCACATGAATACTGTGAAAAATAAAAACAACCCAGTGTTCTTAATAGAGACAACCTTGGATTCTGAAAGTGGAGCTCTACATTAAAATCTCGGGGCTCCTCAAACTGACAAAAGCAGGTTGCCAGGAGGGGCAACCATTCCCCTCAAACTGAGAATGAGGACAGCAACCACTTCTGTATTCTACATGGTGAGCCATTTACTCTGCAAGTTCCCTGAAAAAGCTTTTAAACTGAGATTTGGATCTGATTTTCCCTTTCTGTGTTCCCCTCTCTCATCAAATTGACTTCCCTGGTGCCACTGTAACCTTGGTTTCAGAGGCACTCTCCTTCCTCAATGCACAGGGACATCCCACAGTGCAAATAACTTGGAGGTGTTTTAATGAAGTAATGTCTGTGCAGACACTTGACTAGGTGGATTGTATCATTTCAAAACCTCCCATAGCAAACAGCAAGTACAAGGACCTCTAACTGAAGTCTTTAATGATTTGTTCCTAACTTCTGAATGTGAGGATCTTCACTTTGAAGCTCAAGATCCTTTCCTGCTGAAATCTTTACATGGGTGGTTTTCTTTGTCTGGCCCATTCCCATTATGGAATGCTTTATCTCTCTCCACTTTCCACAGCACTTTTACAATTGCTTTAATACTTAAAAAAGAAGAGAACAGAAGGGAAGAGAAGAGGAAGGAAAGAAAAAAGACCAAACACTTCTTTTGAATACAACATTCTTGAGTCAAAATTTCAAAAGTGCCTACTATTCGCAGTATCCATACCCTCATAATAATACAGCTTACGATACCGATTTGGCTCAATGTAACCACCTCATAGTTTTTACTTTGTAAAAAATTCATATTTGCTGTTAGCCTAAAATATTTTATTTTAAAGTTTCAACAATGATATATACTTGATTTCAAAAAGCAATTTGTAGAACACTATATGTAGTGTGATCCTTATTTTGTGTGATCCTCATTTCATATAATATGTGTTACATCCACAATCTTGTTGGAAAGTACAAAAGAATACACATACAATTGTTTTTTTGGCAGTTATTTCTTGTGGGGCTTATTGGGGGTTAGAAATACGATGATAGGAATTTTTTATATCATATACATTTGAATTTTTAAAAACATGTACTATTTTATACTATTATTTAAAAATTAATACTAAATATAGGCAAATCTAAGGGGTTTATTAGCTTACATGCATAGATATAAATCAGAATCTATATCTTATAGCTCTTTAGTTGTCTTCTATAAAGATTAATAATATGTGGATGTGAACTAAATGTTGGGGTATAAACAAAAATATATTAAAGTAAATTGATCATCACCTGTGATTTGTCCTACAGACTATTTATTTAGACCAGGGCTTGCAATAGTGGCTTACAGTTATGTTCTTTGTTGGTTCACACAACTCATATATTTCTTATACATATTTTGGAAGCTTTTTCAATGGCAGGCCCTTTTCCTACCTGCGAACTATCAGCTAGATCTGAGGAGTGCCCTGCGCTTCGTCTCCACCACTCTGCAATACAATCCTGTATATAATCCTGTATATAACACAGTCTTGAATCAGCCCACCTTTCTACTTTACCTGCATGTTTCTCTCTATAATCCAGTCTGCTACCCTTACTGCAGGTTGTTAAAAATGAATATTGCTGGCCAAAATCATTGTACATCATCCCAAAGCAGCTGGTTCTTTAAAAATGGTTGTTACTGCTTTATACATCTAAAAACTTCCCCTAATCTGTGAAGACTTCTTGGGGTCCCCAGTGTATATAGGTTCAGCGGCAAACATGTCATGTATTATGTTCTACTCCTTTAAATTTGATACATCTTATAGCCACACAAAATTGGATGTCATTCCTTAAAACGAAGATAGCAATTTTTAAAACCTACTTGTAAACAGCCTCCTCAGCAAACACAGGTCTGCCATAATAGATGCTGGGAAAAAAACCCACTGGCTTTATGTGAACATGAGGTCTTAACAAGGTTAGACTGGTCATATAATGAGAATTATCCTGACAAGCAGGACACTCCCAAACTATAAACTGTCAGGTTGTGCAATAGGGACCTCAGGTATCTCACCTGTAAAACAACTAGATTGATATAAAAAGTAATTCCTGACTTGCTGTCCCGGGTCCCTTGGGATTTGCTAATGCCGCCTCAGGGGTCTGTGCATCTATTTTAGCATTTCAGAAGCTAACTGGAAAAGGTGTATTTATCTACAATCTAGATGGAAATGACCATTCTCTTTGTTTCCTTGTGAAAAATTTATCTGTTCACTTTATTAGCATGCTATCTATCCCAGGCTCTGGGGATGGGTGGGAGGGCTGTGAGATATGTCTGACTATCAAAATTGTTAAACAGGCCAATCAACATAAAAGCATCTACTATTCATTAGACAAAACTTTTAATAATAAAGGATCACGGGGGAAAAAGAATAATACAGAAGGGAAATGCCCCGGGATAGAGTTTGGACACCATTCGTTTTAGCAGCCCTCAAGACCACCCACTCTCTTAATCTGAAAGAGCTCTTTATCTGCCTCCAGCTAAATTTTCTCTTTAGGCATTTTTCTTTCCTGCTATCTCATTTATAATAATGATGAGTTCTAGTACTTACTCTGGTCTGTTGCACTCCCGAACAGCAACTTTGATGCCCCCTCCACATGTTCTTGAGCAGGTTCCAAAGTGAGTCCAACTTCCCCAGGATCCATCAGTCACAGGGCCCTCCATTTCTTTGGGAACACAAAATCCAAACTTGCAGTGCTGTATTTAATAAGGGGAACAATGAGGGACAGCTTGGTGCTTGAAACATTGTAAGACCCACTGTCCTTTCAAATACACCCAGTTCTAATAGTGTTCCATGTGCTGGAGTGACATGCTGCAATTTCATCATCCACATGAATAATGGAAGCTGTAGGGATTTTGTTCTCGTACTTTTGATTTTAGGCTGTCTTCATTTACAATTTGCTTAAATAAAACTGGCCAATGAGAGGCTGTCAGGGTAACTCCAGTTGCCAGCTTTGAGGTGCTCAATTAGCTTATTTTAATAAATGAGGAGTGGAAATGGACAGACTGGCTACAGATAGGGCCAAAATGAGTTAGTGGATTTGCATAGCAAATCTCCATTAACTAGACTGAGATGCTTCGAGCCTGTTAAAAAGATAATGCTTTATTGCTTCCCATGGATTTGAAAGGTCAATTTCAATTAAACAGAAAAAGGAAAAAAGTTAGTTATAGGATTCCTATATATTTATTCCACCAACGCACATGGACAACACTAAAGCAAAATGGACACATTATAGAGAGCCTTAAACTCTTGCTTTTTTGCTACCAATCATTTCACATTCTCCATCCTGGAGCAGGAAGAAGGCCATGATGTTTACAATGAAACAAAAAATAAAAGTCCTCAGCAGGACAAGGGGGTCAAGAAGCTCATTTCAGCCCTCTGCCATTGTTGGGTGTGAGGCCTTAACACAAAGCCGAGGTCACTGAGCAGGGAACAAAGGAAGAGCGGCAGACGTGGAGGCAGGAGGGTGACACCCTGCAGCTCACTCAGATCTCTAAGCAGAGCTAGTGACTCTGCCGTGATTTATCCACAGGGAAGACACAGGTGTGGAGCCACAAAGGCTGGGGAGGAGGGTATACACAGGGAAAATGGACAAATAAGAGGCAAGTGAAAGTCCTAGTCTGCATGGCTGGTCCCAGGAAAGGCTTGGTGAAAATTTATTCAAAGAGTACAATTAAACTTTCCTTATTCTGCTGTGCCTTCTCCCTTGGAATTACCTCTCGGAGTATCTGAGGACACATCCCTTTCCCTTGGCTTAAGGCTTAAAAGGTTCTGCTGAGTCCAAAGAATTCTGCGTAACTCCATAACTGAGAAATGTAGGCAGAGGCAGAGGTGACCACATCACTCCCTGAAATCCCTGTTTGCTTGTCTCTATAGTGTTCTTGAACATTTCTTGAAATATATGCATATAAAGATAAATGAGAGAAGCAGCTTGGACTAGAGCACCACTACCTAATAAGAATGTCACTTGAGTCATGTATTTAAACAAATTAAAAATTTCTAAAAGCCACATTAAAACAAGTAAAAAAATCCCTGAAATTAATTTTAATATATCTTATTTAGCTCAACACATCTAAAACATTATTTCTATATGTAGTCAATACAAAATTAGAAATGAGTTTTTAAATACTTTTTTCATACTAAGTTTTCAATGCCTAGTGTGTTTTTTCACTTAAGCACATCTCAGTTCAGAACATTTCAAGCGCTCACCAGCCTCATGTGCCTAATGGCTGCCATGTTGGACAGTGAAGGGACGAAGCTTAGTGGGCAAAAGTCTAGCTTCCACAAACTAACTCTGTGACCTTGGGTGAGTCAGTGAACTCTGCTTCTTCCACAGATGAAAAATAAAGACCTACCCTTCAAAGTTGTCTTGAGTATATCATGGGACAATATATCTACAGCACCTAATACACAGCTGAGCACATAGGGGACCACACTTCAATAAAGTTGTAATAATACCAGCAAACATTTACACTTGATATTTGTCAGGCACTGTTCTAAGCATATATCAACTTTCTTAACTCTCACAGCACACTAAGAAGTAGGTACTATTCTTACCCCCAAATGGTGGCAAAATCTTAGGCCAAACCTCAATAATAGGCAGAGCCTAGTCATCAGACAATCTGACTCAAGAGTGCCTTCTTAACTGGGACAGATGCTGTGTCTCTCTCAATTGTGAGAAATGCAAAGAATTTTTGACATCTAAATAAAGACTGAAATTTAAAACAAAAGCAAATTAAAAAAAATGGTTAGGTAAGGCTAAGACTAAGTTGTCCACCTGATATTCATTCTCCTTTTCATCCTTGGTACAGAATCTGTATTTCCCCAGATTCTTGTACAGATAAGAATAGTCAAAGAGATGTCAGCAGGATTCATTGGGTGAGATTCTGGGAAGGTTCTTTTGTCCCTTACTTCCTTGCTCTTTGGCTTCATTCTCCCTAAAACTCACACTTGATGTCTGGAGCTGCTGGGGGCATTTTGTAATTTTGAGGATAAAGTCCATTTGCATATGGCAGTGGAGCAGAAAAAAATTAGGAGTCTGGGTCTCTGATGGTTTTGTGGAACTACCACAACAGCTCCATAACTTGTTTAATTTTTTTTTTGTCAGAAGCAGGCCAATTTTCTTACAATGGGTCTGACCTGAACAAAATTTCTAATTAATATATAACTGAGGTCATAGCTGACACCCAAATTCAGCCTTCAAGTCTTGGTGCCATGTACACATTTTATAAATTCTACAAAGTAAGGAAAAAATCCTATGAAGATTCATGGTGTTTCATAATGAGAAGTTACCTGGGATTACATTTTTCTCCTTTGGACACTTAAGTCTTCAGTCTGTTGATCTCTCTATCCTATAGACTCTACTTGCACAAGAACAAACAATAAACTTCAGAGCAATGAGGACATAGGTGCTGCCATTACTAGAGTGTTATCATTCAGCACTGGACTCAAATGTCCTACATGGTCCCTTTTTAAAATAAAACTGAAAACTGAAAACTGATCTTCAGATGAAACCTGTCTTACAGATATGACCATTGATAGGTATTCAAAGGAGAGGAAGAACCTCAGAAAAACAGAGGAAGTGTCTGAGATGACAGAGCCTGGAAACTAGGGCTGTTTGGCAAAAATGTACCAAGATCATCTATTTTTCCAGGCAAATTTGACAAACAATAAGGACATGCTGGAATAGCCATTACATCATAACAAAGCATTAAATAGCTAGTGGGGTCCCAGCCAAAATATAGTCAGCCTTTCCTAAAAAGAGTCCAGAGCCATTTAAAAGATATTCTACCTAAGTACCCCAAATCCCCTTAAAAAAAGGTTGGAGAAGGGACTTGGTGATCAATTTCATACCAATGAGGTTTAAAATAAAAGTTTGAAACCTGAGACTCACAAACAGGATTAAAATAAAAATGTTAATGGACTTAACAAGTGAATGAAGAAAAGAAAGAGACATTAGAGTCATTCATCAAAATAACACTGTGTCAGCAGCCCAAGACAGATCACTGCTGAGACAGCAGGGCAGAAAAAAGAGAAATAAAAAAAATCAACCCCTCAGTAAAGGGTGTCAGAATTTGCTGGAGAAAGGCATATGGTTTTACTGCCAATTCTATGAAAACAAAATGGAAGAACCAAAGAATTTCTATGCCAACATATCTACCATCTCTGGCATTTCTAAAATGCATAAATATTCTTCAGGGGAATAAGCACATTTACCCACATCTTTAATAAAAGCTACTAGACTTGGCCACTTTTCTTTTTTTTCGATTTTCTAAAACACAACTAAAAATGTACCTATCATTTTCTCTGCAGAATTGCTTCTCTGAAAGTGTTCTGAACCTGCCCTTTGGAATGCCTCAAAGTCCCTTACTCTTGCTGAATACAAACATACATCGAAAAAGTCTTCTGAAAAATATCCCAAATAGCCCATCATCCCTCAGGTGTGAGATTAGCCTGCAATCCCTTGTCTTCTGCTTCTGTTACAAAAACAGAAGATTAGAAAAGACACAGCAGACATCCTCCTGAGTTCCTGTGTTCCCTGACGGATTGGGATACCATATCACTACATGGCACTTGGCAGCCTGTTCATGATAATTTTACTAAATATAATTCATTTCATCATATTATTGAGAATCCTTCTTTGTTATGGTTTTTAAAGCAATAGCATCTGTCAGAAATAGACATATTAGGTGGGTGCCTCGGATTCATTAAAAACCACAACGCAATACCAGTGAATTTTCCAACATTAAACAGTTTCAATACAAGTAATATAGTTGGCTGGCTCTATATCAAGCCAACTAACCAAATCATCAAATGAGTATCATGTCTACTGTCATCTCCCATCAATTGGTAGCAGCTGTCTGGGTCACTGCGTTTAGAGGGACTCAGGCCTCTTCATCTCATAACAATGAGTGAATTCTTAACAGCTGCCATGGAAATCTAAGAAACATATTTCCACTTAAAGCTATGATCCTCAGCCTTCAACATGTTGAGTTAAATGTCCCCCCCAAAATTAAAGATTCACTATGACCAAGGAGATGTATTTCTTTTTAAGCTAATGAAAGATACAAAGGTTGTTATACCTATGTCTATATATAGTTTTGGTGAGGTTGTTACTGGAGAAGGGTGTATACTTAATTGCTGAGGTCCTAGCCATTAAGAAGTGATAACTTCAGGTGGCTTAGTCACCATATTAAGTATAAAATCATATTCATTGTGATTTTTTGTTTTTGCATTGAACTTTGTGTTTTTCAAATACCTTTCATGACCTCCAGCTCATGTAACATTATTACATGAGATGAGAGATGAGTGAAGAAACCACTAGTCCCCCTGTTTGACCACTGGAAACTGAAGGAGCTCAGTTATAGTCATGACAGTACCCTTCAGCCTCTTCAGAACAAACAAAAGAGGGAATTAAGGAGGACAGGGGCCCAGGTGTTGAGGGCTCTGCCCTG
This sequence comes from Desmodus rotundus, assembly GCF_022682495.2. Classification (NCBI taxonomy): domain Eukaryota; kingdom Metazoa; phylum Chordata; class Mammalia; order Chiroptera; family Phyllostomidae; genus Desmodus; species Desmodus rotundus. The sequence goes on along the minus strand of NC_071394.1, from coordinate 78,988,855 downwards.
AACAAACTGTGTGATCTTGGGCAAGTCACTTCTTTTTTCTGTTCCCTTTGTATAAAACCAAGTTAAAAAGAATTAAGTTCTGCCAACTCTTTAGTACTCCTTTCATGGAAATGTTCTTGTGCCATTGATTCTACAAGGTAAAGTGGAGGGAAAAAGTGAGATGAGAATAAAACATTAAAAGTGAGTGAAGTAAACAATGGGAAGAAGATAGAAGAGAGGAAAAATATATGGAAGGAAGACAAAAAGCTCAGAATATAGTCCAAGAATTGCATTGTTGTTCAGTGACAGTATGGTATTTTTCATATGGAGTTTTAAAAAATCAGGGTTTATATCTAAAACATTTTCTCATGAAATTTTTGAGTGATAATGATGGTATCACATAGTACCTTGTTTATTTTTTAAGATGGACGTGAGGTGAAGCAGGTTACATTGATCATACTCCAGGTTCCTGGGACATTGTTATTTATCACTGGGATATACAAGTAGTGGATTTTGTCTGGTTAGTAACAAATGAGTGGAACCCAAGATAACCAAATGAGAATTTGGACTTAGATATATCCTATGTGACATCATCGCTTCTTAACGGGACAAAGGTTGGGAAAAACCAGTAGTGAACACAGTAAGTTTACTGTATTTCTGGATTTCTTTGATTTTAAGATGCCTCATTATTTAATAATAGACTTCCACTGCCACCCTAAAAAAAGATAGAAAGAAGAAAAATGCTACTTCACATTTATTTTAAAATATTTTATTTATTTATTTTTAGAGAGAAGGGAAGGGAGGGGGAAAGAAGGAAGGAAAGATCAATGTGTGATTGCCTTCTTGTGGCCCTCACTGGGGACCTGGCCTGCAACCCAGGCATGTGCCCTGACTGGGAATTGAACTAGTGACTCTTTGGTTCACAGCCTGTGCTCAATCCACTGAGCTACACCAGCCAGGGCCTACCTCACATTAAATGTACCAATAAATTAAAATGCACATTGGAATTTCAGAAATGGGGAAATGAGAAAAAGTATGTCTTAAAATGGAGGCAATAGTGATAGCCACGTCTATCACATCAATAGTACACAATAATGTTTTCACAATTCTCAATAGCGAAGCTGAACCCCTTGCCTCAAAAAAAGTATTATGCATGCTAAACACTGCATTTATTTACATTTTAAGCAGTGGTGACTGAGCCTGTAGCTAAAATCTTGACCATTTCTGGCCCAAGAGAGAAGGAAAGGTTAGGGCGTTACTTGCCTTTCCAGACTCACACTCGGTCCCATCGGCCCAGGGTGTATGCTGTGTCCGGCAGCCTTTGCTCGCTCCGTCTCCTCCGTCCCCGTTATTGCACCAGAGTCGTCGACACTGCATCTGCTCATTTCAGTGAAATGACAATTTAGCGACAACATGGTTAGATGATATCAAACAAGGCAAGGATTACTTTCAGTTAATGTTCTGCCAATGATGTGCTATAGATTGGAAAGGGATTTTATTTCCAGGTATGATTAGTGATAAAATATTCCAAGGGATATGGAGAGCAGTAAATGAGGTACACTTGTATGCCTGGCAGGACTTGAAATGGTGTAAAAAAGGGGCTTCTGTGCATTACATAGTGGCATCTTCCTCAGTAACCCCTCCCCCGGCTGCTGATGAGGACACTGGGGAAGAGATGAGGGAGCATGCGCACTCGCACACTGGAGCTGTGTGATGAGAGCGTAGGTTTGTGAGGAGCTGTGACAGGAGATTAGGTTCAGAGTTATGCTGTGATTAGCTGTGATTTGAGTTTTGGCTTGGCTTGACCGCAAAACTAGTGTTTTCTTTTAGTAGTCCGTATACTCCCACAGTCATAAAATAACTGTTTACCAGGGTCTTAGGGGTTATCAGAGGAAAGAAGGGACAAAATATTGTGAAATATTTCAGGCATACAAAAAGCACTAATAGCAACATAATGGATAAGCACGAACCTACCACCCAACTAAAGAAGGGAAACTCCCCAGGCCCAGGTGAAGGCCCAGTATATTCCTCCTTAATTGCAAACCCCCTTCCCTTCTCCCAGAGATGACATTGTCCCGAAGGGTGGCCATCCTTCCATTCCCATTGCTCTATGACAAATATGTAAGTATCAAACAATAACATACATTTCAACTTTAAGCAAACAATATTATTCAGCATTTCAGAATATACTGATAGGTCTTGTAACTTGCTTACACTCACCACTCACATACACACACAGCATTTTTTAGCTTTATCCAAATTGATATATTTAGCTCTATTTCAGAGCATACATTTTAAACACTTTTTCCTGATTATTAAACTAAAGCATGCTCATAATAGAAAACATCAGAAAGTTCTAATAGTTTATTTTTTTTAAATAGAAAAGCCTCAAACTACCCAGGTTTTCCTACAGTTTCTTGCTTTTTACAGTTGACAACATACTCTACAAAATAATTATTTATCCTGTTAACTTAAAAAAAATCAGGAACTGTTGCCATGTGCAGTTAATTTTTAATTATTGTATAGTATTCTACTAAATGAAGACATCATAATTTGCTGAACCATTTTATTGTAGGGCACTTGGATTACTCCCAATGTTCACTATAATGAATAACACAGAAATAAGTATAATCATGAATAAATTTTACTCAAAATATTTTATTATTTTCATGGAATCATTGTACTTCCCAATTCACCATGCAATCTCTGAAATTTCTCCCAACAAAACAAACACATACACCCCAAGAGGTAGAATGAGGCATCCCAAAGAAGCAGTTCTGAACATTTGAAATCTGATAACCACTAGATCATATCATTGGTCCAAATGTCCACAACACATACATCAAAGTATCACACAACCACCACCTGAGCTACCACCAGAAATGACTTCAAGCCCCAGGTGGTCACAGGACACAGGTTTGACGAGTTAAACCAGGGAAACAGGTTTGTCCCATGAATTACTTTTACTGCATCTAGAAGAGTCCCTATAATAAAGGTCACCTAGATAGGTCAATGGTCATGAAAGGAGACAAGGAGAGAAAAGGGCTGAGCCCTGCCATTACAGCACCACAACGTGCCTCTCTGAGCCTCACTTTCCCCCCTGTATGAAGAAAGCAGTAACGGCATCTCCCTGTTGGACTGTCCTGAGAGTGAAATGAGAAAGTGCCGGCAAAGCACCATCTAATACTGAGTACTGTGACTGCTTATCACCACCATTGTTAGTATTATCCTTAAGAGTCAATGGACCATTCTCAACTTTTCCATGAGCAGTTTATATTAGAGTGAAAATCTAATGGAAAACTGAATAAAAAGAGGTCCAGAATCAGCCTCCAAACACTTACCATAAATGGGCACACCTGAGAACCTGGTCCAAAAATCAATTCACATTGTTTATTCACGTTGTAAAGGAGGCCTGGCAGTTGGGAAGGCAAATGGTAGTATCTGGATTCAGGTTTGTTAAGCAAACACTCGCCGTAACCAATGCTATGGAAGGCAAAAAGTACAGATGGTGAGAGCAATGGGCGACATGTGACTCGTCGACACCTCCAGATGAAAGGGAAGGCCATCTGCCATTGTAATGGTAGAGAGGACAGTTCTTTATATTTGTTTTACTCTTTTCATGCAAGGTTAAGTCTAGGAGTTGAAGTTATGTTTTGGTATATATTTGTTTGTATACTGATTGGCTATGTATACAACACAGTAGGAAGTGTGTATCTTTTACAGCTTTTATCACATTTCAAGGCAATTATCTTTTTATATATTTATTTATTTAATTTTACCACCTTCTCCAATAGGCTGTAAGCTTCTTAGGGGCAAAAATACTGTCTTTTCATCTTCTGTAACAACAGATGTTTAGTAAATGTTTGCTGAATAGCTGAGTGAATTAATCAACTATGGCAAGAAACACCTATCATCTGATTAAAGAGGAAAAACAACAGCCCTCCAGTTCTTCTGACATTTATACAAACACTTCTGGATGAAATTCACACCCAGTGAGTTCTGATTAATAAAACCCCCTCTTCCCTGTGGTTGCAAAAATATACACCCAGTGACCTTAGGACAATCACTTAACCTTTTGTACTTCTGGGAGAGAAAAGCAATAAATCTGTGACACAGGGATATTGTATAATGTAATGGGATCTTTGAGCAGCCTGGCAGGAAGCTTAAAAAACAAAACAAGAAAAGAGAGAAGGAGATAAGGTGTGTATGTGTGTGTAAAAGAGAGAGAGAGGGCGGGAGGAAGACAGAGAGAGAGAGAGAGAATGTCCTCCATTCAATAACAGGGAGGGCTGCTGCAATTCTCATCCACCCAGATAACCTTCTTTGGGATTGTCTCACTAGCCTACCCCTTTCCAAGCCAAAATTACTAAGTTAAAGCTCATAAATATTGTGGCTTTCCTTCATCATGTAATCACATTCATGCTCCCTCTCCTAATACCTGAACATCTACATATCCTGTCTGTACCAGAAATAAAGCAACATTTACACATTCTCTGTAAGATCCCAACCTTCCTTTTAGATCAGTCTGTAATCTTCCAAACTGTGGCAAGGACATAAACTGCACAGATGGCAGAGAGTATTTTTTTTCCTTCCTTCAAGGAATGTCAGTCAACAAAAATAACAACTCAAAAAGAATGCTTGACTCTACATTTTCTTTCCCACAATTAGGTTACTACATGGAGGCCGTACACCAGAAGTCTGTGCTAAAACAAGGTTCAAGTCTTACTCTAAAAATTCAGTGACATATTTTCGACTACACTTTGACCATATCCAGGGTTTGGTGTGGAAGTTCAATGTCGGAGCCATGACTTGCTGGGGACTCTTTACTCCTTCTTCTTTGCACTTATTGCTGTCATCATGAGGCATATTAAACCTAAGGCCAACGAGACAAGGATGAGACTGTCAATAAACACAAAGGGATTGAGCTGATATAATTGCTTTCAAGAATTTACATGTCTAAATTTTTTTTTTAAACTGACTACCGCATTGTGGATGTCTAAATTTTTTTTTTAAACTGACTACCGCATTGTGGATAAAAACCTGAATCCTGGTGAGCAGAACAAAACTAGACAATTACAGATGCAGTGATGATAAAATATAATTCTCACTCAATTTAATATACAGTGCCTTTAATGTATAAAAAATGTGGATTGAGCCATTATGTGGCTTAAGTGTACTTTCTGGAATTGCAGAAGCTTTGAGTGTTCTGTAGTTTGTGCTAGAATACAGTAGTTGGAATTCCTATTAAGCAGTTAAAGGCCAATTTATAGAGGCAAGATTTGGCAGGTTATGATAACAGTTTGAATATAAAGTGTCAGTGAAATGTCAAAATTTGCAGCCAAAGCTTCCTAATAAGAGGCTCACTGTGGGTCTTGGCATCTCCTTCACTTCAGATCAGGTTGACAAAGGACATAACCCTGTAGGTGTACCATAAAGGTGTGTGGAGTTCATGAACAATAAAACAGTTAAGGAAGTCTGCAAGCATGGAAACCAGAGACATGCCTCTTCAATTGGCTTAACTCAAAGATGGCAAATAGTTTCTTGCTTCATGCCAACAGCAATTGATTGGTACTGGCTTCCTGAAAAGTTGGGAATAAAATGAGTTTTAAATTAACCCAGGTTTTCTCTCCTCTGCCCCTGTCCCTCCCCACCACGCTAGAAGGCTGTGATGAAGTACCAATGTCCTCCTCTTGGGCCTGGGAAAGAACTTGGCCACAGCATTAACACATACTTGCCAGATGAAGTAGGGAAAAGTGAAAGGAAGCATTTGTCAGTCCAGAATCATCAACTGTATGATTCAGATGCCATTATCAGCTTTAGTATTTATCCACTGGCTAAGAAGCTCAGAGGGGTTGTCCTCTCTGGATGACTTTCCCCAATTACAAATTTGATGCATATGATTAATTGAACATTTAGGGAGGAATTTCCTTCACTAGTTCATCTTGAAATATGGAAATAAGTGAGTCAGAAGTGTGTTGACTTGTTTCATATGAAAGTAAAGCTGGGATAAAAGCATGTGAAGTCCAGTCCATTGATTTCTCTTGTGTTTGGTTTTCTTTTCTTTTTCTTTTAAAAATTTGGGTCCCACAATAATTGACAGATGGAATAATTGCCTGATATAAATTGTGAGATGGAAAAACTCAAACTGTTTTGGTTGAACTTAAAAGTAGTTCTTATTGCTTATGAGTCCATTTTCTTAAAAGAATGACTGCCCAGATTTCTAGTTCCCAGCTGCTGAGTCAGTACCCTGCCTATACTAACAAACCCAACAAGCACAGCATCCAAATCTTAGATTAGCTGTTTCTCTGTAGTGCAAGGGGGCTGATGTTTACTCCCCACCCTCATGAGGACTTGAGGAAATCCAGTTTATTTCATCACGTAAAAAAAAACTTCCTTTCATTCAAATGTCAGGTACATTTGCTTATAGCAGAAGCTAGATAATATGCACTAAGCACTTATTAAGCAACAATAACACTTTTATTGCATTCACAAAACACTGGGTAGTGTGTTAAATGTGTCAGATGCTTTATTTCACTTAATTACCTATTTGACCTAATGACTAATATGATTACTATCTACATTTTACGAATAAGGAAACTGAGATGTAATTACTTGATTGAGGTCATCAGCACTAAGATGGGGGAGCTGGGATTGGAATCTACTTCATTCTGATTCTAAAACCTCGTGCTTTGGAATATATATAAACTATATTCTCTGCTGTTAAGACAGTTGTGGAATCATCATGAATACTGTGAAAAGATTTCTACATCCAATAGAGGTAATTGACCTCCCAAATTCTTCCTCTTAAACTCTGTGTCTATGAAGCTGTATGAGAAGGTAGGAGCTGTTTTTGAAGCAGCCAATAATGCTCAACAGATACAAGATCAACTGCTTTTTACCTTCAATAACTGTTGGTTTTTTTGTTATCAGAAAGTCATGACTGGAACAACTCAGCATGTAATTTTTAAAAGATTCATTAGAAAATCTGTGGATTTTCACTTCCTTAAATGGGAGCAAAACTAACTATATGAGACCAAGCACCAAAACAAAGGTAATTCTTAATGTGTTAGGAATATACTTTTTGCTTAAATAACAACTCACATCATTCATTAACTATTTTATACTTCACTTTTTGACACAACTGAGATAATATATGTATTATCCTACTTTACAGGTAGGGAAGTAGCATACATTTTCTTCAATTCAAGCAGAATGTGGAACAATTCAGTCCAGAACTTGGGTGTCTGGCTTTCAGCTGATGTCTGTCCTGGAGCTGGGAGCCCAGTCTAATCTCACTAAGTCAAACACAGAGAAACAATCATACCTACCTGTGGGGATAATGAAGATTAAGGGAGATAATATAAGTGAAAGCTCTTAAAACAATGCCAAAAACATGGTTTTTTTGTCAGGAAGATGTTTATTAACTATGCATTTAGGTTTCTCTATAGCTGAAAATATTTAGTTTTTGCTACTTAATATTCTCACTTTCTTCAAAATGTCAACTTTATAAGCTGGCTGCCTAAAAGAAGTTTATAAGCTCTTGGTAGAAATAAATTAATAGAAAATTAATTATATTTACTTAAATGGTATACTTTTCTTAGCCATATGTTAGGAAGAAATGTTATTAAAAATTATGTGCCCTTTGAATACATTCCTATCTCTGTAACTTTTCCAATTCTATTTCCTAAGAAAGGAATAGCTGCCCTGTTGAAATGCAACCTATTCTTCACAGTCAAATCTATCATCCTATTTAAAGTTCTAAAGGAATTTACTAAATTTTATGCAAAGCAAACAAAAATCCCTAAAAGATTCTGTTAAAATAAGTTTGGGAAAACTGAGTTACACAAAACCAACAATTTAATACAGAAGTTGTCAAAGCCTTCAGTTTATACCATTTAGCCTTGTGACTCCAACCAGGGGTAGACTATGAATACATTTTTAAAAATCACTTTACTGTTAAACTGATAAAAACAAATCCTACACTTGATATTAGCCAAAAGGCTGAGAAGCAACTTGGAGAGCATTATGCTAAGTGAAATAAGCCAGTCAGAGAAAGACAATGCCACATGATTTCATTTATATGTGGAATCTAATGAACAAAATAAACAAACAAAATAGAAACTGACTCACAGATACAGAGAATAGGCTGACAACTGTCATAGTGAAGGGAGGTTGGGGGGTTGGATGAAAAAAAGGGAAGGAATTAGGAAAAAAACATTATAGACACAGATAATAGTATGGTGATTACCAGAAGGAAAGGGGAGTGGGGCAGGTATAAAACGGTAAAGGGGAGATAAATGGTGATGGATGGAGACTTGAGTTTGAGTAGTGAACACACGGTACCACAATACAATATACAGATGATGTGTTACAGAATTGTACGCTTGAAACCTATGTAATTTTTTAACCAATGTCACTCTAATAAATTCAAAAAAGTTTTTAAAAATCACTTGACTACAAAACTTTTTTTTTTGTAATAGCATGGATGGATCTAGAGGGTATTATGTTAAGTGAAATAAGTAATAAATGAGACAGAGAAGGACAAATACGATATGATTTCACTTATGTGTGGAATCTAATGAACAAAACAGAAAAGGACTCATAGGTACAGAGAACTGATTGACAGCTGTCAGAGGGGAGGGGAGTTGGAGGGCTGGGTAAAAAAGGTGAAGGGATTAAGAAGTACAAATTGGTAGTTACAGAATAGTCACAGAGATGCAGATTACAGCATAGAGAGTATAGTCAATAATATTGTGATAAGTATGTATAGGGCCAGGTGGGTGCTTGAAAGCAGCGGGGGACCACTCTATAAATTACATGATTTTTTAACCACTCTGCTATATACCTAAAGCTAATACAGAATAATATTGAATGTAGTAAACTGTAGTTGAAAAGTTAAAGAAATCATGACTGTAAAACTCCTTTTCTTGTTTTCACAGACCATTCTTTCAGAAGTAATGCTAAAGCCCTTGTACTTTGGGAAACAATGGTGGGATCAGTAGTTTTCAAACTCAGTTCCAAGAAATCCTTGAGTTTCATGATAGCATTTCAGAAACCAAAAGGACAGAGAGAAAGCTGACTAACAGGACCCTGGCCTGCCACCACTGTTTGACAGAAAGCCAAGCCTTTTTTGTGTCATAAATATTGGGTGTCTGATAACACTTCCTTTAGAGAAAAGAAAAGGGGTATACAATTAACATATGCTTGAAAGGTACTAGTTTTTAAATATATTCATTATATGTTGAACTGAATTGGTGGTACCTCTGTATGTGCACCTTGCTTTATGCCCAGCATGGCACACTGCACATGTGTGCCCTCACAAGACTGGTGAATGAAAAAGTGTGCTCAGTAGATGACTGTAGTTCTAAACTTAACATATGACCTGAAAATTGATATACAACTCTATTAGTGACATCTGAGAAAATTATTTCATAAAGATATAAGTAATTTAATTATTCTAGAAAGAAAATAATACAGCTCAAATACCAGAATAATTTCTAGCAAATTTATACTCTTTTGCCACATGTTCTAGCCATGCTCTGTCTCTAAAAGAACAAAAAGGAAAAGCCAGTTTCATAATGACCACTTAGTGACCACAATTAGTAAATGTTTTCTTTGTTCTTTGTTCATTCTCTTCCATGAGAGATTTCAGTGTTCCTAAGGCTAACTGTCTGAATTATATAGACCTATATAACTAGAACCAGGAATGATCTGGATTTGTGAAAATCTTGTGAGCCTGAGCAATAATGGGAACCCTCCTAGACAAAGATGCCAAGTCATAAAATTCTCCTAGCTGACATGCCCTTGGCTTCAGTGGATGGTTTGGGAAGGCCCCTTTCCTCCAATTCCCAGTAGGAAAGGAGAATATTAGACTTTTCATAGGAAATGTGTGCAGTTAAACCAAAGAGCCTCATGAGCTATGGCCAAAGAGGGTGCAATGCATTTACTCAGCCTTCTGAAATCAAGGTTATTTCTCCCAGGTAGGTTCCAAGGTCTTCAATCCTGCAAATTCTATGACCCACTTAAGAAGTGTCTCCCATCCTCTAAAGTCAAGGGAAGGTTCACTGTTGTGAAGGAATAAAAGTTTTAGGTCACTCTGAATTCAATGAAAATATGGAAAAGAAACATACAGATGGCCCAGTTCATGGGCTATTGTAAAAGCCGTGCTCAATCCATTATCTTCATTAATAGAACAGCTTCTAGGTGGATCACAAAGGGATCCCAGTTCAGCAAGGCCTATTGGGAGGAAAAGAACAAGGATTTACTTGAAAAAGCAGTTGTGGCTAGAATAAAAACATGTAGCCAGAGAGGAGACACACAGCAGACTCACCTAAGGTATCACATTTGTCATGAGCTCTGCAGATATCCTGTCTGAAAGCAAAGCAGACTTAGGGCCTTGATGACACCAAAGAGGAAACGTCAATACAAGTAAACACTTTAGTCCTCTAGGAATTCACAATGGTACCCACGCTAGGGAGGGGGTAACAAAAAGCAAACTAAGAAGGCCAGGGTTATGCAACTCAAAAACAGTTGGGAAATCACTGATTTAAGGATAAAAAGCTACATTGAAAGGTCTTCTTCTGCCTTGGTGGTGGCCACAGAACAAGCAGAAACCTCTCTGACCAGGATTTTTCCTTATACATTGAAGGAAGTGATTGTGTTTTCTTAACAAAGATTCCTGACAAACATGTTTTCCTTTATGTTTACAAGTGTGTGCCTTTGACCATGTCCGAGGTGAGTGGTGGGCAGCACACTGGGCCAGCAGACCTCTTTGGTGCCCCACACAGCTTTTCAAATATTTTGAAGTAGGAGCTATCATTTAAAAATTGGGAAAGTTCACTTTTAAGAAAAATCCACATCTCTGACTTCTTGCAAAATCACAGAGGTTGGCATTACTGGGACTGTATCCTGCCTGGTAACAACTGGCTCAGTCTGAAGAACCACTGCCCCTCTGTAAGATCATTTTCCTTCAGGCCTGCCTGACATTTCCACTGCCAGAGAGCATTTGGCAACCTATGTGGTCTGATCACACTGTTGGTTGTCACAACTAAGAGGAGGGAATGTTACTGTTAAGTGATGGGCAGGACCCTGGATGCTGCTAGACATCCTTTAATGCACAAGACAGCCTCACAACAGAGAATTATCTGCTCCCAAATGTCAATAGTTCTGAGGTTGAAAAACCTTGTACTGGGAGCTGGCTACCGGCAATATACAACCACACCCCATCAACTTGACTAGAAACTGAGAGATGTGAAGAATAAGAAATTCGTACCTCGTTATAAGAACAGCAGTATCATGGTGGATTCCACCTAGATTGTTCTTCGAATGCTGCCACTCGCAAAACTTTCTTAATGTTGTCTGGGCATTAAAAGATATGGAAGGTCCTTCCTAAATACAGAAAAAAATTGTGGTTGGTTCATTGTACCAATGAGATATGCCATTTTGGATACAGATAGAAGAAAGAAGAAAAAAACTTTATTACCTGTTCATTATGAATCATAACTAAGTTCACAACAACAATATTAATTAAATTTCCAATACTGGGGTCTTTATAGATAGAGGCTACCTGCAACCGAGATAAATTTTTCAAAGTTAATTGTGAACTCTGTGTAAGCAATAAGCAATTTACTTCTTATTTGGGGCTCCACCTCTTTTTATAATTTTTTTTTCTCTTTTTATAATTCATGCAACAAACATATGCATTTTGGAGTCTTGAATTTTCATTCAACAAACACTAAAAGTCTCTTTGTAAAATTGTTCACAGATGGAAGTTTTAAATAACAATAAATTCTAACAAATTTAAATTTCAAGGCGCTTTCTTTGGAAATTGCATGGTCATGCAACCCAACAGTTCTCTATGCCAAATACTGGATATTAACTTTTTTAATAATATAAACTTTAGAGTATTGATTCACTTTGTATATGGTACATCTCTCTGGGGATTATCCCAGTACACATACAAACAATAAGGTTTAACATCTAGAGTGGTGCCATTGTACACACAGCAGGTGTAAAATAGTGCAAAGAGTGAAAGAGTTTGATGACAATTTTGTTATTCCATCTAAGCTCCAACCCAATATAGGAGTCTTTATTCCTGAATACCAAATATTAGCATTTTTTAAAAAAGTTAATGAAGGGGAGGTCACATGCTTATCAAGGTCCTTCACCCCAGTTGACATCCTGGATTGTCAAATTATGAAATCTCACGTTGACCACATCTTTGCTAATACTGCTGTTCTTCATGTTTATCACCCATTTCTGTTCTCCATGACCTGGTAACCTATTTTTTCATCATTATTGTTAATTATGAGAGCTAACATTCATTGAATACTTACTGTGGACTAAATCTTACTGAAAACTGAATATAAGTTTGCATTTAGTCTCATAACAAAACTCTGGGCTAGGTATTATTCTAAACTTTGCTCAAGATATGAGGAAACAAAGGCTCAGCGAAATTAAGTAACTCAACCAAGACTATATACAGTGGTGAGTAGCAGAGCTGGAACTCTCAACTTCAATCAGTTTGACCCAAAGTAATGTGCTTGCAATTGAAATTCTTAGGGTAGGTCTGGATTTATGGGTTGAAAATGGATTTGAGCCCTGACGGGTCTGACTCAGTTGGTTGGGTGTCATCCTGCAAAGCAAAAAGTCACCGGTCCGATTCACAGTCAAGGCACATGCCTGGTTTGCAGGTTTGGTCCCTGGTTGGGTGCATATGAGAGGCAACCAATCAATGTTTCTCTCTCACATTGATATTTCTCTCTCTCTCTTTCTCACTCTCTAAAAATAAATCTTAAAAAATAGAAAAGAAAATAAAATGGAGTTGAGTCTGTGCAAGGTCTAATTAGGTTTTTCTTTCTGTGGTCCAGAACAGGAGAGGGCTAGGGTACATGGGACTAAGTGTGGAGAAGGCAGGTAACTGGAGGGTGGAGGGGAGGCAGGTTGGGGTGTGGAATGGGGAACATGAGGAGCTGGTTCACAGCAGTGAGGGGAAGACAAGGAGAATCACAGGCTGTGGAAACTCTAAAGCAATGTTCCCAAATATGGCTGCTTTTCACATACATTTGTGGACTATATTAATAGTAGATTCCCATTCAAATAAATCAGGGTCAATGCATTAAAAGGCTTGTTAAGCTGAGGCTTAAAATGAATGAGAGCAATATCATAGAGACTGCTATAGAAAACAATCTCCAATATTTCAAGAAAAAAGCAATGTATAAAAGAATCTAGGATAATGCTGCATTTCTGTTTGAAAAAGCGTTGTATATGCACACATATATGCTTAAGAAATGTCCAGAGCTGTGTTGTCCACCTGCCATATATGGTCATTGAGCACTTGAAATGTGGCTAGTCCAAACTGAGATGTGCTGTGAGTATAAAACATCCTGGACTTTGAAGGCTTAGAATAAAAAAATTAAAATACCTCATTAATAATTTTTAAAGTAATATTTGGATATAAAACAAAATGCATTATTAAAATTAATCTTACTTATTTGTTTTATTTCATGTGGCTATTAGAAAATTTAAAATTATATATGTTGTTTACATTATATCTATATTGGGCAGAGTTGTTTAGAAACATTTGCAAAAAAACTTAACAGTGGTTGCCTCTGGGAAGGGGCTTGAGAGCATGGGTAGGGAAAGACTTATTTTTCATCAATGGTTTTTTGTTATGTTTGATTTTTTAAATCATGGAAATATACAGCTTTTCCAATTTAAAATGGGACTAGAAAAAAATACAGTGAGAGATTTCTAGACCTCACCCCAGGGCTAATTAGAATGCTAGGGAAGAGGCTGGAGGCCGGCAGCTACACTTAAAAAGCTTCCCAGGTGACTCTGACTCAACAACCAGCATCTAACAGTCTTAGTGGAGACGCATACCTGGCTGTGCAAGTTCACTGTCAGACAAAGAGCACTGGTTTTGGTGACTGCACAAGCTAAAGGTCACATTAGTCTCCAAGCTTTCCCACAACCATTTGGCAAGTGACCCAACTCCTCTGAGGCTCAGTTTTCTTATCTATAAAATCAGTGTAACAATCCTACCTAGCAGAGTTGCCTGGGGATTAAAAATGATGCCTTTTAAGTAAGAAGCACATCGTCTAACACAGAATAAAGACTCAATATTGCGAACCACTATTGTCATCATAAAATGGCAACCAATGAATAATCTTATGTTCTTTCAGTCACTTGCCTGAATTGTTGAAATGCCAGCCCTGAATGATCCTCCAAGGCACTGCGTGGAAACCCATTTCCCATTGGCATATTTAGGGCCCTCAAAGCACCTTCTTTTGAATGTACTTACAATTGACATTAAAGTTAAAACATAATGTTGAAGGTTTGCTCCATGGTATGAAACCATTTGTCGGTCTGCAACCACCATCACTTCTACAAACCGTGGCTGGGATAAAAAACGTTTTGTTCTTCTGTGTGTTCTTTCTCTTGTGCTGTCTGTCCTGTTAGCTTGGGCAGAAAGCGCCTTTGTGGCTAAGCTGCTTTTGAATATTGCCATATCATCAGCCAGGCTACTTCTTCCTCCCCATGTCCTGGTTCTCTTCTTCCTCTTGTCTTCACTGTAACTATTTTTGTGTTCTGTAACAAATCAGATGGCATGCATTACACTTCAGGCCATATCTATTTTGTATTAAGAATTGAACTAGACACATCTTAAAATGATGTCTGTGAAGTCAACTTACATACAAAATCAAGCTCTATACACTGTGGACTCTACAGGTGAACTTCAATCTGCACTCCTATCTAAATGACTAAGGATTTCAAATTAGCTTCCCTGGAAGTTTCCATAAATGCTCACTTAAGGTATTAAAAAGTGAGGCCTGAGTTTAAGGAAAATGATCACAAATGATTGTTTTCATTTGGTAACAAAAGTCTTGCTGAGATTTAAGCAGTTTCTACTCATTGTTCTTTGCCATAGATATAGTCAGGGTCAATGGCAGCTAAGAGCTCTAGAGAATGGAAATGGAGATGCTTCATGTACACCACTTTCAAGATTCAATGAGACACAGTATAAAGAGGTTGGAGAGGTGGGCAGGCTAATGGACAATACAAAGGAACTACAGAAAATGTATGACAAGGTAGGGATGGTATTATTTTATTACTATACTTAATCATTAAAATATGCAAAACTTAAGAACAGAATTACTGCTATTCAATGCCTCTGAATTTTTTAATTAACTTATTTCAGCACTCAATTAAGGCAGTAGATCAAACTCAGAGAGTATGAACTGATAGCTGGGACCGTGATACACACCGACAGGTTAGCTCGACTCATTTCCAACTCTTCCCTAGCCCTCCAGAGTTCTACACAATCTTACTGCTCAAAGTGTGGTCCTTGAGCAAGAGCATTGGCAACCCTTGGAAACTTGTTAGAAATGAAGACTTTTGGCACCACTCCAGACCTGATGAATCAGAATCTACAGTTTAACAAGATCTCCAGGTGATTCATATTGAAGTTAATATTTTGAGAAGCACTGACCTCAAACTTGGCTTGAAGCTTGTATTACTAGTGAGCATATTCAATTTCAAAGCCATCAGTCACACAATAAACAGAGTAAGCATAAAATGCCTGCCAAAATACGCTTTGAGTAATAATATAATTTAATCTTGCCTATCAGTTTATAAATGTGCTTTAAAGTTTTCATGCGTAGGGGAGGAAGAAATTTCCTTCTACCCTCCTAGGTTCTTTGCCTGATCTAGTAATTAAATCAACATGAAACATATTAAAAAGAGAAAATAGGCAACTTCACTTACAAACATATGCATGGGAACTCATACATGAAATAGTCAGAGACCCACACATACATGAGGGGTTCAGATACAGGAAGATAAAATGAGATATACATGACATTCTGAGTTAAAGATGAGGTAAAGAGCCTTGGGACTTCAGAGGGTAAAAAAGTCACTCATGAGACAGTAAGAAGAGCAGGTATTAACTAGATGTTTGCTCTGCCATACACATAGATCATAAAAGTCATTTCTGGTGATAACTCTAATATATGCAAGGACCTTACTTTAGATTCTTTAAGGGAGAGGTGAAAGTTTCTTGTGAGTCTCCACGTTGTTGACTGCCTTCAGCTCAAAATCATTCAAGTGTCAAAGGGGCACATCCTGGGGGTGCCTGTTCTGAACACCTTCAAATGCCACTAGCTAGTAATCTAAAACAGTCAACAGAATTGTACAACTAAGAAGTGTACTTACCTAAGACACAAGGGATAAAATTTATTACACCACTAAACACACACAATGACAAGAAAAAGTTAAACTATAAGTGGTTTTGTCATTTAAGGGTGCAAATATTTGACCTTTATGATCTATTGATAAAACAATCAATTTAGGCCAGGATGTATATTTTGTCCAAATTGAGTATTTTAGCTGTTATTAAAACAGTAAAATCAGTCCAAACTGTCAAACAAGCTATATGTGGTCCCCCTACAGATAATGTGACTAGCCCAAAGGCTGGTACATAGGATTCAACATTACTTCCTTCACCAACTCCTTTCTTTCAGGCATATTCATATATGTATACTCATGCCATATGGCTAATTAGGCTGTCATTCCATTTTAAATTATCAAATGATTATAGAATAGATACTAATCAAGCACTTGATATGTGTCATACATTGAACTAGGTTCTTTTGTGTATATTCTCTCACAATTCCTCTCAGACTGAGAAAATTAATTGCTATTTTACAGAGGAGGGGAATAAGTCTCAAAGACACCAAGCATGTTATCCAAAGTCACATAGCGGGAAGTGGTGGCATGGTAATCAGGCATGGATTTGCTACACACCCTAACAGTGCCCTATTAGGCAAGATTTCTGAAAAGCTGGAAACTGAAATGGACTTGTGGTTTGATTAACAATTTCCAAATAGAACTTTAATTACCAAAGTTCTGGGTTTTCAAGGTTCATCTGGTTGTAGCATGTGTCAGCACTCTGTTACTTTCTATTACTAAATAATATTTCCCTGTATAGCTACAGGTAACATTTTGTTTATCCATTCATCAACTGGTGGACATTTGGGTCCCACAACTCAATTGAATAATGCTCTTATGAACATGTGTGTGCAAACTTTAGTGTGGCCATGTTTACATTTCTCTTGAGTAGTTCTACCTAAAAGTAGAACTTGTGGGTCATATGGTAACTCTATATTTAACATTTTGAGAAACTGTCAAATTGTTTCCCACAGTGGCTGTCTCATCTTTATGCCTCTTCCTGAAGTTCAAATGTGTCATTCAGAAATAGGAAATCATTTTTCATGGTTCTTTTCTTAAAGAATTCCTCAATAATTAATTTTGTTTACTTAAATAAATAACTTATGAGCAACCTGGCCTAGTTCATTTCTTAAAATAGCAAGTTGAACCAATGAAGATCTATGGATGGCAAATAAGCATATAAAAATGTGCTCCATGTCATATGTCATCAAGGAAATACAAATTAAAACAATGAGATATCACTACACACTGATTAGAATAGCCAAAATCCAGAACAAATGCTGAAGAGGATAATGGATCAAGAGGAACTTTCATTCATTGCTGGTGGGAATGAGAAATGGTTCCACTTTAGAAGATAGGTTAGGTGTTTCTTTTAAAACTAAACACACTCTTAATGTATAATCCAGCAATTACACTCTTTGGTATTTACTCAAAGAAGCTGAAAATTCATGTTCACTAACAACTTATATGTGGAAGTTTATGGCAGCTTTATTCATAATTGCTAAAAGTTGGAAGCAACCAAAATGTCCTTCAGTAGGTGAATGGATAAATAAACTGTAATATACTCAGACAATGGAATATTATTCAGCACTAAAGAGAAATGAGCTATCAAGCCATGAAAAGATCTGGAGGAAACTTAAATGCACATTACTAAGCAAAAGAAGCCAATCTGAAAAAGCTATATACTGTATGATTCCAATCAGGTGACATTTGGAAAAGGCAAAACTATGGAGATAGTAAAATAGTTGTGATTGCCAGATATTGGGGCTAGGGAGTGATATATAAGCAGAGCATCCAGAGGTTTTTAGGGCACTGAAAATACTGTGAGATACCACAATGATGGATGAATGTCATTAAACATTTGCCCAAGCCCACAGAATGTACAAAACCAAGAGGGAATCGTAAGTAAATTATGGACTTTGAGTGATTATCATGCATCAATGTAAGTTCATCAGTTGCAACAACTGTGTAACTCTGGTGAAGGATATCGATAGTGGGGGAGGCTGTGTGCGTGTGGGGACAGGAGATATATAGAAAATTTCTGTACCTTCATCTCAATTTTTCTGAGAACCTAAAACTGCTCTAAAAATATGAAACAATAAAAAAAATAGCATGAGGTACTCCAAAAATCAAATGCACATTTGCATTATTTTGCAATCTCAACCCTGGCATGCACATGTAAACAAAATTAAGGCATGGTAAAAAGCTCCAGCTGGCAGTCATGTGCTTCCTAATGACAAGTCACAGGAACTACAGTTGTTACATTTTATTCCAAGAACGTGAGTTAATGCTGGCTTTCACAACTGTTTGGCCTTGATGACTATGAAGGGAAAGTGGTGATGCTTATACCACCACAGCTAGTGTTCTAAGATCTCCTGTTCTAATTGGAGCAAGCTTCAAGTTCTATTTGATCTTGGACAAGTAAGGGACTCTTGCTCACCCGGTCCTTTCTCCCCGACTTGGATGAGTAAGAACATTACTCACTTCATAGAATTGCCTTGAGAAACAATTGGAGATCATGCTAAAGTGACTACCACGTAGGAAGAAACCAATACATATTGTAATTTTTCCTATTTTTAGCAGTCATAAAGTAACTTAGAACTAAAAGGAACTACTTATAGGGAAGTGACTGACCATTAAAAACAATTTTCTGGCTTACAATAACAATTTGCAACTAGAAGCTGTTTATATCCTAAAATGATCTTTCCAAAGCCACTTCTCTGGGTCCCACTTTTCTGACCTCTTAACTGGGCATAAAAATACCTGCTTCCCGATTTATAGATTCAATGCAATCCCTATTAAAGTACCTATGGCATATTTCACAGATATAGAACAAACATTTCAGAAATTTATATGGAACCATAAACGACCCCGAATAGCTGCAAGATTTTGAGAAAAAAGAATAAAGCAGGAGGGATCACAATACCTGATATCAAACTGTATTACAAGGCCACTGTCATCAAAACAGCCTGGTACTGGCATAAAAACAGGCGCATAGACCAATGGAACAGAACAGAGAGCCCAGAAATAAACCCAAATCTTTATGGTCAATTAATATTTGACAAAGGAGGCAGGAGCATAAAATGGAGCAAAAATAGCCTCTTCAACAAATGGTGTTGGGAGATCTGGACAGCTACATGCAAAAAAATGAAACTCAATCACCAACTTAGGCCATACACAAAAATAAATTCAAGATGGGTAAATGACTTAAATACAAGTTGTAACACCATAAAAGTCCTACAGGAAAACATTGGCAGGAAGATCTCAGACATTCCATGCAGCAACATCCTCACAGACATGTCCCCTAAAGCAAGGGACATAAAGGAAAGAATATACAAATGGGATCTCATCAAAATAAAAAGCTTCTGCATGGCTAAAGAAAACAGCACCAAATTACAAAGAGAACCAACAGTATGGGAAAACATATTTGCCAATGATTCCTCAGACAAGGGCCTGATCTCCAAAATATATAAAGAACTCACACAACTCCACTCCAGGAAGACAAACAACCCAATTAAAAAATGGGCAAAGGACTTGAACACATACTTCTCCGAGGAAGACATACAGAGGGCCCAGAGACATGTGAAAAGATGCTCAGCATCACTAGCCATCAGAGAAATGCAAATTAAAACCACAATGAGGTACCATCTCACACCAGTCAGAGTGGCCAACATAAACAAATCAACAAACAAATGTTGGAGAGAATGTGGAGAAAAGGGAA
This sequence comes from Desmodus rotundus, assembly GCF_022682495.2. NCBI lineage: Eukaryota > Metazoa > Chordata > Mammalia > Chiroptera > Phyllostomidae > Desmodus > Desmodus rotundus. The sequence goes on along the minus strand of NC_071394.1, from coordinate 78,968,928 downwards.
CCATAGTACATTGTTGGTGGGAATGCAGACTGGTGAGGCCACTGTGGAAAACAGTATGGAATTTCCTCAGAAAACTAAAAATGGAAGTGCCCTTTGACCCAGCAATTCCACTACTGGGATTATCCCCTAAGAACCCTGAAACACCAACCAAAAGAACCTATGCACCCCAATGTTCATAGCAGCACAATTTACAATAGCCAAGTACTGGAAGCAACCTAAGTGCCCATCAGCAAATGAGTGGATCCAAAAACTATGCTATATTTCCACAATGGAATTCTATGCAGCAGAGAAAGAAGGAGCCCTTTATACCATTTGCAATGGCATGAATGGAACTGGAGAGCATTATGCTAAGTGAAATAAGCCAGGTGGTGAGGGACAAATACCATATGATCTCACCTTTAAGTGGAACATAATCAACAAAAGAAAAAAGCAAACAAAATATAACCAGAGACATGGTAATTAAGAACATTGTAACAATAGCCAGAAGAGACTGGGGAGGGGATAGTGGGGAGAGGGGTCTGTAGGAGCTACTATAAAGGACACAAGGACAAAATCAAGGGGGAGTGTATAGGTGAGGGAGGGAGGTGGGACTGGCTGGGGTCGGGTGGAGGGATGGAGAGAAAATGCAGACAATTGTAACTGATAAAAATAAATAAATAAATTTAAAAAAAAGAAACTGCAAGTTAAACAGGTGAAAATTAGTTTGATACCCTGGCCAGGTAGCCCAGTGTGTTAGAGCATCATCCAGATATGCCAGGGCTGTGGGTTTAAGTTCTAGTCAGGGCACATATAAGAAGAAACCAATGAATGCATCAATAAGTGGAACAACAAAAACATGTTTCTCTCTCTCTAAAAATCAATCAATAAAAAATATTTTAAAAAGAAAAAAATACCTGCTTCCATCTTAACACTGTTTTGAGAATTAAGTGAGAAAGTATATGGGAAAATCCCTTGCTAAATTATAAATTGACTTAAAAAATTTCTTCTTGAGTACCTATTTTGTGAAAGGCACTGGACTACGTAAGTTGAACAAAATAAGCAACAACGAAACAAGAATAAAACTTGGGACAATCCTTTAAAAACTATTATAAAAATTTAAGATGATATTATTATTTAAATATGTCACAGCCAAAAACTTTAACATTTGCTTACTTACTAGTAAAATATTTTAAATGAGCTTCGCTTTCACATTGCCATGCAACAAAGTGAATTTTTTTTATATGTCTTTTTAAAAGATTTTATTTATTTTTAGAGAGAGGGGAAGGGAAGGAGAAAGAGAGGGGGAGAAAGAGAGAAACATCAATGTGTGGTTGCCTCTCATGAGCCCCCCCACTGGGGATTTGGCATGCAACCCAGGCATGTACCCTAACAGGGAATCAAACCTGCAAACTTTTGATTTGTAGGCCTGCGCTCAATCCACTGAGCTATACCAGCCAGTGAGCAAAATAGGTGTTACATTACTAAATAACTGGAATCATTTAGAAAATAACATGCAGGCCTAGCTTATTCAACAGTTACTCATTGCGTGTTTCCCACCAGCTGCAGTTGAGCTGAGAAAAATTGGGTGCTAACATTAACAGCTGAGAAGTTAATTATTGGCCCCTATTTTTATAAGGTTTATCAAAACTTAACTGAACTTCCTAAGGTGCTGAGCCACCTGGGACCTCATGGTCTAAGTGGGCAGGGCAATCCCAGCCCTGGAACACAGGGAGGACAGGAACAAGCCCACTTTCTGTTCCACCCAGGGTTGACAGCCAGGAGAAAGGTGGAGAGGAAGAAGCATTAGCAGTTTTGCCCTTGACCAGGAACTGACGAGCCCTGGCTCATGGTCCTGCCTTTTCTGTCTCTACCTGCCCTTTCTGCCCCTAAGCCTCAGTTTCTTCATCTGTGAAAGGAAGATAATAACAGCAAATACCCTAAAGGCTAACTGTGACCATGAAAAGAACACATAAAACACCCCTAGAGCAGTGTGTGACACACGGGGAGGAGCCATGAAATATTTCACAGGGTAACAATTAGTAGCTATTAGTGCCTTCCTAGTAGCATGCAAAATATCCTCTGTACAAGTTAGTATGTTGACATTAGGGTTTCTCAAACAAAACAATTCTATTTTAGATGGAACCTTTAAAGGAAAGGAGAGTTAGGAGGGAGGAAGGAAGGTAGGGTGGGCGGAAAAGAGAGAGAGAGGGAAGGAGAGAGGGAGGAAGGGAAGGAAGGAACTAAAGGTAGAAAAGGCCAGTCAGTCCCTGTCCCCAAAGAACTTTCAATCTAGGTAACAACTCAAAGGGATCAATAGTGAGAAGACACAGACTGAGAAGTAGTCAGATGTAAAAAAATGCAAACCCTTGCACCTCTCAACTGGCTCCAAGGGCTAATACACAGGAACAAGAGTGGAAGCCAAGCCAGTTCCCTGTCCTCTTGGCCTAGTTAGATCTAAGATCTACACTTTGTGTAACTGTCCAGAGAGTTACTCAAGGAAGCTTTCAGAGAAGGACAGGAGAAACAAACATCAGTGGGAGGTGGATAAACAAGCAAAATCTGGGGGGAAAGGTAAAACAGAAAAACAAAAACAGCCGTAAACCAATGAATGTTCTAATAATACAGAAAAATGTGTTTCCAGAAACTCGGTAGGGAAGGTGCTGAGTGGGGGTGGGTGTGGGGGTGGGAAATTGTTCTGTGTTTATAATTTTTAAAGAGCATGAATGAAAACTACCAAGGTTTAATTTTTTTTAAAGCAGTCCTCAATTTGCTAGGTTTAAAAACAAGAGTGAATCCCTGGATACTCACTAGATCCAGTCCCCCAAATCCATCACTCTTTTCAAGCTCGGGAGGAGGGTAGGAGGGTGTGTAAGACAGCTCCATGTCTGGTGGTGCTCCACGCTCAGTACTTTTGAAATTCGTTCACAGGGAAGTGGAGGAAGAGATTATATCGCTAAACCTTCTTTTTAGCTGGCCAGAACCTTTATGAACAATGTTTTCCTGCAAGTGGTTTACAGAACATTAGTCCCAGAAGATATTTCCAAAAACAAATCATGTAGGTTTGCAAAAACACTTCAACAGCACTCACATCTGGGACCTCTTCCAGGCACATTAGCAATTTAAGAGCTCTGAGAAGTCTTGTACCAAAGAAGCCAGTTTACATTGGTTTAATCAGGCAACTAGGAAACACAGGATCTTGGCCAGTTTGTGGGGGGCAGGTGATGGGGACAGAGCCATCCCTGGAAATAGAACTGGTTGGAGAGGAGAGTATTGATAGACTTCTTCTCAGAGAAGGGAAGAAGCCAATTTAGAAACTTCTTGCAGTTCAAAGGGCTGTGTTGGGTGGGAGGCACATCCGAGGGTCATCACACTATCTTCTAAGGGGTCAGTGCCTCCAGTTACCTGGGGAATTGAGTTTGCTGACTCAGGTCTACAAGCTGGGGCACAACGCCCAAAGGCCTTGCTGTACCCCACTCATTCTTCAGCCTGCCGCTCCTTCAACTAAATGCAGAGATGACTACAATGACTGCTGCAGTGATACCGGCTAACACAGGTGGCAAACACAGGTGGCAAACACAAGGCTGGCGGGCCAAAACCAGCCCTCCACCTTGTTTTATCCAGCCTGGCACACTGTTTCTACCTGGCGGCAGCACTGAGCTCTCGCTTAACTGTTAAGGAGTAGTTACATTTATACAGTCCTAAAAGTACATTCGGCTCTTTGAAGGCAACTGTGAGGCTGATGTGGCCCCCAGTGAAAATGAGTTTGACACCCCTGGAACTGTTGTTGAGAGCTTTCCTCCATGCCAGGCACTCTTCTAAGCACTTTGTATGGATTAATCTGCTTATTCCTCACAGCAACTAGACAGGGTAGGGACATGTTATTTTCTAAACGATTCCAGTTAGTTGTGTGGCAACCTGAAAGCAAAGCTCACCTTAAAACATTTGATCAATGAGTAAGCAAATTTCCTCACTTCATCTACGAGGAAATCAAGGCACACTTGAAACAACTTGAGAAAATAGCTAAAGAATATCTGTTTGAAGTAGTATAAAATCCTGAACATACCCAAGCCTATATTTTACTAGGAGACTGTTTGATTTTCCTATTAATATCCTGCAAAACACTCTTTGGGAAATGTTGGTTTTGACTCCTTCCATCTCTTAGCAATAATGGGAGATAGGCCGTTTTGGCTGGTGGGGTGCCAGCTGCCCACGGCTACCCTGCACTGTCAGTGGCCTCTTTGTGACAAGGCTTGGGATCTTCTAGGCCATCATTCTCCAGCAGAAATAAAATGTCAGCCACACGTGAAAGTTAAGATGTGTAGCAGTCACATTAAAAAAAAAGTCAAAAGAAATAGGTGAAATGGATTTTAATAATATACTATTCTATTTAACTCACTAAAACCAACACATTGTCCTTTCAGCATGTGGCACTAGACACATTTCAAGGGCTCAGGCATCATGCAAGGCTACTGGCTGACCTATATGCCAGTGCATTCCAGACACTAAGTGTTTGCAGAGTGACTACTGAGGCAGTGTGATATGCTAGATAAGAGTTTGGG